>NC_062295.1:6240000-7490000 GCF_902655055.1 Lutra lutra | reverse complement strand
AGGGACCACCTTACCCCAGCATATCTTCATCTGCACGAAATTCCATCTGCAAAGACCTTTTTTCCAAATAAGGTCACATTCACCAGTCCCAGGGGTTAGGACTTCTGCAGACCATTTGGAGGGACGCCCTCTCACTTGCCACAACCCCTAATGCTCCTCACTGTACAGAATCGGATAGCGAGTCTCCGAGAGGTTTAGGAACTTGGGCAAGGTCACGCAGCAGGACAAAGCAGAGGCAGCATCCCAGCCCCCAAGGCTTTTACGCCTCACCCACCACCTCAACATCTCGGAAAACTGTAGCTCTGGAAGTCAGATGTGGCTGGGAGGGGAGACACCACCTTCCAAGGGCGGGAAAGCCTGTCTTGCTCTCCTTGTTTCCTAAGAGTTTCCCCGTAGGAGGACAGCGCAGCCCAGGAGGCGACGAGCCAGAACAGACATGCCTCAGTGCACAAGACTCTCCACCAGGCACCAGCGCGGTCCCCGAGCCATCCAAGAAGGAGGCAGCAGTGGCAGCGGTGGCAATCTGACGTTGACAAACCACCCGCCTGCGTTTCCAAAGATTCCCAGAGCTCCCATTTTCCACACTTAAACAATTCAATTAGGAATCCCGAAATGTGTAAATCTTGGCATTCCTATTTCTTCATAAAAGTAACGAAGTATTCCACGCAGCCGCGTTTCCTTAAATCTTAGCGGTTTTGTTTCTCTGGGCTCCGGATATGACAGCTGGTCTTACATAATAATCCCTCGGAGGATGACAGCTACCGTCCCTGCAGACAGCTCCAGAGAGGGCCACTGCATGGGACCACAGGGGAGTCACAGGTTTCCAGGGAGAGGGCTGGGGAATCAGCGTAATTATCATTATTACTGTAATAATGACTGCCTTTGGTGTTCTTCCCTCTCTCATATTCCTTCTCAGCTCCTTCTCAGCTCCCTCCTCCTGCCCTGCTCACTGCTCCTACGACCAACTTCAGCAAAACCCCATTTCCTCTGTTGTTTTCCTGCCTACAGAGATGGACCCCAAAGACCTACCCCACCCTAAGCTAGACCTAGGCTGATAGCGACAGGCAGCTGAGATGAAAAGTTCAGCAAAAAAGAATAAAGCAGGTGAAGACGTAAACTATTACAGAGCCAAATGCCTGCCTTCAAACCCGTACGTTGACCCTGCCACGTGGTGTGACCTTGGGCAAGTCGTTGAGCCTCTTAGAGCATTGGTTGTCTCATCTCTGGGGCACCTGCTGTACAGCATTCCGTGAGATCGTCCGTGGACAAGACCCACATGGCACCTGGCACACACCCAACATTCACTCGACACCAGGTCCCTTCCCCAGTGGACTGAAACTCAAAGCATGGGGTATCCCCGCCAAGAAGCACGCTCAGCCCACGCAGTTCATCTCCACCCTGGCAGCCAGCCCGCCACCCACGTCCATCCCCTCTGCTGCACAGAGGGCCCACCCAGAGCGGACAAGGTTGGTGGCCTGGCCTCTGCTGGGTCCCTTAGCCCTGTTGAAGGGCCAGAGCACTGGCGACAGCAGGCAGAGGCCCAGTACATCAACCCAGGGCCACGAAGGCATGCTTTGACCCCTGGTTCCATAAGCCGTGACCTCCTGAAGAGCTCCCACTGGGTATCATGCAGTGGTAAGAAGCCACCTGGCCGGTGTTCAAATCCCAGCTCTGCCACTTACAGGCCGTAGGACTGTAGGCAAGTCCCATGGCTTCTCTTAGCCTCCATCTGGCAAATGAGGACAGGAGCGCCCGTCGTGAGAGCCATGCTAATGCAGTCACCACCAGCCAAATGTGGATACTCTTGAACATTAATCCACTAAAATCGAAAGAAATTTAAAGTTCCATCCCTCAGTTGCGTGAGGCACATTTTAGGTGCTCGCGGGCCCCACGTGGCTAACGGCTACCATATTGGACAGGGCAGCCGTGCAGGATGCTTCCGTCAGGGTGAGACATTCTGTGGGGCAAAAGCATCTCGGAGGATTATATGAAGATCAAATGCACAGACGAAGGTACGCACATAGCCCCGTGCCCGGCAGACAGGAGATGCTCGGTACCGTGTGGCTATTCCAGCATTTCCTTCTCTGCAAGATGGTGGTGTGATTCCCACTGAACCGATGAGAAGGCTGAGTTCTCAGGAAAGAGAATGTATTCAAGTTCTCACAGCCAGGAAGTAGGAAAACCAGATTTAAACCAAGAGAGCCCACTCGCCTCTTTGACTTTCTGGAAGAATCGTTGGGTTGCTGGGTCTGCACGCTGGGAAGCAGAGACGCTCCCTGCTCCTTGGAGCGGCCCTTTAATGGGTTCAGTTTTGCAAATCAGGGCTCCAGTCCTCTGCAAGGATGCAGAACCATCCCTGCTCTCTACAGAAACAATCAATTCCTTGATTAAAATCTGACAGCTTAATTAATTAGGGCTTAATAGCTCAACCTTAATTATACTCTACATCATTATTTGATAATATGCACAGATTTCCCACGTGGCTGCACACACATGTCTTTTATCAACTGATTACACATGCCTGAACTTGACCCCTGATACTCGAAAAATGTCATGAGCATGAAAAACTTCATTAACACAGGTGCCGAGCTCACCAGGCCCTGCTCACCATCGAGAGTTCTCTTATTTCAAAGTTCTTTGAGATCCACTAGGAAGAGGTCACCGCGTGGTCATAATTCCCTTCTCGCCTCAGTACATGTGCACGTTTTATAAAGTATTAAATAACATCTTTGGAGCTTATTTTCACCTGAAAAAGAGACTCAGAGATTTTTTTTTTAACCCAGAGAGTGGATTAACTTCTAAACTAGGCGAGAGTCAGTGGAATCCTTTGAGTGTGATGACAGATTTAGGAAGGGGGGACCGTATAGGAGGGGCAAGGAAGCTGTAGGACCTGGGATTGAATCCTTGGTAGTGTTGGGTGGGTTTTTTTAAAAAGGTTCTTTTGTTTCCAAGAGATATCATTAATATATAACATCATATTAACATCAGACGTACAACATAATGATCTGAGAAATCTTTGAGCTGTGTGATCTTGGGTGAGGTTCTCTACCTCTCTGATCCTCTGTTCTGTAAGTTTTATACAATGAGCCTCTTTGTGAAATAGTGTTCACAATTCCTAATCCTAAGGATACTCAAGGGGATGGAAAACTGTGTTAGGCAGTAAATGCTCGATAAATGTTACAGGCTAATCTATCTGCTGCTGCAGAAGTATGTTTTGTCCAGTTGCCCATGGAGAGCACTCAGAGGCAGGAGGAGGTCGTATCTCTGTTTTTGGGGGCTTCTGGGGAATGATCCGATAGAACGGCTCTCAGAGTTGGTAACACCATTATATTCTGCCAGATAAGCCAGCTTCTCCATGGATGTTTGTTTTGGGGCCTCTGTGGGGAGTGGCATAATTTTCCAGAAATTTTCAGAACTACTATGTGAGCTGTGGCCTGGCCTACAGGAGAAGGCCTTCACTTTGAGCTGGGGTACAAGCCTGTAGTTACGGCTTCGTGAGGGGGGTTATTAAGCAAGTCCCCTTCTCGTGAGGACTAGGTTTCCTTATTGGTAAAAGAGATCAGCACTGTTTTTCCAAAGACCTGCTCGTGCTGTGGAATCACCCGGATTGTTTACTTAAATTGAAATATACCATGCGGTACACGCAACCCATACACACACACACACACACACTCCCCAGGGAGTGACTCTTTCGACCTAATAATTTTTTTTAAGATTTTATTTATTTATTTGACAGAGATCACAAGTAGGGAGAGAGGCAGGCAGAGAGAGAGGAGGAAGCAGGCTCCCTGCTGAGCAGAGAGCCTGATGCGGGGCTCGATCCCAGGACCGAGATCACGACCCGAGCCGAAGGCAGAGGCTTAACCCACTGAGCCACCCAGGTGCCCCCATAGTAATTTTTTTTAAGTATTGATTGCTGGGCCTCAACCCCAAAGACCTTGACTCGGGGCGTTGGTGGGGATTTCTGAGAATGCGTTTTTTTGTGGGGTTTTTTTGTTTTTTTTTTTAAAGATTTTTATTTATTCATTTAACTGACAGAGATCACAAGTAGGCAGAGAGGCAGGTAGAGAGAGAGGAGGAAGCAGGCTCCCCACTGAGCAGAGAGCCCGATGTGGGGCTCGATCTCAGGACCCTGGGATCATGACCTGAGCCGAAGGCAGAGGCTTTAACCCACTGAGCCACTCAGGCGCCCCTGAGAATGCGTTTTTTAAATCATCCAAAGGACTCGTGATGGGCAGCCATGTTGGAGAACAAGCAAGGTTGCCAACCTCCAACCTCCCACCCATCTGGAAACCGTGACTCTGGTTCTCAGTGTGGGACAGGAGGCACACACCAAACACGTAAGCTGACTTGCGGCCAAAGGCAGAGGATGTTTGCCAAGAATCCCCCGTTCCCTGGGCTCCAGTGACCAGACGGCTCTTTTCATTCCCATTGGTTGCCATTCCCAATCACTCTTGATACTACCCATACTCATAAGGGGGTTACAGAAAAGCCACCCAGCACGACAGCCAGCTCCAGAAACATGCTCTCCTCGGCAGGGAATTTTTTTTTTCTTCCCAATATTTTTTTCTCATTAATTTTTGGAAAGCATTTTTTGTTGGTTTTCTTCCCCCATTATTTTCCCATCACGGACCTCATCATGACCAAAAAGTACTTTGCGGATCCCATTAACTTTATCTCATGGAAATTCTCACCACATCACGACGGCCAAAGGTCTTCTTTATTCCCTGGTTAACCTTGGGGAGCTGTTCGGGGTTCTTTGGGGCATGCATGCACACAGGACTGAGGACATCTTTCATTTTTTTACCTCCTCGGAGAGCTTGGCACGCCTGGCTAAGTATGGAACTGCTCCTTCCTGATGTGTTTCTCCGGGGGAATATTGATTTGACTCTGCTCCATATCGCAAGTGCCCACCAGCCTCCAGCAGTGTGAGGCACAGAGGCTCTGGTTTACTGTCCACCTCCAAGCCATCAGAGTGCCTGCGTCATTCGGTTTTGGTCCCTCCACTTGTTCCCTCCGATGTCTTTGTTACAGACGTCGCGTACGGAAAGGTCATGGCCATGGCTGACGCGCAGGGGAGGGCTCCTTCCCCTCACGCTCCGCTGGGTACCTTCGAAATCCCAAGGAGGCCGAGCTTGCAGACGCTGGAAAGAGGGAGGCTTCTGATTTGGAACAGGGCACATTCCGTGGGCTCTTTGCAGCCGGGCCGTCGGGTTTGCATTTCTGAGCGGTCTGTCCTCTTGTGCTTCTGTGCTCGCTAAGTCAGCATTCGGAGACAGCCAACGTCCCTTTTTCTCTTTCTTGGCATGCTCCGTGTTCTCCAGGCCGGTCTGCCTGCTGCCTGTGGGAGAGAACCGGGGGCCTCAAGCTTTGTAGTCCTCGATTCACCTGGGCGTTTGTGAGTGATGATTGTCAGAAGCATTTTATTTTAAGAATCTAGGAGTCTAGGAGCGCCTGAGTGACTCAGTGGGTTAAGCCTCTGCCTTTGGCTCAGGTCATGATCCCAGGGTCCTGGGATCAAGCCCCACATCAGGCTCTCTGCTCAAAGAGTTCAACAGCTCTGGGGTTCACACTAGATGGGGAAGGAAGACTCCTCCAGGAAGGAGGAAATGAACCCCCTTGAGCAGCCTACAACCTTGAGGCATCACCTCTCCCACCCTCCTCTTTGAGCATTCTGGGAAAGGCGTGCTTCCCTGCCCCCGCCCCCCATGCCTGGTGCACCTGACCTTAGCTCCCAGGAAACTGACCTGCCAAGAGACTCTTCTGTAGGCAAAGACAAGCCAAAAGGAGAGAAGGAGCTGGACAAAGAGCTCGGAGCAGTGGGTATGAGGATATTTGCAATAGAACAACACTTGGGTGGCAGAAATAAAAAATAGAATGAAATTATTCGAAGTATTTGCAACCTCCTTTTCTCTTTCCTGCTCCCTCCCTGTGGACCTTTTACAGACAGTGAGTTCTTTCCTCCAGGGTCGGCTCCTGGATGCCGCTTTCTTTATGTGTCCAAAGGACAGAATGGAAGGAAAGCTTAAAAAGTCAGAAAGGCGGAGCTGATCTACAGGGGAAAGAACAAAGACAGAGACAAGACTGGGGAGGACCACGCTGTCTGGGGCTGTGTGTCAGGGTTTGGGAAATTAAGAGCAGGGGAGGAGAGAGGATGTGGTGGTTCCCAGATGCTTGTACAGAGTTTTAGACAGAGACTGGAGAAATGTTCTCATGAAGATTTCCTTTTTTTATTGTGTTCAGTTCGCCACCGGATAATACATCATTAGTTTTGGATGCAGCGTTCCATGATTCACTGGTTACATATAACACCCAGTGCTCATCGCAACACGGGCCCTTCTTCATGCCCATCACCCGGTTACCCCCTCCCCTCCGAAACCCTCAGTTTGCTTCCTGGGGTCCACAGACTCTCAGGGCTCCTCTCCCTCTCTGATTTCTTCCCATTCAGATTTCCCTCCCTTCCCCTGTGGTCCTCCGCGCTGTTCCTTCTGTTCCACATAGGAGTGAAACTACACGATAATTGTCTTTCTCTCCTTGACTGACTTCACGTAGCTTAATACCCCTCCAGTTCCATCCATGTTGATGCAAAAGTTGGGTATTCATCCTTTCTGACGGCTGATAATAGCCCGTTGTGTATATGGACCACATCTTCTTTATCCATCGCTCTGTTGAAGGGCATCTTGGCTCCTTCCACTGTTTGGCTGTCGTGGACATGGCTGCTATGAGCATTGGGGTACATGTGCCCCTTCTTTTCACGACATCTGTGTCTTTGGAATTGATAGTGCAATTGCTGGGTCGTAGGGAAACTCTATTTTTAACATCTTGAGGAACCTCCGTACTGTTTTCCAGAGTGGCTGCACCAGTGTGCTTTCCCACCAACAGTGTGAGAGAGTTCCCGTTTCTCCACATCCTCGCCAGCATTTGTTGTTTCCTGTTTTGTTCATTTTTGCCATTCTAATAGGTGTAAGGTGGTATCTCGTTGTGGTTTTGATTTGTATTTCCCTGATGGCTCGTCATGTTGAGCATTTTTTTTCATGTGTCTGTTAGCCATTTGTATGTCTCGTATGGAGAAGTGTCTGTTCGTGTCTCCTGCCCATTTTTTTTTAAAGATTTATTTATTGGACAGAGAGAGATCACAAGTAGGGAGAGAGGCAGGCAGAGACAGGGGAGAAGCAGCCTCCCCACCGAGCAGAGAGCCCGATGCAGGGCTCGATCCCAGGACTCTGAGACTGTGACCTGAGCTGACGGCAGAGGCTTCACCCACTGAGCCACCCAGGCACCGCTCCTGCCCATTTTTTGACTGGGTTATTTGTTTTTCTAGTGTTGAGTTTGAGGAGTTCTTTATAGATCTTGGATGCCAGCCCTGTATCTGTAATGTCATTTGCGAATATCTTCTCCCATTCCATGAGCTGCCTCTTAGTCTTGTTGGCTGTTTCCTCTGCTGTGCAGAAGCTTTTTGTCTTGATGAAGTCCCAAAAGGTTATTTTGCTTTTGTTTCTCTTGCCTTTGGAAACGGTTCTTGAAAGAAGTTGCTGTGGCCGAGGTTGAAGAGGTGACTGCCCGTGTTCTCCTGCAGGATCTTGATGGATTCCTGCCTCCTGTTGAGGTCTTTCATCCATTTTGAGTTTAACTTTGTGTGTGGTGTAAGGGAATGGTCCAGTTTCATTCTTGTATATGTAGCTTGTTAAAGATTTGTTTATTTTAGAGAGAGCAGGGGAAGGGGCAAAGGGAGAGGGAGAGAGAGAATCTCAAGCAGGCTCCCCGCTGAGCTCAGAGCCCAACTTGGGACTCGATCCCAGGACCCTGAGATCATGACCTGAGCTGAAATCAGGAGTCCCAATGCATGGGGCGCCTGGGTGGCTCAGTGGGTTAAGCCTCTGCCTTCGGCTCAGGTCATGATCTCAGGGTCCTGGGATGGAGTCCTGCATTGGGATCTCTGCTCAGCAGGGAGCCTGCCTCCCCCTCTCTCTCTGCCTTCCTCTCTGCCTACTTGCAATTCCTCTCTCTGTCAAATAATTTTTTTTTAATCTTAAAAAAAAAAGAAAGAATTAAGAGTCCGCCGCTTAACCAACTGAGCCCCACCCAGGCACCCCGAAGCTTTTTAGAGACCAAGGAAATAGTTTTATTTCTCTCGATGAAATTTTCTTCCAGAAATTCCCTTAACGCAGTTTGTCTGAATGCAAATCTGTGCTGAGACTAGACCACATACACGCTCGAATTTACACAGGTTACCCTAAGTGCCATTAATCCATGTTCATGAAATGCCTCCTCGCTTCCAGGCGGTTCCACACGGAGTGCCCATGGCTGCGGACAGATTGCATTGATTGCCCAAATTCATGGCCTCCCTCCTTCCAGAGCTTTCCAGCGTGATTTTGCGGCTTCTCCCGTCAAAGGGTAGAGTCTCTTTCCCCTTAGTTCCGTGGCCATATGCCTGATCTGCCAGTAGAGTCCGGCGGATCAGAGCGGAAGCCCAGAGGATTTGCAGGTTTCCACTGCCTGCCTTGGGCCCTTGCCTCACACGCAGGCGAGCCCTCTGGGGGCTGAGACTTTGCCGAAGGGAATCCAGAGACCACGTCAGCCACCAGCAGGCCAACCCCCAGAAAAAGCCAGCAAGCACATGCTCAGCGGATCACAGACATGGGAGGGAGCCCCACTGGGAGGAGGACGACTGCCCGGCAGACACCCCCCCCCTCCAACTAGCAACAGCTTTCCAGCACACAGAATCCGGGGCAAAAACAAATGTTTGTGGTTTTGGAAGCCACTAAGTTTTGAGATGGTTTGTCGCCTAGCCGTACCTGTCCAGTACCCTTACTATTAACGGTGTTTTGAATATATTATTTGGAGCCCCGCGACTAAGAATTTATAATTCTCTTTCTTATAAGAAGTTTCACTGCAGCAAGGAAACAAGAAGAACTTGCCCGAAGTCACTCGTGGTAAATTCCAGAGCCGGAATTGGAAATAGCTTCGTTTAATGCAAAAACCCGTCTTTGTGCCTCGTATCATGCTGCCTACAATGATGCCAGAAGCACCAAAGGCCAAGGTCACCTCTGTATTTCCAGAGAGGGAACCGGACAGGTCCGGACAGCAGCTGGGGAAGCCAGACTCCTCCATGTCCAGGCCAACAAAGGAGGACCACAGCCCAGAAGGCAGCGAGCACCCCAGGAAGGTTAGGGCAGAACATTAACCCTCATGAAAGACACTCCAGTGTTGAGAACCACGAGAGAGAAGGGAGTCAGCGGGGCTGGAGTTGCCAAAGTGAGATTTATGGAAGATAAACAAAACCCATTTGATCAAATGGAAAATGAAATTGCAGAGCAGAGGAGAGCAATTCCAGGAAGAGGAGAACGGACGCTCTCCGGTACCTGTTAAACAGGTTGGCAGGAAGTCAGAGGTATCTGCGTACACCTTTCCTCCTTGTAAGTTTTTCTGCACGTGCACACACACACACACACACACACACACACACATGGGCATAAATGATCCTGAAATGTATACCACCAAGACACACACGAAAGTATACATATGGAGAACATCAATATTCCCAGAGAGACACGCACGCCCTCTTGTGCAGGCGCACATGGGCTTACACACACATGCAAACACACTCGCTCGCGCACATACACACGCTCACTCGCCGTCATCAACGCCAGGCAGGCAGAGAGAAATCCTCCCCCTACCGGGAGGGGATTTTTTCCTGCAGGATTTGTCCTCCGAGCTAAGCCATTTCAGCTGCAAATCCCACCACGAATTTTCCAGTGGCTCCCTCGACCTAAACAGGAAAGCTCACCCCTCCCAGGACGGCGAGGCCAGTCCTGACCCTGGATTGGAGGAGCCCAGGCCCAACATCTGGGGTTCTTCGAGGAGTCAGCACACTGGGCCCCTCTTTGGGGAAGTGCTCCATCCCTAGCCTGGTGCCTTTGACATCATGAAGACCTGGGTTCGAATCCTGCCTCTGCTGCTTCCTAGCTCCGTGACCTTGGGGCCGACTACCTAACTATGCTGAATTTTGAGTGTCCTCACTTGTAAAATGGGATTTATCAGGATTAAAGGCGATCATGTGTGTAAGTGCTTGACTTAGTGTCTGCTGTGTAGTAGACGTCAGTGGCTGTTGGGAGAGAGAGAGGATTTTTTTTTTAAGATATTATTTATTTATTTATTTGAGAGCGAGAGAGATCACAAGCAGGCAGAGAGGGAGGCAGAGTGAGAGGGAGAAGCAGGCTTCCCGCTTAGTGGAGAGCCCGATGCGGGGCTCTATCCCAGGACCCTGGGATCATGACCTGAGCTGAAGGCAGAGGCTTCAACCCACTGAGCCACCCAGGTGCCCCTAGAGAGGATATTTTCAAGGCAAGTGCTCTATCCACTTACAGACTTGATCTTGGGTTTTCCATTTTTTCTCTCTTTTCCTTTTCCCTCCAAGCATAACATAAACGCAGGCTTCTTTGCATTTACAGTCTATCACTTTTTTTGCATCATTATTACATATTGTATCCAAAATGATCCTTTTTTCCTTTAAATCTCCTTTAAATTTCCCTTAAGTCTCTGATATGAACAAGGTCTAATTTCTTCTTCTGTCCTCAGGCATTATCTTTTGCAGGGGACGATACATCTGGTTATAATCGTTATAACTGTTTGGCAAATCGATTTTGTTAAACCCAAATTCTCCTTATAGACGTTTCAAGACCCGAAGCCTCCTAAAAAAAAAACAGATTTAAAAGCTGGTCTCTCAAAGTCAAAACCAGACTTTGCTCTTCAGAGAAGCCCATGCGTAAAGGCGGACCTTGAACACAGCCAGGTTTTGAGGTTTCGTTTTACCGCTCTTTCTTACGATGCCGCAAGCAATTCTGAGTACCTACGGCCTGCTAGGTACGGCATTCAGAACCCGGTTCTCAAAGATGGGGTCACATGTGAAAGCAAAGTACGTAAAGAAACGTAATTCCATGTGGTCAGGGAAATCGTGTGCACAGTATTAAACTTTTATTTGTACAAGGTAAAGACCAGAAGAGGGAAAAAATTAATTCCGCAGCAGAGAGGTCAAAAGGTCTAGGAGGGGGTACCTGAGTGGCTCAGCCTGTTAAAGCCTCTGCCTTAGGCTCAGGTTATGATCCCAGGGTCCTGGGATCAGGTCCCGCATCGGGCTCCTTGCTCAGCAGGGAGCCTGCTTCTCCCTCTGCCTGCTGCTCCCCCTGCTTGTGCGTTTTCTCTCTCTCTCTCTCAAATAAATAAATAAAATCTTTTTTAAAAAAAAAATCTGGAAGATGGGTTAATCTAGCTCAGCCAGCTTCCCCATGTCACTTATCGGAGAATTCCATTTCCTTTGGGGAATTCTCCCTCCACAAGTCTACGCAGCCTTTCTGAGGCTGTCCATCCAGGGTCACTCCTAGGGGTGGGTCCTTGACTCTGGCCTGTCAATCTCTCAAGCCAGGAATATTGAACAAAGTGATCAGGCAAAGTGATCCAAAGGCAGGAAACGGGTGGCCGTTGGAAGAGACTCATCTTTACTCTGCAGCGCAGGCCAGGAGGCTGGAAACTCAGGCAGGAGTTCCATGGTCATGGTCTTAAGGCAGAATCTTCTCTTTTCCAAAAAATCTCCTTTCGCTCTCAAGGCGTGCAGCCGATTGGATGAGGCCCCCCACATTATCCGGGATCCCCACCCGCCCATGACTAGGGGAGGAGGAGACCGAGGGAGACAGCGCCTTGCTCTGCTTCTCCCACTGCTAGTGTGACCCACAGATGTCAGTCTCTAGCTAGTGGAAAAGCCCCTCTTTCTCTCATAGGGGAGAGTGCATTAGGGGTGAAGGGAGAGGAGAGAAGCCTGCTTCACGAGCTCCCCAAAAGGGCGAGCTGTTGCAGGATTCTTATTTGAAGTGGTCTGTCTCAGCTCCAGCTGCTCTAACTAAACACTACGGAGCGCGTACCTTAAATAGAGACGTTTATGCCTCCCGGTCCCAGAGGCTGGGAAGGGCAAGGTCAAGGTAGAGACAAACTCAGTTCCTGGTGCGAGATCTCTTCCCGCCTGGCAGGGCTTTGCTGGGTTCCAGCCGCAGGACCGGGCAGGAGGAACTCCGGGGTGCATCACGTGTCCTTCCCACCGTCACAAGGGTGACCAACGGAGGGAACATGCCTGACCGCTCGGTCAGCTCCCCACTTCCACGGGAAGAGCCCTCAGAAGCCGCTCAGTCCGCTGGGGAGGAAAGAAAAAAAAAAAAAAAAGATTGGAAGAGCCACTGATTAGGAGCCAGACTTGTTTAATATTTTATTTATTTGACAGACAGAGATCACAAGTAGGCAGAGAGGCAGGCAGAGAGAAAAGAGGAAGCAGGCTCCCTGCCAAGCAGAGAGCCTGATGCGGGGCTCGATCCCAGGACCTTGAGATCATGACCTAAGCCGAGGCTTAACCCACTGAGCCACCCAGGCGCCACCCAATCTTTTCATCAAAGCCCCGACCTGCCATTTTCTATTGTCTGGAGTTAAGGAGTCAGCTTGAAGTGGGCCTTCTATGGGTTCCCCTGGATGGAGAGAATTTGCTTCACTCTGGGGACTGCTCTGTCCTTGATGATGTCATTCTGTATGTTTCTCGGCACGTTCGCGACGATGACCGTCGTCACTTCATACCTGCTGTGCCAGACCGCATGTCGTCGAGGACCCTGCTCGTGTTAGCTCCTCTGATCTTCAGGTCAACCCTAGCAGACAGGTTCTAGTGGCCTCCAGCCCTGCTGCTCACCAGAGGGAAGGCTCGGGTCTCTGCGCCTCTGTCTTCTCATCTGTAAAAGGGGAATAATAATAGTACTGAACTCACGGAGTTGTTATGAAGATGCAGTAACTCTTTTTTTTTTCTTTTTTAGGATTTTATTTATTTATTCAAGAGAGAGAAAAAAAACCGTATGAGCCAGGCCAGAGGGAGAGGGAGAAGCAGGCTCCCTGCCAAGCGAGGAGCCCGACGTGGGACTCGATCCCAGGACTGGGAGATCATGACCTGAGCCAAAGGCAGACGCTTAACCCACTGAGCAACCCATGTGCCCCTCGGTGAGTAACTCTTGTAAAATGATTAGAATAGTGCAACTGCTTGTAAACTTTGCTGCTTTTGCTGTGGACCCCGCCTTATAAGCAAGGTGACTAAAGTTTCCAGGGAGCCGGGAGCAGGCTGAGGCCTCTCCTGGACCTTTCAACCTCAGTGGCTCATTCCTCAGGCACTCTGCACCCTCCAGAATCACACACGCACACACGTGCACACACACACGCGTGCGCGCACACACACACACACACTCTGAACCTGTATTTGTGTCCGTCGTCACTAGTCTGTGAGCCACTCGTCTGTTTGCACATACTCTCTAGGCCATCCGAAATGCCTTCCTCTTCCCTCCCCCGACCTCCCCCTCCATGGCTTGAAACTCAGCTCAGATGCCCCTTCCTCCAGGAAGCCTTCTGTAACCACCACCACCCGCAGCTGGCCTTGGAGCCTCTTCAGGACTTTCCACGGTGCTGCCCTCCCTTTCCAGACTGAAACTGCCCCGTCGTTACCGTTCCAGTTTGCCGCTGTCTGTCTCCTCCAGAGAAGGGCCCTGGAACTTCTCCAAAACTGAGCCCAGGGGCAGGTGCTTGGGAAAGTTTTGTGAGTGTGTGAAGGTGCCTTTCAGGGAAGGGTAGCCTGTCTAGGTGTCCTCCTGTGTGGAAGGAGATCTCACTGATCCTGTGGCTCCCTAAGGAGCATAAAACTGGCGAGCTGGTAAATGTCCCAGAGACCTGTGCCAGCACGAAGTAGGTACGCTCCGCAGAGCAGGTAAGGAGCCCCTGAGACTGCGGGAGTCCAAACAGCTGTACTCCGCTCACCCTGGATCTTTTCAGAAAAGCAGGAAGAGGATGAGGATGGGGACGGCCACCTCATAGGGTCGGGGGGGGGGGGGCGCCCTTCCATACCGTGCACTTCCGGCGGGGGGGGCCTTGACCAGCAGAGCAGTCTTCAGCGCTCTTACGTAGGCAATGCCCAGCTGCAAACGTGTACAGAAATGAACAGGCAGTTCCTGTCGGGGGAGGGAAGGAAAGCTCAGCTCTGCACACACGCTTCAGTCCCACCTCATTCTTCTGGCGCTGCCTTCGACTGTAGAGTTCTGGCATTTCCATCCGTGTTCTTCCGTTTTATCCTTGTCTTTCCCAGCTGAGCGACAGACAGCTGAGCCCAAAGGTCTTCCAGCTAAAGGTGAAGATCTGCTGGGCTGGGGGTTTCTGTGATTTCTCTCCCTCTCTCTATCTCTCTCTCTCTCTCTCTCTCTCTTTCTTTTTCTTTCTTTGGCTCCGTTGCATTTAGTTTATGAGATTTGGGCCCCTTCACCAGTAGGATCAGCACTTCCTTCTGCTTGGTTTTGTACAGTAATTGCAAAAATGCAATAAAATATTAAAGGCCTTGGCACAAGTAGTACCTGTAGACAAAAGTGGAGACCCTCCCGGAGAGGAGCGGTTTGCCAAGCGCCATCCTCGCGCGGATGTAAGGATGGCCTTGCTTCAGCTGATGTTAAAAAAAAACAAAACCTCAAACCCACACCGAAAAAGCAGTGGCGTGGGCTTCATGTAAATGCCCCGGTTTGTCCCCAAAGGATGCAAAAACCCAAAGCCACGTATCGTCATTCTGTTCGCTTGTCTGATAGGGTGTTGTAGCTCAGAGCAGTCAAGTCCCTCTCCCAGGGTCACACAGGCAAGGAGAAGGAGAAGTAGAGCTGAGATGTGAATCGAGGTGAGGTCCGGCATCTGCGGTCCGTAACAACGGATGGGGCATACTGAGCATTTACGATGGGCTGGACACTGCCGGGAGCACGGCTTGCCTTGGATTCCTTTGGTCCTCACCCAGGAAGGGTGCCCCCCATTGGGCAGATGCAGAGACTGGGTCACCCAGCGACGAGGAGTGGGACTGGACTTTGCACCTGAAGAGCCTGGCCCCCAAACCTCTTTCTCTCAAGAGGCATCAGGAAGCCAACATCTCAGGACAGACCCTAAGCATGCAATGCTGCCCCATCTCAGAGTGAGGACTGGCGATGTGGCCAAAAGGGCCCCAGGGCTCTGGGGCCGGGTTAATAGCAGGAGCTGCTGTTCTCCTGCAGGAAAGCAGCTCCACCACCGGAGCTCGTGTTGGAAGAGGCCGACCTTGCTGCACAAGGACATCCGAGGCAGGGCCGGAGCTGCTTCTCAAAGAAGTATTGCTCTGAGGAGCCCCTGCTGGAAACGTTTGTCCTGCATGCCCCGTTCTCACGAGGGGCCTTCAGGCCTTGAAGAGCTGAATCAGAAACTTCACTTAACACTGCAGAAAGCAGAGCCATGTGGGTCTGTCCGGGTTCAACTTCCACAGCATTTGTTTTCTGGCCACGAAATCCCAAGGCGGAAACCACTGGCCTCTCCGTGCAGGAAGAGGAGGTATGAGGGCTGGGAAGTCGGGAGAGCTTGGACCGTGGCAGAAATAAGTGGTGGTGACCAAGACCACGTGGCCTGCAAGACCTAAAGTATGTAATGTGTGGCCCGTTGCAGAAAAAGTTTGCTGATCCTTGCACTAGACCGTGGGCTTCCTAAGGGCAAACTCTGCTTCTTGTCCATCGACGTATAGCCGTCAGCATCCAGTGCCAAGCCTGGAAGACAGAAGAGACTTAATGAACATTGATGAGTGGGCGGACAGGTGAGTGTTGAGTTTGCTGAAGAGTCACGTTTGGTGACAATGTAACATGATAGCATAAAAGGGACACCTTCGGCGGGATAGTACCAGACCCTAAGAAACAGTCCGATGGAAGCAGAAACAGCTCAGAAACACGCGTGCACGCACACACAGACACACATGCACACAGACCTGGCCTCTTAGCACGATGAATGTCTGGTGGCCATTATGTTGGCTTCTCACTTGCTGGGGATGCCACACAGAGAGGTTTGCTTAGGTGACTTCCTGCTATGGGGTTCTCTGATTTCTCATTGAATAGGCTTTTTTTCCCCCCTCCAATGTTTTGAACAAGACCAATCAGCTGTTGAATTAAACCTGAATTTCAACAGCCTAGAAATTTGAGTTGAATAACCGGGACTTTTTTTGAAGCTTGGAAGGAGGGAAAAAGGGAGCTAGCGTTGATACTATCTGCAAAGAGTGGAGCACGACCTCTTCTCCTCAAACTGGCCATACCCCCCAACCTAACCCTCTTCCTTGGTTGTGCTTGGCCAGTAAACTGAAGCCCCTCCTTCAGGAACCAGGATAGAGGTTGTGGCTTCCTTGAAGCCCTCCCTGATTCACTTCCCTGAACCGTTCCTCCCTCTTCCAAACTTAACAGCACTTTGCCCCTCCCTATATTGCAGTCACTTCGCAGACTTGCTTGCCTGTCTGTTTATAACACTGAATGATGTGCTGCCCAAAGAGCTTATTCTCCTCTGCCTTCCCAGGTATACTAGTAGGTGCTCAGCAGGTATTTTTACAATGGTTGAAATAATAAATGAATAAGGCAGGGAGGGAAACCAAATGAGCAAATGCATGGATGGATGGACCAGTGGATAAGTGAATGCGTGAGTGGAGAAATGAGAGCTGGGTGGATGGAAGGAAGGTTGGATGGGTGGATGGATGGATGGAGAAGTAGGTGGATGGATGGACAGGTTGGGTTAGTGCAGATTGGGTTAGGTTGGTTGGGTTGGGTTGACGTGACCAGATCAAACTTAGGAAGGAAGTGAATGATACCCACAGAACCCTCCAGAGCTGGTGTCCTGCAGGGGACTGTCCCATATATCTACCCCACCCCCATTTCCCCGGCTTCTCTCCTCCAGGCTTAATGTTTCCAAGGTCTAGGGCACTTCTTCCAAGCCCTCTCACTGTATCTCTCCATTATTTCCTCATTCCTCTTCTCCAGGAGCTGCCCCAACTCCTCCCTGACTCACCAGGTCAGCTTTGCCCAGAGTTCCAGGAGAGCAAAGGAGACTTTGCTCATGGGAAGTGAGCAGATGGCTAGCTTCCAACCCTCTAGGAGGACTGGAGGGAGGCCACCTGTTCACCCATGAAGGGTCTAATTAGAGCAGATTCTTTTTTCTGTGACTTACAGAGCTTTGTTCTCCTTTCCCACCTCTTCCTCTGGAGCAAAACACTGGAGCTGTGGCGGCAAATGAGCTCTCTCGGGGACAAGGTAGTAGGTGTCTACTTCTGAAGCTCCTTCCTTGTCCTCTAGCGACCTTGAGTTCCAGACTCAGCTGATCCAAAGAGGCCGCCCCCTTCTCAGGAGCAATCCCTGAAACCCCAGGGCTCTGGGGAACACAGACTAGAAAGCTCTATTCTGGCTTGGGAGCAGCACTTGGAAGATGGGAAAACTGAAGACCAGAGAGGGGAAGTGTCTAACCAGGGTCACCCTATAAATCAGTGGGGACTGGGGTCTGAAGTCCAATATACTTTGACGCTACCCCACCTTACGGTGTCAAATTTTGCATGATTCCCTTGGAGACCCCTGGATGAAATTCAACACTGTGTCCAAGGGAGGTGTCCCATTTCAAGCTCATTTGGCATTCAGCATCAGTTAAGGCTGATTAGAGTTCTGATTAGGATGCAGAATCATTTTTATTTCCAAGCTTAAGTAATTTCATATCAGGTGGTATTAGTTAATAGGGACTTAAAGAAATCATAAGCAAATCATAATGGAAAGAGAAGTTCTCTCCCACACACACACACGTATCTTTCTTTCATTAGCTTTAATTAGGTTGACCCAGATTGATCTGGAAGCATTTCCAGGCCCAGAATGAGTTTCTTTTATGATTGTGAAAATCATGAAATTTTTCAGAGAATGAAACACCCAGAGATCAATCAAGTGAGGTGTGGTAGCTTTGGGGCTCCTCCAGCAAGAGCAGGCAGACAAGGAGCCTTGATCAAAATCCAAGACAACAGCCAAAGCCAGGATTGTCAAGACAAACAAACGTCCACTTTGGATCCCATTTTTGCCCTCTCTCGCTGTGTTACCTTGGACCACTTACCTGTTCACCTTTCCTGAGCCTCCACTTCCAGTCTTGCACACAGGTCCCATCTTGAGCTTCATTCTTTGCCATGGAGCCAGGAGATTTTTCCAAAATATAAGTCTATCGAGGCACCTGACTGATTCAACATCTTGCTATTTAATGGATAAAGAACAAAACGCACACTCCATAATGCATCCAACAGGGACCTCCATGACCTGACTTTTGCTTGATATGGTTGCATGTTAGGTATTGTGTTGGGTTCTGTATAACAGAAATTTAAGTATATTTGCATATATTACCAAATATAGGGAGATATTTTTCTCGCATGACAAGAAGTCCAAGAGTGGTCCCAGAAAAGTTCCAAAATGCCCTCAGAGATCGAGGCATTTTCTATCTTCCTGCCCTGCCATCCTCAGAAAATAAGAAGCCTCATGGTCATAAGATGGCTGCTCAACCTCTATGTTTTGTGTCTACATTCCAGGCAGGAAGAAAGGAAAGAAGCAAAGCAAAAAAAAAAAAAAAGAAGAAAGAAAGAAAGAAAGAAAGAAAGAAAGGAAAGAAAGAAAGAAAGAAAGAAAGAAAGAAAGAAACAGAAACAAAACAAAAAAACATGCCAATTGGGTCTTTTTTTTTAATCAGGAAATGGATAACTTTCCCTCACATTGTTACAGGTCATTGGCCAGAACTCTATCACATCACCAGTGGGGGCCCCAAAGGAGCCTGGGAAGATGGGCACTTTGCCTCCCTGAAAAAAGCCAGGCTTTACTGACACAGAAGAAAGGGGATTTAGACCCTGGGCAGACCACCACACCAGAAGCCCCTGCCACATGGCCGCCATTCTGCTTCACGGTGTGCCCATGGGGGCAGAATTGGAAGACGGGACCTGTGACCTCTGCCCCCTGATGCTCACATCCTGTCTAGTCTCCTCCCTTTGAGGATAGGCAGGACTTGCTGTGGCCAGTAGAACAGGATCACGATGAAGGGATTTTGCAGGTGTAATTAAGGTCCCAAACCAGTTGATTCTGAGTTCATCAAAAGCCAGATCTTCTTGGGTGGGCCTAGATTGATGAGGTGAAAGGCCTTAAAAGAAGGGCTGGGGTCTTCGTGAGCGGAGACCCTCCTTGGCAGCTCGATGGGGTGGATAGTCATATAGAGGAAGCCCATAGAGCAAGTGGCTGCGGGGGGGGGGGGGGGGGGTGTAGAACTTCAGACTCTAAAACCAGAGAGCTGTCCCCAGCCAGCAGCCAGCAAAAAGCCAGAGCCTTCGGTCATGCATCCATAAGGAAACCGACTCTGCCAACAACCTAAATGAGGTTGGAAGAGGATCCTTTCCAGTTAAGCCTTGCGATGAAAATGCCATCTGGCTGATGCCCCAGCAGCAGCCCGGTGGGACCCCAAGCAGAGGACCCAGCTGAGCCCTGATCAAATTTCTGACCCGCTGGCCCTCATCGAGGTACTAAGTGTGTGTGGCTTTGAGCTGCCAAGATTGCCGTAATGTGTTAGGAAGCAACAGATAAGGAATACGGTGCCAAACACACAGCTCTTTTTTCTTTTCTTATTTTGGTGGGGGGGGGAACTCCTTTTTTTCATTTAAATTTCATTAATTAACATACAGTGTATTAGAGTTTCAGAGGTAGAGTTCAGTGATTCTTCGGTTGCATATCACACCCAGTGCTCATTCCATCAAGTGCCCCCCTTCATGCCCATCTCCCCAGTTACCCCATCCCCACACCCATCACCCCTCCAGCAACACTCAGTTTGTTTCCTGTAGTGAGGAGTCTCGTGGTTTGTCTCCCTCTCTGTCTTCCTCTTATTTTATTTTTCCCAGGTTTGTTTCTTTTACTAACCAGAATCCTGTATGTGTTGTCCTTTGATGTGCGCATTGGACATGTTCTCAGCCTAGCACGCTCCTTTTAAACATTATATATTCCACAAAATTAGTGTCACGGTTTGGGTTGCTGTTATAATTATGCCCACTTTTTTGCACAAACTTGAGCAAAGGAGCTGGGATTTGGGGCAAAGAGTGTCCGTTTGAGCCCCCGGCAATCTGTGGTGAAGGCATGTTGACTTGGCGTTGAGCAAGCGGCAGGCCGTGCATGGTGATTCGGGCCGAGTGCAGCTGGACTATGAATTTGGGACCCACAGGTCGATGGCATCATGTGTGACAGGGACATGGCTGGTTTTGATTTTAACTTTTGGTTTTTGTGGGAACTCTGTCTCTCCTTCTATTCTAAATGAAAACCTTGCTGGATAGAGTATTCATGAGTGTAGATTTTTTTCCTTCTAGCTCTTGGAATTTATCACGCCGCTCTCTTCTGGCCTGCAAAGTTTCTGCTGAAAAATCCACTGATAGCTGTATGGGGTTTCCCCTGTATGTCACTCCTTTCCTTTCTCTTACTGCTTTTAAATTTCTCAATTACTACTTTTGGTCATCTTATTTTCTTTGTGTCTTGGTGCAAATCTTTTGGGTTGTTGGGGGCTTTCTGTGCATCCTGGATCTGGATTTCTCTTTCCTTCCCCAGACTGAATAAGTTTTCAGCTATTATTTCTTCAGAAAAATCTTCTGCCCCAATTTCTTGCTTTTCTCTTTCTGAGATCCCTATCATGAGACTGTTATGCTTGACTGTGTCAATGAGTTCCCTGGGTCTTTTCTCATTTTGTGTATTTCCCACCTCCCCCATCGGCTCAGCTTGATTACTTTCCAGTACTCTGTCTTCCAGGAGGCTGATCCATTCTTCTACTTCCTCTTTGCTGTGTATTCCAGGTGGTCTATTTTTCTTTCTATTTAGTGAGGCCAATCGCTCTAATTGGTTCTCTTTTTTTCATTAACATATAATGTATTATTTGTTTCAGGGGTATGGGTCTGTTATTCATCAGTCTTACACAATTCACAGCACTCACCATAGCACATACCCTACCCAGCGTCCCTCACCCAGCTACCCCATCCCTCCCCCGCTGACCCCCCAGCAACCCTCAGTTTGTTTCCTGAGATTAAGAGTCTCTATGGTTTGTCTCCCTCTCTGGTTTCCTCTTGCTTCATTTTTCCCTCCCTTCCCCCACTCTCGTCTGTCTTGTTTCTCAAATTCCTCATATCAGTGAGATCATATGATAATTGTCTTTCTCTGATGGACTTCTTTTGCTTTGTATAATACCCTCTAGTTCCAACCATGTGGTTGCAAATGGCAAGATTTCATTTTTTTTTTAAATTTTTTTTTAAAGATTTTATTTATTTATTTGACAGAGAGATCACAAGCAGGCAGAGAGGCAGGCAGAGAGAGAGGAGGAGGCAGGCTCCCTGCTGAGCAGAGAGCCTGATGCGGGGCTCGATCCCAGGACCCTGAGATCATGACCTGAGCCGAAGGCAGCGGCTTAACCCACTGAGCCACCCAGGCACCCCACAAGATTTCATTTTTGATGGGTGCGTAATGTTCCTGTGTGTGTGTGTGTGTGTGTGTGTGTGTGTGTGTGTGTGTGTGTATACCTGTCTTCTTTATCCATTCATCTGTTGATGGACATCTAGTCTCTTTCTATAGTTTGGCTATTATGGACATTACTGATATAAACATTGGGGTTCCGATCACTACACTTGTATCTTTGGGGTAAATACCCAGTAGTGATTGGTGGGTCATAGGGTAGCTCTATTTGCAACTTCTTGAGGAACCTCCATGCTGTTTTCTAGAGTGGCTGCACCAGCTTGCATTCCTACCAATAGTGTAAGAAGGTTCCCCTTTCTCCACAACCTCGCCAGTATCTGTCGTTCCCTGACTTATTAATTTTAGCCCTTCTGACTGGTGTGAGGTGGTATCTCATTGAGATATTTGTATCTCATTATTTGTATTTCCATGATTGCAGATGATGTTGAGCACTTTTCCATGTGTCTGTTGGCCATCTGGATGTCTTCTTTGCAGAAATGTCTCTTCACGTCCTCTGCCCATTTCTCGATTGGATTATTTGTTCTTTGGAAATTGAGTTTGATAAGTTCTTTATAGATATTGGATACTAGCCCTTTATCTGATATGTCATTTGCAAATACCTTCTCCCATTCTGTCGGTTGTCTTTTGGTTTTGTTGACTGTTTCCTATGCTGTGCAAAAGCTTTTGATCTTAATGAAATCCCAAGAGTTCATTTTTGCCCTTGCTTCCCTTGCTTTTGGTGATGTTTCTAGAAAAAAAAAAAAAAAGTTGGGGCAGCTGAGGTTGAAGAGGTTGCTGCCTGTGTTCTTCTCAAGGATTTTGATGTATTCCTGTCTCACATTGAGGTCTTTCATCCATTTGGAGTCTATTTTTGTGTGCGGTGTAAGGAAATGGTCCAGTTTCATTCTTCTGCATGTGGCTGTCCAATTTTCCCAACACCACTTGTTGAAGAGACTGTCTTTTTTCCATTGGACATTCTTTCCTGCTTTGTCGAAGATTAGTTGACCATAGAGTTGAGGGTCCATTTCTGGGCTCTTTGTTCTGTTCCATGGATCTATGTGTCTATTTCTGTGCCAGTACCATACTGTCTTGATGATGACAGCTTCGTAATAGAGCTTGAAGTCCAGAATTCTGATGCCACCAGCCTTGGTTTTCTTTTTCAACATTCCTCTGGCTACGGGGTCTTCTCTGGTTCCATACAAATTTTGGGATTATTTCTTCCATTTCTTTGAAAAAAGTTGATGGTATTTTGATAGGGATTGCATTGCACATGTAGATTGTTTTAGGTAGTAGCACAGACATTTTCACAATATTTGTTCTTCCAATCCGTGAGCATGGGAGGTTTTTTCATTTCTTTGTGTCTTGTTCCATTTCTTTCATGAGTATTCTCTAGTTTTCTGAGTACATATTCTTTGCTCATTGGTTAGATTTATTCCTAGGTATCGTACGGTTTTGGTTGCAATTATAAATGGGATCGACTCCTTAATTTCTCTTTCTTCTGTTTTGTTGTTGTTGTGTAGAAATGCAACTGATTTCTGTGCATTGATTTTATATCCTGACACTTAACTGAATTTCTGGATGAGTTCTAGCAGTTTTGGAGTGGAGTCTTCTGTGTTTTCCACATAAAGTGTCATATCATCTGCAAAGAGTGAGTGTTTGACTTCTTCTTTGCCGATTCAGATGCCCTTTATTTTTGTTGTCTGATTGCCGAGGCTAGGACTTCTAGTGCTATGTTGAATAGCAGTGGTGATAGTGGACATCCCTGCCATGTTCCTGACCTTAGGGGGAAAGCTCTCAGTTTTTCCCCAAACAGAATGATATTTGCTGTGGGTTTTTCATAGATGGCTTTTATGATATTGAAGTGTGTGCCCTCTATCCCTACACTGTGAAGAGTTTTCATCAAGAAAGGATGCTGTACTTTGTCAAATGTTTTTTCTGCATCTATTGAGAGTATCATATGGTTCTTGTTCTTTCTTTTATTAATGTGTTGTATCACATTGAGTGATTTGTAGATGTTGAACCAACCTGGCAGCCCAGGAGTAAATCCCACTTGGTCGTGGTGAATAATGCTTTTGAAATGTACTATTGGATCCTATTGGCTAGTATTTTGGTAAGAATTTTTGCATCCATGTTCATCAGGGATATTGATCTGTAAATCTCCTAAATGAGTTTGGAAGTTTTCCTTCCATTTCTGTTTTGGGAACAGTTTCAAAAGAATAGGTATTAATTCTTCCCTAAATATTTGGTAGAATTCCCCTGGGAAGCCATCTGGCCCTGGACTCTTGTTTGTTGGGACATTTTTGATGACGGCTTCAATCTCCTTACTGGATATGGGTCTTTTCAGGTTTTCTATTTCTTCCTGATTCAGTTTTGGTAGCTTATATGTCTCTAGGAATGCATCCATTTCTTCCAGATTGTCAAATTTGCTGGTGTATAGTTGCTCATAATATGTTCTTATAATCGTTTATATTTCTTTGGTGTTGGTTGTAATCTCTCCACTTTCATTCATGATTTTATTAATTTGGGTCCTTTCTCTTTTCTTTTTGATAAGTCTGGCTGGGGGGTTATCGATCTTATTAATTCTTTCAAAGAACCAGCTCCTAGTTTCGTTGATCTGTTCTCCTGTTCTTTTGGTTTCTATTTCATTGATTTTTGCTCTGATCTTTATTATTTCTCTTCTTCTGCTGGGTTTAGGCTTTATTTGCTGTTCTTTCTACAGCTCCTTTAGGTGTAGAGTTAGGTTGTATATTTGAGACCTTTCTTATTTCTTGAGAAAGACTTGTATGTATTGCTATATACTTTCCTTTTAGGACCGCCTTTGCTGCGTCCCAAAGATTTTAAACAGTTCTGTTTTCATTTTTTATTTGTTTCCATGAATTTTTTAAATTCTCCTTTAATTTCCTGGTTGACCCATTAATTTTTTAGTAGGATGCTCTTTAGTCTCCATGTATTTGGATTCTTTCCAACTTTCCTCTTGTGGTTGAGTTCTAGCTTCAGAGCATTGTGGTCTGAAAATGTGCAGGGAATGATCCCAATCTTTTAGTACCAGTTGAGACCTGATTTGTGACCCAGGATGTGATCTCTTCTGGAGAATGTTCCATGTGCACTAGAGAAGAATGTGTATTCTGTTACTTTGGGATGGAATGTTCTGAAGGTATCTGTGAAGTCCATCTGGTCCAGTGTGTCATTTAAAACACTTACTTCCTTGTTGATCTTTTGCTTAGGTGATCTGTCCATTTCAGTGAGGGGGGTGTTAAAGTCCCCTACTATTATTGTATTATTGTCAATGTTTCTTTCATTTTGTTATTAATTGGTTTATATAATTGGATGCTCCCATGTTAGGGGCATAGATATTTTAAATTGTTACATCTTCTTGTTGGATAGATCCTTTAAGTATGATACAGTGTCCTTCCTCATCTCTTATTATGGTCTTTGGCTTAAAATCTAATTTCTCTGATATAAGGATTGCCACCCCAGCTTTCTTTTGATGTCCATTAGCATGGTAGACTGTTTTCAACCCCCTCACCTTAAATCTGGAGGTGTCTTTGGGTCTAAAATGAGTCTGTTGCAGACAGCATATCAATGGGTTTTGTTTTTTTATCCATTCTGATACCCTGTGTCTTTTGATTGGGGCACTTAGCCCATTTACATCCAGGTAACTATTGAGAGAGAAGAATTTAGTGCCATTGAATTGCCTGTAAGGTGACTATTACTGTATATCGTCTCTCTTCGTTTCTGGTCTGTTACTTTTAGACTCTCTCTTTGCTTAGAGAACCCCTTTCAATATTTCCTGTAGGGCTGGTTTGGTATTTGCAAATCCATTTAGTTTTTGTTTGTCCTGGAAGCTTTTTATCTCTCCTATTTCCAGTGACAGCCGAGCTGGATATATTCTTGGCTGCACATTTTTCTCATTAGTGCTCTGAATAGATCCTGCCAGTTCTTTCTGGCCCGCCAGGTCTCTGTGGATAGGTCTCCTGTCAATCTAATGTTTCTACTGTTGTATGTTACAGTCCTCTTGTCCTGAGCTGCTTTCAAGATTTTTTCTTTGTCTTTGAGACTTGTAAGTTTTACTATTAGATGACGGGGTGTGGACCTATTTTTATGGATTCTGAGGGGGGTTCTCTGTACCTCCTGGATTTTGATGCTTGTTCCCTTCCCCAGATTAGGAATGTTCTCGCTATAATTTGCTCCAGTATACCTTCTGCCCCTCTCTTCTTCTTCTGGGATCCCAATATTATAACATTGTTTCATCTTGTGGTATCATTTATCTCTCAAATTCTCCCCTCATGGTCCAGTAGTTGTTTGTGTCTCTTTTGCTCAGCTTCTTTATCTCCGTCATTTGGTCTTCTAAATCACTAATTCTCTCTTCCTCCTCATTTATCCTAGTAGTAAGAGCCTCCGTTTTCTATTGCACCTCATGAATAGCCTTTTAGATTTCAACTTGGTTATATTTTAGTTCTTTTATTTCTCCAGAAGGGGATTCTCTAGTATCTTCTATGCTTTCTTGAAGCCCAGCTAGTATCTTTGTAATCGTCATTCTGACTACAGGTCCAACAGCTTACTAATGTCTGTACTGATTATGCCCCTGGCAGTCAGTCCTGCCTCTTGTTCTTTTTTTTTTTTTTTTTTTTAAGATTTTATTCATTTATTTGACAGAGATCACAAGTAGGCAGAGAGGCGGGTGGGGGTGGGGAGCAGGCTCCCTGCTGAGCAGAGAGCCCGATTCGGGGCTCGATCCCAGAACCCTGGGATCATATAACCTGAGCCGAAGGCAGAGGCTTAACCCACTGAGCCACCCAGGCGCCCCTTGTTCTTTTTTTTTTTGAGGTGAGTTTTTCTGTTTTGTCATTTTGTCCAGAGAAGAGTAGATGAATGAGAGAACAAAATGCTAAAAGGGTAACAAAGACCCCAGAAAAATATACACTAAACAAATCAGAAGAGACCCAAAACTGGGGGAAAGAAAGGAAAGAGAAAAAAAAAGAGTATGATTGGGCTGGTGAATAGAACAGAGCCACACACTAGATTTTAGATGTATTTTGGTCTGTTAGAAGGAACTGTATACCAAAATTTTAAAGAAAGAAAAACACATATATACAAAAAATAAGGTTAAATACAATGAAGGGATAGAATATGAGTTCCAGAAAGTGATGGCTTTTCTGTTCATAGAGTTGCTGCTCTTCTCCCATCTCCTGTTGAGTTTGTAGGTGCACAGAATGATTTTATAACTCTCTAGCTGAGTTCCTGGGACCTGACGAAATTTAGGTGGCCTATTCCTCCCCCGTCTTGCTCCTCCCAAAAATGCACTCATTGGTTCTTTTTCACATTGCCCATCTCTTGGTGGAGGGTCTTGTAGAGACCTTGCACTCTTTTCTCAATGCTAGTGAGTATCTTTATAAGCATTACTTTGAATTCAGTTTCAGACATACTACATATCTCCATTTTGCCCAGGTCTCTTGCTCTGATTTTGTTCTGCTTTTTCATTTGGGACATATTCCTCTGTCTCCCCATTTTGTCTATTGTGGCGTCTGTTTCTGTGTCCAGAAGGTCAGCTGTGTCTCCCATACTTGAAAGCAGCAGCTTTATGAAGAAGTCCTACAGCTCAGTGTCCCCTTTTCACCAGAAAATGGGGCTTCGTAGGTGTCTCCTTCATGTCACACGGGTGTCCTACCACTGTGGCAGAGCTGTGTGTGCCCTCAGTCCAGGCTGCAATGGCTCCCTGCCTGTTGTGGGCAGAGTCTAGCGCCTGTGGTGTTAGTGGCCAGTCCAGAGCTGCCCCGGGTTTGAATTGAGTCAGAGCAGGTGTTTACTAGAGATGAAGTAGCAGCAAACCGCAGGCACCATCCCCCGAGAAGCTTCTGTCCATGGGTGGGGCCTGCAGTCCGACCAGCTGCCTACCCCCAACCCGCTGCTGGGGTCACAGTCAGGCTGGTGTGTGTGGTTATTGTCCCCTCTCCCCAGAGCACAACTCACTTGGGAGCGATGCTGACCCTTGTCCGGGCTGCTGGCACACGGCCAGTCTTGGGGCCCTGCTTTGATGGGATCTTGCCGAGAGCTACTGGAGGGGGCGGATCTGCTTCGCGGTCTGTTCTGCCAGTTATTAGGTTGCTTTCTGGGTTATTTACGCCAGTGTGGGTGCTCTCGAGGCAGCCACGCAGTAAGAGGTGAGCCCAGGGTCCTCCTACTCCGCCATCTTCCCAGCAGCCTTGACTCGGGTCTTCTGTCTGTCACTTGGTTGTAAGTACAGAGGAGCCCCCCCCC
Organism: Lutra lutra; assembly: GCF_902655055.1. Lineage (NCBI taxonomy): Eukaryota > Metazoa > Chordata > Mammalia > Carnivora > Mustelidae > Lutra > Lutra lutra. The sequence goes on along the minus strand of NC_062295.1, from coordinate 7,462,386 downwards.
CATCCACAGGGGTACGTTCTGAGACCCCCAGTGGGTGCCTGAAACCACGCCCAGCACCAAACCCTGTACATACCAGGTTTTTTCCTAGACATACCTTTGTGTAATAAAGTTTAATTTATAAATAAGCCCAGTAAGAGATTAACAACAATAACAATAACATGGCACCGTTATAACACTGTAGTGCACTATCATGAATGTGGTGTCTCTCTTTCTCTCTCTCTCTCTCAAAATATCTGACTGTCCCCTGCTCACCCTGCTTCTTGTGAGCATATGACATGCCACAATGCCCACAGGACGGGAGGAAGCGAGGGGGTTGACATAGGCCTCTGACGCAGCCCAGGCTCCCACGGACCTTCTGATGGGGATCGTGACCAGAATCCTCTGCTTCCAGACCGCAGTCGACGGCAGGCCACTGCAGAGCCAACAGAAAGAGAAATCCCAGAGAAGGGGGGACCACCAGAGGCCTTCCCATCTCGGGGTCCCCACTTTTATCCTCTTCCCCTGCCTTCACCGCTGTCTTCTCCTCCCTCCCTGCCTTCAGCCTCCAGCTCACAGCGCCACGAGAAACGCCCTTCCCTCCCACCCCACATGACCACCATCTAAAATCATCCCGAGACTTATTTCCTTCCTTGACAGTGTCCATCTCCTCCGCGAGAACATCCGTGCCAAGAGAGAAAGGACTTTGTTCTGTTCATCCTTCCCGCGCCGCACGTAGAACCTGGCCAGGTACGCAGTAAGCTCAGAAGAAAAAAAAAAAAAAGATAAACTCTGTGTCCCCGGATGCCTCATGGAGCTCTGAGGCTGCTTAGAAACAGGATTCCCCAACCCTCTTCGGCATCACCCACTCGAGAATGTTCCGTGAAAGGAGCAAAGGGTGCTCCTGGCTCCACAGCCTCCCCCCGCGCAACTTCCGCACGTCTAGCTGCAGGGTCCAGAGCCTCAGCCGCATCGTATTTTCCTCCCTGGCGCATTGTTGGAGTCAGCGTTTAACTCCAAATCATTGTCTCTCAAGAACTAGCAGGGAGTTTTTCGGCTAATCTCTAGTGTAAATAGAAGAATATCCTGGAAATATAAATACCGCTCTCTTGTTCATGGACAGCCACCTTCTCCTTGTGTCCTCACGTGGCAGAGTGGGTAGGGAGCCCCGTGGGGCAGAGGGGCACGGATCCCATCATGGGGGTTCCACCCTCGCAACCTAGTCACCTCCCAAAGGACCACCTCTAACACCAGCGCATTAGGGATTAGGCTTGGAAAGAAGAACTTCTTGGGGGACACAGACATTCAGTGTATGGCGGCACATTTAACAGAATTCTATCTCGAGAACAAAGGTTAAATAAGGGCATTTTCAGAAGAACAAAAACTGAAAGCTTTAGGGGCGCCTGGGTGGCTCAGTGGGTTAAAGCCTCTGCCTTCGGCTCAGGTCATGATCTCAGGGTTCTGGGATCGAGCCCCGCATCGGGCTCTCTGCTCAGCGGGGAGCCTGCTTCCCCCTCTCTCTCTGCCTGCCTCTCTGCCTACTTGTGATCTCTGTCTGCCAAATAAATAAATAAGATCTTAAAAAAAAAAAAAAAAACCTGAAACCTTTAGCTGCCAGTAGCCCAAATGAAAGACCTTCTAAAGGAAACAGTTCAGGAGGAATGAGAGTGACCCCGCATAGGAAGGTCCGAGATGCAGGAAGGCCTGCGAGGTGAGGCAGAAAAGCAGACGCCGTGGGATCTGGATGGTCACTGTGCACTGAGAGTATCTGCCTCATACGCAGCCTCGATGGGAACAGAACTAACGCCCACACCCGAAGAGCATGTGAATCAGCAAGAAGGTGACCCGGGTTAAAATAGTCCATGGTGTCTGCGTATTCGGGCAGCTCAGGGTAACGGTTAAGATGGTCACGCAAGAGCATCAAGTTGCAGGTGCAGAGTAAAATTCCCAAAGTAATCATTTAAAGGGTAAACATAGGGGCTATGAGAGAGAGAGAAGTAATAAAAAATTTTTCAAATTTTTACAGACCAGGAAAAAAATTATATATAGATCAACCAATTGATAGATATGTAGATAGGATGGATGGATGGATAGATGACTGATAGATAGGAGAGATAGATGATAGACAGGTAGGTAGAGAGGATGGATGGATGGATGGATGGATGGATGGATGGATGGATGGATATAGATAGAATAGATCAGATAGGTTGGTGGGTAGGTAGATAGATGGGATGGATAGAAAAAGAAGGAAAGAAGAGAAGGAAGGAAGGTGATAGGTTAGATAGGTAGATAGGTAGATGGATGGATGGATGGATAAATGATAGATAAGATAGGTAGAATAGATAGATGATAGATGGATAGAGTAGATAGATAGGATGAATAGATAGAATGGATAGATGATTGATAGATGATAGATGAAAGAAAGAAAGAGAAAGTTCACAAGGAGTGTAAATAGGATAACCATCCCAATTAAAGAGATGATCAGGCTGCAGAAGGAGAAACCCAGCTACATGCTATTTACAAATAACAAAACAAAACCCCCCCAAAAAAGCTAAAACATTAAAACATGAGAAGATGAAAGGTAAAGGGATGGAGAAAGTCACATCAGGCAAACACTCGCAGAATAAAGATAAGAGTAGCCATATTAGTGCCGGATAAAACAGTCTCGAAGCCAAAAAAGAAATGACTCGGGATAGAGAGGGTCCCTTCACGGGGAAGAGACGGCAGGAAGAGAGCGGGCGCCCAAGCAAACAACTTGGCACCAAGCACTGCGGTTGCTTCTCCACTTTCCACGCGGAGGGTCCTGCCCGTGGACGCCCAGCTCAGCCTTTGGCTGCGGCGTCCACGGCCGGAGAAGAGGATCCGTGGACGGGCAGGCTCTCCTCTGCTCTCCGGGCGCATAAGGAACCAGGAGCTGGAGTCAGAGCTGCTTCCCACACTCGGGGGAGAGGCCAGGCGTGTTGGGATGAGTCCTCCCTTTACGGGCTGGGGACGGGAACACGGAGAAAAAAGAAGGAGCAGGTCGCCTTCAGAAGGCAGAGGTCCTAACTTTGCTAAATCCATCATTTCTCGCATTTTGTTCTCAGCAACTCAAGATCTGGAGGATTTGGGCAAACGGTGACCTGATGCGGTCCTTCGGTTTCAAAGATGAAGAAGGCGTGCAGGGGTGCGGTAAGTCACACACACGGATGAGGTATCCGTGTACCTATATGATCGGTCGTATTCACACAGTGACCCAGGAGAGATTCTGAAAAGAAATGAATCTAAATGGTAAAATGGCAGATATCTCCTGAATAAAGAAAGGGGGGGGGGAACACCACCTCTATCAAACAACCCCGCTAAATTAAAAAATGCACTCCAGTAGGTCTGCTTTTGCTGCTGACTCGGGTAACTCATCACGGAATTGAAAGCATTACATATGGGAAGAGCAAAAATCTAATTCCAGCTCATTTCAATAAGAATTGATCTAAGAGTTCATTACATAAAGTAATTTTTACCAACACAACCTCGAAGGCGTGCTTCGGCGAGGATTAGACTCTCTCCTGATAGCTGAAACTGCAAAGGGGAAATTTGCATGCAGATAGCCCAACGCTAAGTTGCAGATCTCTTGGGTTCAAATTAAGTTTTGTTGTGTTGGTTTGGTTTTGTTTTTTTTTTTTATAATGTTTGCTCCATGTTGGAGATGAAGGTTAGAGCGGTCTAGAGAAGTAGAGTTGGGGGTTATTTTTAAAAGGGATCCGAAGTCCAGGTTCGTTGGTCTCTAAGAGCTGTGTGACCTTAGTCGTGTAACTTTGCTTCTCTGAGCTCCTATTCAGTGAGAATATGTCTATCTCCTGGGGTAACTTAATAAGGATTTGGATGTAGAGCACTTAGCACAGGTTGGAGTTGGAGTTGCTTTCAGAAAGCTCTCCAAACCCTGGTCCACCAGCCTGAGATACCCAGATAGTCTCTACCTGGCCAAGTGTCCTTAAAGATCAAGAGTAAATATGTGTGGGATGCAGTTACTGCTAGATCCAGCCACCGCCCCTGGGGGTGGGCTCGCACAAATGCCTCCAAGATCGGGAGCCCCAGCTTTGTGTTGAATTGGCACCTGCACTAGGGTTCAGGCAGCGGGACCCAGGCCCCTAATTTCTCAGGCACAGCAAATCATTGTTCTATCGCATATCAAATGGGCTTTCTGGACTCAAAGAACAGGTCTCTAGCCAAATTCAGATCTCAACTGTGGCGGTTCATTGAGATCATCAGGAGTAGGGGGTGAGGTTCTTTTAAAAAAAAAAAAATGCCTGGGCTCCCCCCACAAAAACCAATTAAAACCGACTCTCTGGGCATGGGTGCCAGATGTCAACATTTTTTTTATGAGCTCCCTGGGGATTCCAGTGGACAGACCAGGTTTCAAACATCTGGAGCTAACGGGTGGTAGAGAAACAAAGCTGGAGGTTGCAGAATTGGGTGGATGGCTCTTCCCTACATGTGTCCCCCAAAACGTCTGCTACCAGCTTGAAGGGTAATGTGAACAAGAAGTATAGGAACCAGAGATTTCCCCCCAAAACGCCGGAAGCAAAGCAATAGGTGCTCTGCCCAAGCGGGCTTTCTAGTTAGCAGAGGCAAGGTCAGGCAACCAGCTCTTTTCAGATCACCAAAAAGGCCTGATTTCAGTCTCTGCCTTGGTCAGCAGAACCGAGCCCCTGCCCCATAAGAACTCCCTTCCTTGACTTTTGTCCTTCACGACGAGGCACTTTTTCTTTTTTAAGATTTTATTCATTTGACAGGGAGGGGGAGAGAGAGCACAAGGAGGGGGAGCAGCAGAGGGAGAGAAGCTAAGCTGTCTGCCGAGCAGGGAGCCTGATGTGGGGCTCGATCCCAGAACCCCGAGATCATGACCTGAGCTGAAGTCCCCTGTTTCAACCAAATGGGCCACCCAGGTGCCCCTGAGACCAGGCACTTTTAACACCAACATGAGGGAGGAAAAGGGTTTTGACTTTGGGGACTGTGCGTGGTTCCCTGTCCCTGGGCTGGGGTATGGAGGGAGGGTTGTGGGGGACAGGGCCCAGGATGCTGTAGGAGGAGAGCTGGGAAGGTTCAGACCTCAAGAAGCCTCTCTTCTTCCGCAGGTTTGAGGGCGACAGCGAGCCTAGGAATGTTTTAAGCAGAAGAGGCCTCTAGACAGATCGTCATTTCCGGATCCGTACTATCCAGGCCAAAGAATGAGCTGGATGGGCATGGCCAGAGGCAGGAGGACCAGGTAGGAGCTGATGGTGGAGCCAAGGTCAGGCATGCCTAGGACCGTGGTTCTCATGGTTCTTATGGTTTCTTGTGGTTTTCGTGGCTCTCGGGGCTTTGGTGGTTCTTGTGGTTCTCGTGCCTCACTCCTGGTGTTTCTGCTTCCGTGGCTGTGGAGTAGAACCTGACCACCTGCCTTTCTACACGCTCCTGGGCGGGTGGCTGTAGCTGCCCACCGAAATCACCCGGAGACACGGCCTGATTCAGTTGGTCTGGGGTAGGACCCAGACACGGGCATGCAAAGGCCCCCACAGGATTCTCAGGTGAGAACCGATCTCTGTGGCTCCGAGTGTGGGCCTGCAGCTCAGCAGCCTCCGGAGCACGTTAGAAATGCAGAGTCTTGGTTGGGCTCCATCCCAGACCCGAAGAATCCGCGTCTGCATCCTGACAGGCTCTTGGGTGATTCTCGTGGTGCCTGTGAACGTTTGAGGCGCACTGTTAAGTAGCATCTGGCCGGCAGATGCCAGAAGCATGGGGGGAGATGGGAGTCCAGACCCAGGGGGAGAACTCAGAAACAGGCCCAGGGGAGGAGAGAGATTCATTTGTTCATCCAAGTGGACTATAAAGACCCACAGTGTGTGACCCTCACGATGTGACCGTGACCCTCCGTGTGGGACGGACACCTGCTGGGCGCAGTGCTAGGGAATCAGGGCAGGCAGCTGACCTCAGCCCATCCAAACGCTACGATAATAAAACACGGGGCCTCAAGCTGTTACCTTAAAAGCTCTCTAGGTGCTTCGGATCCCAGCAGGCTGGGTTAGTCACTCGTGAGCGGCCCACGAGCGAGGACACCATCCCAGCACACGGCAGGTTCTGTCAGTGCTGTCCGAGGAATGCCCAGTGCCGCTGCTTTGGAGCCGGACCTTCCAAGGTGGACAGGGTCACTGCGGGAGGAAATGGGAGAGGACTCAGGGGAGGTCAGAGGCTGGAGCGTGCAGAGGGCCAGAGAGTAAATATTTGAGGCTTTGCAGACCGTGTGGTCTCTCAGCTCTCTCCCACCATGTGGTTGTTGATCTGTAAACAGGCCTGCCGTGTGCCAGACCAGTTTATCTCCAGCAACAGGCGGTGGGCTGTGTGGGGCCGTGGCGAGCCGGCCACTGGTCTGGAGCAAGAGGGGCAGGCAGGCGGAGGTGGGGCACACAGGGTAAATCAGGGGGTCGCTAGCAGGCCGTGGGAGGCCTTCAGCAGCGAGCCACGGGAGCAGACCTTGAAACAGGAGCGGCAAGCGAGTGCGGGACTTTGGAGCGTGCAGTGAACGGCTGGGAGGCCAGCTTGCGGGGAGCGAAGTGGGAAGAAGCGAGTCAGGGGAGATGGGGAGCTGGGGAGGGGAGACAGGCTGGGGGCCAGGCAGACGTGGGGATGGTTCCCCAGAGAGCTGTAGAGGACAGGGAGCCCGAGTGAGGAAATGCTCTGGCCAAGGGATCTGCAGGGCTGAGGGTCAGGAACGGGGGTGGGGAGCGGGGGCCTCACAGACAAAGTCAGTTCCTGGGCCCAGAGTCACTGGGAGGATGGGGACTGCTGTGGCCAGGCCGGAGGGAGCCAGCAGGATCTGCAGGCAGGTGGTGAGCCAGATCTGGGAGCTTGGGGGAGTGCATGGAGCACAGCCAGGCCCACCGCAGCCTGTCACCTCCCGTCACACCAGAGCACCCAGGCAGCTGCAGAAAGCATTCCAGAAAAGCAAGAGAAAATGTTCAAACGCAGGGCTTGCCTGAAGGTCGCTGTTCTGATGGATGTGAAGCTGGGAGACAGAACTCACCCGGGACTTGGGTGCGGAATCCCAGCCCAGCGAGGCTGGAAGGTGCCTTGGAGCGGTGTCCCTCCAACCTCAGAGTGCCACGAAGCCCCTGCGGGTGCTGTGAAGGGAGGGTCTGGCTCCATGGGCTTGATGGGGCCAAGACCCCGTTTCTAAGGAAGGTACGTGTGTCGCCTGCTGCCAGCCTAGAACCAGGCTTTGAGAAGCAAGGCCTTGGAGATGATCCCCACCTCCCCCTCTTGCCTCTGAAACAAGGGCGGTGAGACCCACTGAGTTACTTTTTGTGGGGCGGACATTATACCAGCCCCTGGGGACGCTGAGGAAACATGACAAGTAGTTCGTACTGGGAGCCCTTGGGATGCGGCAGGCACCGTCCTGTTCACATGGGGACTCATTTACTCCTCCCTGTGGCCTCAGAGGTGGGTGCCCCTGGGGCCCTGTTCCCCCAGGATTTGATGACCTAAGAGCAAGGCAGCCACACTCCTGAGCCAAAACTCCATCCCTGAGGCCCACAGAGGGAAGCCAGGGGCTCTGCAAGGCAGGACCACAGGCCCCAAATGGGGGCGTTCCCCTCCCCCGGGGCTAGGCCACATCTTCTGGAAAATTCCAAACTTCTGCTATGACGTGGGACCCGAGGCAAGATGACCCTGCTAAGTCCGGTGGGCTGGTGGGGGGATCGGCCCGCGTCAGGGACACCCGGGGCGCGGGGAGCGGACTCGAGCGGTGCTTGGGCGGCACTAGGTCGGCCCGTCGAAGAGACCCTTCCGCGGAGCTCCTGCAAAGCACACAAATGCCCCCAAATGAAAGGGAAATAATTTAGTGGAGAATTTTGTGGCTGGTGCGTATTTTATGGGCCTCATTTTCAGAAGCGGCTCTCGCCCCTGGCCCGGGTCGCCGTCCCCGCCGCGCGCTGCGATGCTGCCACCTAGTGGCGACGGGCGGCGGCGGAAGGGAGGCGTCCAAGCCCCGCCAGAGGCTGGGGAGGCGGCATCCTGCGAACAGCCAGTCTGGGCGGTGGCTGTTTTTAGCTGGGTCTCTCCTTCTGTGCCACTTTCATCATGGAAACCGGCTCTCTAGACCCAAAAAAAGCCGCGACGTGCTCTGCAAAAGCTGTTCGAGGGCCAATTTTAGCTGCATTTCTTGGAATTTGGGCTCCCAGGAGGGAGGAGGGATGCGTGGTTCCCAGGAAGTTGGGCAGCTTCTGAGAACCTAGAACCTGGCGGTTGGTTCTGGCCATGATGGTGTGAGATGATGGATCCCTTGGATTCCAGCCCCCGTACCTGGCCCTGCAAAGGAAAATGTATTTGTGCGGCGTTAAGAGGTGGCAGCTACTGTGTCCTTGGGAGCTTTCTCCTGTACTATTAAGATTTCTCTTTACATGGACCATTTCACTGAGGCCTCAAACCCTAAGAAGTGTACAAGTTACACCCATTTACAGCTGAGAAAATCAAGGCTTGGGAAAGTCCAATGACTTAGCCAAGGTCACAGAGCTGGTTACCAGCAGAGAGCCATGATTTGAACTCTAGAGCCTTTGTGTTAACGCAGAACTCAAAGCAATGGATTAAGAGTGGAAAATTGTGAGTTCATCTACACAGTGCTGGCAACTCACTGTGTGATCCTGAGCAGATCAATGACTCTCTCTGGGTCTGTTTCCTCTATGGTAAAACAGGTATGGTATTCATGGCTTCTGCTTCTCAAGGCTGAGTGGGGATCCAAAGGAAAAATCTGACATCCTTTGAACTAGTGGTTCATTCCCTGGCTTGGGGGCCACCCAGACCCTCAGATTCTTTTAAAGATTCCAGGAGCTCAATGGAGATAAACTCAGGACCTCCACATGGGGAAAAAACCCTTAAATGGTCACTGCCTTTGTTTAGTCCCTGGGTCCAGCTCCCAGTTTCTAGGGTTCCAGTTCCCACCCTGCCCCTGGTCTCCTTTGGGGCGTGGTTCTCACCTTTCAAACAGGCTTTTAACTCTGACACTGCCTTGGCGCCTTGTTCCAGGATGTAAACTGTGTGCTAGAGTCAATCTTCTAGGCAGGTGCATGCACTAGAATATCCATCTCGTCCTGATTTGTCCAGCACTTTGCCTGTTTCAATGTTGACATTCCCTGTCCCAAGAAACCCCTTAGTTCTGGGTGAACCGGGACGACTGGTCCCTCTATGGAGACACGGAACCTCAACCCTGACCAGCAAACTAGATATCCCCATTCTGTGATGCACCGACACCCCTCGCGGCCCTTTCTGGGGCTGGAAATGATTTGTCTCCCCCGGTTGGTGTAGTCTTGTCTGATGGTCGCTGTGCCTGGCTGGGGGGCTTAGGCCCTGGTGGGCCATCAGCCAACTGCTGGGAGGAAAGAGGCCTCTGTGTCAGGTCGTCTTGCTAGGCAAAAAGTGGACCAGATAGCAGAGGCCATGGCTCTTTGGTCAGGCAGAACCTGCTATGTTAGGGAGGGTGATGGGGTAAGCATGGGATGGGGGAAAACCAGAGAAGGACCCTAAGGCAGCCGGAGAGGACAGGTGTCAGGCCTTCGGGAGGATCTGACCCAAGTTGGGCCCACAGAGCTGAATTACTCAGGTAAGGAAGGGAAAAAGGGAAGACACAGGTTTTGTTGGCCACACAAGCCTGTGCCCTAGGTGTCAGCCTGACCCCAGACCAGACTGCACAGTCTCCCAAATCCCAGAAATATCCCAAGTCTCCTCCTCCCCCTCCCAACACGACCCAGTCCCTACTCACCTGGCGACACAAAGGGGACATTACCTTAGTCGAGAGCTCCTAGGCTTTGTCCTTGTCCCCATAGATCCAAGTTCGTGCCTAAGATTTTGGATAGGGTGTGGGACACATCTCAGCAACCCCCACGCCAAGCCTCGAAAATTCCAGATTATTGGTTTATTCTACAGATGGAAGGACAGGCCCACCTTTCCCAGCTTTTTTTTTACCTTACTGACCGGGGACTTTCACCCAGCCAGGATCTGGGAGCACAGCTGATCACTGGCGTCATTCCCAGTGGTTCTCAACTGGCCTCACAGCGTCTTCCGGAGAGTATCTGGCAATGCCTGGAGACCTTTCTGGTTACCATGACTAGCATGGGGGCTGCTCCTGTCATCTGATGGGCAGAGGCTCAGGGGGCTGTTAAGCATCTGCAGAGCACAGAACAGCCCCACAATAGAGAATCATTCGGTCCAAAACATCAGTACAGCCGATGCTGAAACACCTGCCCTCTGTAACTGGCCACTGAGGGCCCTTCAGGCAGCCACCAGGCAGGTGTTAGCTGTTCCCTGACCTCCTGGACCAGTATTTTTCCTGGTCCCCAACCCTCAATGCTGACCCCAGGCCTGCAAGAGAAAGATCCAGTGGCGTCTCAGCCTTTCCCTGCTCCCCATTCATTCTGCACACACTGGCTGAGAGCCTCTGCCCTCAGGAGCACCCAGGCTCCCAGCTCAGGCAAACTTTGGTCCCCTCATGTCTGGAGATGCAGGCAGGCGGTGTCACCAGTGGCACCTCCAACCTTGTGCAAAGCAGGTAAAGGCGACCCCCCGCCCACACACACAGAGACTGACCGTAATTCAGTGGCCGCATGGAATGTCAGAACACAGCGAACAGCCATTGCCACTTTCACACACGGAGCTCATTTGGGGCTGACTCTGGGCTGGGGACCTTACCTGGGTCATCTTGTTTTGCCCTCGTCACCCCTGTGAAATGTTAGGACGAGCCTCTGCGAATTCCAGATGAGGAAGGTGAGGCTCTGTCGTTGAATGATGGGCTTGGATGGGCTTGGAGCTGCCTTGACTCAGAGATGGCAGAGCAGAAATTAAACCCATGGAGGCTGATTCCAGAAAGCAGATGCTTAACAAGTCCCCTGTCAGCTGAGAAGAAAACTTCAAAAGCTCAGGGAGGAGTGGGCATTTTTAGAGCGCAGGGAATTGCTTGAGGCAGAAAGTTTCTGGCAGGGAATAAAGACAGGCTCTGAGAGCAGGAGAGGTCAGTCTGAGCACCTTGACCTGGACACTGGAGACCTGGGAAAGCACCTCGGTCTCCTCTAGTGGTCAAGCCCAGTTCGTGGCTAGCATAGGGAGACGCGCCACAGGGGAGTGTGGGGCTTGATGAAATTGATCGGTGACATCTGCTTGGGTTCTGGGAGCAGGGAGTAACAGCGTGCACACACACACATACATATACATACATACATGCATACACACGGAGACACACACATGAACACGTGCAGAGATGGTCATATGCACACACCTGTGCAAATACACAACCCCATACGCTCAGAGACACAGGGACGTACATATACACACACAGATACATACAAGGAAACAGGCACACAGACACACACATGAGGCTTGCTACCTAAGCTGCTGAGGACAAGAGAACCCCAAACTCACACTACCTCGAATGATGACCCTACAGTTTTGGACTATTCTCCCTACAAAGAAGTCTCCCAAGTTTAAAAAAAAAAAAAAAAAACAAGTGTTTAATACCCGCCTCGTAGCACCTTCAGTGCTGGCGTGGGCTTCCCACATCACCATGGATACTGTGCCACCCAACACTTGCCATTCAGAAACTTTTGTGGCATTCAGAAACATTCACGTATGTCAGAATGACATTGATCCGTTCCAGATAGGTGACCCTAATTTTGAACACGGTTCCAAGGACTCCTGGAAGGCAGAATGCAGGATGACTTTCCCGACGTGGGGTAAGTCACCAAGAAAAGAACGCTGTCAGTCCACGGGGCTAGAGATTTCCGGTCTTGAATGCCATAGGCAGCCCTGCCCATCGAAGAAGAAAAGATGCCCCAAAGGAAACAATCACCTTGTAGCTTTATAATAAGGGCCTTGCAGTTCCATTCTCACCAAATGTCTGTAGAAACACATAATGGAGTTCTCTTTTATGTTAGGTTCCTGATAGCATTTCATGTTATCCAATGGGCCTTCAGAATAAATTCTTGATTTGTAACAGGAGGCTTTTAGGAATGATGGGTGCTCAGAGGCGCACAGAAGTGAAGTAATCAGCCTGAGATCACACGGGGGAATCGGGATTTGAATCCAAGTCTGATCCCCAAGCCTGGACTTTCTCCTGCAAGTTGCTCCCATTCTGTAACTCCCCTTCCTATGATTGGGGAGCTGATGTTCTAGATCCCATGCCAGACCCGTCTCCTTCTTTATGTCCTTGACATACCCCACCCAACTCCCAACTCTGCCCTTCCCTCTTCCCAACTACTTGTATTTCTCCGTGTGTTCATCTCCTAGGACTGCCACAAACCGGGTGATTTCAACAACACAACTGTACTGTCTTACAGATCTGGAGACCAGAGTCTAAGATTAAGCTGGAGGCAGAGTCAAGTCCTTCTGAGGGGTGGAAGGATGAACCCGTTCCAGACTTGTCTCCTGGATTCTGGTGTTCCTTGGCTGGTAGGGGCTTAACACTGATCTCTGCCTCTGTCTTCACACAGCTAGGACCAGGGTCCCAAGGTACTCACTCCGCCACTGGCAAGGGACTTCTTGGGGCCCCCATCCAGGAGAGTTCTTGGGGAAGACCTCGCAGAAAGGGTCCCAGCCAGCTGCGAAGGGAAGGCCCCCCGAGGACACCTAAAGTGGGTTCTTAGAGATTCCACTTCGAATGTTACAGAGCCTCTCGGTCCTGTTTAATGAGGCAGTTTGAAATAGCCAGTATCTAAGAAGCAACCTTGTGGTTCTGGGGGAGAAGAGTCATGCCGGTCTGTGCTCGCTCTCACCCATTCACACGTGCACGCGCGCGCACACACACACACACCACACAGTGCCCACACTCTGCCAGCAATTCTCAACCAAGGTATGGTGTTGCGAGCAATTGTGAGGTGTGTCACCAAGTAATCTGTTGCTAAGAATAAAGTCCCAAATGTTGCAAATATATGTTCAAGTAGATTCAAGGTTATTCCTGTGGAACATCAGCCTCACTCACTGCGTTCTGATTACGTATCTCCAGCAGGAGAGGGAAAACGAGAACGTACCGCCAGAGCAAGGCACTGGAACGAGAAGCCTGGAGACAGCCTCTCTGTGCCCCATGCCCTGGGAGATATGGACGGAAATGTCAAGCTTTCTTCTCTGTAACAGACACAGATGCATATACTGGGGATAGACCTTCCCCAGGAGGAAAGGAGGTACACGTGACCAATGGAGGTCAGGAAGGATTCCCAGTAACCATCCATCCAGCTGATAAAACATGTTACATCTGATCTTAACAGGTATTGGCAAGCGTGGGAGGGTGGAGAGAGGACTTCCCTCCAACATGGCAGAATGGAGCACTGTAGATCTGGATGCTATTATCTTCCTGACCTCAGTTCCTATGGTTTTCCCACTTGTTCACTCGGCCCTAAAATCTCCTCATCATCACCAGGAATGTCCCTGCCTCAGGGCCTTTGCACTCCCTAGCGTCTCTGCCTGGAATGCTCTTTTCCTAGTTCCCCACGTGACTCATTCCCTTTAAGTGTTTAGTCCCAGGTCACACATATCCTGAGTCACATTTTCATACACACACACACACACACATTTTCCTCCTCTGTCTGCCCTTCTTCCATAGCATCCACAGATCACCAGATATACATGCGTTTTACCTATCCCTTTGTCACCTGCCTCCCCCACCACACACCTCCACAGAATGTCAGCACCAAGAGGGCAGGGACATTGTGGCTTACTTGCTCCCTGCTGTGCCCCCAAAGTTTGGAGCAGTTCTGCCCCAGACGGGCAATACCTCTCTGTTGAAAGAATCAAGATTTCAAATGCAGAGAACCTTTGATTTCACTTTTTAAGAAATGCTCTGTACTCGTTTTCTGTGGTTGCCTAACAAATGAACAACTTAACACCCACCTATCAGGTCCCAGCTCCCTGGATCGGAGCTTCAGCCTGGTGCGGCTGGAGTCCCCGCTCAGACTGAAGGCAAGGGGACTTGGGGCCACTGCGCTCTTTTCCGGAGCTCAGGACCCTCTTCCAGGCACATTCCTGTTACTGGCAGAAAGCGGTCCCTGATGTCCTCGCTGGCTGTCCGCTGCGGGGCGCTCTCAGCTTCTAGAGGCCGCTCGTCTTCCTCTCCACGTGGACCCTCCATCTTCATGCCAGTGTGGCGTTCCCTACCCCTTCAGGCTTCCTGATTCGCACCTTCCCGCTTCCTCTTCTGCACCCAGCCGGGGAACAGGCTCGGCTCTTGAAGGGCGTGTGCACTCGGGCTGCCTGGACCACCTTCACGTCTGAAGTTAGCGGACTTGGGACTCACGCGCATCTGTAATACCCCGTCCCAGCAATACCTAGATCTGTGTCCGAAGAGCCGGACAAAGGGAATCCAGGAACATCTTTATGACTCCGCCCCCTCCACCGTCCTAGGCAAACACCCCACAATGGGCGCGGGGAGACAGAGACAAGTGTGCTCGCTGCAGAACTAGTTAGAAAAACATAGGATCCCCTCTCTCCGCCTGTCCATCAGCAGGAAACGGGACATTCCACAAGCGTGGGAAGAAAACAAGGAGGGGTGCCTCGGTGGCTCAGTCATTAGGCGTCTGCCTTCGGCTCAGGTCATGATCCCAGGGTCCTGGGATGGAGCCCCCCATTGGGCTCCCTGCCCAGCAGGATGCCTGCTTCTCCCTCTCTGACTCCCCCTCCTTGTGTTCCCTCTCTCGCTGTGTCTCTGTCAAATAAAATATTTTTAAAAAGAGAAAAAAAGGAAGCAGAACCCAAGAGCCCATTTTTACCTGCCGATTCTACGTAGTGGGCCCCGCCCTTCTCCCGGGGCTCAGAGCACCAGCCCGGGGGGCGAGGCTCCCTGAATCGGAGTCTCTGCTTCTTGGCTTCCCGGCTGTGTGAGCGTGGTGACCGTCAGAAAATTCCTGCGCCTCAGTTTCCTCATCTGTAAAACAGACACAGTCGTCCTAGTGGCCCACCACAGGGACTGTGTGAATGAATTAAGAGAACACTTATAAACTGCTCGACTCTCGGTGGGAACACAGCTAAATAAAGGACAAGCTCTCACCAGCTCTGTCGTTAGCAACATCGCTCTCACTTCCGACCTGCCCGTGAGGTCTCTCTCTCCTACATGGTACACGCCAGCAGGCCCCGGCTTCGTGTTTCCGCACATGCAGATATGGCACTTTTTCCCCTGCTGTAGAGAGAGATACGGGATGTTTTCACTCTCTTATTTATACCAATAAGGCAAGTGTCACAGCAATCGTGTGCTGTACTCTGTTATTTTTAGGCAAGGGTTTGTGGATGTTCTGCATGTGGTTGGATATGTATGTGTACGCCTCGAGAGCCGTGCAGACCTGGCGTGTCTGGGTTGGTTGCATATGCTTGGCTCACGGTGCCGGCACTGCAGCGACGCCATCTCCGTAGAGTCCGCAGCAGACTTGAGACGGGAGGAAGAGGATGAGGAATCTCCCGGACACGGACCTTCGAGGTTTAAAATACAGGGAGTCTCAGGCAAACCAGGGAAGCCAGTCACCCCAGCCACAGCCCCGGTGAGCGTTCTCCAGACATCACTCATTCATACCCCACACGCATAACCACTCAGGAGCGTAACTCTGGAGTCAGGATCTGGGTTCAAATCCCGTCTCCATCCCTCACTCGTTGCTCAGCCTTGGCAAGATGGTTAAGTCGCAGCGCCTCCAGAATGCTCCACAGCAGAGTGAGACTGATTATCAAACCAAGCTCGATGGTCATGAAGACTGAGTGAGCCAGTAAGTAGAAAGCACTGAGAATCAGGCCTGGCCCAGAGCAAGCACTCAGTATACCTCTGTATATTGTTACTAGCGTATCTGCCACCATGCCTGCTAGCTGTTTAAATATTTTTATATCTATACATTCTTAAAAAGCATAAACGCATTTACTGCAAAATGAAATTGCATATCATACCCTAATTAGAGAGCCAGGGCATACAGCCACAAATAGAAGGGATCTATAAACATAAATGCATAAATGCATACCTGTTTTTCGAGTTGGAGGAAGCGGAGGCCCCACTTACGGGATGCAGACTCCCTTGGGAAATCCAGCCATTCTGGACATGTGGAAAGGGTCTAGGAGACAGCGAAGGACAAGATGAGGTAGAATCAGGGCTCAGAACTGATTTATGGCTGGCCTGTGACCTCCAGGCCAGATCTAAGCACACCAAGCCCCCCCACATAGGGGCACTGAGGAAGAGCCAATAGGACAGATGCCTGCATGGCTCTGAAGGTTGAGAATCGGACTCTTGATTTCAGCTCAGGTCATGACCCAGGGTCATGACATCGAGCCCTGTGTCAGTCCCTGTGCTCAGCCAGGAGTCTGCTTGAGAGTCTCTCTTTGCCTCTCCCTCTGCCCCTCTCCCTGACTCTCCCCAGCCTGAGATGAAATGCCTTCGTTCTCACCGTCTTTGGGCCTCCTGCAGGCAGCCTAAGGGAATGGTTGGGACAACTCCCCGCACCACCCCTACCCCTTAGACAAGTCATGTCACCTTTCTGAACCTCGGTGAACACCCTTGGGAAAATGGGCACACGAGCATCTACCTCTTGGGATTTTCATCATCCAGCAAGGACCAGATGGGATAGAGATAAACATGCCTTGTGGCTTTCAAACCATTCAGGAAGTATTCATGCTCACCACTTGGCCTTTCCGGGTCTCAAGAATTATTCTGTGGCAGCTTCTGATCACGTGGCCACTCCTGAATTCTCCCATACCCCCTAGCCTCGTGGCCTGGATGAACCATGAAGGTACAGAAGTTACAGAAGCAGAAAGCTCTTCTGTAGGCCAGGAATGAAGGGAGGCTAATTTTACCACTTTTAGGTAATTGTTCTTTTTTTTTTTTTCCCCTCCCCTGTACTTGAAAATCTGGTCTCCCACTTAAAAATACTTCAAACATTGAGCTTGAATCATGGTACGAACTTCAAGTGACAGGATCATAATACAATTCGTGCACCTGCTCATGGTCTCCCATGATTAAATGATACGTTCATTAATAGCTCTCTGCTCCTTTACCATAACATTCCCTGCTAAAAATAACCATAAACACCAAGACCCAGGGTGGCTGAGAGCCGAAGCTGACCCCCAGCTGGCCAGCAGCAGCACTGGGTGGAACATGAGAGTCGGCGGACAGTGGGCATGACCAGATCCAACCCAGCCCTAACCCTCTGATCCGCTGATTATCTATGAGGCCTTGCAAAGACAGCAGAAACTAAAAACCCTGCATGTGTTTTATCTGGCATCATGCTCACCACAATTCTGCAAACTAGGTGTTTTTACCATGACTTCCCATTCACAGATAAAGAGACTGAGGGTCAGAGAGTTCCCCTGACTTGCCTGCCCAAGACAGAAAAGTGAGGTGATGTCAGAAGCCAGTGCAAACCCTGCTGTCTCCACTTTACAAGTGTGTGTGACTGCATCTGTGTGTGTCCTTTACCACAAAATAGGTAATCATCTGTGTTTCCCTCCTCGTCCTCGTCCTCCTCCTCCTCCTCCTCCTGCTCTCCCTCCAGTGTGGGCATCCAGGCAAGAAAGGAGGCCTCTCATAGGATTATGACAGATCAGCTGTGCATGTCTACATGCTCAGAGCTGCCGCTATGAAGAGGGCTGTGCTTTCTCCCTTCTGGAGCTGAAACTGTCTTCGTGGAAGATCTGGAAAGTCATATAAATAGCTCGGGTACACGCCAACAGCCACCTTCAAGCTCTGAAGTTACACTGTCCTCCCCTGAAATAACTCAGGGATTTGAGGGGAAAAAAGGGCCTGCACTTTTGGTCTCTCCTACCCCTTAACAGTAAGGACAATCACCTTCGTCCTGCTCCCAGGCTCTCCCTCACTCTTCCCTCCAGGCTCTCCCAGTCCATCAGTCCCACATTGCAGGGAACAAGCTTGAAGATCAAGGAGGGTCTGTTCTCCAGTTAACAGATGGGGAAACTGAGGTCCACAGGAAGTGTACTGGCAAATGTGATGGTTAATTTTGTGTGTCGACTTGACTAAGGTGTGGTGCCTGTTTCTTTTGGTCAAACACTAGTCTAGATGTTGCTGGGAAGATATCATGTAGTTGTGATTAATGTTGACATTAGATAAAGATTACCGTCCATCCTGTGGGTGGGCCTCATCTAATCAGTCGAAGGTCCTCCAAGCAAAAGCTGAGGTTTCCTAGAGAAGAAATTCTGCCCCAAGTCTGCAACATAAAAATTCGGCCTGAGCTTCCAGCCTGCCTGGCCTGTCCTTCAGATCTGGGATTTGCCAGCCTCCACCATCATATGAACCAAGTCCTTAAAATTAAAAAAAAAGAAAGATTTTAAATATACTGGATTTCATTTCTAATTATGTATGATATATATATATATATATGTAAAAGATTTTACATATATTTCTCTGGAAGATCAATGGAGCAAGTCAAGACAGAGGGTGGAAAGGACAGGAGGACTCACGTGAATGAACCACCACCAGGAGCTCCTGCCTGTGTTACCTTGGTAAAGCCTCACCCACAATCCAGAGAGCCAGGTTTTGCCCTTTACTCGGGGTTCAGAGAGCTTGAGTGACCTGCCCAGGGTCACACAGCGGGGAATCAAACCCATGCCACCTGCCACCACCATCCATACCCTCCAAACACCATGCAGCCAGCAGGAAGATGGCACCCGGAAGTCAAGAGGCATCATTCCCTTCCAGGGTTCCACAGGGAACACCCCTCAAATCCTGGAAGGTCACAGGTCAGAAACCAAGAGGCACCGTTTTTAGTGGCACAAAATGGAAAACCCACCTCAAAACTCCCTTCAGCAATAAAGGGAACATCTTGGTGCACGCATGTGGGAATCCAAGTGGTAGATCTTCACGCATGGGCTGAGAATGGGCAGCAGCAGCATCTCCCCGAGAGGGTGCCCACGTTCCTCCCCACCCAGCACGACCCCCTCAGGCTCTCCACCATGGCCCCGGACACTTCCAGCTTCCACGTGAAACCAGCAGTTCCTGAGAAAAAGAGAAATCCTCTGCTGTAGTCTGAAGGCTTGGGAGGGAGACCCCGGCTCTCCTCTCTCACCTGAACTAACCGAGAATGGCGGTCAAGAGCCACACTGCCTGGGTTCAAATCCCTGCTCTGTCACTGACCCGCTGTGTCCCTTGAACAACAGTCTTAACCTCTATTCCTCCATTTTTCCACCTCTAAAATGGGAATAATAATAGTACTTCCTTCCAAGACTTGCGGTGATTAATAATTAGCGGGTTGCTTTACATCTGTAATATGCTTAGAACAGTTACCAACACACAGTCCACAGGGTATGCAAGTGAGTGTTAATTAAAATACCAGAGCTGGGGGTGGAAATCTGCCACTTCGACAGGCCCAGGCTGCACCTCTTTACCTGGAACCCGGGTCTGCCCCACCTGAGCCACAAGGATTAAGGGGCACTGGATGATTCTCCACAAGGAAATGGATTTGATCTTAACAAAAGGAAGGAGGCGGGCAGGCAGAAGGGCCAGACTAGCAGCTGCCTACCAGAGCGGCCTCAGTGAAATGCCACAATGCCTGATTATATTCCTCCCCGTTGGGTACAAGCCTGAGGTCGAAAACAGCCTTAAATTGGAAAGATAAAAAATACCCTAATTACGTGCAAGGATGAAGGAAAGCAGGTCATCCTGTCCTGCTGCCACAGCTTTCTTTGTGCTTCTACCCACCGAAAATGAAACCTGTAAAACTCAGACATTTACAAATCTACCCTAGGCTCAATTTACTCATTCGACAGGCATTAATGAGCCCCAGAGGCGGGTTTCCCTGCAAGTAACCTGCTTGAAGCTTCAGGGGCTGTCTCCTCGATGGGTATCTCCCAAAGCCTTCTGCCTCATTTGTTATTTGTAATTCTGTACTTTTTTTTTTTTTTAAGATTTTACTTATTTATTTGAGAGAGAGACAGTGAGAGAGAGCATGAGCAAGGAGAAGGTCAGAGGGAGAAGCAGACTCCCCTTGGAGCTGGGAGCCTGATGCGGGACTCGATCCCAGAACTCCAGGATCATGACCTGAGCTGAAGGCAGTCGTCCAACCAACTGAGCCACCCAGGCGTCCCGAGTACTCTTTTGCTTAGAGATGTTGTCCCTCAAACTGCAGAAGCTTAAGGCTGCACAAATTTTGGATTTGCCCTCCGTGAGCTCCTGTTAAGAGCCAGGAGGAAAGGGAGTTCCGGCTGGAGATGAATCCCAGCGGAGAGCCTGTCTTCGAGGAGCGCCCTCTCCTGGCGGACAATGGGAATGAACATGAGAAGCAAATCCCAGGCAAGACAGGTGCTGGAATTCATTCATCCACTGAACTGACACGCATCGAGTACCTGTCACATACGAGGCACCAGGGGTCCTGGGATGCAAAGTCAGAGGAAGGCTCTTCTCTCAAGGAACTTATAATCAATCAGTCAATCAATACCAAAAAAATCAGTACAAAAAGAAATAATAATAATAGGGTGAGGAGGGGACATATGGTTAGAGGAATACCTTCAGTGGTCAGTCAGGCCAGGCCTCTTTGAGGAGTGGTGCTGGTTTATGAACACGGAGAGGCCGCAGCTGTCTCAAGGGGGGAGGGGGTCCCAAGGAGAGCAAAGTGCATGCCAAGGCCCTAAGAAAGGCCTGACTGCAGTGCTGCAGAGGGAAGAGCAGAGAGAAGGCCGGGATGGCCAGGACAAGCAGAGCCAGGGGCAGAGTGACAAGATGAGGTCACAGGTGGAGAAAGCCACCAGATCCTGAAGGACTCTACTGCCAGGGTGAGAGGGCTGGAGGCTGAAACTGGAAGCCATCGGGGTTTGAGGCAAGGGAGTGCCATGGTATCCGGAACATTATAAACAGAGCACACAGTCAGGTAGATGCAAGGCCCGCCCAGGGGCTTCTGCTCCTAGCCGCGGTTGGCAAACATTTCCCAGAAGTTTTACAACCTCCTGTTGTAGGTGGTGAGGAAACAGGCCTCTCGGATGTTACTGGTGAGTATGTAAAGGGCCCAGCTCCTATGGAGGGAAATTTGGCAACATTTAGCAAAATTCCATAGGCATTTGTCCACTGACTCAAAATCCCAGTCCTAACCATCTCTCCCCAACATCACTGGCAGAACGACAAAAAAGGGTGCAGGAAGCTACTCACTGGGGCGTCACTTTTGACGACACAAGATTGGGGATCCCTGGTCCTGGGGCCTCAGAAGGGGGCTGGTTAAATTAAGATGGTACATTGAGCTGGTCCTGTCCACGACACAGGCTCTCCAAGCAAGGTGCAGAGCCTTACGCTCTACTACGCAGTGATCGCCACGATGTCCTATTAAAGAGAAAAGCAAGGTAGAGAAAATTGCGTCTGTTTTGCTACCATTTACCTAAGAAAAGAGCTGGAATATGAACAGATGTTTTTTAATGGGAAGATAAAGCAAAAATAAGAATGACTTCCTACAAGGGGAGGGAGGAGACAGTTGAAGGGGAAGAGAGAGAAACTAGATGTTGCTGAACAAATTGTTTTGATTTGACTTTAAAATATTGTGCTATTTTAAATAACATTTTACTTAAAAGTTAAATGCTTTTTTTTTAAGATTTTATTTTATTTTATTTTAGAGAGAGGGAGAGAGAGCGCTCAAGCAGGGGGAGAGGCAGAGGGAGAGGATGAAAAGCAAAACCCCTGCTGAGCATGAAGCCCCACACAGGGCTCAGTCCCAGGATTCTGAGATCATGACCTGAGCCAAGATCAAGAGTAGGACACTTGACCAACTGAGCCACCCAGGTGCCCCTAAAAATTTAAATTTCAAAATTTAGTTCCTCAAAATTAAAAACAAAATGAAACCAATGAGCCTAAGTGTGTATCAACTTGGTGACATCCCCCTATGGAAAAAAGGCCAATCAGGTGACTTTAAAACATAGTGTTTTCAGGGGTGCCTGGGTGGCTCAGTCATCAAGCATCTGCCTTCCCCTCATGTCATGATGTCAGGCTCCTGGGATCGAGCCCCACATCAGGTTCCCTGCTCAGTGGGAGCCTGCTTCTCCCCCTCCTCCTCACTCGTGCTCTCTACCACTATTTCTCTCTCTCTCTCTCAAATAAATAAAGTCTTTGGAGAAATAAAACTAATTTTTAAGCATCCCTAGTAAAAAATACATGAAGAACAAAAAAGGGACAGCAAACAAAAGTCTGTTTTCATTAATCAGATCATCGTGGGGAATGTTATTATTTTCCTGAGACCATTCTGTGCGTGATAAAATAAAGCAAATACGTAATTATGTAGGCTTCCTGGGAAATCTGGAACTTGGGTATGGAAGAAAGAAGGCATGGATGTAAGATTGGGGAGGTTAAGAGAAAATCTGCTCGTCCTGAGTTGACACCGAAAGTCTCGGTATTCAGGCACCTGAGTGGCTCAGTCGGTTAAGTATCGGCCTCTTGGTTTTGACTCAGCTCATGATCTCATGGTTGTGGGCTTGAGCCCCACGCTGGGCTCTGCACTCAGTGGGGAGTCTGCCAGAGATTCTCTCCCTCCCTGTCCCTCCCCCTCCGCCCATTTGTGCTAAATAAATAAAAATTTTTAAAAGAAATTTTAAAAAGTCTCATATAAACTCAAGATGTATTTTTATCTCCAAAAAAAAGGCACCCCCTAACACCCAGACTATGGGCTCTAAGTACCACTCTAGCCTAGCCAGGAGAAACCAGGGGTCGATGCAGAAATGTCTGAATCTGTGTCTGGGGCAAAGACGGAAAAGCAGGAAAGGGGAATTACAAAGCAGCTGTCAGTGAACAGGATAAAAAAAAACAAGAGTGAATGGACACTGAAACCCAGAGAAGCAAGTGTTCTAAGAAGGTGGGAGTTGAAAATTATCAAGAGCAGCAGCAAAATTAAAAAAAAAAAAAAAAGTTCTGGAAACTACCAAAGGAAGAAAAAATAACACAGCCAGAGGAAACGGATCCAAATCCTGCCATCTGCATACTCACCTCTAATAGGAACCTGGCATTTGGAAAAGGCAGGTGAAAAAACACATTCTTTTCCTTGTGCTTCTCATCTGCACGTGGTGACATTTAGGCAGGAGCGCATCATTTCAGCTCCCCAGACCCAGGTGAGGCAGTGAGCACCCCGTCTTTGGAGGTGATCAAGTTAAGGAAGGAAGATCATCCTTCAGGGATTCTAGAGAGATGATCTGGCCTTAGATAGTGTAAGAAGGCTCCCCAGAGCAAGAAAGCAATATGGCCTAGCACACAGCTGGGGCTGTGTGTTCCAGAATGTTCCAGGCTGATCTGTGGAGCTTCCGCAGTCTGCCCTCCATGTCCTCCAGCTCCAAGATACTGTAATTCCATGGTGTTTGCTTTGGATAAGAAGACCTGAGTCCCTTCCATGCAGCAGTCCTCTGGGTATTTCTCTGCACTGACATGTCTTCCTCTCCGTCTGCCAGGGTGTCGCTGGCACATTCTGCTCCCAGGATTAGCCACAGAAAAACAAGCAAAAAGGAGACTTTTATGAACACCACCAGCGGCACAGCCCAGCCCCAGGCCCTTCTGCAGACTCCAGCCATGTAAGGATGGACAAGCAGGCCCGGAGCACATCCGTGGGACGGAAAGGAAATGATCAGTCCTCCAATGTGACCCCTGGATGAGTTAGGGTTCCCCAGAAGAACAGCACCAATGGGAAATATGCAAAAGCATATAGAAAGAGGTTTGTTCCATGGGACTGGCTCCCGTGATTTTAGAGCTGAGGCGTCCCACGATCTTCCACCTGCCAGCTGGAGGCCCAGGAAAGCCGGTGGCATGGTTCCAGTCCAAATCCAAAGGCCTAAGAACCAGGGGAGCCCCTGATGTGAGTCCCGGGTCTGAGTCTGAGGGCCTCAATAAATGGGCATGAGGACTGTCATTAGGGCTGGGCAGTAGCTTCATAACTTGGTAAATTCACTAAAAAAAAAAAAAAAAAAAAAAAAAAAAAAAAAAAAAACACTGAGTTACACACTTGAAACAGATGAATTATACAGTATAGAAAATATGCTTCAATTAGTTTTTTTTTTTTTAAAGTGTTGGCACTTTTTAAGGGCCCCAGGGGATCAGCTAGGAGAAATTCCAACATCAGAAAAATAAGGAGGCACCTGGTGGTTCAGCCAGTTAGGCGGCTGCCTGTGGCTCGGGTCATGATCCCAGGGTCCTGGGATTGAGCCCAGCATCAGGCTCCCTGCTCCCTGCTCTGCAGGGAGCCTGTGTCTCCCTCTCCCTCTGCTGCTGTGCCTACTTGTGCTCTCTATCCCTCTGTCAGATAAATAAAATCTCTTAAAAAATAAAAAAAGAAAAATAAGGGGAAAAAAAAGGAAATTAGGTAAGAGGTGCCCTAGCAGAGGAAACTCAGCATGTATTAGTTCAACGGAAGTCCCCAGATGTTTAAAAGTGATTTTAGGAAAGATAACGTCCTGTTTCGTTATGTTGATAGGAGAAGGTTATGGAGAGGGATGAGTGACCACAAGACAGCATTTGTCATAGGTTTGGAGTAACTCGAATTTATACTTGTTTTGCTTGAAAATTTGAGGGGGAAGGTGCTGTCCAGAATGTCAAGTGCCTATTTCTCCATGATTGATTAGTGGTGACTGACTGGAGCATTGTGTTGGGATTGATTAGTGATGTCTTCCAGGGAGCCAGGAGGAGGAGCATAAGCAGGTGTGCTGTTTATTTGCCAACCCAGCTTAGACCTTCAGAATCACTGCCCCGATTCAAGAGGGAGATGCCAACAACCTGAGATACAAGGGAGGCAGGGAGAGCAGAATCATCTTGTCCTGCATCCAGCAGAGAAGAAAGTCCCAAGGCAGAGGCAACTTCTGTGGTCTGTTAGTGCCTCTAGAGCCCAGAAGAGAATCATTTTCCCTAAGGAGCCTTGTCTGCACAGACGGTGCACTAAAAAAGAAACCATTCAGGGCACCTGGGTGGCTCAGTGGGTTAAGCCTCTACCTCCGGCTCAGGTCATGATCTCAGGGTCCTGGGATCAAGCCCCACATCGGGCTCTCTGCTCAGCGGGGAGCCTGCTTCTCTCTCTCTCTCTCTCTCTCTCTCTCTCTCTGCCTGCCTCTCTGCCTACTTGTGATCTCTCTGTGTCAAATAAATAAAGAAAATCTTAAAAAAAAAAGAGACCATTCACTGAAACCAGAACCTCTAAGGGGTCCCACTGACACACTTAACCTACCAAATGCACATTTCCATAGAAGCAAGGAAAACCACGAAGCAGCCCATTCATGCAGTTGGGACATTTTTCCCACCTCTGTTTTATGAGAATCTATCATCCCATAGAAAAGTTCAAATAATAATAGGATCAGAAACACTAAGACTCATCTAGGTTTATCAGTCATTAACACTGCCACATTTGATTATCTCTGTCCATTTTTTTTTTCGCTGAGTTATTTGCAAATAACCGGGAGCATAGTGACATTTCATCCCTAGTACCTCAGCATAGATTTCTCAAGAACACGTCCAACAGCGTCAGCACTGCGCGACAGTGCCGTTAGCACGCCCACGAGATTTAATCAGACTATCCTAGTACCTTACAGGCAGTCCATGAGAAGATCTCCCCAACACGCCGAGGAATGTTCTTTTCTTTCAATTAATTAATTAACCCAGATTCCTATCAAGGCTCATGTACTTCACTTAGTCATCACGTCGCCTTAGTCTGCATAACCGAGAGGTCCAGCAGCCTTGAGTTTATTTCCATGCGTTGATGCTCCTTCTAGGCTAGCTGTCGTGGGTCTTACACAAGGCCCCTCTCTTTCTCAAAGAGGCACAGCTCTTCAAGAAGGCTTGAACACATCGATTTCCCTACGTCTTTCCCACCCTTCCGCCTGCAGTCATGAGATTGCAGTAAACATCCTATGCACAGCCAACTCCATTCTGATTCTCTCGTGAAAAACGGATGCAAGGCACCTATCTCTTCTCCACACACTGCCCTCATTAGAGGTGGCCGCCAACGACGAGGCGGGTCTCTCTGGCTTGGCTTAAAGTCAAGGGAAGGTCATCTGGCTGGCCTCTGCCTACCCAAAGAGGAGGGAAAATTCACTCAGGTTTGGGGCTGTTGGTACAGTTTTGACGTCTTTCTAAAATAACCTTCGTGCTGCTTTATTCATTCCAGTGGGTGTTTCATAACAGGTGACAGCTTTGCCCTTTAATTGCTGAGGGATTTTAATTTTGCGCTGCTGTTTGCTGTTCGAAATGATTTACCTCAGTTCATAAACACCTGCATCCCAGGGACTTGGGGCTCGAAAAGCAAACTTGCAGGCTGTGTGCGTACACGCATGCACGCGCACACACCTTCAACTGGGACCGTCTATCTGACGTCGTGGAGCGCGTATCACCTTCAGCATTTGCCTGTAATTGCTTGCCTAATACTGTCCTCCAAACCAAATTGCTTTTCTTACTGAAATAAATAACTTTTCCAGTAAGCTCTCTTATCACGATTAATGGAAAACGGGCATGATTTTCCATAATCTGCAGGAAAAAGCAGCTGAGCCTGAGGCTTGTTCCATCTTATTTAAATGGGAGATCGGCAGGAGTTCGAGACAGAGGATGGTGAGCCGGGACTGTCGGCTACGAGCCATCAGGGAAGGGGAAGGAGCTGAAAAAGGATCTTCGGCCACAACATTTGCAGTTATTTAATGACTGGTCCGACAACCATCTGGAATGATCCTTCGTGCCCCCAGGACGGCACACACTACCCCCTTTGAGAAACACCAGTCTTCTGATTTGGGATGGCTTCTTTCATTCTATTTTACTTAATACTCTCTTTGAAAATCAAACCTTATGTTCAAAGACCTCTCCTAGATCAGCTTGGAAAAGCTGGTCATCACATCGCTGAAAAACCAAAATGAATAAATAGTGATAACAGAAAATATTGATCTCACCTGGGTTTTTTTTTTTTTCTTTCACTTTTCTTAATGTAGCCACCAGAAAATTTTAAATTGTGTGTGCAGGGGCGCCTGCGTGGCTCAGTGGATTAAGCATCTGACTTCGGCTCAGGTCACGATCCTGGGAGTCCTGGGATCGAACCCCACGTCGGGGGTCCACACTCAGCAGGGAACCTGCTTGTCCCTCTGCCTCAGCTCATTTTTTTCTCTCTCCCTCTCCAATAAATATATAAAATCTTTAAAACTATATAAATAAAGACACTGCACATACAGGTTGCATCCAAGGCTGGTGCTGTAATTTCGTTGGACAGTGTGACTGCTTCTCTCTGAAGCTGTAGCACAATCCCCAAGTTGGGAGTCCACAGGGACGGAGAAGGGAAGGGAGAATTAAGAATTAAGAAAAGTCTTCAAATGTCCCCTTCCCAGTCCCCACTCCACCCTTCGATCAAAGAATCTCAGATGTGCACGACTCCTTAAAGATTACCAAGCTCACAAGTCAGCCAACCGGCAGCCCAGAGCCCTGTAAAGGCAGGGCACTTAGTGGACATGCCCCTTGGGTTTTTTAATAAAGTGACTCCCTGTGTGACCATGAGTGACACTGGGAGCCAAACACCCCAGGTCGAGCAGGAAACAGGTTTATTTGAAAGGAAAAGTGCACCATCCAAACTGGGTACTGCACTGGCTTCCTGTAGCCACAGCAACAAATGACCAGCAACTGGGCAGCTTAAAACAACAAAGGAAACTTAGTCTCTCACGGTTCTGGAAGGGAGACATCCAAACCCAGGTGTGGGCGGCCTGGTTCCCTCCGAGGCTTCTCTCCTAGCTCCTGGTGGCCGCCGCGATCTTTGGCCCTTCCCTGGCCTGAGTGTCCATGCCCCTCCCAGTCCTGTCTCTTTCTCCGTCATCGCACAGTGGTCTCTTCTGTGTCCCCTCCTCTATGTCTGTGTGTTTTCCCCTCTCAAATCCACCATTCATTGAATTTGGGGGCAAGACCAAATGTCCAGATAATCCAGATAATCCAGAATGATCTCATTAATCCAGATTTAATGACACCTGCAAAGATCCTCTCTTTCAGTCCAGAGGAGGAATAGTGGCCAGGGGTTATGAAGCATTTACTGCATGCCTGGCACGGTGCAAAGTCATATCCACTTCTTAGCTCATTTATCCCATTCAGTTTGCTCGGCTCAGCACGTGAAAGCGTGGCTGACACTTCCCCGGGGCCGTGCACAACAGTGACACGTGAATTAATAAGTGGCACCATCTGGAAGGGGATGGGAGCACGCGCCCTCCCTCCTCCGCCATCCGTTCTCCTGTGACAGTCCATAATCTGATCGCTCTAAAGGATGTGAGGGGACAGCCCTGCTTCAGCAGAGGCGTCCCTTTTATCTTCTCCAAGGCTCTCCTTCAGGTGGGGACAAAGTTTCAGAAATGAACTGTGGTTTGTTTCTTTAAGGTTCCTGTAACGATGTAAAGTGTGGTGTTTGCTCATGGGGAGGGGGGGTGTCAGGGAGGGGGTTGGAAATAAACCTTTTCCGAAGTTGCAGATTTTCAACAACACTTGCACCAAGTAGAAGCAATAGTAGCAAAATAATAGCAACAGCGACAAGAAAGGCAGGTGGCCCCAGTGCCATGCCACATCCTTCTGGGGCTGGCCTTCTGCAGCCTGGGGCTAAGGGAGACACAGCCGGAGCCCTGGGGGAGCTCACAGCCCCGAGGGGAAGGCAGGGGAGCAGAACAGGGACCAGGAGCCTGCACGAGCGATCCAAGGCTGCACAACCAGGGAGAGCAAGCTTGCAGGTGAGAGACTCAGATCCTGCACAGATCTGATACTGCCCCCAACTAAGAATACTCCTTGGGAACGGCTCTAGTACACAGAAGCGCAAATGCACGTGTGGACCCTCCGAGTTGTCAGACGCAGTCTGAGCTCCTCGCACACGTCACCTTGGTTAAAACCCCTGCAGCCACCCCAGGCGCCCGAAGCGATCACCCACGGCCTCTTCCAGCCCGCTCACAGCCTCCCGTGGACAGACCGTTCGGGGCGGGCTGCCAAAGCTCCCCCGCCCCCGACGTGTGGTCACCACAAAGGAAAATATTGAAAGTCCCGGTCCTTGAGATTTTCCTTGCCGATGCACATTTCTGGTGCTGCAGAAAATATTTTGACATCTGCTCATAGCCGGCTCTAACAAGTACCTTTTCTCTTCCTCATGCTATATGAAATGTGAAAATTAAACAAGGAGCAGCCCTCACGGGGAGGACTGGAAGGACAGGACAGTCACCGCGCAACTCAGGGACCAGACCGCCGCCACTCTGCTGGGGGACCTCAGATGAGCAACAGTGCCTCTGCCTCAGTTTCTCCATCTGGTGTAAGGGGAAGGGTAATAACTGGACCGTCGTGGGAATGAACTGACTGGACGTAACAAAGCAGGATTCAGTGAACGTCTGTGCAGAGCCAGCTCTGCCGCTAGAGGAAAAGCAGCCACAGAAAATGGGCAAAGGAATGGGCATGTCTGTGTTCCAGTAAAACTCCGTTTATAAAAGCAAACCATGGGCCAGGATTTGGCTTATGGGACTACAGTGTGCTGACAGCAGGCCTGGCTTCAAATCCCATTTGTGCCTCTCAGAAGCTGTGTGAATTGATGCAAGTTACTTAACCTCTCTGATCTTCAGCCTTCTCATCTGTAAACTGGTGTGAATAACAGAACCTACCTCTTGGGGCTAAAGCAAAGACCTGTGAGATACTGCTTGCAATCCCCTTAGCACAGGGACCGGCACGTGGGAAAGACAGAGCGAACGTCAGCCCCTCCTGTTGTTAATGCAAACCGCTACCTCTCCTCAAGTCTTTTGGGCATGGTCAGCCCTGACTCCCGCAGCCCACCCTCCAGCTCTCATGGGACTGCATGGGAAGCCTCCTTCCTTCTTCACCACCTCTACCCATGAGCAACTTGAACCTACAATGGCACAGGAAGCCTGGCATACAGTAGGTGCTCAATAACCACCACTAGAATAAAGGCCTACGTGGACCTTGTTCCTAAGTCCGAAGTTGAACCAAACCCAAACGTGAATTTCACCTCCCAGACAAACCTGGAAAAAGCCAGGCAGAGGCGAATAAATACTCTTTGGTCCGTCTGCCTTGGCCTCATAAAAAACCAGAGTCAGATGTGGAAAGTGGGGGCAAGGGAGACACAAAGGTATGCTTAGAGCCACTCAGCAGGTTCAAGGCAAAGGAAGGAGTGGAATTCAGAGTTTGTCCCCAGGCTCCTGGCTTAGTCACCATATCCCTCTCCTTTCTCCTTCATTCTGCCACCCCACGGACAAATGTCCCCCCAACCCAGGTGGGGTTTCACTGATGCTGGTAGACTAGACAGGCGAGCCCAGATTTAATGTCTTCTGCTTGATCATCCCAGCCAACGCTGAATTCCTCCAGTTTAGTCCACCGCCCTGCCCAGCCATGGCTTGAAAATACACTCACTCACAAAGTGAAACCACAGAACCAGGGCTGGGATGCTAATGGAATTGGAACACAGGAGCAGGGTGGGGAAGTAAGAGGCTCTGACTTAGTACAGATGCCCCTTCTCAATGTATCCTCAGGATCCAGAACCTCCTGTCTACCACTCTAATGATAAAGACAAATAGCAACTAAATCACCAAGGCTATATGTATCATGGGATAGCTCTGCAGACAAGATCTGGTTTAAGCTTCACAACAAGGAGGTAACAGAGCCCCACTCCAAGCTGTAGCAAGACACACAGCTTTGGCACTCAGGTAAGAGATGAGATTTCCCAGCCTCCCTTGCAACCAGGTATGACCATGTGACCAGCTCTGACCAATGGGAACTAAACAGAGCTGATGAGTTTCCATGTCCCCTCCTTCAAAGGAGTTGCTAGTCCCCATTCCAACTGGTGTACTGCTGGTGAGCCCACTTGGCCATGCTGGTATTAGCAGAGTAACAAAGCAGAAGGGATCTGGGTCTCTGAATAACTTCATGGAGGTGCCACCCTTGAAATACTCACCTTGACTCTTGTGTGAGAGACAAAATAGACTTCTATATACTTAAAACCGCTCTGTTTAGGGGCCTCATTGTTACAGCCTTGTATCCTAACTAATATAGCCTTAGTACCCTAATGAGCATGTCTGTTTGGCAGATGAGGGACAGAGTCTCAAAGTGGTTAAGTTACTTGACCAAGTGCATGCAGATAAGATACAGCCAGTCAGGGACGGAACAAGGCTGTGTTTGACCCCAAGGTCTGTGTCCTTCTCCTAAGTCCCAAAGCCTCTCAACTACAAGGCTCGTGCTGCATGCACTTCAACGTATGAAGTCCTTCCACGTACAAGGACACTGTTTCAGAGCTTTACTCTAGCCTGGTGAAGGAGGTTACTCCTTTCGTTTTACAGATGGGGAAACGGAGTTCCCCCAGGATTAAGACAGTGTCCAAGCTTACACAGGTGGTGAGAGGCAATTCTGGGACCTGAACAGAGTCATCTAGCTTTAAAGGCAGCTCTCTAATGCTCTACAGCTGTCCAGCCGTTTCAGTATCGACAGGAACCCCTAGAGAAAGGTCCTAGTACCTGCTCCTGAGGTCAAGCTGCTTCCACAAAATCACAGATAGCCAGCCATCTCTGTTGGGCTCCCCAGGAACAGACCCCGAGACAAGGTGTTCAAGGCATGGTTCTCCAGAGAACAGAACCAATACGATACAGTATTTATGATAACGGACTGTCCCACACAATTCCGGAGACTGAGAAGTCCCCCTGTGCGCCATCTCCAAGCTAGAGACCCAGGAGAGTCAGCAGCGTACTTTGATGCTCTGAGGGTCAGAGAGCTGAGGGTGGAGATTCCACTCCAGGTCCAGGAGCACCAAGGCCGGAAGAGCACTGCTGCAGCTCCGCGGTAAGGCAGCTCATTTCTCTACCATTCTGGTTCTGTGCAGGCCCTCCATGGACTGCACGATGCCCAATCAACATGGAGGAGGGCCACGTGCTTTTCTCGGTCGGCCAAGTCAAATGCTACTCTCATCTGGGCGCCCCCTCCCAGACACACCCAGAAATCCTGTTTTTTTCCAGCCATCTGGTGGCCCAATCAAGCAGACACATAAAATGAACTTTTGCGCAGGTTTTCTAGTGAATGTAGTTTATCTGGGAGGGGATTGCAGGTGTATGGGGAGGAAAACAAGGCAGGGAGAGAGAGAGACAGACAACCAAGCATGCATTATCCAGAAAGATCCCCTGAATATAAAATGGCGCTCAGTACCACTGCGTCACTAGCAGCAGACAGTGCTGAACGCCCCTCCGGCTCCCATCGAAGGGGCAAGGAATCTGCAGTATTTCCCACCCACTGCCAGCCCTTGGTGGGGGGGCTGCTTCCAGTGGTGGCAACTCCCTACACTTCCAGCCTTCCCATACACAGGCAGATCATGCCACTGGCCCCAAGGGCCCTCAGAGTACAAACAGGAAGACAGGCGTGTAGAGACGGACGCCAAAAGGCAGGTAGAACACCAACACCTTCTGCCCTCTAGTGCTTGGAGGACACTGAGCGGGCAACTGGTCTACCTCTATAGCACAGACGAGGAAAAGGAGCCTCATTCTGGATTGATCACTGATTTGGGCAGCTTTGATTTCAGAACCAAATCTTGCTTGATTTTAAAATTCTATTGCCTGTAAGATATACAGTGAGGATTATAAATAGCTTTTCCAGCCTTAAAAAAAAAATCTACATTAAATACACATAAAAGACATTTTAATTTCAGATCTCTTAAAAGGTTTAAAAGAAAGCATCTCAAACTCTAGACAATAGGGCTTTATTGTCCTGCTGTCCCCATAAGAACACTTGCACCCTTCCCGACCCTCTGTCCCACTCTGAGCTCAGAAAATAGAGGTATTTTGTTTGAAAGTCTGTTCCACCACTTAAGTTCTGTGATTTTCTATTTCCTTGCCACATCTTTGTCATGGCAACACAATGCACATTTGCATTTCAAAAACCACAGCTACCTACTCCACACCTTAAAACCAGAATCACAATCCCACCCTCCCTTCCCCCCAACATTTATAAACAGACAGCTTCACCCCCTTTGTTTCCAGGTACCTCTTTTCAGAGGCAAAAAACAGACACAGACAGTGCCTTGTTCACTGTGTCACTCTCTCTCAAATGCACTTTTATTAATTAGATGCAGTAGGGGCTGGCTAATTTTGTTACAAGGAGGAGAGTTAACATTTATTAATTGACTGTGGCTCCTAGACAATATATAATGGCTTTAGATGTGTCATTTCAAGCAAGTTCCACAGCCCTTCCACCCACAAAAGAAACTAGATCTCAGCTCCCTTAATATCACCTGTCCAAGGTCGGGGTAGCTGGCAAGTGGCAAATCAAAGACAATGTTGGTAAAAATGCCTCCCGCCACAACTAGCATCTTGTCAGGGCTTTCTGCAACAGACAAAAACAGAAACAGACAGAGGAGAGAGCAGGAAGAGGAGGAAAAGGGAAAGAGACAGAAAAAAAGGAAGAAGAATTCCATCCCCAAAAGATCTACCCTCCACCTAATGTCAGACTGGTTGAGGTCACTAAGAAAGGAAGGTATGTGCCCTCTGCTTCCTAGTTTCCAGAGGCAGAGATGGCATCACCCCAGCAAAAAAGGGAGAAACCTCCCCTTTCCTGTTCTCTACCCATTTTTCCCCACTTAAATATTCCCCAGCCTACATCGGCCAGCCAAAGTCCCTGGTTTCCGAGATTTGTTTTGTTATCTGTTCTCTGGTTCATTTAACTGAGCCTGTTGTTTTTTATTAGCATTGTCCTCTGTCTTTCACTCTGGGAAAGTTTTAGAGAATAGTAAATCTGGTCTCTTTAGAATCCCCCATGAATTTCTCAGACTCCATTTTCCCACTTTGGGATAATAAAACTGGTCGCTATGCATTAAGCTATTAGGCAAGCGTGGCCCGTGTAGGGCCAACGGAGCAGGCTCCTGGCCGCCCCCCGCCCTGCCATCCATGAGCTCCCACCACTAAAGAATAATGCCATGCTTAAAGATTCATTCTTTTGGCTATTCAAAGTCATCTGTAAAAAATCTAATGATCCCGGGAGAAGTGATAGATACCTAAGATCTGGTGGTTCTTAATTAACATTTTTATGGTTCGAGAATGGGGGTGAGATGTGGAAGCCACGGGCCTTCTCCCTACAGCAATGCAGACAGATGCGAAATCCTGCACGATGTGTGGAGGTGGGGGGGCCTGCTTGAATCTGCTATCAGCAGATTCCTAAGAAAGTGGGTTGCAAGGAAGGGTTATCTCATGGTGCCAAGAGCCAAGGCCCTGCGGAGGAGGAGGACTATAAGCCCCAGGAGAGAGGAGAGAGGGAGGAGGGAACCAGGGCTTAAGGGGTAAGGAGGACAAAACAATACGAGAGACAAAGTTAGTCTGTTGAACAATAATCCTGGGGTGAAGAGGAGGAATAAAGAAGTTACCAGAATCTGGAGACAAGGACAGGTGTGAGCCGAGCACTATCTGGACAGGAAGCTGTGACCTTTGGTCAAGAAATGCAGTGGAGCCTGACTGACTTTTCAATGAAGAAACAGAATTTCTTGAACTCACTGCCCCATCCTCCTACTGCTAATGATTCCGTTTTACAGATGAGCAAAATGGGGCTCAGAGAGATGAAGGCACCTGTCCAAGGCTGCTGGAAAATGGAAGAGCCAACACTGGAACCCAGTTCTCCTCTCCCAAAGCCCACAACCTCGATCCTTGACTATCTCCCAGGAGAGTCCAAAGCAGGCTGGGATGAATGTGTCCCCAGGAACCTGAGTAACTGGTTTGCTGTGACCCGGCTGAGGCCAGGGTGCAAAATTTAGCTACCAAACTGCCATGCTACTGAAGGGACGGCAAGAGAACCAGATCTCACAAGTGAAATCTACCAACAGGTGATATGCATTTGGCTCCAACCGGTGTCATTATCATCAGTCGTTAAACAGAGACAGTCCCTGGCAAGTCTGTCCCAGGAGCACCATAGAAGCTACTGAGCCTTCACCAATCCTGTCAGTCTCCCAGGACTGCAGGGAGGGAATGAAGCCCACCCAGGAGACTCTCACCCTTCGAGAGTGGTCGTGGCAAGGAATGAAGAACCGACTTCCTCCCTCCTCACTCTCCTCTCCCTGGGGCTCCAAGAGCCCTACCTTCAGTCTCCCGACTGGGCCCAAGGCAGTGCCGGCCCCAGTTTGGGGAGCAGGGCTGCCTCCACGCTCTCCACAGTCAGCTCCAACAAGTCATCAACTTGGACCCATTTCGGCTGCCTTCCCCCGGGGGTGGCTGCTGTGCACGCCCGGCCGATAGCCTCTGAATGCAAGCCCAGCACCACAGGGATCGTGGCCATCGTGGCACTACAGCATCGCCCGGTGAGGGGAGTGCAGCCCGGGAGAGGGCAGAGGTGAAGGAGCAACCCTCACCAGGAGGGCGTCCACCAGGAGGCGCTGCTGGAGCCGAGATCTGAAGGACGAGGTGGAGTGGACTGGGTGGAAGTGGGCCATGGCCTGGAGGGGGCCAGCAGCTACCCACGCACCAAGAGCCTCCATCCACGGTCACTGATGCAACACCGGGCACCAGGCTCAGGCGTTAGCCCACCTGACTCATTTAACCTTTCTGGTAACCAGGATGTTGGCAATGTGGCTGCACCACGTTGCAGGTGACAGAACTCAGGCTCAGGGACGCCAGTCACTTGCCCAGAGTCCCACAGCTACGGAGCGGCAGCCCCAGGAACCCACAGAGCCAAGCTCCAGCATGTGTGTCCTTCTCTGCTAGCAAACAGCAGGTGCCCAACGCAAGATGGGTTTTCTCACTACCCAGGAACAGGCTGGGAAGGAAAGCAGAGAAGTGGGAAGAAGGATCGTCGTGGGATGGGGACTCAAGAGGGTTCTCTTTCTCAAAATGTAGTGTCGCTCTGAGAGCATGTCACTGTAAACATGGTTGGATCATGGAGGGAGGAAAGGAGGAGAGCAACCCTCCTCCCTCACCCCCGACATCATGTCTTCAGCAGGGGAGGCAGCCTGGTACCTGCTGTCTTCTTGGGGAACAGCAGAGCCGGTAGGGTGCCAAGAATGAGGGGGGCAGAGCATGAGGTCTCTCCCAAGAGCCCCAAAGTCACTCCAGTCCCAAGGGCTGAGGACATGGCAGTTAAGGCATCAACGACCTTTGTTTTGGGGGGGGGGGTGTTGTTGGGTTTTTAAGATTTTATTTATTTGACAGAGATCACAAGTAGGCAGAGCAGCAGGCAGAGAGAGGGGGAAGCAGTCTGCCTGCTGAGCAGAGAGCCCAATGTAGGGCTCGATACCAGGACCCCGGGATCACGACCTGAACTGAAGGCAGAGGCTTTACCCCACTGAGCCACCCAGGTGTCCCAGGCCCTTTGGTTTTATTAGAAATTCCGAGCAGTCTGCCCATGACCCTCTGATCAGAACAGGGGCTGCCCCCCAAGTCCAGCGGGTCTCTTTGTACCTTCCAGACTGAGGCCAGCAGGGAAGGGGCCCTCTCCAGTCCCCGGGGGTGTGGAGGGCATGGGGGAGATGGCAGTGGCAGAAGGATAGCCCATTCTCTTTCTGTAAAACATGCCATCTCATTCAGGAGGCCAAGAGCACTGGGAATAATCTGAGATTCCACCCAAATGTCCACATGGGCATGGGGACAAAAAGAGGGTACATCCCGGGGCCTCATGCCTCACACTCCCTAAATATTGTCATTACTGCTCCTGTGAGTACCAACCACTGCTGTGGCCCCGGCCATATTACTGTCATTACTATGGAGACCACTGCACAACACAGAGACCAGACAAGATGACCCTTCTGAAGCACTTAGCACATAACAGAAGCTCAGTCAATAATATCTATGTTTATAATTACGATTACTCCACGCAGACATTAACAAGACAACCGACATTTTAGCAAAGGTGTCCAAGGAACCAAAATACGTAGAGAGAGTTACAGAGCCAGAGTTTTCACTGACTACTGTCCCAACCTAGCTTGTGCTAGCAAAGCAAAACAAAACCCAAATCAGACAAGGCAGTCTCTGCCAATGAGATTTGCTAACCAAAGCAGAGACACCTATGGCCAACATATCCCTCAAATTAGCCCTACCATTTACCAAGGAGCCTCACTCTCTGCGGGGAACAGGATCCCAACACTCGTTCGCTCACATGTTTATTCATTCTGGAAGGACTTACTTGATGTGGCTTGAGATGTGACGCAGCACGTTCATTTACAAGCGACGGCCCCTGGTGAAGTCTTGGATTCATGGTCCTCTCATGGGTAAGTTGAAGGGGATCCTTCCTCCCTTGTGGATGAGTCTATTTGCTTGTTTTCTGTCCTCTTGATGCCCTGGCCTCTGGGATCTTATGGACCTGGTCAGCCAGGGAAGGCCGCCTTTGCAGGGAGAGCTAATTCCTCACCATAGCAAATGACATGCCCCAGAGAACGCCTTTCATATGCAAACCCCTGCCGCCCCCTACACCCCGGCCCTGCAACCACAGGCCCTCCTGCCACGCTGTATTGGCTGGTCTCCCACAGCAGCTTTAACACATTTCCTCAGTGTGGTAGTGCTGGGCGCCTGGGGGGCTCAGCCATTAAACATCTGCCTTTGGCTCAGGTCATGATCCTGGGGTCCTGGAATGGAGCCCCGCATTGGGCTCCCTGCTCCGTGGGAAGCCTGCTTCCCCCTCTCCCACTCCCCCTGCTTGTGTTCCCTCTCTCGCTCTGTCTCTGTGTCTAATAAATAAATAAAAATCCTTTTTAAAAAAATGTGTGGGCGCCTGGGTGTCTCAGTGGGTTAAAGCCTCTGCCTTCAGCCCAGGGTCCTGGGATCAAGCCCTGAGTCGGGCTGGGCTCCCTGCTTGGCAAGGAGCCTGCTTCCTCCTCTCTCTCTGCCTGCCTCTCTGCTTACTTGTGATCTCTCTCTCTCTGTGTGTCAAATAAATAAATAAAATCTTTATTAAAAAAAGATTTTATTCATTTGACACAGAGATCGCTAGGAGGCAGAGAGGCAGGCAGAGAGAGGGGGGAAGCAGGCTCCTCGATCCCAGGACCCTGGGATCACGACCTGAGCTGAAGGCAGAGGCTTTAACCCACTGAGCCACCCAGACGCCCCATAAATAAAATCTTTTAAAAAAAATTTTGTGGTAGCTTAAAACAACAGAAACTCGGTCTCCCACAGTGCTGGAGGCTGGAAGTCCAAAATCAAGGCACCTACGAACACTAATAAAGGACACTCCAGCTAACGGTCACAATTTGGCTCACGCGGGCCCTGTGCTCAGACCCTCGCGTGCGTTCGTATCTGTCTGATGCTGTCGTGTGCGGGTGCTGAGCCTGCCTGTTCCAAGTCCCACCTGTCATTTACAGACTGTTGGACTATCACCTCTCTGGGTCTCAGTTTCCCCACTTATAAACCGAGATAAGAAGGATCGAGGGTGGCGTTGCCAGTTTTGTATTCTAGAGATGGCCCCAGCAATATATCCCCCAACACCTGCATGCTCTCCTGCGGTGAGACTCTCCACCAAGACACAGGGTCTACCTCTCTGCCCTCCTCAGTTTGGCTGGGGCCTATGATACTCCGCCCCATAGA
Source organism: Lutra lutra (assembly GCF_902655055.1). Lineage (NCBI taxonomy): Eukaryota > Metazoa > Chordata > Mammalia > Carnivora > Mustelidae > Lutra > Lutra lutra. The sequence goes on along the minus strand of NC_062295.1, from coordinate 7,423,983 downwards.
ACACAGCAGAAGTAACCCTGGACCGGAGACAAAGCCTTTCACTGGCCTGGCCGCGTGCAAATCCGCTGCCAGAAGAAATGCAGCTACATAGAGACCTCTTGGGGGTGGGTGCAGAATGGCCCCCAAAGTCGTCCAGAGATTAATCCCCAGACCCTGTATGTTACCTTAAATAACAAAAGGGCTATCCGGATGTGATAAAGTTACAGACCTCTGGCTCAGGAGAGTATCCTGACCGTCCAGGCAGGTCCAGTCTATCAGATGAGCCCTTAGAGCAGAGAACTTTCTCTAGCTCAAAGCACAGACATGCAGCAGAATGAGAAGTCAGGGAAGTTCAGCGTGTGAAAGGGACTCAGACCGCCGCTGCTGGAGGGGCCACGTGGAGAAGAATGGGGACAGCTTCTGGGGGCCCAGGCCAGTCCCCAGCTGGAAACAGGGACCCCACCTACGTTACTGTATTCAGCCAATGACCTGTACGGACTTGAAGTGGATTCACTCTCAGAGGCTCCGAAAGGAACAGCCCATCCACACCTTGATTTTTGGCCTTGTGAGGCTCTAAACCAAGGCCTCTCTGAGCCAGCCGTACCCAAACTTCTGGCCTCTAGAACTGCGACTTGATGAATGGGTATTATGGAAGCTGCTACGCTGGTGGTAATTTGTCATAGGAAGACACCCCCATGCTGTGACAGAGTCACAGGGAGACGTCCGGGAGGCTGAGAGCCCATGCAGAGAGCGGCCAGGAGCACCATGGCGCCTGGGAGCAGAGACTCAGCTGGCCCATCCGACTCAGCTGGCCCTACAGGGGCATCTGACCCAACCCCTGCACGGCAGACCCCAAGCCAGGAGCACCAGCTGAGCCCAGCCAGCCCACCGAAGTGGGACAGACAAGGATCACACCACAAAGTTCTGCAGAAATAGAAACCCAGACTGTCTTGTTAGCAGGATAAATGAGAGTTAATGCCCTAAAGCATCTGGAGTAGTAAGTATTCCACAAATGTCAGCAAATGCATTTTTACTATGATCATCTCCGCACGCCCCCCCCCCCCCCCACCGCCCATGACGAACGAGGGGAACGGGGACTCAGGGCAGTGCGGCGACATGCGGAGCTAGAAGGTGGTCGAGCTGGGATGTTGATTCCAGCTCTGCCTGGCCACATCCTGCTCGCCCCACGGCACCGGGCTGCTTCCTGACCCCCCACACCTGCTGGAGAGGAGGGACCCTCGTTGTTGCTATAGCAGCTGACCCCGTGCTGCCAGGCCAGTTAATGGCTATGCCCCGGGCCCGAAGAGGCTGTGGCAAGTTCACCCCCCACCAAGACTCTGACATCAGCAGACTCTCATTGCCCCTCTCCGGTGGCTGCGGGAAGGGTCGGGCCGGGCTCAGATGGAGCAGCTCATGGGTATGGTGCCCACTGCTCAGCCCTGCCTCCCCTGTGTAGCCCACAGACAGCCCAGAGTCGGCCGCCCCCGCCCGGCTGCGGGATGCTGGGAAAGAACACAGCCGAGGGGTGACCTTTTTCACTTCCCTCTCTCCCTTCCCCTCTCCTTCCTTCTCTGCTGCCTTCCTCTGCTCCTGTTGCTTTCCCTCTGAATTCTGCGTACTCCCTCACTCTGTGAGCCGTTCTCTGCCCCCTTGATGTGCACAAACACCCCATCTCCCAGACCCGGGGAGGGCACCAGCCCCCCGCCAGGCAAGCTGCAGACAGAGTTGAAACCTGGAACAGACAGGCTCCTCATGGCTCAAGCCCAGGGAGGCTCCCACAGGCCTCCAGAGGCCTCAGCCTCTCCCCAGCATGCAGCCTCCTCCCTCCCTGAGGGCACCCCGTCAAGTTCCAGAACAAAGGCTTCCCCTCCCCAGGCCTCACTGGCCATTCCTGCCCACGTCTGCCTTCTGGCTACTCTGGAGACCTGGCTGACGACGGGAAGACTTGCAGGCTGTGTGAGGTTCTCCGGACCAACGGCTGTCAGCGTCCTGCTGCACAGACCCTGGGTGTGGTGTTAGAGGGGAGGGGCCCCAGAGCCAAGACATCAAAACTCCCCTGGGCTCCTCGCGGGGTCTCTTGAGATTTCCTTTGTGTCCTGCCTCTCCTTCTGGAGCATGAGTCCTGGAACCCTCCCACCACCACAGGACTGCAGATGAAGAACTGATGTGCGGAGAAACACAACGCAGAGGGTGCGAATGGTCTGACCTTCCTCACCCACCGCACCCACCATCCACCCTCCTCCCCTGCCGACTCGGCTTCAGCAAGCCTTCCCTCCCTTCTGTTTGGTGGGGACATCAAAGGTGAGGAATGAGCTGTGTAAGCCACCCCTGAGACGGGTCCTTCAAAGCCTGGCTTCTCTTCTGGGACGATCACTCTGGTGTAAAGAAAGGATGCCACTGGGGAGACACCACGGTCTTGGGAAAGTGATAAAACCTGTAGGCCTGAGTCAAGTCCAGAAATCACCACCACATCTCTGCATCCCAACACCGTGAGGAAAGGGGATCTAGGAGCACAGCACTGGTTACTAGGATCTAGGAGAATAGTGTTTGGGCTCCTGGGAATTCTGACAGCAGGCTCCACGGGGTACGTGGGAATGTCCGGGAGGGTGGACCACGCTTTTCCCAGGCATGTGGCATGATGGGACGCAGCCTGTGACAGGTGGGAGAAGGTGCCAGACGGGGAGACTCCATCTTCAAGGCACCTGGCTGGCTCAGTTGGTGGAGCACACAATTGTCAATCTCGGGGCTGTAGGTTCGAGCCCCACATGAGGTGTAGAGAGGACTCAAAAAACAAAATCTCAAAAAAAAAGGAAAAGAGAGAGACCCTCACCTTCACCCTCCGAGATCTTAGAACAGCATGAGAACACACGCTAATGCCACCATGTAAGGATTAATCGCACTTTACAGTTGAGAAAAGTGACATTGGAACAGTGAGGCGGCTTGCCCCAGGTCAAACGGCTTGTTACCGGATTCAATCTCAGGTCTACACAACTCTTAACCACAGCACGGGCCTCCAGCAGGGAGGGACGCTTGCCCACTTCCCTCCAATGCCTGCGTTCAGCACTAGTGCTGGGAGCCCAAGATTTACCCCCGGAGCTGGGAGAGAGGTATGCTGCTAATTTCCATCAGAACTAATAGAAGAAAAAGGCTTTTTTTTTTTTTTTGTAATTAGAAGAGAATTCAACCTTCACAGCCAAAGAGTCTAATATCTCAGATTATGTAACAAAAGACAGAGAAAAGCAAATAGATGTAATTAGGGAAGGGAAGAAACAATTTGGATTCCTAGCCACAGAAGGCAGGAGGGGCGGATCTAACGCGATTCCAGATGGAAATAGCTCTCAAGTCGCCGTCCAGGTCAAAGCCGTCACTTGTAGAGAACCCGTGTGTTCCAGCTCTGCACATTGTGTATTGCATCTTCTGAGAACGCCCAGCGACAGGCTACTCGTGGGCCCATTCCACACATGGAAGACTGAGGTTCAGAGAAGCAACTCTCACCAATCTCTGCAAAATGCATTCCAGCCCTCAGCACCCACCCATCCAGCAGGAGCCTGCCATACACCAGGCACACGCCAGCAACACCAGAGGGACTCAGAAGAGTAGAGATGATCCAGGATCCCAACCTGCACCTGTCTTACACCAAAGCCACTCCCTTCAGAGTAGATACTCAATCGCTATTTGTTGAATGAATGAATTCCTTCCAAGTGTTCCTATCATGGCTATTTCTTGATTGCCAGCAAGAGTTCCTGGCCGAGGTCAGCCAGGATGACACATCCCACATCTCACGCAGCCATCAGCTCCTTGTGCCCCAGAGGTGGCGCCCCCCCTTCACTGCCCCTGCCCCCAGTGGCCTGCGTTAGACAGCCCACGAAAGGTGTCAGCTAATGGAGTATTGATTTTTTTTTTAAGAAGCAAAAATTGCAGGTGTTACAGCCATCGATAGCCAGGGAGAGGGAGTGAAGAGAGCCCCTTGAGCTCCTCCAGCACGTTCCCCCAGCTCCGACAACCCCCTGCACCCCCGTCTCCAGCTGAGGTCCTGGGAACACCATGGAGGAAGAGGCAGGAAGGGTAGTCTGTGCAGATGGGAGTGCGAGTGGAGTCACACTCTGTCCTACAGATGAGGAAACCCACATGGGAAGGGGCTGGACACTTGCCCTATGTTACATGGCCACTGAGTGACACTGTGGGGACCTACAATTATAACTACATAGCCTGGACTGTTTAAGTGGGGCCCATGGCAAGCCCCGGTGCACAGATTTTCAGGAGAGCTTAACAAGCATATCTTGTCCATGAGGCTGTTTCTTTTTTTTTTTTTTTTAAGATTTTATTTATGTGGCAGAGTGAGACACAGCAAGAGAGGCCACACAAGCAGGGGGAGTGGGAGAGGGAGAAGCAGACTCCCCACTGAGCAGGGAGCCTGATGCAGGGCTCAATCCCAGGACCCGAAGATCATGACCTGAGCCAAAGGCAGACGCTTAACAACTGAGCCACCCAGGAGCCCCTATGAGGCTTTTTCTAACGAAGACCAGAAGCATGGCCAGATTGGAGCCCTACAGGCAAACAGGCAAGAGTAGAAACCTGGAGGAGTGAGTGAGCACACACTCACCGAACAGGTTATTTATTGACTGCCTACTGTATGCAAGGCACAGGCCGTCCATATGCCAGGCACAGGAGGTGTACTGGGGAGACAGGAATAAGCAGAAAGAAACACACTCCTTGCTTTCGCCGAGCTCATGGCACAGTGAGGGACACCAGTGGCACAAAGGATCACAAGAATGAATCTAAAATCCCAACCATTATTCGGCTCAGAGAGATGTACAGAATTGTCAGAGCAGGATACAAAGGAAACAGACCTGGTCTGGGTTAGGGTTAGGAAAAGATTGATAAGGTTGAAGAAATGATGCTTGAAATGAGACCTTAAGGATACAGTGGAATGAACTGGGCCAAAGAGCATTTGGTACAAAGGCAAGAGCTTATGCAAAGGTCCTGAGGGAGGCAAGGGCAAGGATTTGCAAAAAGGCCAGGATAGTTGGAATTTAGGGCACAAAGAGGAAGCCAGGCATAGCATGAGGCTGGAGAGGTAGGCAGAGGGGAGGCCTTGCAGCTCTTTGAACAAATTTTGCCTTTATCCCAAGAGAAAGGAGAGTCCATTGAACTGTTGTAAACCAGGGGGTGGGGTGGGAATTTCCATGATCCCGAGATCAGGCTGCTGGGTTGAGAATGGAGCCAGTGGCACTGAGCGGAGAGGAGAGGGCACCAGTAGAGATGCTGACGCTGGGGCTCGTGGAGCCTTGCGCCACCGTCTCTGGGCCCACCTGGTCTGGCCAAGCTGCAGGGGGTGCCAGCCACAGCCTACCTCAAGGGTGCATGGAGAGGATGTGTGTTCCCTGCCCAAGGAGAGCCACGCATCCCAGATGTGAGGTAGTGAGACCACACCTGGGGCAACCCTCCTTGGATGGGAGATGGGAACGGACGGAGTAGGGTAGACACCCTTGCCTGCCCCTGCTATCCTCTGGTGAGTCAGTTCTAACGTGTGTTCTGCAGTTCTTCCAGAATCCCAGCTAGGTAAGGCCCGTGCCTGCAGACTTTCACCAGCTCCAAGACCCTGTCCCCGTCACTTTCCCAACAACCTACCTGTGCCCACGGCCCACTTTTGGCAATATTCAAACACAGTCAGACCGTGGTGGTAGAACAGGTGAAAATCTACGGGACTTGAAGCAAAAACCAGCAAAGTAGGGGTCACGGGGTTGCTGACTCACTCACTCACCCACTCATGACCTCACCTTCTGGCTCATTCATCCCTCCCGCCCTCACCTACTCACCCCTCCCGCCATTCCTGGGAGAAGGTAGAACCTTCACCCAGGGTGAAGGCAGAACCCCTGGGGTGAAGGCAGAACCCCTGGAAGGTGAGAGAAACTTCGCTGGCCTGGTTTCTATTTTTGGCACTGAAGGAGCATTCATTCCCCTTCTGCATAGGGTGTGAACGTGAAGTCACACCTCCATTTTTAAGCAGAAAGAATCCCATTCCACTTCTGAGACAACAGAAGTCCATTAAAGAGACTTTGAGAGAGGGGCCTAAAAGCCCAGATTTCCCAGGGGGGTCACTGTTCAGGAGAGACCGAGGGATCTGGAGGCAAGTCTCAGCCCTGCATAGACTATCTAACCTCAATTAAATAATCAAGCACAGCCTCATTTCACAGGATAGACCTTTCCTTGTGAGCATGAGACTGCATTTCCTACTTCAAGTCCATTGTTCACCTCATCTCAACTGTGAAATGTCTTGAAAATCTGAAAAGACATCTTGGAAAGATCAGAAAATCATTTTGTTTCTCAGGTCACAGGTTTTTATCTATGAGCCTGTAAGCTTTAGGATACAGTAAGACTACATTCGCTGTGTCCACCCTACCTAACGTCTTCTACCTCCTCCACCCCCAAAGTTCAAAGAGTTGCATTTATTGAGCACCTACTATGTGCTAAATGTTTCGTGTCAATGAATCGATGTATCTTCAAAAACAGCCTCGTGATGTCCACGCTATCACCACCACCCCTATTCTGAAATTAGAAAACCGAGACCCAGGCTAATTGTGCGTCATCTGGTCAACACAGGTGGAAGATGGCAGTTGAACTTGGAGCCCAAGGTCATAGCTGTGGCACTGAAGGACCTCCCTCCTTTTCTCACTCCAAGCCTTTGGGGCCTTAAAGGGAATTGCCAGCAAGGGGCATTTGTACTGGAACCAAAAACAGTGGGTAAGGTTCTGTCCTGGGGGGCATCAGGGACCCAGAACTGGGAACCAGACCAAGGGAGTTTACCATATGACTGGGGGCAAGTCAGCAGATCCTCTAATCATCCACAGAACCAGCAGGTTCTCCAGACTGCAGCCCTTCAGACCCATGCGTCCTCCCCCGCTTCTTCTCTGTTCCTTCCCCTCACGCTGCAGAAACCCTTGACTGCCTCAAGCTCCCTGTGCTTTGAAACTTGGTGCTTCTGTCCCAGCAGTGCCTGTCTCCTTCAAGGTCACTCCCCATTCTTTACCTGAGCTCATTTTTCAAACCTCTGCTTAGGTGTCACTGTCAAGAACTATCATTGAACATCATAAGGAGGTCTGATTTTAAAAGAGAATTTGGTGGGTACCTGGGTGGCTCTGTCAGTTAAGCATCTGCCTTTGGCTCAGCTCATGATCCCGGGGTCCTGGGATGGAACCCCACATGGGGCTCCGTGCTCAGCGGGGAGCCTGCTTCTCCCTCTCCCTCTGCCCTCCTCCCTGCTCATGCTGTCTCTTTCAAATAAATGAATAAAATCTTTAAAAAATAAAAAAAAAACAGAATTGGAAGCGCACATGGACAAACAGAAAACTAGCACACCTTGGACCTCCACAAATTTGGCCAACAACCCTTGTGAGGCACACTCTGCTTTGCATTATCTATCACCAAGAAGCAAACCACGTCAAACAACAGTATTTCTTTCTTTTACTCACAAATACAGAATCTGTGTAGGGTTCAGGGGGAACAGGCAGCCCAATTAAGGGCAGGACCAGCCCCCTTGACTGGCAAGTGCGGGCTGTCTCTCTGCTGGGACCTGGGCCAGGGCAGGGGTGGGGAGCTGGGGACATCCATTCCTCCTCACCTGGGCCTCTCCCTACGATGCCTGGGCTTTCTCCCAGCCTAGTGGCTGGTTTCCAAGAATGAGTACATATATTCCAAGAATATATGCATAGCATTTTTAGGACCCAAAGTCATATACCATCACTTCTCCCATACTCCGTTGGTCAAGACAGCCTCAAGGCCATTCCAGGTTCACAAGGAGGGACCGAGACTCCTGATGGGGCTGGCAAGTTTCTAACACATGCGTGAGCCAGGGGACACTGTTGCAGCCATCTCTGGAAAATACAGCCTGCCCCAATTTGCTTAATGGCTTTCCTGTGATTTCCAGTTAATTGCTTTACAATGTTTACTTATTTCTCCACACCTCTCAGATAGGAACCAGTACCATGAAAGGAATAAATCCCAAGTAACCCAGGACATCCAACACACAATGCTGAACTTCCTGATGGTGCTGGGTCCCAAGGAATATCAAAGATGTGACAAAACCCCAGGCACGATAAGATCAAACACCGGTACTCCTACCTTTTTTGTTTTGTGGGTTGCCATGGTGATGGGAAGGGCAAAAATGAGAAGACAAGACATTATCATAATATTGGAGCCTAGAAAATCTATGTCAATTTACACACACACCTGCCCAAGGCAGGTAGAACTGGGTAATTGCCAGAAGGGGGTAATTGCCAGCACTGGGTATTTGAGATAAAAATTTAAAAAAAGAAAAGAAAGAAAGAAAAGAGAAATCAATTAAATCTTTTAAGATTCTGCAGGCTGAAAGGCCTACCTTGGGACCCCAAAGAGACAAAGCTGCTGGGACGGTAGGTCACCTCCTCCAGGAAGTCTTCCCTTGTCCTCCAGAGGAGGCTACGTTCTGCCTTTTCTTGGTTTCAGACAGAAAACTAGCATGTCTTGGACCTCACTGACAAATGTATCCAGCTAGAATCCAAAACCGTGTTTCTCCTTCCATTGTACTTATTTTTGTAGTTGTATCACACGTAAGCCTTTAGGTTTCTGACAAATGTATCCAGCTAGAATCCAAGACCTTGCTTCTCTTTCCATTGTACTTATTTTTGTTGTTGTATCACATGTAAGCTTTTAGGTTTCAACTGTCACTTCATTTTTTCATTTTTTTATATTTATCTAACAGAAGGCTTGCAAATACGTATGTAACTACATTTGAATTGCCCACTTTTTACATGTATTTTAACATACACACACATAGCCCAAGGGGTAAAAAAATCAACTAATGTTTTTAAAACACTGTATCTATTTTTACACTGATCATTTATCATTTGTGATGTTGGCTTTCCATTTATAATAATGCTGTCAAGTTCTCCACTTAAAATGCAATGAATATATGAATTTAATTCATATATATTATCTATGTTGTAAAATTCACATATTATCTATGTTATAAAAAATAAAGTAGTTTGTATAAATCACATTCATGTATTCGTTGCATTTTTAAACGGGTTAATTCAGGAAATAACAAAACACGGCCATCGCCACGACTGCACAGGTGGTACCTGAAGGACTCAAGCCTGGGGAACACAGGGAAGCTCGGTTCTCAAACTTGGCTTCCTGAATTCTAATTTTTGACCACAGGAGCCACATCCCATCTCGGACAGGATGATTCAAAGGCAGCTGGCACTGGCTTGGGGCGGGAAGAGGTAGGGAGCAGGGCGGAGAGAGGCTGCACCCCCACCAGATTCCAGGTAAGTTCCAGTGCCTTGGAGCCAGCAGTCCGCCTGTCAGGGTCCTTGCTCTCAGTTACTAAGCTGGGAGCAGACGGGACGCGATCATATGGATCAAGATGGGTATTACAGAGAAGGCAGTTTAATGAGCAGTGGTTTGAATTAAGACCAGTTCTAACGTCTTCTTTTGTTTTCCACCAACTGTCATAGAAATTGCCAGGAATGATGTGTTAATTCTGTTCCCTAGCGGGTCTCTGATAGGGTGAAGGATGAATTTTAAATTGTTTGATCAGAATTAGCAACATTAGTCACTGCAAATAGCCTTTTAATTTCCACAGAGTTGCCAAGGGGAGCAGAAATAGAAACGGCGAGGAAGGTTCCAGCAGGCAGATGTGCTGGTGGTAGATGAGGCCGTGTGACTTTGCCGCTGGGAGGTTCCGGGGGCGGGGAGGGGGGCTGTCTCCAGGGGCCCCCACTGGATCTGAGCCCCCACTTTTGACTCTCCAAATGTGGGAAGGGTTGCTCTCCTAGCAGCTCTAGGGTCTGAGGGTGATGCCCTTGGGCCCCACGGAAGCCGCGGTGGGGCCACCCCTCCTGATAGAGACCAAAGGCCTCCTCCCTGGCTCAGACCCCACCCTTCCTCAGGTTGTCACAGGTATCTGCACCAGAACCTCCTAGAGAACAGTCCCTTCTCCCGCAGCACCACCAAGAGAGAACTTTCCATTCCTAAACCTGGCAACAACATTCTTCTGCTTCAAACTCTCCAAACAGCTTCCCCTTGCACTTAGACTAAAAACCAACTTCCTGGTCTTGGCCCACAGGTTCCCACCCACCTCCATGCCCCCAACTCCAGCCACCCCCACTCCTTCTAGAACAGCCCGGGTCATTTTTGCTGGAGAGATTTTTCACTGTAGAATAACCCTTCCCTGGCTTCCCCTGGGCAGCTTCTTCTCCTATTAGGCTCAGCTTGAAAGCCACCACTTCCTAGAGCTACCCCCCCCCCCCGGCCAGCCCACCTGGAGGACAGTCCCCTTCATTCCCATCCGCCTCCATGTCTCCTCATTTACTTCCCAGAACTTGCCAGCATGCCTCAGCATTTCTGGGGGTGGCTGGCTTGCGCAAGGGTTCAGTCACTGTTTTGCTATATTTGTTTTGTTCGTCTGTCTCGTCCCACTAAACAGCGTCATGCCTGGTGCCTTAGGACAGCATCAGGTGCATAGAAATCCTCAGGCAAGAGCCGTGAAATGAACGAGGGAATGAACGAATGAGCAGCCCCATTCCTGCAGGCAAACGGCTTCTATGGCAGGGGGGCAGGGGCTCCTTCCTCCACGCCTGGGCCTCCCTGCCTCCAGCGTCCCTTGTCCACTATGGACCCAGCCTCCACCCCAGCCAGGGCCGCTGCTAAACCTCCAAGTGTGCCCAGGTCAGCCCCCACACCAGAGAATGACCCAAACCCAGGTGACCAGAGTGCCAAGATGGAGACCCCATGATTTGTATCATAAAGAAAGTGCTGCTGAGACATGATCTGAAGACCGGCTTTTTTTTTTTTTTTGGTGGGGACGTGTACATTTTGAAGACTGCAGATTATGAAAACAAGACCAGCCTGTTATTGAAAAGAATCAGTACACAAGTAGATAGAGAGAGCTACTGATTCTATCTAAAACACACCTGCATCCTGAACTTAAATACTGCTGTCCATCTCCACCACCTCCAGCCCCAGCCACCAACACCCCATACCTGGTCTGTAGGACGCATGCCCAGCAGCCCTCCTCCAACCCATGTGATACCTGGCAGCCAGAGCAGTCTTTTAAAAGCATAGTTCTGGTCAAGACACTCCACCTGCTTAAAACCCTTCAGTGTACTATGCCATCCTACTTACAATAAAATCTAAAAATCCGGGGCACCTGGGTGGCTCAGTAGGTTAAAGCCTGTGCCTTCGGCTCAGGTCATGGTCCCAGGGTCCTGGGATCGAGCCCCACATCAGGCTTTCTGCTCAGCGGGAAGCCTGCTTCCTCCTCTCTCTCTCTCTCTGCCTTCCTCTCCACCTACTGGAGATCTCTGACTATCAAATAAATAAATAAAATCTTTAAAAAAAAAAAAAACTAAAAATCCCACAAGGCACTGTGTAAGTCTTCCCTGCCTCCCTTTCCTGCTTCGTTCTATGTCCTGTTTCCCCCACTCACTGCTTTTTACCAACTACTAGAACCAATTCATGTCTTCCCAGCCCCAGGGCCTTTGCATGTGCTGCCTCCTTTTCCCCAGTATTCCCATGACTGACAACACCTCACCCTCCAGGTATCACCTTCAATCTCCCTTCATAAAAGAGCCTTTCCTGACCGCCCCCACCTTGCAAGAGCAGCTTCCCACCCACACCCGGCTCTAACACAGTGCACGTTATCCTAAAGGGCGCTTATTAATCATTGGTTTTCTGTGTTTATTCGCTTGTTTTTGTCTTTCTCTGGCATTAGACTCTGTCTCCCCCTGTATTCCCCTAGCCCAACACTGGCCATTTCACACACGGTGTCCCAGAGCCCTCCCCATGCCATGGGAGATGGCAGTCTCCTCCCTACACTATTGATGAGAACACCAAGCCCTGGAGAGACAAGGAAGTTAGTTGTTCAGTGCCCATGGCAGAGCCAGGATTCATCCCCTTTGACCTCAGAAACCCAAACCTCTTCTAAAAGGTTCTGTTAGCAAAGGAAGACAATTCTGTGCAAGGTCAGACCCAGTGCACCTTCACTTTGAACCTCTCTCTTATCATCTTCAGAGTCAAAAGTGATTCAGTCCCAGCTCTTCGAGGCAGCGTCTGGGTATGTAACGCTGGCCTCAGCGAGGAGGGGGAGGCAGCTATCAGAGATGTCATCATTTTTCTCCTTTTCCCAGAAAGAGTAGCCTCAGCAAAGCCATTCTACGCAGCAGCCACAGTGCTGGCAGTTACAAGCCACGGCAGTTTCCAGTTCTCTCCAAAACAAATGGCAGCGTCGGTCTTGGGCCCTGTCAGACGTACCTGCTGCTTCCAAAGCCACCTCGCTCACAAGAGCCAAGACGCCGCAGTGGCCCCCAGGTCCCTGCCAGGCGGCGGGGTGGGGTGGGAGGGGGCCTTCAGGAGGCAAAGCCCACCTGGCCCCTCACAGAGCCCACTGGTCGGAAGGGCTCGACCCATAACCCAGGTGCTCACCCCAAACCCATCACCTCTGCCTTGCGAGATGATTTGTTTATTTGGCTCTCGGTCTAGTGTCCCCGTCTCCAGAATGTAAACTCCAGAGCAATAGGGATCTGTGTCTACAGTACAGCAGGAGCCCCAGCAAATATTTTTAGAATGAACCAGATGAAGAGTCCCGGGGTGCCACCATTATATATCCAAGAACAAGAGTGTCCATTCAAAATTATCCACCTGCTCCCACCCAACTGGAAAGTCAAGTAGAGAGATGGTTCTGTGAACACAGCTTTCTCAGGAGCAGTGGAGACATGCCAGGTAGGGGACACTATTGGTGGATAGGAGATCACCTACATCAGGACCCCGGCTCCTATTATCCCTGCCTACAGGCTGGGCAGCTTGAGCAAGTCCCCTACCTTCTCTGGGCCTGTAAAATGGATATGGTAGAATCACAGCCACCAAGGTGTCCAAGTCCTCATCCCCACAACCTGTGACTACATTACCCCAGATGGCCTAAGAGTCTGTGTGGATAAGATTAAGTTAAGGGTCTTGAGATGGGAGAGTATCCTGGATTACCTGCTGGCCCCAGGGAAATCACAGCATTCTTAGGAGGCAGCAGGAGGGTCGGAGTCAGAGAAGCAAGAAGCTGAGGTCAGAGACAAAAGAGCTTTGAGGCTTGAACACTGCTGGCTTTGAAGATGGAGGAAGGGGCCATAGGCCAAGGACTGCAGGTGGCCTCTAGAAGCAGGGAAAGGGGAAGAGACAGGTTCTCCCCTGGAACTTCCAGAAGAAACGCAGCCCAGCTGAAACCTTGATCTCAGTCCAGGGAGACATTCGAGACTTCTCACCTCCAGAGCTATAAGATAATAAATCTGTGTTGTTCAGGCCACCAAGTATGTGACTTTCATCACCAAAGCTATAGAAAGCTAAGATGATGGACATAAATAATGGTACCCGCCATTGGTGTTGGACAATTAAATGGTATTAATGAGCACAGAGTGCTTAGCACAGTACCTGGCACATAGTAGGTGCTCAGTCAGGGTTAGTCAGCAGTATCCCACTGACGCCCTGCCTTCCCCAACCTTCTGCTGCCACCCATCAGGGACAATGCCATTCTCCAAGGATGTTGAGACTTACTTTCCCTACAACTACGTCCTGCAGTTAATTCACTTAAATAAACGCCAGGGCTTTGAAGTCAAGCAAGCTGGGGTTAAGGTCTGGCTCTGCTCCTTCCTCCTAGCACAAGTGTGGGTCACTTTCTTGACCTTTCTCAGACTCAACACACCTCCCACAAGGCATTGCTGTGAGGCCAAGAGGAATCACGCTACAAAGTGCTCAGCATCCCGCAAACAGTACTGTTACTATTACTATCAATAACAACGGCAAAGCTCATGGCTGCGCTTCAAAAGAAGGAGCTGTACTAGAAGGTAGTGAGTCCCTGTCACCAGAAGGAGCCAATCTCCATCCTGACAATGACTCATCCCCGAAGACCACACAGTAGATGGTCGGGGGGACAGACTGATATAAAAGTCAGAGTAGAACAGACAGGGGAGAGGGGAGTATCTTCTGAACCAGCCCCCCATCTTATACAGGGTTGATCTGAGGCCCACAGTGGAGAAGTGGAGCCCCAGCCAAGTTCTTTGTGTCCTCCTAACTTCCTGAACTGTGAGCGGCCTTTGTTCCCTACGCAGCCCCCTCCACAACTGCATCCAGAGCCAACTGTCTCCTATTAATATTAATGCGGTGGAAAATTAAACCAGGCTCACGCACGTCACTTTCCAGGCTGTAACCACTGGGCTGTGCCGAGTATTTTTTTATCATCAGCTGCCATTGGCTTAAGACAGATTACAAAGTCCTGAATTACGGGAAAAGGTAACATCTCACTAGTCTGAGGTGAGAAAGGACACAGATCACATATGGAGAAAGCTCCGGAGCCACAGCCAAGAGGGCTATGCTTTCCCCTGATAGAGCTGTCTGCATTCCATATCCTCACCCTAGACCCTCCCCTCTCGACTTCCAGGGAGACTCATCATAGTTTTATCATCATCACCACCACCATCACCATAATTATCACCATCATCACCACCATCATCATCGCCACCATCACCACCATCACCTCCACTACCATTACCATGATTACCACATTCTCTATCATCTCCATCATCACCATCACCACCAGTATCATCACCATAACCATCACCATCATCTTCACCACCACCATCATCACCATCAACATCACCATTACCATGATTACCACCTTCTCCATTTCCATCATCTCCATCATCACCACCAGCATCAACACCATAATCATCATCACCATCAACATCACTATTATCACCAGCATTACCATCAACACCATCATCACCACCATCATCACCACCACCATCAGTATCACCATAATCACCATCACCACCATCTCCATCATCACCACCACCACCATCTCCATCATCACCATCGCCATCATCACCATCATCATCACCCAGCCTCTCCCTCAAAGGGAGAGGTTGTGACAAGGTTATAAGCACTGTGAGAGAGACCCCCAGCAAGGAATTGGGAGTACAGTGGGTAAAGGAGAGGCCCCGTGGAGAGTTGCAGGCTCACTCCTGAGTGGAGAGCCAATAACCAGCACTGGCATGAGCAGAGGGTAACAACTGACCATCTTCTCTTGGAGTAATTTGATGAGCACTATGCTGGGGGTATGGAGTCCAGAATTCAGGTCCTGGCTTGGCTCTAAACTTGTGACCTTAAGGCAGAGGTTCTCCACCCTGCTTTGGCTGTGGGGACCGTCCTGTTTACCTTAGGATACTTAGCAGCACCCCTTGGCCTCCATCCAATAGCATCCCTCATCCTCCACCCAGGGTGACATCCACAATTTCTCCTGACACTGCCAGATGTCCCGGGGGAGTGGGTACAAAATCACCCCTGAGGGATTCTAAGGGTTAAAAACCTTCAGAAATAAGTCACTCACTGTGCTCACTTCAACAGCACATATAATAAGTCACTTACTTAACCTTTCAGTCTTGGCTCTTCATCTGTCAAATGGCATTCAGAGCTCGTGTCCCCCAGCAGCCTGCCTGAAATTTAATCAGGCCTCCACCAATTAATTGCTACTTACATGTCCTTTGTTCCTCTACACCTTGGTCTCCTCCTCTATACAACAGAGGCAATAATCACGCCTACTACCTAGAGTCACTATGAGAATTCAGTAAATGATGCATGGAGAGTGCTTAGGACATGATAAGAGCTCCATAAAAGCTATCATGCTCGTTATGACTACGCGACGCAGACACAGCAAGGATTGATGGGAACGTGCCGATGCTCCCAACACAGGCTCTCACTTCAGATCTAGGTCTCTCTGCCCTTTCTCTGGTGCTCAGCCAAACCTTCCATGGGAAAGTTCCCAGGGAACCATGGCAAGGCAGACAGAACCTCTGGAGTTCACCTCCATGCCCTGGGCAGAGAAAGCCTCGGATTCCCGGAGTCCTGCTGCCAGCAGCATTCCCAGCCTCAGCTCCAAGCCTAGGAGAAAGACGCAGCAAGCAATTCAAGGGTTTGAATACCCTTCTGTCTGTCTATTACTACTGTCATGGCGCCTTTGGCCAGGGTGCTATGCTTTTTAACCAGAGACCTGACAGCTACCCAGTCTGGGCCCAGGAAAGAGAGATGCCATGTTGGACATCACACAGACAATGATTTCAAGAAGGGAAAGATACAGAGAGAGAGCACATGAGCGAGCACGGGCACTCTGGAACATGGCAATAATTATTCATAGGTCCAAAAAAAAAAAAAAAAAAGAAGATGCTGATTTCTTCTTGGTCTCAAGGAAGTATGTCCGGCCTCTGACAAAGATGGATGGATGCAAGAGAAAGGATGTAGTTTTGTACTCAAAAGAAGGGCTCGGTATTAATCATGCCTCTTTTTTTTTTTCTTCTGTATTTTTGATGCTTTGACATCTTGGAGCCTTGCTGATTTGGAAGGCACCAATCCTCCCAGGGTTAGCTGGTTCCTAAAGGTAGCAAACAGGTCGCCTTCAAGCACACATTCCACAGGCAAACCAGTCAGTCCAGAGCCCACCCCCAAGCACCTCCTTATTTCAGACTCACACTGTCCCTCCCGGCCACCATCTCTGGCCCGAATCACTCCAGGACAGGGTACTACACACTTAGGGGCAGTCCCTATGTCCCAGAGCCCACTGACACTAGCCCAGCTAGCCAACCCCAAGGCTGCTTCTCCTGCCTCACCAAAACAGGTTTTAGTCCAGTTATGTGGCTTTGGACAAGCATCTGTTACACTGTCCCAATCTCTCAGTCTACAAAATATAACAGTCCCCCTCATTGGTGAGGCAGTAAGGTTTAAAATGGATGTAACGTGCTCTGCACTATGCCTGGCACATGGAGGGCTTGGGGTGGGCGATCCTCCAGGTCCCCACTAAGGAAAAGGGGGAGTGGGGGATGCGAGGAGGCATGGAGGGAAGTGAAGGGCTTCCAAGGCAGGGGCTGCTGACTGGCAAGAAAGAGACATCGGAGAGGAGCCCTGGAATGCCCCGAATCTGTGACAAAGAGGGGTCCCCCTGTGAGCCCCCATTCTGAGACCATGGCCAACACATCCTCCCCAAATGGAAGAAGGAGCCCCGGGCCCAACATTAGGATGTGGAAAGGGGGGTAAGTTACAAACACCCCCCCACACACACACACATAATCACCTAGAAAAGTCCTAACGTCCCACAATATCACCTCTCTGGTCTCCATTTTCTCATCCCTGGAATGAACCATAAAATATGCAGCTGCTTACATCACTGAGATGCTGTGGGTCCCAGAGACAACAGGTGCAAAATCAACGTCTTAGTCAACTGCCAAGTGCCGTACAGAGGAGGGGATATGCTGGCGCCTTGTTATGGAGCATTCTGCCTTCCCCAGACGATTCTCAGGTTTTGACAGTTCCAGACGCTCGCCTCAACTCCCCAGAATTCAACTGTCTTTTATGCGCACTGTCTCAGACCCATAAACGCTGCAGAAACCATCTGCCCATGCTTGGCATTCATCTGCTTTCAGACCATACCGCAAGCCCATTTTTATGAATTAGGTCCTTCTGACACCTGGAATGTTCATCAACCAGCCACCTAAAAACGGCACAAAGGCATCAGCCACAGCTTAATCATGTGGCACCTAGCAGATGTCCGGAAATATTGGATTAACCAGCCCAAGTCCCAGACATGTCTCATAATCCATAGATTCCTTGGCTTGGCAAAATCCAAAAAGGAAATCTCTGTTTAAAAAAAAAAAAAAAAAAAAAATTGGGCGCCTGGGTGGCTCAGTGGGTTAAAGCATCTGCCTTCGGCTCAGGTCATGATCTCAGGGTCCTGGGATCGAGCCCCGCATCAGGCTTTCTGCTCAGCAGGGAGCCTGCTCCCCCAACCCACCTACTTGTGATCTCTGTCAAATAAATAAATAAAATCTTAAATAAATAATAAATCAGGGGCACCTGGATGGCTCAGTCAGTGACACGTCTGCCTTAAGCTTGGGTCATGATCCCAGGGTCTGGGATTGAGCCCCACACTGGGCTCCCTGCTAACCCTAACCCCCTCCCTTTGCTGCTCCCCCTGCTTGTGTTCTCTTGCTCTGTCAAGTAAATAAATAAAATCTTAAAAAAAAAAAAAACTTTTAAATAAAAAAAATGTTTTAAAAATCAGTGCAAAACCAACCCAAGAATTCCTGCTTTTGAAACAGGAGGGCCACAAATGTCTCCCTGTGCTTACAAACTAGAATGGCAACATGGAGAGCAGAGCAGAAAGAAAACCTATAAAATAAACATCTTTCCTTCTACGCGCATCCGCACAGGTGCACGTAGGCACAAATGCAAACGCGCCCCCAAGGTATGGAGAGGGGCACCCCGGTGAAAAACAAAACTCCTTGAGCTCCCAGAGTTATTGTAGATGTAATTTAGTTGAATGAAGATGAGGTCATACTTTGGAGTGCCTGGGGTGGCTCACTTGGTTGATTTAGGACTTCCGGCCTCCAAAACTGTGCGACAACACATTTCAGGTTTTTTAAACTATTCAATGTGTGCTACTTTGTTAGGGAAGCCAAAAGAAACAGATCTATTTCACAGCACAAGAAGTCAGGACTTCTGGTCTTCCCGACTTGGCTCATGCTGTTCCCTCCACCCAGAGAGCCCATTTCTCCCTTAATCCACCCACTAAAATTCTACTTAACTTTTTAAGGTACAACTTAGATGTCACTTTGTCCAGGAAACCTTCTGTGACTCCCCCCAGCGCCACGGCTCTTGGGCAATTCCATGGCACCATCACCGGTCCCAACGTGGGACAACTGTGTGTTCTCAATTTATAGTCACTGTTCCCTGCTCTGAGCTCACGGAGGCTGGGGAACTCACGTATTCGTATTGGCTCGTATTGGCGTCCCAGGGACCTGCGAAGGACCGCTCATCACCAGAATTCAGTTACTTTCTTGATTAAAGAGCTTGTCTTAGCTCTAACTAGAATATTTTTTCCCCCTCTTGTAAAGGAGGGATCTGAAGCAAATATGACAAAATGTTGACATCTGTTAACTCCAGAGGGTGGGTACCCGGGTGTCATATTATTTCCTGTGCTTTTCTGAAGATTTGAAATACTGCACAATGAAAACGTTCTCAACCTTAAAAACAGAAGGTAGTGGGCTATCTTGGGACACGATCAGTCCGCCGGAGCCTGGTTTCTATTGGAAAGGGCATTTCTAGTTCAAAACACGGCCTTGCACACCATTTTAGAACTCGGCCCACTCACGTCTATGACAAGGAGTATTATTGCTTGAGTACCTTCTATGCACTCCTTAATGGTGGTAGGTCTTGTTTTCATTGTTACTGCAAACCTATGAGATTATATGATTGCTTCCTCTGAACTGGGACTTGCCCAAGGTCATACAGTTCATACATGTTGGATCTGGGATTGAAACGGAGTCTGCATTGTTCCAAATCTAAGTAAGAGGAGCAGGAATTGCAGTTTTCACGACGTGACCCTGTGAGACAGGTGCTGCTATTACTGTCATCCCATTTAGGTGGATGAAGGACATAAGGACACAGAGAGGATGAGAAGCTTCCCGGTGGCACAGCTAGCCTGTGGTGGGGCTGGGATGCGAACTTGTGCAGACGTGTTCCCAAGCCTGTGCTCTCCTGCCCTCTGGGGTTCTCCTACCATGGAGAACAGGCTGCTGCTCCTCCAGTAAGGGCCCCCCAAAGCAGAGATGATGCCCCCCAGCCCCTAGGGGGTCTCTGGAGGTCACCACATCCTAGGTTCTGTCGCCAAACCCAAGAGGAACAGCCAAGCATGCAGCTACACTGGGGAGAAGGACACAGACAGGACTCTACCCATGTGGGTACTGACACAGGGAAACCACCCAGCAACGAGCTCTCAGCCCTTCTTATATGCTCACAGTCGCCCATATGAGCACATTTCCAGAATGCAGAGGGAAGAGAGAGAAGGGACTACCCCAGATCCTTCCCACCTTCCTGCCCGCTTCCTGCCTGCCTTCCCACGTCTTCTCACCATGCATCTCACAGAGGGCACTGTGCTAGGCTTCACTTCTCCCAACCTCACATCTAAGCGCTGCAACCTGTATTTAAAATTATAGGAGCCTAGGGACGCCTGGGTGGCTCAGTTGGTTAAGCGGCTGCCTTCGGCTCAGGTCATGATCCCAGCGTCCTGGGATTGAGTCCCACATCGGGCTCCTTGCTTGGCGGGGAGCCTGCTTCTCCCTCTGCCTCTGCCTGCCATTCTGTCTGTCTGTGCTCGCTCTCTCTCCCTCTCTCTCTGACAAATAAATAAAAAATCTTTTAAAAAAAAAAAAAATTATAGGAGCCTAATATCTAAAACGCTCTAAATTAACCCAGCAGGTCAGCAGCAATCATTCATAATGCTCAACTACACTCCATTCCCTGCTAGGGATTTATAGCAACTAAGATTGCATGCCCAGACACGGGGCATACAGACCTCCCTTTGGGGGCCTTCCATTGGTCTAACGAGTGACTTTAGGACATGCCTGCTAACTATTCTGCTCTTCTTGAAATACAGCCTTTAGTCACCAAGATAAAGACCTAAAATCCCCTCAGGCATGTAAAGATTTCGGTCGCAAAAAAGAGATTGCTTTCAGAAGCTTCCAGAGAAAAGGACACATCAGGAGTTGATGCTAACCACAGTGTCTTAAAGAATCTGACTCCAGAGAATGTGGTCTTCATAGTCTCTGAATTTGAGAGGAGGCTCTGTGATTTAGATAGACCTAAGTCAAAAGGCGTCCCTTTAGGCAAACTTGAAGCTCACTTAGCTCTTACCCAGCACAGTGACTTGACTTCATAGAGATAACATTTCCAGAATCACTTCCAACCAGCTCTGTCTTTGTCTTATCCGCCTTATTCCTGGGTCACACGAGAGGTGGCACCTGCCAGGGGAAAGGTCTAGGACCTCAGAAGAAACCCATGTGCATCAGAGAAACCCCACCCCCTGACAATGACTTCTAGCTGACCATGAAAAAAGTGTCTGAGGTTTTTTCGACGTATTGAAGCAGCCCTTTAAAAAGTCTCAGAAACGTTCATCAATACCTTCTTCCACAGAACCACTCTTCTGACTTCTATCACCTTCAATTACATGCTTGAAGGAACTTTCTGGGGAAGGCAGAAATATTTCATAGGCCATCCTGAACTGGGTTGTGGATGCACAGGTGTATACTTAGGTAAGCATACATCCAGCTGTATACTAAGCGGTGTAGATTTTATACACAGCATCCCTCAATTTTAAGTTGTTTTTTTTTTAAGGCAGGAGATGGATAATCAGCCTCAGGCCAAAGATCATACAAAGGCAAGAACGTGAGAAATTTCCAGAAATATTTCCATGTTGCTGAAAGGTGGCTGACGGTAAAGTGTGCCAACATGGGCCCACGCCCAAAGAAAGCCTGATTGTCACAGATCAAAATTCTGGATTTCTGTGCCACTTTTCACAAAGTCTAAAAGGCAAGCTTCTGACTCTGAGAGCTGCTAACCAGAAAGGACCCATCAAGTCAATCTCTGGGAGAGGTCCCTCCGTCAAAGTGCACAAGGAAATATGACAAGAGGTAGGGGCAGGGAGAGAAATGCTGGCACCAAGGATGTGGGGTCAGGGGGAGATGGGGACCAGGTGACCCTTTCGCTGCCCATTTCTCCGACAGGGGTGCCTGTAGTGACTGTGACAGAGGGAAGAGGTCCCCGGTGTGGTGAAGCAGAGGGAGCTCAGGGAGAAAGCTAATGGATGTGTGTTCCCATCCCATTGTACCAGAGCCTTTTGCACCGCACATGACAACCCAGTGTCTCCTCGTTAGGAACCCTTGCTGCTCAGCCTGGCTCGTCTCTTCCTAACTGTGAAGTGGCAGAGCAGCCTTTTTAATTAACAAGTCGTGTCTCTATCCCACTGTACACTTATTTCTCTGCTCAACGCACCAACCAGGCGCCTTCAGGGAAAGAGGAGAATTTTAAGAAGCCAGGAAGGGGAGGGGTGAGTGGGGAGCTGTTAAAGGGTGTCAAATGAACAGGTGCAGGCTTGTTAGTCATGGAGACGGCATAAATCTTTGAAATTAATTTCACTGATGGTTCATTTTTCATTAATGTTTTCCTGGCCGTAAAAAAGTAACTCTATTTTCCTGTACCCCAGGAGACACAGACACATTCTGAGAGAGAGGGCCAGGCTCGAACACTACACAGATGTTTTCCAAGAAGGACCCCCAGGTCATTTCAGTGAAGGGCAGGATCCCCTGGGAAGGGAGACAGATACAGGGGAAGACCCTGGAGCAGGAGGGACAAGACACAGGTGCAAGGCTCGGTCAGGCCACCTGCCAGGCAGGGAGAGGAGAGCAAGTCATGGCCTGTCTGATCCTCGGGGCCTCCCAGGGAAAGGGAAGGAACACCACCACACGACATTGTAAAAGGGAAA
The DNA here is from genome assembly GCF_902655055.1 of Lutra lutra. Classification (NCBI taxonomy): domain Eukaryota; kingdom Metazoa; phylum Chordata; class Mammalia; order Carnivora; family Mustelidae; genus Lutra; species Lutra lutra. The sequence goes on along the minus strand of NC_062295.1, from coordinate 7,401,614 downwards.
TAAAGCAAAGTAGAGATTGAAGGGCTTAATAAACTAAGCGCTGAGCACGTATGTATTACTTAAGGTTTGGCTTCTGTGCACGTTCGATTTTGGTGGATAATAAAAACAGACTCTGGCCAAAATTATAGTGATTTTTCAAAAAAAAGAAAATGTAATTGGGGGAATCCAAGGACAACCATGGGAATGGGGCAACCTAAAATCATTTATCCTTACTCTCATTCCTTCATCTCTCCATCTAGTAAGTAGAGGGGTCCCCCCTTATCCTCGGGGTACATTCCAAGACCCCCAGTGGATGCCCAAAAGTTCAAATAGCACTGAATTGTCCATATGCTATGTTTTTCCCTATACACACATACCTACGACAAAGTTTAATCTATGAATTGGACACAGAGTTAACGCACAATACCTAATAATAAAAAGTTACTACAACGTACTATACTAAGAGCTACATGAATGTGTTCTATCTCAAAGTATCTGACTGTCCCATAGTCGCCCTTCTTCCCATGATGATGCGAGAGGATACAATGCCTCCACAAGGAGATGTGGTGAGGGCAACGACATAGGCGTTATGACCTAGCATTAGGCTATCCTGACCTTCCGATGATGTGGCAGGAGGAGGAGCAACTGCTTCCAGACCACAGTCCACCATGGATAACCATAACCGCGGGGAGCAAAACCACAAATAAGGGGGGACTACGGTGCTTTACGTGCTCATACCATGTGCCAGGTAGAATTTTTTTTTTAAGATTTTTATTTATTTATTTGACAGACCGAGATCACAAGTAGGCAGAGAGGCAGGCAGAGAGAGAGGAGGAAGCAGGCTCCCCGCCTGAGCAGAGAGCCCGATGTGGGGCTCAATCCCAGGAACCGGAGATCATGACCTGAGCCAAAGGCAGAGGCTTTAACCCACTGAGCCACTCGGGCGCCCCTGCCAGGCAGAATTTTAGGTGAACAAGATACAGATGATTTCTGCCTACTCTGAACAGCCTGGCAAAGATTTCAGAGACGTAAACAGGTCATTATAATGATTCTTAGGAAGAGTGAGTATGGGGTAAACAGAGATGGTCGATGGGAGCACGGGGAAAAAGTTCTGTATCGGTCAGCTACTGCTGCCTAACGAACATTGCCAGAGACACATAGCACTGACTGTCTTCATGCTCAGCTGGGGCAGCTTTGCTGTGACCCACGGGGCTACAAAGGCCTACAGTGACCTGCTCCACATGCCTCCCACTCCTTAGGACCCGCAGTTACACAGAGCACGCTTTTCCTGGCCATGATCGAACATCTTGCATCTATCAGAGGAATTTTAAATTATAAAACATATGAAGGAAACACAGTTTATTTTCTCGTTCAAGTGTGCACAGTGGAAAAGAAACAACAAAGCATTGCCGAGCGGGAAATGGTTCAGCCTTGCTCGATCCATAATAACCCATTTACATGTCACTGATCTGCCCCGCTTCACCAGCTCTAAGCATAAAACGAGGTCACCGGCCTTTATAATATTCAAATGAAATTACTCTGGGAGCAGAAATTGGTTCAACCTCTTTGCAGAGCCACTGGATAACACCTCCCCAAATTTTAAGAGTGCTTACCTTTGAACCTGGGGATTCGACTTCCAGGAATCTGTTCTACAGAAATCCTTGCACAAATACAGAAAGATCTACCTGTTCGTTAAAATATGTGTGTTGCAGCATTGTAGGGAAAAGCTGCGTTAGAAACAGGAGCAACACGATTGTCAATTAACAGGGGACCGGATGCAAAGAGTGAGGTGGATATAGATGTCCTTATTTCGGGAAACCTCTAAGACAGCTGTCCGGTGTACTGGACAGTCACCGGACCACCAGATGGCGCAATGACATGTATATTTAAAAACACAGCCCCTGGGGCACCTGGGTGGCTCAGTGGGTTAAAGCCTCTGCCTTTGGCTCAGGTCATGATCTCAGGGTCCTGGGATCCAGCCCCACATCGGGCTCTCTGCTCAGCGGGGAGCCTGCTTCTCCCACCTCCTTGGCCTGCCTCTCTGCCTACTTGTGATCTGTCAAATAAATAAATAAAATCTAAAAAAAAAAAAAAAAAAAAAACACAGCCCCTTTATCTATGTATACCTACAGGTATGTCTATGTCTTTATCCAAACCTGTCTCCACCTACCTATGCATATATCTATGTCCATGGCTTATCCACAGTTACATTTGTATCTGTGTATGTCTACAACTGTATCTATATGCAGATTCATGCAATAGTCAAGAAAGGAAATATCATTGGGCACCTGGGTGTCTCCCTTGCGCGTCTGCTGTCGGCTCAGGTCATGAGCTCAGGATGCTGGCATCCAGCCCCGCCGTGGGCTCCCTTCTCAGCCGGGAGTCCCCTTCTCCTTCTCCCTCTGCTGCTCCCCCTGCTCGTGCTTTCTTGGTCTCTCAAAATCTTAAAAACAAAAAAAGAAAGGAAACATTATCAACAGACAAGGTAAAGGAGGCACATCCCACTTTTGACTCCAAATGTTGCCATGTTGCTGTTTTCCATATATTTGAATAGTAGTGACATCGCTTTCAAAATGCAGATGACCTTGAGCCCCATCATGCCTCCAGGGGAGCAGGTCCTTCTCCTCCCCTGCCCCAGGGTCTCTCAGCCACGATCACACCCAGGAATGTCCGTCCTGGCTGGTGTCTCGGGAGACACCGAACTGGGAACAACGGTGTGGCCGGTGGAGGAATCCTGAGGCTTGGCCAACCCCCAGCCCGGTGCCAGCTGTCTCCGCAGGCGTCCCAGGCATGGAGTGCTCGGGACATAGAATTACTTTTCCTGCGCGTGGGAGGCTGCGACCTGGGGTCTTTCCACTACACGGTGGGCGCACATGTGACGTGTGACGCACGCACACGAGACGCGCACAAGCACCCACGCGAGCACGCACACGTGACCCACGCACACGTGACCCACGCACACACGCACGCGCAATCATCCTAGTACCAGGGCCTGTCTCGGGAGCAGCGTCCGCTAGGGAAATGCGAATGCAAGCCGCCCAGCTGGGACAAGACCCCGGGAAACACGGGTCGGGGGGACAGTCCGTGCAGGCTGTGCCTGTCCACAGCTCATGCCGCGGGCAGGGGCGACTGCACTGCTCCGGGCCCTCTGGGACACTTATCCGCCAACGCCCATCCGCCCCTGCTGGAAGGATGATCCGAGGCCGGAGGAGCGTGTGGTCACTCCCCCTTCGAGTCTCCTGTGGCCTCTAACGAACCGGGGGCTTCGACAGCAGACATTTACGGCCTCCCAGCCTGGAAGCCGGAAGCCCCAGATCCAAGCAGGGGCAGGGCTGGGGCCTTCTGAAGCTGGGGCAGGGAGGGGGCTGAATCTGCGCCGCGCCTCTCTCCTGGCGTCTGGGGCTGTGCTGCCATCGCTGTGTCCAGATCTCACGCATTTGTGAGGACACGTTCATCCCGGTTGAGGGCCGACGGCAGTGTCCTCATCTGAACTCCGTATCTGCAAAGTGCCAACTTCCGCCGGGGGGGGGGGGGCTCCCACATCTTTCGTGGGGGACACCGTTCAACTCACAACATACCCCACACCCCCAGCACTTCCAGCCATGCCCAGACCAGTGAGGAAAACCCTGCACCGAGTTTCCGTTTCCGTTGTCACAGGTACTCACAGATGGCAGCCCCTAGGGCCGGTGGGGCCCCCAGGCAGGACACCAGCCGCTCCGCCAAGGACTCTGAGCTCGGAAGACCTCGTCTCCAGGCTGCGCTTCTCACGCAGAGCAAATTGGGTAAAAGCCAAAAAGGCCCGCAAGCCGTCAAGCATGACTACAAGATTAAGTGTCGTGCCTTAAAACCCTTACCCAAGCGCACGGGGGGCGCGGGGCCGGCAGGCTCAGCTGCCAGGTGGTGATCTGTGCAGATGAGCCGCCTAATACCCGAAGTGCCTCCTAATGGCCCTCCAGATCATTTCATTAAAAGTTGCAATGAGGGGGCGCCTGGGTGGCTCAGTGGGTTAAGGCCTCTGCCTTCAGCTCAGGTCATGATCCCAGGTCCTGGGATCGAGCCCTGCATTGGGCTCTCTACTCAGCAGGGAGCCTGCTTCCTCCCCTCTCTCTCTCTCTGCCTGCCTCTCTGCCTACTTGTGATCTCTCTCTCTCTCTGTCAAATAAATAAAATCTTTAAAAAAAAAAAAAAGTTGCAATGAGGTCTGCAGCTGAACCCCAGTCGTGCTGAGAAGGCCATTAAGTTAATCAAAATACGAGGACAGCTGGCCATCTACTCTTAATTAACAAATTAGGTCCTGCTGCCGACTCAGCAAAACTGAGAGCCGGCCAATGACCGTTGGGGCTCAGACGGCTCAGAGCACCCCTCCATCCCTGAAAGTCGATCCAAACTTAAAGCAGGGATAATCTCGCTGTAAGCAAATCAGAAGCTCCAGAACAGCCGGGTTCCCACCAAGCTACCTACCAGAATCTTAACAGGTGTTCACCTGTCTTTCCCGGGCTAGAACACAAGCTCCCTGGGGAGCACCACCACCACCCCCCATCCTAGTTTGCCCAGGACCAAGGAGCGTCCTGGGACACTGGACATTTGGTCACTCCAGCTGCATGAAAGCAAAAACTCGGTCTGTTTTGTTCACGGCTGTATGTCCAGAGCTCCAGGGCCTGACACAGAGCAGACCTTAAATAAACGTTAATTGAGCAAAAACAAGAACAAACAAATGCATGAACGGGGTTGTCCCCTGTCTGCAATCCGACAAGGTAACCAACAGCCTGCAGTATAGTCTTCCGTGCTTTGCTTTTCTTTAGGCCTCCCCACACCACGCCGCACACACAAATGAGCACACACATAATATAGAGGTTCTTTTTCCTCAAAAGAAAAAGGAAAAAAAGGATTCACAGGCATGAATCAGCAATTTGCTTTATCACTTAACAACATATAGTACAACTCTTGGATCACTACATAGAGATCTGCCTAATTTTTCTTACTGGCTCAGGATGTCCACAATACTGAATGGGCCATAATTTATCCTACTATTCACCTATGGGTAACGTTATGTTTCCAATGACCACCAGGGGACAAGACGCACAAATAAAATATCTTTGCACACAGATTTTAAGAGTCTGGCCATTTCATTTGTATTAGATAGATTCCTAAAGGTCAAGGGGACTGAGGGTTTGTAATTTAAACAGACATCAGGGCTGACCTTAGTTAGGACAACGCAGAGAAAGGTCACAGAGCCCATCTCAGCCAGGCTGTGAGGGAAGAAATCCAGGAGCTGAGTGTGTCACACGCCCATTTCCCCAGCTCTCCCCCAGCAGTGTGCGATACACAAGGGATTAACTATTCCCTGGGGATGCAAAGAAAACTATGCTGTGGTCTCTGCTCTGGAAAAAAAGTCCCACAGTGCAACAGAGAGGAGCAGAGAAGGGGAGCCATCATGGGCTGAACTCCCTCAGGGCAACCGGTATTGTTCTAGGTGCTTCCAAGCGACAGCTGCTTTGTTCAATCTTTAAACAATTCTGCAGGGCAGGAAAAATGATCTCAATCCTCCAGAATATAAACTACCTGTGAGCCAGGAAAGGGGCGTAACTGGCCCAGAGTCAAAGAGCCAGCAAGTGAAAAGGCTGGGATTTGAACCTGAGTCTGGCTGACTCCAAAATCACTTTCCACTGCATCACTGGGCTTGACGACAGCTATCTTGGAATCAGCCACAGGTGTTGATCCCCACCCCAGGTGCTGGTCCCAATCCCAGAGAGCCTGATGCAATTGGCCTGAGGTAGGCACCTCCCCTACCCCACCCCAATCAAGTCTTGAAAACAAAGGTGTTCCAGTATGAGACCAAGGCTGAAAACAGCCCCGTGGTTCAGACTCACCTGGAGGGCTTGAAGGGGCCCGCTGCCGGCCCCCAACTGCAGTGTCTGATGCAGGGGTCCCGGGGGTGGGGGCCAGAATGTGCACTTCTGAGCAGCTTCTAGTGATGTTTATGCTGCTGGTCACGATCGGTCCTCTGGAAACACTGCCCTACACCATGGACCTACCTGCAATCTTTCCTACCTAGTTTGCAAACGGGGACTGGAAGAATCGCAGCGCAGAACCATATTCAACACCAGCCCAGACAGGGCAGGCTTTAGGGGGTTTTCAGACAGTTTCACCTGTCAGCTTTCTTTGAGGTTTGCAAGGCTAAGAGAGGGTTATCAGTGGGTCCTCAGTCCCCACACTGGCTCATCTGACCATTTTCTTTCTGCCTGCTGTTTGCCGTGTACTTCCTGGGCCGGCCTGTAATTAAAGAAAGCCCTGGGTTCCCCCCACCCCCAACTAACCCCTGCATGAACACATCCATACACACCAGAAAGAGTGGTGGCTAGAATTCCGAAACACTGAAACCCCGGGATGACCGCCTCCAGCCCCATGAGCTGTGTCATTTTACAGCATTTCCAGGGCCAGGGGGCTGCTCCTGTGGCTAGCTCCAGGCAGCTTATCCCTGTGCCTCACTCTACCAAAAAAGCTGAGATTCAACGGGCAGGAAAGACACTCAGAGGTCATCTGGGCCACCCCCAGCATGTCCCACCTCCCCAGCAGGACGCCGCAGACCACGCTTCCCCAGCTGCCCAGACATGCAGAGGAAAGTAGTCCCCCAGCGCCCTCTGCTGGCTGAGTTGGGAATGGCTGAGAAGCCAGTGCAGCCCAAATTGCAGAAACCTCGAGATCTCCCTGACTCCCTCCAGTAAGAGGCAAATTCCCCTGGAAGGGGCTTCCGTCTTTCCAGAATTATCTTCAGTACCTGAAACATACCCGCTGTTCGCCTACATATTCCCAACCGATAGCCAACATCCTAAGAGGTAGAAAGACGGTCTCAGTCACTCACCAGATGTTGGCTAGGGCTGCAAGGAGTCTCCCCTCGTCTGAGGCATTGAAAACATAAGGACATTGCACGCGCTTTGGAGAAATTCACGGTCTAACCTGTAGGTGGGCAAACCACAGCCCACTAGGCAAATCTAGCCCACTGTGTTTCTGGGCAACCCATAAGTATGACTTTTCTGTTTTTTAATTATTTTACAGATCAAAAGCATTTACTTACCATGATGAGAGCATTGAATAATGTACACCTGAAACTAATAGAACACTGTATGTTCACGACACTGGAATTAAAATTTTAAACTTAATTTAAAAAATCGAAAGACTATTTTGTGGTCTGTGAAACAAACTCAGAGAGGTTACTCAGCTTACCCAAGGCCACACAGCTAAGAGATGGCAGAGCTGGGTTGGAACGCAGATCGGTCTGACTTCAAAACTCACATTGATTTTTTTTTAAGACTTTATTTATTTATTTGACAGAGATCTCAAGTAGGCAGAGAGGCAGGCAGAGAGAGAGAGAGGAGGAAGCAGGCTCCCCACTAAGCAGAGAGCCGGACACGGGGATCGATCCCAGGACCCTAAGATCATGACCTGAGCCAAAGGCAGAGGCTTTAACCCACTGAGCCACCCAGGCGCCCCACTCAGGTTGATTCTACTCCCCCAGGTCACCTCTAGGCTCGCAGTCTCGGCATCTCCTCCCATTTGACAGAGGAGAAAATGTGGCTCATCGAGCTCGGGTGACTTATTCCCACGGCACTCAGCCAGTGAGCCACTGGTGAGGAGGGACTTGAGCCCTGGCATCTGAGTGCAAACGCAGTGCTCCTTTCTAGGCTGCGACTCCTGACTCCGGATGGGGCTGATTCTCTGTAGCGATCGATGATGCCCAGTAGGAGCACGGAGAGGGAAGGAAGGAACGGATTTCACCTTCTTCTGCAGGGGTCGCTCCTACCACTCCCCGACTGACAGTTCTTCCGCAAAATGGGTAGAATGCCCCCATACCTCCGTGTTTAAAGTGTCCCCTGAGAAAAGTGTCTGGGGCCACCGGAGGCCAGATGAGAATAAGATCACCAGATAGAGGAACCAGGCAGCCCCTCCCGCGGCATCGGTCCCCCAAATGAACCCTGCTTTCCTGGTATGCATGTGGAGGAGCCACGTGAGGTGTCCCCTGGAGAATTCAGCTGTTTGGTTAAGGAAATAAAGCTTGCAGATGACCATTCAGATGAGGGCTATGTCATTCTGATCTGGCCCCAAGTCCCAGCGCCGAATGAATGGGCTCGGACCGCCACCGACCCGGCAGCTTGAACAGCAGAGGTTTATCCCCTGGAGGCTGCAAGTCCAAGGGCAAGATCCCCGTGGGCTGGTTTCTTCTGTGGCCTCTCTCTTGGAGTGCAGACAGCCATCTGTGTGTTTCCGTGGCGTTCTCCTTCTAGGCACGTCTGTGTCCAAATTTCCTCTTCTAATAAGGACGCCAGTCATGATGGATGAAGGCCCACCCCAGTGACCTCCTGTTACTTAATTACTTCTCTAAAAACCCCACCTCCAAATACAGCCACGTTTGGAGGTGCTGGGAGCTAGGACTTCTGCATACAAATGGGGCAGGGGGCGTGTGCGGGGGGATACGGTGTAACCCAGAAAAGAGCATTAGGGGGCACCTGGGTGGCTTAGTGGGTTAAGCCTCTGCCTTCAGCTCGGGTCAGGATCTCAGGGTCCTGGGATCAAGCCCCACATTGGGCTCTCTGCTCAGCAGGGAGCCCGCTTTCCCCTCTCTCTCTGCCTGCTTCTCTGCCTACCTGTGATCTCTGTCTGTCAAATAAATAAGTAAAATCTTAAAAAAAAAAAAAAGAAAAGAGCATTAGGGCACCTGGCTCGTCTGTCTGTCCTGCAGAGTCCTACAGCAGGGACAGCAAGGAGGTGAGAAGGCCCAGAGCCCGCTTCAAGGGGAGGGAGGGAGATCTGACAAAGGCTGGAGCAGGGCCCAGCCTGCCAGGCACCTAGACTTGGGTGGCCAGGATTTATCACTGCAGTCAGTCACCACGATAATCGGAGAGAAGTAGGCTGTCAGGGGCAGGACCCACGGATAATATTTCAGCAGAGAACCCCCCTGCCCAAGCCCCACCAAGCTCTAGGAGTTGTCAACCCGGGACCCCCACCCCCCCACTCTGGGCCCTGCAGAGGTGAGTACTTGTCCATCTGAGAGACTTTTCAAGGTCGCCTGTCTAAGCCGCTGCTCTGGGCTCTCGGGGAGCGGGTCAGGGTGGGGAGTGGTGGGGAGAACCTTTGCAACCCTGGCAGATGTTGGCGTTCCAGCTCGGCACAACGCAGCCCCCTGGATGGCCCACCCCAGGCAGTTCTGGTGGCATGGATCTGGGTGTGGGGCCAGGCTGCACTTCCCTGTAACCCAGCCCCAGATCTGAGCAGAGAACTGCCCCCTCTCAGAGAACATTCTAGCTTCAGATCCTGCCTAGCTGTCTCTAAGTCTTCTGTATGTCTCTCTCTCATCACAAGCAGGAGCCACGTGACAAAGTGTCTCCAACTCCCTTGCTGGCTTCCCATCCTTGCTCTGGACCCCGACCCCACGAGGCCTCTCCCTTTTTATCCCCTCCCCCCACCAAGCCATCACCTCTCAGTCTTCTGGCTTCCAAGCCAGGGGTCCTTGCACCACTGGCTTCAAACGGCCCCTCTGGGAAGATACCTCAGCAGAGCCCTTTGCGCCGATGGGTCACCTAGCAGATGTGGGATGGCGGGTCAGGCAGAGATGGGGCTGGCTTGGGTTGAAGAGTGTGTGTCATCCCCCCTGTCCCGCCCCGCCAATCCTCCTCCACCCGGAACCTCAGAATGTAACCTTATCTGGAAATAGTGTCTTTCCAGGTGCAGTAGTTCAGATGAGACCAACTGGGAAGAAAGCCCTAAATCCAATGACGGGTGTCTTTATAAGAGAGAAGCTTGGTCACAGACCCTTGAGGGGAGCAGTGGGGCAGCCGCAAAGCCAAGACGCCCAGGGCTGCCGGTGCCAACAAGCCAGCGGGGAGGCATGGAACAGGTTCCCCTTCAGAGTCCTGGGCAGGGACCAGCCCTGTGCACGCACTCTGACCCCCAGACCCATGAGGAGTAAAGTCCCATTTTTTAAGCCACCCAATGAGTAAATAAGTCCCATTTTTAAGAGCGGGGGCTACTCCCATGCTGTTGGCACATAAGAACTTGGGGTCTTTCGTTAAGATAGCCCCAAAACTTCGGCTCAGGTCATGATCCCAGGTCCTGGGTTCGAGCCCCGCATCGGGCTTTCTGCTCAGCAGGGAGCCTGCTTCCTCCTCTCTCTCTGCCTACCTCTCTGCTTACTTGTGATTTCTCTCTGTCAAATAAATAAAAAATCTTAAAAAAAAAAAAAGATAGCCCCAAAAAAGGGATACATGGGCCCACACGTGGGGACAACGAGGACACCCCAACAGACCTCCAACAAAGCCAACGTCAGACTTCTGACAGGCAAGGGGTGGGGAACAGGCCTGTCCCGGGGAAACAGGCCTGGAGAAACCAAAAGCTACCAGGAACACCCCCCCTCCCCAAACACACACACAGAAACACACAATTCAGGGGATGCAAAATTGTCCAAACGTGGGGTGCCCCAGGACTTGGGATGGGAGATTTGCACTAGACATTCAGACGTCCGCTGGCTCACTTAACCTCAGTGTCTTCATCCCTTTAGTGGGGTGTAAGCCTCGGCCACACCAGGTGTGGCCTGGAGGGGAGGACTCTGGGACACGGGAGGGGCGGGGGGCTGGGGTCAGATCCTGCGTCAGGATCTCATTCGGTGTTACTCTAGGACAGAGCTCCCGCGTCACCTGCCCAGCCCACCCTGAAATGCCTGGCTGTTTTGTTACCCTCCGTGGTATGCCCACGCTTCATCACTGGAATTTACTTTGAGGATTTTAATAAAAAGGCTATCTTCCGTGAGCTCCCACTGATATCTCCAAAGTAGAAAGGCTCAGAGCAACGTGGGTTACTCTTTCTTCCCCAGCAAATTACACAGAAAAACAGCGTGAAGTCCAATTCCTCAACATGCCACAGCCCTGTCCCCTTGGAGAAGGGTTTCAGATGGGACACAATGATCCATGCTTGAACGGGGGCTGCACCCAAGAGAAATGCAGAGAAATTCCAAACGAACGGTAGAAGCCCTGCCTATGGAAAGACCATCCGCCAGTAGCGACCACGACGGAGGCATCAGCTGGGAATCACACTCGAACTACACACGCTGGGCGTGCTGGGTGGTCCTGCATGGGAAAGCCGGCCATCAAGCCACAGCCGGCAGGGGACAGAGCCCTGCAGTCCTCTTTCCCCCAAATACCTCTCGTGGGTCTAACTTCTTTTTCCCCCTAAAGATTTTATTTATTCATTTGACAGACAGAGATCACAAGTAGGCAGAGAGGCAGGCAGAGAGAGAGGGGAAAGCAGGCTCCCCGCTGAGCAGAGCGCCCAATGCGGGGCTTGATCTCAGGACCCTGAGATCATGACCTGAACTGAAGGCAGAGGCTTAACCGTTACACTGAGCCACACAGGCACCTCTCATGGGTCTAACTTCTGAACAGCTGTTACAGTTAGCACTGGGTTTTTGTTGGGCTTGGGGGGGTGGTTAAGCGTATTTCTGAGGTATAACTGATACCCGATGTAGTATTAGTTCAGGTATATAACGTAGCGATTCCACAGTTCTCTATATTATTCAGTGCTCTGTCGAGTTTTTATAATATACATAGAAACTTCAAATCAGCATATTTTTATTACTTACCCTTTCATAAACACCGCATTCTCCAGAAGTTAATTCTGAAAACGCCCAGCTGCACAACCCAACAGACCCGGCTCCTGCGTCTGTTTGGAGAGGAAATTCCTGGTGGCTGGGGATCCTCAGCGCACTGTCTGGGTGCAGTGCACATCTCCAACAACCGCATGGGGCTTAGGGTCCCTGCCTGCAAACAGCAGAGTTAACACACTCGCGGGGGAGTGGGGGCCACACTGACGGGGACACAGAGCGGGGGCTACTCCCATGCTGTTGGCACATAAGAACTTGGGGATTTTTATTTGTGTTTACAGCTTAGGACCCCACGAGAAAGGGTGGGCTCTGTGGGGTGAGCTATTTCTGTTCGGTAAATGCAAATTCCAATTCCCACAGGAAACAGTTGAGTGGATTCCAGTAGCATCTTGAGGGTTGAAATGGATGCTTCTCTTTGAGCTGCTAATCCTGTCTTTAAAAGGAAGGGAGTGAGGAGGGGGACTGACAGGGCTGGGCAAAATAGGTGAAGGGGATAAAGAGGGACAAGTTTCCTCTTAAAAAATAAATGAGTCCCAGGGATGAAAAGTACAGCAGAGAGAATGTAGTCAATAATATTGTAATAACACTGCACAGTGACAGATGGCAAATGTGCTTGTCATGCTGAGTATTTCATAATGTACATAAATGTCAAATCTCTATGTTTTGCATCTGAAAGTAACATAATATTATATGTCATCGGTACCTCAATTAAAAATTTAAATTTTAAACAGATTTTCAATGATAAAAAGAAAGGACAAATCCGGTGTTTGTGATTGGTGTTTGTGATTGCTACAGACTATCACAGACCATTCTGTCCCTAATGTAATTAATGCCCCTGATTTGCACACTTAAAGAGGATCAGAATGGTGCAACTTATGTGATACATGTTTTATGACAGATATTTAAATAAGTAATGTAATATGTCCAAAACCATCAAATAATACCTTCAGTGGGTGAAGTATATGGTATGTGAATTGTATCTGAATAAAGTCGCCAAAAAAAAAAAAAAAAAGAGAGAGAGAGAGAAAAAAGAAAAGAAAATAGGTAAAGGGTATTAAAAATGATCCACTCTGGGTGGAGATAAACCACATATGCCACTGGGCGGTATTATCCCTATTTTATAGAAGAGGAAACAGAGGCTCAGAGAGGTGATGTGATCTGCTTAAGGTCACACCTTGAGACCAGTGGTTCTCAAAGCAACTGTGTTTCCCCAGGGACAGCCAGCAGTGTCTAGAGGCATGTCATATTGTCACAACTGGGGAGGGGATGCTACTGGCATCTAGTGGGGAAGGGGCCCGGGTCCCCACAAACACAGAAGCATCCAGCCCCAATGTCAATGTCAGTATTACTGGAATCAAGACAGATAAGGAGACAGCACAGAAAAGGGGAGGGACCCGGGGACACACACACACACACACAGGGACTGTCATTATCTGGGGCAAATGAAACCAGCAAGGAACTGGGGACCGTGGGGGTTAGTGGGGAAGAGCTCAGTCCAGCAGCCCCACCCGAGCCAAGTTCCAAAGCCAACAGCCTAACATTTTGAAAATTTGAGTAAAAATAAATAAATAAAAAATAAAGATTTGAGTAAAAGTAAAAATGTGCTTCAAAAGAATATATTAGGGGCGCCTGGGTGGCTCAGTGGGTTAAGCCACTGCCTTCGGCTCAGGTCATGATCTCAGGGTCCTGGGATCGAGCCCCGCATCGGGCTCTCTGCTCAGCAGGGAGCCTGCTTCCTCCTCTCTCTCTGCCTGCCTCTCTGCCTGCTTGTGATCTCTCTCTGTCAAATAAATAAATAAAATCTTTTAAAAAAAAAAAAAGAATATATTATCTGTGCCCATCCCAAAGGCTGGCAGCCTTTGCCCAGAGTGCGGTGAAAGAGTGAGTGACCCAAGCTCAGCCACCAGTGAGGGGGGGCAGGAGAAAAAGTAACCCAGGGGAGCAGGCTTCCGCCACCCCAGGAAAAAAATTTTAAGTCATTTCTAATAAATAAGCCACTGGATTTTGAAAGGGTGTATTTATTCTGTTTCCAAAGGCTTGCAGAGCACCAGTTCTGTCACAAACTAAGCAGACCCAGATGCAGGCCCAGAAACCCTCTTTGCAAAGCCCCAATGGCCCCAAGTGCAGGGCTGAGCTCTTCAAGGCCCAGACACCCAGCATAGTTTCCAGGGCAAAGCAGTGCCCCAAAAAACATGTGCAATGGTTCCAATGGTTCAACTTGACTTCTTTGTAGGGCCAAGGTCTTCCAGCAGGCTCTGTCCCTCTCTGCCTTCACCTCATCCTTTCCACTTCCCTGTTCTGTTCCAGCCACACTGGGCTTCTGTGCTGTCCGTCAAATCCACCAGGCACACTCCTGCCCCAGGGCCTTTGCACTTCCTCTGTCCTCACAACTCACTCCCTCTTCCCCTTCAGGTCTTTGTTGGAAGGTCCATGTACAAAACTGCCACCTTCTCTCTTCTTCATTCTCTGCTTTGTTTTTGGCAATATCACTTACACCCTCCCCACTTGCTAAATAAGTCCCTCCTGAACTTGTTCAATATTTACCACTAGACAGACTCCAGGTATCTAGTAATGGACCCCAGTAAGTATGTATTGAAGGAAGGAATGGTCTTTAAGCCTCACAGTGACTCTCTGTGATAGTACTATCATTAACCCCATTTAAAGACAGGGAAACTGAGATGCACAGAGGTCGTGTGACTTGCCCGAGGTCACTTAGCTACAAGTTCCAGAGCCGGATTCCAGGCAAAACAGGTGTCCCTGAGGTCTTCCTTCTCTACCACATGGCTGTGCAGCCTCCCAGGGAAAGCCTTTCCTGCTCTGAATCCTGAATCCTGCTCTGTCCCTGGGTCCAGGGGACCCTGGGCAGGTTCCCTGACCTGGACCTGCTCACCCAGAATGCAGGCCATCTGGACCTGTTCAAAGATCCTTCAGGGATTCCTGCACTAAAAATCATGTGCGATTGCTCCCCTCCTGCGTGGATAAATACTGAGCTCAAACTTTTAGAGAGATACCATGTGGAATATGGAAAGCTGGGGGTAGCCCTAGCCTGCCACCCAACTGTGGGGTTTCCCTTTGAAGAAGGTGGATGTGATGGGCTGAACTGGTTGAAACCAAGAAAGTTATTGAGACCCTCTCAGGACTTTGCGATGTGACCAACACAGGGAGCTATCTGACCGAGAGATGGAACCAGGTTGCGATAAGGCCATGAGCCTGGGCCCTAATCCCGTTAAGACTACAGTCTTTATAAAAAGGAGATACCTGGACATAAAGCCGTGCACAGAGAGAAAATGGTGTGAAGGCCCAGAGAGAAGATACGACCTACTACAAGCCAAGAATGCCTGAGGCTGCAGAAGCAAGGAGAAAGGCCTGGGACAGATTCTCCCTCACCTGCCTCCGAGGGAACCAGCCCTGCCAGCACCTTGACTTTGACCCTCCAGCCTCTGTGGTTCAGCCAAGCAGTTCATGGTGCTTTCAGTAGCGGCCTTAGCAAACCACAGCTGTGCAGAACCAAATAAAGGTGGGGTTCTCTGGAAAGTGTAGGAGAGAGATGGTCACCAAAACAGTCACTACATACACACTAAAATCCTTTCAAGGCCAACTGCCAACTCAACGCTTGACCCTTGAGCTGAGGTCCTGTTTCTAGGTGAACTTCAATTCTAGTCTTCAATCCCAATGGGATGTGTCCTGTACTCTGTCTCAGAAATTCTCCTGGCACTCATTCCTTGATTCACAGGGTCTCCCCCAGTCCTCATGGCCTCCCCTCGAGACACACAGCAAAGTGTCTGATCACACACACCTTGGGGATTGTGGCAGATTTTATTTTTGCCCAAATACTGAGCATGCTTTGGTAACCAAAAAAACTTGATGAATGGGCGCCTGGGTGGCTCAGTGGTTTGAGCCTCTGCCTTCGGCTTAGGTCGTGATCTCAGGGTCCTGGGATCGAGTCCCATGTCGGGCTCTCTGCTCGGTGGGGAGCCTGCTTCCTCCTCTCTCTCTCTCTCTCTCTGCCTACTTGTGGTCTCCCTCTGTCAAATAAATAAAATCTTAAAAAAAAAAAAAAAAAACCTTCACAAATAAGGATGGGTGCCTTATCGAGCAGATTGAAAGGATTCCATACCTGTCTTTCAGGAAAAGACAGCTGAGGGGTGCCTGGGTGGCTCAGGTGTTAAGCATCTGTCTTCAGCTCAGGTACTGATCCCAGGACCTTGGGATGGAGCCCCGTGTCCGGCTCCCTGCTCAGCAGGAAACCTGCATTTCCCTCTCCTACTCCCCCTGCTTATGTTCCCTTTCTTACTCTCGTTCGCTCTCAAATAAATAAATTAATTTTAAAAAAAAAGGAAAAAGCAATTGAGACCCTGATATGGATTAGCCTAAAGAAAAATAGACAGGTAAAAACCAAGACGAAGATGAAAGTCATTTGGGAGAAGAGGGATGGACCTAGAGGATGTTATGCTAAGTGAAACAAGGCAGATAGAGAAAGACGATTTCACTTGTGTGCAGAATCTAAGACACAAAACGAACAAATAAGGCAAGACAGAAACTGACCCATAGCTATACGGAAACTACTCGTAACCATATGCAGGAGGCGGCTAGGAGGGGGGCAAAATGTGTGAAGGGATTGGTCCAGTTACAAAGTAAGTCTTGGTGGGGCGCCTGGGTGGCTCAGTGGGTTAAGCCGCTGCCTTCGGCTCAGGTCATGATCCCAGGGTCCTGGGATCGAGCCCCGCATCGGGCTCTCTGCTCAGCGGGGAGCCTGCTTCCTCCTCTCTCTCTGCCTGCCTCTCTGCCTACTTGTGATTTCTCTCTGTCAGATAAATAAATAAATAAAAATCTTAAAAAAAAAAAAAAACAAAGTAAGTCTTGGGGGTGTATAGTATAGTACAGGGGACAGTCAATAATATTATAGCAATTTCATGCGGCGACAGATGGTAGCTACACTTCTGGTGGAGATCATTTCCTGACATGTACAAATCAAGTCACCGTAATGGACGCTGGAAACAACTGGGATATGGGAAGACAATCATACTTCCACTAGAATAAAAAGGAGAACAAGAAGAGGGAAGTAATTTAGGGGCACCTGGCTGACTCAGTTGGTGGAAGGTGTGACTCTTGATCTCAGGGTTGTGAGTTCAAGCCCCACACTGGCTGTAGAGATCACTTAAATAAATAAGAACGCTTTTAAAAAAGAGAGAGTAACCATCTTTTTTTTTTTTTTTTAAGATTTTATTTATTTGACGGAGAGTGAGAGAAAACACAAGCAGGCAGAGCAGGAGGCAGAAGGAGAGGGAGAAGCAGTCTCCCCACTGAGCAGGGATCCCGACGTGGGGCTCAATGTCAGGACCCCGGGATCATGACCTGAGCCGAAGGCAGACGCCTTAGATGACTAAGACATCCATCTTGATCTTTCTCTCCTCTTTCCTTTCATCCATTGATAATAAACCTTGTGACAAATTTCCTTCTTCAATTTGACTGTCCTTGTTTTACCCCTGGAATTCCTTAGGAATCGAGGTTTGGGTCCAGAAGACTGGCAGCGTTTTGCCAAAGCAGAGAACCTGAGAGTTAAAAGCACCTTAGAACAACATTCATTAGACAACAGACATTAATTAGAACAGCAGAATTAAATAGTTGATAAATGAACCATCCACAGGTGACAGGGCACAAAGTCAAAAGGGGCCACTGACTCCTAGAAAACATTCCCACTTGTATTTTAAAACACTAAATTGTTTTGAAAGGCAGTGTTTCAAATATGGAACAATTGAGCTGTGTGTTTGTAAACACAGCTATTTAAAAGAATGTGTGACTTATCTCCCAATTAAAATACTATGCAAATTTGTAAGGCAGGGTTTTGTCAGCTACAACTAGTAAACACAACAGCTCGAGTGAAATCATTTCTAGTGCAATTAGCTGTTTATGAAGATGCTGTTTTCTTTTTTTTGCAATTGTTTGGAACCAAAAAGAAGTTAACGGCACAATCTCGATCGTTTTTTTTTCTTTGCAGAAGCACTCCTCTCTGGAGCTCTCATTGGAGAGGAGGGATAGTTATTCTACCTGAACACTACAGAAGGTATTAATAAGGATTTTACACTTCCTGAGTGTTTACACTTTGCCAGGTATTGTGATAGGCGAGTTGTATACAATAGCTCATTGAATCTCCCCCAAGAAATCTATGAGGGCATGCATTTATTAAGACTAAATTCAGTTTACAAGTGAAAGAAGCCTAAAAGGACAGTGACCTAGATAAGATACATTTACTTCTGTGACATAAAAATCTGAGATGAAACGGTCCAGGGCTGGTGTGGCAGCTCCATGGTGTCAGGGAAATGACTTTCTTCTGTCTTGGGGGTCTTCTATGCATGCCTTCCATTCTCCATTCCTAAAAGGACCTCATGTTCCAGAGGGCTGCTCCAGCTCCATTCATTATGCCTATAATCCAACTCAGGGAAAGGAGGAAAGAAGAGAAAGGCAACACCCTCCCACTCCCGCAAAAGTTTTCATTCCATTTTTACGGATGCCCCATTGGCCAGAACTTGGTCACATGGTTACACAGCTCTATGACTGTAGCTGCAAAGCAGGCTGGGAAGTGTAGTCATTATTTGGTACAGCCATATGCCCCCAGCTAAAAATCGAAGGAGAAAGGATCTTGGGACATAACGAGCAGTTTTTGCCATAGGTAAGATACTGTTGTTCATTCTCTTGTACAGATGAGAAAACTTAGAAGTTAGTAACCTGACCAAAGTCATAGTCAATTCTTTGATTGTGACACTCTCTTGATTGAGTCTTGTTTTGTGATTCTTTTTCTCATGCACCTGGTTATTGATAAGATATTGGTAATCAACTCCTCTATGTTGCTTGGAAGAGAGAAATTATACAAGAACAATGCATTTAGAATTCTACTCTTTTACACTCACATCACTGCTTCTTTTGTCAAATAGAAATTTTATTTATTTATTTTTTAAAGATTTTGTTTTTATTTATTTGACAGACAGAGATCACAAGTAGTCAGAGAGGCAGGCAGAGAGAGAGAGAGAGAGAGAGGGAAGCAGGCTCCCTGCTGAGCAGAGAGCCCGATGTGGGGCTCGATCCCAGGACCCTGGGATCACGACCCGAGCCGAAGGCAGAGGCTTTAACCCACTGAGCCACCCAGGCACCCTCAAATAGAAATTTTAAAGCGCAGTATTTCTGTGGCAGAGAAGAGTGTGCAGACTAGCAAAAAATAGGGTTTCCTCCTTCTCCAGGGGCTGTGGATGAATGAGCCAGCCCCACTCATATCCCAGGTTGCTGCTTGCAGACCTGGATCCCACCATCCAGGGCTCACTTTGACCATGGCTGCAGCACCGGACACCCAATTTTTTTGTAATCTGTGAAACTACAGAACTCCCAGAACATAACATAGGGGAACCCAGATAGAAGACTGGGTATGGTGATGACATTTATTTAATTTTTAAATATTTTACTCATTTGAGAGAGAGAGAGCACAAGCTAGGGGAGCAGCAGGCAGAGGGAGAAGCAGACTTCCCAGTGAGCGGGGAGCCCAATGCGGGACTTGGCCAAAGGCAGACGCTTAACCAACTGAGCCACCCAGACGTCATTTTATTTATTATTTTATTATATATTTTACTTTATTTATTTATAGTAATGATTTTCGGATACAACACCAAAGGCACAATCCATGGAATAAATAATTGATAAATTGGTCTTCATTAAAATTAAAAACACCTGGCCTCCAGGGACCCCCAGGGTGGCTCAGTTGGTTGAGCATCCAACTCTTGATTTCAGCTCAGGTCATGATCTCAAGGTTGTGGGATCGAGCCCCACATTGGGCTCCACACTCAATGCAGAGTCTTCCTTGTCTCTCTCCCTCTGCTCCTCCCTCTGCTCTCTCTCCAATAAACAAACAAACAAACAAAACCTTCTGCTCTATAAAAGACAAACAACATCAAGAAAATTAGAAGACAAGCCACAGACCAAGAGAAAAATACTTGCAAAGGACACATCTGAGGGGCGCCTGGGTGGCTCAGTGGGTTGAGACCTCTGCCTTCAGCGCAGGTCATGATCCCAGGGTCCTGGGATCGAGCCCTGCATCAGGCTCTCTGCTCAGCAGGGAGCCTGATTCCTCTTCTCTCTCTCTCTCTCTGCCTGCCTCTCTGCTTACTTATGATCTCTGTCACAAAAATAAATAAAAAATTAAAAAAAATCTTTAAAAAAAAAAAAAAAAAAAAGGACACATCTGATAAAGGACTGCTATCCAAAATACACCAAGAGCTCTTAAAATTCACCTGGCTGGTTCAGTTGGCAGAGCCTGTGACTCTGAACTCAGGGCTGTGAGTTCCAGTCCTATGTTGGGTGTGGAGATTACTTAAAAATGAAATCTTAAAAAAAAAAAAGAAAAAATCAACAATAAGGAAACAAATAACCTGATTTTTAAAAGGGGGCCGAAGAGCTTAACAGACACCTCCCCAAAGAAGATATACAGATGGCAAATGAGCATGTGAAAAGATCCTCATCATGTATCATCAGGAAATGCAAATTATAACGATAGGGAGATGTTGTCACATACCTGTTTGAATGGCCAAAATCCGAACCCTGAAAACATCAAATACGGGTGAGGATGCAGAGCAACACGTACCCTGATTCATTCGTGGCAACAAAAAATGGAACAGCCACTTTGGAGGAGAATCTAGTGGTTTCTCACAACACCCAACAGACGCCCATTGTTATGATCCAGCAACTGCACCCTCCCCTGCTGTATCTACCCAAAGGAGCTGAACGCTTATGTCCACGCAAAATCCTGCACGTGGATGTTTACACATTTTTGTTCATCAACTGTGGTACGTCCAGGCAATGGACCACTATTCATCACGAGGGAAAAATAAGCTTTCCAGCCACGAAAAGACATGGAGGAAAGTTCAATGCACAATTACCAAGTGAAAGAAGCCAGTCTGAAAAGGCTACACAGTGTATGTCTCCAACTATACGACATTCTGGAAAAGACAAAGTATGGAGACAGTGGGGCACCTGGGTGGCTCAGTCGGTTAAGCGTCTGCCTTCAGGTCATCATGAGTCCAGGGACCTGGGATGGAGCCCCGCATCGGGATCCCTGCTCAGCGGGGACTCTGCTTCTCCCTCTCCCGCTCTGCTGCTCCCCCTGCTTGTGCGCTCGCGCTCTCTCTCTCTCTCTCTCTCACGGTCAAATAAATTTAAAAAAAAATCCTTTAAAAAAAAAAAGTATGGGACAGTAAAAAGATGAGTGTGGTTGCCAGAGGTGGTTGAGCAGATGAAGCACAGGGAATTTTTAAGGCAGTGAAACCGGTCTCTATGATGCCATAATGACGGATACACGTCATTGTACGTGTCCTAACCCACGGAATGCACACCACAACCAAGATGAACTCATCGGAAACAACAAACGATGATGCGGTCCATGTGGGTTCATCGACTGTAACTTATGTCCCACTCTGGTGGGGGTGTTGACAGTGGGAGGGGCTGTGCATGGGGGTGAGGTAGCGGGTGTGCGAGAAATCTCTGTACCTCCTCTCAATTTTGCTGTAAACCTAAAACCACCCTAAAAAAAAAAAAAAAAAAAAAAAATTCTCAGGGCAGGCGCCTGGCTGGCTCAATCAGAAGAGCATGTGACTCTTGTTCTTGGGGTCATGAGTTCAAGCCCTACATTGCAGGGGTAGAGATTACCAAAACCCCCCCCCCAAAAATTTTGTTAACTAAAAATGAAATCTTAAAATACAATCAAGGAGAGGGTCTTGGGACACCTGGGCCCAGTGTCCGGGGTGAGGGGCTGTAAGGGACAGCTGCCCTGTGGGCCAGGAGCCTCTAGGTGGCAGTGCCCAGCCAGAAACAGGGCCAGCTGAAGCCCCAGGGAGCCGCGGAACCGGAAGAGAAAAGCCAGGGCCGCCAGGGCTGCCAGGGCTGCCAGGGCCGCCAGGGCCGCTGCCCCCACAGCCCTCCCCACCTGGCTCACATACCAGAGGCACGTCAACGGAGCACAGAATACATCAACAAACGAGTGAATGGTCCTTTGAGAGTCTGCAATCCTCAATAACGACAGTAGCTAACATTTATTGAAAACTTGCTGCCTGGCACCATTCTGGTCAAATTAAGATCTTGCTGTGCGTGTTCGTCACGTGAACAGCATTCTCCCGTTTCTTAAGATATCACGTCAACAGTGTGCTTTACCAAGGCTTAACCACCCTAGTGAACCCGGCATGTTTGATCAGTCTCCTAGCATCGGGTTTATACTCCAAGTACTACACTTTGTACTGTTGCCGCAGGACTGCCTTCCACAACTCTGATTATCGCCCCACTGGGATTAATGCCTCGAAACTGGAATCAGAGGGTAGGAAACGATGACTGTCTTTAGAGACCTTCCTATATGTGGCCAACTGAATTTTCAACGTGTGGCAGGCAGGCTGTCCTGTTAGGAGTAGCGTGTGCTGGGGGTACATCATCTAAGACTTCCTGGTGCTGGGTAGTAACAACAGAGCTTCTCAGAAACTTATTCCAAACACAGTCTTGGGGCGCCTGGGTGGCTCAGTCGGTTAAGCATCTGCCTTCAGCTCAGGTCATGATCCCAGGGTTCTGGGATGGAGTCCTGCATCAGGCTCCCTGCTCAGAGGGGAGGCGGCTTCTCCCTCTGCCTCCTGCTCTGTCTACTTGTGCTCTCTCTGCCAAATAGATAGATAATATCTTTAAAACAAAAACAAAAACAAAACAAAAAACAAACCACAGAATCTCCTTTTCAAACCTGAATTTCACAAAGTAAGGCTGAACTTGGGATTCCTATGTTGATTGCTCATTTGTATTTCTGCTTCTGGAAACTCCCTGTTCGCATTTTTTGTTCATTTTTCCTTTTTAGGTGTATTACTCTCTTATTCAGGTATGTGCGTGTGCACACGTGTATGTCGACAGAGATATACACATACATTAGATTTGTCATACCTGTCATGGTCCCTTTTTCAAGTTTGTTTATAAAGAGTTCAAAGGTATAATGATACGAAACTAGAATTTGGTTTTCCTCTGTTAAAATGACAAAGTTTTCTTGCATTATTGGTCTATTCTTAATAGATTGTAGGCTTTTCTTACTTTTTAATAATCCATGTTGGAAACAAAGATTCTACGTCTTATCAGAATAACTTCCTGTGCTTTATGTTAACCTCATGGTGCATGTTCTTGATTATTTAAGAGAACCAAGTCTTATCACTTTTTAAACAGCTGAGGTTTTTTACACTTTTGATAATCTTGCCTTCCCCAAATAAAATCCTAAATGAAATCTTCTTGACTTCAAGTGTATAAATTATAAGTGTACAAATTTACACTTATAGGGGCGCCTGGGTGGCTCAGTGGGTTAAGCCGCTGCCTTCGGCTCAGGTCATGATCCCAGGTCCTGGGTTCGAGCCCCACATCGGGCTTTCTGCTCGGCAGGGAGCCTGCTTCCTCCTCTCTCTCTGCCTGCCTCTCTGCTTACTTGTGATTTCTCTCTGTCAAATAAATAAATAAAAATCTTAAAAAAAAAAACAAAACAAATTTACACTTATAATCAAGCTTTTATTTTTAACTGTTTTCTTTAAAGATTTTATTTATTTGAGAGAGAGCGTGAGCAGGGAGGGGGTGGGCGGAGGGACAAACAGACTTCCAGCTGGGCAGGAAGCCTGATGTGGGGCTAGGTCCCAGGACCCTGATATCATGACCTGAGCTGAAGTCAGATGCTTAACCAAACTACCCAGGCACCCTCAAGCTTTTCATTTAAAAATATTGTCACACACACACACACAAATGTCCCAATACCTTTACACTTACAAAGCTGAATATTCACATCTATGTTCCCTCAGCTTTTAATTGCTTAAATATTCATTTGACAGAGAGACAGGGAAAGAGAGAACACACGCAGGGGAAGTGGGAGGGGAGAAGCAGGCTCCCTGCAGACCATGTCTTAACATTTAACTCCTTATAACCTGTCAATATACGTGGGAACATGAAACGATACTCTAACAAAAATTTTCCCCCCAGTCAATGTTCCTGATGTCATCTGTTGACCGATCCATCCCCTCCCTGTCATTTTGTGCTATTTCCTGCTGGACTATCAAGTTCTTCTATAAACCAGGGTATTTTCTGGAGCGTTCTATCCTGTCTTACTACTGGTGCTAATATCTTCTACTTATTACTATTTTTTTGTTTTAATTTCTTATTTCAAAATTTCTTTAGCTATTCTCAACTGTAAATTCTTTTGGCTGAACTTAAATACTTCTGACCATTTCCAAAAATCCTTTGGGGCTTTTATTAGAGCTATAAACCACAACTCTAAGTTAATTTGAAAAGAATCAGCCCACCAGGGTGGAGAGTGGGGAAATGGGTACTTGTCGACAGAGCTGGAGGTAGTAAAAACTGGTCTTCTGGAAAGATAACCATATAGTCTCCATCATAAACTTTCATTTTTTTAAAACTTTTTATTTAAATAATCTCTACACCCCACATGGGGTTCATACTCACAACCCAAGACCAAGAGTCTCACATTCCTCCGACGGAGACACCAGGCACCCCGTGAGTATAAACTTTTAGACGTATCAGTGCTTTTGACCCAGAATGTCCACTTCTTGATATCTAGAAATCTCCCACATGAGCACAAAAGATGTGCACTGCAGGGGCGCCTGGGTGGCTCAGTGGGTTAAGCCTCTGCCTTCGGCTCAGGTCATGATCTCAGGGTCCTGGGTTCGAGGCCCGCATCGGGCGCTCAGCTCAGTGGAGAGCCTGCTTCCCCCCCACCCCGCCTGCCTCTCTGCCTATTTGTGATCTCTGTCAAATAAAGAAATAAAATCTTAAAAAATAAAAAATAAAAAATAAAAGTGCACTGCGGCGCTTTTTGCAACAGACTCCAAACAAAATAAACTAAGTGACATCGCAGAGACCGATAGGAAGGTATGGCAGAGCCACGTGCACAGAGGAGGGAGGGGGTCCTCGATTTAATGTGACGAGGAGCAGACGGCTAGACAAATGCCTACAGCACGAGCCCATCTACTGTTTTACATCACAGGACGTGCTCTGGGAGAGGATGGCAGCCAAGCGCTTCCTGTAAAGGCCTGGACAGTCCATATTTTTGGCTCTGTGACCCGTAAGGTATCTGTCGCAACTCTTCAGCTCTGCCGTTGAGGCGCCAAACAGCCCAGGACAATAATGTGAACAGACAAGTCTAAATGGAGCTTAGGGAGAAAACCAGCCAGTGGGATGGATTTGGCCCTCAGCCTGTAGTTTTTTGGACTCCGGGCCCAGAAAGAAGACTGACTACCAGTGTCAAGGTCTGTAGGAACTCTATGGCAAGCACTAGCCTAAGAAGTTTACAAATACTCACTCGTTAAACTCATGTAAGCCTCCTAAGAACGTGGAACAGAGACTATCCTTCTGCACATCTTACAGAGGAGGAGACTGAGAGGCTCTACTCAAGGCCACACAGCTCGTCAGCGGAACCGAGATTCAAACCCAGGTGGTCTCCACGCAGAGACTGTCCATCAGTGTTACTCAGTTTAGTCCTCCGGTGGTGTTTCTCTGAATAGTGTGCTTCTAGTATCCTGAAGCAGCCACCTCGATAAAGAATTTCATTCTTATAATACAGAAAAAGCATGACTGCATGGGAAAAGACACGGTTTATCTCTCTTGATGTTGAGACCATAAAACACCACCATTTGACCGGAGTCAACAAAAAAAGCAAAGTTAGACACACAAAATGATGTCAGCGTCACACTGCCCGCTGCATCCCCACGTTCCAGGGAAAATAAGGATTGTGTCTGTTTCAGGTACGGAAAGTCACACAGGAGAAGAGTCCAGACTTTTTAGAGAAATGCAACCCTGTGTCTGAGTCACAGCTGGGCATCTCCCAGACAAGTCACTCAACCTCTCTGAGCCCTAGCTTCTCCACTGGCAAAAGAGGCTGGGACACACGTGTCTCAGGGGTTGCCGTAACCTTACAAGAGACTGTTGAGAAATGGGGCTATGAGGATGCCTGGCCCCTTTCCTGTTGCCCATTACATAAATTCCTGTAGGATTGGCAGGGTCCATTCCTGTATGGTCCCCAGCTAGCTGCACACTGAGAAGCCGGAGCCTGCTTTGTCCACAGCCGCAGACACCTTCTACCAAAGGCTAGCAGAAGAACTACAGCCACAACAAGAACCAAAGACGGCCAGGCCAAGGGCACCGCCAGCACCCCATGTAGTATAGCCTAGGAGTGGGAGCGAGGTGGAGGTTGGGGGAGCAGGGTCTAAGCCCTGAGGACAAGTATCTGCAAGTTACAGCCCACTGATTGCCGAGTGTCCCAGATCCCAAAGCCAGAACTGGGGAGAGGGTCCATTTTACAAGTGGTCAAGGTGAGGCCCAGAGATCTGGACAGGGGCTTCTGAAGGAGCCTAGGAAAGCATCCACCCAGGCATTCTCCTGACCCAAGGAAGGCCAAGGTCAGCCCCACCCCCCCAGGTGCTCTGTTGGACCAAACACATGAATTTGAGCACAGGCACTGAAGGGGACATGCGCTCTGCAATCCACTGTTGTCTCTGGGCTGCCAGCCCCACTCACTTTTCTGTCCCCATCAGCATCTGTGTGTGCCATCGCCGGCAAACAGGATCTCATGGAATTTTCACCATCGGTCTGGGATATGGTTACCCAGCTTGATAGGACGTGCAACAAAGGACAAGACAGGAGCTTGACAAGATCAGACAGTAAGGTGTTGGCAGTGTGGGTCCTTCCAAACTGGCGTGACAACTGGATTGGGCATGGTACAAGTGGGGCCGGGAGGTTCCTTAGGGGAAAAGGTGGCGGCTGTGGGATCTGGCAGCAGACCCCCTGGGTTCACATCCTAACTTCGGCAACATGCCACCCCCCCACTACCGGGGGACCACCCCTACCCCCACAAGCCCTGGCCTGGGACAGCTGTCCCTTTAAGGCTCTGGTGGGCGGGCCCAGCCGTTTCCATGGAGCTCTCTGAGCTCTTTCTCGGCTTCCAAATTCCTGGCCCAAACAGGAAGTGAGTCACAGCAGGAGAATGCAGGGCTCCTGGCCTTAGGGAGACATTCAAGGGCAACCACAGGTTCCCCAGTGGGGGTCGGGCCTTCGTGGGGTGCTTGGCTCCCAGGGAAGTGGGACAAGATTTCAGCATCTGCTTGCATCGCTGGCTGGCACACAAGTGACAAAAGGTCTCTGAGTTCATCCGAGTTGACTGGGGTCAGGCAGGAGGTCCCAGAGCCGTCTCTTTGGGTCACTAGCCAGAACCCCAACACCAGGGTTTGTGGAACCCATACCAAGAGCACGCAAAAGGATTTATAGATGTTCACAACACTGCAAGGCGGTCACCTTTGTCATCTCTACTTTCCAGGAGAGCAAACTGAGGCTCAGGTTAAGGAACCTGCCCCACACTCCCCAGTCCTTGTGAATTTGAACCCAGTGCCTCCTACAGGACGGGGCGGGAGGGCAGGGGATACAGATCTGGATTAGGATCCTGGCTTGACCACTCCCTGACCCTTTCGGCGTAGAGGCCCTCATCCTTCCAACCACTACATACTGTCTGCTCCTGTGAGGGGGAGAGGGACAGGCTCAAGTGAACGCACACAGCCTCCAGGGAAGGCAGGTAGACGCCAAACAAAAGCAGACATGATGAGAAACAAGGAGCAGAGAGAACAGTGCAGGAGTGGAGGGTCAGAAGGGCTCTCCCAGGAGGGGACACAGAAGATGAACAGAAAAGAAGGGGACAGACAGGGGCGCCTGGGTGGCTCCATGGGTTAAAGCCTCTGCCTTTGGCTCAGGTCATGATCCCAGAGTCCTGGGATTGAGCCCCACGGCGGGCTCTCTGCTCAGCGGGGAGCCTGCTTCTCCCTCTACCTCTTCCTGCCTCTCTGCCTGCTTGTGATCTCTGTCAAATAAATAAATAAAATCTTAAAAAAATAAGGGGATAGACGGTCTTTTCAAAAAGTGGGCAGAAGGGCAGCTCGGGGGCTGACGTAAATCAGAGAACTGTATCTGATAGAGCCCCTGAATCGCGTAAATTTTAAAAGGAGGGAGAGGCCTCTATGGGAGAAGGTTCCAGTGGGGTGGACACTGGGCCCTGCCAGGTCACGTCCAGGACGGGAAATCCTTGCTGCTGGTACCCACTGAGAACACCAGCAGGAATGCCAGGGCCTGTGGCCCAAACTTGGTCCCTCCTCCCTGGCCTCAGAAATGGCCAGTCAGCACCCTGGAAACAACTGACCGCCTCCCCGCCCCCCTCCTGTCTCTTTGGGGCCTCCCAGCCTCCCGGGCTAGGAGCCGTGCAGGACTGCAGTCACTGGTCTGGTGACCCCGCAGGCCAGTTACCCGTGCCGTTGGAACATCTGGCGGCGCTCTGGCTTCCACCGCTGGACGGAGGGAGGCAGCCCTGCCTGGGAGCTAACTTAACATGGGATTTCTTTGGGCTGTCCGGTCCCAGGCAGCTCCTCAGGAGCCCACCTGCTCCTGTGTCGAGGTCGAGGTCGAGGTCGAGGTCGAGGCCACAGTTCCTGCCCTTGGGAGGTGGGTCCGGACCGAACCCGGGAGGGTCACCTAAACAGTTCCTTATGACACCTGCTGCAC
The DNA here is from genome assembly GCF_902655055.1 of Lutra lutra. Classification (NCBI taxonomy): domain Eukaryota; kingdom Metazoa; phylum Chordata; class Mammalia; order Carnivora; family Mustelidae; genus Lutra; species Lutra lutra. Next base: position 7,373,392 of record NC_062295.1, on the reverse strand, counting down.
CTAACCTGTCCGCTGACCTCAGTGCACCGCACTCCTCCCCCTCTCCCTCCTTCCAGCCCACCACTTACAGCCTCGAGAGATCGCCTCACCTCCGCCGTGGAGGAATGGAGAGCACACTCATGGCCACAGTGCCGGGACCCTCCCATTTTAGGCATTACCTCAGTTCATCCTCACAACCCTCTTCACAGATGGGGAAACTGAGGCAGGGGGAGCTCACGAACTAGCCAAGACGGGTGACACAGTAAGCATGAGGCTCCAGACCCCGCATGGGTCAGCGGCCACAAAGCCAGTCACCGAAGCCTCAGCTCTTGATCTGGGAAATGGGGAGAAGGGTGATGTTCCCCGAGCGACAGTCAGGGGACAACGTCAGGGCACACCTGCACGGGCCGGAAAGAGGTACCGAGTGCGGTCTGGGGCATCTCAGAGCCCTTCCGTATACTGTTTTTCAGGTATACATATACACGGGCACACACAGAGCCATGTTTTATAAAAGAAAAGGCAGGGAGACTTGGGGTGTGGTGGGCGCACCCCACCCGGCGATCCTGGGGCAGGGACTGGTCCCTGGGACGCCAGGGACCCCAGCTCCCCGCTCTACTGCAGGCCACACACGGGCACCCAGGAAGCCACTCAGGAGAGGAAGACTCCTCACCTGGGACCCTCCTGTGTGATCTCCCCCCGCATGCACTATCAATGTCATCTTTAAAATGTAAACAGACGTAACCAGGTGGCAGGACTTAGGATCCATTTTTGTGTTCTTCTACAGATACCCTGTCCCCTACTCCCAACCTTGGCATTGGCATATGTGGGTAGAGAGCCCAGGAATCTGTATTAAACCCCTCCCGAGGTGACCTATTCCCAAGCAGGTGCAGGAGAGGTGTCCTGGGGGGCACACCTGCTGGGTCACTCCTGGTGAGCCATGATTCACCACACCCTGAAGGCTTGTGGGTGCAAACTTCCCCCTGCCAAGCCCAGGAAAGCACCCTGCCCCGGAGGAACCCGCTCAAGTCCAGACTTCCTCCAAGCCTGCAGGACTGAAGGTGGATGGGCAGGCAGCGCCCGAGGGGAGGGCCAGAGTGCTCCGACGGCGCCAGCTGCCCTCAGCCTCAGGGATGGCAAGTCCAATGCCACTGGCCACCTGCCCAGAAAAGAGTCTGGAAAGGGCCAAAGCAACATTCCCTTCTACATTTTCTGCAGGACGCACCTAGGCGCTTACACAGGGATCCTCAGCAGGAGGAGCTTAGAAAATGCTGGCGCCTGCGGCCCACCCCAGGGAGAACCATCTAGCTTGCCTGAGCATGGCTGACTCTGACATGCAGGCAGCCTGAGAACTGTGCAGTCTGAGGGAAGAGAGGAAACGGGGGGACACAGAGGCTGCAGGCTCATGGAGAACCCCGGGGCAATCCCTCCTAGACTCTGACGAGGGAACAGAGGATGGTGACACTTAGCGGCTAACAGGCGTGTGCTCACCAGCTGCCACGGGAGGCACCGTCCCTCCCACCCCACCCCACCCCCGCGGACCCATGGTGGGGCCGCCTCCACCTCACAGACCCCCAGGGTCGAGCTCTTCACCACCACACCCTGCTTCTCGACACACTGTGAAAGCCCAAGAGGAGAAATGAGGGACTTTTCATGAAAACCTAGGAAATTTCAAGCCACCTTTTACGCACTCGTTCCTTCAAGAACTGGCCGGGTACCCACTCTGTGCCAGCCACGGATGCCCAGGGAGCCTGGGTTTCCGATCTGGTGGTGAAATCGATGTCGCAGGACCACAAACAGCAATCTCTCTCGTGAGCAGCAAGAGACCGGAGTGGCGTGCAGACACAGAGGGAGGAACTGCTCAGCTCTCAGTACAGTGAGTACGCGTTTATCTCCGCACTCGGTCTCGGTGGCCACAGGTCATTCTTACTGTGGCTCGCGGTCCAGCACATCTGACAAACACTGAGATGGGCAAGAGTTGAGCCTTAATATGCCAGATCCAAGTGTACACAAACACGATGCCCTATGTTCAGGTTCCCCTGAGCCTCAAACAGTACATCACAACTTCCTGGTAGTTACCAATTTCTAGATTCACCTGGAAACCATCTCTGCCACGGTGGTTACAAGACTGGCTTTTGGGGAGAGCTGGGGGAAGCCATCAACCTCCTCCCCCGGCACCCAGGGACCACTGGTAGGGGCTCCCCTGTCCCCCGAAGGTATCTCAGCGCTGGCATCCATACCCCTAAGGAGCTATCAACGGTCTAAGACTCTCCTCACAAATCTCAAAGCTAGCGTGGCACATACCTTGGTGGTTTCTGGAGGACATCAGGGTGAAGCGTCCACTGGCCCAGGTGGCTGAGAGCAGCCCAGAGAACGGTGGCGGCAGGCTGCCCCGAGGACCGGAGCCTTCTTTCTCCATCAGCTGCGGGACTGCTCTCAGCCTGCTGAGCCTACCCGCTGCGGAAGCTGGATCCAACCTAAGACTCCTTTAAGCTCTAAGAGGCAGGTCTGTACGTGATCGGGAGCCCTAAACGCTGCTGGCAGTTCACAGGGGCACAACCCCAACCTAAAACGAAGGAAAGCCACAGCCCTCACCAACAGGTACACTCGTGGTGTGCCAGAGGTCTGCACCAAAAGCCTTTGCAAAGCAAACACCCCCTCAACCTGGGTTCAAAGGGTGTGCTGCGGGCCCCAATCCCGCCACCCGAGGATTCAGACCCAGTGAGGCGAGGCCTCCTGTACTTGCCGGCCTGTGGCATTTCCTAGGGTAGGCGCTCAAGTCTGTCTGAAAATAGGGTCATGCTCGCATGTGGACAACTTCTGCCTTGAAAACTAACCACCTCACCGCACAAAAGCTTCACTGTGTGCTGAATACCGATCCTTCTGGCTTTAAACTGTGCTGGGACACAGTGCAATCAGTCCGTTTCCAACACTGGAGACTCAAAGCTCATCTCCCACAATGACTTATGTCCCCCCGCCAAGCATATTACCCCATACTAATTCATAAATAACCATCAATCAACCTGCATATTTTCTAATGGCCATATACATGAAAGGTAATTATTAGGAGGGTTGCTCTTCAAAACTATTCAGTTTTGGGGCACCTGGGTGGCTCAGTGCATTAAGCCTCTGCCTTCGGCTCCGGTCATGATCTCAGGGTGCTGGGATCGAGCCCCATTTCGGGCTCACTGCTCAGCGAGGAGCCTGCTCCCCCCCGACCCCCGCCTGCCCCCCCAACCTCCGCCTACCTCTCTGCCTACTTGTGATCTCTCCCTCTCTGTCAAATAAATAAAATCTTTAAAAAAAAAAAAAAAACCATTAAGTTTTTACCTTTGAGGAGGACAAATTACACAGGCCTTCATATTAATGTCTAACTTTTTTTTTTTTTAAAGATTTTATTTATTTGACCGGCAGAGATCACAAGAAGGCAGAGGCAGGCAGAGAGAGGAGGAAGCAGGCTTCCTGCTGAGCAGAGAGCCCAATACGGGACTCGATCTCAGGACCCTGGGATCATGACCTGAGCGGAAGGCAGCGGCTTTAACCCACTGAGCCACCCAGGCGCCCCTCATGTCTAACATTTACATTACAAAAATGCACGTGTGTTAGTTTTTCTTAATGTACTGTTGCAAAAATTATCAGCCACATCCCAGAGCGCTTCAAGGGCTCCCCCGACAGGGAGGCAGACTACAGATGTAGATGTAAATGCCCCCAAGGAATTCAGGTCATTGAGAGTCACATCCTTTTTATTTCCAATATACCTACTTCACAGACGATGAAACCGGCCCAAGGAGGCAAACTTACCCAGGTCCTCACACCCAGTTAAGCGGTGGAGTCAGCATTCAAATCCACAGGATTTCGAGCAAAGATTCTTCCTTCAGACAAGGAGGCAAAAAGCAAATGAAAATGGTAAGATCACCCTGCCTGCAATGGTACAGATTCCCGACACTGGCTCAGAAGTAGGGAGAACCCTGGGGATGCTTTCCTTAACCCGTACTTTGCAGAAGGTCCTTTGGTTGGACCCATGAATGATTTACTTTAATATTTGAAATATGAATTCCTTTGAACAGACCACTTTTAACTGCAGAAATGGAGCCCACAGAAATGTCAAGAAACTGTATACCACGTTCACTACTGCACCACTGCTAATTACGAGAAGCTAAAGGCCCATCCATACAAAGGAGGGCCATCCGGTCCTAAAGTACAGCATATGTATTCTGATGCGGAAAAGATACAGCCGTGTGGCCAGATTTCGGGGAATTTTCAGTGTTTCTTCAGGGCATTAATGCCATACAAACGCAACAGAGGGGTCCTCGGGAACGCAGAAGAGCATCAGTGAGACTTCCAAGTTTTCCCCAAGGACCACCCAATCCGTGTTGCACCCTCCAAACCCATTGGGTGTCCTACCTAGGCTGCCGTCTGCCGAACTTCACAGAGAACAAGCCGGTGTGTGGCAGGAAGTTAAACCCTGGATCTCAGCGCGTCACATGCATCAGTGCAAACACAGAGTGAGAGGACGGCCAACCTCGGGGTGCGGGCCTGCTGCTCGCCCAGATGTCGAACGGCACACCCCGTAGGAACACTGCGGTGAGGAGTCTGCACGCTGGCCATGGTGGGGTCAGGTCACCTAACACAGTGGTAAAACCTTTCAGGGAGGGGGAGCAGGTACTGAGGACATCTGACCACAACAACCGCCTTTAACTAAATTAAACGGATGAACCTTCGGTTTCTTGTGGCTTTAGAAATAAACAATGCCTTCTTTGGCAGAATCTTTCAAGTCACCTCCCCAACCCCATAGAGTCCAGAATGTATCTCTGAAGAACCCCCCACCCTGTAAGTAGACACACGTAGGCCGTGTATCTCAGGAAGCAGCAGGCTCTAACAAGCACTACGGAATCAAAGGCAATGGGTGAGGTCAGTATAGTCACCGTGCCCCTCAAAAAATCATGCAGGGGGGGCCTGGGTGGCTCAGTCGTTAGGCATCTGCCTTCGGCTCAGGTCATGATCCCAGGGCCCTGGGGTCAAGCCCCACATCGGGCTCCTCTGCTGGGCAGGAAGCCTGCTTCTCCCCCTCCCAGTCCCCCTGCTTGTGTTCCCTCTCTTGTTATCTCTGTCAAATAAATAAATAAAATCTTACCCAAAAAAATCATGCCAAAAAATTAATGATTCACTCATAATACTCTTCCTAAAAGTAACTCTGCAGCCCGTGTTCCCAACTAGGTCCCCAGCTCCCTTCACTTCCAAACCCTCCCATGGCGTCCTGCACCTTCCCTGCGCTGGGGTTGTCTCCCCCTCTCTCAGGCCTTGGCCACCCCCTCGGACTCACACAAGCAGCAGCCAGCCCCACTTTCATGACTGAGGGAACCCCTATGGCCCAAAGACACAGTTCGGCAAGTTTAATGTGTTCCAATAGCCTGGGGCAGAGGGGTTGACGGGGGGGGGGGGGGGGGGGGGGGGGGGTGCGGAAAAAATTCAGAGGGCTGGTTCTTTTTTAAAAGTCTGGACTTGATTACATCAAAAAAGTTCATTCAGATGTGATGACCAAAACAAAACTGCAGACAAGCCCCGTAGTTTCTCGGTTTTTTAAAATTATTTATTCATTGAATGATTTAAGGTGTGTACCACTACTCCAGTTGGGTAAAACCACATTGAAGAATTTGACTGCGGGTCTTTAGATTCAGCCAAATGCTTTCCATTAACTTTGCTCTATAAAATACTAAACATTATAATTAAGTTTTTAATGCTTCAGCCATGCTCAGAACACTGCAGTGTAAGGATGAGCTCAACCCACTCATGCCAAGTCAGGGTGACGGGGACAGATCTAACGAGCCATGATGCCTAATAAAAGAATCCGAGAATCTAGCTTAAAAGATAAAGGGAGGTTCTGTTCCCCCCAAAGTAAACTGTTAAGTTTTAAGATTCAGCCTATACTGCTCTCAAGAGACGGGGCGGGAGGGGGGAGGACGGGACACAGAATCAATGTTATTAAAAAAAAGTACCACACAATACGCAATCTTCCATGATTTGTTTGCATCCAAAATGGCACAATCAAAACCTTCAAAAATCTAGCAGTCAGAACTAAGTCTTCCTATGAGAAGAAATCACTTTCCTTTCTACTCCTAGATCTTAGGGTCATCTTGTGCTCAGGGGGGCGCGGGAGAGATCAATGAGACACAGCAGGCAAACGGGTTACGGTGAGGTTGACAAACAGCATTTGAGATTAAATGCAGTGGAAAAAAGTAACGAGTGCTAAAGTTTTTAAAAAGTTTAATGGAGCCAATAAGGCATATAAACCGTGTTCTGGCAGATATAAGACCTGCTTTCTCTTACCAAAGAAAATGGCACATGTTTTATCAAAATTTGACAATCCAGAGTAAAGGGTACTGAGATTAAGCGTCAGAGCACCAACTAAAACAAAAACAACAAAAAATTTTTTAAAAAATTGTTTTTCAACTTGGAGGGAGGAACTAGAACCAAGGCATAAGGGGGAGGTTTTACAGCTGTTCCTCAATCTCAAAATCCTTTAGGAAGAGGAGTTCCGGCCACTTGTGGGCAACGCTTCACACCACCAAACGCCAATTCCAGAGTCTAAATTGGCAACGATAGAAAAACAATGGTAACTCCAAATGCGTTTCTGGGCATATTCCAAAGGGAAGCTTAAAAGTATTCATAATACACAGGCTTGTCTGTTTCACGTAAAATGACAGATTGCTGTAATTCTTCCTGCTATTATATTCAAACAAAAACTGATCCACTTTTGCAAAAATTTGGAAACACCGCACTTCCGTTCCTAGTTTTAGTACGGAATTGACTTTTTTTTTTTTTTTTTTAAATAAGGGCTAAATCTATAATGAGTACAGAACTTCAGCTCACACATTCCATTCACCTCCCACCCAGTCAATGAATATTATGGTTAACTCAGCGAAGTTTCTTCACAGAAAGATTATTATTAAATGGCGGAAGGAATTGCAAACTTTAACAAAGTGCTGTGAGTAATTACTGGAAAAAACCCTTACACTGATCTGCAATGGTCTTTTCAGGATAAAAACAGGAAGTTAACTGATACTGGACTACAAGTTTGCAAGGAAACATTTTCACTGTCCTACTTGATATAGAATATAATAATATGATAGAATAAATTACAGTACCTGGCAGGCTGACATCAGTTCTTCATCTAAAAAAGACTATCATTCAGTTCAAGATATTAAAAATGAAGAGGAAACAATCAAACATGCTCTAAAACATTGTGGCTACAAGAGGTCTTATAGGGACAGAGGATCTACTCGGAACCTTTATTTAGGTCTACCTAACATCTAGAGAGCCTCCATGCGATTCCATCTCTTCCAGAATGAGATTCCAAACTGCACTTGTTAGGGGAGAGGGACTGGAGATAGCTACTTAAGTTCTGACCACATTATTAGCAGATAAAAGACCTTTTTCTTCCACCATTCCAGTGGAAACTGCACACAAAGTAGGGCATTCATGAAAAATGTACTACAGGACATAAGAGACTGGAATACCTACCCTCCCGCACCATCCGTCTCCCTCTCGCTAACACTGAACCCAAAAGGAAGCCCATCCTCCAATTTCATGACCTCTCTACTTCAGGTCCCCCTTGAATGCAGTCTATGTGTTTACATTTACCATAAGGAACAGTACCCTGCATGGGAAGTAGTACTCGTCTTAGAACGGGAGTATTTTAAGCCTATGGGGTCAGTCTGGGGGCAATTTAATAGTATTGCTACTTTTAGAGCGCTAACACACACAAAGTGAATCCGTTAAAGTTCTGTGTATTGATTCGATATTAGTTATTAATTGCATGACCATCATAGCACCTCTTTACATCACACAATCACCAGAATTAGAAACTGCTTGGAAAACGAAAAACAGGGCATAGTCCAATCGTCAGAGGTCGCACGCTGTGACTCGAGAGCCCAGGTGCATGACAGTGCTGCACAAAAAAAATAAAAAATAATAAAAAATAATTTTTAAAAAAATGGAAGCCTGCAGATTTGACGAGGAAGCCAAATCGTGGGTTTGAGATAATTTTAGGAACCTGGCAATACTGTTGAAGCAAAATACTCAACACAGCAGGAAATGGACCAAGGAGGGGGGGGGAGGGTGGCAGGAGCATTCTATAACCAAATAAACATCTGTTATTTCCTTTCCCTTTGAGAATAAATACAGTTAAGGTCACTTTTAGCCTTGGAACGGATATATGTTTGCCTATGATGATCTTGCTAATGACTACACGATATCTGATGTCCTCTGCTAGGATTATAGTTTTAAGAAAGCCATAGTTACAAGAGGCATCTACTGTAAATACCTAGAACTTCCTTTTATGGCAACCACTATAGAATTCACTTGTCTTAAACAGTGAACAAGGGAAGATGGCCTCATGTTTCCTTTGCAATAATAGTATATGTTGAGGATCAAGTGGCTTTCAAGCAGCATGGTGGGTGTGAAAATGTTTGCAGTTTAGATCATTCTGTTGCGTTTATGGGTTGGTGAGTCTGTAATGACATCGCCACACTGGGCTGAGGTACGCTTTCTAGTTCCACCATTGTCCAAGTGGAGTGCCATTTCTTCTGATATGAAAGTGTTCAAATCGACATCATGGAGTCCATTTCTCCTTCGACTAGCATTCGATCCACTGCTTACATGTGTAGGAGAGCCTGGGGTACTCGAACGCACGCTTATACTAGCCATTGCACCACTAAGACCTAGGAAGAAGAAAAAAGGTTTTAGAGTTGCTCAATTATGGAACCCTCTCGAAAGCAACCCACTTTACGTTCAATGTCTCATAGGATCAAAGGAGGTCTCCCTGTTTTCTTAAGGGGGTCACCAGGGAGCAGTTACGTTTTCTTCTGGAAAAAACAAACCGCTGGGCTTTTGACGTAGGAGAGGTTTCATTGGTAATACTACCAATATTTACAATATTGATAATTACCAATTACTAGAAGTGTATCAGGTTGCAAGCACCATGCCAGGTGTACACATTTATCACAAAACCCTCCCATCTACTCTAGCAGTATGTATGTTACTTGTAGCTTATGGCTGAGGTCAGTAGCTGCTAGCTTTTAAACAGGACCATTTAGTTATGCAGTCACCATCCCCAACAGATCCTTCCAGTGTGTGTATGTGCACACAGGGGAGCAAGCAATCATCTCCAGGCCTGAGTGGGCTTCTTCCAACTACCCCTCCAGATGAGTTGACTTTGTAATTTATCATCCAAAACAGTGCACTCTTGAGCCCAAAAAAGGGGTCACTACTAAAAACTATTCTGGGACATCAAGTACAAAGTCCGTCTGCCCTTGGACAAATCAAGCTATATCGTCACCCAAGGTCTGAACTGTATTTGGTAGACACTCCTTTGGACAGCCTAACTTATTACCATATATAATCCCTCAGAGAAGGGAACACAAAGATGGTATTAAAAAACCCTGCTGCTTTCAAGGTTGAATTAAATCCAGAACAGACCCAACACTCATCGTTGGACACTCATTCCATAGACTCTTGAATAGCTAAGGAGGCAAACATACGTTCCACTCTGAAATATACAGGATAAACCTGTGACAAGCCTAAGGGAGGCAGGAAACGTTAACCACAGCATTGAATTTGAAAACTTCACATCACCAACAGTAGCTGTGCCTTATGAACTTCCCTTTGTTATTCCAGCCTCATACGGGGATTTTGTTATTGCTGGACTAAATTTATAGAATAGGATCTAGCATAATCCATGTTCCCAAAGAACAGAACTTAGATTTTAGAATAAGCTTACAGGTTGGCTTGGTAGGGGCCCATTCTTTCTAATTTTATATGCCCTGTAAATGTGATTGAAATTTGAACATTAAGCTGAGAAAAATTCTCTACTTTCTACCACATCAAATCTATTAATAAACTCCCTTCCACACTGTTCTTACACTGCAGATACTCTGAACGTGCTCAGCCCAGTGGCTTCAACAGTCTCCCTTCGTTAGGTTGATCCTATTCCGCAATCCAATTCCCTGCCTGGTACCCAGAAGCCCCCTCACTGTTCTCTCTGTGGAAGATGTGTCCTCCCACCCCAGTGGTGACCAGAGGAAGGGTGATCACAAGCCCCTCTGTAGCTCCACACCGTTCCAAGGCTGGTGTCTATTTTAAAAACATTTATATAACAAAGGCACTAATCTTGGAGCACTTCCTGTGTTGGGCACTAGGTACTTTTAAATTTCATCCTCCAAATAATCCTACAACAGCTGGATTACCAGTTTTGCAGATGAGAAACCAAGGTTAAAAGGTTAAGCAAGCGACCAAAGGTCACACAGCCAGTGAGCAAGAGCAGGGACTCAAACTCAAGCCCCAGTGAAGATTTCCCCTTCACTGTGACACTGCCCCTTCTTAAAGTCAACATTTCAGTAGGAAGTGGCCACAGCGTCTAAGGTCTGGCTCGCCTTAGGCTTCACTGAACAGTTAGTTCCTCCTTTCCTGCCCTCTGCACTCCGCCTGGAGAGCGGATGTGCGCTACCAGAGCAAAGGACCTGCGGTTCCTTCCGAGGGTTGGGCCTGCGCCTCCCTTCCAACATTTGCTCCTGCCGATGAGGCCCCTAGTTCCTAGTTCCTTTGGCAGCTCCTCCCAGCGGAGGCTTCTTTCCTGGTTCTCCTACCTCTCTCTTGCTGGCTCCTCTTCCCTCCTGTTTGAAACTCTCCGCTCCTTCCTGATCTCCAGCCTGCCAGCTCCCTCCTCAGTCAGTGGCCTCTGCAGGCTTCTCTTCTGCCCCTGATAGGTGGAGGTCACCCACAGTGGTGCCCTTGACCCCTCAGCTGACCTAGAGGCATCGTTTTCCACAGAAGCAGGCATTTCTCCTGAGCTCAAGGACCCATCCATATTTCTAACTGCCTGCTAGACATCTCCAGTGTTAACACCAAAAGGGTACTACGCTCCCTCCTCAGCCGGTTTATTAAACATAAAGGAAAAGAAGGGAAAAAAAACATCCCGGGCTCATCTTAATACAGCGCACTAGGATCCTTTGTCTCTTCCTATCGACAGGGTCATTTCCTATCTAACTAATGCACATGGTGCCTGGCACAAAGCAGTCACTGAATTCTGAAAACAGCAGAGTGCTTCCAAGTCCTGCCCATTTTGAAATCCACTGAAATCCAAAGCTGCTGAGGTTCATTCACCTCTCCAATGCCTGGAAACAAACCCAGGTGGCCCTCTTCTCTTAAATCTTTGCCATCAAGTTTTTAAAAACTCAAATACTCCGAAATTGCTGGCAATTTTTCCCCAGCTCTCCACCAGTTTGAGGGAAGAGCTGTGCTTTCTTTTTTCTAACCTAGCAGCCCGTAACAAACTACTAAAAGGTGTCCATGAACTTAGACAATAATCTTTTCCTAGCTGTTTCATAATGCAGGAAGTCCTGAGGTAATTACACTGTAAAATGTGGGTCTTCAGCACGAAACTGGGCTACCTCAATAATTAAACTGAGGATCCCTTTATCATTTGAAACCACCAAAAGAAGTCCAACAATCCCCGCCCTTCCCGCCCCAGAAGCCCTCTTGTTAACATGGCAACATGTTTAACACCTAAGGACAAATACCCAAGGCTCACAGAATACTCCACCAGAAGAGAACAGGCACATCAAGCAAATACTTCTATTGTTTCCACTGCTATTCTCCATGAAAAAGAAGAGATATTAAGTTATCAATTTGGTCAATTTGAAAATTCCCCAGTAACTGCTAGAAAATAGCAATCTTTTCTCTGTTGGGTGTACGACTCAGGGCTTAGTTTGGAAGCTGAAGTCAAGTCACAATGTGCCACATTACCTGCTTCCTATCTACTCTCAGCAGTGAAAATTCTTTTCCAATTTTAGCGATCTAAAATCTTTCCCAAAAAGACTTTTCGCAAGTGTCAAAAAAAAAAAAAAAAAATTAAGATGAACAACCAAAAAATATATTATTTTAAACAGCCCAAATTTTATTTTATAAACCAATGACAGCTACTGGAAGATGCTTCAGGAAACCTTAGCTAAGCCACATGAACAATCAGGCCTATACAAGTACAGAGTCTGAACATGCTTCAGAACTAAAAAAACTAAGTTGTACGGCCCAAGGGTATACAACTTAATTTCTACCAAAACACACTTTTTCAAAAGGGCTATGGGAATATCAATTGACAAAAGCAGCAGAACAAGTAGTATGATTAGACAGAAAAGTCTCAATTGCTTAATACACGATTAAACTCAATCAGTTTTAAAGTTTCTGCATCCATTTTAAATGATTAGTGTAGGAGTAGGGGTAAAAAAAAAAAAAAAAAAAGATTAGGATGATTTCATACTTTGAAAAGAAAGCTCCCACTGGAGCTAAAATAAAGGCACAGTCCAGGTTATAGGAATCTAGGTTACATGGTCAATTGTTAAAAGTAGCACATAACTATTATTTTCATACCAAGTTCATGCTTGAGATAGTTAAGAAAATCCTGTTTTCAGATTCAATTACATGTCATTCCAGTTTCCCAGCATGGAGTCAGGTCACAGGCACAGAAAGAGCAAGGGCAGAACCAGTTCACCTCCCTTCCTCCGTCGGCAGCCCGAGGCCTGGGGGCTGCATCTACACTGTCTACTCGCTCCCCAACCTCCTTCGGCCTGTGAGAGCAGAGGGCCAGCCCAGGAGGAGAAAATGCGGCTGTCATTACGGTTGATCCACTTAGCACAGGCTCAGGACCCTGGGCAGATCTGCTCCACCAGTTCTCCCATCTCCAGTATGAAAATGGGGGGGGGGGGGCCTGAAATCCCCACCGTTTGAACAGAGTGATAACTTCCTGACTGGAATACCAGGACACTGGCATTCTTGCATTTCAAATGAATCGCACTATTCAGTAGGTAGCGTTCCCTCTGCGGTGGTGTTCTGAGGTTTTAAGCAAGCAAGCACTGTGTGTAAAATGTTGTGTTTTTAAAATGCACCAGGGAAGAAGTTCAAATCATTAAAAAAGGAATTCTACTAAGATTTTAGTAATTTGAAGTAGATACCACTCCCCACCCCAATATGTAAATTGTAATACTGAATTTTTATTGAAGTAAAGCACACTAAATCAAACCAGTTACAAAGATACATGTGTCACACCAAGAAAACATTTTCAGTTATGCTGACAGCCCAACGCTTTCAAATTTTTCAAAGACAGTTTTAATGCCATGGGAAAAAATGCTCACGACGTTAAAATGAAAAAGGCAAGATACAGTACCATATATGCAGTATGATCTCAACTATGAAATAGTTTTAATATTTATACATTGAAAAAAAGACTGAAAGAAAATGCACCAAACATTTAACTGTAGTTATCTCTATATAGTGGGATAACAAGATATTGAGATTTTTTTACTTTTCGGAAATTTTCAAACTTTCCAAGAAACTGCTATTTATAAATCAGGAAACTAGTGGAAAAATTAAACTCAAATGTTAAAGTGCTTCGTAACTACCAGTACTACTAGGTGAGTAAATGGAATGAGGCATGGCTACATGGACTCCTTTTCACGTCAATGAAAAAATCTCCAACAAAGTTGTACTGCAAGTTCAAAATCAATTTCGTATCACTGACGTTGGTAGCTTAAGTCCTACCCCAGAAACCTCAGCAGCTAATATCTAATCTCAATATACAGAAAATGCCACTTTTCATCAAAAATGTTAATGCTATGTTAACTGCCTTCATTGTTCTTGTTCACAAAAGCTGGCTTGAACTAAGGCCATCATTTAGAAGTTCCAGTCTGCAGAGGAATTTTAATTAAAGAAGAATCTCTGAAGTAATCAATTTTAAGCAATTAAGTGAGGAGACTGCTTTGGTGCATTCATCTCTTACATCTTAATTTCCACATAAGTTTTTAAAGTATTTTACTGTTAAGTAACTATCAACGGTGCTGGTATTCAGGAAGACGCAGACTGCAAAGGGCAACTGTCAGCAGGCATCTACGGAGTCCCTACTACTGCGTTCCACACGCTGTACCAGACGTATAAACACGCAAGAGAAGGAAGGACTTCGAAGACGGATGGATCAAAATACCCTACAGGTCAGTTCCAGTTAGTCCTCTGCAACAGAAAGTTACAAGGAGTTCCGTGTGTAGCATGCCAACAGTTTAAAAATACTTAACCTAAACATCTGTGTTAGCTATCAAACATTTGTTTCTAAATATTTAGCTCTATGGATGGAAGGGGACAAGAGTGATAGGGAAAGGGGAAGAAACAGAACCAAGCACAAATAAATTCCTCTTAAATGTACTGGATCTCAGGTGTCTAGCAAATTCTATCAAGAAGCCTTGTTCTCACCAAAACCTCCTCTTCGGTATCGCTCTAGTGCACACAGGTCCAAGAATGTTTTCCGACAAATTAACAAAAGCTACAAACACCTGTGTGCTCAGAGAACAAAAACCCTACTGGTTCAGGCTGTCTGGAATCCACGGGTTTCCATAAGCACTAGGAAAAGAATGTTTCAGTTTTATACATTGAGTATGACAAATTAGGAATTTGCTTTACATTTTTTCTAGGTAAAAGTTCCTATCTGACCTTTTATGATTTTCTGAAAAAGCCCTATACCCAGTTCCTCCAGATCTAAGAATCTTTCAAGCTATTTAATGATTTAAGAGACTAAGGATCACCATGTATGTAGCCCAGAGGAGACTTTGTTAGGCAAAAAAGGAGCCAGAAACAGAGTTTATTAAACTCCTAGAGCAATGGTACTGTGCCTCAATGTGACTGCCTGTGTTTATATACTTAAAATGCTCTAACAGAATTCTAACAGGCCAGAAAGCCCTCAAGGATATTATGTAACTCATCTTCGTATCACAGGCCCCTACCCCTAGCCTCTAATCAACTGTGCTTAGTACTTAGTGTTCAGTAAATGCTGGGCAATGGAGAGGCTACAGAATGACAATACATACTTTATTTTTAAAGGACCACCACTTCCACAGAAAGATCTGAAATGCAGAAATCAGAACTCTTAACACCACATCCACCAAAAAGGGAGGGTTTCAAACCAGAAAAGGGTTCAGATGTCAGACTTCTATACTAAGGAGCTGCTGTCTTAACTATCTGCTTTCTTTGAAACTACAAACTTCGTTTCTTTCCTTTGTTTGAAATTCTCCAGGGCTACATTAAAGGCTAGCCTGCCTAAGCCCCTTTCAGTACTTACACCAGGGAATGGGGCAGCCCACTGCCTTTTTAAAACTCACTAACTGAAACATGAAAGGAACTTAACACTTGGCAAGGTGAGATCCTAAAGCCAAATGCCAATGGCAGCAACTCCCAACAGCGCCTACGGTGACACGGACCGTACATGCCAGGGCCTCGGATATGAATGGATAGAATTTTACAGAAGAGACAACCCAGGCCTAGTAAGGTTGGTTCCTAAAACCTTTGTCAAGAATGTCATCAAAATGACATTTGGAAATAAAAACCAAGTGTTTCTGATCTGTACAGAAGAGTCTAAACCACAGCCAGGAGCCTACAAAGACCATCTATGAGATGATGTCAATGAGGCGCCTTGAGTAAGAGTGAAGTCTGCCTTGGCATCCAGCTGCTTCTCCCAGCCTGCTCTCTTTCTTCCCTTCCATGAACGCATGCCCCATTCCTCTCTGGACCCTTTTCACCTAACCTCCTCCCCAATAATGAATAAAACTCAGAACAAGGAGACCAGATTTCAATCTAAGGCTTTCCAGACACAACACTAGCTTGGGTAAGTCAACTGAGAATCTGTCCATCCAGTAGAAAGAGAAAAAGCACCAACTTCACTGGTTTGTATCATGGTGGGGGGGGGGGGGGGAGATCCTAGCAAGTAACATAGTAATTAACAATAGATTTTACATTATCCTTCCCCTCTGGAGTGATATGTGCAATTTAGAAGGCCACCCTTACTGAAAGGGGGGGCTCCCCTCCTCAGAGGCTGTCCAAACTCTAGGTCTACTTTTGCACTGAAATCCACCAAGAAGCAAACAGGGTGCTCACAGAACTAAGCAGAAGTCCCCCTTTTCTCAGGGTAAGAAACAGTACAGTGAAAGAGTAGGTAGGTACTTTGCTTAGTTTCTCATTCAATCTAACACCTTACGAAGAGGAGGAGAGTGCCTTGCAAAAGGTAACCATCAGGGTGCCTGGGTGGCTCAGTCCTTAAGCGTCTGCCTTCAGCTCAAGTCATGGTTCCAGGGTCCTAGGATGGAGCCCCATATCGGGCTCCCTGCTCAGCAGGATGCCTGTTTCTCCCTCTCCCACTCCCCCTGCTTGTGTTCCCTCTCTCGCTGTGTCTCTATCAAATAAATAAATAAAATCTTAAAAAAAAAAAAAGTTAATCTTCTTGCCCAAGGTCATAGTGAGAATGTAGCCTACCTACAAGAAAGCGTAACTATTCTTCCTACTAAAGTGAACCAGAAATACAGGTCATGAACAATTCATCCTCAATCCTACTTAACGAGATTTACTTATGGTGAAAATACCAAAGACAGAAAATTCATGTATGGACTAATATCTTTAGAGAAGAAAATTCTTCTTTCCCACCCGACCCCCGGGCCAATGGGGGAGGGACCACAATATAAAAGTGTGTAGGAAGCACAATGGTTAAGAGCATGCACTTTGGAGACAGGCAGATCTGGAATATCTATTCTACCACTTATGAAGCCAAATAAGCCCGCTCTCTTCAACAAAACTGCAGTAACTCAAGGCAAGTGAGAATTAAATGACAACCTCCTTAGCAGAATGCGGGCATAAAGTAAACACTAACATAGCTGTAATGGTGCATCATCTTCAAGCCCGGTTCAAAATATCAGTTGTTCTAATTTAAGTAAGGAGTTTCCTCTGTAGCTCTCCTAACATACACACCATTCCTTGTACCCTCACTGCAATCATCCTGGGATCTGTTGATCCTCAATTCTTCCTAAAGGTTCTCTACCCCCACTGTGTTTTATCCATCCACGTAACACACCTCTGAATTCTGTTCAACTCAGAATGCACCTATGCCAGTTTCTTCGCCAGATTCTGTTAAAGCCAGGAGCTTTAAGACAAGGCCCTGCCCTCAGGTAGTCCCAGTCTATTGGAAGGGACAGCCAGAGAAGCAAATCCAAACGGGAGAAGACTAAAAACTCAAGGAAGGCTTCAGAAAGGAGAACTGCAAAAAAGCTTAATTTTAGAAGCTTAATTTTAGAAGAGGCGCTTGATCTATCTTTAACTATAAGCAGGCAGACGGAAAGATCTGGAAAAGGGCATGGAGATATTCCATAGATGAGGCGATATGGCTAAGATATCTGACCCAAGGTCAAGACCCACCCAAGGTCAAGACCCAATCAGAAGGACCTTATAATGCCAAGCTGAGTTCTGACTTCAACCTATTAGCCATAAACAAAAGCTGTTTTCACTGAAGTGACAAGATCAAAAACACTACTCCAGTGGCCCCAGGAAACATGGACAGGTGACTGGGTCATCTCAGGGCCAGGAAGCAAGAGCAGGAAGGAGATCATTCCAGAGGCCAGGGCTCAACTCCTCCAAAGACTCTTCTCTTAACGCACAGCCAAGCCACAAAGTAAAATGTCCCTTTCTGCCTCTGGAATATCTTTACACATACCACATCCCTGCCATTAAATTACCCAAATATGTGTTGGCCTCAACAGATAAGTACTCGTTCTTCATTTATACATTCCCAGAGATAGCAGAGAATCTGCCATGTGTGCATCTGAACGGCTCAATGAGGACAAGACAGGTATTTGCTAACGGGCTGGAACTACTCTATGTGAAAGAGGTCTGCAGGGATGCTGTGGTGTGGACAACGGTGCACACACACCAGGCAGTCAGGAATAGGCTAAACTACAAGTACAGGGCCTTGTGGGAGGTGGTTAGGGCTTAAGATCTGGGTGGCTCAGTCGGTTAAGCAGCTGCCTTCGAGTCAGGTCATGATCCCACGCTCCTGGGATAGAGTTCCACGATGGGCTCCTTGCTCAGTGGGGAGCCTACTTCTCCCTCTGCCTGCTCTGCCTGCGGCTCCTCCTCCTTATTTATGCTGACAAATAAATGAAATCTTAAAAAAAAAAAAGTCATGGGGAGTGTAAGCTAAATCAGTGGAAGAGCCTCAGGGGGGGAAAAAAAATCGAAGCTGAAAGAACATATGAAGAAAAGGAAAAACAAAGGAAAATTCCACATGAGAAAGAAAGGATGCCTAAGAGGTAGAATCAGAAAGGGAGATGGAGAACCACAAAACAGTCAAGAGGATTTTAGGTCCATCTGAAATTGTCTATTACATTAAAAAAAAGGTAGCAGGTACTATTCAGCACCTGGTAACTTTTTGATGTTCTTATTTTAAGATAAGGATTAAAAAGGCAAGGACAAAAATCAGTTTATAGCACATGCTTATGTATTCTAGATCTCATGGTACACAGGAAAAAAAGCAACCCATATTGGAGACGAGTGCCAAAATAAAGTGGATTATAGTCTTTAAACCTCAGGAACCAGAAGATTTGACTATAACTGATAACCACTGATATATGTATGACTTAAACTGCGTTAACTCAAAATTAACTCCTAAGCTGACGAAGTACTAATCAGATCTTACTCATTACCACACCCTCAGTGTCTACAGGAAATAAATGGCTCTGTAAGTATCTTACACCTTTGTCATTTTTCTTCAAATAAAATGTGTAATTTAGGTGTACGTAGGTGTGTTTGGTACAGGAGAGTATTTAGGAGAGCCAATTAAGAAAAACTATGGGGGTGGGCGCCTGAGTGGCTCAATCAGTCGGGCGGCTGCCTTCAGCTCAGGTCATGATCTCAGAGTCCTGGGATGAGCCCCACATCAGGCTCCCTGATTAGCAGGGAGCCTGCTTCTCTTCTCCCTCTGCCTCTGCCTACTTGTGCTCTCTCTGTCAAAATAAATAAATAAAACCTTTAAAAAGAAAAGAAAAGAAAAACTATGGGGGAAAACTGTCCGCTCATAAAAAGGAACAGGATGATATGACCTCCTACACTCGTGTTTGCTGTTTAAAAACTTAGTAAGTATACTTCGATATGCAACTCTTTTCCTAAGTCCCCCTTCCTTGTAGGCCAAAATCTCATGAATTTAGACTCTCCTTCCAATGCAGATCCCTAAAAACTTCAATATGACTTCAACTACGTTTCACAGATCTGGCTAAGCAATTATATGCAAAACTCAACTGACAAGAATGTACTCCACTGAAGATGTCTCCAAATACATTTTAGGAGATCTGGACAGCTTTCACTTCAATTTAGACTATCCAGTAATTCAGATCACAAGGACACCTGGTTACAAAGTTGGTCATTAATCTGCCTTACAATTTAGTCAACAACGCCCTATCATGAGAAATCATTCAAATCACTTTAAACACTCAAACCAGACTAGCATTCTCCTCAATAGACTGATGTTCTCTAAAACCACTAAGCGCAAAACTTGGTGTAATTTATGTTTCTGTATACTCTTCCAAGGGGCTGTATTACCTGACCACTACAGGAATTCAGCGTAAGAACCTTAGGACTAGAGTACACAGAGTCTCCAGTATATGGTACTTGAAGTCTATTAAAGGGAAAGGTTATTTTCCTACACAGCTTTATTGTTAAACTTTCTCAAACCTCACAATTTAAATGCAAGTCAAGGTCATTAAGTCTCTTCCTAAAACTACATTGTCTTAGTAAATCCAAAAATTCACAAAATGACAAATTACAAGCTGAACAGTCAAAAAAAGGCGGGGGGGGGGGGTGCCGGGGCAAGGGAGACCTGGCACTTTTTACAAGGTATACAACAGCACTAAGATTTTATAACAGCAGTGGCATTTGTGTGTCTTAAAACTATTTTCTCTAGTATGATACAGAAAAAAGAAACTTAAACGAGAGGTATGGAATGAATCATAAATACACCTGATGATAAAATCAGAATGCTTAGAGACAACCACATCCAGCCCTACTGTGTGCGGACAGGCCAGTCACCTGATACCATATACACTTCCAGTCATTTGTTCCAAACTTAATGGTAAAAGAGGTGAACTCTGGAACTGATTAAGAACAGATCGAACTCATTTTTGCCTGAGTTTTAGAAGTTCTAATGGCATGACTATTCCCCTATATTAGAAACAGCCACCAATCCTAAGTACTGCATCCACACATCAGGGACTTTCCTGCAATAAATGTTTTGTGTTTTTAACTTAAACTATCAGGAGGAAAAAACATTTCTTTCCAACCCCATGATCTGAATAGGGTTTTAGGTAAAGAATCAGGGTCCGCCAAAGAGAACAAGAAATCTGTACAAGCCTTAAAGCTTCAAGGATATAAAAACCCTCTGCATTTATATCCCACTCTTTTTAATACCAGGTTACTTAGTTTTAGATGACCTATACTATGGCCCAGAAACGTTCACTTTCAACAGGCCTCCTGACCTCACTCACTAATTACTTCTCTCCTGTAAGTTATGTGCATCACGCATGTTTCCTGTTCAGTTCCAACTAAGTCTCAATACTTCATTGTTCTTTTATTAAACGTATAAATGCACTGAATGTCAAGTAAGTACCTCATCCAGGTCTACCGCAAATCTGTATGAGAGGATCAAACAGCAGCAGCCTTGTTGACTACTCCCCCCAGGCTTCTCTCTCCAGTACTACTTAAAGCCCTTAGCCAAGAAGGCCTTCTTATGGCCTGGGGAGATGGTGATTTATTAAGACTGTCCTGACAGTCCTATCAAAGCAAGGACCTAAGGGACAACAGATGTCAAGGAAAGTCACTTATTCTCGCATCTGTCCATTCCCACTTGGGTCACCAGCTCTCACCCTTTTAGGCACACTCAGTAACTCAGAGGGTCAAAGGGAATTCCCACAAGAACAGCCCAACAATCACCTGCCTCATTTGCCTGCCACTGACCAGACCCTCATGGCAGTCAGAAATGTACTAGAATCTTAAGACACGAGAACTTCCTCTTTGACTCAGAATAGTAAGAAAACATGTACAACAATAAGTATAAAGCAGTAAGGTCTAATCAACGTTGCAAAAGATTCTGTTATTGTGACACTGATAGGCTCAAACTAGCTTTCTAAAAACATTTTTTAGGACAGGCTAACTAACATTCAAAAATTGCCCACGTTATGTTCTTAGCTTACATTCTACTTAAACATTTCTAGAGCACGTAGTTACTATAATAGACAAAACACAGACAATATATCTGGACCTAAACCTAAATGTGAAAATGGGTCCACAGGCACACTCTTAACCATTTTTCCAAAGAAATATGTTTAAACGGCTTTACCATGCAGAGCTATGGCTTCCCGGAAGGGTTGCAAATCAGTCTCTACAGATGAGCTAGTTTCCGTTGAAGTAGCTCGGTTAGGGGACACTACAGTCAGTCTTGGGGGAGCTCTAGAGTTTCGTGGTGGAGGAACTTTTCCACACAGGAAGCTGATCAAATCTTCTCTACGAATAGTTCTTCTGCGCTTTTTAACCCAAGCCAACACATCCTTATTGCGTCGCTGATAGCCAATCTGAATTCCAATATCAAAACTTCGCTGATGAGTATCCACGCTTTCTGTTAGAGAAAAAAGAACAAGAAAAAAAGACACATAATGATCAGTAGAGCCAGGATCCATTCTTTTCTAAAACAAAACCACATGACAAGTTAAACAAAATGAGTATCATGAAGTATATGGGGTTCTCAAATCTTAACGGTAATCCATTAAACCAAACTGTATTTCATCCCTGTTTGAAGTGTTACACATGGTTATTTAATCTCAATGGTCAAAATTCAGAGTTAAAACACCATGAAGTCCTACAGCTTCTGCCTTATTCTTTAAAAAACAAATAAAAATTAACTTTTTAAGGTTTATTTATTTAAGTGATCTCTACACCCAATATGGGATTTCAACTTACAACCCCGAGATCAAAAGTGGCATGCTCTTCTGACTGAGCCAGCCAGGTGCCCCCCAAAAACATTGATTTTAAATAGAAAGGAGGGCTATTTCTTGTTAGCCAAGTTGCCATTTTTAAAATGCTATTCCCTTTAAAATCTTGGTAAGCTTAATCGAATTAAGCTAGCTTGTTTAATACTAATGATGGACAAATGACTAACTGTCTATTAGTACTATATGCTGCTTCACCTGAGAAAAAAGGTAGTAAGAAGACCCGGAAGGGGACACCTAGATGGCTCAGTAGTAGAGCATGCAGCTGTTTACTTTGGGGTCATGAGTTCGAGATTGACACTGGGTGTAAAGACTGCTCAAATTAAAAAAAAAACAAAAAAAAAAACAAAAAAAAAAACCCAACTTTGAAAGTGGTACAAGGGTTCCCCTATTGCAAAAATTGCAAAAAGGGAACAGCTACTGAGCAACTCTAGCAAGGTCAAAGAATATACACAAGACCTAAAATTGTACTCCAGACTCTGTGGTTATTAACCACTAAGCTCTACTCGCCTGCAGAAATGAGAATTCTCACAATTAATCCTAAGTAGGAGCATCACATCATTCAACAGAGGACTACATACTACATACACATCACTCAGGCCACCTGCATTTACCATATCATTTGGGGGATGATGCACTCCTACTGATAGGTTCAGCACCAAGAACTGGGAAGACACTGAAGGCAGCAGCCAACATTTTAGAAATCAAGAGGAAAAATTAATTCTGACAACTCAACACCAAAAGCAAACAGCACAGTGGAAACAGGTCATTCATTTCCCTTCATATACTTTCTTTGTGCTTCCAGTTGCCAACAGTTTCCCATAAGTCAATCACTCCTGAAAGACCGGCCTTGAAAATTTCTCAGACTGGCCTCCCAGTCTCCCTGTAAATAAATACTACCCTGTCTATACGGAACCCACATTTTCAGTAAATGATTCCTGACCTACTGGGAAATTTAAGTCACTGCCATTTATTTTTAGCTGAACTGCTAAGCTCACAGAAACTCAGAAGTATACCTTTAATGACATTAAAGACAACGGTTCTATCTATCCCTGGGCCTTTTGTAAAAGCAAGAATTTTTCTGTAGCACAAAGAATCACTCCTCTATTACTTTTCTGGGCCATGATTTTTTTTTAAATTCCTTGTCTGAAACATAGAACTCAGAAAGGGAAAGGAATAACCAACAGAGTTGTGTTCCAAAAGCACAATAATCCAGTACAGAGGATCCCAAGCTGCATGAATTTGCATTATTAAGCAAAAGTGCAGGAGGGCAACACAAGCAGAACTTTATCAGGCGGCCTATTCCTTAGATGATCAGTCCTTATTGCTGAAAACTTTTCCAAACAAAAAAAATGGAAAACATTGTCTATGGGAGCACTCTTAAGATTTTTTTTTTAATTTGAGAGAGAGAGAGAGAGATCACAAGTAGGCAGAAAGGCAGGCAGGCAAAGAGGGGGAAGCAGGTTCCCCACTGAGCAGAGAGCCCGATGCAGGGCTCGATCCCAGGACCCTGAGATCATGACCTGAGCCAAAGGCAGAGGCTTAACTCACTGAGCCACCCAGGCACCCCTGGGAGCACTCTTAAAAACAGTGAACTTTGTACAACTTTGAGAACTGGATTATTCTTATTTTAAGACAAAAAGCACATTTGGAATGAAGTAATTTCTCCACTTTCTCATTACTAGCGTAATGGTCAAATTACAATGTGAACCAATGGCTTCTGATTTATCAGTTCATCATAAACAAAGCAAGCATAAACTCCATTTTAAAACAGTGGCAGCCTGAGTGGCTCAGTCATTAAGGGTGTGCCTTAGGCTTAGATCATGATCCCAGGGTCCTGTGATGGAGCCCCTCATCGGCCTCCCTGCTTAGCAGGAAGCCTGCTTCTCTCTCTCCCACTTCCCCTGCCTGTGTACCCTCTCTCAGTGTGTCTCTCCCTATCAAATAAATAAAATATTTAAAAAATAGGGGGGGGGTAAATAACATTGGGGCACCTGGGTGGCTCAGTCAGTGAGGCCACCTTCTGCCTTCAGCTCAGGTCATGATGTCAGGGGTCCCTGCTCAGTGGGGAGTCTACTTCTCTTTCGCCCTCTACCCCTCCCTTCCCCCAACTTGTGCTCTCCATGTCTAATAAATAAATTTTTTTAAAAAGGTAAATAAGGGGCGCCTGGGTGGCTCAGTGGGTTAAAGCCTCTGCCTTCGGCTTGGGTCATGATCCCAGGGTCCTGGGATTGAGCCCTGCATCGGGCTCTCTGCTCAGCGGGGAGCCTGCTTCCTCCTCTCGCTCTGCCTGCCTCTCTGCCTACTTGTGATCTGTCAAATAAATAAATAAATCTTAAAAAAAAAAAAGGGTATGTAATATTTAAGAGTATAATATAGCATTTTCCAATCTCTTAAAAGACTTAGATAAAGGCAACCTTAGGAGTAGATAAGCTCAACATGACCTTGGTAAAGCTGTATCTAGAAGAGTGATTTTTGAAAGAGCTTGAAGCATTTGAAGAGAAATCAAAACTGTGAGCAAAACCCACAGCACCAGAGAAAGGAGAAACGTAAAGTGCGAACGCTGAAGCAACCAGGATTCAACAAAACTGCCCCACCTCAAAGAACGGTTACCCTCAAACCTGTAAGTGGAAAAGCAGGTTCCAAACAGAATGACCAAGGAAACTGTTTTTCAAGAACCGGATGGAAGGAGGCCCAGAACTGTAAGCAGAGAGGGAGACACTGGAGGTACAGAAGGACTACAAGGAACAGGTCGGAAGCAGGTCTGCGCGGTGTAAAGCCAAGATGAAGCGGGCATGTAAACACACAGCTGCCAAACCAGACGACAAATCCTCCTTCCTCCACTGTGTGCAGCCCTGGAGAGCCAAAGGGAGAGGAGAGGCCGCCTGAGGCAGTTATTTAAAGAACTGACAATCCAGGGAAGAAAGTTGCTACATTTTGGTTTGAGTACAAAAGAAGTTCCAAAAAATCAGATCTGCAAGGGCCTGAGGCTTTTTTTTTTTTTTTAAAGCAGGCTCCACACCCCAAAGTGGGGTTTGAACTCATAACCTGAAATCAAGAGTCACATGGTCTACTGACTGAGCCAGCCAGGCACCCCAAGGGAGGGCCTGATGCTTCAATCACAGATTTGAACAAATCTGGAAAATTCAATATTCGGTGGTTTACATGAAAGACCGTTATCTAAGTAACCTGTGATGCTTTTACTAAAATTTACACAACTTGGGCACCCGGTGGCTCAGATGGTTAAGCAACTGCCTTCGGCTCAGGTCATGATCCCGGAGTCCCAGATCAGACAGAGTCCCGCATGGGGCTCCCAGCTCCATGGGGAGTCTGCTTCTCCCTCTGACTTTCTCCCCTCTCAGGTTCTCTCTCTCAAATATATAAAATCTTTAAAAAATAAAATTTATGAAACTAAAAAAATTTATGTGACTGACCAATCATTTCACCTCAGAAATTCTGAGCAAGTCTCAACATCAGAACCAACCAAGAACAAACTAAGGATCGGGTATTCCACACTGACTTTTACAGATTAGAAAGTACAGAAGAGAAAAGCAGACGGGACATTTAAGGTCTTCAGGTACCTACTTCGGCACTGCCTGGGCAAGATTTGGTTTTATACCATTCACAGCATATCCTGAAAGCCAAATCAATAACCTTACCACCCCCATTAATCCAATTTCAGTTACTTCCCTATAGAGAAAATCTCATGTTGACACAAAAGCATTTCAAACACAGTCCTTACATTTAGGACTTTAAACAGTTAAGTGGTTGAAAATAAAACCCTCCTATCGAACAGGAGAGATGTGAATACATACTGGAGAATCTCAGGCATGACTGTGCTAGATTTTAATGTAATCACAGGCTGATTAAGTGTACAGCAGCACAACAAACACAAACAAGGATGGCTTTCTCAAGGCTCTCTGCCAAAAACTACCCGGAATACATGTGAACCTTGACAAACAGATATCCAAATTCTAGACATGCAGAGCACAGAAACTGTGGGGACAGTCTTATGTCCAAAATTATTTTACTGAACCCTAAGCCATTGTGAAACAGGGCCGTAAGTTTGAAGGTTAGGCAAACCCCAAGGGCATCAAAATGTCAATCTGACCTTTAAGCACAACAGTCACTTCCCTATTCAGGAAACAAACTGATGCAGACAAGTCACAGTAGATGTCCCATGTTTCTTGTGTTTTTAAAAAACTGTTTTTGCGGGGCGCCTGGGTGGCTCAGCGGGTTAAAGCCTCTGCCTTCGGCTCAGGTCGTGATCCCAGGGTCCTGGGATCGAGCCCCACATCGGGCTCTCTGCTCAGCAGGGAGCCTGCTTCCTCTCTCTCTCTCTCTGCCTGCCTCTCTGCCTACTTGTAATCTCTGTCTGTCAGATAAATAAATAAAATCTTTAAAAATTTAAAAAAAAAAAACTGTTTTTGCAGGGCACTTGGGTGGCTCAGTCATTAAGCGTCTGCCTTTGGCTCAGGTCTTGATCCCAGGGTCCTGGGATCGAGCCCCACTCAGGGCTCCCTGCTAGGCAAGAAGTCTGTTTCTCCCTCTCCCAGTCCCTCTGTTTGTGTTCCCTCTCTCACTGTGTCTCTGTCAAATAAATAAATAAAAACCTTAAAAAAACAAACAAACAAAAAACTTTTTGTATAAGCAGCTGAAATGGAATTCCAGATTTTTAGAAGTCTAATCCTCTAACCACTGGCAGGGGACAACAGGCACAGAATCACCTAATTTCTGAGGCGGAGACCAAATGTACAGCTTTCTTACATGATATACAGACAAGATTAATCCAATGTCACTATTTATAGCTTCTGATACAATCCTTTAAGCTGGCCAGAGCAGACATCCCAATTTCTTAAACAAGGAACTGGAACTGAGAGGCTCAAATGGCCTTGCCCAAAGTTAGGTAAGTGACAGAGTTCCTTCTATAAGGTAGTTTTTCCCCAAAACAAGAGAAAATATCCCCCATCCTCCTTAGAGGACCTATAAACTATTAAGAGCACACTGCTAGATCAAAGCAACATTTCAAAAAAATACTAATGACAAAATATTTGAACTTAGAAATTCAATTTGCATTAACTAGTCATCCAGTCTGCCACAGGGGGAAAAAGTATTAAAAGTGTTTCATTAGAAACAAAGATTTGAAAAAAAACAAAGATTTGAATTACAGGCAAAATAAAACCATTTTCCAACTGTTTTGAGAAACAACTCATGCATTCCCCAGCAATGAAGTATCTGAAAACAGGCACCAACTTCCTATTTAGATAATTACTTAAGGGGGCGCCTGGGTGGCTCAGTGGGTTAAAGCCTCTGCCTTCGGCTCAGGTCATGATCTCAGGGTCCTGGGATCGAGCCCCATATCAGGCTCTCTGCTCAGAAGGGAGCCTGCTTCCCCCGCTCTCTCTGCCTGCCTCTCTGCCTACTTATGATCTCTGTCAGGTGAGTAAATAAAATCTTTAAAAAAAAAAAAAGATACTTAATTTTCACCCAGCACACATAGAAGGACAGGAGCCAGAAAAGAAATGTATGTAGTAACCCCATGTGCCTGGCATCCAATCCTCATCCTCCCTTCTCCTAAAGGTACTTCCAAATTTGTTTGGATAGCTCTGGGGTGAGCTTCCTCCACATTCAAAGGGTGGAACAAATGGTTTAGTTCGAATCTAATCTGCATAGCCCCAGACAGTAGCTAGGATACTGGTTCTGAGTAAGCATGTGACCCAATTCTGGCCAAGAGACTATAGAGCAGGACAGTTTGAGGCACTGACTGAAGCTAATCCTACCCTTGGCCTTCCGTCGGGAGAAGCCAATCCATGTTCACACCAATGAAGCCTGCCTGACTTGTACTTTCTGCTTACCTGCAATAAAACATCCTTTTATAGAAAAGTTGTGCTGAAGACAATGTCTTCTACAAAAACTTAGACACCATCTACAAATGATGTTATGAATGACTGAGGCCACTGCTCCTTATATAGCAAAAGTTAAAGAATAAAACTTAAGGGATGCCTGGGTGGCACAGCGGGTTAAGTGCCTGCCTTCAGCTCAGATCATGATCCAGGGGTTTTGGGATGGACTCTCGCATTGGGCTCCCTGCTCAGTGAGGAGCCTGCTTCTCGTCTCCCTCTGGGGCTCCCACTGCTTGTGCTCTTTCTCCTTCTATCAAATAAATAAATAAAATCTTTTTTAAAAAAACAGCTTGAGATTTAGAGTTTCTAATTATAATCCATACAAAGGTATTATGAACAAAGTCTCAAAGCTCAGTATTAGTTTTTCTGCAAAAAGAAGGGTCACAAACCAGATCCACAAAGTCAAATTTTATTTTATTTTTTTTAAAAGATTTTATTTATTTATTTGTCAGAGAGAGCGAGGGAGAGCGAGCACAGGCAGACAGAATGGCAGGCAGAGGCAGAGGGAGAAGCAGGTTCCCTGACGAGCAAGGAGCCCGATGCGGGACTCGATCCCAGGACGCTGGGATCATGACCTGAGCCAAAGGCAGCTGCTTAACCAACTGAGCCACCCAGGCGTCCCCACAAAGTCAAATTTTAAAAGAGATGAAATTCCAGGGTGCCTGGGTGGCTCAGTGGGTTAAGCCTCTGCCTTAGGCTCAGGTCATGATCTCAGGGTCCTGGGATCCAGCCCCGCATCTGGCCCTCTCCTCAGTGGGGAGCCTGCTTCCCCCCGCTCTCTGCCTGCCTCTCTGCCTACTTGTGATCTCTGTCAAATAAATAAAATCTTAAAAAAAAAAAAGATGAAATTCCATTATCTCCAGGTGGAACACGCTTTCTCTGACCATTTGTTTATATATGCCACTCACTCACCACCAAGCCCACAAATGTTCAGCACGTCCTGCTCAGTTTCACTTTACCTACAGTCTAAGATGGTCACACTGAAGTAAGACAGCATGTTATAAAGGGATGTGGCATCAAGAGGCCTCAAAAACAAGGACTTAAATAAAAGGCATCATACCATTTTTCTCACCTGGCGATTCTATTTAACCTTTAGGGAAAGACGAATAAGGAAAGCACCACACCACAAAGCTTATTCCAACACAAGAAGAAATGCAAAGACAAAATGCAAAGACAAAAAAATAACCTAGAATTTCTTCCTTTCATCTTCCTTTCATGCCAGAACCAGAACTCAAACTGTAGCAGTATATACCCTTCTAACAATGCTGGGCTTCTTCAAGCACTGCTAGAGCACAGATGTTTCCTGGGCACATGCTGGTCAGAGAGAGAACCAGCAACATCTTTTGCACACACAGTATCAACAGATACTGTTGATACTGTGTATCTCTCTCTCTCTCTCTGCCTCTCTCTCCCTGCCTCTCTACTTGTGATCTGTCAAATGAATAAATAAAATCTATAAAAAAAAAAAGAAAAAAAGAAAGAAAGAAAGCAAGCTCTCAACATTTATCATAGTACTGCTCAACATGCAATGAAGGTCTCAAATGCAGTTATTAAAAGCGGAGACAAGGGCACCTGGCTGGTTCAGTCGGTAAAGCAGGTGACTCTCGATCTCAGGGTTGTGAGTTCAAGCCCCGCGATGGATATAGAGCTTACTTTAAAAAAAAATAAATAAATAAAAATAAAAATATTTTTGAGTTTAAGTAGTTAATTAAAAGTGGAGGCAAAGAAATGGAGCTAACCATAAAACAAAAGTCAAAGAAGAAAAAAACATCAAAAACCTGAGAGAACAGGGGCACCTGGGTGGCTCAGTCCGTTGAGCGTCTGCCTTCGGCTCACGTCATGATCCCGGAATCCTGGGATCAAGTCCCACATCAGACTCACTGCCCAGCAGGGAGTCTGCTTCTCCCTCTCCTTTTGCCCCTTTCCCTGCTCGTTCTCTCTCTCTCAAATAAATAAACTCTTAAACAACAACAACAACAAAAAAAAAGAAACCCTGAGAGAACAAACCATTAGGGACCTGCTAAGTGGCCTTGGGGGATGTGATCAAACACTGGGTCAAGGACGCAGGGAAAGAGGTAAGGCACCAGCACCCACCTCAGGCAGACCACTGGGGCTCCCAAGATAGCCTCGTCCCAGAGGACAACCACCAGTCCAACCTCTCTTCTGAGCAAGGAACCCCAAAGAGAAGGAAGTTAGCATTAAACAAGGAGAACAATTTCCTAATGAGGAGTCTGGAGACAGAGATTACAAGTGGCACCCAGGAAAATGTAAGGAGGGGGCTTTAAAAGACAAACCAGTAGGTGTGGTCAAGTATTTCCCAGGTAAGCATGAATCTGGGCTAAATTAAAACCAACTCAGTAACTTTTCACTCCCCTCTTCTGTTGCAGATATCAAAAAATGTACTAGGCCAGGAACAGAACGTAACTGAAAACTAAACAAACATCACCCTTTTTAGATCTACCAAATCAAGGCAGAAACAAGAACCAGCAACAAGACTTTTGCCTCCCCTTTCCAAAAGAGGATACCAAAGTCTGGCCCTCCAACACGAGTAGCAAGAAGCACACACTCCGTATTTTGCTGAATTCTGTCCACACTGAGAGACAACTCACTCTCCTCCACATCCTCCCAGCCAAACCAAAATGACTGAGCCTTAGACTTTTCAAAAGCACAAGAGCAATCAAAAGGAGCCCTCAGCTAGGCTTTTACCTCCAATCTGTAACTTCCTATGTGTTCCCTTTAGGAGCTATCAAAAACCTGGTAGAAGTACCAACCTCTCCCCAGTCTGCAGAACAAGCCATTTTTAGCTTCCCAGTTAAGTGTATAATCAGACAAAAATACAGAAGCACTGCCCTTTAAAGAGATCCCAACCCCTCCGAATCTCCCCCCTTGTAAATTATATCTAAATATTCAATCGGAGCTAATCGAACAATTACTTCGATTTACCACTACACTTAGTGCTGCATGCACTGGTGACACTACCTTGCTAACTATACTGGTTCTATTTAAGGTATCCAATTAATCCTACAGCTGTAGTCCTGTTCTCCAAAGACTTCACCCTGAAAAAGAGGAAGGTGAGTATCTGCAGAAAATTACCTCTTTTCTTTCAATCAGGTAAGAGTATGTTGCTACACTACCAAATTCCACAAACCACAACTCACCTTTCCTACCAGTAAAAAAGGATGCATTTACTTTAACAAAAACAGGATATAAAACAAAACCAGTTCTAACAATCTAACACATTTGCAGTAACAAGAACATTTATTTCCATTTTTTTTAAAATGAATGTCTCAGGGTGCCTGGGTGGCTCAGTTGTTGGGCGTCTGCCTTAGGCTCTGGTCATGACCCCCCATCATCCTGCTCAGCGGGAGGCCTGCTTCTCCCTCTCCCACTTCCCTCTCGTGCTGGGTCTCCCTCTGTCAAATGAATGGATAGAATCTTTAAATTAAAAAAAATTGAATGTCTCTCCCATTAAATCTTCTGAACAAAAGAAAACTAATAAATTATAAAAAGCAATTTCAAATCAAGCAATCCATTTTGGGGATTATTTCAGAGTTCAGCTTCTAAACCCATCTTCTATTTTGAAGCACTGTCAGCTTTAGTCCTAAAAAGATAACATAAAACAGCACACAACAGCACCAAAAATTAAACAGAAAATCTAAAGGATGTTCATGTTTTTGCATGGCCTAGGCAAAGAGAGGCATACAAAAGCCACCAAAAATGGTGCCATCCCCACCTTCAAGAAAAATTGCAACAAACAAATGGATAAACCGTAGCACCACACACAGAACAGAACGCTACTCAGACCAAACAAACAAACAAACAACGCCGGGGTCGGGGAGAGGGCCAAAATGGACCCTGAGCTACTTATTAACACCTGCAGCATGAACTCCATGGATCAATCTCAGAAACTCGGGAAGTTCATGAAGCCAGGCACAAAAGACTGTGCCATAAGGCTCTATTCATGACTTGATGGAAACAGGAAACCATACATACAACAGTCACATCAGTGGTGCCAGGGGCTTGGGTTGGACATGGATGCTCTATGCCTTCACACTACATGTTGTCTGTCAAATTCAAGCTATGATTCTTAAAAGGGTGATCATACGGTATCCAAATTAGACTCCAAGAAATGAGTCCCTAAAACAAGTTTTAAGTATTACTCCAAATTCTCTGGATGAAACCAAGAGACAATCCAGACAATGCTGAAGACCCTCTAGAACTGATGGATGTTAATTTACTCAAGAGTCAAAATTTAAGGAACTCAGCTACATAAAATCAAAGTTGACCACTGGGGCACCATCTGTGTTTCCTGTTTCTCGCAGGCCTAGACTATGAGTTCCTCCTTCCCTAAAATCAACATTCTATTCACCAGTTTCACTTTATGTTTTCAAATTACTAACCCAAAAAACTGCAAATTCCACCCACGATGTCTCACAATAATGTATTTTTCCTCTAGAATGCCGCCATTATTTGCACATTCTTGGGCAAAATTAAGAATATGACAAGGTGCTCCACACCTTGTTTTAACCTGTTTTGAGCATTTTGAAATGCATTAAGTCCATTACTGTTATATGCAGCTTCTCCCAAGTTTGAAAGCATTTAATTACATTTTTACTAAGATTAACAGTCAAATTCAAATCCTTTACAGACACCCTGTCCCGAAGAAGCATCAGATCCAAATTTCCAAATCTTCAAAATCATTTGAGACACAAAATCTAAAGCCATGGTTACCGAGAGCACAATAAACAAGAACACCTACTTACATATCTTCACGTCATGGGGAGGGGTGAGGATTAGCTCCAGAAAAAACACTACCATAAAACAAATCTATCAACGCAAACTCTGATCACGCATTTCCTGCCGACAATATACAATCAGATATGCGGCAGTTTTGAAAGCAAACACTTGACGTTGCTAGGAAGAGCAGTATGTTAATATGCACAGATTATTCCAATCAGCTCGTTTTCAGCGCACTTTAATGCTACGAAAATACCTCCGTCTAAGCTGCCTAACTCAAGACTCTTCCGGGAAGTGCTCACCTCCCTGTGGCACCATAAACTCCCTTCTTCCCTGGGTGCCCTCGCCAGTGAGAAGCAGCAGGCCTCGCTGGTCTCCCAGCTCAGGGCTTCTCAACCCCGCACTACACTTGGGGCGGGGGAGCCTGTCCTGTGCCACGCAGGATATTCAGCAGCCCCCTCTTAGGGATGACATTCAAAACTGCCCCCAGTGTCAAACACGCCCGGAGGGAGGACCGGAGGGGGTCAAACGCCCCGGCTGAGATGCAGGGATATAGGAGACCATCCCGGGAGTTCTCAACCTACAAAGTACTCGGGGCACTTGGTGGCTGGACTCCGCAGCAGCAAAGACTCCGGCAGTCTGGATCCGGGGAAGGGTGTCCAATACCCTCGCAGCGCAGGGCTCAAACCCTGACGCAGGCTGCCCTTCCCCTTAGCCGGCAATGCAGCAAGGTTATCTTTACCTTTATAGAGGTTGGTGACGGCGGTGGCTGCGTTTTGGAAGGGGACCCAGAGAGAAAGTCCTGGCTGCTGACACACTCGGTCTGAAAAAGCGGAGGAAAGAGAAAAAAAAAAAACACAAAAGACACAGAAAGAGAGAGAGACACAGAGAGAGAAGATGTTATTTGGGCGTCAATCACTCCGGAACGGCCATATTAGGTTTCGCCATTTTGTTCCAGGGCTTCAGGATCCCACACTCAACTGCGAGGACGGCAAGAAAGGGGTCGCGGCGGGAGCAAGGGCGAGCCGCGGGGCCCAGAGGCGCAACCCCGGGACCGACCGCGGCCGAGGGAGGCGCCCCCTCCCAGTGCCCGCCCCGAGGCCGGCTTCGGGCACAATGGGCCGGCCTCGCCGCCTCCCTTCGCCATTTTGTGACCCGGGGCCCCTCCCTTCCTCTCCCCTCCCTGCCGGGGGGCGCCAGCAGCCGGGCCTCAGCCGCGGGCGGGCCCCCGAGAGCGGCCCCAAACGGGAGCGCCCCCCGCGCCGGCCCCCCGCTCGGCCGCGGCCGCCCGCCGGGCCCGCCCCCCGCGCCGCCATCTTGTGGGGAGGGGGCGACCGGGCGGCGGGGGCGCGGAGGCCCGGCCCGGCCGGCGGGTGGGCGGCCGCCCTCGGGGTTCTCCACCGACCCGCGGACCCCGAGGCGCGGCGGCGGTGGCGGCGGCGGGGCGGCGGCAGCGGCAAGATGGCGGCGGCGGGCCTCACCTTTGTAGAGCTGGGCCACGGCGGTGGCCGAGTTCTGGAAGAGGTGCCACAGCTTCTGCTGCTTGTGCTCGGGCTGCGCGGCGGCCGCCGCCTCCTCTTGCAGCTCGGGGGGCAGCTGCTCGTCCTGCTCGGCCTCAGCCAGGCACTGCCGCTCCCACTTAGAGAACCAGTGCTCCGGCCCGTGCTCCTGGATCTCGGCCTCGCCCTCCTCCTTCCGCTCCTCCATCCTCCGCGGCCTCCCGCGGCCTCGCCGCCGCCGCCGCCGCGTCCTCCTCAGGCGGGGCCCCCGCGGGAGCGTCGTCGTCGAGCGGCCCGGCGGCGGGGCCCAGCGGCCGGCGGCGGCTCCTCGAGGCGGCCCAGGCCTCCTGCACCCCGACGGCTTGCGAGACCCGCCCCGCGGCCCCGCGCTGTCCGGGACGACCCCCGCCCCGGGCCTCCCCACCCCCGGGTCCCGCCGAAGGTCGCCGCGGCCTGGACGACCGCCGCCGCCCGTCGCCTTGCCGGCCTGAGCCTGTCTACCGCCCACCCATGGCGCCGCGGCCCCCCTAGGGCCGCCGCCGCTGACCGCCGAGCCCTCCGCAAAGCCCTGCCTGCGCCGCCGAGCCCACCCCGAAGACTGAGGAACGTCGTCGTCGCCGCCGCCGTCGACGCCTCTGCGGCTGCTGGTCCCCGCCCTCCCCCGCCCACATGCTGACTGGGGAAGCACCGCCCACTCGGCCTCGGCTCCCTTGCCCGGTTGGGGCGCGCCCGTTCCGAGCGCTCTCATTGGTCGGATCCGACCGGTTCCGCGTGCCGGCCTCTGAACACAGCACCGTGATTGGCTTACCGTCCTGTCTGCCTGACGTAACCAATGGGCGGGGGGAAGGGAGCGTGTGTCAGGAAGGATGGAAAAGGAGGGGGTGGAGCTGACAGTGGTTGCGTCCAAGCCAACCAAAGGAAAAAAAAAAAAAAAAAAAAGATAAAAGGTACGCATGCGCCGTGGTTGCTTTCCCGCCCCCCCCCCCGCCGCGGGCGTCGAGTGACAGTCACGTAACCCGGCCCAGCGACCGCGCCCCGCGGGGTCTTTTCAGGCGCTTCCCGGCAACAGGGGCCCCAGAATTAAGTCGGGCCACGGCGCCTTGGTGTCTGGGGTGGCAGTCCGTTTGCCCCAGTTCCTTGGGCTCCAAAACGGCTAGGGGCGTAGAGAAAGAATAAAACGTCCAAGTTGGCAGAGTGCGTCCTCCATCTGTTTAACTTAGAGTCCCATTTCTCGGATGGGCAAGTTGGGCTTCCGAGCCCCAAGAAAAACTTTCAAGTGGCGAGTCTAGCGGCCCTTCCTGCGGCCCGCTGCCCTTCGGGGAGTGCGTCCCGTGACGCGGCCATCCGCCCGATCCGGAGGCCGCCAGCCAAGCGGAGCGCAGGACGGGACGCCCCGGCTAGGGTGGCGACCCCCAAGCCGTCCGGAGGAGCACACTCCGGGGCCACGTGTGCCCGTCTGCATCACGCGCCAGCCCCCGCCTCCCCCAGCCGGAACCCGCGTGGCCATGCGGGGTGGACTGCCCGGCCTCCCGTTAACCCGTGCCGCGCGGTGGCCCCGTCACCCCTGCGGCTCTGGGGCTCCCGGAAGAAGCCGCCACGCAAACGAGTGATGACCGCACAGAGGCAAAACCGGCCCTCCAGCTGCTGGCGGCGAGAGCAGGAGCCACCCAGGGCCTGCAGAAGCTGGCCTGGGTACCACCTCCCAGGAGCTACCACAGCGAGCTCCTGCAAAGTAAAATGGCTTTAAAGCTGTCACTTCTGGACTCAAATGTGACCTCCTCGTTAAGGCCTACGAGTCCCTGTGGGACCTGGGCCCGCCTCCTCCGTGTTCATCTCACGCCATCCTCTGCTTGGCTCGTGCTGCCCAGTCACACTGGCCTTCTTTCTGTTTCCCCAGGACACCAAGCTCTTCTCTGCCTCAAGGCCTTTGCTCTCAGGATACACACTCTCCCTCTAGAATCTTCCCCCTCAAATCTCAAGGCTCTGCTTAAATGGCCTATAAGCCCTTGTCATACCAGCCTTATTAAAGTAGAGCGTTCCACACTCCTGTTGCCTGGTTTTATTTTTTCATACCCTGAATCACTACCTGAAATGACCCTACTATTGATGTGTTTACTTAAAACTCTCTTGTCACTAAAAAGTAACTTATCCGACGGCAGAACCTTGGCAGTCTTGTTCCTGGCTAAATCTTAAAAAGATTGGTAAAGGTGCGCCTGAGTGGCTCAGTGGGTTAAAGCCTCTGCCTTCCGCTCAGGTCCTGATCCGGCTCTCTGCTCAGCAGGGAGCCTGCTTCCTCCTCTCTCTCTGCCTGCCTCTCTGCCTGTCAAATAAATAAATAAAATCTTAAAAAAAGATTGGTAAATAGGATGTAGGAAGAAATGGGGTTAGAGGCCACCCCAGAAAGGACATGCCAGGCAATAGTAGGAGTTATGGACAACCAGAGTGGGAGCTGCGGGCTGTGCACTTTGTCCATCCAGTATCAGAGGCACACAGCCTAGGCTTTACCGATTTTGTAAAAGCACTACAAAAACACAATCTGTTTACTCTATAATATGAAAAGAAATATTTTTTTCAGGAGTGTGTGGATGGCTTAGTCCATTAAGTGTCTGCATGTTGCTCAGCCTGTGATCTCCAGGGCCTGGGATCAGCCCTGCATTGGGCTCCCTGCTCAGCGGGGAGCCTGCTTCTCTCTCTCTCTCTCTTTCTCTCTCTCTCTCTCTCCCTCTGCTCCTCTGCCCTGCTTGTGCGCTCGCTCTCTCTCAAATAAATAAATCTGTAAAATCTAAAAATCTTTTTAAAAAGAAAGTTTTTTCAATAATGATTACAATAGAAAAACATCTGAAAATCTGTCACTTTTATGGAAAAAAAAAAAGTTTAATCTGAGTGCATTTTCACAGAGATTTTTCTGAGAACTGCCATGGTCTTAAATGAGTCTCTCTCCTTCTTCCTCCCTCTCGCTTTCTCTCCCTCTCTCCCCTACCCGGAGAAAAGCACATACACACAGAGATGACTCTGGACACCAGTCTACAGGTCAGCTTCATTCTAAACTGCCGTTTATAAAACCTAAACAACACTATGAGACGTCAATGCCTGGTAGGTGCTCATGGTCAGGCTGCAACAGCTGAAGGATGAGGCTTATCAGTGGCCAATGTGAAAAGCAGCCTGTGCCCAAATGCCATGAGGACAGAAAGTAAGATGTGTAAGGGGTATAAAAGGGTACTTCCCACCGGTGGGAATCACAGAGGACCTCCTGGGGTAGGATGCATTTTTGCTAGGCCATGAAGCATAGACAAGTTTCCTGAAAGGGAGAGGCCCCTCAGAGCAGAGGGACGCATGGATTCAAAGGCACAGAGGTGGAAAAGGCTTAAAGAACGAGGAATAGAGGGGTGCCTGGGTGGCTCAGTGGGTTAAAGGCTCTGCCTTTGGCTTGTGTCATGATCCCAGGCTGCTGGGATCGAGCCCCACATCAGGCTCTCTGCTTGGCGGGGAGCCTGCTTCCCCTCTCTCTCTGCCTGCCTCTCTGCTTACTTGTGATTTCTGTCTGTCAAATAAATAAATAAAATCTTTAAAAAAAAAAAAAAACAGGAATAGGGAGTGACTGGGTGGCTCAGTGGGTTAAGCCTCTGCCTTCGGCTCAGGTCATGATCTCAGGATCCTGGGATCGAGTCCCGCATCAGGCTCTCTGCTCAGCGGGGAGCCTGCTTCCCCCTCTCTCTCTGCCTGCTTGTGATTTCTCTGTCAAATAAATAAATACAATCTTTAAAAAAAAGAAAAAAAGAACCAGGAATAGGCTGCTCTTTCTGCTCATGGGTCCTGCCCCCGTGCTATAATAAAACCAACATTTTTGCATCCAAAAAAAAAAAAAAGAGAGAACCAGGAATAATCTGATTTGCATTTTCTTTCTTTCTCTCGATGAGATAGTACTGCCTTGTTTGGCTTTCTAAATTTAATAAGTACTTACTATCTGAGTGACCTTGGGCAAATTACTAAGACTCTGAGCATCATAAATGGAGTTGGTAATAGAAACTCCTCAGGTTTGCTTTCAGGATTAAATGTGAATAAATGAGAAAAGGACTGAGTGCCATACCAGTCCACAAAATCATTCAATAAAAACTAGCACTCTAGGGGCCTGAGAAAGTGCTCCTACATTAGCCTCCAACCTTGGAATTGGGAGGTCTGGACGAGCCACAATGCATATGACATCTCTCAGCTAAACTCTGGAAACTTCACATCCATTTGAAGTAATTAGCTTTTGATGACCTGAGAAAATGTGGATTGGTGTATACTTTCTTTTTTCTTTTTTTTTTTTTTTTTAAATAGGCTCCACACCCAACGTGGGTCTGGAACTCACAACCCCAAGATCGAGAGGCGCATGCTCCGCTGCCTGAGGCAGGCCAGGACCCCTGTACTTTCATTTTTAATATCTTTCCAGATGTTTAAGTATGTATATGTAAATACTGTTTTGCTGTTGTTAAAGATTTGAGAGAGACAGAGAGAGAGAGACAGTGTACGCCTGCAGGGGGAGGAGCAGAGGGAGAGGGAGAGAGAGAATCCTCAAGCATGCTCTCCACTGAGTGCAGAGCCCAATGCAGGCGAATCCCAGAACCCCGAGATCATAACCCCAGCTGAAATCAACAGCTGGACGCCCAACCAACAGAGCCACCCAGGCGCCCCACATAAACACTTTTAAACATAAAAGATGTATTACAGAGCGTGTTAGAAAACTGAGCTTTTATTTTCGATTTTATAATAGATCTTGGACATCTTTTCTATTTCAAGAAGACACAGGTGACCCTCGAATGATGCAGGGATTAAGTGTATGACCCTATGCACAGTTGAAAATCCATAGGTGACTTTTTTTTTTAAAGATTTTTATTCATTTATTTGCCAGGGATGGAGAGAGGGAACACAAGCAGGGGGAGTGGTAGAGGGAGAAGCAGGCTTACTGCTAAGCAGGGAGCCCCATGCGGGGCTCAATCCCAGGGCCCTAGGATCATGACCTGAGCCGAAGGCAGACGTTTAATGACTGAGCCACCCAGGCACCCCCCATGTGTGACTTTTGACACCCCCAAAACTTACTGCTAATAGTCTCCTGATGACTAGAAGCCTAATCCATAATATACAGTTGATTAACACAGATCATGGGGCGCCTGGGTGGCTCAGTGGGTTAAGCCGCTGCCTTCGGCTCAGGTCATGATCTCAGGGTCCTGGGATCGAGTCCCGCATCGGGCTCTCTGCTCAGCAGGGAGCCTGCTTCCCTCTCTCTCTCTCTGCCTGCCTCTCCATCTACTTGTGATCTCTCTGTCAAATAAATAAAAAAAAAAAAAACACAGATCGTGTATGTTGTATGTACTATCTATCTACTATACTCTTACAATAAAGTAAGCTAGAGGAAAGAAAATGTGACTAAGAAAATCATAACGAGGGGCACCTGGGTGGCTCGGTGGGTTAAGGCCTTTGGCTCGGGTCATGATTCCCGGGTCCTGGGATCAAGCCCCGCATCGGGCTCTCTGCTCAGCGGAGAACCTGCTTCCTCCCCTCTCTCTGCCTGCTTCTCTGCCTACTTGTGATCTCTATCTGTCAAATGAATAAATAAAATCTTTAAAGAAAATCATAACGAAGAATAAATACTTTTATAGTACTGTAGCTATTGAAAAAGTCCACATATAAGTGGACCCACACAGTTCAAACCCATGCTGCTCAAAGGTCAAGTATAGTTGGCTCTTTCCTCATTAGCAGTCACATCGTACCCCATGGTGTAGGCCCGTGATAATGTATTTAGCAGTTCACCACAAAAGAGCATTTGGCTGTGTTCAGGAACTTAGGACTACAGCAATATGTACTCAGCGTTCCCATACATTCATCTTTGCCTTCCTTCAGTAACTTCTTTTCGTATGCATTCCATGACATAGAATCACTTGGTAAAGGCACTGTATTCTGTAGTCACAGGTCCTGTTATTATTAGTACCACAGAAGTACTCCATGTTTCAATTGAACAATTCCAATTACACAGAACAGAAAGTAAAAACGGGAAGTCATTCCACCTCCTCAATTCCAAACTCCAGAAGTAACCTGTAACCTTTGGAAATGATCTCCACGTTTATGTGTAACTATATACATGTGTGTATGTCTTTAAGGGAAAAAAGGTGATCGTTTTAAGAGTACTATCAAAACATTTTTCTCTTGCGGCACCTGGGTGGCTCAGTGGGTTAAAGCCTCTGCCTTCGGCTCAGGTCATGATCCCAGAGTCCTGGGATTGAGTCCTAGGAGGAGTCCTGGGATCGAGTCCTGGGATCAAGCTCCATATCAGGCTCTCTGTTCAGCAGGGAGCCTGCTTCCTCCTCTCTCTCTGCCTGCTTCTCTGCCTACCTGTGATCTCCGTCTGTCAAATAAATAAATAAAATCTTAAAAAAAAATTTCTCTTAACATAATTTGAACATTGTTCCATGTCAGTACATAAATTCTTCTAAAATACTGTAAAATATTTCATTGCCTTAAGTATTTAAGATTCCCTATGGATGGAAATGTAGGGTCTTTGGTGATTATAAATCATGCTATAATGACCATCCTTGTATAAATGTGCTGTACTGAATATCCTTGCAAATGTGTACCCCCAGAAATAGTATTTTGCAGTCAAAAGGTAAAAGAATTAAATATTTTATGAGAGACTTCAAAAATGTCCTTCAGAAGGCAGAGTAATTGTCACTGCCTCCAAGAAGTACATAAATGCATTGTTTTTCCCGTCTTGCTAATAGTATTTATTTTTTTTTAAACATTTTATCTTATTTATTTGACAGAGAGAGATCACAAGTAGGCAGAGAGGCAGGCAGAGAGGAGGAAGCAGGCTTTCCACGGAGCAGAGAGCCCGATGCGGGGCTCGATCCCAGGACCCTGGGATCATGACCTGAGCTGAAGGCAGAGGCTTTAACCCACTGAGCCACCCAGGCGCCCCTTGCTAATAGTATTTAAAAAAAAAAAAAAAAAAAAAAACCCTCTGCACTTTGCTGATCAAATAAGCAAAAAATCAGTATCTCCTTATGGTTGTACTTTGATCTGTCCAGTTTCCCAGGCTGTCATCGGTTTTTTTAATTTTGTTTATCCTTTTCCATCTTTCTCGCCCTGGAAATGTTTTAAATTGTTAAATCTTTGACTTTCTAGCTTCTGAGTTTTGCATCAGGCTTAGGAAGGCTTCCTAAGGCTTTCCTCCGAGATTATCTGTTAACATGATTGAATCAAAACTGAAATGGCAGCCCATCTTTTGCCTCCCCTACCGGACTACTGAGCATAAACGTCAAAAGAATGCACCAGCTTCTCGTGTTATATAATGCGTGCATTCATCACAGTAAGCAGTATTAAGTGGCCTCGTAGATTAATTACTGCCAGAAACGGTCAAAGTTAGGCTCAAGGACTTGAGTCAAAAGACATGAGAAAAGTGAAATAACACTGTGAGCACAAAGGACCAATCAAAATAAGATAAAATCAAACGCCTTTTATCTAACACTTAACAGCATATACCCTTATACAAGAGCAGTGTTTTTGTGTGTTTTAATATACACCCTGTTCCTGTTTGGGACAATGTTGACATACGAAATACACCCCCCCATGCTGCATTCAGCTCCCTACGGAGGATGAGATTCTTCGTCCGAGTAGATCTAGACGCTAAAGGTGGCCTGGCTTGTGCCGTTGAGGGGGGACCCACCACAGAATCTCACAGTCCGCAAGCGCAGAAACAACCTTCCTCCTCTTCAGGGAGGTGGAGGAAGGAGAGTGGGACAGATGTATCCGATCCTTTTTTTCATAGCTTTCCTGGGGCACAAAAGGCAAGCTCATGATCAAATCTGCTCACAGCTTACCTCATTCGGTAAATTGAAGGGAGGCGTTTCTCCCTAAACTCTTTGTTTTCAATACAAACCCAGAGAACAAAGTTGAGTTTTGAAAAAGATTTTTAACAAAAATTGGAAGCCTTATATGTTCTTCTTGCCTTGCTATGAAATGCAGTTTATCTCAGACAAGCAAATGCTATGCCTCTTAAAAAAGCAATAGAATATACTGCTGGTCTGTTGTCTGTGACACGGAAAAAGTGTCCAAGAATTTCAGACCTCGTGCAGGAAATATTGGATTCTCCAAAGGGTCTCTCCAAACTGAACATAGAATGGGATAGTATAAACATAACATGGCCGGCTAGCTCCCTTCCCAATATCCATTCCACAGGTATTTTTTGCTAACAGAGCCTAAATTGTATTCCAGTGGGCAGTGTGCCCAGCTCAAGGACTACATTTCCCAGCCTCCTTTGTGACAAAGGGAGGATGATGAAATAGGAGGGAGTCATAGGGTGGGGCTTCCAGGAAAGCCATTTAAAAGGAAGTGACTTAGCTTGGTCTCTTCCTCTCACTACTTCCTCCTTCCTGGGGCTTGGAATTCAAACGAGATCGGCTGGGCTGCGGCAGCCATCTTTGACCAAGGGGGTAACCTTAAGGAAGGAAGCCATATGCAGAGAACGGTGGAGCAGAAAGGAGGAAGTCTGATGAACTTGTGGATGTCCTCAGACTACCTCTAAACTTTTTTTTTTTTTTTTTTTGGTAAGCTAGTTCATATAAGCATCTGTGGTCAGGTTTCCACACCAACAGTGAAACACAATTCATTACTCATTATAGTACATAAAGCTCATGTAATCTGGATGGTGCCAAATAAAGATAATATTCTGTAGTTTGGGGAGTTTTGAGGTTGCTGTTTGTGCTTTATCTTTGCTCTTACCCACTTTTTATGTAACATTTCCCTATTACAACAGTGTGTTCCTTGCATGGCTGGTGCTCAGTCTGAAACCAAAGTTACAGTTTGCTTCCAGTTATAAAATAGTAGGTTAAGAATGATCTCTCTTGGGTGCCTGGGTGGCTCAGTGGGTTAAAGCCTCTGCCTTCGGCTCAGGTCATGATCCCAGAGTCCTGGGATCGAGGCCCA
Organism: Lutra lutra; assembly: GCF_902655055.1. Lineage (NCBI taxonomy): Eukaryota > Metazoa > Chordata > Mammalia > Carnivora > Mustelidae > Lutra > Lutra lutra. Next base: position 7,330,432 of record NC_062295.1, on the reverse strand, counting down.
CATCGGGCTCTCTGCTCAGCGGAGAGCCTGCTTCCTCCTCTCTCTCTGACTGCCTCTCTGCCTACTTGTGATCTATCTCTCTATCAAATAAATAAATAAAATCTTAAAAAAAAAAGAATGATCTCTCTTAACTGCTATCTAAAGGGTGAATCGTAGGCAGTTAAAGGTATTTTCAGAAAGACTGCCCATGGACTTCCCAACTTGCCACAGCTTGGCAGGTAGTGCCCAGGGCTGGGGCTGGAGGCACGCTCCAGCACTGCGGTGATGTCACCATGAAAAGACCCTCATGACAGAGTTTCCCAGGCCTCCAGTTTCTGGCTGCTAAGTGATTCCTTGATTTTCCCAAAATCTGTTTTAAGATGATACAGCTCTGAAGAAAAAAAGTCTCAGGTCCATTTGCCAAGATGGGTGTCAAGAGAGAACCAGCTTCTCACTGGGCAAGTTGTCCACACGACGGAGTCCCAGTGTCTGGCCATAGCCAGCATCCTGAAACAGTAATTCAGGCTCTGGAATTCAGTCCACAGCTCTACGCGCCTCACGCAAATCCCGTTTGATCTCGCTCAAATGTAGAAGTCTGTTTCTGTGTGGCTGGGATGGGCCCTGAGTGGGTGCATTTCTAACAAGCTCCCAATGATGCTGGTGCTCCTGGGGCACAGACTGCATCTTAAGTGGGAAGGCACTTGCTGGCTCTTCTTACAATACAGTCCCAGTCTCTGTTGGGCACCTTTTTGTCATTCAGATCTCTGTTCACATGCTACTTCCTCTGAGCAGCTCTCCTTGACCAGCCAGCCCATAGTAGTCTCCTGGCCCCCATGCTTTTCTACTTCACCCAAATTTCACCTGTATCACGTGGGGCCTCCCCACCCCCAACGCCCACCACAATTTTCATAAGATCAGGTCAACTGAGTGTCTAAATCACAAATTTAGAGTTTGGGTTGAAACCAGAAATTGGGAGTGGAGTCATATTAATGCCTCGGTTGTTCTATTCCTCCTTGAAGGACATAACCCCAGCCCAGGAATCATGCCCTCAAATTCATTTCCAGGCAGGATGGAGTTTCTTGGTTTCTAATATATGCATGATCCCAGGGCATTAGCCTTTTAGCATTTTTCCTTCCAGTCTTTCATGTTAATATAATTATTTTCAGTGGTGTGCTGGAGCTGGCTCCTGCAAGTTTAGCAAGCCAGTTGCTTCCATCTATCCAACTCCTCCTCTGATGACATCATGAGGTACCTTGAAATCAGCCACAGTGGGCACGTTTATACCATGGAAATGCTACAAATGAGAGATTTTTTAGTTTCAGAGTGTCAGGGTTTTTTTTTTTTTTTTAAGATTTAATTTGAGAGAGAGGGAGAGAGGAAGAGAGACCATGGAGGGGGAAGGACAAGCAGACTCTCTGCTGAGCAGGAAGCCTGATGTGGGGGTCAATCCCAGGACCCCAAGATCATGACCTGAGCTAAAGGCAGACACTTAACCGACTGAGCCACCCAGGCACACCTCCAGAGAGTCTATTGTTAGCAATCTACCAGGACATCACTGATTTAACTTACATGACATCAGTTTTCCCCAGTCACGTATCCTAACTACTTAACGCCCCTCCTAAAGTGCACCAGGAGCTTGTCCCAGTAAATGGGGACAGATGATACATAACTAAACACACAAACAAGAAAATTCTAGGAAGCAGTACAGTATGAAGAAAATGAACAAAACCGCTGTTATGTTCAATGAAGTCCTTTTATCCACCCCTTCACATATCATAAACAGTTGCCCAAGTTTTAAAAAGGTTTAAGGAGCATTCTTCCTATGCATAATATTTACTCCTCATGATAATAATCTTCTAATTTATTTATGCAATCCTCGACAATTGAGAGCTTTTTAGCCTTGGCACTGTAGATATTCTGGATCAAATAATTCTTGGGTGGGGGCGCTGTCTCATGCATTGTGGGATGTTGAGCTGCATCTCTGGCTTTTTCCCACCAGATGCCAGTAGCAGCAGTGCCCACTATCCCAGTTAGGGCAACAAAAAATGTCTCTGGATTTTGTCCCCTGGTGAGCAAAATCACCCCGGTTGAAGATCACAGCCTTAGCTGGATATTACATTGACAAACGAAGGCTTCTAAGAAGGAAGGGGGTCTCAGAGAGTGGCTCCAGTAGCAGCCGTGCCCACTGGGAACTTGTCAGAAATGAAGATTCCCAGGCATCAGAATCTCCGGGGTGGGACCAGGCAGTCTGTGCTCTAACAAGCCCTCCCGGGGATTCTGATGCACAGTCCGGTTTGATTGGGGGCCAGAGATGAAGGTTTTTAGGAACCACAACAGTGTTTGGTAGCTTTGTATTGCAATGCGTGGTTGTGGTTGCATCATAATGATGTGTGTGTGTGTGTGTCCCACCTACACATCTCTGGCTAGTATAGGTGATTAGAGCAAATTAGCTGAGTTCAGGTGTACTTTGGACTTAAGTACCACCTTTTAGCTCAGGATTACCGAACACCACTTATTTTTACCCCAGGGAGGCTCTGGGAAGCTCTGGGACATGCAGTGGGATGAAGGATGTGAGGGGCGGTGCCCTGCATCGTCTAAACACATTGTCTGGGTTATTGACTGGAAGCATTCAGATGTGTTACAATAGCCAGGAAGGGGCGCCTGGGTGGCTCAGTCGTTAAGCATCCACCTTTGGCTCATGTCATGATCCCAGGCTCCTGGGATCAAGCCCCGGGTTGGGCTCCCTGTTTGGTGAGAAGCCTGCTTCTTCCTCTCCCACTCTCCCTGCTTGTGTTCCCTCTCTCACTGTCTCTCTCTCTGTCAAATAAATAAATAAAATCTTTAAAAATAATACTACTAATAATAGTCAGGATAGGTTATGCCGTTGTCAATGACCAAACAACAACAAAAAGATCTACAGTGAAGACTGGAAAGCAAATGGGTCCTGACTCTACCTTCCAGCGGCCACGTGGCGATTCTCCACGTGTAAACCCTGGTTCTCTAATAACGAGCAGTTTGGTCTTTTCAGAAGCCAAAGAACCACAAGACGCAAAGTCAAGGCAAGATGTGCCACCAGCAGCTACCTCCTGCTCTTGCCACCATCTTCTACCTCAGGAGGCCATGAACTCTGCTCAGAAGTACGGGTTCACAAGGCTTCTTTCATCGTTTGTCAATGGGGGTTCCTACCGTGGGAACAAAAATGCTTCTGGTCCTGCTGTTCTCAAATGTGGCGGTATTGTCCCATTCCAAAGAGCATTTTTGGAGATGGGGGTGGTGGGAGTTAGGGTGTTCCAGTGACTGGGTCTCCTGGTACTTACTGGGTTAGTGCCAGGGTCATTAAAACATCCTCCAGAGTGCTCGTGGGATTGTAAAATGCTACCATCCATCCCTTTGAAAAATAAGTCAAGAGTTCCTTCGAAAATTCACCATACATGGGCCCCTGGCTGGCTCCCTCGGTACAGCACCTATCCGACTCTTGATCTGCGGGTCATGAATTCGAGATTTAAGTTATCTCTACCCACGCAGGTCACTTTAAAAATAAATAAATAAATGTCACAAAATAAAATAAAATTCAACAGACACTTCCAATAAGACCCCCACCATTCATCTAGGTATTTACCAAAAAGAAAAGAAAGCCTATGCCCATACCGTTTCACCTAGGTATTTGCCAAAGAGAAAAGAAAGCCTATGCCCGTACCGTACATACAAGTTCATATCCACCCTATGTGCGAGAAGCAAAAACTGAAAGTCATGGGAGGGTCCCTCGACAGGTGGAAGGAGAAACAGACCTCGGGGCATCCACGCAACCGACAGATGTATAACAATAAGAAGGGATGAACTCTTGGTACACGAGATACAGTATGGATGGATCTCAAAATAATTATGCTGAGTGGAAGAATCCAGATCAAAAGAAAGAAAGAAAGGAAAGGAAAGGAAAGGAAAGGAAAGGAAAGTTAAGTTCATGCTTTATGATTCATTCCCTTTATGGAAAATGCAAACATATCTCTAGGCACAGAAAACAGACCAAAGGTTGCTGGAGATGAAGGGGAGGACAGGGAAAGACCAGAAGGAGGGATTACAAGGGGAGTCTATTGTAATCCCCTTTGGGAAAGGAAACCGTTTGGATGATAGTTATGTTAAGTAAGTCTCCATGGGGCAGCTCGCGACCTGACAGCTGGTTTCTTTGGGCAGAGGAAGAGAGAGAACAAGAAGGTGCCCTAAGCAGACGTGACAGTTTTTAATAACCTACTCCTGGATGTGACATCCATCACTTCTGCGGTATTCCGTTCATCGGAGGCCCGTCAGGGAATCCAACCCACACCGGAGGAAAGGGAATTACACAAGGGCATGAATACAGAGAGAGTCGTGGATCTTTGGGGACCCCCCCTCAGAGGTTGTCCACCCCAAGGAACAGGTGCAAAGGAACCTACACATTCCCCGGCTCCCAAATGAGGGGATTCCCTAAATGAGGGGATGTTAACGATGGCCTGGCAGGTCAGAATCACCTCACAAGGACATTTTCTTTCCTTCTTAAAAAAAGAGGGGGGGGGCTGCCTGGGTGGCTCAGTGGGTTAAGCCCCTGCTTTCAGCTCAGGTCATGATCTCAGGGTCCCGGGATCGAGCCCCACATCGGGCTCTCTGCTCGGTGGGGAAACTGCTTCCCCCTCTCTCTCTGCCTGCCTCTATGCCTCCTTGTGATCTCTGTCAAGTAAATAAAAATCTTAAAAAACAAAAAACACAGCACGGGGGAGACTGGCTGGCTCACTCAGGTAAAGCTTGAGACTCTTGGCCTCAGGTTTGTGCACTAGAACTTCACTTTGGGTGTAGAGATTACCTAAAAATAAAATATATATTTTTAAAGATGTTATTTACTTACTTGACAGAGACATAGACAACAAGAGAGGGAACACACAAGCAGGGGGAGTGGGAGAGGGAGAAGCAGGCTTCCCAGGGAGCAGGGAGCCCGATGTGGGGCTCAATCCCGGGACCCCAGGATCATGACCTGAGCCCAAGGCAGATGCTCAAGCACTGAGCCCCCCCAGGCGCTGCTTAAAAATAAAATCTTGGGGCGCCTGGGTGGCTCAGGGGGTTAAAGCCTCTGCCTTCAGTTTGGGTCATGATCCCAGGGTCCTGGGATGGAGCCCTGCATTGGGCTCTCTGCTCAGCAGGGAGCCCGCTTCCTCCTCTCTCCCTCTCTCTTTCTGCCTGCCTCTCTGCCTACTTGTGATCTGTCTGTCAAATTAAAAAAAAAAAAAGAGTAAATCTTTAAAAGTTCTATTTATAAGGAAAAAATTTGTCATGACGTTATGATGGGTGTTAACTAAATTTACTGTGGGGATCATTTAACAACATATACACTTACTGAATTACTACGTCATACCCCTGAAACCATTACAACATTCGATGCCAAACACCAGTTTTGTCTCAATTAAAAAAATTTAGCCCAGTGGTATCTGCCCAGGGGGTCCTAAGAGCCGAAGGCACCAGCACCACTGGCAACAGCGTGTGTTTCTGACGTGTGATGGGAGGAAGGACATGAGGGGTGGTGCCCGGCTTCGTCTAAACATACTGTCTGGGATACTGTCTGGAAGCATTCAGATGTGTTCTAAGAGTCGGGATAGGTTATGCTGTTGTCAGTGCCCAACAACCACAAAAAGATCTCCGCTAACCCCACAAACATCTGTGTCTTACTCGGGCGTAGCCTGCTCTGGGTCCAGGCAACAATCCGGGGCTGCTGCCCTCCACGGGTGATGCGCCGTGACTCAGGGATGCAGGCGGCTTCCGACTCGGGACCCCAACCTCCACAAAAGGGAAGATGAAGACTGGACAGTCTTGCAGAGACTTTCTGCTGCCTCAAATAGGAAGTGACACATCACTTCTGATCATAATCTGTTGGCCAGAGCTGGTCATATGGCCCTGCCTAACACGAGAGGAGGACAGTGACTGGTATCTCCTTACACCCGAGAGCAAGTTAACGTTAATACTAACCTTTTTCATAGATGGCCCCCCTGCCACGCATAGGACTCCACATGTTTCAATATTTACGGTAAGGCCTTTGTATTAACTTATTTGCTCCCAATAATTCCCCAAGGAGGTTAGTATTTATTTAAAGATTTGTTGGGGCGCCTTGGTAGTTCAGTCAGTGAAGCATCTGCCTTTGGCTCAGGTCATGAACCTGGGGTCCTGGGATTGAGCCCCACGTGGGGCTCCCTGCTCCACGGGAATCCTGCTTCTCCTGCTTCTCCCTCTCCCACTCCCCCTGCTTGTGTTCCTGCTCTCGCTGTCTCTCTCTGTCAAATAAATAAATTAAATCTTTTTTTTTAAAGATTTTCTTTATTTATTTGACACAGAGAGAGAGAGATCACAAGTAGGCAGAGAGGCAGGCACAGAGAGAGGAGGAAGCAGGCTCCCTGCTGAGCAGCAAGCCTAATGCGGGGCTGGATCCCAGGACCCTGAGATCATGACCAGAGCTGAAGGCAGAGGCTTAACCCACTGAGCTACCCCAGCACCCCAATAAATGAAATCTTAAAAAAAAAGATTTATTTGTTATTTATTTGAGAGCAAGAGAGTGTAATCTCAAGCAGGCTCCCTGCTGAGCACTGAGCCCATGTAGGGCTCCATCCCAGGACCCTGGGATCATGACCTGAGCTGAAGGCAGAGACTTAACCGACTGAGCCACCCAGATGCCCTGAGGTTTGTATTTTTATTCCCATTTTAAAGATGAGGAATTGAGGGGCACCTGGGTAGATCAGTTGGTCAAGCCTCTGCCTTCAACTCAGGTCATGATCCCAGGGTCCTGGGATAGAGCCCCATATCAGGCTCCCTGAGGGGGTCTGCTTCTCCCTCTCCCTCTGCCCCTCTTCCCCACTTGTGTTCTTTCTCTCTCTTTCTTTTTTTTTTTTTAAAGATTTTATTTATTTATTTGACAGAGAGAGATCACAAGTAGACGGAGAGGAAGGCAGAGAGAGAGAGAGAGAGAGAGGGAAGCAGGCTTCTTGCTGAGCAGAGAGCCCAATGTGGGACTCGATCCCAGGACCCTGAGATCATGACCTGAGCCGAAGGCAGCGGCTTAACCCACTGAGCCACCCAGGCGCCCCTCTCTTTCGAATAAATAAATAATCTTAAAAAAAAATAAAGATGAGGAATTGAGGTGCAAAGAGGTTCCTAAGATATGTTTCTATCCACAGAACACTTATTTTTGTTTATATATATTTTTAACTGAAGTATAGTTGATGTTACCCACAGAACGCTTCTGACACCAGATGCCATTGGATGGTAGGGCTGTGTCATTTCTAAAACTAATTTCCTATTTGGGGCACTTAGCTTATTTTCAGTTTTTGGTTCCTACAAATAATACTGTAATGAGCTAGGCTGGGTTTTCTGTTGCCCCAATCTTTGCATACATATTTGTTTTCTTCATATAAATTTCTAAACATAGAGTGGAAGGGTTAGGGTAGCCTATTTCAAGCCTACAGAGGTGAATTGCTGAATGTCCTCCCTATCTCCACCCCCCACCCCGGACGGTGCCTGTTTCTCTATATACCCACCCACAATGGATATTAAATATTTGTTTAAAAATCTGTGCAGACTGCTTCAGTGTGATATTTTTAATGCAATTCAATGTCTTCTATCTGAAAAAATAAAAGGTCTTTATTTAAAGTGCGAATCCAGGGGGGCCTGGCTGGCCAGTCCATGGAGCATACAACTCTTGATCTCAGAGTTGTGAGTTCCAGCCCCGTGCTGGGTATAGAGATTACTAAAAATAAATGAGTAAATAAAAGTTAAAAAATCGAGAATGGCATGTTCTTCTGACTGATCCAGCCAGGCGCCCCCACCCCAAAATTTTGGAAGTGTGAGTCCAAATGAAGTATTTTAAAACTAGCCTTCCTTTGAATAGATCTATGCTATAGACACTAATATTAGATCTGTAACCACGAGACTAAGGAGGAAATCAATGCAACTGGCTATTAAAATCAGGCATTCAGGGCGACTGGATGGCTCAGTCATTGGGCCTCTGCCTTTGGCTCAGGTCATGATCCTGGGGTCCTGGGATCCAGCCCTACATCGGCCTCCCTGCTTGGTGGAAAGCCTGCTTCTCCCTCTCTTTCTCCCCCTGCTTGTGTTCTCTCTCTCTTTCTCTTGCTGTGTCTCTGTCAAACAAATAAATAAACTCTTTTAAAAAAAAATCAGGCACGGGCGCCTGGGTGGCTCAGTGGGTTAAAGCCTCTGCCTTCGGCTCAGGTCATGATCCCAGAGTCCTGGAATCGAGCCCCACATCGGGCTCTCTGCTCAGCAGGGAGCCTGCTTCCTCCTCTCTCTCTGCCTACTTGTGATCTCTGTCTCTCAAATAAATAAATAAAATCTTTAAATAAAACGTTTATTTAAAAAAAAATCAGGCACTCTACAGTGGAGAAATCTGGCAGACATTGTCCACCAGGTGACCAAAGTTCACATCAAGAGTGAGAAATCAGGACACCTGGGTGGCTCAGTCGGTTAAGTGTTTGCCTTCAGCTCAGGTCATGATCTCAGGGTCCTGGGATCAAGTCCCACATCTGGTTCCTTCGTCAGTGGGGAGCCTGCTTCTTCCTCTGCCTCCTGCTTGAGCCCTCTCTCTCTCTCATAAATGAATAAAATGTTAAAAACAAAAGAGGGGGGTCATGAGAAATCCTAATGGTAGTACATACCCTTAACATAAGTGGTGAGGAAGGCACTTTATCTCAGTGGTTTTCCTTCCCAAAATCCATAACCCCAGCATAATTATGAGAAACACATCAGACAAATCCCAATTGAAGGACATTCTACATTTATTTATTTTTAAATCATCTCTATACCCAATGTGGGGCTCGAACTCACAACCCTGAGATGAAGGGTCACATGCTCTACCGACTAGGCCAGCCAGGCATCCCTGTATCCATCCATGTATATGAAATACGCTTAATAAGCAAATCCATAGACAAAAAAAAAAAAAAAAATAGATCAGCTGTTGCCAGGGGCTGGGGTCCGCAGGAATGGGGAGTGACTGCTACATGGGTATATGTTTTCTTATAGAGGTGAAGAAAATGTTCTAGAATCAGCACAATTTTTGAATATATTAAAACCCAGTGAATTGGGCACTTTTTTAAAAAATAAGATTTTATTTATTTATTTGACAGAGGGAGACACAGTGAGAGAAGGAACAGAGCAGGAGGAGTGTGAGAGGGAGAAACAGGCTTCCCACTGAGCAGGGAGCCCAATGTGGGCTCGATCCCAGGCCCCCAGGACCCTGGGATTATGACCTGAGCCGAAGGCAAACACTTAACGACTGAGCTGCCCAGGCACCCCTGAACTGGGCACTTTATTTTTTTTTTTTTAAGATTTTATTTATTTATTTGACAGAGAGAGATCACAAGCAGGCAGAGAGAGAGGAGGAAGCAGGCTCCCCGCTGAGCGGAGAGCCCGATGCGGGGCTCGATCCCAGGACCCTGAGATCATGACCTGAGCCGAAGGCAGCGGCCCAACCCACTGAGCCACCCAGGCGCCCCTGAACTGGGCACTTTAAAATGAAGTGTGTTATAGTATACTAATTAAATCCTAATTTTAAAAAAACAAAGTCTGAGAAACCTTCACGATCTAAAGGAGTCTAAGGAGATAGGACACCAAATGTAATGTGGAATTCTGGATGGGATTCTGGAACAGAAAAAGTGCACTCAGTGAAACTTAAGGAAATCTGAACAAAGTACAGACTTTAGTTAATAATCGTGTATCAGCATTTGTTGTTTAATTGTGACAAATATACGACAATCATGTAAGATGTTCATACAGGAAAATCAGGGGAAAGTGAGTGTGCAGTATATGGGAAATCTCTGTACTATCTTTGCAGCTCTTCTGTAAATCCAAAACTGTTGTAAAAGTTTATTTTTAGAGGCTCCTGGGTGGCTTAGTCAGTTGAGCCTCCAACTCTTGGTTTTGGCTCAGGTCATGATCTCACAGTTGTGGGATTGATCCCTGCATCAGGCTCTGTGCTCAGCATGGAGTCTGCTTCAGATTCTTTCTCCTTCTCCCTCTTATTCTCTCTCTCTCTCAAATAAATAAAATAAATCTTTTTTTAAAGTTTATTTAAAAAAAAAAAAAACACACCCAATTGCAATCATTTGGGCCACTTTAAAAAAATATATAGCCTCTAGCTCTAAGGACACAAGGCTATTCCGATTTTGTCATCAGGAAAACTGCCCCTTTGGAAACAGAGCCCTGTTGTGGGCATTTGGGATCATCAGGGAAGCTGTTGGCTGAGCTGAGGATAAATACCAGCAATTCTATTCTCAGGAAGTGGTGCTCACTGCTAACAATACTTCCTTACCCTTCAGTGTGTATCATGTCTGGGCCTGAATTATCCCATCTGGCTAAGTCCTGATTCTGGGAGATTTTGTTGTTGGAAAACATTGGGAAATTTCAGTGGATTTGCCTGGAAAGAGAAAAATCTTACTTTTTTTTTTTTTTTTTAAAAACAGGTGACTAACTTCAACATAAATTCCAACGCTTGTGATAGGAAATCAGATGATGCAAGGTGAAGCAGAAGTGTCAGACTTTGAAATGACATAGGGCTTTAGGGGACAGCCAGGCCCGCCAGTTTGCAAGCACACACTGGTCCAGCCCTGAGAAGCCGCTCTTGCAGAAACACCTAGGATGCTGACCTATTCCATAGAAAATAACCACCGCAGAGGTGGGAGTTAGGCTCTTGTGAAAGTTTAAATTAGGAGAAATTGTCGTTGAAGAACTTAAAACCAGAGGGAAAAACAGGGGAATGGACAGCACATCTGTAAGCATTCCGAGAAATCATTTAGCTTCACTAAAATTATTCTAACAGCAACAGAAATAGCAATGAGTAGCATTTTCTGCACACGCAGCAATGCTATGTTTGTTCCCTTTTTAAAAGGAATCCTGTGACCCCGCTCCCCACAAAACCCCATTTTGAGGTCAAGGCCTGAATCACTCTGGATACATACCCCTTGGAGAAGCTTGACCCAAACCAATAAAAAAAAAAGAAAGTCCAGAAGAGCCAAATTCTTGGCTTTCACCAATTTCTAAACAGGCTTTTGAAATTCATGGCAGAGATAATAATCTTGATAGCCAAGGCTTTTGGTTTGCAAGATTCGCAAAAGAGGTTCTTTTTTCAAACGTCTCTGAACTGGTTTTGAGTAGCAAGACTTTGGATTCAAAGCAAATCCCTGAAGGAATCTTGGAATAAAGTTTCTGCCACAACAAACAGTACATCTGGGGGGGGGGGGGTAGATGAAAAGTCAGATTATCCCGTTCCTGAGGATGAAAATGTCCAAAATAAAACAAAAAACAAAACAACAACAAAACCTTGGGGAAGAGGAATTACAAATTCCAGGGCCCTAAAGAGGGGGTAAAACAAGTTTGGCCATGAGCTGAGGAGCTAATCATTATTGAAACTGCCTTCGTTATTCTATTCCCTCTATTTCTGTTTTTCTTTTTCTTTTCTTTTCTTTTCCTTTAAGTAAGCTTTACACAGAACCTGGGGCTTGAACTCATGACCCTGAGATCAGGAGTTGCATGCTCCACCGACTGAACCAGCCAGGCGCCCTTATTCTAGCTTTTTTGAAAATTTTCATATTAAAAATTCTGCTATTGTTAGTTTTAACAGGGAAGCTGGGAGACCAGTTATCATGATTGTGCAGGCAACAAGTGGTGGTTGTGTGCGCCAGGGTAGCTGAGATGGGGAGGATGTGGGAAGCTGGAGTGAGGCAGATGGATGTCTGGGAGGCACTGGGTTAAATCCCCATGCATTTCCCCTCCTTTTTCACCTAGGGAGTTTAGTGGACCCTGCCCGCCCGCAGGGGGCACTCCGGGAAGTGGGGGGGTGAGGAAGGATAGGTTGGGAGAAGAGTGATCCTAGATTAGCCACCGCAGTGGTTCTGGAGAAGGGTCCCTGCCCCGTGGCGCCACCTACAGCCCGGGGAAATTAGGTATATCCTAACATCAGATGCTTCTGGGTTTCAGTCTAAGGAGCCTTGGAACCTCAAAGGATTTTCAGTAGGCAGTGGCCTGAACTGGTTTTCCAAAGTCCCCTCTACCCCACCTACCGCATGGAGCAGTTCAGAATGCGGCAAGGATGAGCTCTGGTTCATCTCCGCATCTCTGCTCTTTGCTTCGCTGGGGCTTTGCCGACAACCAGAGTCCCCAGCAGTCGTTTGTTGTGTGGATAGAGAAGTGGGTGTGCCATGTCAGAAAATTTGGGGGCCTTTCTGGACAATCCAACATGTTGGTATAGTGAGTCCAGTCAATGGGTAAGAACGTCCATTCTGAGAGCTGGGTTCATATCCTGCCACCGTCACTCACCTACCAGCTGTGTGACTGCAGGCAAGTCATTTAAGCCTCAGTTTTCCCATCTGTAAAGTGGGGGTGGTAGTACTAGCACTAATAACAGTACCTTCCTCATAGGTCTGTTTTGAGTAAACTCACCCAATGACATGCTTTATACACAGAAAGGTCACAGGAAAGGCTGGCTGTGATGAGAGGTGAAGAGTAAGATAAAGAAACCATTAAAATGTTGCAAACCCTCCTCGCGCGGCCAGGAATGCCCAGAAAGTTTCCCTCCTCCCTCACCCGGCCGGGCAGGGGGTGCAGTCGTTTTATTCCCCATTGGCTCTAGCGTGATGCACAGAGCTCTGCTCCCGGTAGGGGGCGCAGTAAATATTGACTCAAAAAGCCAACAAGCCAGGAGAGTTTCTCAGGGAGCAGAATCCACCTCTTACCTTAAAGAATCCCACAAAAGCAAAAACCGTGTCAGAGGGAAATTATTTGAGGAACGACTCCCGAATGTGACAGTGGGTGAGGAAAAGTATCTCCTATTGAAAAAATTGTGTGTGTGTGTGTGTGTTTTAAGATTTTTTTTTTTTTTCAAAAGGATTCTCTACACCCAACTTGGGGCTCGAACTCACAACCCCGCAACCAAGAGACACACGCTCTCCGGACTAAACCAGCCAGATGCCCCCAAAAGACTGTGCTTTGAGACAACTGTTTGCTTGCTCAGAAGCAGCAGAAAAGATTTGGGGGCGGCAAGCCACAACAAATACTGTCATTAAAGCAAAATTAGTACAGGTCTTAAATTCCCGAGGTTACAAAACAGCCTGGCTGAGGTCATTTGTGCCTAATTATTGTGCCTAATAATTACCTTGACTAATTAGAGCAAAGGTTTTGGAGTGTGTTTCTATTCCCAGACACTGAGTCATCAGTGACCCAGAATAAATCATTTCACTCTATTTGTGTCTTGGATCTTCGGCATGGAAGCACCCTTGGCCAACACCTCCGGGAAATTCCAAAGGCTTCATTAATTAATATTTGAAAAACAATGTAATTTGTATATCTCGGGCCTATAGAAACATGACATCAGTATGTTTTGTATGTTGGGGTCATTTATTTAATTATTCACCTACTCCCCAGGTGCACTTAATATTTATTAATATTTATTAAGTACCTCTTCCTAGCCAGGCCCTGAGATAAGAAGTGGGAGTACAACATGAACAACACAGATGGGCCCCTGTCCTCATGAAGCTTATAGTCTAAGGGTGGAGGCAGATGGTAAGTAAGTAAAGCAACAAACAAAATAATTACAAACTGTGAAGTGCTACAAGGAAAATTACTCTGCTACAGGTACTAGCAGAAGAGGTGATCACGGAGGGCTTCTTAGAGGAGGTGGCCCCCAAGCTGAGTCCTGAAGGAAATAGCAGGTAGAATCGGCATTCTATATGAATGGAAGGCATGACAGGAAGCAAGACATGAACGCGGGCAAGAGTGGTAAGTGGTCATGACAAGCACAGCCTTTCTGGGTTTAAAGCCTGCTCTGCCCCTGCCACTGACTAGTGGTCGTGGGCGACAGGGGAGATCTGGGAACAGGAAGTGACTGCTTGGTGGGCACAGGATTTCCTTTTGGAGTGATGAAAATAGCTTGGAAGAGGACGGAGATGATGGTTGCACAACAGTGTGAACATACTAAAAACATCACTGAATTGTTCACTAGAAAGTGACTAAGGTGTGGGGTGCCTGAGTGGCTCAGTGGGTTAGAGCCTCTGCCTTCGGCTCAGGTCATGATCCCAGGGTCCTGGGATCGAGCCCCGCATCGGGCTCTCTGCTCAGCAGGGAGCCTGCTTCCTCCTCTCTCTCTGCCTGCCTCTCTGCCTACTTGTGATCTCTCTCTGTCAAATGAATAAATAAAATCTTTAAAAAAAAAAAGAGAGAGATTAAGGTGAATTTTATGCTATGTGAATTTCACCTCAATTAAAAAATATCTTAAACACACATATGCACACACACACACACACACACACACACACACACACACACGTGCACGCACACTGAGCAAGCTTTCCTCCCCCACAGCTGGGAATCCTCAGCCCAGCCCAGGAACACCATTTGGGAATGACCTTCCATCCCCTCCAGGGAGTGGAGGCCTGTTCAGTCCTGCAGACTGAACAGGTCTTACTCCCTAAACTACAAGAAGGGGAATTCAGATTTCGTTGTGGAGGCCTTACTATGTGCCAGGCCCTGTGCCAGATAGTTTATAGGAACTGTCTCTGTCAATCCTCCTGACCCTCTGTCCTACCCCACTGTTCGATTCTTCACGGAGCTTATCACCAGCTGACATTTCAATGTATATACATTATTTGATCATTGTTGTTTTTTTCTCCCCGGAATGTAAGCTTCGTGGGGGTAGGAATTTTGTCTGTTTTGTTCACTACCACATTCCTCATGCCTGGCACATAGTAGGTCCTCAATAAATTAATTAGGTGGAATAACCTAGCAAGAGAGGACTTAGCATCTGCAGTTTACAGGTGGGGAAATGTGGGCCCAATGATTTCCTAAGTTCCCATGATTGGTAAGGAACAGAGACAGAATTTGAACTAAGGCCATCTGGGGAGCAGAGCCTACGGTGTAGGGAGCTTTCCTTCATCAGCTTCCTAGTCCCTGCTGGGACTATGAATTGAAGTCTGAAAATTAAAGGCATATAGGCCATGACTCATCTCTTAGGCAAAGTGGAGGGAAATCATGACCCAGAGCTGAGTCATCGTTTCTGCTTCCCTCTGTGCTGACTCGTTCATTCTCCAGTTCTTGGCCTCCCCAAGCTCTGTGCTGGGGTAAGGCCAGGGGCTCAACATAGTCCAAGGCTCCTTTCTCATCTTGACTCTGCCCTCTTGGCTGGGACATTCTGACCCAGACGAAACCACAGATGTTGGTCCAGGCCAGCCATGCCCGGGGGGCCACGCAGATCTGGACCCAAGAATCTGAGGCCATGGAGGTGTCTGAATGCTGGCAGTGTGAGGCCTCAGAATGCCTCCCACTTTTAGGTTTTCTTGGATGGAGGGTGCCAGGAGTAACTTATTTAAAACACGAATTAAATCTAACTTCTAAAAAAAAGACACAAGCCTTAACACCAGAAAGAGATGGGTTGGAAACGCAGCTCAGCTGCTTATGAGCTGTGTGCCCTTGGGCATGCTACTTGACTGTTCTGTTCTTCAGGTTCCTCCTCCAGAAAACGAGGACATATTATCTGCTTCTGAGAGTTGGCAAAAGGACAGAAGAGGACATTTTGAGTGGGGGCCATTTGCACAGCCTGAAGTAGGAGGAAAACATGCCCTAAGACAGTGGAATGCTGAGGTCTGAACTCTGGGACAGAGATGGTGCTGGGGGGGGGGTTGAAGGTAACAAGATTCTGGGTGTGGGCCCCAGGCTGGCCGGTGAATCAAAGCATGAGGCTGGACTTGTAGCTTAACCTCTGGCAGCTCCCCTTTCTCCCACTGCATAAGAGTGGAGGTTGGACCTTGCCAGACCCTGCCCTGTCCCTCACGGAATGAGAATATTCCACAAAAGGAAGCCTGATAATGGACATCAGAGTGAGAGATTGGAAGGTGGGGGCTTTAAAACAATTCCCCTAGTGATACACAAATATATTTTTGTGAGAGATTCTAAAAATTCAAATCTACATAGAGCAAAATATGAAGTTCCTCTTCATCAGCTTCTTCCATCAACAGTTTGGAGCACATCCTTACAGCCTCTTTGCTTTGTGTTTATGCCAATATGTGCGCAGGGCTCCTAGCTAACTGGGCACTTACTACCTGTCAGGCAGTGCTCCAAGGAATTTACATAGGTTAATTTTTTTATCTCTGCAACAATGGCATGAGGCAAATCCTATGATCTCATTTACATATTCATTTATTTTAAACATTTTATTTATTTATATGAGAGAGAACATGAGCAGGAGGAGGGGCAGAAGGAGAGAGAGGGAGAAGCAACTCCCTGCTGAGAGGAGCCCCGATGTAGGGCTCTATCCCAGGACCCTGAGATCATGACCTGAGCTGAAGGCAGATGCTCAACCTACTGAGCCACCCAGGTGCCGCTCTATTATCTCTTTTACAGAGAAGGAAACACAGGTCCAGAGAGGTGAAGTAACCTCCCCAAAGCCACACAGCTTCAGAGAGGAGAAGCTGGGATTCAAACCATATAGCCTGGCACCAGATTCTATATACATAGCCTCTGCATTCTACTCTTTTAAGTAGTTTTTCTCTTCCATACAGGACATCATAGCTGGTGTATCCCTGGCATGTTGCTGTTTGCATTCAATAGCCTTTTGAGAACATCCCGTGTCAGTTCATAAGGGTCTTCTTCCCTCCCTTCGAGGACAGCACAGCACTGTATGGTGTCCCAGCAAAAGATGCTGTAATGTATCTGTCCATTTCTTGCAGACAGACCATCAAGGGGTTTCTACCCTTTCAATTTGACAAGCAATCCTTTGGCCCTCACCACTTGTCCATACATCTCTGGGCACTCACAGAGATTTCCAGTTTACACCCCACTATCAGCGTATAAGCACCCGATCCCCACTCTCTTGCCTGCACTGGCTGGGTACAGCTTCTGCTTATGCCCCTGGATGGGGGAGGTGGGAGAGTTATATCTCGTTTGATGTTTTGCTTCGCATTTCCCCAGATTACCGGTGAGCTCAGGCATCTTTTCAAGTGTTTATAGGGATCAATTCTGGATTATCTTCTGTGAGTGGATATCTTTTTTTTTTTTTTAAGATTTTATTTATCTTTTGACAGAGAGGGAGTGAGAGAGCACAAACAGGGAGAGCGGCAGAGGGAGAGGGAGAAGCAGGCTCCCCACTGTACAGGGAGCCCAATGAGGGGCTTGATCCCAGGAGCCCAGGATCATGACCTGAGCTGAAGGTAGATGCTTAACCGAATGAGCCACTCAGATGCCCCTGGATATCTTGTTAGAGGCTCTGAATATTTGATATTTCTTTCTCAGCACATCCCCATTCCATTCAACTGTGGCCACTTATGTTCTGCTGTCCAAAGCCTCTCCCTTTTCCTGGGATAACAGGTCCTCTGGCCTCGACTCTTTTCACCAGTCCCCCATGAGGTCAAACCCACAGTCTTTGACCTAAAGGGAGCCAACAGGTGCACTTCAGTCCCTGGGCCATGTTGATTGGTTTAGGGCAGTGCTCAGGACCCAAGAAGAGCCAGCCAGAGAAAACAAGTCTTTGATCCTTGACATCTTTTTAAGCCATTGGACAGAGGAACTCCGCCTTCCTCTGCTTTGGGTTCAGTGATAGAGAAAACCTGAAGTGGGGACGCGTGGGTGGCTCAGTGGGTTAAAGCCTCTGCTTTCGGCTCAGGTCATGATCCCAGGGTCCTGGAATCAAGCCAGCTGAGCAGAGAGCCCGCCTCCCCCTGCCTCTCTCTAACTGCCTCTCTGACGACATGTGATCTTTGTCAAATAAATAAATAAAATCTTAAAAAAAAAAACAAAACCTGAAGTGGTCTTGGATCCCCCAAAAGAGCCAGGACGTGAAGACATCACAGAGAAGACAAAGCCGAGGGATGCAGAGATTCTGAGTCTAGACGGTGAATTGTCTAAGCTGCTGGGTCCCGCCTCATCTAAAGACAAACTATGCTTGAACATCCCCGTGGTATATCAATGAATGCATCTCTTTGTTTTAATTATCATTATTTTTAAAGAGCTTGAGTTGAGATGGTTGGGTTTTCGTTTTTTTGTTTGTTTGTTTTTCCGATTCCCACCGTGCAATGCGGCCTAATCCATCCTTGTGCCCAGAGAAAGAAAACGGATTTGTTCACATTCAACCAAACTTGGTCCTGAGCCTGAAGGTGCACAGATGAGCTTCTAGGTATGCCCAGAAAAAGTCAACTTTTTTTTTTTAATACTAAACCACATAGAAGGAATGAGCCCCACTGTTTTTTTTGGGGGGGGGGGGAGTTAAGGTAGGCATAAAAAAGAGAATCCTTACCTTGGCAGATGCTTGAAGACTTCATTTAAAAAAAAAAAAAAAAGAGGGGCGCCTGGGTGGCTCAGTGGGTTAAGCCGCTGCCTTCGGCTCAGGTCATGATCCCAGGTCCTGGGTTCGAGCCCCACATCGGGCTTTCTGCTCGGCAGGGAGCCTGCTTCCTCCTCTCTGCCTGCCTCTTTGCTTACTTGTGATTTCTCTCTGTCAAATAAATAAATAAGATCTTTAAATAAATAAATAAATAAATAAATAAATAAATAAATAAAAATAAAAAATAAAAAAATAAAAAGAAATAGCATGGAGCCTTTGTGATCTGAGCAAACAGCAGGGGTGGTAGGAATGAACAGCTGTTCTCATCACTTTTTGTTTGACTCAGGTTTTCTGGCGTAGGGGTGGGTGATCTGTGGGCTGGAGGCTCTCCTTTGTGGAAGGAACCACAGTTCTCACCAAGAGAGCCTCTTACACATTCTGTGAACAATCGTCTTTGAATTCTGGGTTTTCTTTTCCAGATACAAATGACTGCTCTTGAGATCAGTCCGAGGTCCCTGGGCTCGGAGAGGGGAGGCTGCTGACTGCTGATAACATGAACTGTTCACCAGGTAGCATGGGCAGGGAAAGGACGGAAGGACAGTGGAAAGAGTTGGGGACTCCCAATTTCAGACCCTAACTCCCCCACCTGCTAGGTGTTCCAGGCATTATGACCACAAGGTACCCCCAAACTTAGCGCCACAGAGCAACCAGTAATCGTGCTTACAGATGCTGTAGTTCAGGAATTCAGACAGAGCCACAGATGGGGGCTTGTCTCTGATGTACCTTATCTGCAGGGCTGCAGCTAGAAGACAGTGGGAGCCTCCCTTACTCGCACAGGTGACCGCTAAGGCTGCTTGTAGGCTAGGCCTCAGACTCTCTCCACATGGCTCTCTCTGCAAGGTTGGTTTGGGCCTTCATATAGCATGGTGCCTGGGTTCCAGGGCCGAACATCTTGAGAGAGAGAGAGGAGGCTGGAAGTTGTATCACTTTTCATGACCTAGTGTTGCAAGTTACGTACCATCACTTCCCCCATGTTTTATTTAATTTTATTGCATTGTATCGGATTGTATTTTTGAAGCATTTATTTATTTATTTGAGGGAGAGAGAGAGAGAGAGAGAGAGCATAAGCTGAAGGAGCAGAGGGAGAAAAAGAGAATCTTAAGCAGATTCTGTGCTGAGCATGAAGCCTGATGCAAGGCTCGATCCCAGGACCCTGAGTTCATGACCTGAGGCAAAACCAAGAGTCAGATGCCCAACCAACTGCCCTACCCAGCACCCTCCCACACCACATTTTATTAATTGAGGCAGTTCCAAAGTCCTGCCCAAGGTCAGATGGAGAGGAAGTAGATTCTGTTTCTTGACCGGAGTCACAAGGTTCTGGAAAGGCATGTGGGACCAGAAATATTGCTGTGAATATTTTTGGAAATGATAATCTGCCACACTAACTGTATGAGATACCAGGCACTTTCCTTCACCTCTCTGGTCTGTTTTCTCATCAGTAAAATGGGGATAATAGCGTCTACCATGTGAAGAAAGAATCACATAAAATAATGTATTTAGAGTACTTAGCACTATCCCTATGATGTACCAAGTAGTCAGTGAAAATTGGAATTTATTGTTTATAATAGCTATTGTTGAACAATGAGGCATCTTGGTGTGGCTGAAACAGGGTGTTGTGAGTTGAACTGTGTCTCCTAAAAAGATAGGTTCACGTGTTGAGCCCTGGCCCGATGAACTGTGACCTTGTTTGAAAATCGGGTCTTTTGCAGATGTAAATTAAGATGCGGTCAAATGCCACGTGACAACGGAAGAAACCAATGGGATGAAAAGAACTCCATGGATCGATTGCAGCCCCTAGAAGGAGCAGAGGGAGAGGGAATCTTAAACAGCATGGAGCCCAACTTGGGGCTTGATCCCATGACCCTGAGATGAACACCTGAACCCAAATCAAGAGTCAGATGCTTAATTGATGGAGCCACCCAGGTGCCCCACCAATCCCACTTAAATGTGACAACCACCATTAACAGTTTGAAATATATCATACATATTTCTTTTTCTTTTCTTTTTTTTTTTTTAAGATTTGATTTTTAAGTAAGCTCTACACCCAACATGGGGCTCAGAATCACTACCCCGAGATCAAGAGTCGCAAGCTCTTCCGACTGAGTCAGGCAGACGCCCCTCCTTTTACGTATTTCTACACACATGTTCGATTTGTTCCCAATGTGCATACGGTGTGTTTTTCAACAGTGAGATCAATCAGTATTTGTTCCTTTCCTACACGCTAACATATGTGGGAAATCAAGCCCAGGGCCACTGAGTTGCCCCACTCCAGAGGGCATCTTGGCAAAGGACACAATGTGAATGGGTTGGAGAGGAAGCATCACAGGAATGACCCACTCCATGAAGATTCAGCACTGTGGACAGGGGCAGCCTCACTCTTCCACTCCTACTCCTGGTAGTGGGTTTATTATGGCAGACATGGGTGACTAAGATGTCCCATTGCCCTTGGGGAGCTCACAGTCCTATGGGAGAAACAGCTATGTGGTTGAACAATGACTTAATAATAACATATGTGGATTACATTCTTATTCAAGAAAAAAACCAATACCAGTCATGATAATTATTATCATTTCTTGAGTGCACTGGACTAAGCACTTTGGTGCATCAGCTCAGCAAATCCTCATAACCACACTATGGTGGAAATTGTGCTCTTATTTTGCGGATAAAGAAACTAAAGCTCTGAAAGGTGAACTAACAGGAGGGAATGGTCTTGATCTCACAAGTACACATCATACTGCCTTCCAGGAACAGCTCTAGACACTGGTATTTGGGACGCAAATGTCGGTGGCTGGGTAGGACGTTCAGTCAACTGGCCTTGGGGTGTTAAGCACATTCCCCCAGCACATTTGCCTGTAGTCTGGCTATTTATTTATTCATGCTGCACTAAGAACTCCACTGAAACCCACTCATCTTTTACTTGTTTTGGCACAGGGACAACGGACACGTATCTCCATGGCCACGTCTTGCATGGGCTTTTGACTGTGGAGGCATCCAGAGCAGGACGCCCTTATTCGGGGTGTCCCCAGGCCTGTAGGTGGATGTCCCAGGATGACCTCTGCTGGCCTCCTCTCGCCCCCTGCTGTCTCCTTTCCATACTGCAGCCTGCGTCATCTTGCTACAGAACAGCTTATCCCACCCTCCTCATGCCGCCCACCAGACTTGGGGTGCAGTCAAAGCTCCCCGCCCCCGCCCCCCAATCTGGCTGCCATTGTGCACTGACCCTGCCCACCACTCCTGTTCTGTTCTCACAACGTGCCCCTGAGAGTGTGGCAATGTGAAGCTGCCAAGGGCACCCACACCCAGCCACTGGT
The DNA here is from genome assembly GCF_902655055.1 of Lutra lutra. Lineage (NCBI taxonomy): Eukaryota > Metazoa > Chordata > Mammalia > Carnivora > Mustelidae > Lutra > Lutra lutra. Next base: position 7,308,754 of record NC_062295.1, on the reverse strand, counting down.
CAGCCTCATCCAGCTACTCTGTCTCCTGGGGGGACGCCTCCTCCACAGGAAAGAGTCTGCTCTCTATGGCTCCTGGCAGGCATCCTGGCTATTCACCAAGTGAGCACATTTTGTCATCATCCCCATGCCCATCAATGGCAGGAGGACATTACTCTGTGGATGCCTTCCCAGAGCTGCACATCATTCCTCAGGAGGTGCTGAAACAGCGTCGCTTCCTTCGCTGGGTCAGTTCCTTGGGCGACCTGGGAGGGCCTCAGGGCTCTGGTGGCCACAGCCCCTCCCCCAGCCCCGACCCCCTGCATGATTCTTCCTTTCTTCTCCACCTTGTTAAAGGGTCTCCCAGCCTGCCTCTACAGATAAACCAAATCCTCAGAGAATTCAGGTCCCAAGGGGCACAGCAGCAAAGACAAGTCTCTCCTTATCTTTTTTATTATTATTTATTTATTTGACAGATAGATCACAAGTAGGCAGAGAGAGAGAGAGAGAGGAGGAAGCAGGCTCCCTGCTGAGCAGAGAGCCCGATGTAGGACTCGATCCCAGGACCCTGGGATCATGACCTGAGCCGAAGGCAGAGGCTTTAACCCACGGAGCCACTCAGGCGCCCCAAGCCTCTCCTTATCTAATTGAGAAATCAAGTGGAACAGAATCAGAACCGTAAGTACTGTCTCAGTCCGAAGGGCGAAGTCTACGTCCAAGCCTACTGTGTATAAGTCTGTATAATCCAGGCTATAACAACAATACCACAGATGGGGGCTGAAAACACACATTTATTTCTCACAGTTGTGGAGCCGGGGAAGTTCAAGACCAAGGTGTCAGGAGATCCTGAATCTGGTGGGGGGGGGGCTCTTCCCGGTTCACAGAACTCTTCCTGGTTCCCACTGTGTCCTCACGTGGTGGGGAGAGAGCTCTCACAGTCTCCTTTATAAGGACACGAATGCAGGTCACCGGGTCTCCACCCTCATGAACGCTCACATCCCAAAGACCCCACCTCCTAAAACCATCACATCATGGGGCAAGATTTCAACATAGGAACTTGAGGAGGACACAAACATGATCTTTTTTCTCATACTGAGTTTTGAAATCCTGTGTGGTCTTTTTATACATCAGCATCATTACAAAGGCTCAGGGTGGCTGGTGGCTCCCATATGGGAAAGCACAGCTCTAGAACACTGGTTCTCAACCAGAAGGGATCACCCCTCCCAGGGGAATGTTTGGGGGAACTTGGGGGGGCTCTTTTTTTGTTTGGAGTTATTGAGGAGCTACTAGCATTGAGTGGGCCACAGTTGGGGATGCTCAGGGTCCTATAACACATCAGTACTACAAAATGAAGAACTGTCCTGCATCCCCTATGTGACTTCGGAGTATCCCACTGAACATTCATTAAAAAAACAAACAGGGGCGCCTGCGTGGCTCAGTGGGTTAAAACCTCTGCCTTCCGCGCAGGTCATGATCTCAGGGTCCCAGGATCGAGCCCGCATGGAGCCTGCTTCCTCCTCTCTCTCTGCCTGCCTCTCTGCCTACTTGTGATCTCTGTCTGTCAAATGAATAAATAAAATCTTAAAAAACAAACAAATAAACAAACAAACAGAAAACCCTATAAGCTTTGAATGTACCTCTGTTTTACGTATAATCAAAAGTACCTTTTGTACTGTTTCATTATACATGGAATATTCCAGGAAGTTAACTATCAATAAATTCTGGAAAGATCATGTTTTGTTTTTGTTTTTGTTTTTGTTTTGTTTTGTTTTTTGAATTTTACTAAGAGTCCTCCACCATTTATCCACCATTTGGAAACTCACATCCCCAAACCTTACGTATATATGTACATATGTGTGTGTATAAATATATACACATTTTTTTTTTCCCAGATGTGCTCTACGAGTGGCTATAAGACATACCCACATCACTTGAAGAGTCTGACTGCTTTTTTAAGTCTTACAGAGTAGTTGTGCCTAAGCATTAACTTCTAGGGGCACCTGGCTGGGTCAGTCAGTGAAGTGTCTGACTTCAGTTCAGGTCACGATCCCAACATCCTGGGATTGAACCCCACAATGGGCTCCTTGCTCAGTGGGGAGCCTGCTTCTCCTCTGCCTACCACTCCCCCTGCTCATGCTCTCTCTCTTGCTCACTCTCAAAGAAATACAAATCTTTAAAAAAATAAATAAACCTGAGGGACGCCTGGGTGGCTCAGTTGGTTAAGCAGCTGCCTTCGGCTCAGGTCATGATCCCAGCGTCCTGGGATCGAGTCCCACATCGGGCTCCTTGCTTGGCGGGGAGCCTGCTTCTCCCTCTGCCTCTGCCTGCCATTCTGTCTGCCTGTGCTCGCTCTCTCTCACTCTCTCTGACAAATAAATTTTAAAAATCTTAAATAAATAAATAAATAAACTTGAAACATTTACTTATAAAAATGCATGCTCTTTTTATTAGAGATGGCTTTCTTTTATTTTTTATTTTTCAAATGGCTTTCTTCTGATTTTTCCTTTTTAGAATATAGTTGGGTCATCATCATGGGTTTTGCAGATTATGTGTAGAGAGAGGCTACCTTATTCACGAATTTTCTTTCAGCATAGTTAAGTGAGGTTATAAAATATTTGGGATAAAAGGGAGCTGTGGATCTAATGAGCTGTCCGCACGACCCAGGTTCTGACCCCGCCCAGCTCTTTTGTTGACCTTGAGGAGCAAAATTGGTAATTGTCTTTCACATCTGGGTTTCTAGGCTGTCTGGTGATGACACACTTTGATTGTGTGTTCCAAACCCTAAATGATCTGGGAACAGTAGTCAGACCAGGAAGGACCTCGAATGCCTTCCCGAGGGCTTTGAACTTAATCCTGAAGACAGTAGGAAGCCACTGAAAGTTTGCTATTTTTTCTCTGTTTTGTTTGTTTCTATCAAAAATGTCATGCCTAGGGCACCTGGGTGGCTCAGTGGGTTAAGCCTCTGACTTCGGCTCAGGTCATGATCTCAGGGTCCTGGGATCGAGGCCCGCATCGGGCTCTCTGCTCAGCGGGGAGCCTGCTTTCTCCTCTCTCTCTCTATGCCTGCCTCTCTGCCTACTTGTGATCTCTCTCTCTCTGTTTCAAATAAATAAATAAAATCTTTTTTTAAAAAAATGTCATGCCCAAAGTAGCTCTTCAGTTCTTCCCATTTTTTTTAATAAAGATTTTATTTACTTGACAGAGAGAGCGAGCACAAACAAGGGGAGCAGCAGGCAGAAGGAAAGGGAGAAGCAGACTTCCCACTGAGCAGGGAGCCCATGTGGGCTCGATCCCAGGACCCTGGGATCATGACCTGAGCTGAAGGCAGAGGCTTAACCCACTGAGCCACCCAGGCACCCTATGTTTTCACATTTTTAAAAAATATTTTATTTATTTGACAGACAGAGAGAGAGAGAGAGATCACAAGTAGGCAGGGAGGCAGGCAGAGAGAGAGGGGGAAGCAGTCTCCCCACCAAGCAGAGAGCCCAATGCAGGGCTCAGTCCTAGGACCCTGAGATCATGACCTGAGCCAAAGGCAGACGCTAACCAACTGAGCCACCCAGGTGCCCCTATTTTCACATTTTATGAAACTAAAGCCCCATTCACCGCTCAGTAATAATAACCTTGTTCCATCAAAGTTCCTTATCTTTATCAAAGGACTTCAAACTGGGAACCAAATTATGTGGGATGTCATGACACATCCCCCTGCTGTATCATTTTAAAAAGGAATCATAAGAATAACTAATGAAATAATTTTGATAATGATTCAGTAAAGTGAATCTCAGTCTTGACTGTACATTAGAAACATGACACTGAAAAGATTTTTAAAATATTTTTTTAAAGATTTCTTTATTTATTCGAGAGGGAAGCAGAAGGAGAGAGTCCTCAAACAGAATCCTCCCAAGCTTGGAGTCCGATGTAGGGCCCAAAACTATAACCCCAAGATCACGAGTCCCATACTCTGAGTCGGCCAGGTGCCCCCCTAAAGATATTTATCTAACAGATTCACAGAGACACTTTAACACAGACAAACTGCCAATTACAAAGGTAGGCCAACCAGGAGTTTGGGACGACTGGATAACCACAGGCGAAAGAATGAAGCTGCATCCCTACTTCACACCATACACCCAAGATCGATTCAAAGGCTCAGTGACCGGGATCACTGTTCTTCCTTCCACACAGCTGGATCTCTCAGCACCCACTTCTCTATCAAAACCAGGAAAGTTAGATGACAAGGCTCCTTGGCATTTGAAAAAATAACCCTAAGAACTGTATTATGCAAAGTGAGATTACTCAAGGCTCCTTGGCATTTAGTTCCATGAACTTGCCTTTTTGAACTTCAGATTCTCACTAACAACTGTCAGAAGCTGACAAGATGAGGAGGGAGGGGCTGGGTGTTGGGGGGAGAATGGAGAGCATGGAGGAGTTCACAGGACTCAAATTCGTACTGTGGTGACAGAATCTAATGCTGGGGCATGAAATCCAGCTTAGGAGGCTCTGAGGAACAGGAGATGGACAGACTGCTGTCTTCTTCGGCATCCAAACAGGGCCAGCACTTTGGGCAAGCACTGAATTCCATGAGATCAGAGAAGGCATTTCTCAGCAACGTGTGTTACATTGTTACTTCTGGATTCTCTGCATTTTTCCCCTCCTTGGTAAGAAGGAGTTGGGTTAATGCTCCTAAGAATCATTGAACTGAAAGGTACTGTTTTAAAGATGTGAGGAAAGAGCAAATACAAAGGATGAGATTAATGAATCATCTGATCACCTAGTTCATGTGCTATGCACTTTATATACCCTGAGTTTTCTCCCTGGCTCTCACCCTTCCACTTCTCTGAATTCACACTGAGGTCAGCCTGGGGCTGACTACATCAGGGAGAGATGTAGCAGGGGACAACGCAGAAGGAATCTTTGGGTCTTTCATTTTCCGAAGTCGAAAGTGCAAACTTGGCGTGATACCCAAGATATACTGTGTTGCGAAGAAGATGCAGAACGGCTTGGTTAGTTTGCTAGAGTTCGTGCATACGGAAAGAAGAGAGCTGTGTGACCCTAGCGAGCAGGTGGCTCCTTGGATAAATGGCTGTTTTTAGCCCTGGAGCAGGAAGTGTACAGGTTGAGCATGGCGCTATTAAAGACTACTGGGGTCCTATCAAATCATCTCAGGTGCCAAGTTCAAGAGTCTCCCATAGGGGGCGCCTGGGTGGCTCAGTGGGTTAAGCCACTGCCTTCGGCTCAGGTCATGATCCCAGGTCCTGGGTTCGAGCCCCGCATCGGGCTCTCTGCTCAGCAGGGAGCCTGCTTCCTCCTCTCTCTCTGCCTGCCTCTCTGCTTACTTGTGATTTCTCTCTGTCAAATAAATAAATAAAATCTTTAAAAAAAAAAAAAAAAGAGTCTCCCATAGGCCAAAGAGGGGATGATTAGAGTACTGATAAGGATAACTCAAACAGGCTGAAACGTAGCAAATATATTTGAGTCAATAAACTCGGGGTGTCTGGGAGGCTCGATGGGTGAAGCATCTGACTCTTTTTTTTTTTTAAGATTTTATTTATTTATTTGACAGACAGATCACAACTAGGCAGAGAGGCAGGCAGAGAGAGAGGAGGAAGCAGGCTCCCTGCTGAGCAGACAGTCTGATGCGGGGCTCCATCCCAGGACCCTGGGATCATGACCTGAGCTGAAGGCGGAGGCTTTAACCCACTGTGCCACCCAGGCGCCCCGAAGCATCTGACTTTTGATTTCCTCTCTGGTCAAGATCTCAGGGTCCTGGGGCACCTGGGTGGCTCAGTGGGTTAAGCCACTGCCTTCGGCTCGGGTCATGATCCCAGGTCCTGGGTTCAAGCCCCACATCGGGCTTTCTGCTCAGTGGGGAGCCTGCTTCCTCCTCTCTTTCTGCCTGCCTCTCTGCCTACTTGCTGTCAAATAAATAAATAAAATCTTTAAAAAAAAAAAAAAGATCTCAGGGTCCTGGGATCGAGCCCTGTGATCAGTGGGGAGTCAGCTTCAGCTTCTCCCTCTTCCTCTGCCCCTCCCCCTCCTTGTACACTTGCTCTCTCTCTCAAATAAATAATCTTTTAAAAAATGAATATATCTATAAAGTCATAATCATACTTTAAAAAAAAAAGCCTCGCCGTGGCAGGTGCTAGTAAACAAACTCATTATTTTGAAAACAGGTAAATAAAAGGAAAGAAACAAGCATTTGTTCTGCCTTCTGAGAACGGTACCTCAATAACCAAACAGTTAACCAAAGAGTTGATTAACGGAAGATTCCACCTAATACAGGAAGAGGAATAGAGGCAGTCAGCATGTCACTGTTTTGCAACTTCTAATGAATTAGTAACAGATGGAGGCAGAGAGCACACAGGACAGCCAGTGTAACAGACAAGCTCTATACCCTACCCCGAGGAAGCAGTCTTGCCCGAAACTGGAATCTGATTCTGATGTAGCCATTAGACCTCTAGAACATGAGAGGGAGCCTGGCATGGATTACAATGCCCGGAGCCTTGTCACACAGGTCAGATCTTAAGTGCCAGCTTAACGGCAGCACAGGGAACATAGGAGTATGTGAAGAGCCATAACCCAGCAAGCGATCGGCAAACTCTCACGAGGGAAAAAGGCAGAGATGGAGGGAACCAATATTAAAAGGGACTTAGCCCCATGGAGCAATTGGGACGTAGGCGCTTTATTTGTGTCTCGATCCAAAGAAAGAGTAAAACAATCTGGGACCTTTGAACACTGATGTTTTATTGTGTTGAGGAATTACTGTTAAAATTAGACAGATAATGATGCTATCCTGAGTGTGACCTCTAAAAGGAGTCCTTGTGTATTTGAGGTCCATTCCGAAATATTTATGAGTGAAATACTAATGTGTCTAGGATTTGCTTCAAATTAATATAGTGGGTGGAGGTACAGATGACACAAGGCTGGCTGTGGGTGGACAGTGGTTGCAACTGGGCAATGGGCACAGGGTAAGGTCATTATGCTGTCCACTAGACTTTGACATATGTTTAGAATTTCCCTCAAAAAATTCAAATAATGATGTGTATACAACAGAGAGGGAGGATATATGGAACTAGTTGCTAGGATCTGCATGGATTTTTCTCTGGAAGGACAAAAGGAGTTGGTAGCAAGGTTGGTATCTGGGGTCAGGAGTTGGAGGGAAATGCACAGGGGAAGGAGGAAGACTCTTCATTGTATCCTTTTACATCTGTTGAGCATATAAAAGGCTTACCTAAAGAAGTAGAGTGGGTTTACTGGTCTAGTCAGACAGCCGAAGGCAGAGACGGAAAGAAGAGTGATGCTTCAGGGGCGCCTGGGTGGTTCAGCCAGTAAAGCGTTTGCCTTCCGCTCAGGTCATGGTCCCTGGGGCCCGCGATGAGATCTGCATTGGGCTCCCTGCTCAGCAGGAAGCCTGCTTCTCCCTCTCCCACTCCCCTTGCTTGTGTTCCCTCTCTAAATAAATAAAATCTTAAAAAAAGAAAAAAGGGTGGTGCTTCAATCCAGACCTTTGGCTGAGGGCAGACGGAAGAGAAGTGGTGGGAACAGAGGTCTGTGGGTCTCAGAATCGGGGGCTCCGCCTTGGGCAGAGTTAGCGAATGGGATGCAAAGTGCTGGAGGGGGGATCGGTTGGGTGGTGCACCCCAGCTAAAGGGACTGGAGAATCCTCCATCCCAATCTCACAGGTGAGGAAGCCAGAGCCTGGAGAGGTGACAGGACTTGCAAGTGGCAGAGGAACAGCTGAATCCAGACTTCCTGGAGCGCTGAACAGGATGTAGAAGCCGCAGGGAAGGCTGGACCCTGAGACGCCCCGTACACCAAGATGGCGGGTGTCTCCATGGCCATCTGTGTGGCTCGATGACAGAGGGCCACTTTGACACTGGGCAAGACCCCAGGACCACAGCACAACCACAGAGAGATGGGGATGGGGTTCCCCGAAAGGACTGCGGTTTGAGTGAACCTGAATTCTAGAACACTAAGGAAGGGATTGTTTTTGCACACCTGCATTTGTGGCCTGTATACTGTAGTAATGGGCCATGGAATCGGACTAGCCTAGCAGACCATCTCTCTGGGCTTTACTCCCTCATCTGCAAAATGGGATTAATGAGGCTCTGCCTCTTAAGATGTGAAAAACTTTAAAGATACAGTGTATATAAAATACTTAGCCCACTAGTTGAAGGCATAGGTATGAAGGGGGACCTATTTTATTTTTTTTATTTTTTTAAGATTTTATTTATTTATTTGACAGAGAGAGATCACAAGTAGGCAGAGAGGCAGGCAGAGAGAGAGGAGGAAGCAGGCTCCCCGCCAAGCAGAGAGACTGATGTGAGGCTCGATCCCAGGACCATGACCTGACCCGAAGGCACAGGCTCAACCCACTGAGCCATCCAGGTGCCCCTGGGGGACCTATTTTAAATATGAAGATATTAGAGAAAACTTCTTTGAGGAAGTGATTTTTTAAATCTTTTTTTTTTTTAAAGATTTTATTTAGGAGAGAGAGAGAGCATAAACATGGGAGCAGCAGGAGAGGGAGAAGCAGGCTCCTCCCTGAGCAAGGAGTCCGATGCAGGATTTGATCCCAGGACCCTGAGATCATGACCTGAGCCAAAGGCAGATGCTTAACCGACTGAGGTTAAGGAAGTGATATTTTTACTGAGGTTTGAAGAGTACACAGATACTAGCCAGGGAATGAGTGGTGTGTTAGTTAGTATATTGGTTTGGATGTTGTAACAAAGGTCAACTTAATGGCGGATAGAACAAGATAGAAATCTGTCTCTCTCTCTTAACTTTTCTCAGTCCAGGACTCATAGGGCAGCTCCTCCGTGTCAGGGATTCAAACTGTTACCTCGTAAACCAAAATGGTTGATGTAGCACCTGCCATAACACTAACATTCCAGCCAGCAAGAAGGAAAATGGAGAGCATGCATCTTTCCTTTAAGGCCATGACCTAGAAGTTGGACATCACATGGCTCACACTCCTTAAGCCACAATTCAATCAAGTGAGAAATACAGTCTTCCTCTGTCTGTGTACTCAGTTATCACTTGGGCATCTAGTACTAAGGGAATAAGAGAAGAATGAATATGAGGGGGTAGTTAGTGGTCTCGGCCACAAGCAAGAGGAAGAACATCCCAGGCAGAGGGAACTACACGTGCTCACAAGGGGTTTCAGAGCAAGCGATACTTGAACTGGATATTGAAGACGGATTAGGGGTGAGCCACTCAGGGAAGATAGTCCAGATGGAATCATGAAGACCTGAGAAGTGCCAGCCTCTGGGGACATGAAGTCCAATGTGGCTGGAGAAGTCAGAGCAAGAGAATTCTCTGCAGTTGACGCTGCTTCCCACCCCCAACCCCCATGTTACAGGTAATTACAGATCAGGAAGGTCATGAAATCTGGGCAGTGTCACAGTCTGGTCCCAGTGACATCGAGGTGGAGTCAGGACCCAAACCCAATTTCATAGGATGCTTGTGGTTTCCTGTCTCCATTTGTTTGTGTTTTCTTCTGTGTGTTAAATCGCACCCCTGCCCCCAGCCTCCCAGGACATGGAATCCAAGCATCAGGATTTTTTTAAGCTCCCCAGGGCATTCCAAGGTACAGTCAGGATTGAGAACAACTGGGTGGACGATATTCTTATATCCCAAAGCACGTTCTGGTGATGCCCAATTCCTTATTTCTACTGTCCAGATGCTGGCGACTGTGGTATGCCAAAGCAGAGCAGCTCACGCTCGTTCCTCAACAGAAGAGGTCTGGCTGAGTTATTCCCACGCCTCTGCATCCCTTATGCAAGAAATGGAGCTGAGAGTATCTTCCCTCCTCCGCGTGTGTGTGTCTTTTTTCCAGCAGGACTCCCACCTGATGGGAAACCGGGAGTCAAGCTTGGCTGGGCAGGCAGGCGGGGGAGCAGGCAGCTAGCTGCTGGGGCCGCCTCTTCCCTGGACCCAGCTCCAAATCCTGACTCCCAAAATGGTCCAGCCCTCACTGCCACACATCCCCCCAGGCAGAGACTACACAGACTGATGGCCACCTAGCTCACCTCTTCTGCCTGAGACCACCCCGGTGGTCCCCAGCCCACCCAGTGCAGGCAGGTAAGGGAGGGGGACAGAAGGGAAGGCTGGAAGGGAGAAAGTGGGAACCAGCCCTCTGGCTCCTGTGCTCTCCTGCATGAGTTCCACATTCTAGGGAGCACAAGCAGGTAGCTGCAAGGACTCTCCTGCTGGAACCACCCCTTCTCTTGACATCTGGAAGAAGACATCCCTGTCTCAGGCAACAGGGGACTCCCACCTCCAATGTAAGGTGTAAAGCCTGCATGGAGCCTGCTTCTTCAGGAACTTCTTCAGGGGCTCCTACACCTGCTGCCCCTTCTTGCTTACCCAGTGTCCCTGTCTTCTGCTTCATTCCCACATCACACCATAAACCCAAGATGATTGTCTGGACCAGAATGCTCCCCCAGCTTTGAGAGTGACCCAAGGCAAAGGCAGCCCAAGGCAGGAAACTATATATTCAGCCTTAGCACCCTGAAATGTGGGTGGTCACTCACTTCTGGGTTAACTATGAGTCTTTTGGCTATAAGCGACTTACAAGTGAAACACATCTGAAACAGGCTTATGCTAAAAAGGAAAGTGATTGATTTATATAATTGGAAAGTCCAAAGGGATATTTCAGGTCTGGCTGGATCCAGCACCCATGCGAGGCTTGGCATGTTCTTCCCTATGTCCTCTCTTTTCTCCTTTTGTGTCTCTTATGTCTTCTAGCCTCTCTTCTCTCCCACCCCCTTCTCTTCCCCTTCTCTCTCTCCCTTTCCCCCTCAGCCCCCTCCTCTACTCACTAGATGTGAACAGCATATATATACCCTAGTCATGGCAACCAAAAACACACATGAAGCAATGCCAGAATAGATTTCTGTGTGAATCATCCCTCCCCCCTTCCTCACCCCTGTTTGAGAACCTTTAGTAGCCTAAAGGTAGAAACTGTACCTGTGAGGTGACTATGGGCTGGAATGGTGGGAAGAGAAGTGTTGGGATCCTGAATCTGGATTTCTCTGGAGATAAGAATCCTGGTGCTGATTTGGGGAGAGCCTGGGTGCAAGAAACCACTTCTTATCAGTCCCTGAAGCTTTCTGGGTCTTTGCTGTTGTTTGTTTGTTTATATTTTAATGCTCTAGGAATAAAAGAGATGTTGATTTGAAAATTTAAAACAAGGCGCAAAATGGACAAGACCTTTATTTAAGGTCAAGTAAACCAGTCCTGGGAGCAGGGTTTGAGTATCATCTCTGCATCGAATTAGTGGCTTTTAAAGACACATTAAATTTTGCCTTTGATCTGATAATTGCCTTTTGCAGTGGTGATGCTTCCCTGCTGGAACCAAAAGCCACTGTTATTTCCTCCAGCTTAAAGAAACATGAGATTTCCGAGGAGCTCAAATTTAGGAAAATGACAGCTCACCCAGACCTGGTTTTAATGTGACCATCTTCATCCTGAATTTGGGTTGAGGACAACATCTGGATCCTCCTCTGAACTTAATTGCTTTTATCTGATAGGAAAAAAAAAAGCCTACGCTCTCTGAATTTCCCTCCTCACCCTGGATTCCTGGAAACAACTAGACTATATGTACAGAAGCTATCAAGTTCATTGATTGTCTCATCCTGGGCTTCCAGTACAATTATCCTGCCTTCCTTTTAAGTGATTAGAGGTGACTCTTTTTTCTTTATTTTGACATTGTTGCCCACTCTGGGTCATAATATTTCAGGAAGGACTATCTGTAGATCCCTTTAGGGAAATGAGTAAGGAAATATGTGAATTATGGCATTCTTAAGCTGAATCCTATGAAATTGACTTTTCCTGGGTCAAAAATAACTCAATATAAGCAATTTCATATGCAACACCTTAGTGTTAATGGGACCCTGAAAAAGTCACAGGGGAAAAAAAAACAACGCACCCAACTTCTGGACACAGGTGGGTGGCAGTGTTGCTAAGTTAGAAATGGTCCCCAGACCCCAGCCACCCCTGGAAGGGGGTGTGGTAAACATTTATAGGTTTTGCAGGAGGTTTGAGGTATGTAGTCTTGGGTGGTGAATGAGCCACTTTCTTTTTCTTTTCTTTTTTTTTTTTTTAAAGATTTTATTTATTGGGGCGCCTGGGTAGCTCAGTGGGTTAAAGCCTCTACCTTCAGCTCAGGTCATGATCCCAGGGTCCTAGGATCAAGCCCCGCATCGGGCTCTCTACTCAGCGGGGAGCCTGCTTCCCTCTCTCTCTGCCTGCCTCCCTGCCTACTTGTGATCTCTCTCTCTCTCTCTGTCAAATAAATAAATAAAATCTTTTTAAAAAATTTTTAAAAAAAGATTTTATTTATTTATTTGACAGAGAGAGAGAGAGACACAGCAAGAGAGGGAACACAAGCCCGGGAGGGAGGTGTTGTGGGAGAGGGAGAAGCAGGCCTCCGCCGAGCAATGAGCCCGATGCAGGCCTCGATCCCAGGACCCTGGGATCACAACCTGAGTCGAAGGCAGGTGCTTAACGACTGAGCCACCCAGGCGCCCCAGAATGAGCCACTTTCATCTAAGGCAAGTGCTGTTCTTAATCAGAGGTTCTCAAACTTCCGCATCACCCAGAGAGTTTAGTAAAAATGCAGATGCCTGGGAGGTTCCTGGGGGGCTCAGTCAGTTAAGCGTCTGCCTTTGGCTCACGTCATGATCCCAGGATCCTGGGATGGAGCCCCACCTTGGGCTCCTTGCTCAGCAGGGAGCCTGCTGCTCCCCTTGCTTGCGCTCTCTCTCCCTTCTCTCTCTCTGACAAACAAATAAATAAAATCTTAAAAAAAAAAAAAATCCACCGCACATCCCTGTGAGGTAGACTGTACTCTCTAGGTGGGAAACACGCCCAGGGAGGCTAAGTGACCCGCCTGAGAAACACCCACAGTTCCAATGCAGGTGATCTGGATGCGAAGCCAGCTCTCTCTTTTTTTTTTTTTTTTTTTAAAGATTTATTTATTTATTTATTTATTTGACAGAGAGAGAGATCACAAGTAGGCAGAGAGGCAGGCAGAGAGAGAGAGGAAGGGAAGCAGGCTCCCTGCTGAGCAGAGAGCCCGATGCGGGACTCGATCCCAGGACCCCGAGATCATGACCTGAGCCGAAGGCAGCGGCTTAACCCACTGAGCCACCCAGGCGCCCCGAAGCCAGCTCTCTTAACCGCATTCTCACAGACGGCCCTCGCCCTCCTCTGCGCATTCATGCCAGAATTCCTGAATGGGCCTGCTCTCTGTTCCTGGCCTTGCGGAATGAATGGCCCAAGGTCCCTGCCCTGGAGATCTGGCAGTTCCATGCCACAGGTGAGTAGATGGATAGTGGATTTGGTCTCCAACCTGAATTCAACCCTTCAAATACCATGTAAGTCATTGAAAATCGTGTTTTCCTCAAATACTTAATGACATGGGGGCAGTGTTTATAACAGAAAAATTTTCATTACAAAAATAGTACTTGTTCAATGAAACATATTCTTTTTTTTTTTCAATGAAACATATTCAAACAATGAAGAAATAAAATGTTTTCCCCCATTTTCCTATTCCATCTTGCCAGATGTACGGATACTAGTGACATTTTGGTATATATCCTTCTGGGCACTTATCAATGCAGATACGAATACAAAGTAGGTTATGGGGCGCCTGGGTGGCTCAGTCTCTAGGCTTCTGCCTTCGGCTCAGGTCATGATTCCAGGATCCTGGGGTCGAGTCCTGCACGGGGCTCCTTGCTCAGCAGGGAGCCTGTTTTAACCTCTGCCTGCTACTAATTCCCATCACTATCAAGGGAAAAAGTCCTCTCTTTCTCCAAAGACAAGGCGGATGAGTTTTTAGTGTGAAACAGATCACATCAGGACACCTTTGAAGACAACCCTCTCAGGTCCCCTCTCTTTTGCGAGCTTTATACTATCGCTCAATAAACTTTGCTTTGCTGCCCACCGAAAAAGGAAGAAGGAAGAGGAGGAGGAGGAGAAAAAGAGGGGGAAGAAGAAGGAGAACATGTTTGACTTTTCCCCTCTAGACTTCCAAGCCTATTTCCAGTTCCTTGACATGTGTATTACAGATGGTTTGGTTAAGCAGATGCTCTCCTGGAGGCTCCTGCACTTGGTGCTGTCTCTCTCTCTCTCCAACACACCTTACTTTAAGGCAGGCTAATGTCTGCGGAACCTCAGAGAAGCTTGACAATGTACATTTCCACAGCCCTAACACCGGTGTGAGCTGCCATGCCACCGGGGAGACTTGCAGTTCCCAATGCAAACACTTCAGCTGTGTTTTCTTTTCTCCCTCACTGGAGACAGGTGCTAGTGGTTGCCTGGAGACAGGTGGTGGGGGCGCGCGGTGGGTTGGGGAGAGTGGGAGGGAGAGTCACCAAGGGCACGAGAAAATGAGGGGGCGACGGAGGTGCTCACCCTCTTGATCGAGGCACTGGTGTTGCAGGTGTATATGTCGAGCTCACCAACAGATACTCTTAAAATATATGCCCTTTAATACACGTCAATTCACCTTCAAACAAAGTAACTACCACGTTTTGAAGGCACATCGAGCACTGTGTTCACTTCTACACATCACCTCGATGAAATCCTACTCAGCTCCACATCACAGACAAAGAAACTGAGGCTCAGGGAGCAAAGCCTACGCTGACAGCAGGTCCATCTGACTTCCAAGCCCCTTCTCTTCCTATGCTCCGTGGACAGCAGCGTCCCCTACCACAGACAGCTGGCTCTTGAATGACACGAGTTAGAGCTACATGGGTCCACCTATGCGTGAATTTTTTTTTTTTCCCCAACGAATATAGTTCAGTACTGGAAATGTGTTTTCCTTATGATTTTCTTCATAACACTCTCTTTTCCCTAGCTTACTTCATTGCAAAAATACACCATACAGTACAAATAGCAAACAAAATACGTGTTCATTGACCGTGGTATGGGAAGGCTTTCCAGTCAGCAGGAGGTTACTACTAGTAGTTAAGTTTGGGGGGAGTCAAAAGTTAGATGCTGATTTTTGACTGTTGGGGGGGGTCAGCGCCCCTAACCTCTGCATTTTTTTTAAGATTTTATTTATTTATTTGACACACAGAGAGAGATCACAAGTAGGCAGAGAGGCAGGAGGAAGCAGGCTCCCTACTGAGCAGAGAGCCGGATGCAGGGCTCGATCCCAGGACCCTGAGATCATGACCTGAGCCGAAGGCAGAAGCTCAACCCACTGAGCCACCCAGGCGCCCTGCTAACCCCTGCATTTTTGAAGGGTTAAATGGAAATAGGGCTCAACTTCAGGAGCTAAGTACTTCACCACGAGCTAAGTACTTCACACACATCAGCTCATTTCACCCTCATTGGACTTTGACTAGGAGAGTTTGTGTCTGACCCAAGGTAGACCTGGGATTTGAACCCCAGGAATCTGAGGCCAGAACCTCAAGCCCTAAGCACGGGATGGCCTTACTGGTTTCTTCCGCGAGCCCTTCTTGAATAAAATGCTTGTCCACAAACTTTTGACAAAGGGTCTGCTTCTGGGGCGCCTGGGTGGCTCAGTGGGTTAAAGCCTCTGCCTTCGGCTCAGGTCCCACAGTGACTGGACTACATGTTAAAGATTGAGGAACGTTAATCGAATGGAATCAGACCCAAGGCAGGCTGAGGCATGGGATATGTGTGTGTGTGTGTGTGTGTGTGTGTGTGTGTGTGTGTGGCGGGGGGGGGGGGAATGTGTTGGGGAGGTGGGACAGTGTCAGAGAATGTTGCCTAGAGAAGACATGTGAGCTGAGCGAATGAGCAGGAGTCAGCCAGGGTGGCAGGGAGTGCCGGGCTGTTCTGCAAACCCACTTCTTCCTGTGGGGCCGGACCACGTTCCCAGCTTTCCCTGAGTGTGGTCACGGGGCTGAGCTCGGGTAGAATTTAAAGGGAAGCCTCAGGCACCATTTGCAAGCCTGGCCCGAGAAAACCTCGAATGTCTGATCCTCTCCTTGCTCTTTCCCTGTCGGCCAGCCAAATGGAGAGGACGCCAGGGAGGACAAGACAGACAGAGGCATGGAGCCTGGGTCCCTGATGGATGGTGTGGCCCGACAGCTAGGGGGCTCGCTGCTGGACAAGGGTCCGGAATTACAGTTCTACTGTGTTAAGCCCCTGAGATGTGGGGGTTGATTGACACGGTTGCCCTCTCCCCACTCATATAACAGGCAAGAAAGGAAGGTGACTTTTTGTTTGCTTATCTGTTCTTGGTTTTGGAAGGTGATCAGAGGTAGGAACAGGCTGGATCATGAAGGACGCAGAGGCCATGTAAGAAACCAGGATTTTCAGTGATTTTCTTAAACTTTTGAGGGGGCTGGAGTCAGAGCCCCCCTGCTAGCAGCTGATGAAGACACTCTTCCTCCTCCAATTCCTCAAACAATTTAACAGATGACTCAGAGGGTTTCCTGTCTGAAGCCCATTTGGGGATACTCTGGTGCTCTGTGGGCTCCAGATTAGGAAATACTTCGGGTGATGGGGAACCCCTTGCAAAAGGTAAAGTCATGTTAGATGCATCTAGAGAACACTTTCCTGGTAGTCGCCTGAGGGTTGCTTTGGTTTTGTCCTGTTTTAACTCATGAGAATGCATCTTTGATTCTATGGGGGAAAAAAAAAAGGAGAAAAGCAACAGAGATAATCACCACATACTTGGCAGCGTGGCCAGACTCTGGAACATGGACAACGCCAAATGCTGGCCAGGACACGGGGCAACGGGAACTCACCTGCTTCTCTGGTGGGAATGCACACAGTAGTATGGGCACTTCGGAAGACAGTTTGGAGATTTCTTACAAAAGGAAACATCTTCCTGCTCTATGATCCAGCAGACTCGCTCCTTAGTATTTCCTCAAATGTGCTGAAAAGTGATGTCCACTCAAAAACCTGCACCCAGATGTTTAGAGCAGCTGTACCCATCGTTGCCAAAACTTGGAAGCAACCAAGATATCCTTTACTAGGTGGTGAATGGATAAACTGTCCAGCCAGATGATGGAATATTATTTAATGCTAAAATGAAAGTCTTGAGCCGTGAAAAGACACGGAGGAACCTTAAATGCACATCACGAAGTGAAAGAGGCCAAATTGAAAAGGCTTCATACTGTCTGATTCTAACTATGTGACCTTCCAGAAAAGGCAAGACTAGGGAGATGATAAAAAAAGATCGGTGGTTGCCAGGGGTTCAGGGAGGGAGGGATGAATAGGGGATTTTGAGGGCAGTGAAACTTGTCCACGTGGTATTGTAAGGATGGGCCCAGGTCATTATGTGTGTGTCCAAACCCATGGAAACCACACCAGCTAGAGTGAACCCTGATGAAAACAATGGCCTCTGGAGGACAAGGATGTGTCCATGTGACCCTCCATGGAGGGTCGCCCATTGTAACAAATGCCCTGCTTGACGGGGGAGTGTTGAGAGTGGCTGTGCAGGTGTATAGGCAGGGGTTGAATGAGAAATCTCTGTAGCTTCCTTTCAATTTTGCTGCAAACCTTAAACTGCTCTACAAATAGTAATAGTAATAATAATAATGATAATAATAATATTGATAAGGTCTTAAGAAAAACCATTGAGAGCAAGATTCCCTTCCCAGCTAATCTGGCTGGAGCAAGCTATTCAATAAGGCCGTGGACACCAGCATTTATTCAGCGCCAGAAAAGAGATGTCTGAGTGGGACCCTCGGTTCTTCTGAATTGTCTCTTCTGTTTACCTGGTGACACAGGGACAGGAGAGCCTGACTTTTCAGTGTCCACGGGGACAGCCTCCCAGCTCCCCGATCGCGGACCTGTCACCAAGCGTCTCTTTTCTCCCCATGGCCACTAGAGGGTGCAAGGACCACGGGCAGCTGCCGGACCTCGGCGCTGCCCGGGCCGCGGGAGTCGGGCCGGAGGGGAGTGATAAGCTCCGGAAGGCCCTCCCTGCCGGCCTGGGGAAGCCACAGAAGGCTCTGGAAAGCTCCGGGACGCCAGGTAAACACTCCCGCCGCGGAGCGTCTGCTGCTCTAGCCAGGCTGACTGGCGGTACGGGATGGCAGCTCCCGGAGACCCCGGGGGAGCAACACCCTCTGTGGTCCCCTCACTTCTGCGTTCCTGAGCCTGTGACCCCAGGAGCAGCCACGGCGTGGCCCGAAACCCTCCCAGCCCCTCTCCAGACAGTCTGGCTGGGTCCGAGAGCGCGCAGGTCCATTACGGGCTAGAATAACCCTGTAATGGATAAGGCTGCACTTCCTCTCGCAGTCTTGGTTTTCACTTACTGTAAGGAATCCTGCTTCTCCTCCCCGGAGTCTCCGCAGGAAGAGCAGGAAAGGGCCGCGGCGTGGCTCTGAGTCCGCCTGAAGCAACATGGCGGCCCCCATGGGCGACCAAGGCCGCGCCGGCACCGGAAGTGCCAAGTCCTAGGGCTCTGGAGGTGGACGGGCTTGGATTCAAACCCAGCTCTCCCATTCGTCAGCAGCTCTTACAGCTTTCCCTCCGCGGGCCTCAGTTTCTTCATCCTGGAAGTAGGGGTGACATTCAGGCCAGTGACAGGAAGCCATGGCTCCCCAGCACTCCCCACAGCAGGGCCCCAACTCATGGTGGCTAAAATTAGACAGTGGCTTAAAACAACCGTGTTATTATCCCTCCAGTTCTGTGGGTGGACCCGGCGGGCTGCGCTGCTCCGCAGCTGATCTCTCCTGGGGTCTGCCACGCTGGTGCCGTGTGACGATCCGGGGTCACCTGGAGGCTATAGCGGGACCCTGAGAAGGCTGGACCCCCTTCCACTCCAAGCTGCCTGCCTCAGGGTCTCTCCTCTCCACCAGCTTCCCCTCCGTAGGACCGCAGAGCTCTATATACTGCATCTGGAGACTCCCCAAAAGTGCAGGGTGGCCCTCCCAGCCCTCCTGAGGCTTGGGTCTGGAGCTGAGAACCTCATCTGTCACTGCCTGCTGGTAAGCCCCAGGCAGCGCAGACTCAGTGTGGGGTGGGGGGAGCTACCCCAGAGAGCTCCCAGGGAACCACTGTTGGGGTCTGGGCACCAGAAAGAGTGTCCCAGTGTCCTGTGGTAGCTGGAACAAATCACCACAAACTTAATGGCTTAAAATAACACCTGTTTATTGTCTGACAGTCTTGGAGGTTAGAAGTCCAAAACAAGTCTCACCGGTACAAACTCAGGGCACCCTGGATGCCTTCCTTTCGGGAGGCTCTAGGAGAGAATCTTTTCTCTTGACTTTCCCAGCTTCTAGAGACCAGTGACATTCCTTTGTGGCCCCTTCCCCATCCTCAAAGCACATCTCCAACTTTGGCGTCCACCAACACATCCCTTTTTAATTCTCTGATTCTCCTGCCTCCCCTTAGAAGGCCCCTTATGATTACACTAGAGCGACCTGAATAATCCAGATATAACCTCCCCATCTCAAGGTGACCTGATTAGAGATCCGAATTCCATCCTGACCCTTAATGTCCCCCTCGCCAAGGAACATAACATCATCATAGATTCCAGGCATTAGGACGTGGACATCTTTGGGGAATGGTTCTTCTGCCTGCCACAGGTAGGAAGAGAGACACTTGATTGATCTGACTACATTTCTTCCCAAACCATTTCTGGAGAGTCGACTCATCCTGAATCGTGTTTCAGGAGAAATGTTCCGCACGCCCTTCCATAAACACTCCCTTTTGGTTGTTTTCATTCAAATGAACATTGCCTGAGCAAGAAGCCCCTGTGTTAGACTGTACAGAACTAGATGAAGGAAACACTATTCTTTTTTTTTTTTTTAAAGATTTTATTTATTTATTTGGCAGACAGAGATCAGAAGTAGGCAGAGAGGCAGGCAGAGAGAGAGGAGGAAGCAGGCTCCCTGCTGAGCAGAGAGCCCGATGCGGGGCTCGATCCCAGGACCCTGGGATCATGACCTGAGCCGAAGGCAGAGGCTTTAACCCACTGAGCCACCCAGGCACCCCCAGGAAACACTATTCTTGTCTTCGAGGTGTTTACTCTTGTGGTCCTAGTCCTCCCTCCAGCAAACCCTTTCTCTTTCTTCTTACAGCCTCCTGGTGTTGAGCAGACTGAAATGGGCCCAGCTCCAGTGAATCCCCATTGGTTTGGGCTAGGGTTAGAAAACCACAGCTCACAAGTCAGGTTCAGCCTGCCACCTGTCTTCCTAAACAAAGTTTTATTGGAAGAGAGCCACGCCAGTTCACCCAGTACTGTCTGTGGCTACTTTTGGGCCTGCAGAATGGAATAGTTGCAAGAAAGCCTGGCTCCCAAAGCCAAAGAAATTGACTCTCTGGCCCAATGTAGAAAACTTTGCTGACCCCTGGTTTATTTTATTTATTTATTTATTTTTAAAATATTTTATTTATTTATTTGACAGAGAGAGAGCTTACAAGTAAGGGAAGCAGGAGAGGGAGGAGCGGGGCTCGATCCCAGGACCTTGGGATCATGACCTGAGCTGAAGGCAGACACTTAACCAACTGAGCCACCCAGGTACCCCAAAAATAAAATCTTTAAAAATAAATCAATAACATTTATTTAGAGATGCAGAAAAATAGATAACATTTATTTAGAGATGCAGAAAAATTGCAAAGATAACCTGAAAATTTCCCATCTGCCTGCACTCAGTTTCTCCTATTAATGTCTTACATTAGTATGATGCATTTGTTACAAATGATGAACTAATATCGATCCATTATTATTAACCAAAATCCAAACTTTATTCAGATAATCTTAGTTTTTACCAAATGTCCTTTTTCTGTTCCAGGGTCCCACTCAGAATACTACTTTATGTTTAATTGTCATTTTTCTTTAGGTTCCTCTCTGACTTTCCTTGTCTTTGATGACCTTGACAGCTTTAACAAGTACTGCCCAGGTATTTGCGTATGCCCCTCAGTTGGGATTTGTGTGATGTTTTCCCCATGAAGACCCTGGGATGATGGAGCTGGGGAGGAAGACCACACAGAAAAAGTGCCATTCTGACTGCATCAAATCAAGGGTGCAGATCACCAGCCTAACTTCTCACTGTTGGTGTTGACCTTGACGATGACCTGGATAAGGTAGTGTCTCTCAGGTTTCTCTACTGTCCGTGATTTTGTTCTTGTCTGTGATATATACATATACATACATACATATATACATATATATATGTATGTGTGTATATATATGTATGTATGTGTGTGTGTGTATATATATATTTTTTTTTATGTCCATCTTTATTGAGATGTAATTGGTAGTGATATCTTGATGAATGAACAATGTTTGTCTCAGGGCGCCTGGCTGGCTCATTCAGTAGAGCATGTGATTCTTGATCTTGGGATTATGAGTTTGAGCCACACATTGGGTGTGGATAAGAGACAGAGAAAGAGATAACTTCAAAATAAAATTTTAGGGGTGCCTGGGTGGTGTAGTTGGTTGAGCAGCCGTTTGAGCATCATTTCAGCGCAGTTCGTGATCTCAGGGTTGTGGGATCAAACCCTGAGTTGGGCTCACCGTGGAGTCTGCTGGAGATTGTCTCCCTTTCCCTCTGCTCCTCCCCCTTTGTTCCTCCCCCTGCTCGTGCTGTCTCTCTCTCTCTAAAATAAATAAAATCTTTAAAAAAAAGAAAATCTTTAAAAAAAAAAAGGAAAATGTTAGTCTCAGGAAAGGATGTAAAGTACTGATAGTTAAATATATATGTGTGTGTGTGTGTTTGTACCATACATGTTATTTTTACCTGCCCTCATTGATTCTTCCTTCCTCTGGTAACACCTTCCCCAATTTTCCTTGGGAATGACCAGTCCTTCATTCTCAGCTCATGAGGTGTTTGTGGGTCTGATCCCATTCCTAGATTCCTGGGGTGGGCATATGACCCAACTTAACCGATCTGGGCACACCATCCTCATAATGGTTCAGTGGTGGACATATGACCCAAGTGTGTCCAGTGAGCATCAGCCCTGGAAAGAGATATTATCCATCCACTGGCATGGCTAAGCTGGTAGGGTATGAGCTGGGAGATCCAATGGGAGCAAAGCAGAGATGAGAGACAGAGAAAGACAGATTCCTGACACATTATTTGACACATGTATCCAACTATGTGTGAAGCTGGTATATTACTTTTTAGTTGTGTGGGTCATTTCTTCCACTCCTGTTTTAAAAATTATTTTTTCCGGGGTGCCTGGGTGGCTCAGTGGGTTAAAGCCTCTGCCTGCAGCTCAGGTCCCAATCCCGGGGTCCTGGGATCGAGCCCCGCATCGGGCTCTCTGCTCAGCGGGGAGCCTGCTTCCCTTCCTCTCTCTCTGCCTGCCTCTCTGCCTACTTGTGATCTCTGTCTGTCAAATAAATAAATAAAATCTTTAAAAAAAATTATTTTTTCCCACATTTCTTTAGTTCTCTGTTGTGTTTGTCTATTACTATCATCATTGGCTGCCTCGTTAGCACAGTAGGTCTCATCTATTACTATCATCAACTTAAAAAAAAAAAGAACAAAATTTAACGTTAATGCCTTACTGTCTTCTGATAGATAGTCCACGGGTAATTTGTCCCAGTTGTTCCCATAACATCCTTCTTGTCTCCAATTCAGGATCACACACTGCACTCTGCTGTCAGCTCCCCAGTCTCCTCCAACCCATAAGAGTTCTCTGACCATTTTTGCTCTTCATGGCCCTGGGGGTTCTGTCCAGACAGTTACTTTGTAGAGCATCTGAATCTGGATTTGTAAAATTGTTTTCTACTGCCGAGATGCTCTTTTAAAAAATTTATTTATACTGGCACGCTTGGGTGGCTCAGTGGGTTAAAGCCTCTGCCTTCAGCTCAGGTCATGATCCCAGAGTCCTGGGATCGAGCCCCACATCGGGCTCTCTGTTCAGCAGGGAGCCTGCTTCCCTTCCTCTCTCTCTGCCTGCCTCTCTGCCTACTTATGATCACTGTCTGTCAAATAAATAAAAATCTTAAAAAAAAAAAAAAGAGCTGGATGCCTCACCAAGAGAGCCACCCAGATGCCCCAGAACATACAGCTATTTATTTATTTATTTATTTATTTATTATTTTATTTATTTCTTTGAGAGAGAGGAAGAGAGTGAGAACACACAAGCAGGGGAAGTAGCAGACAGAGGGAGAAGCAGGCTCACCTGGCCAAGCAGGGAGCCCGATGCAGGGCTCGATCCCAGGATCCCTGGGATCATGACCTGAGCCAAAGGCAGACTCTTCACCGACTGAGCTACCCAGGCATCCCCCACATACAGTTTGTTAAAAAGCGGGTTTGAATCGGCTGTCTGTCCCTTGCCACTAGAAGAATCCTGACCATTATAGTGTATGCCAATTACCGAAATTCACCCTTCTTATCTGCCCTGTGAAAATGGTTTTGGGCCCTTTGAAATTTTGTTTTCTGAGTCAGCTGATACGGGAGGTATGTCAGGAGGGGGCACCAAGAGACTTTCCCGGAGGAAAGGGCTTTACCACCTGGGACTGTGTGCTTACTTGGCAGGCCCTTGGAATGTGCCTGGATACTTTTCCATACTCCCATTCTTCCAGCTCGTCCAGGGACGAGCCACACGCAGCAGCCAGCAGCTTTGCCCAGAACCCTCCTTGGGGGGCTTGTAATTAAGTTCCTTGAGTTCCTGCAGCCCTTATGGCTTCTCAGATGTTAAATGTGCCAGGAATCTTAATATTTCCAAAATGACCAGGAATGGGAGGCTCAGGACATTGAATACGGTTTGACGATGCCTGCTACATCATGTCCTTGGGAAATAGAAATATTTACCAACATGAATCAGATTTGGTGGTAAATTATGTAAGTTTAAAAGTGTTTTTTTTTTTTAAGATTTTATTTATTTGACAGACAAAGATCACAAGTAGGCAGAGAAGCAGGCAGAGGGAGAGAGAGGGGGAAGCAGGCTCCCTATTGAGCAGAGAGCCCGATGCGGGGCTTGATCCCAGGACCCTGGGATCATGACCTGAGCCGAAGGCAGATGCTTTAACCCACTGAGCCACCCAGGCACCCCAAATTATATAAGTTTAAAACCAGGCCAGATCTTTAGGAAGGAATCCCAGACATTCAGTATGCTCCGTCCTGTCCCTGCTCCAGACGGCCTTCATGACAAATAAGTGAGACTGTGTTTAGGACAGTGTCCAAGGCTGATTCTCTAGTAGGCACCACAGGCTTTGGGCCTAGGCACCCTTATACCTTTAGGGGCCCACAGAACTACTTTAATTCATCTTAATATCAAGAAAAAATGAATATAATCGTACCTGCCTTGGTTTTTTCTTTGTACCAACACAATCACAAAATGTATTGTATTTTGTTTGTAATATGTTTTTTATAAAAGAAGGACCCATGAAAGCCTTCTTTAAAAAAAAAAAAAAAAGTAATCTCTATCCCCAACATGGGGCTTGAACCCACGACCCCAAGATCCAGAGTGGCATGCTCTGCTGACCAGGCCAGCCTGGCGCCCCAAACCCATGAAAATGTTATGGTGGCTCTGACAGTGCCTGACACAGAATTGAGTTGTTTTATCATCCTCCTCATTATTGGGATTATTGGCAAGAATGGGCCACTCCGGGGCGCCTGGGTGGCTCAGTGGGTTAAGCCTCTGCCTTCGGCTCAGGTCATGATCTCAGGGTCCTGGGATCGAGCCCTGCATCGGGCTCTCTGCTCAGCGGGGAGCCTCCTTCTCCCTCTCTCTCTCTGCCTGCCTCTCTGTCTACTTGTGATCTCTCTCTCTCTGTCAAATAAATAAAATCTTTTAAAAAAAAAAAAAAAGAATGGGCCACTCCTCCTTAAGGTGTGGTCCTGAGAGAAATTCCCAAAGGACAGTTGTAGGGGTTGGGATTTGATCACACACGTCACGACACTGGGGGCTGGGGAAAGGAGCTAAGTGGGATTGAGGGAGATGAATTTCACAGCGGAAATTGGAGTCTTGGTGGGTTGCCATAATCATTCCAGGGAACATTGTAAGAGGTGTCCAAGATTGGTGAAGGGCCGTAACCACGCAAAGGTAGGATCATTCTCTCTGGGAAAAGTCCGCTGGTGCACTGCTCTGATTTAGTAATAAGGGGAAGTTAGAGGCACAGCCAGCCCTACCCCTGCCTAGCAATCATCTGGAGAGCTCTCTCTTTTATTTATTTTTTTATTTTTTTTTTAAAGATTTTATTTATTTATTTGACAGAGATCACAAGTAGACAAAGAGGCAGGCGGAGAGGGAGAGAGGGAAGCAGGCTCCCTGCTGAGCAAAGAGCCCGATGCGGGACTCGATCCCAGGACCCTGAGATCATGACCCGAGCCGAAGGCAGCGGCTTAACCCACTGAGCCACCCAGGCGCCCGAGCTCTCTCTTTTAGTACCCTGACTTTGTGATAAGCAAAATGCTAGAGACCCCACTCATTACCTGCCTGATGGCTCTCCTAGAAATGACTGGGCTTTTATAAACATTGATCTATTTTTATTTTTATTTTATTTACTTATTTTGAGAGAGAGAGAGATTGCACATGAGCACAGGGAGCAAACAGGTCTTGAACTCATGACCTTGAAATCAAGACCTGAGTTGAAATTAAGAGTCAGATGCTTGGGACGCCTGGGTGGCTCAGTTGGTTAAGCAGCTGCCTTCGGCTCAGGTCATGATCCCAGCGTCCTGGGATCGAGTCCCGCATCGGGCTCCTTGCTCGGCAGCGAGCCTGCTTCTCCCTCTACCTCTGCCTGCCACTCTGTCTGCCTGTGTTCACTCTCGCTTCTCTCTCTATGACAAATAAATAAATAAAATCTTTAAAAAAAAAAAAAAAAAAGAGTCAGATGCTTAACTGACTGAGCCACCCAGCTGCCCCAACAAACACTGATCTATTAAATAAACAGCCACTATGTTGCCTCATTTGTGCTGGGTAACCCATCACCAGTAGTGGGACATAATTTAAAAGATTGTCAAGTCTCTGCCCTCTTAGAACTTACATTTGAGGGACGCCTGGGTGGCTCAGTTGGTTAAGCAGCTGCCTTCGGCTCAGGTCATGATCCCAGCGTCCTGGGATCGAGTCCCACATCGGGCTCCTTGCTCGTCAGGGAACCTGCTTCTCCCTCTGCCTCTGCCTGCCATTCTGTCTGCCTGTGCTCGCTCTCTCTCCTCTCTCTCTCTGACAAATAAATAAAATCTTAAAAAAAAAAAAAAGAACTTACATTTGAAGGAGGGAGTGTGTCCCAGAGGAAACAGATAAGCCATCAAAATAATAACAGATTGTAACCTGTGCTAGGAAATCAAGAGGAGGCTGCCTTTTTTTTTTTTTTAACGATTTTATTTATATATTTGACAGGTAGAGATTACAAGTAGGCAGAGAGACAGGCAGAGAGAGGTGGAAGCAGGCTCCCTGCTGAGCAGAGAGCCAATATGGGGTTCCATCCCAGGACTCTGGTATCATGACCTGAGCCAAAAGCAGAGGCTTTAACCCACTGAGCCACCCAGGCGCCCCAAGAGGAGGCTGCTTATAGGAGATGGAACAGGGATGACTGGTTGTCTCTCCCATATCTCTTCTTCCTTTTAAAGTCATAGAGTCCCCCAGTTTGTAGCTGGGAGCATGGCCATGCAACTTTCTCAGGCTCCCTTACAGCAGGTATGGCCATGTGACTGAGTCCTGGCCAATGAGATGAAAGCTGATGGGGAAGTGTCCTAAAAGAGCAGGCAGGTCCTTCTGCTAGAAAGGCGAATGCTGGAGCACCCCCCTTAACCATGTAAGGAAGGCTGTGTACAGCAGAGCAACAAGTTAATAGGAGACTGGAATCCAGACACCAGGAAACCCCATCCCAGCTTTGCACTGCCCATGTTCAGACTGACAGGTGACGGAGAACTAAATACCTGTGGTTAGAACCCATCTAAGGGGGGGCGCCTGGGTGGCTCAGTGGGTTAAGCCGCTGCCTTCGGCTCAGGTTATGATCTCAAGGTCCTGGGATCGAGTCCCGCATCGGGCTCTCTGCTCAGCAGGGAGCCTGCTTCCCTCTCTCTCTCTCTCTCTCTCTGCCTGCCTCTCTGTCTACTTGTGATCTCTCTCTGTCAAATAAATGAATAAAATCTTTAAAAAAAAAAAAAAAAAGAACCCATCTAAGGGGAAGAGGCTTACTCTAGGTGAGGTGGTTCAGGAAGGCTTCCTGGAGGAAGAGGCATTGGAAGGGAGACATCCAATAGAAACATAATATAAGACATGTATGTAATTTAAATTTTTCTAAAAATAAAATGATAATAAAATAAAAGTTTCTAGTAGCCACATTTACAAAGTAAGAAAATGGAAGAAAAGTAAAAGAAAAAAATTTTAAAAATTAACATCAAAGTCAGAAGAAGAAAGTGAAAATAATTTTAATAATATATCTTGCTTAAGCCAGTACCCACAAAATATCATCATTTCAACTTGTAATCAATACAAAAATTATTGAAATTTTTTTTTCCGAATGTTGAGTTTTTTTTTTAATTTTTATTTTTTTGGAGGGAACCAGCTACTAGATGATTTGATTAGTCTTTTGCCCTAATGCTAAGTTTTTGAAATCCAGTGTGCATTGAATGCTTACAGCACTTTTCATTTGGACTAGCCCCACCTCAAGTTCTTGGGAGTCACAAGTGGCTGACAGCTTCCATGTTGGACAACCCACCTTTGGAAGGATGAAAGAGCCAATGAGAAAGACTGCAAAGAGCTGCTTTTTTTAAAAATGTAGACTCTGGGGGCGCCTGGGTGGCTCAGTGGGTTGGGCCGCTGCCTTCGGCTCAGGTCATGGTCTCGGAGTCCTGGGATCGAGTCCCGCGTCGGGCTCTCTGCTCAGCGGGGAGCCTGCTTCCTCCTGTCTCTCTGCCTGCCTCTCTGCCTACTTGTGTTCTCTCTCTGTCAGATAAATAAATAAAATCTTTAAAAAAGAAAAAAAAATAAAAAAATAAAAATGTAGACTCCGCACTGGGCATGGAGCTCAACATGGCTTTTTTTTTTTTTTTTGAAAGATTTTATTTGTTTATTGGACAGAGAGAGAAATCATAAGTCGGCAGAGAGGCAGGCAGAGAGAGAGGGGGAAGCAGACTCCCTGCTGAGCAGAGAGCCCAATGCGGGGCTCGATCCCAGGACCCTGAGATCATAACCTGAACTGAAAGCAGAGGCTTTAACCCACTGAGCCACCCAGGCACCCCTCAACATGGGTTTTGAACTCACGATCCTGAGATCAAGACCTGAGCTGAAATCAAGAGTCAGATGCCTAACCAACTGAACCACCCAGGCACTCGTGCAAAGAGCATTTTAAGCTGAGGAAATCAGGCTGAGCACAAAGGGCCAGGCTGAGAAAGATGAGGTCTCAGTTAATATAATTCTTCACTCAATGGGATCTTTAGCAAACACAGGATTGGCACAGAGGTGGGGGATGGTGGCATCCTTTACTCTTTCAAGAGCTCCCTGATACCATACAGATTGCTCCCTCTTTCCCCTTGTAAGTGCAGTGCCAGGGTCCACTATAATGAGTGGTGAATCAGACTTTCTACATTCAAGTTTTTACTCTGTTGTGTATTGCTGTGTGACCTTGGCAAATCACTGAATCTTTTCTGTGTCTCGGTTTTTTTTTTTTATCCCTAAAGGGTGGATGAAAATAATAGAACTTGTTTCAGACGTTGTTTCAAGGAGCATGTGTTGAGCACTCAGAACTGCACTGGGCCTGTGGGAAGCATCCTTGGACAGTGGCAATGGACTTGGAATTGCTTTCAGGTCTGAAGTTAATGATGTGCAAGAAGAAACAAGGAAGAGATGGACCTATTGCGAGCTGGGTTTACTGAGCTTCAGACAGAGAGGGAAGAAGGGAGGTGAATGTTCCAAGAATGTAATTCATTTAAAGGCATAACATACGGAAGTGGGTGTCAGTGCAGATATGAAGGCAAACTGGAAAAAGCTAGCCAACAAGCAAAATGAACCAGGAAATAAATGGATATAGAAAATAACGTCCATTATTTTTTGCCTCCCTGCTATGCATCAAGGTTCAGAAATGCTATGCCTGGGGCGCCTGGGTGGCTCAGTGGGTTGGGCCTCTGCCTTTGGCTTGGGTCGTGATCTCGGGGTCCTGGGATCAAGCCCCGCGTTGGGCTCTCTGCTCAGCGGGGAGCCTGCTTCCCCCGCTCTCTCTGCCTGCTTGTGATCTCTCTCTCTGTCAAATAAATAAATAAAATCTTTAAAAAAAGAAAAGAAATTCTATGCCTTCAGGAGCTAGCTGGTTTTGCCAGTAAGTGAAGCAGTCTGAGTGTAAGGATAGGGTGTGGTTGAGGTCTGGCCCCAAGTTTCTCTGCTCAGCCAAGTGAAATCGGTACTAAAACGCGTTGTTCTATTTGGTGTAGTGGGTAAGAGCATTTGCAGTCGGAGTCCCATGTGACCTTGGACAGGTTGCTTAAACCCTCCCTTCTTCAGTTTCCTCATCTGTTAAACGGGGATAATAGTAACAATTCACAGGGGCACCTGGTTAAGCGACTGACTCTTGATTTAGGCTTAAGTCATGATATCAGGGTCTTGAGATCGAGCCCCGCTTTGGGCTCCTCACTGAGTATGGAACCTGCTTGAGATTCTCTCTCTCCCTCTGCCCCTCTGCTCGAGTGTGCTGTCTCTCTCTCAAAAATAAATAAATAAATAAATAAATAAATAAATAAAAGTAACAATTTACAAAGGTGAATCACTTAGAACACTACCTGGCACGTAGGCATTCAACAAATATTAGCTATCATCATTATTGTTGTTGATGTTGTCATTAGTTGCATTACAGAAATGGGGGTAGTGGGACCTGGATGCCCAAGCTAGTCCTTATACTGGCATAATGGAAGGCATTAGCATGGAAGTCAGACAGCCCCAGATCCACCACTCATTACCCGAGTGACTCATCTGCGTTGCATAACAGCTTCGAGTTCAGCTTTCTTGAATGTAAAATGAAGGTAAATATCTACATGTATCAGTCAGATGTTTTTGTCTGGGAGGAACAGAAATTTTTATTAACCGTAAGAAAATGTATCATCTCATATAAGAGAGAGCCCAGAGATGGGGTGTCCTTCAGGCATGGCTAACCCAGAAACCGAATCTGGTCCTCAGGGACCCAGAAACTTTCCTTCTCTCTCCAGGCTTCACTTTCAGGCTACGGTTGAACTTCTTTTGTGGGCACTGGGTGGCTTCTCATGGTAATTGATGCTCTATGCCTTATTCATACCCAATGAGCAATGGAGAGCACCCCCCCCCCCCCAGTCTTTGCAGTGTAATTGGTCTCATACCTACCCATGGATTGGGAAGTGCCCAAAGCTGATTGGCTTAGGCCTGGATTCCTGAACCAATCACAGGGAGGGAAATAGGATCTCAAAATGTGTGTGTATGTGTATGTGTATGTATGTGTGTGTGTGTGTGTGTGTGTGTGTATACATATATATATTTATATATATTATATATATAAATGTTATATATATTATATATATATATATTATATATATAAATGTTATATATATTATATATATATATTATATATATAATATATATATATTTTAAAGATTTTATTTATTTACTTGTCACAGAGAGAGGGAGAGAGAATACAAGCACGGGGAGCAGCATGCAGAGGGAGAAGCAGGTTCCCTGCTGAGCAAGGATACCGATGCCGGACTTGATCCCAAGACGTTGGGATCATGACCCAAGCCAAAGGCAGACACTTAATCGACTGAACTATGCAGGTGCCCTGCTGGGGGTATTTTACAGGGGAAGGGAGAAAGTGCTATGTTTACCCTAATGTTTGATGTGAACTCATCATCCTGGGGTTTGTGACCCAGAAAAAAATGAGAAAGGCCTGGTGTCAGACTGTCTAGCAGGACTCTTCAGGGGTTCATCAAAGGCATTTTGTACCCATGGAGGCTTCTCCTTGTGGAAGCTACTCTCCCTGCTGCCAGAGCTGCTTTCCTAGAATAGCTACAGTGCAGGGGTGGAGGTAGCTCCGTTCTCATCCATCATCCGCAGAGAACCCGACGTCATTTTTCATCACGACCTCCCGGGACACCAACTCCACCACACCACTCCCCTTTGTACCCTGGGTATAGTCTGAATCTCACCTCCCAGGGGTGTTCGGCAAAAGAGTCTCCCTGTCAACCCAGGAGAATGATCGCTGGGACCAAATGCTTCCTCTTTTGTTAGGAGTCAGCTGGGGCTGGAATGCAGCTAGCTTAAGGAAAAGGGAGGGCTTACTATAAGGATATGGAGCGTCTTACAGAACCTAAAGGCCTCTGGAGGGTCCAGAAATGGAAAGCCATCAGAATTGCAAACCAGATTTGCATTTCGGGAGCCTCTTGGCTCTGTTTTTCTCTGCAAGTTGGATTTCTTCTTCTTTCTTCCTCCAGCCTGATTTCCCAAGGACTGTGGCAGCTCCAGAGCTCAGTCATGGCCACATAGTGTCTTTCTTTCATTCTCTTTCTCTGGGGCCTGGCAAAGGATATAGGTTGGCTACGGGCTGTTAAGCAGGTTCCACACCGTACAAGGACCCCTGAGCTAGGAGACCCTCCTGTGTTTGTCAAGCCATGTGCACAGGCTCAGGGGCACTTCCACCCACAGGGAAGGTCTTCCCCTAACTCAACAAAGCTGTTGGATGGTTTAGTGGCACCCAGAGTGAACTCTGGACCATCTTCCAACCACAGCCCTCGAATCCCTTCAAAGAACTGTTCTCTCCCAGCCACTTGCAGCTTGGTTGGGATTCTCAGTCAAGGTAGCACAGGGTAAACATGTGCTGAAGCTAGATCTGTCTTGGAGTCTGAATCTTGGAGCCTACTTGCTCAGCAGCCGTGCCTGGAGAGACTGATCCTGCCTCCTGGATCCCCAAGGCTGCTCTTGTCCTTGTTCATCTTTTCCTTTGATTGATCTCTCCGCTCTCCTTCCAACAAATGCCTGTTTTTTGCTTAAGATAGAGTAAAGTTGGATGCTGTTTATAATCAAGAAAAACCCAACTTAGACAACAGCAGTCACAACAACAGACGTATCCGAGCACTTTCTATGGGCTGGGCCCTGTTCAAAGTACTTTTTGTGTAGTTTCATTAACTCCTTACGACAACCCTATGAGGTAGGTATTATTGTAATTATCCCCATTTCACAGATGTGAAAGCTGAGGCTGAGCAGGCAAAGTAACTTGCTCAGGACCACCCAGGTATTAAACTTGGATTTGGATTGAGGCAACCTGGCTCCAGAGTCCAATTCTCCTTCAGTCCCAATTCCAAATTCCCAGAGAAAGGATTCTTCTTTGCCCTAAATGAGTCAGATGTACAACCCTAGTCCAGTAAGTGGTACAGGGGGTGTGGCATCCAAACATGGCTGCCAGCAACTCTCTGCTGAGGGCAAGGAGGGTTGTGTGTTAAGTCATGTTCCCAGTTCCCCCTTTCTGGGGACACACTGAGATGGCACTTCCTTCCCCCTGCTGTATGTGTGAGGCTCCGTGATTCCTTGGCTGGTGAGCTGTGTGTCAAAGGGACCGTGTAAGACATTTAGCAGCTCCTGTTCTCTTTGGCACTGTATCCAGCCGTGTTAGCCTGGGCCCTGAGTCACCATGAGGAACAGAGTCTCTGACACCTGGCAGTGGATTTGTAGTGTGAGCAAGAAGTAAACCTTTGTTGTTTTCGGCTGCTGGAGTCACTGGTCCCTCGGGTCATTTGTTACTCAGTAGAACACTATCCTGACTGATACAGTTAAATGAGTCACCTTAAAAAGCTCTTTCTCTCTCTCTCAAATAAATACTTTTTTAAAGATGTTTATTTATGTATTTGTCAGAGAGAGTGAGCACAAGCAGGGGGAGTGGCAGGCAGAGGGAGAAGCAGACTCCTCGCTGAGCAGGGAGCCTGAAGTGGGACTTGATTCTAGGACCGTGGGATCGAGACCTGAGCCGAAGGCAGACACTTCACTGACTGAGCCACCCAGGCACCCTGATTAATACATAAAATCTTCTTTAAAATCTGCCCTATTGTGGGGGGCACCGTGCTGAAAACAAACCTCGTGCTTTTTGGGTCCAAACTGTGGCCCTGGCCAGCCCAGCCCCCCACACAGAATTCCCAGCCAATTTCCCTTCCTAGTGTGAACAGAAGGTTGACTGGACATCTGAGCGATGTCTCTATGGCCACTGGAGGAAAAGACAAATGAGGTCTGGATGCCAGCCCTGTACCCGGGGAAACCTCTCCCTGGGGATGCTCATACTTCCTGTTTGTGGTGCCCATCAGAGCCTGCCTCCTGTTCAGGATGCCCCAGGTAGGAAGGCAGCATGGCATGGTGGCTGAGCACTCAGACAGCTCAGAGTTCAAATCCTCACTCTGCCTCTTACTAGCTGGGTGACTTTGGTTAGGTTATTTTATTTCCTTCTCTCAAGAAATGGACATGATAATTTTAGTACCGTCTCCTGGGAGTGTTGCAAGGGTAAAAATGCAAATGTCATGCAAATTTGCCTAGTCAGTCCTAAATAAATGTTTGCTCTTGCCTTTAGTATTATTATCTCAATAAGAGTGATAGGAAACTGGGCACCTGGGTGGCTCAGCCGCTGCCTTCGGCTCAGGTCATGATCTCAGAGTCCTGGGATCGAGTCCCGCGTCGGGCTCTCTGCTCAGCAGGGAGCCTGCTTCCTCCTGCCTCTCTGCCTGCTTGTGATCTCTCTCTGTCAAATAAATAAATAAAATCTTTAAAAAAAAAAAAGAGTGATAGGAAACTAAGAGCAGGTACATTCTCTAGACCCAGGTGATCCCACTGGCTGGTGTTAACATGAATAAAGAGAGAGGAAATTTTATGGCTAGTTAGTTACTCCTATTTAAAATAAAAATACCAGGGGTGCCTGGGTGGCTCAAATGGTCAAGCGTCCTGCCTTTGGCTCAGGTCATGATCTCCTGGTCCTGGGATGGAGCGCCATGTCAGTCTTCTGGCTCAGTGGGAAGTTTGTTTCTCCCTCTCCCTCTGCCTCTCCCCCCTGCTTGTGTTCTCCCAATCTCTCTCGCGTGCGTGCTCTCAAATGTATACAATCTTAAAAAAAAATAAAATTTTAAAAAAACTAAAATAAATATACTAATCACAATAATAAAAAAAATGAAAATCCACACAGTATTCCTATGTTTCCCTAAGCATGGTCCAAAACCACATCTATGAGGGTCATTGTGTGTGTGTGTATGTGTGTGTGTGTGTGTTTCTGGGATGAGTTGGGCGCTCGTGAAAAATGCAGATGCCCAGACCTCAGGTGGAACTTTGGAATCTGCGTTTAAAAACAAAAAAAAGCCCCAGAGATTCTTCGGTTCACTGCATTGAAAAACTGCTTTCCCCTCGTAAGAACCTCAGTGGGGAGAAGAAGGTAGCAACCCGTTGTCTGGGATGTCACCAGCCACTGGGCATAAGGTAGGCCAGGGAAACCGGCCACACCTGCTCATTTTCCTTTCTCAGGACGCTGCTGCCTGGCGTCCCTCTGATGGCAAATGTGCGGAGGGGACGCTGAGCGCTGGATCTGAATCACCTCCCTGCCGGCCCACGCCAGGAGCAAATGCGTGCTTCCCGCCTTCAGTCTGGCCGCAGCTCAGCCCGTCAGAGTCACAGCTGGCCCCTCAGGGCCCCGGTGCAAAGGCAGTTCGAGGCTCTCTGACCTGTTAGCAGCCTATCAAGGTGACAGCTATGGTATACAAGGCCAGACATCAAAGACAAGGCGGGCAGAAGGAGGGAGGAGGACGCTTTCTATGCACCTGCCCTTCTTTCCTGCAAGCCTCAGGTGGTGTCACCTCCAGGGGGCACCTGGAGTGAGCCGATAACTCTGTGCCCTGTTTTCACGTGGGAAACTTGAACACCTTGCTCTTCCCTGCTTCTGGGAAAACACACAGGGCTCTGGCTTCACCTGGGCTCGGCCTTGCACGGAGCTCAAGAGTGTGGGTTCTGGAGCAGGGTCCAACCCCTGGCTCTGCTGTGTGATGTTAGGCCAGTTAACAAACTGCTCTGTTTCCTCGGTTTCTTTATCTGTAAACTGGGTATCATGGGGCCTGTACCGTATTGGGTTGGTGTGAGGATTGAATGAGTTAATGAGTGTGAATGTATGTCAGGGGCCCAGAGCACTGGCCGCCTGTGACTGAGCAAGTGAGAATTAAGTGTTCTCGGTACCATTGTCGGTACTGCTAGTAATAACTAAATATACTAGTTGAACTCCTGAGCCTGTGCTGAAAGCTTTAGGTACGTGATGTAATCTTCCTAAAAACCCAGTAGGTTCTGGGGGACACCTGGCAGGCTCAGTTGGGAGAACATGGGACCCTTGATCTCAGGGTTGTAGTTCAAGCCCCACAGTGGGTGTAGAGATTACTTAAAATAAAACAGTAAGTTCAGGAAATACCAGATAGTCATGATGGTTGCACAACCTTGGGAATGTACTCACTGCCTCCAAGTTGCTAATCGTGTGCTTTCAATGGTTGAAATGGTAAATGCGATGTTATGTCTGTTTTCCCACCTATCCACACACTCCTGGCATAAGGCAGGCCGGAGAAACTACCGCATGTCTGCTCCTTGTTCTAAGAGCTATTGTGATCACACCTGTGTGACAAATGAGAGAAAGCAAGGCTCAGAGACAGGCTCATGGCTCAGGGAACAGCTCAGCCTGCCTTGTGTCCCAGTGTGCTCAGCACTGCTGGGGGCGCCAAGACCCACGAGGCTGTACTGTGGCTGCTCCCTTTCTTTCTTTCATCCTTTCATCCTTTTTTTCTTTCATTTTGAGAAACATGAGCCGCACCCCTGCTCTGTGCCAGGTCCTGTGCCAGATGCTGGGGTTCAGCAGAGGGACCGTTTGCCCACTGGCCCAGATGCACGTGTATTTACAATGGGGACACATGCTGATAAGGAAAGTACCTGGAAGAGGATATGAGAACTGACTCCAGCTAGTCAGGGGAGTTAGGAGACAGCATCCTGGAGGAAGTGACAGTCAGGAACTGAGACATGAGTCGGAGTCCCCAAGCAGAGGTGGGAAGGGAGGAACATTCTAGGCAGAGGGAGCAGCCACTTGTGCAAAGGCCCTGTGGCCTCTGTGGCAAGGACAGGGTGGGGGAGATGGAAGAAGCCAGGAGTGGGAGGACCACAGAGGCCAGATTGCACATGCAGGCTGCCCCTCTTGGAAAGCTTTGTCTGTGTCCTCAGAGTAACAGAGGCCTTGGAGGGTGTGAAGCCAGGGAATGCTGGAACCTAAGTCATGCCAGGAAAGACCACCTCTCCCCAACCTGGACATTCCACTGGCAGCAATGCTGTCTGGTGGAGCTTGGACAAGACTCCCCACACCCTCATCCCCCCACCACACACACACAGTGCACCTGACCTGCACACAGCCCTCTACCCCTGGATCCCCCAAACTGTATTCCTCTCCAGAGCACCATGGGACCCTATGCATTTCACCTCTTGGCATCTCTCTCTCTATCTACCTCAAAGCCAAGGACATTTCTCTCCACAGTGTCCCCGGCACTCAAAACAGAGCCTGGCATCTGATAGGTGTTCAATAAACAGACACTCAACTATTGGATGAAATCCTAACATCACCCTGCTGATGGGAGGGAGCAAGAGAACCCGTGGGGGCCAGGTAGGAATCTACCACAGGAGTCTGGGAGGGGTGAAGGTGCTTGGACATGGGGCTGCAGAGATAAAGCAACATTCCAGATATGATAGGAAGCAGCCAGAGGAAGTCTTCTGAGGATCGCCTTGGTAAGGAAGAGAAGGACACACTTCCTTCTTAGAGGAAAGGTGGCCCAAGGTCAAGCCCAAGGTCAGGCTCCAGGTGTGGGGAGCAGCACTGAGATTACAAACCTCATCTAGTCTCCACTCTGCCACCCAGTCTGATCACAACAATTTACTGAGAGCCGTCCTACTCTTCCCATGGCTTAGGGGGCGGCCAGAAACCCTGTCCCGGTCTTGTACCTTCTAGCGCTTCTTAGGGTCTTGTCCTCCTCCTTTGTCTAGCTTTAAGGCCCAGATTGAAAAGTCCTCCAAGAAGCGTGGGCTGGGAATGGAAGAGAAGGGGAAGGGAGGGAGGAAACAAGAAAACTTGAGGCCTTGCTTACATTCCAAACTTGTACCTAAAGTGAGGCATAAGGCCAAGTCACCTCTATACATATACCAGTAACTATAATCCTTTGTTCAGATGGTTACTTCTTTTTTTTTTTTTTTTTAAGATTTTGTTTATTAATTTGACAGAGAGAGAGATCACAAGTAGGTAGAGAGGCAGGCAGAGAGAGAAGAGGAAGCAGGCTCCCTGCTGAGCAGAAAGCCCGATGCGGAGCTTGATCCCAGGACGCTGAGATCATGACCTGAGCCAAAGGCAGAGGCTTTAACCCACTGAGCCACTCAGGCGCCCCCAGATGGTTACTTCTTATCTCCTCCTTGACGGTCTGCTCCAGGAGACAGGAAGAGCGGCTTCTGCCTCCTCACCTTCTCCACTGAGCCTAGGTGGCTCAGTTAAGTGTCTGTTAAGTGTCAGTTAAATGTCTGCCTTTGGCTCAGGTCATGATCCCAGGCTCCTGGGATCAAGTCCCACATCAGGCTCCCTGCTCAGCAGGAAGCCTGTTTCTTCCTTTCCCTCTGCCTGCCACTCCCCCTACTTGTGCTTTCTCTCTCTGTCAAATAAATAAATAAAATCTTTTTTTTTTTTACATTTTATTTATTTATTTGACAGACAGAGATCACAAGTAGGCAGAGAAGCAGGCAGAGAGAGAGGAGGAAGCAGGCTCCCTTCTGAGCAGAGAGCCCGTTGCGGGGCTCGATCCCAGGACCCTGGGATCATGACCTGAGCCAAAGGCAGAGGCTTTAACCCACTGAGCCACCCAGGCGCCCCTATTTTTTAAAAAAATTCCTTTGGGGGCTCCTGGGAGGTGCCATTGTTTAAGCGTCTGACTCCTGGTTTCAGCTCAGATCATGCTCTCCCGGGTCATGATCTCAGGATTATGAGACTGAGCCCCAAGTCAAGCCCCACATTGGACTCTACGCTCAGTGTGGAGTCTTCTTAAGACTCTCTCCCCTGGGGCGCCTGGGTGGCTCAGTGGGTTAAGACGCTGCCTTCCGCTCAGGTCATGATCTCAGGGTCCTGGGATCGAGCCCCGCATCGGGCTCTCTGCTCAGCGGGGAGCCTGCTTCCTCCTCTCTCTCTGCCTGCCTCTCTGCCTGCTTATGATCTCTCTCTGTCAAATAAATGAATAAAATCTTAAAAAAAAAAAAAAGACTCTCTCTCCCCTTCTCCTTTTGCCCCTCCCCACTGTGTTTTCTCTCTCTCTCTCTTTATTTTTTTTAATCTTTTTTTTTAAGATTTTATTTATTTATTTGAGAGAGAGAGAGAGACAGAGTGAGAGAGCATGAGAGGGGAGGTCAGAGGGAGAAGCAGACTCCCCATGGAGCTGGGAGCCCGATGTGGGACTCGATCCAAGGACTCCGGGATCATGACCTGAGCCAAAGGCAGTCACACAACCAACTGAGCCACCCAGGCGCCCTCTCTCTCTCTCTTTAAATAAGTCTTTTTAAAAAGTTCCCTTTAATATGAGGTGCAAAGCACTATTATTTTATTTTCCTATCATTTACTTGCTTTTTTTTTACTTGCTTTTTTATTTTTTTTATTTTTATTTTTATTTTTATTTTAAGATTTTATTTATTCATTCAACAGAAAGAGATCACAAGTAGGCAGAGAGGCAGGCAGAGAGAGAGGAGGAAGCAGGCTCCCCACCAAGGAGAGAGCCCGATGCGGGGCTCGATTCCAGGACCCTGGGATCATGACCTGAGCTGAAGGCAGAGGCTTTAACCCTCTGAGCCACCCAGGCGCCCCATTACTTGCTTTTTTAAATCAACTTTTGGATACTTAATCTACACAAATGGCACATATGTAATCCAGACATCTTGG
Source organism: Lutra lutra (assembly GCF_902655055.1). NCBI lineage: Eukaryota > Metazoa > Chordata > Mammalia > Carnivora > Mustelidae > Lutra > Lutra lutra. Next base: position 7,269,978 of record NC_062295.1, on the reverse strand, counting down.
TGACTCAGCACTTAGGCACCTACCCACAATATCGTTAACCGCTATCAGCGTAGGAAACATATACATCACACCCCAAAGATTTCTTGTGTTCCTTTCCTTTTTTTTTTCCTCTTTTTTCTCTTTTCTTTTTTGGTGGTGAAAACACTTAACCTGAGATCTACCCTCCTCCCAAGATTTTTAGAGCACAACACTGTGCTGTTCACTACAACAGAACTCTAGAACTCACTGATCTTGTAGTTAGAACCAAATTAAAGGTGGGACTAATCGTTTCTTTGGTGGGGGTGGGGCAGGGTGTCGTCACTGGGGAAGACCTCAGGAGAACAGTGGTTGGAGCAAGACCCTGAAAACTGACCAGGATTTCTCCTCTTGTTAATCCTGGTGGAAACTGCTAGAACAGAGGTCGAGCTGTGTAGCTGACCACAGAGGGCCTGCAGGGGCCTGGGGCAGCAGGGTGGGAGGGTTTCACTGGGAATAGCAGTTGTCAGGCCAACAAGTCCAAGTAGTTATTAGTCAAGTGGCTGCAGATTGAACTGATGGCTATGTCTGAGGCAGATTTTGCACATCAATATTAGAAGGGTTTTATTTTTTAACTTTATGGAGGTACAATTTACATATCATAAAACGCGCCCATTTAACGTGTGCAGTTCAATGATTTTTAGTGTGCTTACGGAGTTGTGCAGCCATCACTGTAATCGAATGTAAGAACCTCTCCATCACACTGAAATGATCCCTTAGGTCCTTTCACAGTTAATTCTGTTCCAGGATTAATTTTCCACCAGCCCTGGCCGCCTTGAATCCACTTTCTGTCTCCATGCCTTTGCTGATTCTGGACATCTGGTATACACAGAACCCACAATCTGTGCATGGTGTCTCATGTCTGGCTCCTTTCACATAGCATCATGCTTTCAAGCTTCACCCGTGTTGTACCATGTCTTGGTACTCTGTTCCTGTCTAGGGCTGTTTAATATTCCATTGTGTAGTTGGACCATGTCTTATTTATCTCTTTATCATTGGATGAACATTTAATGGCTTCCAGTTTTGGGTATTGTGAATAATGCCATGAGAAATGTTCGCCTGCAATCCATGTGGCGGTATGTTGTTATTTCTTTTGGGTGGATACCCAGGAGTAGAACGGTTGTATGGTAAATTAATGCTTGTTAGGAAACTGCCGATACCGTTTAAGAAGTGTTTTTGTATTTTTTTTAAAGTAAGCTCTGGGCCCAACATGGGGCTTGACCTCACAACGCTGAGATCAAGAGTCACATGCTCGAGGCGCCAGGGTGGCTCACTGGGTTAAAGCCTCTGCCTTCGGCTCGGGTCATGATCTCAGGGTCCTGGGATGGAGCCCTGCGTCGGGCTCTCTGCTCCGCAGGTTGCCTGTTTCCCCCTTTCTGCCTGCCTCTCTGCCTACTTGTGATCTCTCTCTCTCTCTCTCTCTCTGTCAAATAAATAAACAAAATCTTAAAAGAAAAAAAAAAGTCACATGCTTTACTGATTGAGCCACTCAGGTGCCCCTAAAAAGGACTTTTTTTAATTAATTTTATTTTTAATAAACATATATTTTTATCCCCAGGGGTACAGGTCTGCGAATCGCCAGGTTTACACACTTCACAGCACTCACCATAGCACATACCCTCCCCAATATCCATAACCCCACCCCCCCTCCCAACCCCCCTCCCCCCAAAAAAGTACTTTTTAAAGAAGGTGCAGAGGGTGTCTTGTCTGGGACGCAAGGCCTTGCAGGCCTTAAAAAAAAAAAAAAAAAAGAATTAGGACTCCAACAGAAATCGTCAGCCTGTAGGGGTCACGCCCTTAACCACTCTCACTCTTAGAAGCCGTTTGTGCATTTGGAAACTTGAAATCGACCCTCCTTTGCATCCTTCTGGAAAAATCCCAGTCAGTGAAGCCTGTTCCCATAAGGTAGAGTCTGTCTGTTTTAAAAAGAGTAGCCTCAGGAGCTGTTGAGGAAAGTGATCAAAGTTTGCAAAAACCTCCTTTGTAGCATTGTGTTGTGCTTAAATTAGGGTATCTAGAGTTGGGAGAAAGAGACCACCGCATGCACACTTTGATCAGCCTCTACACTGGCTGTTTCACATTTTTGAGCATTTTTTTAAAGATTTTATTTATTTATTTGACAGACAGAGATCACAAGTAGGCACAGAGGCAGGCAGAGAGAGAGGAGGAGGAGGAAGCAGGCCTGATGCGGGACTCGATCCCAGGACCCTGAGATCAGGACCTGAGCCGAAGGCAGAGGCTTTAATCCACTGAGCCACCCAGGCGCCTCACTGAGCACATTTTAGAAAAGATTTTATTTATCTATTTGAGAGAGAGAGAGAGAGAGCATGAGCCACGGGAGAGGGGCAGAGGGAGAGGGAGAAGCAGGCTCCCCACTGACCAGGACCCTGGGATCATGACCTGAGCCCAAGACAGACGCTTCACCAGCTGAGCCACGCAGGTGTCCCCCATTTTGAGCGTTTTTGTTGTTTTGTGTGGATTAAATAATTTGGCCAGTAGGGATTTTTTTTTTCCCCTCGAGATTGGCGGTTTGGACTGAAACAGTATAATCATGATAAATGATCTCCCTGCCCACCTCTCCCTGTCTATTAACAGAAGGATCGATAACAAATAGTCACCTACACACATACAATTACCCTGGAAGCTAACTAAGCAGGGCGGCCACTGAGAAGGTCTCAAGTTTGTACCCATAGGTCGCACTGCCCGTCCTGCGCATGCTCTGTGGAATGACAACAGATGCGGATACTGTGGGATTTAGCCCTTCCCGGTGCTGATCTTCTACATTTGCGGAGGCCACCCTATGTATCAGACGTTGTGCTGGCTAGAAACACACACACATGGGCACTGTGCTAGCTCTCATGGGGCCCTCAGGCCAATGAGGAGCAGGCGAGGGCTTCCGTTCAATGAAAATTAAGAATTTTAAGATGGTGGGGGCGCCCGGGTGGCTCAGTCGGTTCAGCATCTGCCTTCAGCTCAGGTCATGATCCCAGGGTGCTGGGATCGGCCCGCATCAGGCTCCCTGCTCCGCAGGAAGCCTGCCTCTCCCTCTCCCTCTGCTGCTCCCCCTGCTTGTGTTCCCTCTCTCGCTGTGTCTCTCTGTCAAATAAAAAAAATAAAAGCGTAACAAGAAAATTTCAGGATGGCAATGGTAGAGCATTAAACCAGAGAGAAGCCCAGGAACACGGGCTCACATGCACCCGTGTCGGTTGCAAGGCTGGGAAGGCAGCCTTGGGTGTAGGTCTGATATGCATGCAAACGCTCTGAAAGGATACACCAACTATTGTTAATACTGTGTGAAGGGGGTCAGATAATAGTACTCCTATGCACAAAAATTCTTGGTCATTACCCCAGGTCATTCAGAGCAATCCCAGTGTCCTGACCATAGTCTACAAGCCCACCCCCTCCACTCCCTAGTTCTTCGACTCTCACCTACGATTCTCCTCCTTCTCCTCCTTGCTCTCTCTACTCATCTACTGTGCCTCCTTGGGCTTTTTCTCCCGTAAACCTTCCACAGTCCTGCCACAGGGCCTTTGCACTTGCTATTCTTCTCCTCCTGGCTAATTCTCTTTGTGCAAAGGTCACCTCCACAGAAGCATTGCTTACCTGGTCTGGTGAAAGCTGTCATTTCTTTTAAAACTTTACGTGCACCCCAAACTCCCTAGTCCCCTAATTTCCTTTCCTTTTCTCCATAGACCTGTTACCTTCTCATAGCCTTAATAATTAGCTTGTTCTGTTGCCCACCCCCGCCACTTGGCGTGAGCTCCATGGGGGCAGGGATTTGTATGTGGATGTGTTTTTTTTAATCTCTGCTCTAGCCCCTGTGCCTACAACAGCATCTGGCCTGTAATAGGTGCTCAGTAACTGTTTAGTGTGGGAAGGAGAACAGACTTGCCACATCCAGGCAGGTGGGGTAAGCCTTTGAGTTAAATACTATGATTGGTCCCCATCTTATATGTGAAGAAACTGAGGCTTAACAGGGAGTTCTGCTGTTGGGTCAGCTCAGTTAACCGCCGCTGTATGTGTTACACACAACCTTGGGACTGTGGGGGAAGCTTTTGTTTTCCTTCGTATGCCTTTCTATACTATTAGAATTTTGATCTTTCACCGTGTGTCCATATCCTTTCTCTTTAAGAAAAAAAAAAAAAGAGTGTCATGTTTAGGTAGAGGAGATGTCCACAGGACTGTGTTTTGGATTTCTGAGAATTCTGTCATCGATTTCATAGGGCAGTGTGTTGGCTTACAGGAGGCACTCAATACATTTTTTTAAAAAACATTTTACTTATTTATTTGACAGAGAGAGATCACAAGTAGACGGAGAGGCAGGCAGAGAGAGAGAGAGAGAGAGAGAGAGAGAGGGAAGCAGGCTCCCAGCTTAGCAGAGAGCCCGATGCAGGACTCGATCCCAGGATCCTGAGATCATGACCTGAGCCGAAGGCAGCAGCCTAGTCCACTGAGCCACCCAGGTGCCCCACTCAATACATTTTTTATGGTGTGAATGGAGAGACACGGTACAATCAGCAGAGGGAGAAAATGAGAAAAGAGATATTTAAGAACAGTGTTTGCGACCAATGAAATCTGTTCCTGAAAATGTATAGGATTGAAAATTTTCTGATGGTGAGAGCCTACACTCTACCTTTTTTTTTTTTTTAAGATTTATTTATTTATTTGACATGGGGGCAGAGAGAGAGAGAGAAGCAGTAGACAGAGAAAGGAGAAGCAGAGTCCCTGTTGAGCAAGGAGCCTGATCTGGGTCTCAACCCCAGGACCCTGGGATCATGACCTGAGCCGAAGGCAGACGATTAACACACTGAGCCACCCAGGTGCCCTATTTTTTTCCTTTTTTTTTTTTTTCTTTTTAGGGAAATTGAGAGAGAGTTTGAGTGGTGGGGGAGAGGGAGAGAGAGAGAAGCCCAAGCATTCTTGGGTATGTCTGCAGGAGCCTGATGCCAGCTCCATCTCACAATCCTGAGATCATGACCTGAGCTGAAATCCAGACCTGGGTGCTTAACCCACTAAGCCACGCAGGCTCCCCTACACTCTACTTTCTTAAAATTTTTCCCACGGAATTATAAAATAGTCCGTCTTCGTTATAGGTGGATTCCGTATTTGAGAATTCACTCACTCAAACTTATTTGTAACACCCACATCAATACTCGGGGTGCTTTTCAGAGGTCATCTCTGGAGGTGTGCAGAAGCAGCAAAGTAACGGAGTCTCCCGACAGACCCGTTCCCGGCCGAAGTCCAACAAGGCGGTGACGGTCTACTTCCCGTTTCAGCTCTCGTACTGCGAACACGTGTCCTCTGCATGGTCTCATGAGTGCTGTGTATTTTGCATTTTGGCCTGTTTTGTTGATTTTGCTGTCCAAGTGGCCCCCAAGGATAGTGGGGTGGCTCACGTTCCTAAGAGAAAATACGGGTGTTAGATAAGCGTCCCTCAGGCATGGGGTACAGTGCTGCGGTCTGGGAATTCCATGTCTAGGACTCCACAGCGTCTATTAAGTAAGGTGTCCTTAATCAGAAACACACATAAAACAGGGTTATGTATTGACTGAGCATTGTGACCCAGGGCTTGCAGGAACCTAACTCCTATATTTCCCCTAGGAGCCATAGTTCAGTGTCCGCTAACGCAGGGAGTGGGCTCACCTTATAAAACACAGCAACTGGGAACAAGGAGAATGAGTTTACATGCGGTATAGTGTGCTAAACTTCCATGTACTGCCTGATGAATTTTACATATGGACACATCCTGTGACCTCGTGCTGACCAACACCAACTAATAGAACGTTTCCAGGGGCACCTGGGTGGCTCAGTCGGTTAAGCGTCTGCCTTCAGCTTGGGTCCTGGTCCTAGAGTCCTGGGACTGAGTCCCATGTAGGGCTCTCTGCTCAGCAGGGAGCCTGCTTCTCCCTCTCCCTGCCGCTCCTCCTGTTTGTGCTCCCTTTCTATCAAATAAATACATAAATTCTTTAAAAAACAGAGAAACAACAACCACCAAAAAACCCAGAACCTTTCCAGGACCCCACAGCTTCCCTCAGGACCTAGCCAGAGCTACACACATCATGAGTCATCCGTGTTGTATGTCTCAATGGTTTGTTCTTTTTCGTTGCTGTAGAGTAGTCCGTTGTAAGAGTATACTACAGACGATTTAGCCATTCCCCTGTTGATGGCCACTCGGGTTGTTTCAAGTTTTGTTGTTGTTGCTGTTGTTACTAGGATATTCCTTATTTTTTAAAAAAGATTTTATTTATTTATTTGACAGACAGAGATCACAAGTAGGCAGAGAGGCAGGCAGAGAGAGAGAGAGGAGGAAGCAGGCTCCCTGCGGAGCAGAGAGCCTGATGCGGGCCTCGATCCCAGGACCCTGAGATCATGACCTGAGCCGAAGGCAGAGGCTTTAACCCACTGAGCCTCCCAGGCACCCCAGGATATTCCTTACTTTTAAAAAAGAATTGTGCATTCCCAGCTAATAATATGTTCCCAAAACAGTTTGCAAACTATTCCTAAACACTTGAGTAACAATCTACTAAGGATTTCTGCAAAATATAAAGCATTTAGAATCACCATATTACTTAAAAAAAAGAAATGGGCACCTGACTGGCTCAGTCAATAGAGCATGTGACTCTTAATCTGGGGATCCTAAGTTCAAGCCCCACGCTGGGCATGGAATAAAAATAAATCAGATAAATGAAATAAAATAAAATAAAACAAAGTAAGACAAAATAAAATAAAAATAAATAAAATTGCCCAATCCTTTCACATTAATGAACTCATTAGTGGAGCGGTGTGACACATGAACCAGTATTAGGCACCATGTGTGACCTGCAGTCATGTTATGTTAAATTATGTTTCCTTTAGGAGCGCCTGGGTGGCTCAGTGGGCTAAAGCCTCTGCCTTCGGCTCAGGTCATAATCCCAGGGTCCTGGGATCGAGCCCCGCATCGGGCTCTCTGCTCAGTGGGGAGCCTGCTTCCTCCTCTCTCTCTGCCTGCCTCTCTGCCTACTTGTGATCTCTGTCTGTCAAACAAATAAATAAAATCTTTAAAAAAAAAAAATTATGTTTCCTTTAACCATGCAAAGAACCTGTACTGTGATGTAATTAAACAATGAGAAAGTATGTTTAAGATTTTAAAGATACTATCTAAAGAAGGCCTGATTCGTTAGCCCCAAGACACATGGCAAGAGCCAACACTGGGACCCATTTAAGGGTAAGTCTGCAGGGAAAGGATGGATAAGATGAAACGTACAGTATTGCTATTCCTGAGATTTATTTGTACCGCAGCTCAATTTATTCATTCTGTCTATCTACCTATGTATCTATCAAAGCGTCCTAGTGAATACAGTAGCTCCCCCTTACCTGTAGTTTCAGTTTTCAGGATTCAGATACCCGTGGTCAACCCAGTCCAGAAACAGCTGATCCCCGCCCTCTGATGGATGGTCAGGAGGTTGACAGTAGCTAACATGACGTCACAGCACCTACCCCGTTCCCCTCAGCGGATCTTAGAGGCATTTGATCATCTCACAGCACCACAAGAAGAAGGGAGAGTCCGGTAAGATAGGGAAAGACCACATTTACGTAATTTTTATTACAGTATAGTTATAATTGTTCTATTTTATTCGTCGTTATTATTGTTACTCTCTGACTGTGCCTGGTTAGTAAATTTGAACTTTATCATAGGTGTGTGGCGGGGCTCCTGGATTGCCCATTGGTAGAGCTGTGCAACTCTGGATCTTGGGGTTGTGAGTTCAAGTCCCACTGTTGCATAGAGATTACTTAAAAATAAAATGTTAAGGGGCGGCTGGGTGGCTCGGTGGGTTAATAAACCTCTGCCTTTGGCTCGGGTCATGATCTCAGGTCCTGGGATCGAGCCCCTCATTGGGCTCTCTGCTCAGCAGGGGGCTGCTTCCCCCTTTCTCTCTGTCTGCCTCTGTGCCTACTTGTGATCTCTCTCTCTGTGTCTAATAAATAAATAAAATCTTTAAAAAAAATGTTAACCAAAAAAAAAATGTTAAGCATATCACAGGTATGTGTATATAGGAAAAAACAGTCTATGTAGCATTTGGTGTGATGCATGGTTTCAGGCGTCCACAGGGAATCTTGGACTGTGACCCCCGACAAAGGGAAGGAGGCACTACTGTATTTGGAACGAAAGTCCTCACCTGAGGGGTTTTTCCACTACCCTTCAAGAGAAGTAGAGTGGCTGCTGGCTTAGGCAGAAGAGCTTGGGACTCTGGATATTGGGGCTGTGAGTTCAAGCCCCAGGTTGGGTACAGAGATTATTTAAGTAAATAAGTAACTTAAAAAGAAAAAAAAAAAAGAAAGAAGAAGAAGAGAGGTGGGGTCTTCAAAATTACTTTAGAGTAGCTCGCTCTTTAGTTCTGGAACCACGCCTTAAGTAAACCTTTAGGTTATGCAAATGAAGGAATGATTCCAGCCGGTGCCTTTGGACCTGTGCCGGCGGGGTGGGCCGCTGGGAGGGGGCCTATAAAAAGGCTGGAGGTTGGGAGGGAGAGGACCAGAGCTCTTTTCCCTTCTTGGCCAGGTCCTTCCTAGTGGGCACAGAAAGGCCTGTGAGGCCCCAGAGACCTTGCTCTCTCTCATGGCATTTTCCAAGCCGTCAAGGCCGCCAGGGAGGCAGAAGCCCAGGCAGGGCTGTAAGCCTAGCCAGAGGCGTCGAGCCTGGTCTCTGCCTCGGTGGTCCCTCCCCAGGTGCCTGCGGGAGCTTCCCCCTCACGTCCCCAGCACCAGTTTCCAATCCAGGCTGCTCCTGACTAGCTTTAGCTGGAGGGACAACAGCAAAAAACAAGGTATGTTTTTTAAAGAATCGTGTTTTCTGATGCTGTGGCTGGGGTTCCTGAGAATGCTGTGGATTTCAGGGCCGCAGGGTAGCCGGTACCAGTGGTGGCCGCCTTGTGGAAATCTGGCTTCGCCTTCCTTAGCAGCTTGGAGTCTGAAGGGTTTTAGGTATGCAAGCATGTGATTTGCAAATGCGCGTTTGATCTCTTGCTTTGCGGTGGAGCCTGTCCTGTCCGAGTTCCCTTCTCTGGCGTTTAGCAGCGTTGCTTAGGAAGTTGAGTGGACTGACCAAAATGTGGAGTTGCGTCCTGGGTAACCAGTGGAAGGATGGATTTGGGGCAGAGTCTAGAGGCCGGGTTCAGAGCTGTTACAGATCTAACCAGAATAAGGGGGAAGGGGCTCCTACACAGAACCCAGGCTTGGAGATGGAGATCCACACAGATGCAGAAGTGCGGTCATAATTCCCCTTGAAAATCCCTTATGTGACCTTTATCATCTTTTTAAATCCAGTTCTCTTCCAGAGTAGGAACAGATCATCTTACCAAGTACCGCTGAATTGTCTATTGTATTTAGAAATGTCATTACATCTCCCCCTTCCTAAAACAAATAAAACAAAAAATAACAAATCTGGGAATCACATCAGTCCACAGTTGAAATCTTGTAAGTTAGCACTGAAATACTGGACACTGGTTCTAGCTACATAAACTTGCAAGGTGGTTTTCCTCCCATGATTTGATCCGAAGCCCTGGGGGTGGGGGGTGGAGGGGGGGGGCTTAATCTGGTTCCTTTGTGGTTGACAGCGCCCTGCTGCCTGTGTTCTTGGATTTCCCTGTGCAAAGGGTGCCTTTCCTTGCCTTGACTTTGTGGAAATTCCACCCTGGGGCACCGCACGGGTGGGGAGAAGGTTGTGCACATCCTGAGGTTTTGCGGGGGAGGGGGGTGCTGCTTGGAGTAGGGGATGGGCCCCCCCACCCCGCCCCGCCCCACGCAGCAGATAGGCTGCTGACCCCAGCTGTATCAGACATTCTGGCTCCCAGAAACCTGCAAATGAAATGAATGAAATGAATCGGTTTCTTCCTCCAGGCGATATTTGAGTCTTTCCTGCCCATGCTACCTTGAACAGATAAGGGCTGCTCTACCTTTCGGGGCTACATTTCAATAGAGGAGACAGGATTTTTTTTTTTTTTTAATCTGTATTAAGAAAAAAATTTCAACTCACGTAATTTATTGAGCACCTATGTGCACCAGACCCTGGGGGTAGGGGACAGATGAAGCAGATGGGGCCCTGCTCTTTCAAGAGATTCACATCTAGCAGAAGAAAAGCATTATAAGCACATAATAACCCATTAACTCATCAAGGCTTTTCATCGGAACAGTAACACACAGATGGCTCGCAACAGCAACTACTGGGAAGGAGCAGTTTGAGGTACAGTGTTGGGGGGCAGGAGGGTACCCTAAGAACGTGACTGGACTTATCTAGGGCAAAGGCTGTGGGAGGCAGGAGGATGGCATTTTGGGGAAAGGACCGGAGGCCAAAGGGACTTCCAAATCCAAGGTGGGGTGGAAAGGTAGGCAGGGAGGGGCCAGATCAAACAAGGCCAGATCTGGAAGGTTCTTAAGAAAGGGAGTTACTCCAGCCAGTGACCTTTTGAAAGGATGACTATGGCTGCCACCTGGAGGGTGCCAACACCTAGACAGGCCTGGGGATGCCCTCAGGAATCTTACACTTTCCCATCAAGGGTTGGAGGGAGACTGGTTCATTTAGGTGTTATAAAGAGGCAGAAGAGAGTTTCAAGTGGGAAGAGAGAGGGAAAGGCATAATGAGAGGCTTGGGCCTTGCCCAGCCTGGAGGACTGGGCTTCCTGGAGGAGGCAGCCATGGATTAGCTGCATGGAACGGAGTATTGAGAACTAGGCAGACCTAGTGCGGATCACTCCTGTCCATCAATTCAGCTAATCCTCGCAGTAACCGTCTAAGAGAGGGATGCTGAGGAACTTTCTATGATGATGGAAATAGCCTTTTATTGTTATTATTTTTATTTATTTATTTATTTATTTATTTAGGATTTTATTTATTTATTTGACAGAGAGAGACACAGAAAGAGAGGAAACACAAGCAGGGGGAGTGGGAGAGGGAGAAGCAGGCTTCTCGCTGAGCAGGGAGCCCGATGCCGGGCTTGATCCCAGGACCCTGAGTTCATGACCTGAGCCAAAGACAGATGCTTAACAACTGAGCCATCCAGGCACCACTTATTATTATTACTTTTAAAGATTTTATTTATTTATTTGACAGAGAGAGAGTGAGAGAGCACAAGCAGGGGGAGCAGCAAAGGGAGACGGAGAAGCAGACTCCCTGCTGAGCAGGGAGCCCGATGTGGGGCTGGATCCCAGGACCCCAGGATCATGACCTGAGTGAAGGCAGACGCCCAATCAACTGAGCCATCCAGGCGCTCCAGGAATTGAACTTCTAATGGAATTTAATTTTAATTAAATTTAAAAAAAAAACGGTGCTTGATTTTGTTACTGGAAGACTTTTAAGTACATTTGAAACAATTTGGGGGACGCCTGGGTGGCTCAGTTGGTTAAGCAGCTGCCTTCAGCTCAGGTCATGATCCCAGCGTCCTGGGATCAAGTCCCACATCGGGCTCCTTGCTCAGCAGGGAGCCTGCTTCCCTCTCTGTCTCTGCCTGTGCTCTCTCTCTCTCTCTCTTTCTGACAAATAAATAAATAAAATCTAAAAAAAAAAATAAAGAAACAATTTGGTATGTGGTTCTACTCTTTAAAAAATTAGTATATTCAGGGGCACCTGGGTGGCTCAGTGGGTTAAGCCTCTGTCTTCAGCTCGGGTCATAATCTCAGGGTCCTGGGTTCGAGCCCCACGTTGGGCTCTCTGCTCCTCAGGGAGCCTGCCTGCTTCTCCCTCTCTCTCTCTGCCTGCTGCTCTACCTACTTGTGATCTCTCTCTCTGTCAAATAAATAAATAAAATCTTTAAAAAAATTAGTATATTCAAAGGAAATTTGAAAAATAGACATTAAGACATGTATTTAAAGATTTTTTTTTATTTTTTTTTTTATTTTACAGAGATCACAAGTAGTCGGAAAGGCAGGCAGAGAGAGAGGGGGGGAAGCAGGCTCCCTACTGAACAGAGAGCCTGACGCGGGGCTTGATCCCAGGACCCTGAGATCATGACCTGAGCCGAAGGCAGAGGCTTAACCACTGAGCCACCCAGGTGCCCCGAGACATGTATTTAAACATGATAACATTTTGACTCTACCTTTTCAAAGGTAAGTTTGATGAAATCTAGATGCAGATCAAGTATTCCCAATGGAATTTTAACATCTAAGTTGAGATGGGCTGTGTGAAATATATACCAGGGGCGCGTGGGTGGCTCAGTGGGTTAAAGCCTCTGTCTTCGGCTCAGGTCATGATCTCAGGGTCCTGGGATTGAGCCCCTCATCGGGCTCTCTGCTCAGCAGGAAGCCTGCTTCCCCCTTTCTCTCTGCCTGCCTCTCTACCTACTTGTGAGCTCTCTGTTAAATAAATAAATAAAATTTAAAAAATAAAAAGCTTTAAAAAGAAAAATTAACGTAAAATGTCTCATCAATAACTTTTTATGTCAAGTACCTATTGAAATGATATTTTGGATATAGTTAGGTTAAGTTAGGTGTATTATTACAATTAATATCACCAATTCTCTTTACTTGTATGTGTGTGTGTGTATATATATATATATATATATCTACATATATATGTAGATATTTTTTAAGATTTTATTTTATTTTTTTTTAAATTTTTTAAAGATTTATTTATTTATTTGACAGACAGAAATCACAAGGAGGCAGAGAGGCAGGCAGAGAGAGAGGAGGAAGCAGGCTCCCCGCAGAGCAGAGAGCCCGATGTGGGGCTCGATCCCAGGACCCTGGGATCATGACCTGAGCCGAAGGCAGAGGCTTAACCCACTGAGCCACCCAGGCGCCCCTAAGATTTTATTTTTAAGTAATGTAGGGATTACATGGGGCTCAAACTTCTGACCAAAGATCAAGAGTCTCCATGCTTCATGGAGTAAGCCTGCCAGGCACCCCCTTTTATATATATGTATTTTTAACCAAGGTATAACTCACATACCCAATATTCACCCTTTTAATGTGTGCAATTTGGTAGATTTTAGTATATTCACAAAACTGTACAAGCTTTGCTAAAATTGTAATCCCAGGATATTTGCCTTGCTCCCCAAAGATAGCCCTACCCGTGCCAATTAGCTGGCACTCCCCACTCTTCCTCCCCCAGCGCCGGCTACCACTAATATCCTTTCTGTCTAGGACTGGCCTCTTCGGGACATTTCCTATAAAAGGAAGTATATACTATGTAGCCTTTTGTGACTGGCTTCTTTCACTTAATATATTGTTTCCGAAGGCCGCCCATGTCCGGCCTCTGTCAGTACTTCATTCCTTCTTAAGGCTGAATAATAGTGTGTTGTACGGATATGTTCTACATGCTGTTTATCCAAGAGTGGAGGAACATACGAGTTGCCTCCACTACTTGGCTGTTAAGAATCAAGTTGCTATGAACATTTGCATATATGGTTTTGTGTGGACAGAAATGTTCAGTTCTCTTGGAGTTATCTCTAGCAGAGTTGTTGGGTCATATGGTAACTGTTTAACTTCCTGAGGAACTGTGTTTTACTTTTTTAAAAGATTTTATTTATTTATTTGACAGCGAGAGATCACAAGTAAGCAGAGAGGTAGGCAGAGAGAGAGGAGGAAGCAGGCTCCCCGCTGAGCAGAGAGCCCGATGTGGGGCTTGATCCCAGGACCCTGAGATCATGACCTGAGCTGAAGGCAGAGGCTTAACCCACTGAGCCACCCAGGTGCCCCTGTGTTTTACTTTTTAAAATGTGACTCCTGGAATGTCTGCTTTAGGCTCAGGTCATGATCCCAGGGTCAAGTCCTGCATGGGCTCCTTGCTCAGCAGGGAGTCTACTTCTCCCTCTGCCTGCTGCTCCCCTTGTTTGTGCGCTCTCTTTCTCTCTCTCTCTGAAAAATAAATGAATAAAGTCTTTTTTTAAATTAAAGAATAAAATGTGACCCCTAGGGGTGCCTGGGTGGTTCAGTCAGTTAAGCGTCTGCCTTTGGCTTGGGTCATGATCCCAGGGTCCTGGAATCGAGCCTTGCATCGGGCTCCGTGCTCACGGGGAGCCTGTTTCTCCCTCTGCCTCTCCCCCTGCTTGTGCTCTCTCTCTCATATAAATAAATAAAAACTTTAAAATGTGACTCCTAGAGAGGCGCCTGGCTGGCTCAGGCGGTAGAGCGTTGGACTCTTGATGTCGGGGTCATGAGTTCAAGCCCCACACTGGGCGGAGATGTTAACTTAAAAATAAATACATAAATAAAATGTGACTCTTAGAAGGTTAAGAATCACAAATGTGGCTCATATGATACTTGGTTCGTACAGCTGGACTGGAGTGTCTACTTTGGGCCCAAGCATTGTTGTGAAAGGTTGAAAAGAACGTGCTGAAGTCCCTCATAGGTGAGGCAAAGGTAGTGCTAGGCAGAGCGGTGGTTGGTACCCTTGAGTAACTTTTCTATTTTATTTTATGTACCTTCTTCATCTCTCGATGGTAATTGACAAAGCCTGCTAACTGGTCTCTCTGCCCCAGGGCTAAATCTCCACCCAGCAGCCAAAGAGATATTTTTAAAAGTGTAAATCTGGTCATGCCATCCCCTGCTAGAAACCCTGCAGTGGCTTTCCATTGCAATTTTATCAAATGTAAATTCTTTCTCAGGAGCTGGCACTCATTTGATGCTCCTAAAATATTTGTCAAATAAATAATGGAAAATGTTTTATGTCTTTTTGTTCCAAACCTATGTATTTTTTTAAAAGGCATTTTAAATGTAAAGAGGTTAACACATCTAAAATTATCTCATATTCAGGGAACCATCCCATGTGCCACGAATGTCCATTTTTCCTGCATCTTTTCTGTCCCTGGGTATTCCATCTTTTAAATTTTAACCATGGCTAATCTACAGGATGAAAAATTACCTTGTGTTTAATTTGGATTTCTTACTAAGTTGAACATCTTTCACTATTTGTTATTTGGTTTTATGACCAAATAAATGAATATAAGCTTAGTTTGTCTGTATCTAAAATCCACATCAAGGATTTCTGCCCTTTGTCTATATCACGAGTATTTTTTCCCGTATTTATCATTTGTTGGGTTAATATCTAGAAAAATATAAAAGATACTGCATGCTCACAAATTAATCTCATAGTTCACAAATATAGGAGGTTAAAAGAACTTGGATGTGTATATTGGGAACATTGTTAATAAGGAAGAATAAACAGTAACTGATTTTTATATATTGTATGTGCTATTTTACCAAGATCATTCTTTATCTTGGGGGGCAGTAGTCTCTCTTTTTTTTTTAAGATTTTATTTATTTATTTGACAGAGAGAGATGACAAGTAGGCAGAGAGCAGGCAGAGAGAGAGGAGGAAGCAGGCTCCCTGCTGAGTAGAGAGCCTGATGCGGGGCTCGATCCCAGGACCCCGAGATCATGACCTGAGCCGAAGGCAGAGGCTTTAACCCACTGAGCCACCCAGGCGCCCTGCCCTGGCAGTCTTTTTATAAAGGTGCCTTAGGAATTAGTCGTCACTCAGTCTGTCCCAACTGTTTCGCTCGGCCAGTCTAACAGCCATAGACAATAAGTACACGAACGGGTGTGGCAGTGTTCAAACAAAACCTTGTTAATGGACACTGAAATGTGAAATGAACATAATATTCCTTTGCCGTGACATATCATTCTTTGATTTTGTTTTTCAACCATTGGAAAACGTAAAAAGCATTTTTATCTCCTGGGCTCTACGAAAACAGGAAAGAAACCAGACAAATGTGGCCGACGAGTTGTAGTTTGCCAGCTTCTGTTTTATCCCATCTGAACTTGACTGTCTCTCGGGTGAGGAGGACAGGGAGGCGTGAATCTCTATTTCCAGTACGTGCAGAAGCAAGTTCTGACAGATGAGGGCTTTGAGCTCACGTGGTCTGAATGTGTTCTGCTCCATCACATGCCTGCTCCGCAGAAAAACAAATGAGAGCAAAGGGGTCAGTGAAGTCAAAAGCTTCTATTCAAATCCAAAGCATTTACTTTTATTTTTAAATTTTTTTTTATTTTAAAGTTTTTTTTTTTTTAAGATTGTATTTATTTGAGAGAGAGAGAGATCACTACTTAGGCAGAGAGGCAGGCAGAGAGAGAGGGGAAGCAGTCTCCCTGCTGAGCAGAGAGCCCGATGTGGGGCTCGATCCCAGTACTCCAAGACCATGACCTGAGCTGAAGGCAGAGGCCCAACCCACTGAGCCACCCAGGCGCCCCTCAAATCCAAAGTATTAATAGGTTTTAGAAACTTAAACCTTTGGAAACTAAGGGGTTTTTTTTTTTTTTTTTTTTTTAAGATTTTATTTGTTTGGCAGAGAGAAACACAGCAAGAGAGGGAAACACAAGCAGGGGGAGTTGGGGAGGGAGAAGCAGACCTCCCGCCGAGCAGGGAGCTGGATACGGGGCTCAATCCCAGGACCCTGAGATCATAACCTGGGTAGATGCTTAACAACTGGGCCACCCAGGTGCCCCAGAAACTTGGGTTTTTTGTTGTTGTTGTTGTTTTTTTTTTGAAACTAAGGTTTTAATCTAAGGTTTGTTGTTGTTGTTGTTGTTGTTAAAGATTTTATTTATTTGAGAGAGAGAGAAAGAAAGCACAGAGGGAGAGAGAGAGGGAGATGCAGACTCCCCGATGAGCAGAGAGCCTGATGTGGGACTTGATCCCAGGATCCTGAGATCATGACCTGAGCCCAAGGCAGAGGCTTAACCAACTGAGACACCCAGGCACCCCCAGACCAGATACTTTTAAAAAGGCATACTCTCCTGTCCCTCTGGGAGTAACTGTCTCAATGGTTTCCTTTCCCAGCTGGATCCCATCAATGCTGCCCACTTCAAACTCTGTGCAGATGAGCCTTTCAAAGAGACCAAGATACCGGGAGGGAGGTGGAGCCTTAGGAGGCTGGGAGGCTGGAGCTCCAGCCTCACCGAGTTAGACAGGCTTACTCAGAATCCTGGTTCCGTCAATCATTTGCTGTGTGACTTTGGAGAAGAAGTTGCCAACCTCTCCGGAAAAGAAAGATAGTCACGTAGGGTTGTTGTTTTCAGTGTGAATTTGAATCGGTGTGATACAAATCGGGGTAAGGCTCACTTTCTTTTTGTCTTGAAGTGAAATCATGCCAGTTCCTTACGTCCCACATAAATTTAAGACTCCAGGAACCTCAGGGTGGGGAGGACCCAGAAGTCTGCAGCACCTTCTGTCTCTTCCACCCCTCCCTGATCTGACAAACAGAAATACCTCCCCCCATGGTCAAAGGTAGTGCTCAGGGGCACCTGGGTGGCTCAGTGGGTTGAGCCTCTGACTGGGGCTCAGGTCATGATCTTGGGGTCCTGGGATCGAGCCCCGTATAGGGCTCTCTGCTCAGCAGGGAGCCTGCTTCCTCCTCTCTCTCTCTGCCTGCCTCTCTGCCTACTTGTGATCTCTCTCTGTCAAATAAATAAATAAAATATATAAAAAAAAAGTAGTGTTCAATGATTAGCTTTAAATGTTGCCATATTGTCCCAGAACATATGGGAGCCTAGAACCAACCTGCCGGGCTGCTGTGAAAAAGTGGAGTTAATATAGGAAACGCGGCTGGCACAGAGTGGACCAGGCAAAACAATGGCTACTTGTGTGCCTCCGGGATTCACGGGCAGAGCTTTAATTTAGGAATTCCTTGGATGTGGGTTTTGAAATATTACCCAGGTCTGCCTGGGTGAGGGCAACGTGGCGCATCTGCGAAGAGCTCCCACGGTGTAGCATGCGCGCTGTCAGAGCTGAACTTTTTTTTTTAATAACAGCTTTATTGGGATGTAGTTTACACGCTACGTAATTCTCCTGTTTTAAGTGCATAGTTAATTCAGTGGTTTGTGGGGTATGCAGGGACTCGTGCAACCATCAGCAGAGTCAATTTACAACGTCTTCGTTCCCCCCGCCGCCCGTACCCCATGCCGGACCTACTAGCCATTCCCTGCTCCCCGACCCCCAGCCCCTGGCAACTTCTAATTCACTTTCTGTCTCTATGGATTTGCCTGTTCTGGACGTGTCATATAAATGGAATCCTACAGTAAGTGGTCTTTTGTGTCTAGCAGCTTTCACTTCAGCGTACTGATTTCACGACTCATCCATGTCAAAGCAGGTGTCCGCGTGCTCTTCCTTTTCATGGCTAAATAATATTCCGTTGTTTGGAGAGACCAGTATTTTATTTATCCATCTGTCAGTGGACCTTCCAAGTTGTTTCCAGACGTGAAATCTTGGTGCTTTATTGGATCTGTTCTTGGGCTGGTTAACCTCCTGTTGCCTTGGCTTCCTCATCTGTAAAATGGGGACAATAAAGGACCTTGATCATAGGCAGGGGCAATACCACCGTCTTTGGACCATCCATGCAAATTCAAAAGAGGTGCCCCTCTTGGCAGATACCTATCTCATCCCATGGGAGGGCGAGCAGATGGAGGCTTTGTTGTCAGAAGCAAGGTTAGCTGGGGTTTCCTGGGCTGGATTTCAGCCCTTCCCCCTTAAGTGTACGGTTCTTTGATTTCAGCTTTACAGTATCCATTAAAAATGCCATTTTCCAAAGTCACATAAGTCAGCTCCTTCTTTCCTTCCCCTCCTTTAACGAGGTGAGAGCTCCTTTGTCATACACTCATTTGTCACTGTCTGCATTCCATTTTTGGATCCCCAATATCCCCATGGACCTTTTTTTTCTTTTTTCTTTTTTTTTTTAAAGATTTTATTATTTTATTTTATTTTTTTTAATGATTTTATTTATTTATTTGACAGACAGAGATCACAAATAGGCAGAGAGACAGACAGAGAGAGGGGGGAAGCAGGCTCCCTGTTGAGCGGAGAGCCTGATGTGGGGCTCGATCCCAGGACCCTGAGATCATGACCCGAGCTGAAGGCAGAGGCTTTAACCCACGGAACCACCCAGGCGCCCCTAAAGATTTTATTTTTTATTTATTTGACAGAGAGATCACAAGTAGGCAGAGAGGCAGGCAGAGAGAGAGAAAGAGAGAGAGGAGGCAGCAGGCTCCCCGCCGAGCAGAGAGCCCAGTGCGGGACTCAATCCCAGGACCCTGTGATCATGACCTGAGCCGAAGGCGGAGGCCAAACCCACTAAGCCACCCAGGTGCCTGGACTTTTTTTTCTTTAAGGATTTATTTAGGGGTACCTGAGTGGCTCAGAGGGTTAAGCGTCTGCCTTCAGCTCAGGTTATAGTCTGTGGGTCCTGGGATCAAGCTCTGCCTTGGGCTCCCAGTTCAGCAGAGAGTCTGCTCCTCCCTTTCCCTCTACCTCTCCCCTCTGCTCATGCTGTCTTTCTCTGTCTCAAGTGAATAAATAAAATCTTAAAAAAATAAAAATAAAAATTTATTTTTATTCTGAGGAGGGGAGGGACAGAGTCTCAAGCAGACTCTGTACTGGGCATGGAGCCTGATCCCACAACCCTGAGATCATGGCCTGAGCCGAAACTAAGAGTCAGATGCTCCGGCGCTTGGGTGGCTCGGTTGGTTGAGCGACTGCCTTCGGCTCAGGTCATGATCCTGGAGTACCCGCATTGAGTTCCACCATCTGGCTCCCAGCTCCACCGGGGGGCAGGGGGGCTGCTTCTCCCTCTGATCTCCTCTCTCATGCTCTCTCTCACTGTCTCTCTCTCAAATAAATAAATAAATAAAATCTTTAAAAAAAACAAAGAGTCAGATGCTCAACTGAGTGCACCACCCAGGCACCCCAAATTTTTTTAAGGTTTTATGTACTTATTTATTTTTTATTTTTTTAAAAGACTTATTTATTTATTGGACAGACAGAGAGCAAGCGAGCTAGCACAAGCAGGGGGAATGGCAGGCAGGGGAGAAGCAGGTTCCTGCTCAGCAAGGAGCCTGATGTGGGGCTCGATTCCCGGACCGTGGAATCATGACCTGAGCTGAAGGCAGCAGCCCAACCCACTGAGCCACCCAGGCGCCCCTTACTTATTTTTTTATAAAGTAATCTCTGTGCCCAATGTGGGGCTTAAACTTACAATCCTGAGATGAAGAGTGGGGTGCCCTACCATCTGAGCCAGCCAGGCACCTCTCCCTCCTGGACTTTTTTTTAAATATCAGTATTCTTTTTTTTTTTTTTTTTTTAAGATTTTATTTATTTATTTGACAGAGGAGAGAGAGATCACAAGTAGGCAGAGAGGCAGGCTGGCAGGAAGAGAGGAGGAAGCAGGCTCCCTGCTGAGCGGAGAGCCCAACGTGGGGCTCGATCCCAGGACCCTGAGATCATGAACTGAGCTGAAGGCAGAGGCTTAACCCACTAAGCCACCCAGGTGCCCCCCTCCTTGACTTTTTCAAAAAGTTTATCTACATTAGACTTCACTCTTTGTGACGTAAGGTTCTATGGGTTTTGCAAATGCATAGTCTCCTTGGGTGGGAGAGTTAATGGAGCCTTTCCTGGGCTGGTGGCACAAAGGATCATGGGACTACACGCACCCTGAGAAGTGGCTTTTGCTTGTTTAATGAGGATCAGAAAGCACTGGAGAAATCCTGGTATCTCTAGGGCGAAAGGGGACAAAGGAAGTGTCCGCTGCCTTCTCTGGCAGAACTTGGGAGACCACTGTACCCAGAGAGCCAACCAAGAAAAATGGTGTTAGAGTGGAGGTCTCAGATAACAGTCACCAGGATTCCCTCCACCCACCCCAAAGCCCTGGGTAACGCCTGTGTCCTGGGCTCTCAGGTTTCGCTATCTTGGAGGTTCCCTGTAGCTCTGCTCCAATGCCATAGTGTCAGCGTATGATTCCTCCAGATGTTATTATTAAAGTATTATACGCATGTGATAAAAGAAGAAATTCAAACAGTCCAGCCAAGGTCAACAAACTTTCCGTGAAGGGCCAGATAGTGAATATTTTGAGTTTGTAGGCCACACAATCTCTGGTTCGGCTACTCAACTCAGCCTTTACAGGGTGAAAGCAGCCGCAGACAATACCTAAATGAATGAATACACTTTTCTAATAAAACTTTATTCAAAAAAGCAGACACATGCAGAGTTGGCCTATAGGCCATCGTTGACTGATCCCTGTAGAAGAGAAAAGCATAGGGGCGCCTGAGTGGCTCAATGGGTTAAGCCTCTGCCTTCAGCTTGGGTCATGGTCTCAGGGTCCTGGGATTGAGCCCTGCATTGGGCTCTCTGCTCAGTGGCGAGCCTGCTTCCCCATCTCTCTCTGCCTGCTGCTCTGCCTACTTGTGATTTCTGTCAAATAGAATAAATAAAATCTTAAAAAAAAAGAGAGAGAGAAAAGCATAAAGTGAGAGGTAGACATGGTACCCCCTCTCTCCAATTCCTGTTACCATTCCTCAGAAGGAACCTCTGTTAATAGTTTCTTGTACATAGTATTGTAGCTCAAAGTGGGGCTTGGAAGCCAGAGGCCTTAGATCCTGTCTGGGCTCCTGTGTGCCCAGGGATATATAACATGGGGATACTATTAATTTATTGTATAAAAATGAAATAAAACAAGCCAGGTAACATCATAATTTATGATAAAACAGAAAAAGCCCAGGGGTATCTGGTTGGCTCTGTCGGTAGGACATGTATGTGACTCTTGATCTCAGGGGTTCTAAGTTTGAGCCCCATGTTGGAGGTAGAGTTTACTTTAAAAAAAAAAAAAATTTAAAAGAAAAAGCCCAATCCACTTCCCACCGTCACTGCCTTGCATATAATAGACATACAGAAATGTATTGTTGAATTGATAAAGAAAATCAAAGAGTTGAGAAGTAACGAAGATGTTCTACCATAAATGGTTGATATATTTGGGTTCATGACCAACTCAGTAGTTGTTCCAAAAATGTTTGTTGCATTATTTGATTTAAAATACTCCAAAAAGGGGCACCTGGGTGGCTCAGTGGGTTGGGCCGCTGCCTTCGGCTCAGGTCATGATCTCAGGGTCCTGGGATCGAGCCCCGCATCGGGCTCTCTGCTCAGCGGAGAGGCTGCTTCCTCCTCTCTCTCTGCCTGCCTCTCTGCCTGCTTGTGATCTCTCTCTGTCAAATAAATAAATAAAAAATCTTTAAAAATAAAAAAAATAAAATACTCCAAAAAAAAAAAAATCCAGAATTAACGATCATTCTCCTCAGCCAGGAATCAGGGCTATTCAGTTTAAATTTGGCCCAGCCAATTAGGGGCTCCTGGCTGGCTCGGTCCTTAGTGTGGGTGACTCTTGATCTGAGGGTTGTGAGTTCAAGCCCCATATTGCGCCAGGAACCCACTTAAAAAAATAATGATGGCAAAATAAAATCCTTAAAAATATGTAAGTAAATAACACCCGACCCTGAAACACATTGTTCTTTGCCATTTCAAAATATTATTTCTGTTTTTAAAACAAATTCCAAAGGCTCTCATAAAAGATAATTGAATTATAAACAAGGGTTTCCTTTATGCTTTACTTTAGTAGATATGGTCAAGGAGCATCAGAGAGTCTTTATGGACAAAAAGTATTCTGTAAAGAAATGTGGCAGTTATTAAGGCAGGGACATTATCTTTCTGTATTAAGTCTTTGGGGGTTCTGGGTTATTAAAGAAGCCAGGGGAAACACTCACCAGGTTGCCTGGTGCACAGTAAGTGCTTAATAAATGTTCTCCATTGCTCGCGTGTCATTTTCTTTAATACAGAAGGGATCTTGACGTCCTCAAGCTTGCTTGTTGTCCTGAGAACCTGAGACTGAAACTCTTCCCCTATCAACCGAGATATCAAATGCCATTATTTTAATTAATTTAAATTCCACGAGTTGCCATCTGGCAGATAAAATCCAGGTGCTGTTTGCAGCAGTCACTGGACTCTTCCTGTGGTGTAAGAAATCTGCCTGTGAGTGGTGTCAGCATCTGTATTCATTGATTGGATAAAAAGTATTTCCTGAGGGGCGCCTGGGTGGCTCAGTGGGTTAAGCCGCTGCCTTCGGCTCAGGTCATGATCCCAGGTCCTGGGTTCGAGCCCCACGTCGGGCTTTCTGCTCAGCGGGGAGCCTGCTTCCTCCTCTCTCTCTGCCTGCCTCTCTGCCTACTTGTGATTTCTCTCTGTCAAATAAATAAATAAAATCTTAAAAAGAAAGGGGGGGCTGCATGACAGTTTTATTTCTCAGGGTTGTTGACAGATAATTTTTTAAAAAAGATCTTATCTTTATCTATCTGAGAGAGAGAGCGGGAATGGGAGACAGAGCATGAGAGGGGAGAGGTCAGAGGGAAAAGCAGGCTCTCAGCTGAGCAGGGAGCCCGATGCAGGACTCGATCCCAGAACTCCAGGATCATGACCTGAACCAAAGGCAGACGCTTAACCAACTGAGCCACCCAGGTACCCTGTTGGTTGATTAAATGAAGGAGTTAACATCAAGTCCTTCGGACAGTGCCCGGCGGGATGAAAGCACTCAGTGAACATTAGCGATGATTACTGCTCGTGCCTGGTTGTGAGGGTTAAGTAGGATAGCCACTTAAACGTGTTACCTGGTGAAGCGACCGGCGACTTAACTCGGTTTACAGTTGGAGCGGAGACAGTTCTGTCAAGAATGTACCTAAGGTGACAAACTTCTAGGTGAATATTGTCCAAATAAAAACACAGAACTTTGAAGCAAAGGATGCTTACTGAATTTTGCACGATTGAAGAACAGTTGTCTTTTTTTTTTTTTTTTAAGATTTTATTTATTTATTTGACAGAGAGAGACCCAGCGAGAGAGGGGACACGAGCAGGGGGAGTGGGTGAGGGAGAAGCAGGCTTCCCGCTGAGCAGGGAGCCCGATGTGGGCAGACGTGTAGTGACTGAGCCACCTAGACGCCCCTCAAGAATGTTTCTGGGGGGGTGGGGCGCGCCTGGGTGGCTCAGTGGGTTGAACCTCTGCCTTTGGCTCAGGTCATGGTCTCAGGGTCCTGGGATCGGGTCCCGGGATCGAGTCCCGGGTCGGGCTCTCTGCTCAGCTGGGAGCCTGCTTCCTCCTCTCTCTCTCTGCCTGCCTCTCTGCCTACTTGTGATCTCTCTCTGTCATATAAATAAATAAAATCTTAAAAAATAAAAAAAGGAATGGTTCTGGGGAAATGTGGCCCATGTCTGTTTTCCGGCTAACATGGATGAGAAAACAGTGTAAACGTGTTGGGAAGTCATGGGACTCCTGATCACATTTGGTGTGTAAGTCTCTTATTAATATATATATATATATATATATTTTTTTTTTTTTTAAAGATTTTATTTATTTATTTGACAGAGATCACAAGTAGGCAGAGAGGCAGGCAGAGAGGGAGGAAGGGAAGCAGGCTCCCCGCCAAGCAGAGAGCCCGATGTGGGGCTCGATCCCAGGACCCTGGGATCATGACCTGAGCCGAAGGCAGAGGCTTAACCCACTGAGCCACCCAGGTGCCCCTATATATATATATATTTTTTAATTTATTTGACAGACAGATCACAAGCAGGCAGAGAGGCAGGCAGAGAGAGAGAGGAGGAGGAGGAGGCAGGCTCCCTGCTGAGCAGAGAGCCCGATGCGGGGCTCCATCCCAGGACCCTGAGATCATGACCCGAGCCGAAGGCAGAGGCCTTAACCACTGAGCCACCCAGGCGCCCTCTTATTAATATTTTTCTGTTGGGTTCTATGGAGCCAGATGGCCTGGGTTCAGATGTGGGCTTGTCTTTGGCGAGCTGTGTGACCTTGAACTAGCTACTTCATCTGGAGACTGCACCTCAGGGACCTCAACTGTAAAACAGCACCTGCCTTGTAGGGTTGACATGAGAAGTAAAGAGTTAACATACGGAATGCTCTATGCAGTCCCCTGGGCTCACAGAAAGGGCTCTGCAACCCTGTGAGTCCCTTATCTACCCCCACCCCCCAAATCACATAATAGAAAATATCCTGTTGTTCTCTCTTCTTACCCTTTCAAGAGGGTCTGACCAAGAGGGATGGATAATGGTTTGACTAATTTTCCTAAGAACAGATAAACCAACAAACGCAGGGAAAAAAAGGAAGGGAGGAAAAAGCACCGATATCTACCCACGTTTTCTGGGCTTCTCATCACTGGATCTTTGTTCTGAGTCAGCCGGGTCCCACTACCAAAGCATCTTCGTGAGTTTTTCAAAAATAAAAACGAGACGCTACAGTCTACATGCACGAGTGACCAGCCATGGGCAGTCACTGTAGTAAAGAACTTGCATTAACATCTTGCCTCTCCTTTCCCAAAACACATCCTGGGAAGATGTTGGTCATAGGATTTTGTTTCCATGAGACACCCTGTGGCCATTTCTTTGCCCCTCGTTTTTCCTGAAGGTAGCCCAGTCCCTGGAGCGTGGTAGGTCCTCAACCTATGAAAGAATGGTGTGGGTCAGGATCTGGGGGCCGGGGGTCTCAGGTCATCCTTGCAATAACTATCTCACACCTTCTGAATCATTAAGTGTTTAAAGTTTTATCATTTCATTTGACTCCCAACGGCCCCTTTATTTTTATTTTTTTAAACTTTTTAAAGATTTTGTTTTATTTATTAGACACATAGAGATCACAAGTAAGCAGAGAGGCAGGCAGAGGGGGAGGGGGAAGCAGGCTCCCCGCTGAGCAGAGAGTCCTAAGCAGGGCTTGATCCCAGGACCCGGAGACCGCCACCGGAGCCAAAGGCAGAGGCCCAACCCACTGAGCCACCCAGGCGCCACCCCCAACCCCCCCCCCCCCCCCCAACAGCCCCTTTAGACAGAAACTGCCTTCCTCATTTCCCTGGGCAAGAATCTTGAGTTCAGAGAGGTTGTTGGCTTCCCAAATTCAACTTTGCACAATTTCCTGTGAAAACCTAGGTCTTTTGGTTCCGAATCTTAAAGCCCCTTACCCTCCCAAACTGCTTCTAGCTTCACGACCTTGACCTTGGCCAAATGCCTTATCTCTTTTAAGCTCGTATCCTCCTAACTAACCCAGTGGTTGTGGGGTTAGGTCATCTTTCCAGGCATGGATTATCTAAGAGTTTAGTTATCCTGAGAAATAAAAAGCGCCTATTAATTCCATTTTTCCCTCTGACACTTCCGTTAAACTATTTTAGACCCTGGCCAACATTGCTTCCAGGTAGATAAATATTTTGGTTCTTGAGAAGGAAAACCAACCGGCTGTTTATGCCAAGTCATGGCACGGGCCCTGGGAGCAGCAAAAATATGTTTTGCTCCGAGAGTAATGATAGGGTGCCCCTCCCTGCACCTACTGATCTACCTAATGACAAGTCAGCGGCTCTAGCCGTTCCTGTCTCCCCGGTTTCCCGTCCCTTCCATAGGTCCCCAGTTTCTGAACCAGGGTGAGGGCTGTGCAATTAAAAAAAAAATTGGCAATGATTAGAAATGGTGCCCCAAGTTGCCTTGCCCTTTGCAGCTCCCGGTCCTTTGGAGACATCTCGGTATTCAGCCTCGCAGGAAGCCAGCATTACTCAGCTGATTTGCGCCTTCTCTAGCGTTCCTCCCCACACACCCGTTCTGGGAGCAAATGGGCTCTACAGCTAATGCCAGGGGAACATACAGACAGGCTAGCCCGAGCCTCGGGAGTAAACTAAGTCTGGGTCTTCTTCACAGGCCTCAAAGAGCACTGGCATTGTTTTTTTCCAGTAGCTGAGGTGGCCTAGAAGTGAACTCCTCACTCACCAGCTACCCCTAGAGCAAGGCAGGAAAGA
This sequence comes from Lutra lutra, assembly GCF_902655055.1. Classification (NCBI taxonomy): domain Eukaryota; kingdom Metazoa; phylum Chordata; class Mammalia; order Carnivora; family Mustelidae; genus Lutra; species Lutra lutra. The sequence goes on along the minus strand of NC_062295.1, from coordinate 7,243,405 downwards.
GGAAAGGAGTGGTGTCATTGCATCCTCATGAAAGGCCTTTAAAGTGAGCAGTCTTTTGTCTCCCAAGCAAACCCCTAGCTCCTAGCAGTGAGCAAACATTAGCTGAGGTTTTGAATCCATTCACTTCATCTTTATTGAGCATCTACATGTATGTACCAGGCACTGTGCTAGGCGCTGAGGATACAGCTGTGATGTTTCCCTCCTTGAGATGCTTCTAGGATGGGAGACAGGTATTATTTTTCTTCACGTTTTATTATTGTGTAATAAATCACCACAAGCTCAGAGGCTTAAAACAAGCTCTCTTCCCCTCCCACCCAACTCCAGCCTATCCTCAGGTCCAGCCAGTTCAACCTGTCAGCACACCTAGACCTGAACTCTTTTCTCCGTGTCCACCACACCTGTCCAGTTCATCTCTGTCTCGCCCATAGACTGTGACCAGCTCCCATCCTGGCCTTCCTCACTCATTCTTGTCCTTTGCAAGATAGCGCTTTTTAAAAAACCAGTTTTACTGCAATATGATTCATGTATCATACAATTCACCCACTTGAAGCGTTTTTTTAGCATATTTGCAGAGTGGTGCAACCATTAGCAGAATCGAGTTTTAGGATATTTTCAGAACTCCCCAAAAGAAGTCCTGTGCCTAGGAGCTGACACTGCTTAAACCCTCAACCCCTCAGTCCATAATCTACTTTGTTTCTATAGTTTGCTTTGCCTGGTCTGGAGTTTCACTTAGTGGGAATCATTCACTATGTGGTCTTTTGTGTGTGGCTTCTTTCACTGGGCACCATATTTTCAAGGCTCCTATACGTGGTAGCATGTCTCAGTACTTCATTCTTTTTAATTTCCAAATAGTATTTCATGGGATGGGTATACCCGGTTTAAGGTACCCACCATCCAGGGCATCGTTTTTACTCATCTATTTCCCTGGTTGGTTTTGAACCCATCCATGAAGATAAGGTTCGGTGGTGTAAAACCTGAGTAAGCATTGTGTATCGCTCCCTGCCCCCCCTTTCTCCACCCCAAAGGTCCTTTCTACCCTCCCCCAAGCCTCTAGAGAGCTGGAGGAGAGGATTCCTTTGCATCTGAGAACATCTCATTAGCATTTGTGAGAATTTGTGTGAATAACAACACCTCTTTGGGATCTGGGGGTGACCCAGGGACTGGGATTGATTCCTGGTGAAGTCACTCCTTCCCTCTTGTTTGCTGGCTTCCCTGGTCTAGCAAGAAATCCCACTGGTGGGAATCCTTCCCGTATCTGAAATGCTTGGGGGGCGGGGCTGCCCAGTCACATTTGAATCCTACATTCATTGAACAAATATTTATTGGGTCCTTGCGGTGTCCCACGTGTTTGGGACACCACAGCGCACAAGACGGTTCTTTTCGGTGTGGGGAGATGGGACAGTAACTGCGCTGGAGAAAAGTGCAGGGAAAAGGAGATAGGGAGATAGAAAGTGGGACGGGAATCACAATTTTTCTGGCCGTTTTAGGGCAAAAATAATACTCTCCCTGGAGATGGTCACTTAGATGGACAGATGTGTGGAGTTGTATATCCTTTTTGCCCATTTTCTTATTCACCTGTGCAGCCTCGGTTACCATAGAAAAGCTAAGACGCTAATCACTAGTCTGGGCTGCTGTGAGGGGAACCGATGAATGCCAGATGAAGAGGTATTTGGGCCGGTTCCGAGGGACTAAACTTTTCTGGTTTGGACTAGAGCGAGAACATAAGATCTCGCACGTTAGGTTCTGGGTGTATACATGGCAGCTCGGTGAAGGGGTGCGGGGTTAAATACAACTAGTACGAAGGACCACGGTAGTCACTGGTGGTACGTGTCTCCCCACTTCTGTCTCGGACCCTGTTCTAAGCAGCCTGGTCAGCTACACGCCCAAGGTCACACGGCTGCCTCTCCCAGGGCCCCCGGGTCTGCGGGGGCGAACCCAGGTCCCCGCGCTGGGCCGGGCTCCGGGCGCTCCTCCCGCAAGGACCGGACACTCGCACCGGCGCGCCCGGGGGCTCAGGGGCTGGGGGGCGCGAGGGGCGCGGGGGAGGGGGTCGCGGGGGGCGCGGCCCCGCGGGAGCGGGAGCCTGAGCAAGCGGGCGGGCCGAGGCGGCGGTGGCTGCTGCGGGCGGCGGGCGGGCCGCTCCCTGCTCCGCCTCCCCTGCTCCGCCCTCCGCTCCTGCTCCGCCCTCCGGCTCGGCGCCCGCCCGCCCGCCCGCTCCCTGCGCCGCCCGCCCGCTCTCCGCTCGCTCGCTCGCTCGCTCTCGGGCCCCCCATGCGGATGTGACATTTCACGCCGCCGCCATTTTGAGAGCGAGCCGAGCCGAGCCGCCGGGCGCCGCGTCCGCTGCCGGAGCCCCGACGACGACGCCGAGGAGGCGGAGGCCGCAGCGCCCCGAGCGCGGCCGGCCCCTCACCCGCCCGCGCCGCCGCCGCTCCCGCCGACCCCAGGCCCCGCAGGCCCGCCGCGGCCGGCCAGGCCTCCCTCCCGCCGCGCCCGGCCCGAGGCGGGGCTGACTCCGCGGCCCCCGCCCGGCCGCCCTCCGCCCCCGGCCGGCCCGCGGCCTCGCAGCCCCGGCCCCGGCGGCGGGAGGCGGGCCCCGCGGCGGCGGCGGCGGCGGCGGCCTCAGCGAGCGACGAGGCCGCCCGGCCCGGCCCGCCGGCCGCCCGCCCGCCTCGGCGCCGAGATTGGGCGAATCGCGAGCAAGTACGTGCGCGTCTCCCTGCCGCCGCCGCCGCCGCCGCCGCCCGCCGCGGGCCGCCCCGGGGCCGCCGCCGCCGCCGACGACGCGCGGGAGGAGGAGGAGGAGGCCGCCCCGCCGCCGCCGCCGCCGCCGCCGCCCCGGCTCGCCGCCGCCGCCGCCGCCCGCCCGCCGGGCCCGCAGCCCGGGCTCCCGGCCGCAGGCGAGGCCCAGGCCGCGGCCGACATGAACCACCAGCAGCAGCAGCAGCAGCAGCAGAAAGCGGGCGAGCAGCAGCTGAGCGAGCCCGAGGACATGGAGATGGAAGGTGAGGCCCGCGGGCCGGCCGCGGCGGGGCCGGGGGGCGCCTTCCATTGTGGCCGGGGGGAGCCGCGGGAGCCACGCGAGGGGCTCGCCATCTTTAAGCAGGCCCTGGCGGCCGCGGGCCTGGGCCTGGCCGGGCGAGGCTGCACCGTCATGCCGGGCCCGCGCGCGGGGGGCGGTCGGCGGCCCCCTGCCCGGCTCATTGTCCGGGGCGCCTCCCGGCACAAAGCGCCCGCAGCCCGGGCTGGTGAATTAGGGCGCCCCGGCCGCCGAGGGACGGGGCGTGCTCCGGCTGCTGGCGGCCGCCGGGTCGGGAGCCGGGCTCTGGGGGGCCGTGCCCCTTCGCGGGCGTCCCCGGGGCCTGCCTCGTCTGGCCCGGTTCCGGCCGGCGAGCTCAGGGAGCGCTCTGGCCCTCCGCGGACGCGGGGCTCGCCCGCACCTGCTCTCGTGCGCTCCCCCGGAGAGCCCGCCCGGGCTGTGAGGCGTTCCCCCGGATCGCCTTTAAAACGCCACTTCCTAGCGTCGGGCTTCATTTTGAAACACCTGCAAGGAAGGCACATGTTCTCAGCCTTTGGACTGGCCCCGAGCTCTGAGCCGCGCGCGCGCGCTCTTCGTTTCTAAGTTACCTCTTTTGGGGGGCCGTTTGGTGTCACTCTGTGCGGTGCAGTCAGCATCCGGCCAGGTGTGTGTTTGAAACTACGCGAAAGCCCTCGCTGCACATGACTACCTACACCCGAATCAAAGCTGACTCCAAAGGTAACTAAATTTCCTGCCCATGTGCCCGCAGTTTTCCCAAGTACTTTGAGATACGAGGTGTTGGTTGTAAAGGTTTGATGTAAAGAGTCTTGGGTTTACATGGCTCGGGCGGAGGTGGTCATTGGAAGGCATCTTTTATTTCTCGTGGCCCCAACTACTTTAAGGTCAAAGGCAAAGAAGTCTTAAAAGATCGCTTTCTTACCTACGTCGAGGAGTGAGACTGGCAGGAGTCAAAAGGGGGTACCTGAGTGAGCGGGGCAGTGAATGTTCTTACTTGCTTTGAACGGGGATCTCGGGTTGTGTAAATGAATGGAATCTTGCTCAGGGAGCGGAGGCAAAGCACCATTTGTCCTGTGGAGCGGGTACACGTGTGGGGGCATTGCACCATGGTTGGTGGGAACGCTTACCCAGGACTGGTATTCCCCTGTGAATGACTTACTGCCAGTAACTGGATGTTCACTGAAAAAAATGGCTTGCGGGGTTGCAGGACGCAAAGCGATGGAAATGCCTGCAGAAAGCGCTTCCCAGTGGCACTTAACAATGGCAGTAATGGGGGCCAGGAGAGCAGAGTCCACACCAGGGCCCTGGGCTGTGTATCTTGGTTGGCCTCAGCAAGGCAGTAGCTTCCCCAGAGCTTTTGGCACATGTGATTAAAGCAGCCAGTCGAGGGAATATGTCGTTGAGACAATTTTGTATATTCCTTTTATGCGGTATAACAAAAAGGGTTGCTGTTCAGTGTCCTTCTTGAATATCAGTCCGTCAAGACAAAAGTCCATTAGTGGTGGCATACCGATGTCCCATGTCCACTGTCTCACCACTTTTCAAGTGTTTTTGAACACGGGTGAGAAGTAATAAATGTGGACATCGCTGAAGAGCCTATTTCTGGGACAGAGCTGTGTGTTTGGGGAACGAGTCCTGCCCACAAGTTCCGAGGACTTTTCTGTAAGATTGGGGAGTGTAGAAGGGTGGTGGAAGAGGTTTCAGAAGTCCATGCATTCTTCCCAGACTACTTTCTTTCCTCCTGGGCTTTTATTTTTATATCATCAAAGTTCGCATTGAAAAGGTCACTCCTAAAATCATTAATGTGGGGGTGCACTAAAATCTCAAAATTGGTTGGTGAAGGTTGCAGTTAGTAATGCTGATTCCTTAAACTTAAGAAACTGGGTTCTTTTGAGTGGACCCGTGTCCCACATTCATTATCAGAAGGTACCTTGTCTCTGTAGGACTTGTGATTGTCATGATTGTCAGCGCCCTGTGAGCACTCACAAGTGTGTGGTTTAGAAAGCTGCCTGTGCCTTAGGCCGTCTATGCCAGCCTTTCTTAGCCTTCTCACTGCAAAAATGTGGTGCTAGGTTTAGATACTGTAGTTGAGGATCGGAAAGCATGAAAGAAACCTTGGTATTAAAAAGCCAGAGGGGTGGAATTTAGTGAATATCAACTCTAGTTGGCTTCATATGTCGGGCTGTGGTAGTACCTTGAACCTGTTGGGTGTCTTTGCCCTGAGTCCAGTCGAGTCAGCAGCTGCAAACTGTCAGGGTTCTGATGAGCTTGAGGAAAGGCAGGCTTTGTCAATGAGGAGCACCCTACCCACCCCTCCTGGGCAGGGCAGGTTTCGAAGGAGCTTGGGAGACTGGTTTGGTTGGTTGGTTTTTTCCTATCAATAGGTCAATGTTAGTTTGCTCTCCTCCTGCTCCATTTTATTGGGATAGCATCTGCTTTCGACTGAACTCTGCGCAGTGCACAGTCTTAGCCTATCCACGGGAGAACAACAACGCTCGGGGATTAGTTATTTTAAAGATGGCTCGTTCTGAGCAGTTGGGAGAGTTATGAAGGGTGACGGGCAAAGAGGGAGGGGATGGGGGAACGTGCCGACAGTTCATCGGGGTCGGACCACATGCTTCCTGTGAGGCCTGGAGCAGTTGATCCCCATGTTTTAGGGCGGGAGGCACACAGAGCTGTGGAGCAGTGGCATTAGTAGGTCTGGCCAGGAAGGAATTTGCTTAGCAGTTTATTCATTGTCTAACTCAGAGGCGGTGCAGTCCGAGGGGCTGAAGGAGTGACTTGTGCAGCCCTCTGCCCCCTGAGTACTTGGAGAGGTGATAATCTGGTCTGTGTTATGCCGGGTCCAGTCAACAGGAAGTTTTCCCAAGGCCTTGTTCCTGCTGCATAGGCTGGCTAGCGCAAATGTAAGTACCCTGATGTTCCTTCCCTGGTTCTCCTGCCCTGCCCGCGTGAGCAGTCTGTGTTTCACGGTGTAATCTCTGAGACTAATGGGGACAGACAGTTTTGTTTGACTTTTTTTTTGTACAACACTCAGACCCCTGCTCTCAGGACCCCAAGCTGGGAGCAAATCCGTGAGTCATCTGCAGTTTTTGCAAAGAATTCATCATTGACGTCTGTGTTTTCTGTCTGGGGGGCAGCAGCCCGGGTGGGTTTGTGTTTCTTTTAAACTCCTGAGGGTAGGTAGAGTTTCAAGTTACTGTGCTGCCGAGGCAGGTTTGAGAGTGGAAAGTGAGTTGCCTTGCACACATGCACCCGGATAAGCCAAACCTGTTCATTTTATTCTAAAATGCAGTTTTCCGTAACCAGACAAAAATCACAGAATATGAGAGTCTTGGTTTTTCTTTCATTGTTAGTTTCGGTTGGTAACAGAACTCTTCGACGCTACGAAATGGGAATCAACTCTGAAAACCCAGAAGAAATAGAGAAGAAATTAGGCCAGACCTAGAAACATCTGACTCTGAGCTTGTCAGGTTTTGATAGGACTGGAAGTTACTCCCCACAGGCATCACCCCTCCTGAGTTTCTCAGGCTGCTGATTTTGACTATTGGTGAACAAATAAAAGATTGATAACCGCAAATACGGGAAGAAAGCAAATAATTTCCTCCTTCATTTTTATTTTCTTGGGATTAGTTTTGTGGAAAGGGAGAAAGGGGCCGTTGAGTAAACAGCTCCTCGTTGCAGGGCGGTGTGGTGTCCGAGCACAGGCTTCGGGCCAGGCCTGAGTCTGAGTGTGGACTTTGCCTTTTCATTGTGTGACCTCATGGCACGTTGCTTAAGCTCTGGGTGCCTCAGTTTTTCTGCATCGTCCAAAAGGAGGTCAGTCCTATCTTGTAATTGTGAGGGAGGAGGGACAAAGCCCTCGTAAAGTGCCTCGCACCCGAGGAAGCGATCTACTTAGGAACGGAGCAGGTTGTGATTTTGGGTGGTGTGGAGACCGTGCCCTACAGGAATTTTATCTTCATGTGGATTAGGAAGAAAACATAACGAGCCTCAGTTTAAGCACCATTATGGAATCCTGGACTTGAGATGCCTCAATAGTTACTTAAGATTAATGGCCTAATATTTTAAGAAACATGAAGTGGGTAATGGAGGAGACCAGGGGGTCTGGGGCATTGTGACACGGGTACTGAAGTGTGCTGAGCTCAGTAACCCTCCGATGAGCGTATTCTTGTTCTTAGAAAACTTTTCAAGCATCTAGTGATGAATTTGGAGTGGAGAATCAGGTCACTGCGTCTCCAGACTTTGGGAGTCGGCCTTGCATCCTTCCCTGGGTCCCCACCTCCTGTTACGAAGCCCTTTTGGTTTTCCAGACACCACCCTAAAGGAGGCCCCTGTTGCCTCATGCTGGGACTTTGCAACAACCTTCTTACTGGTTTCTACTTCCATCGTTCCGAAAGCTCACACGCCTATGAAAACAGACTGCCCACAGGCCTGCTGTGCCCTGTCACCTCCCCCTGCTTAGGAGGGCACAGGTGGGCTGTCTTCCCTGGATGTGGGAACTCGTACAGTCCAGGCACAGTCCAGGCTGGGCCATCGGGATCCTCAGGATTGGCCTGGGCTTCCTTTGTGCTTTGAGCTCCGAGCACACGCAGGTTTGTGCTTCATGGGGGCAGCCCTGGCTTTGGTGGCCTCTCCTTCTGGAATGCAAACAGAACAGATATCCCAGGACAGTGGTTCAGAACTTGTTCCAGTGTCCCCTTCTACACCAGAAACGTCGTCTCAGCTGCTTGGCTTGCATTAGAGTCCTGCCGATGATGCGGTCACCACACGTGTCCCCGCCTCTTCCTTGGCGGTGGTCTCTGTGGAAGGCATCCTTTTTTTTGTCCACTGTACTTGTGGGAGATCCTCATTCAGGAAACAGCAGTTCTAAGTGGTAGAACAGGCGCTGGCTGGCTGGCAAGGTGGTGTGTGGAAGAGAAAGCCGCAGTAAAGTAAACCCATGTTGCTTCCATAAACTGCTAATTCAGTGTCATTGTTTTGAAGGTCAGTTGCTTCAAGTGGCATTTTTTTTTTTTAAGGATTTTATTTATTTGACAGATCACAAGTAGGCAGAGAGGCAGGCAGAGAGAGAGGAGGAAGCTGGCTCCCCGCTGAGCAGAGAGCCCGATGTGGGGCTCCATCCCAGGATCCTGAGATCATGACCTGAGCTGAAGGCAGAGGCTTTAACCCACTGAGCCACCCAGGTGTCCCTCAGTTGGCATTTTTGATCCTTTTGGAAGGAAAAGCTTGTTTTCCAGACAGGGCATTGATGGACTTTCTTGAATGACTGAAGGTTTCTTCTGAGTATTTTGAAAGGTGTTTTTGTCATTCTTTCTGCTTTTGTGGATGAGTAGTACGTATGTAGCCTGGGTATTTCTGTTTGATTTCCAAGTTGAAAGGATCTTACTCTGGAGACCAAGCGGTGTAACCAGGTATTTCTTAGCATGTACTGTGACAGTTAAATGTTCGGTGTCACCTGCTCGTGAACTTGTTCTGAACTAATTTGGACTTAAGAAAGTTGGAGGAAGCAGGATTTTGAGTTCATGCGTAGGCAAGAGTCAGTTATGCCATCTTTCTAGTAAGTTAACACATGCCTTGGCGATGGGTTGAGAAGTCAGACGTGTTGAAATTCTCTTCAAGAGAAGCAGGCCTACTTCTGAGGGCTGGTGAATTCAGTGTGGGAGTAGGGGATGGGGGTAACAAGAAAGTTTCTTATGTCATGAAATACACTGACCTGTGCAAGAGCTAAATGCTTCCAGAACGTGGTGACGACATGGCTAAGCGAGAGACTAGCAGGAGACTGGGGAGGGAGAGTGGCGTCTGGGAGGACACACCCTGAGAAGTGGTGTGACTGAACGTTGATGTTGTTGTCGTCGTCATCCTCGGTCGTCATCGTTGGGGTTGAGGAGAGCTGGGGATAGGAACCTCCAGGGGGTTACAGTGAGTGCAGAGCTCTGTGCTGCGTGTGGGCTGGGCCCTCACTGGGCTTTGCGTATGCTGCCTTGTAGACAGTTCAGTTCTGAGGGCAACCTTGAGGGGTGCAGCCCTCCGTTCTGAGGTCACCGCTGCTCATAGGGTCGGAGATGGCCGGGTGTTCTTTACAAGCGCCCAGGACACCTGGCCTGAGGGGGCTTTAGCTTACCCAGTGTTTGAAGCGTGAGTGTTAAGAGACTTGAGTCCCAAGTCTCAAGGTGGTGGTCCTCTGTTCTTTGGGGGGGGGGGGCAGGGGAAGTGTCATTGAAAATCTAAAAGCTGTAGAGGAAGAGGTTCCCTTGTGTGACCACAACTCTTTTTTGTGATTTTTCTGCCTGGCATAGAGTATCAAAACCCAGGGCTGTCTCTGGTTTGAATTCCATGCTGGTGACTAAATCGGTTTTCCTGCCGTCCTGAGACCGGTAGGGCAGTGTCTTGCGTTAGTTACCAGCCCTCGGAGTACCCACCTGGGCAAGGTCTGGCTCTCACAGCGAGTTGCTCAACTGCCTCTGGTGTGGAAATTGGTTGTATGAGTGTATTAAAGTGACCTCTGTTGGAGAGCACGATACGCCCCAGGCTGTCTGGCTGGCTTTCTGACTTTTCTCTGCTCCCCCTCTGCCACCCGATTCCTAGTACTTTGAGGAGTTGATGGGGGCTTTTTCAGGGGAAGCCACGAGCTGTTGCTCCAAGGTGTCTGCTGAGCAAACCGGGTTGCTCGAGGGCCCCTTAGAAGCAGGCGTAAGGGCCGTGCGGCTGGGGTTGCAGGTGTATTTCATCAATGCACTTTGGGGAATACCTTCTGTCTCAGGGCGCTTAATTGACCCTGTGCGGTGGCTTTCCTCAAACAAGTACCTGTAAGCCTTCTCCACTGTTCCCTGTGGCTGCAGCGCCCAGTTCTTCCTTGTGCTTCCCGCCCCCGTTCGGTACGTCTTAACGTTCTTACCCCGGGGGAGACGTTACTCGGAGAAACTATGTGCAGTGGTTTTAAAACGTTCCTCAGTCCACATTGTTGTCGTGTAAGCATCAGACACTTGGAAGGATCGCCCCCACGATTCTCAGCCACGCTCTCGTGTATTTTGAGGAGTGTGTTAAGGATTGAGAGGGTGTACAGAGAGGGTGGACTAGCAGAATGCCCTCGGAAGCATCTGGAGGGGGAGGCGGGCAGGGTGCTGTGGTCCCTTCTTGAGCCCCAGCCTTTGGGCTGACCCTCCCTCTCAAGACTGGGAGCTGCGGTGGCTGAGGAGCTGCTGCTCCTGGGAGGGAGCAGTGTGCCGCCCTCACCGGAAGGATTCCTCATTCTCTGAAGCTCTTGAGGTCTCCTGGTTCTGATGAGAACAAATCGAGGTCATGTTCCAACTTTAGACCCATCTTTCTCCAGAAATCCACTTGTTTTCATGTGGGGGGCGGGGAGAGATGCCATTTTAGGATGAGGACCTGTGCGATGTGGTAGCCACTAGCCGCGGGGCAGAGATTTTGGGATTGGAATAAAATTGGGGCACCCAGCTGGCTCAGTCCAGTCGGTGGAGCGTGTAACTGTTGATCTAGGGTCGTGAGTTCAAGCCCCACAATGGGTGTAGGGCTTCCATTAAAACAAACAAACAAAAAGCATTCCTCAACTGACTGGCCACATTTCAAGTGTTGAATAGCCACATGTAGTTGGTGGCCACCACCTTGGGCAGTGCAGGTCCAGGGCATGTCCATCAGTGGCAGAATGTCAGTGGCCAGCGCTGGCCTACACGGTCTCTCTTCAGATCGTGGAGGGGTCTCAGGTAGCATTGAAACTACAGTATGTCTTGGGAAAATTCAGGTAAAATGAATAAAATAGTTCTTTGGGGCAAGCCCTATACAGCAAGGTTTCTCTGGTTATTTGTGGTGAAGAACCAGGTTTCTTCCCCTAAATTTCTAGTCCATTATGGACAGTTTCTTTTCTTTCTTTTTTTTTTTTTAAAGATTTTATTTATTTATTTGACAGAGAGAGATCACAAGTAGAGAGAGAGGCAGGCGGAGAGAGAGGAGGGAGCAGGCTCCCCGCTGAGCAGAGAGCCCGATGCGGGACTCGATCCCAGGACCCTGAGATCATGACCTGAGCCGAAGGCAGTGGCTTAACCCACTGAGCCACCCAGGCGCCCCAATTATGGACAGTTTCTAAACCATATTTTGTAGAAATACAGTGTAAAAAAATTACTTAAGTGAAATAAAATAGAACAACAAAACACAAGCCCCAGTTGATGATTAAAGTCAATAAATGTAAAGTTAACTGTTGAAATCAGTTATTAGAACAAACACATACGGAAAAAGAAAATTTCAGAAACCGTTTAAGTTCATTGAAAGTGTGTGTATAGGCTGTTAATATAAAGAAACTCGATTACACTTGTAACTGTGTCATTCCAACATGGTAACCAAACACCGTTTTGTGTGAAATAGCCGTTTCCCCCTATTGAAAGCCTACATGCACACTTTGAAGGAATGCAGCGTACAGGAGTAGTTTTTAAAGTAACAAATAGGGGCGCCTGGGTGGCTCAGTGGGTTAAAGCCTCTGCTTTCGGCTCTGGTCATGATCCCAGGGTTCTGGGATCGAGCCCCACATCGGGCTCTCTGCTCAGCAGGGAGCCTGCTTTCCTTCCCCTCTCTCTGCCTACTTGTGATCTCTCTCTGTCAAATAAATAAATAAAATCTTTAAAAAAAAAAAAAAGTAACAAATAATCTTGCTTCCTGCTCGGATGGACGGCATGTCTTACTACTCGTAGGGGATGATGTTTTTACCCAGACCATTTCTGTTTTGCTGAAACTCCTGTGAGCCCACCACTGTGGAGGTATACTCATGAGAATTGGGGGTGGGTGGTTTACAGTGGTTTTCCAGAATTTTTCTATGGACAGCTTCAACTGTATCCTATTAAACAAATGTATAGATAAGTTACCTTTCATTCAGAGAAATGCTTGTGGGTGACACCTACTTTCGGGTTACAGTTAACACATGAACACTAGACTCTCACAAGGTGTGACATGGTCCCCCATGTGATACCACACTGCTTTGACCACACCCTTACTGGCCCCATGCTTTGGTGTTGGGGGAAAGTCAGATTGCTGGAAAGTTTCTACGCTGGTGCTTCATTGTGCTTTTGGTCCACAGAGGGACACCAGTTTGCAGACTCTGCGCAGGGCATGTCCGTTTTAGCCCTGTCCTTTCTGCTTGCTTGTTTGGTTCTGGGATGGAGCCTTGCTTCTGACTCTGTCACACCCTAGTGGCCGCAGGCTTTGCTTGCCGTGGTGCTCAAAGAGCCTGGTTTGCAGGACAGACATTTTGGATCCCCTTCTCAACTGGCAGGTGTAGTGCTGGCTGCCCCGGGGTGTGACTGCCTGAGTGCGGGTTCCTGGAACCCATGTGCAGGGGAGGCCCTCAGGGGAGGGCTCTGAGGAGTGGTGGACAGGAGGGGTCTGTGCCACAAAGCAGGGACAGGACTGGCTCCCCTGGGGAGGGGTGTGGGTCAGCTGCGGCTTTGTTGAGGAGAGGACACAGCTTGGTTTGGGTAGGGCCGCTGGGGTGGTCAGAGGCTGATGTAGAATGGCATGATAAGGTTGGTCGGATTGGGACCTGTGCGTCTGTTGCAGAGGGTTAGGATCTGTGGTGGGTGGCATAATGGCCCCCAAAGATGTCCATGTCACAGTCCCGAGGGCCTGTGAATGTACTCCCGTACATGGCAAAGGTGATGGAAGATCCCTAATGGGGAGATCATCCAGTGCCGCCCAGGTGGGCCCAGTGCGATCACAAGGGTCCTTATATGTGAGAGGAGGAGGTCCAGGTCCCGGTTGGGTGGTGTGGGGTGGGATGGGGTGGGAAGGCGGTCGCTGGCTCTGAGGATGAAAAGGGGAACCGAGGAATGGGGGAAGCTGGAAAAGGCAAGAAAAGAGTTTGTCCCCTGGAGCTTCCAGAAGGGAGTCCTGCTGACGCCTTGATGATAGCCCAGTGAGCCCCGTTTTCTGACTTCTAATCTCCAGGACTGTAAAAGAATCAGTGTGCGTGGTTCAGGCCGCTGTTCATGTAACCCTTGGGAGCAGCAACCAGAAACTAATGCGGGACCCGGGAAGTGGGTGAGAAGCAGCAGGTGTGTGCCTGATATATGCAGCGGGCCCCAAACCTGTAGGAGGCTTTGGAGCCGCTCCATGAGTGTGTGGCAGCTCACTCTCACTGAGGGCTCCTCACTGTGTGCCGGACTGTCCGTGTGTTAACTCACACGCTTCTTACTACAGCTCTCACATGCGCCATCATCCCTGGTTCCCAGCAGAGCGAGACCGGGCACTGTGTCATCCTCAGGGTCAGTGGTAGGATTCGAACCCGTGCAGTCTGGCTTCACGGCTATTTACAAGTCGTCATACCCAGTAGGCCCCATTGGTCGTAGAAGTTGTGGTTACTGCTTCTTAGTGACACCCCTGTGCTGCCTTCTCCCGCGTCGCTGACCTCACCAGCCCAAAGCGCTGCGCGGCAGTTGGCCTTCCGAGTTGAACGTTTTTGTGTGGTTCACCACATGCTTTGAATAGAGAAAGTAGCTTACTGCCAGAATAGGCCGGGGCCGCATGTACGCTTCAGCAAGAGGGATGTGGTGGCGTAAGAAGATCAGAGCAAAATGGTGTGTCTTTACAGCTAGACAGATGCCTCCCCCTAGAGAATGGAAGTAACTGGATCAGGTGTTCAGTAACAGGTTATAATAGGATCCTGAGCCGAAATGAAATCATCCCCAGAGCAGACCATTCAGAACTCTGGGTATGCGGAGTGATAAAAAATTGAGAAGGCTTAGCGGCGGCTCAGGGCGCAAACGTCCTGCATTTCGGAGTCCCTGATTCTGCAGACCTGGGTACCAGAGATTCCTTAAGGAAGCAGGGGCTGGGAGAAGCGGGGTGACCTGGTGGCCGCTCTCCTTGCCTCATTAGCTGCCAGCTAGCTTTGTGGCATTGCTTTTATGGCATATTTTGAATATTTTCCTTTCGGGCCTCTTTCCATGACAGGGAGTTAAAAAAAAGTTTAAGTGTGTTTGTATGTATATGGGTGTGTATGTAGGCTACTTTGGGAAGCATGTTTGTTTGTTTGTTTGTTTTTATTAATTATTTATTTCTCAGGGAGAGGGAGAGAACACAAGTAGGCAGAGAGGCAGGTAGAGGTAGACAGAGAAGCAGGCTCCCCACTGAATAGAGAGCCCGATGCGGAACTCGATCCCAGGACCCTGGGATCAGGACCTGAGCTGAAGACAGCAGCTTAACCAACTGAGCCACCCAGGCGTCCCAGCATGTTTGCCTTGAAAGGTGATTGTAGCAGTCAAAAACTAGCAGAGCAGTTTTATTTATTTATTTATTTATTTATTAAGATTTTATTTCTTTTTTTTTTTTTAAAGATTTTATTTATTTATTTTACAGACAGAGATCACAAGTAGGCAGAGAGGCAGGCAGAGAGAGAGGAAGGGAAGCAGGCTCCCCGCTGAGCAGAGAGCCCGATGCAGGACTCGATCCCAGGACCCTGAGATCATGACCTGAGCTGAAGGCAGCGGCTTAACCCACTGAGCCACCCAGGCGCCCCAAGATTTTATTTCTTTATGATAGAGATCACAAGTAGGCAGAGAGAGAGGGGGAAGCAGGCTCCCCGCTGAGCAGAGAGCCCGATGTGGGGCTCGATCCCAGGACCCTGAGATCATGACCTGAGCTGAAGGCAGCGGCTTAACCCACTGAGCCACCCAGGCGCCCCAAGATTTTATTTCTTTATGATAGAGATCACAAGTAGGCAGAGAGAGAGGGGGAAGCAGGCTCCCCGCTGAGCAGAGAGCCCGATGTGGGGCTCGATCCCAGGACCCTGGGATCATGACCTGAGCCGAAGGCAGAGGCTTTTACCCACTGAGCCACCTGGGTGCTCCAACAGCACAGTTTTAAATAAAGAAACCCTTACATGGTGAGTGCTAGCTAGTCCTTGCCTGTTGAGTAACCGATTGAAGAAAGCACAAGCCAGTGTGGCCTCTTGGTCTTAGTTTTCCTGAACGTCCCCTCTGCCCACACAGCACAACACAAGACCTCGCGCTGTGTGAGAACAGGATCTTTCATTTCTATAATTCCCTCTAAAATGTGCCTTTTTGGACATCACATCAGATGGATGACTTCCCTCATGCTACAGTAATAGATTCAGGATATTTATTGGTCATGGGTTGTGCTTGAGTTTCTCAGGGAAAAAAGAGGAAGATAGGGGACACAAGTTTTGGCCTCAAAGGATGTGGCCAGGAGTGAAGATGTCCAGAACCATGGGTAACACGCAGTAACGCCCAGGTAGCTGCTACCACAGTGAGCAGCACCCTGGCAGTATTGAGGCCTTCAAGCCGGTTGACTTGGGAGTGTCTAGAGAAGGTGCAGATGAGGGAGGTGGCCCATGGGTGTCCTAGTTGGGGTGTGTGTGCGCACATGATCTCTGAGATGAGCGTCATGTTACCCGATGCCAGCCCCACAAGTCTGTGTGCTCACCCACCGTGGGTGGGTGCTGGTGGTCATCTTGATGGGGAACTCAGTCCCAGTATCGCGGGGGGGTTACGTGGAAAGCATGGTCGCTGCCACACTCGTAAGTCTTGAGGACGATTTAGAGTTGGTTATGAATTACTTTGGAGGTACATGGGGAGAGGGAGAACTACTATTGCAAATCCCAATGTTTTAGGGCCAGTATTTCCTTGGAAATCAGAGGCTGTTATTTACAATCTAATTTCTATTTTGATGAATGAAGTCCTTTCATTTTCTTTTAAGGCCTTTATATTTTTCTTGAAATTCAGTGTTTGGGTATTTTATCAGAAGGCACTTGGTTATGGAATTTTGCTTTCGAGCAGAAAGTGTCAAGCCTCCTGCTCAGCAGATGAAGAGACCAAGGCTCTGAGAGATGGAGTAGTTTCTAGACTTAGATCGTCCAGTATCGCAACCACTCATGGCTGAGTAGGTTTAAGCTAATTCAGATTAAGTAAAATTAAAAACTCAGTTTCTGAGTCTAACTAGCTGTCTTCAGGGGCTCCTTGGGTGCCACGCGGGGTCATGGCTTTGGTATCGGATGGCACAGCCATGGAAGGTCTCCAAGAGCACAGAACATTCGCAGGGGCAGGGATGCTCCCTGTGAGCTGGATTTTAGCTCTGCCTGTAGCGCGCGCTGCATTGAATAGAACGGGCTAGCATGGCGGAAAACCAGCTGCTGTCTTCTGTAATCACTGAGGAAGAAGTTGCCCCAAACCAGCTCAGCAAAGTGCAGACTTGCTGGTTAATCTCACTGTCACCTCCTCAGACACTGATCGGGGCTGGGGCTGGCGGGGGAGGCGCGGTCCGCACACACGTAGGAGTAATAAGATGCCTTCACGTCAGGAGGGTCCACGGACCATGACAGGTCCTGTGAGCACGTTGTTACTATAGGGTAGAAACAGAGTGCCCCGGAGGTGAGGAGGTGGTGTTCTGGAAGTGGAGAGGAGGACTGCATCGGCTGTGGGGAAGCCCACCAGGCCTGGGGTGGTTGCTGGGGAGTGGGCTGTGAGGGACAGATGCCTGGATGCCGAGCGCGTGAGTTCCAGGGAACTGGAGGTGAGAGCCAGAGGCAAGGCTTCCGGTAGATGAGGAGAAGCGCCTTTGTATTTCCTGGACATGTTCATGGTCGTGTAATTAACACATTGTATGTGCTGTTTCTTTGCTTTACTCCCCATCAGACTTTGAGGTCAGAGGACCAGCGGAGAGCCTGGGTCATTTTCTGTGCCAGTCCGGGTGTACTGCGTTTTTGTATTTTAGTTTCAATCCGATGGGAACATGCCACAATGTTTAATGCTAACTCTTCATTTTACCTGCTTTGGTAACAGTTATAAATCGTTAAATTTGCACCTGCCCTTCTGTAATAAGTCGTTTCAATAAAATGTGTTAGTCACCATGATTTTTAAAATAGCAACTTCTATTGAGACATAATCCACATAGATCACCATCCCCCATCAAAGCATGCTCCTCAGTGGGTTCGAATATGTTCGCAGTTGTGCAACCCTTAGCAGTCAGATTTTGAACATTTTCATCGCTCCCAGATGAAATCCTGTCTGTATTCTTTTGGGACACTCCCCCTCTCCCTGCAGTCTCGGCAAGCACCAGTCTCTTCTTTCTTCAGGTTTGCCACTTCTGGACATTTCATATAATTGGAATCCTACAGTATGTGGTCTCTCGTGTCCAGCCTCTTGCACGGAGAGTCCCACCCCAGGTTTCTCCACGTTGTAGTTGGATTCGTGCTCCGTTGCGTAGAACCTCGGCTGTGGTTCATGCTGGGTCAGGAAGATGCTTCGGTGCTCGTGGTTCTGCCATTTGCAATAGGTTTTATTCAGAATGTTTTAAGTGGACTTGGGGAACGCCTGGGAGGCTCAGTCAATTAAGCATCTGCCTTCGGCTCAGGTCATGCTCCCCGATCCTGGGACTGAGCCCTGCATCAGGGCTCCTTGCTCAGCAGGGAGCCTGCTTCTCCCTTTGCCTGCTGCTCCCCCGATTGTGCGCTCTCTCTGGCAAATAAATAAAGTCTTAAAAAAATAAAGGGACTTGAAACTTTTTGTGGTTATGCATGCGCTTCACTACTAAATTGAATTAACTGGGTGGTGCACAGTGGGGAGATCCGTGTCATTTGAGGGTTCGAGCAGAGCTGCAGAGTGGCAGTAGAGGGATTAGATTTTTTTTTTTTTAAGATTTTATTTATTTATTTGACAGAGATCACAAGTAGGCAGAGAGGCAGATGTGGGGGGTGGGTTGGGGGGAAGCAGGCTCCCTGCCGAGCAGAGCCCGATGCAGGGCTCTATCCCAGGACCCTGGGATCATGACCTGAGCCGAAGGCAGAGGATTAACCCACTGAGCCACCCAGGCGCCCCAGATTTTTTAAAAAAAGATTTAATTTTTTTGTTTTAGATCAAGAGTGAGAGAGCACAAGCAGTAGGGGAGCAGTATAGAGGGAGAGAGAAGCAGACTCC
Organism: Lutra lutra; assembly: GCF_902655055.1. Classification (NCBI taxonomy): domain Eukaryota; kingdom Metazoa; phylum Chordata; class Mammalia; order Carnivora; family Mustelidae; genus Lutra; species Lutra lutra. Next base: position 7,225,432 of record NC_062295.1, on the reverse strand, counting down.
TCAGTGTGCAGGGAGCCTGATATAGGGCTCCATCCTGAGATCATGACCTGAGCCGAAGGCAGGTGCTTAACTGACTGAGCCACCCAGGTGCCCTGGATTTACTGGGTTTTACCATGCATAGCTGTGGGGGCTGCTGCCAGTCCGTTGCTAATGGATCTGGTGCTGGAGTCCATAGGGCATGTAGTTCGCAAGGGAAGATGAGTGGGAAGCAGGGTAGGGGAGGCTGAGCTGGAACCATATCCTTGTGAGCCTCTCATGACTTCCAGGTGCCCTAATGGCCCAGAAGGCAGAGAAACCCCCAGGCATAAAAGAACATGGGCTTCTTGCTCCGTCCGGCCTGTTGGGGCACAGTGGCTCCCAGGTGGGAACTCTGCAAAGTAGGACTTGTAATTCCGGTTTAGCTAACCTGGCACACCATAGATCTGCCATTTGGTGTGGTCTTTGGCCTATCAGAGTTTTTGCTGTCAGGATCCTGTTACAGTTTTAAAACTGATGAGAACGCCGAAGAGCTATCAGGAGGTTGGATTACATTTGTCATTGATTGCCATCTGAAAAGCTAAAACTAGGACGAGTCTTACTTATTGAGGAATGATAAACACAAATAACATGTCTTAGAGGAAATAAGTATTTTTCAAAACAAAAAAATTTAATGGGGAATGGTGTTATTTTTATATGTATATATTTTTTTTTTACCAATTATTGTCCAGGAAGACAGCTGGATTCTGCTTTCTCTCTGTCTCTGCTTTCTGTCAGTTACAGTGTATTTTAGTAGAAATAGAAAACCCAGTCTCACAGAGGCATCTAGTTCATAAAGGGAACAGTAGTTTAATAGCCTTTTCAGAGAATTGTGACAGTTTTTTGATACTATACCAACTTCGGTAGCTTCTTAAGGTTAATTGCAGTGTTCCAGTTTGAAACCCTACGAATTAACTATTCTATTATATTGAAATTCATTGGTCTTTTAAAAAAAAGATATGTATTTATTTGAGAGAGAGAGAAAGCACGAGCTGGGGAGGAGCAGAGAGAGAGGGAGAAGGAGACCTGTGCTGAGCATGGAACCGGGGACCTTCAGCTGAGGATGGCCTGAGGTGGAATCAAGAGTCAGACCCTTTGGGGACTAAGCCACCCAGGTGCCCGTCTTGTACTTTGAATCAACCTTGTCTGTACCATTCATTGGTGATTTGGAAAAGTGCGAGTCACTGAGTTATCCAGGTCTTCTGAATGTTGACATACTGCATAGTATAGTTACATTTTAAAAAAACTGAGCGTAAGTCCCTAAGTCACGTTTATGTGCGGTGGCAGCCTTGTGCTGTTACTTAATTGGGAATAAGGTTGTGGTTAACAGTTCTAGAAAGCTCAGTTGGGACAGAGAGACCTGACTTGGGTTGTGTATGAAAAGTCTTGATACTAACTGACAGCATGGGGGAAGGTGTGGTTGGGTGGTAATCAGGGCAGCATAGTAGCTGTTGACAGCCCTGTCCCCTGTCCCCTGTCCCAGCTGCTCTGGGTGCTGCCGTGGGGAGGGAGCAAGCGCTGTTGGCTGGTCCCCTGTGGAGGGGAGGTGCCAGGGACTGGGGTGTATAGAAGATGCTTCTGTTAAGATGAGTAACAGACTGCACGAGAATCCACGGAGACAGCACTTGAGCCAAAAATAACTGGTGATTCTGATTATTTTCCTTCCTAACCCTTTATAACAGCTACCATTCCTCTTGTTAATATTTATTTTATTTATATCTCCCCCTCCTCCCATTTTCTCTGTTTTCCAGTAGTTTGTGTGAGTGGAACAGTTGGAAATCATTGGGAAATTTTTCTGGATTTAAAGATGATTTGTTAACCAGCACACCTAGTTTATGTACCTCAGTGTATCGGCATGTGGTATGCCTGTGTTCTTAGACGAGGGTTTCAGTACATACGTGCTTTCAGTTCTGTTCCTGTCGCCCTTCCCTGGCTCCTTGACATTTGGGGCTCCCTCTCCCCTAAAAAAGCAAATTTTGATGCAGACCATTTGTGTACTGCTTTGTACAAGACCATATGAAGATCTTGGGGGCAAGGAAGAGTCAGGCTGTACATTGTTTTGTATAGAATCCTTTAGTTCTCTTTTCCCAAGTACTTAAAAGATCTGAAACTTTTATATAAAGGAAGTGTGTGTTTAGAGAGTCAGTAGGGGCGCCTGGCTGGCTCAGCAGGTTAAGCCTCTGCCTTCGGCTCAGGTCACGATCCCGGGGTCCTGATCTGAGGGTCCTGGAATCAAGTCCTGCATTAGGCTCTCTGCTTAGCGGGGAGCCTGCGTCCCTCTCTCTCTCTGCCTGCTGCTATGCCTGCTTGTGATCTCTCTCTCTGTCAAATAAATAAATAAAAATCTTTAAAAAAAATAAAGAGTCAGTAAATTATTTCTTCTTTCTGCCCTACAGGTGATTCCCCCCACCTTTTCTTAAGATTTTGTTTTTATTTATTTGACAGAGAGAGATCACAAGTAGGCAGAGAAGCAGGCAGGGGGTGGGGTGGGGGAAGCAGGCTCCCCGCTGAGCAGAGAGCCCGATGTGGATCTCTATCCCAAGACCCTGGGATCATGACCTGAGCCTAAGGCAGAGGCTTTAACCCACTGAGCCACCCAGGTACCCCCCGTTTTGTTTTTTAAAATTACTATAAAGTAGAACTGACTTTGGCGGGGGTGGGGGTGGGGTTCTGTGAATTTAACACCCGTACAGCGTTGTGTGACCACTGCCGCAGTCAGGATACAGAGCAGTTCCCTCGGCCCGAAACCTTCTCGGGCTTTTTCTGTGTAGTCATGCCTTCCCCTACTGCAGACCCCTGGCAATCACGGATGTGTCCTCAGTCCCTCACTGTTTTGCAGATGCCATGTAAATGGAATCGTACAGCATGTAACCTTTTAGATTGGCTGCTTTCTTCAGAGTAGCATCCGAGGTAGGTGTTTGAATGGTCCATTCCCGTGTGTGGCTGAGCCGTTCTCCCGTGTACGTGCGTTCCCTGCTCCCACTGAAGGACGGAATGAAGCCTCTCGAAATCTTTGTGGCAGCTTTTGTGTGGACGCGAGTTTTCCTTTCTCTGGAGTAAGATGCAGAAGTGTTGGATCACGTGGCACAGTATGGTTGACCTTACGGGAAACTGCCAGACGCCTCCCCGGGCGGCTGTGCCATCACGCGTCCCTCGTCAGTGCCTGGGAGAGCCAGTTGATCCGCAGCCTTGCAGCACTTGGTCTTGTCGGTACTCTGAGTTTTAGGCACCCTTACAGGTGGGCAGTAGTATCTTACTGTGGCTCTGATCTGCGCACACCTCACAGCTTCTGCGCAGACAGCTCTGTCGGTGTTCGTTTGCTGTCTGTGTTGTGCTTGGAGTGTCTGTCCGAGTGTTGGGTTGTTTTATTGCTGTTAAGTGCGGAGCCTTTATCTGTTGGGGACGCACGTTGGGGACGCGCGTCCTTTGTCAGGGAGGTGACGCGCATGCGTTTTCTCCTAATCTGTAGCTTGTCCTTTCTCATAATGGTGTCCTTCTGGAGCAGAACCGTTCAGTTTGAAAAGCGAAGTCTAGTTTGTCAAAGTGTTCTTGTATGGATTCTTCGCCCCACCACACGTGTTTTCTTCTTAAAGTCTTAGAGTGTTACATCTTACATTCGTATCTGAGATCCATTATGAGTTAATTTTTGTGTAAGTTATGGGGTTGAGATTTTTTCCTTGTGGCTTGTGGATGTCCAGTTGTTCCTTGACCGTAGGTGGTAAAGACCACCCCTTTTCCGTGGAATGGCTTACTCCTTTGTCAAGAAGAGTAACGTTTGTGTAGGTCTGTTACTGGGCTCTCCTGTGCCATTCGCGTGCTCATTCCTTTGCTGCAACAACACACCCTGTCATTACTCTGGTTGCCATATTGATTACTGAAGCTTTAGAGTGAGTTTAATCAGGTGGTGTAATTACTCAGACCGTGTTCTCTCCAAAATCGCTTTATTTGCTATATTCCGTTCATTTTTCCATAAAAACCTAGAATCAGCTGTAAGTATAAAAATCTTCGGGGTGCCTGGGTGGCTCAGTGGGTTAAGCCGCTGCCTTCGGTTCGGGTCGTGGTCTCAGGGTCCTGGGATCGAGCCCCGCATCGGGCTCTCTGCTCAGCAGGGAGCCTGCTTCCTCCTCTCTCTCTGCCTTCCTCTCTGCCTGCTTGTGATCTCTCTCTGTCAAATAAATAAATAAAAATCTTAAAAAAAAAAAAATCTTCAAGGTGCATGGGTGGCTCAGTGGGTTGGGGCTCTGGCTTTGGCTCGGGTCATGATCTCAGGGTCCTGGGATCAAGCCCTGCATCGGGCTCTCTGCTCAGCAGGGAACCTGCTTCTCTCTCTCTGTGCCTGCCTCTCTGCATACTTGTGCTCTCTCTGTCAAATAAACGAATGAAATCTTAAAAAAAAAAAAAAATCTTCAGGAGTCTGGTGTTCAAACATAAAGGTGAATTTGTGGAGCTGATATCTTGACTAGGAAGGAATCTTTCAGTCAATGAATGTGGTGTCTCCTCTTCTGCTGACCCTTCCGTCTTGAATGTCCAGTTCTCACAGGAGACGTTGCTTTCGCACAGCAGATGGTCGAGGTCCCCACTGGTTTGTAGATGGAAGTGTCTCCTCCCCCATCATTTTTTGTTTTTGTTTTTATAAACAAAACCAGATTTTTTTTTGCTGTTCTCTGGGAAGCTAGTCTTCCTCCCAGGGACTTTTAAACAATTTCTGTGGCCACTAGTGGTTTAAAAGGTATTGATTGTGACTGTTTCTTCATAGCCCTGTGAGTCCCCTAAAAAGGAGGTTGAGGAGGAGGTGTGGTAAGTAGTAGTCTCTCTGCACCAGTGTGTAAAGAAACCGGAAACAACTGAGTGTTCTGTCCTAGGTTGCTGTTTATTTTTTTGTTTGTTTTTAAAAGTTTGTTCTCTGCCCAACGTGGGGCTCTAACTCTTGACCCTGACCAAGATCAAGAGCCTCTTGTTCTGCTGACTGAGCCAGCCAGGTGCCCTTCTAGGTTGCTGTTTGTGGTTTTATTAAAATAGAGGAACCTATTTGAAATGGCTCTTTCTGGCTACTTTTTTTTTTTTTTAAGTTTTTAATTAGGACAATCAAGAGTTTGCTTAAAATCTCTCCTCTGAGTTTGACCTCATCCCCAGTCCCTAGATTCCTTTTTTAAAAAATCTAGTTCTTAAGAAAAATCTGGACATTTAAGAAGAGCTGCCGTTTGCCAAGGTGTAAACAGACTTTCCAGGCCACACGTAGTTGAGGCAGTCTCTGTGCTCCGGGACTGTTGTAGGATTCCCAGTCTCCTCCAGTTCCAGATGTGCTGGCTGGCGCGTCTCCTCCACACTCTTGGGCTGATGTCATGCCTTAGGCAGGACTTGGTTTGTACCTTTTATACCCCGGGTTGCTTTGCTCTGTGTATGTGTTTACTTTGTTTTAAGGTTGTACATATTCTCTGAACCATTCATACAAACAATATGGAAGCAAGAAGAAGGCAAGGAAGAAAGACTCTGTTCCTCAGAAGGAAGCGTTGTGTACCTAATGTATGGTGGGTCTTCGTTGGTGACCCCTCTCTGGGCGGGCATTCCCCCTTCCTTTAGTTCACTTTCTTTAAGACTGCCTGAGTGAGAATGGATTTCCTCACGTAAGTGAATTCTGTTAGATAATTGAAGTTTGAAAATACCAAAATGTTTAATACTCTTTTTAGAGAAAAACTGCAGAAAGTGGAGCAAGTGTGTTCAGCTGCACTGACTGTCATTCGGGGTGCATGTCACTCAGTACGCGGGAGCCCTCGGAAGTAGTTGGGATTGTGGAGCTCTGTCCCCGTGCAGAGCGGCCCATTTCTGTTCTGTTCTGTCTCTCCAGTATTTTTGTTTGTTTAAATATTTATTTATTAGAGAGTGGGCATGAGCCGGGGCTGGGGGCCAGAGGGAGAAGCAGACTCCCCGCTGAGCAAGGCTCAAGGATCATGACCTGAGCTGAAGGCAGATGCCCAGAGGACAGGCACCCGGCTGCCCCATCTCCATCTTGTTAAATACAGCTTCATTAACGTCTAATTCACCTTGTACTTCACTCATTTCAGGTACAGTGCGGTGACTTTTTGCATATTTACTAGTTGTGCAGCTGTCACCACAGTTTTGCAAGATTCTTAGGCCAAAAACAAACACTTGGAGTCCCTAGTCAGGACCCCTCCTGCCTTCCGCACCCCCCCTCTAGGCAACTGTTAATAAGTGTCCTATAGATTTGCCTGTTCTGGACACTTTGTACTATATGTAATCCTTAATATGCCTATAAATGGGCATTTATGTTTTTAACTTTTCTCTAAAAAATGATGCTTCAGGGGTGCTTGAGTGGCTCAGTAGATGAAGCGTCTTGCCTTTAGCTGTCATGATCCCTGGGTCCTGGGATCAAGCCCCCCCATTGGGCTCCCTGCTCCGCGAGGAGTCAGCCTCTCCCTCCCCGTCTCCGCTTGTGCTCTCTCTCTCTCTCTTTCTCTCTGTCAAATAAATGAATGAATAAAATCTTAAAAAAGAAAATGGAAATGGTATGCTTCGTGTAGATCTTTGGGAATGAATGCTGGTCTTCTTTAGAATAGATTCCTAGGAATGACATTCGAGTAAAAGGGTATTTGGCTTTTTGGTTTTAATACATACAGCCTTTGGGTCAAATAGTTGACAGCCATTTGACACCACTGATTTTATGAGACCCTCCGCATCAGTGGGCATTTCCAGTATTTTTCTGTGTTAATTTGGTAGATAAAAAGTGGTATCACCTTAGTTAGGGAAGTTGAGCATATATATTAGATGTTTGTATTTTTTATGAATTTCTCGTTTGTTGTAGTTGGGCTATTTGTTGAGTTTTAGGAACTGTGTACATTCTGGATATTAATCCTTTGGCCATGGTGTGATGCAAGTACTTCCTACCTTAGTCTTGTGGCTTCCCTGAAGCTCGGTCTCTGCTGGGGATGCCGGGACTTCCTTTTCTTTCCCACAAGTGGTTTCTTGAATACAAGCTAGCAGATCATGCAGTTTCTCTTTTTCTGTGGAACAAGATGGTACGTGTGCACCAGCGACGCGGACATAATTACGGGCTCTTCAGTCGTGCAGATGGTAGCCCCTCTTGGTGCCCACCGGCATTCACACCAGTCGCCAGAGTGTGTGATGTGACTGGCAGGGCGATCCTCTTGGGAGCTGATGATTTTTGCATAATCAGGCCAAACTGGAGGCCCCAAACAAATGTTTTCATTTAAGGAGCACAAATTCATATGTGACTGTCTTTGGGGATTTTATTTTTATATACCTCATTTAAATCTGGGTTATTTCAGAGTGTAGAGCTGTCTGTCGGGTCTCAACACAGGGGGTCTGCTTTGAACTGTCAGGCCCTGTGACTTAGAGAAGCTGTGTGGGCGCTGCCTTTGGGCTCTGCAGTGGCCCACCAGAGGCGGAGGACCAAGGAAGTCCCTGGTTAGTAGGACAGGACTGCCTCCTGGAAGTGGGCTCCCAGCCACCCTCATGGGAGTTGCATGTGGCCAAGTTGTATATAAAATCATACAAGTCATAAAACCAGAGCACTCGAGAGTAGCGGTGTTAAGCCGTGGTTTCGTTGTTTACAATGCTGCCGATCTGGCCGCCCAGTCTTGAGGAGCCAGATAGTAATAAACAGTAATAAAACCAGGCCACCTCATCCACATTCTCTGGAATGGCCAGAGGAGCTCCTTCCTGTGTTGGTCAGGACAGGCTCGATCAGATAGGTGCTTGGGGGTGGCAGCCCAGGTTTGAGCACTGGGACCATCTCAGGTTGGGCAGCAGAAGGTTGCATCTTTTGTCGCAGTGCCTTGAAGGTCATGGGCGGCTTGCTGAGAGAGCGGGAACATTTAAAAAATTCAGAGTCCTTACCGTAGCCTTCAGGGCCCTCCGTGGCCTTGGCCCTGCCTACCTTCTGTCTGAACCTCATCTCCCACCTTTTCCTTCGCCCAGTGCCCTTGTCCCTGTTGGCTCTATCCAGAGTGTGGTTCTCTAGGGCCTCTGCCAGCCTGGCTCCTTTTCATTCGGTGGTCTCCACCCAGATGTCCCTCTTCCTTCAAGGCTAGTGCTCCTGCGGTTCCGTGACCGTACTGTGTTTTCCCCTCTGTTGCAATTATCCTCTCTTGTCTCCTCCCCCAAGAAAGCGAGCACCAGGACACCAGGGGGCTTATCTCTCTGTTCCTCCTGAACCCCAGAGCCCAGCCCAGCTCTGGGCACATAGGAGACATTTGATAAGTAGATTGACTAAAATACTGAGAAGGGAGCTGGCTCTGCCCAGCCCCACTGGAAATGCAAGCCTTTGCCTCAAATTATTCCTGCCTGGAAAAGGCAGTGTGTGCAGCAAGGAAGTTATTAGAATATTGTCTTAGTTGGTAGTGACTGTAATTGCTGGCACACAGGGCATGCCCGTGTTCTAGGGAGGTAGGTTGAATCCTTGGTCATGTAATGGGAATGGATTAGAAAGCATGTTTTTGAAGCCTGATTGAAGTTTTCCATCTAGGACTATATTCAGAAACTGCTTCTGAGAGGCTCCACTTTCCTTGCAAGGCAGAGAGAGCAGTCAGGGAAACGTGTTTCCTCATGGCTCCCAGGCGTGTGTGGTCTTCGTGACTGGGGAGGCAAGTGCGGCAGATGGGCTGTGCTCCTGGTCCGCACCAGCTTCTTGAAATCCAGTGGCTGTGATGGGCGGTTACCTTCAGGAGCCGCAAAGTCCTGGAAGAGAAGGCCCGTTGCGGTGGGGCTGTGAGGAGAGTTACTGGGACCCACCATCCTCACTTTATTGTCTCCTTGGGAGACTGTCACCTCTTTGTGACTCCCAGGTACTGTCCAAGGTCTGGAGGTGGTCCGTGGTTTTGCCTGAGGCCCTGTGTTGCCTTGGAAGAATCCCCCAGGGGGCCTGGGGTCGACCCCCCCCCCCACGCGCCCACGTACTCTCGTTCGCCAGGAGCGCTTCTTGTATCTTAGAGGTTCTGCTTTCTTAGGGAGTGTGCCATCTTACCACCGGTGACACCCTGGTTTGGGGGATGCCCTTCTCCCTCCCCTGCCAGGGCCTCATCAGCTGCCTCCCTGCTTGCCGCTTGCTGGGTACCACGCATCGGCCGCCTGCTGTCTCTCTTGGACTGCCTCCCTTTATAGCTAGGCCCAACGGCTGCACTCTGCCTCTCACTGTAGGCTTCTCAGCTGTCACTTTGCTCCTCTCAGTGAGCTTAGAGCTAGGGCCTGCATGTTAGCATTTATTCTGTGGACCAGAACATCAGCACATGACTTGGATTTGAATTCTGCAGTGGAAGAGGGAGGAGCTGTGTCTGAGCGTTGGAAGAGCTCTCTGGAACGGCGCCGGACGGTGTACAGGACTTGGGCCATCTGATGGGTCGCTCGGTGTCATTTGGCAGACTTGTGGTCTTAGATGCTCTGCTCTAAGGGGGCAGAGCATGGGGAAGAGTTTGGCTAACTGCTTGAGGGGAGGGGTCCAGTGCGTTTGGGAAGGATGACCTGGTAATAAAATGCAGGAGGACAAAAATCATAATACTGATGGTCACATCACTCAAGTGGCAGGAAACAAAAATAGGTAACTGTAGGCAGTCGTGGTTGGGGAATGGTTGAGTAAATCATGGCCCGTTATGGCGCTATTCAGAAATAAATTTCTGTGAATATTATTGGATACCGACTTGGCGTAGCTCTAGTAGCTCTAGTTTATTCGTGTGGTGTGAATACCATTTTTTGTTCAGGAGAAGACGCGTGTACATTGTTGCATGTGCATATATAGAAACAGTGAGGACGCCTGGAAGGGTACGCATGAGACAGTGGGTTCCTTCATGTTAGGATTGGGAACAGAGGAATCATCACCCCTTACTCATCTCTGTACTGCTCGCCTTGCTCCTGTGAGGTTTCATTCTTTCAAATCCATAGTAGAAATAAATATAGAACCAGGACTTGCACAAAAATGTTTATAGCCCCTTTACTTTGTAATAGCCTCAAATTGGAAACAACTCCGATGTTTGCAGGTCAGATGGCGTGTCCTGTCCCTGCCGTGGAATCCTCCTCTGCAGTACAAAGAAATCAGTTGTTGACCTGAGTCTCAGGGGAGTTATTATGCTCGGTGGCAGAAGGCATTCCAAATGGTTATATACCTTGTTCATTTATATAACATTCTTGAAATGAAAAATTACGGGAATGGAGAAGGTGTGTTGTTTCCAGGAGTTAGGGGAGGGGCGTGTGCACAAGGGGTGTGGGGATGGCTATGAAAGGGCAGTCCAAGGGTCCCTGTGTTGGAACTGTTCAGTGTCTTTCCTGGGTGGACACACCCACCCACGTGTGTCTTAAGAGTGCAAGTGAACAGGAATAGGATTAGTGTGTTGTGTCACCGTTGGTGTCCTGGTTATACATTGTACTATGATTTTGCAAAGTAGTGCCGGGGGATCTGGGTGAAGGGAAGTGGAGCTCTATTACTTCTATAATAATTGTGAAGCTACACTTATCTTAACAGTATGTTTAATAAAGAATGAAATCAGGGTGATCTAATAGAAATTTTCAGGGGTATAGGTTTTGTTGGGAGTAGGCACTTAATAAAGCATATAAAGAAATTCAGCCTTCAAAGCAGCATCGTGCTGCGGTACCTGCGTGGCTCAGTCAGTTTGGCGTCCAGCTCTTGGTTTCGGCTCAGGTCATGACCAGGGTGGTGGGGTGGAGCCTGCACTGGGCTCTGCGCTCAGCAGGGAGTCTGCTTGATGTTCGTACTCTCTCTGGTCCTCTCCCATGCCCGCTTGCATGCGAGCTCTCTCTCTTAAATAAATAAATCTGTGTCATCATCAACAACAGAAAACGACACTGTGCCTCTTTACTCAGGACTTTTCCTTCTTTATTTCTTCCTGACTGGTGCCTCTGGGTTCACTTGGGCCCTCCATCTAACTTGTACTTTTATCTGAGGAGTGAACTCTCCTTCTGGAGGACAGACCATGTGGGCAGATCTTGGCTTTTAGAGGAAGAACGGAGAATGGTCCCCCCTGGGGGCAGTGCCCCTCACATCCAGCTGTAGCCTTAAGCCGCTGGATCCAATGGTAAAGGGAGCTTGTGGTCATCACCTGAATGTCTGCACTGGGCCCAGCACTCAGTAGGGGCTCAGTAAATGGAGTTACAGAGTCATGAAACACTTGAATCAAACTTTACATCCTGTTTGCTCTTCAGGTCCTGCTTCAGCACAGACCCAAGCTCGCTCTTAGGCTGCCCTTTTCTGCCTTGAATGGTGTCGAGAATGGCGGGCGCGCTCTGGTGCTTCATGCTGAAGCTTTCCATATGGAAGTTTAACATCAGTTACATTCCTTGCTTCTTAGGCTTAAGGGTGTTCTGTTTTCTCTTTTTTCAACTAAACTTTTGATTTGAGATGATTTTTAGATTTACAGGAGAGATGTAGTTCGTGTGCTGTGTGCCTGTGATCCTCTTCACTAGTTTCCTTCTCTGTTAGCAACTTAGATCAGCAGCTAAGGAACTGGTAACCCAACTCCTGACTTCTTTTTTTCCCCTTTCTTTCTGGACCACTTTGCCTTTTGGAAGTGATTATCTAAATTGATGAAGTTGTTTAAATATGTTCCTTGTCCCACACCCTAGAATCCTGTGTGTGTGTGTTGGGGGGGCTTTAAAAAAAAAAAGAATGCTGAGGTAGAGCTCCTGGAGATTCTATGCAGTCACTCTGATGTGGACGAGAGAACCCCCCCCCCGCCCCAGCCCCCACAGATAGCACTGCAGAGCCATGCAGACATGGCGGGCATCCACAAGCCTGGACGAGAAGGTGACTTGGGGCAGGGAGGGGTTCAGGTGGGGGGTCCATAGGCACTAATGGATTTCCACAACCAGTACTGACATTTCTGAACTATCCTACTGAAATATATTTGGGGTTCTTAATTAAGAAATCAGTATGTAGGAAGATACTGGTGTTCTCATTTACCGTGTGAACTTCTACTTGATGTAACATTCCTTAAAATGGGTGCCAGGAGAGGAGTCAAGGGGAGGAGGACCGAGCAGCGGCCAGAGGGCTTTTGACTTGGAATTCCAGGTGAACTGGTGGAGTTGGGAGTTTAGGCCGAGTACGCTGCGTTGGTGCTCCGTGTGCTCTGGCCTTATACTGAGCTGTGGTTTTGCTCACTGCGTTGGATCCCTAGTTGGAAGGATTGAGGAGGAATCGGGGGCCTGAGCGGAGACTGGATCTGAGGTGTGTGCTGGGGTCTGTTTGGCTTAGGCAGCTCCTGGCGGCAGTACACAGCCGTCGTAGTTAGAAGCCTCTGCGGTGGTTTGTCCCCTCAGTTCCAGCCTTGTTGGGGAGAGGTGTGTGAGTAATCTTTGTGAAGTGGCAGAAGATGTCAAAGCCAGTAAATTGAAAAATCTGCTTTGTTATTTCATCCAGGAGTGGGATTCAGCACTGTTAGCGCCACATCATTTCCATAGCAATAGGTCAGTGTTCTTTGTTGGGTAGTCCTGTGTTATGACATCACAGAGGGAAGTCCGTGGGAAGGGAAGCTGAATGTAAGAATGGCCTCCTCAGGAGAAAGAGGAGGAAAATCTGTGGGCTCCGTAACCAGCCACGTTATCCTCTTCTGTGTGTTTCTAGTCTTGAGAAAAGGCATTTTGTGTCCTTTTGTATATATATAAAATTGGACCTCTGACGCATATCACAGGGTTTGGCATCAGGAGCTTTACTAGTCACAAGGAACGGAAATGATCTTTGATTGTATTTGAGTGTCATAAATACATTTTGGAATAACTCCCCTCTCTTCCCCCAATATATGGCATATTTCGGACATTTTTTTTTTTAATTTGAGGCATGCCCTATTGTCCTTGGTGCTTGTCAGGCATGTCCCCAATCTTATTGGAGACCATTGTGTGTCCGAAAATGAGCGCTCTGGTTCACAAATGGCCAAACGAGAGTTCACACATCTGGGGAAGGTCCAGTCAGATGGGACATAAAATTCAGGAACAGGATCACTTTATATATAGTGATAAATTCATATACACACACCAATCTTGCACTTCTTTGATGATAATGAAGGCAGTCTTAACCGTTGAAGATATTTCTGGAAGTCGAATGCAGAGGTTTTGTGGGCTTCAGGTACTTTCATCATTGAATTCAGGTCCAGGGATTTACTGTGTCTTAATTAAATTTTTAATCCTCTTGCTGAACTAACTCATTTATGAGGAGCTTTTTTTAACTGGATATTCAGTCCCTTAGGAGCTAGACTTGAGTTGCCAGCTTTTTCTTCCAAGGCCCCATGGCAGTTGGTTGGGAGCTTCCTGAGGCCTGTCTCTGGCCAGATCGCTCATGTACGTGGTGGACCTAAGAGGGACGTTTTGTCATTCCATAGCCACTGGCCTGACCAGCATGCTTGAGGATGGAAAAGAGCAAATTGATCAACACAGCACAAATGTGTAAAAAGTTTGGGGTATTGCTCAGGAGAACCCAGTTCATACGTAGAACTCTATTTATTTTGCCTTTAGGGACCAACTGCAGAGAAATCCTGTCTTAATTAACACTAGAATAGGATGCCTCATTTATAAAATACTAGATTTTTGTCAGTCATTGCATTTAGTTAATCCTACTTCTGAAAACCTGTGGTCCATTTCCCCCCACCCTACACTGTAGAGTGCTGTGGATGTTGATTGGTAGATCTTTTGAATTGATCTTAATTTTTTTTAAAGACTTATTGTAGAGACTCAATCTTTTTAAAAAATAAAAGAGAGAGAGAGAGAGCGAGCATGAGCCCGTGGAGGGCCAGAGGGGGAGGGAGAAGCAGACTTCCTGCTGAGTGTGGAACCCAGGCTTGATCCCATGACCCTGAGATCAGGACCTGAGCCAAAATCAAGAGTTGGGCACTTAATTGACCGAGCCACTCAGGCGCCCCACCTTGATCTTGACTTTTATTATTACTATAACTTCTGGTGAAAAAGTACTCCAAGACCCTTAAAGATAGCCTTGTTTCAGCTATAAACTGAATTCACTTGGATCTCAGAATCTTCAGGATTACGAATCAGTTGGGGAATTCTATGACCCGCTGTAGTTCAGACTGCTTATGTCTACAAAGCATCCTAGTTTTAGGTGTGATGCTGTTTTGTATACAAAGTATATTTTTGAATCATGCATGAAAAACCATATTTTAAGGCAATTGTAGTGGGACAGATTTGAACTGGGGAACTAAGTTAAAATACCAAGCTTACATCAAGCAAATTATTTTAAGATTTATGGTGCATTCGTGTGGTGTGAGAGTGTGTATAGTGCTGACTCAAGCTACTGCTACTTCTGGAGAGCCTTTGAATAGTTGATGTGTCCTTCCGGTGTTTGTTTATCATGTAAAGGGAAATGAGAATTTATTTGTTCTTATTCCAGCACACTCTGTCTTTTTTATAACAGAGGTTACATGTGATGATATTTATTGCTTGGTATCTTTTTTTTTTTTTTAACTTATAGTTTAGAGAACTTTCCAGATAGGTACATTGAAACACTGCTTTATAAAACACTGCTGCATAATATTCTATTGGTGGAATGTGCCATAATTTATTTCATAGTCCTTCATAGGGGTTTTTCCTCATAAAATATTTTTAATGATGGTTTGGTGTTTATTTAGGAGGCTATATGTGGATGAAGTACATTTCAAAATGCCTTTTTAAAAATGTTGCTTTTTAAGCACATGTTTTAGAGTTTGAGCTAATTAAACATCAGCAAAAAGAATTTCTTCTCCCCACTCCACTTTGTGTGTGTGTGTGTGTGTGATGGTTGAGGGACCAGTTCAAAAATGTATATATATATATATATATTTTTTTTTTAAAGATTTTATTTATTTATTTGACAGAGAGAGATCACAAGTAGACAGAAAGGCAGGCAGAGAGAGAGGGAGAGAGGGAAGCAGGCTCCCTGCTGAGCAGAGAGCCCGATGCGGGACTCGATCCCAGGACCCTGCGATCATGACCTGAGCCGAAGGCAGCGGCTTAACCCACTGAGCCACCCAGGCGCCCCAGATATATTTTTTTTAAATAACTTTAACACGGTTGTTAAATACATGTATTGATAGTTAATAAGACGAGTATCAGAATTGGAAGTGATATAAATTTGGCAATACCTGTTTATTGGCCTCCAGAGATTTCTAAGGTGTATTTTGAGATGCTTAAGGGAAAAAACATGTTTTATATTCAGGCATTACTTAAGATGTAATCTGATAATTGGGGGTTGGTCTAGAGGGGAACCATGGAGGGTGCTGTCCGTGGTGCTGAATCAGACCGCCTGCCGATATGAATGGGGGGGAAAGGCTCTGAAATGTCACAGGCCTAGAACACACTTAGGTAGCTGTTTTTAAAACCACATCTCCTGTTCATAGCTAAGACTGTTGTTCAGTCAGCATGTGTACAGGCAGCATAAAGGGGCCACATTAGTTGCAGTGAGCTGTTCTTACACATCTGGAAGCAGGGGAGGGTTTATATATGAAGTATGGACCGTTTTTGCTAGTGAAGGCTATTTAAATCCCAAGTCCTGAGGTAACCTTTTTTTCCTTATAAGTCAAGGACTTGCGTCAGTGCGAGATGATTGTTTTTTTTTTTCTTTTTAAGATTTTATTTATTTTTTTTTGACAGAGATCACGATTAGGCAGAGAGGCAGGCAGAGAGAGAGGAAAGGAAGGAGGCCCCCCGCTGAGCAGAGAGCCCGACGCAGGACTCCATCCCAGGACCCTGGGATCAGGACCCCGGGATCACGACCGAAGCCGAAAGTTGAGGCTTCAACCCACTGAGCCACCCAGGCAGTTTACCTTGTATTTGCCATTCATTGCTTCACAGTTTTGAATCCATGCCTTTGATCATATGTAAATGTTTGTCAAGCTGCATTTCAGCAAGCATTTAGAAATCTATAGCAGAGGGGTGCCTGGGTGGCTCCAGTTGGTTAAGCATCTGCCTTTGGCTCAGGTCATGATCCCAGGGTCCTGGGACCGAGCCCAGGGAGTCTGTTTCTCCTCTTCTCCCCTTCCCACCCCACTCGTGTACTCTCTCTCTCTCAAATAAATAAATAAATAGCATCTTTTTTTTTTTTTTTTTAAACAAAAGAGAAGTCTTAGCGCATCTTTTTATGTGCTTCTCAATCCTTTCCAACTCTTTATAAATGCCAATCCTCCTAGGGACCCCGTTTCACACTCCCTCTGCCCCCTCCCCTCAACCTCCAGTTTGTTTTTTGCATGGATTTATACTTCAGTTATCACAGTAATTGTCCAGTGACACTCTGAGTCTCACAACGTGATGTTTTAAAGTGTTGATTTGTGATTGAAAGTTCTAATACACACTGCTATGTATATATTTAGTTAACAATATTTCCTCTTGGGTTGAGTTTTATTTTCGTTTTTTTAAAGATTTATTTGAGAGCGAGCAAGTGCAGGGTGAGGAGCAGAGGGAGAGGGAGAAGCCAGCTTCCCATTGAGCAGGGAGCCCGCTGTGGGGTTTGGGGCTTGAATCCGGGGACTCTGGATTCATGACTTGAGCCGAAGGCAGACGCTTAACCGACTGAGCCACCCTGGCACTTCGTGGGGTTGAGTTTTAATGAGTAGGAAGGCCGTCTCAGAATATTACTGCAGATAGAGCAAATGTGGCATAGTGATTGTTTGCATCCCATTTAGCATTTTGAAAGCAAAGTTCATATTTAGTGAACATATTAGTAAACACCTTTTGAGTTAGAGTGTGTTCATTATGGCACATTTGGATGATATTAGTGACTGGAAATCATCAAAAGTACAAATATGCTTTTCTTTATTTAATCCAAGACCTGAAGGTAAAAACCATGGAATTTCTCTGTTTTCTTTAAAGCTGGAGATACAGATGACCCACCAAGAATTACTCAAAACCCTGTTATCAACGGGAATGTAGCCATGAGTGATGGGCACAACAACACAGAGGAAGATATGGAGGACGGTGAGTACATGCGGTTTACTTGCACTGGGCAGAAAACTATCAGAAACACAACTAGACGTGCTGTAGGTTTCTTCCCTGAGTACTTCTGAGTTCCTTAGGAGTAGCTAGTTTTCAGGTTTGTATCTGAGGCAAATTTAGGAGACTGTTTTGGTTTTGAATTTCAAGATTAGCTGCAAATTTCAGGGTAAAGTGGTTCTCCCCAGCCTAGGTGAGAAGGTTTAAGTACAGAAGTTTGGAATTGACGGGGGTTTACTCAGGTTTGCAATTTCCCAGCCACTATTAGTGTTCAGAACAAGTGTATCTTACTCTCCTTTCCTTTTTGTTTGCAGCAAGATACTTCTAGACATTGGAACTTGGCTTTCCATTGCACTCTTTTTGTAGCGTGTATCAGTTGTCTGTAGCTGATAATCCCTCCCCGCTCCCGTTAGGTGTGAAGTCTGAATCGAGCTTCGGGCTTCATTCTCCCACACTGACTTTTGGTCTGTATCATCTATGCAAAAAGTGTATGCATAGGTATATGCATGGACATTTTGTGCCCAGGAGATGACTTTCTTTCAAGGCTGTTTCTTCTTTATAATTTACCAGATAGGTGACCTGTACGCTTAATTGCCAGGTCAAAGTCAGGAAACGGTGGCGGCCGGTAATCGCTTTCTGCGGGCCTGGAATCTTGCAGTGTGATATGAAACCATGTTCTGTCAAAAGCATGTCCGTCCATCCTCATGAGGGTTGTGTCCTTCCCAGGGGAGTAACGGGGCAGTTGAAAGGAACCGTCAGTCACGGGCTGCACCACCAGAAGGACTGCTGTTCAGACCTCCTGCCAAAAGTTCAGCCTCCGTGAGAAACTGCCGCCGTAGTTGAGCGTTCTCTCACAGAGCCGTTTACCCCCTGGCAGCTGGCTGAGGCAATATCTGAGGAAGGTAAAGAGGCGTGGTCTCCACCCCGCTGCTTTGTTACCTGTGGAGTGCGCTTTCCACTGTAGCTCAAGGGCAATGGTGTGGGTGTGGTCTCCGGTCGCCGGGCTCTTGGTTTTAGTGCGGACACCAGAGGTGCCGAAAGTGATTCAGAGAGTGCGGTTGGGAAGGTGTGGCCAGGCCCAGTGTGCAGGTGTGAGGCGGAGGCGGTTCCAGTCCCTTGAGGAGCAGTACCTGGCCCACCCCAGGCAGAGAGCTCCCCATCTAGTTCCACAGAGCAATTCCAAAGGAGTATTTCCTCGCGTGTGTTTTTTGGGGGGGGGGGGGCTGGGAGGAGGTGCAGATGTAGATAAAGGGCAGAGTTTCTCGACTTAGGCACTGTTGCCTTTTTGGGTGCATCATTCTTTGTTGTAGGGGCTGTCCTCGTTGTGATCGGATGCCAATGTCATCCCACCCTTACGCCCTCTCCTTGCAGTCCTGACAACCAGAAATAGGACACTGCCAGATGTCTCTGGGGGTTCAGAGTGCCTCACTTGAGAACCACTGTTAGGAGATCCGTAATGTACATGAAAACCCCTTTCCTTTTCAGGCAAATTTTGCTACATTAGTAGTAGTAAATAATGTGCCAAACCATAGAACCTAATAGTGGAAATATTCCTGTAGTGAGTTACCAAACGGGGAAAATATTAAAGGACAAAGCAGAGCGGTCTTCCGTAGCACCATGTTCCTGGTTTGGGATTTTAGGTGTCTTTTGAAAGGCCCAGTATAAGAGAGTGAAAAGATTTTTATCTCTTTCATGCTAAGGGGCTGGGAGGGAGATTGTTCTGGTTCTAGGAGTAGAAGCCTTAGTTGAAGGCAGCATTTTCCCAGTTGTGATAAGTATTTTGAAACTCTTTTCTGTGGGATGTTAGCATGTGGCGAGATGTCTAGGAAGTTTGAGGGGTGCTGGGCCAACCAGAAGTCCCTATTACGGGCTTCTCTGGGCTGTCTGCACCTTAATGTCTTTCTCCAAAAGACTTGTTTTGTTAACGATTCCCCAAGACTCTGAACTTTAGAAACCCTTTTCTTGAATCTCCTTCTGACATGGGAAAGTAGGACACATGATCCAGGAAATGCTGGATTAGGCTTATCTACTGGGCAGAAGGGCCTTCTTTGGGAGGGGAGTTTCTCTGCAAAAGCTAAATGGCCGACAGCACAGACAGGTGTTGGGTGGAGATAGCGAGCGCATCTAAAAGTCCTGGTAACGTGGGATTACAGGCAAGAGTCAGAATCCTTTTCTGGTTGTACCTGCCGATGCTACTTTGGTTTTAGATTCTTACTCTCTTTTTCCGTAGTTGAAGAGGAGTTTTAGAGTCATTGCAGCCCAGTAGAAGTTGGTACCCATGAAACAAAAGTAATGTCTGGGGATTAAGGAGGACTTGAAAAGAATGAAAAACAGAGGTCTGATAAAATGACTGTGAGAGCGCTGTCTGGGGACCCTTCAGGCTCAGCTTCTGGCATAAGATAAAACAACAGACCGTATCGCCCTCTACCTTTTTTTCAAGCAACTGGACCCTGGGCTGGTTCATTGGCCTTTGCCCTGCGAAGATGAGGAGGGAGCGCGAACGGGCGTGGGGCGCTGCTGTGTGAGGGCAGGGTGGAGGTGGTGGGTGACCGAGTGTTGAGGCTGAGGATGTGTGGTGACAGCGGGGAGCAGACACGCATCGTCCTGTCCTGGACAGTGCAAAGAGCTACGCAGTAATGCACCAAGTGTGGCATCTGGGCAGGTTGTAGAGTCTGTTCAGATGAAGCTGATTCTGCAGGGTGTGGGGCATTCCTCAGAATCCCACATGAACTGCTTTCCTTTTTTTTTTTTTTTTTTTTTTTTAAATTTTGAAGTAATTATAGACACAGGAAAGTCGCAAAAATAGAATCCTGAGTAACTTTCACCTGTTTTCTTGGGCAAAGACATTTATGTCTCCTGTAATTGCTTACGGAAGTATGATCAGGCCAGGCCTTTCTGCCAAAGATGGGTTTCTAGCCTGCTCTGCTCTTTCGTAGACCCTCTTGCCTTGACCTTTCGGTATATAATGTTATTTTTCATTTATGTAATTAGTTACAAAGAGTTGAGAGCCATAAGGCGACATTTTATTCACATGAAAGCTCATGTTAAATGTCCTAGTTAGTATATTTCCCGAAGTAAGTCTGTCCTGAGGATGTGCCTGGAATGGGAGGTGGAAGGTCAGTCCGCGCGTGTGAGCGGAGCGTGTGAGGCAGGGGCTGCGGGACGTCTCTGCCTCTGAAGGGAGGGTTCGCTCTAGGCAGCTTGGTGCCCTCTGCGTTTTGTTGGGTCCTATTTAATATTTAGGATGAATTCTGGAATTCTTTATAAAGTGTGGGGGAGAACAAAAAAGTAGGATACGTTTCATTTTATGTCTGTGTAAAAACCGAATGCGACAAAGAATGGAATCGTATCGGAAAGCCAGTAGTTGAGTTAGAAGCGCGGCAGAGCTTCGGGACAGTGAGCTCTTCAGGGTCTCATGAGTGTGTGCCCTGAGGTGATTTCTCATTTGGTTGATGGCATTTCTTTGGTCCCCATAAAGCAGGCCCGTTTGATTGGGCTCCGCATTTGGGAGTTGCTAAACTCTAGAATACGGCATTTTGTAAACCAGAGGCAAGATCACCATTTAGGGGCCACAGATCTTGAGTACTGAAACCCGCTGTACTCATTTTGTGAGTCACCTTGGATGAGATACACCACAGCCTCGGCGAGCCTCAGTTCCCTCGTCTGCAAAGTGGGAGTGACCTCTGTCTTGGGCCCCCTTGCAGGATTGAGAGGCAGCTCACGTGTGAGTCTGAAATAGTGGCCCACTTTGTTCCTAAGCCGTTCTGACACATGACCTTGAACCCATCTCTTGGCCTTTTCAGGGACTTTTGCCCCCCCGAGGGGTTTAAGTCCTTGCTGCCTCTTGAAGAAGCTTGGGTACATACTGCAGCTCTGAGACGGGATGCCCCCTCTGGAGCAGCCCTTCCTTCCGAAGGGCCTGTGCCGTATGTATGTGGAGCCGGGTTACACGGAGCCGAGACATTGGGGGAGGAAGAGTGTCGACACGAGGGGTCAGGGCCAGCTGTCACGCTTACTTTTGGTTCTCATTTCTTTGGTAAAGAATGCCGCCCTCTCATGAGGATTGATGGACATGTTTTCTTCAGAGCAATTCAGGTAGTCGCACACATGCACGCTTTGGAGCCCGAGGAGTCTGTATCCCGGGCACTTGGTTGTCTTAGGGAAGTTTGGAGACTGAAGGATGGAGGCAGCGTATCCTTACCATGCTCTTCCCCAAGCCCGAGAGCCTCCCTTGGCGCTTCAGGGGCTTGGGGGTCAGGGATGCCAGAACAGCCCCTGGTGCCAAACCAGGCAAACCTTCCGTGTTCCTTAGAGGGGCACACCTCTGATGGTTCTCGTCCCACCCGGTCAACTGCAGCCTGTCTGCGGCCACGAGGTACTGAAGTGGAGAGAAAGCACGTAGAGATTAGTATAGCACCTTGGCCTTGGGTAGCCGCTTCCTGGAGTTCTGTAAAAGTGCTAGCCAGTAAGATGGCGCGGCCTGGGGAGGGCTGCCCTTCACGGGAGCTGAGAAGTGCCCACACAGATGCTGCTGGGCTTGTCAGGGCTCATCAGCAGCCAGTGTCACCTGTAAATGAAGAGTCACCATCTCAGTCAAAGGTGCAGTTCTAAAGTGTGACTTTTTTCCCTCCCCAAGATCTTATTTACTTATTTGAGAGAGAAACAGGCTCCCCGCGGAGCAGGAAGGCCGCTGCGGGACTCGACCCCAGGACCCTGGGATCATGACCAGAGCAGAAGGCAGATGCTTAACCCACTGAGCCACCCAGGTGCCCCTAAAGTGCGACTTGTAATTGAAAGTCTGCTAAGAGAGAGGCACTCTATCCATACTCCACTTTCTATTGGAGGAAACCTTAATTCCCTAAATTGGCCTTCAGATCTTGTTGAGTAAATGTAACGATTTTTATGATTCATGTGGAGAAGAATACCAGTTTCTTTCTCTTTAAGTTAATCCCCCTTCGGGAGTCCAGGCTGCTATTTTCACAGAAATGGAGAACTGGTGAATTTAACATTTATTTTGGGGATCACTTCTTAGCAGTCTTGTCTCTCAAACAGCGCTGGGCTGCGGCGGGCATGGCTGTGGCACTCTCTCCGGGTGCCCTGTGGGCCCCGAGCGCCCACAAGCACCTTGCCTCCCTCCCTGCTCCTCTGCAGACCGGGCCCAAGTCAGCTCTTCCCTCTTCCTCCCGGCGCCCCTGCCTTTAAGCAGGTGTCCCACGAGTGGGGGCCTGTCCACCCACTGAGGGTGACTTGGGAATTGCCAGAGTAGAGTAGACCTTTCTTACAGGCCGAACTCTGGAATCGAGGAGGGCAGGCAGGTGCGTGTCGTTAGCCCTCTAGGTTTGGATGTCACTCACACATGAGCCTGTGTCGCCGCACTGTTGTGGGTTATCAGTGCTTAGGAAGGGTGCTCTCGCTTCCCTCAGTCAGGGTTAGCGGTTAGCTTGCGGGTTCCCGCAGGTGTCGGTTGTCCCACGCGGGGTCCCACGGCTGCTGGCCGTCGGTGCTGTTTGACAATGCCCGAGCCCTGTGATTGACACGGCCTTTTCTTGCAGACACGAGTTGGCGCTCCGAGGCGACCTTTCAGTTCACTGTCGAGCGCTTCAGCAGACTGAGTGAGTCGGTCCTTAGCCCTCCGTGTTTTGTGCGAAATCTGCCATGGAAGATTATGGTGATGCCACGCTTTTATCCAGACAGACCACACCAAAAAAGCGTAGGATTCTTTCTCCAGTGCAATGCTGAATCTGATTCCACGTAAGACAGTTTAAATGATGCGATTACAAACCCACAAATAGTTACGCTATGCGATTGAAGGCCCGATCTGATTGGCCTCTTTGAACTTAACGGTATTGAGTTTCCTTGCTGCCTCTACATAGCCCTTTGATTTTACATTTGATGAAATACATTCCCCTCCTTAAAACTCACTGGTAGGTATTCTGTCCAAATTAGAAAAGGTGTCAGTTTTTCTTGCAAATGAGAAAGTGAGGTTCACGTGTTAGGATCTTCCAGCCCATGGAACCTGGAATTGGGCCCCTGTGCACGGGCTCACTACTGAATTCCGGGCTTTGGTAGGTTATCAGTCCCTGCCCGAAGGGAAAACTGTAGTCCCGGAAAGTCCTCCGGTCCCGTGGCCTCCCCATCGTTGTGTTAACCAGTTCCTGTGTGTGGATTCAGAAAGATCGAATTAAAACACTCCTGGAGGGTATAACAACATGGGCCTCTTCAGCTTATTTTAGGAATATTGTTTTGTTCCTGTCATTTTTATTTTTATTTTTTTTAATTTTTTATTTTTTATTTTTTTTTTTTTAAGATTTTATTTATTTATCAGAGAGAGAGAGGAAGAGAGAGCGAGCACAGGCAGGCAGAGGCAGAGGGAGAAGCAGGCTCCCCGCCGAGCAAGGAGCCCGATGTGGGACTCGATCCCAGGACTCTGGGATCATGACCTGAGCCGAAGGCAGCTGCTTAACCAACTGAGCCACCCAGGCGTCCCTGTTCCTGTCATTTTTAAAAAGAAGTGTGTAATAAAATGTCTTCAAATTGAGAAAAGTCTTCATGGTCCCATTTTTCAGATGAAACTAAAGATTAAGGCTTCACACTTTCTCCCCACTGATTCCTTCTCAAAAGGAGAAGGAATTAAAAACTGTCACTGTTCAGCATTTCTCAGAGGCTTAGTTGACATTGTTTGAAGGGGTCCCCGGATCACTAGGTCACCGTGTCCTTCTCGTTCCCTATCGAGGATCCCATGAGAAGGCTGCTTCCTTGGACCATGATTGTGTGGTCACCCGCAGACGGTGGCCCTTTGGAGCTCTCATTGAAGGCTGTTAGCCAGAGGGCACCGGCCCTCCCTGTTCTGCCAGGCCCAGGGAGTGCAGTCCGTTTCCTTGGGCTCTTGGCTGGGACGGGTAAGAAGTGTGAAGCCAGGCGTGTGCTGCAGCCTGTGTGTAGGTTAAAGTTTTTCCCTGTCTTCCCATTATGATCTGGTTTCCGGTGAGTATTTGGGCTGCACATTAGTCTAACAGGCAACTTCACGCTGACAGTCATTGGGGAAGCAGTGAGCGGGTCGTGTTCAGTGCGGCCGGCCCGAGCCAGCGTAGTGCCGGTGCCGACACTGCGCTCAGGTCTCTAGCTCCAAGCCCTTAGTGGACCTTTCAAAAGCCGTAGCCTTTCGGTTTTTAGACATTGGCCCAGCGGCCCTTTTGTGATCTCTGCCCACCTTGACGGCAGCAGGGCTCTTGGGCTGTGCCGGGATTTGGTGGCTCTGCTTGGAGTCCCCCAGGAGCGGCCGGCGCAGCTCTCCCCGGGAGCTGCTGTGCCGGGGGGTGGGTGGGTGGGGCTCCTGGAGGGCACGACTCTCACCTTCTCTCGTTCTGTTGTGTCACTAATACCCGGAGTAGATACCAAAACTACCATGTTTCTCTCTATGAGAGAAAACCAGCCTCTCATAGAATCTGAAGACCAGTGTCTAAAATTCAGAAACTTTTCTGTTTTACTGGTAGCAATAAGAAAAAAGAACCTGACCTAAAACTTCGTAAAGAAATTAAAATGAATAAAATCACGGGTCAGATCACTACAGGTGGCTTACGAGCACCCCTAAACTCTTTTAGCTGTGTTCCCCATTAGAGGTAAATGTGTCGCTCTCCCAGCTCCTCCCACCCCTCCCAAAAAATAAAAGAGGAAGAAGGAGAACTAATGTGGGAAGTTCTGTGTACTGCGTTACTGAAGTGAGCAGACGTCCGTTAAATTGGTCAACTGAGGCTTAGGTTTTCCTTGAACAGGTCGTGGTCCTGCCACGCGCAAGCCGTGCTGAAGATCATAAACTACAGAGACGACGAGAAGTCGTTCAGCCGCCGCATTAGTCACCTGTTCTTCCACAAGGAGAACGACTGGGGGTTTTCCAACTTCATGGCCTGGAGCGTAAGTAACCGACTGTTGACACGGAGTCATCTGAGCCTTACTCCTTCCCGAGTTCCTTCACTCCTGAGAGCCCTGTGTCTTGTAGCATCAAACGCGTGCTTCCTAAGCGGGGCAGGTGTCCAGAACTGTGTCCTCCCGTTTGCTGGCTGACATTTTTAAGCAGCCGACAGGGCAGTATTGGGGTGGGGGGCACCCAAGTCGGGCATGGTTTCAGGGAACCTCCTCAGTTCTCAGGCCCAGGTTTTTCGGCTGCTCTTGGGAGAGGTAGAACCCAGGAGCGCGCTGTCAGGAGTGTCCTGCTCGGCCCTCCAGCACTGGATCCCCGGAACATCTCCGAGCCCTTGCTCTGGGGCCCGAGTGCTGGTGCCTCAGGCCATGCCCTGGATCAGCCCCCAGTGCCTCCCGGAGCTTCCTGGAGGGATCTAGCCCTTGCTGGTCTTGTTCAGAGGACATTAGTTAAAGCAGATCAAAACGCTGCAAAATCAGAAGCACCATGTGGGGGTTGGAAAAAGTAGTGTTTTCCTCTACTACGTAGAGGGCACTGGGGTAATTGTTTAGAACGAAGCCAGCATTCGTGTGTTCTTATGCAAGTTGGATATTCTTATTTTTTATAGGAAGTGACTGATCCTGAGAAAGGATTTATAGATGATGACAAAGTTACTTTTGAAGTCTTTGTACAGGCGGATGCTCCCCATGGAGTTGCGTAAGTTTTTCTTTAATTGGGTGCTCTTAAGAAACACCTTTTGTGCTGTGATGAGAGAAGCACTAGCGTGTGAGCAGAGACACATATACTTAACAGATACGCACCCTCTCTGCGCTTGCCCACACAGTCGGGGGGTGTGTGGCTCTGCACGCCAGCCTCACGTTCACTCCTTTGCTTGGCCTGTTTTCTGGAGTGGTTTCTGTAGGCCGGACACTGCTGTGCATTAGGAAGGTGATGGTGGTCGGCAAGATAGCCGTGCATTTCTGTCCTCAAATATCCAGACTGGTGGGGCAGTTCATAAATCCTGCAGAGGAAATGCCCAGATTTTACTCTGAAGATGGCAGGGATGGGAAGGTCTGGGAGTGGCGAGTCTGAGTCAGGAAGCAGGGGCGGAATGGGTGGGTTGAAGATGGTGAGGAAGGTGGACCCCAGCACGGAGGACCGGCAGGAGATGGGATGATTGCTCAGTGGTGGGAGGTCTGTGTGCACAAGGCAGTGTTCAGCCTTACAGGAGGCATGGAGGGGTGTGGGGCTACTTGGCAAGGAGGGGAAGAGGTTGGGGCAGGGAGAGCAGCAGGAGCCAGGAGACCAGCAGGGAAGGCTGGGGTGGGGCGGTGCATCCTGAAGGTGTGGAGGTTGAGCCGGAAGCTGGACTCTGGCTGTGGGGCCCTACTGCCTTGTCCAGGCCCCAGGGTGAGGCGGCGAGTGCAGTCTGGGAAGACGCTGAGTGGCAGGCACCCATTTCTTGCTCCCCTTATTTTATCTCCACGTGGCCCTGCTCTGGCAAGAGCGCGGGTGTGGGTTGACCCGGATGGCTGGGCCGGGAACTGTGGGGCAGCCGAGGAGGAGCTGTTACTGAGTCCGGTCCCGGCTGCTGTGGCCTGGGGCATGTGCAGGAAGAATCCAGCTTTTCCTGAGCCTTTTCAGAGCTCAGGTTAGATCCAGACATCAGGACTGGAAGTACAAACAAGAAGATTAAATTTCCGTGGGTTTTACGCCACCCGCCCTATTTTGAACGTCTTCCCTTATGTTTATGAGGGTACTTTACTTGACTAAAAAAGTGGATTGGGGTTTTCCAGCCTTACCAATCATAGCAGATTTCTTGCTTTAGTTTGATCTGTTCAGCCATTATTGCTTAATTTTTATGGTTGTAGTTTTTAAAATAACCATCTATAATTTAGGATTCTTGCATTTTCTTGCCAATTTTTAAAATTCTCCATGGATGCATTCATACACATGGACACTCACACCCACTCACACACACACACACTTGAGCCAGGGCCCTTTGGGACACCTGAGTGTGGCAGCAAGGTCAGAGGCTAACCCCGGGAATCACAGAGTACTATGGACCCCGGCCTCGGCCAACAGTAAATATCTCTAGGGTTGGTCACGCTTGGTGGCAGTCATGTTTGTTCATGGCTTTGCGTTATATACAGAGGGTGCTGGGGAAAGGGGTGGCTTTAGCTGGCATTCTCTTCCTTTGACGATGGGGGCAGTGTGCAGCACGGACTGCTAACTCTGAGAAAATACACCTTTTCTCCTCAGCAACCACCACTGTAGACTAGGGAGAAAGAGAACTGGGAGTTGAGAAGCCCGAACTAGAATTTTGCCCCAGTGTACATGCTTGTCTTTGCTTCTCTGTATAACTGCAAAGAGAGGGGTCCCGACTGTGCGTTTCTTGCTGACTCCACATGTGACCTAGTATGTATGCCGTGGACCCACACGGGCCAGTCACACAGGATTCACTGTTGTGTGTGAGTGGCGTGTTGGACAAAGAAGGCAGGGCTGCCGTCAGTGGCCTTAAGCTGCTTCTCCAGTGCTGGGTTCGTGCACTTGGGCGAACAGAGCCCGTGACCGTGCTAAGAACTCCTGGCCCCGGTGCCCTTGGTGCCTGGGGTCCTGGCGGTGAGTTTCTCCCTCGGAGGGGTGTGTTGGCTGTTGTTCCCGTGTCAGGATGGTGGGCAGGAGGTGACGGTGCACGGCAGCGCGGGGGCTCGCCGGCGTCTCGCCGAATCGCTCCACACACACTGCAGAAGCGAGGAGGTGTCCTGTGCGGTTTTTCCCTCAACCTCCAACTGATCTTGTAGGTGGGATTCAAAGAAGCACACGGGCTATGTCGGTTTAAAGAATCAGGGAGCGACTTGTTACATGAACAGCCTGCTGCAGACTTTATTTTTCACAAATCAACTACGAAAGGTAAATGGATGGTATTTCTCCCCCTCAACCTTCCACCCACCCTGTTGCTCAAGTCCTAAGGGACAAGCAAAGTCCTGTCACCCGACTTTGCCGTGTCCCTCCCAGTACCACAGTGCTGTCTCCAGAGAGGGCCCTCTTTTATGCGAATGCATATCTTTATTCCTCAGCGTGTGGACACTTGTGAAGCTAACTTGGGGGATAAAAGTTGGCTGGCTAACAGACCTAACTTCATGGGGCTCTGTAGCCCCGTGATACAGTTTGTTGGTGTTTAATACGAAAGCCATTAGCGGCAACATTTGAAAGTTTTATATCAAAACTGAATGGACAAAGCCACTGGCCGTGAAGTCTAATTTTCACTTACAGGTAAAACTTAGGCTCGTGAGAATACTAATAAAAACCACAGACATGCTTTGGCTCTAATGGAGGATAACTAGTCGGCTGTCCCTTTGGAATGCCGTGTGAACAGCATAGACCGGTGCAGGCGACATGGGCCCCTGGTTGTGGGGGGCCGCTGGCTGGTCTGCTGGCTGTTCCTGCTCCAGCGGCACTGTCGGTCGCTGCCCCGATAGGACGGTGTCGCGGGGACAGGCAGATGTGGGTCATTGCAATGGCACTTAGGTCTTACCACAGCTTCTGTTCACGAGTAATGTTAAGCTAAAAAGTGTGGCTTTAAGAGGTAGGAAATAAAAGTGGTTCTCTTTGGATGGTGAGCCGTGGGTAATTTTTTAAATTCGTTTTTACTTTCTTGTGTTTTTTATACTGCCTCTAAAGACTTTCATGATTATTGTTTTTAAAACGTCCTGACCTGTTTGGGGGATAGTTACAAGCCCTGTCCACTGCCTTAAGCCGTGGTGATATTAGAAATGATGCTTTCACATAAAATTCCATTTTTATTTCTTAATCAATCATTTTAGGCTGTGTACATGATGCCAACAGAGGGTGATGATTCCTCCAAAAGCGTCCCCTTAGCGTTACAAAGAGTGTTCTACGAATTACAGCACAGCGATAAGCCTGTAGGAACAAAAAAGCTAACAAAGTCCTTCGGGTATGTATCAGAAATCTGCCTTTCCTTCTTCCTTCTCCAAGGAAGAGTCATGAGTGCGTAGTAGGAGGATGGAGAGCAGGGTGTAGGCATTTAAGTACACCCAGGTATTTTTATCACCGTACTTGGTTTGTCCTTTTTGGACATAAAGGCTCTGTTTTAGAATTTTGCTTGAGACCTGATATACCACATAACGATGTCCCCTCACACACAGAGGAGGACAAAGCTGTGGTGTCCTGCTAGAATCCGGGGTGTCTTTAAACCAGGGCCCCCGAAATAACCTCCAGAAATGAATTTCAGAATAATGGCTGATTATGCAGTTTACTTTTTTAAGTCTGGGTTGCTTAATATGCACTTATTTGAAACACGGAGGATTAAATATAAATGTTCCTTCTTTCTTTCCAAGGTGGGAAACCTTAGATAGCTTCATGCAGCACGACGTTCAAGAGCTGTGTCGAGTGGTAAGTTCTGCGCTGAAATCGTACACTCCTTAACACTGACTGCAGCGGAGCAGCGTCAGACGCGGTGGCCCAGCTCAGACCTGCTCCATGCCACACGCGCCCGTCCTTGAGCGGGGCAGAACCAGGCCAGGAAGGAGAGGCAGCATCTGTCTCATTTACGAGCCAGAAAAAATGAGCGGAATTGCTGTTGGAGAGGGCAGTGTGAGGGGAAACTTGGATTTACAGAGCAGGAGGTAGTATGGTTTGATTTTGTTAAACTGGTACATCTGCCCCAGTTACTAATCCGAGAAACCGCAGACTGGCCTAAGGAGCTGTCCCGACCCCCTGCTTTGCTGTTAGAACCGGGACTTCCGTCGTCTCTCCAGAGTGTCCTGACTGCCCCTTGGCACAGAGGTTCTAACTGGGGCAGCCCTCTGTGCGGGAGATTCCCCCCAAAACCATCTTTAGTCAATAGCAGATTCCTGTCCTTCCAGTTGTGGTCAGAGATACACATGGAGACACACACACACACACACACACACACACACACACACAACATGAAATGGTTATTCAAGGTGATTGGCTGGGCAAGGTGTGTTTTCTTTTTTGCAGCACTAGCTGGATTGAATCCAGTTCATTAAATATCCATGGACAAACCAGTCAATCCTGTTGACAGGCTCAACCTCATTAATCTCTTGGTGTGGACCAATACGAGTTAAGTTTAGTGCTCAATTTACATGCTTTTCCACAGAGGTAAAATAAATATAAAAAATGCTTCTAAAGGCACTACAGATTACTAATTCATTCCAAAGGCTGTACTGAGGTTAATCTCAACTGTTGCATGTAGATATTTTTGTAAATATCCAACCAAGGAAGAAGACTTTGTATGTTTTCATAATTGCATGCTAAAGGTCTTAATATTTATAGTCTAGAGCTCCTTTGACCGTTGAAATTTCCTAGTCAAGTTTCAAATTACTGTAAATTGAGCATAACATTTTCTTAAAGTCACAACTTTCTCTTCCAGTTGCTTGATAATGTGGAGAATAAGATGAAAGGCACGTGTGTGGAAGGCACCATACCTAAATTATTCAGAGGCAAAATGGTGGTATGTGGTTACCAGCTTTCAATAATGATCTTAAGTGATTTAAGAATGAGAGTATTTTGACAATTAATACTTAAGCCATCTTGTTTTCCTTATTTGTAGTCCTACATCCAGTGTAAAGAAGTAGACTATCGATCTGATAGAAGAGAAGATTATTATGATATCCAGCTAAGTATAAAAGGAAAGAAAAATAGTAAGTCCTATGTACATTTTGGCAGGACCTTTTGCTCATTTCTGTTTTGCTTTAATGCTTCATTTACCCGAGTGGTTTTTCGTTGAAATACTGCTCAGAGAAGGTAGCCCGAGTGATGAGTGTGCAGCTCGCTGAGTGCACACGGGCTCGGTCCCCCACCTGGCTCAGGCCGCACGGCATGGCTGCCTAGATGCCAGTGCTTCCCCACCCTGACCTCCCCTTCTCAAAGGAAACTGCTGTTGGGGCTTTTAACTTCCCCTCCTAGGTTGCGTTTGCATACTTGAAATATTTCCAGAGAGGGGATCGTGTGGGTTACAGCCTCTGCTCTGCACTTCCCTGCATCATATCCACAAGGAGCGATAGTGGGTTCGTTTTCACCGCTTGATGGTGGTCTGTGTGGGGGGTGCATCATAGGCATGTCGAAACCATCCTCTCCTTGATGTGGGGGTCTTCAGCATAGGGCTCTTGTGTCTAAGGCTCCTTGGCTTTTCTGTGCCCAGTTCTGGTGCACGTGTTTGTGTTCACGGTGAGCGGAATTGTTGGCTCCGTAGCGGAAGCCAGTTTCTCAGTTTCTCAGTTCTAGTCCCTCCAGGGCTGTGTGAGAGCAGCCACTGCTCCCCAGCCACAGCGGAACTGTTGGCTCTCAGACCAAACATTCTGATGGGAGTAGGGTGCCCTCTCAGTTTTAGTACACATGTCCCTGAAGGTCATGGACATTTTCGCCTTTCCAAATGCTTACTGGGCATTTGGGTATCTTCTTGAACATCAGGAACGTATTCAGTAGTGACTTAATGTCGTCATTGAGCAATTCTGTCACCTGGGATTTATGGGTCTGTGTGGATTTACTTGTCATCCCGGGCGCTGTTTCCCAGCTTGTTTGCATGTCTGGTGGTTTGCGTTGCTGGCTGTTGGAGATCCTTAGCCTTTTGTTCTGGCGCGCGTCGAAGTGACTCGCACATAGTGTGGTTCTTCGGAGGCTCATTCTGTGCTCTGTCAGGCAGGAGCCCAGCAGTGTTCAGTGAGGGCTGCTTGGGCGCACGGCTGAGGCAGCCCCGTTCTGAGTCTTCTGCCTGGAGCTCCACGTGTGTGGGGCTCATCGCTGTGGCTGGGGGATCAGACCGTTCTCAGGCCGGCGTGAGCTCTGGGGCCTGCCCCCCCCCCCCCCATCTTTTGGGTGGTTCTTTCCCGGCCCCAGATGGTATCTGCCTTCTGTCGGGGGCGGGGGGTGCTGGGCCCTGTGTGGGGTTCTCTTCCGCACATGAGCTGGGACGGGGGACAGGCTCTTTCCAGATCCCCGTCCTGGACTGCCCGTTGTCC
Source organism: Lutra lutra (assembly GCF_902655055.1). Lineage (NCBI taxonomy): Eukaryota > Metazoa > Chordata > Mammalia > Carnivora > Mustelidae > Lutra > Lutra lutra. The sequence continues at coordinate 7,193,566 of NC_062295.1, read as the reverse complement.
AGGGTGTGAGTTCGTGCAGCACAGGAGAGTGAGGCCCGTGCGTGTCAGTCCGGCTGGAGCAGCGCAGAAGGGCTTCTGCGTGCGCTCGCGGTGCTCACCTGGCGGCGTCGCTGAGTTGCTCCCCCGCTTGGGGCTCTCCTCTGTTGCTAAATGGCATTTCAGAATTTTGAGTGAAATCAGCCTGTTCTCTGCTTTTTGTGTTAAGGACAGCTGCCCTGACGTCCAACTGTTCTCTCATCTGTTACTACTTTATCTTTTCTCTTTATCCGTAGTCCATCCAGAATGGTTTTCTGCCCGTGGTAGGATGTCAGGCCTGCCCTTCCGCATGCGGGTCTCTGGTGAACCTGTCACGTGCTCCCCATGCTCTGCACCTCCTCAGCAGTTGGACGTTCTGTCCGTGTGGATTTGCGTTTAGATGCTGTCTGTTGTCCACTGGTTGTCCTTGGCGAGTTCTCCATCTTCCCCACAGCCCCTAGCTTTGTTATGGTTTAATTGACAGAATTGTAAGCTGTTCGGAGGGAGCCTTGTGATTCTTCTGGACACCCTGTGAGAGGAGCACTCCATCCTGGTGAACATACCTGTCCCTGCACAGGGTCCTCTGTGTGCGAGGCAGGGCATTTGAGTTCTGCTGTCATAGCAACGGGAGGTTCTCGGCTCAGTCCCTGTGTTTGATGCTCGGTCCTTGCCCTGATTCATCTTACTCATGTCCCAGCCTGTCCCTCCCATCCCCACGGTCCCGCTCTCATCCTGCCCGGCTTCAGCTGTAGCTTTATGATAAGTGTTTGGGTCAGAACCATGTCTGTATTCTTAGAGGTTCCGGACTTCTGCGGAGTCGTGGTGGGGATGGTCGCAGCAGGTGTGGCGGGTCTCTGGCAGGGGTGGGGAGCCGCCGCCCAGGGCTGTCATTCCTTCGGCTCTCCTCCCCTGCCTGCGGGAGGGTTCTGGGACGGCTGCGTTACCATCAAGGCTCCAGTGAAATCATTGGCTGACTTTCTTCTCTTTCTGTCTTTGAAGTATTTGAATCATTTGTGGATTACGTGGCTGTGGAACAACTAGACGGTGACAATAAATACGACGCGGGGGAGCACGGCTTGCAGGTAACGTGGGAACCGTGGGCCGCCTTCCCCGTCACTATGTTTTCGCGTCCTTTGCTTCAGTTGTGGATGAAACAGGCATTTGTACCTTTTCATCCACTGCTTGTGGTTAGAGCTCGGGTTAGAGCTTGGGGTTTTACTCCTTCATGCAGACACTGTATTCTGGGGCCTCTGATCGTGCCGCTGGTGGGGCAGAGCTGCGGGCGGGAGGCTGACATGTAGCTTCTCGGGTAGAGCCGTCCCCCAGCACCCGGGAGACCCCGTGCCGCTGTTGGGTGGCGTCTGTGACTCTGCTCCTCTCCTCACTGGTTTCCACCGGGAGCTTTTCCTCCTCTTCTGGTTACAGCGGACGTTCTGACTCTCTTGCACGTCTGGTTCGTGGTGGTTCGTGCTTAGGCGTGTGTGTGTGTGTGATGGGGTTCGTTTTTTCAAGGATCAGGACCTGTAGAGTGAGGAGTGCATTTTCTTTTGCTTGTTCTGTGAATACGTCGTGTCCCTGCTTGGTTCCCACAAAGCCCCACAGGCACTGTCAGCTGCTGGCAGAGCAGTGAACTTTGTGCACAAGGGATTGGTCCGTCCGTGCTCCGGTGGAGAGACACGGACTGTGGCCTGTCCCGGCTGCCGTCAGGCGGTGTGAGCGGGTCAGCTGCATCCTCACGGATGAGGCCGACGCATGGGCTTAGCAGTTCGCGATTCCCCACACCGTCCTGTGTGTCCCGAGCTGGCCGACTTGGAACAGTGTCCCCGCTTTGCGGGGCATCACGGGTCAGGGTGCTGCGTTGCGTGCGGCTCAGAAAGTCACTTGGCAAACGGTGGCTGAGATGTGTTCAACATATACTTCAGCAACTCACAAGAGTTGTCCTGCCACACCGGGTAGTTTGGGGTCTGGGTAAGCGGTACCTGAGAATCATGACCTTGGTGGACTGTGGTAGAGAAATGGTTCTTCTGTTGTTCTTCTAAGCTGCATGGAAACCATGCCGTGCCTTTGTGTGGCAGGTTCCTCGGGTTTTCGTTTTTCTTTGCAGAGGTACTTTGTCCTCTTGAGCAGCTTCAGGAGACATCAGGGCGCCTTGCCTGTGGCTTGTCACAGACCCAGCTCTGGCTGGACATACCCGGGCCTGGAAGGAAGGTGTGACTGGGAAGCTGGGCTGGGATGAGAGCCCAGGGCTCTGGTAGTAGTAGGGTTGGGCAGAGACTTATTTTCGTGAGGAAACGCGTTGTCGGCTGAGGTGGGGCCCGGGGTGTGGGAGCTGTGGAGTTGGGCCCCCCCAGAGGCCTTGTTGAGAAGCGGGCCGCGTTGCCGGTGTGAGGGTCTGTCTGCTGCTGAGTGAGGACCGTCTCCAGAAGTGGGTTGGACTGTAAGCGCCGAGCGTGTGCGCTGCGTCATGTGCTCGGAAGTGACCGTGCCCAGAGTCGAGGGGCAGGAAGCCGCTGACCAGTGTCGTCCCCCCGGGACCGTGAGCGGCCGCACTCGCTCCAGCCGGGGGTCCGTGAGCGCGCCTGCTCTCGCGTCGCCGCAGCCCCAGCTTCTGCTTTCCCAGCGCACGATTTTCTGTGTGTTCCTGCTTCCCGCGGGATTTAATGACTGTGTAACACGGCATCTAGTGATGAAGCCCTGATTCACTTAGCTGCTGCCCCGTGTTGGGCGTCAGAATATAATCCGGAGTAAATCGCTCACACGCAAGCTACTTCAGCAAACCTGAGAGAGATCTAAGCGCGACAGTGGACTTTAGTTTCTGGTCGAAGCATCGTTGACGTGCAGCATCGGTTACTCCGGGAGGGCCGCGCCGGGGTGTGGCGTTCACGTGCTCTGGCCCCGGCACGCCTGTGTCTGGGACCCGTGCTGTAACCAGAAGTTCGGATCTCTTGACCCCCATCACCTCTAGTGGCCCTTCCCACTTCCTATCCCCTGTCCTCTGACAACCACCAGTTCTCTGTTTGAGCTTGGTTCTTTTCTGTGTGTGTGTGTGTGTGTGTGTGTGTGTGTGTGTAAGATTTTATTTATCTGAGGGAGAGAGGGGCGTGGAGAACGTGCGAGCTGGGGGAGAGGGAGAAAGTCTCAAGCAGATTCCCCCGAGTGCGGAGCCCAACACGGGGCTCGATCTCACGACCCTGGGATCATGACCCGAGTGAAACCAAGAGTCGACGCTTAACCAGCTGAGCCACCCGCGAGCCTGTTTCTTGAACGGCATTTTAAATGCACCGTAGCTGGACACCTGAAGCCCTTCCTCTCCCACCGAATCTCGCTGACCGCTGTTGCTGTCCTTGCTTCAAGGACTAAGTAGGGCTGAACTAAACTTGCATTTCTTTTTCAATGTTCAGGAAGCAGAGAAAGGTGTGAAATTCCTAACTTTGCCACCAGTGTTACATCTACAGCTGATGAGATTTATGTATGACCCTCAGACGGACCAAAATATCAAGATCAATGATAGGTAATCTATAGTGGGGTGTGAAAGTTAAGATTGAGTCATCGCCTGACTTCGGGGGTCAGTCTCAGTGTTTTGTTTGGTCTTTCTATATTTTTAGTCCATCTCTGATGTATTTAGGTCTGTCTCCTGCCTCAGTGTCCCAAGAACAATGGTTTTAAAGGGACTATTTCCCTTAAGGGATTTCAGGGGCTGCTGCTCCCGTTACTCGCTCTTAGGGATCCCCAGCTCCCTCTGCACTGTGGCAGATGAGGTCCCAGAGGGAAGGGGACTTTCCGCTCCGCCTGTTGTGCATTCACCAGAACGTCACTTTTACCTCAGGAGTGGAATTTGATGTTGTATTCGTTTAAATAGGATTCTTCCAACATTTTGTAACTGCTCAGTTGGTATTCTAGAATGTGCTGGAATTTTCAGGAAGATGATGTAGATGTATGTGTGTGCCTTATTGCAGGTGTTTTCCCCATTCTTACAATGCCAGTTAAAAAGAATGATAGTAAATACTTTATCTGGTTTACAATACGGAAGTTTTGTCCTGGTTCGTTTGGGCACAGGGTAGAGGATGGTTAGTCACTCATCAAACTGGAGAGAGAACGGACCCAGTCAGGTTATTTGCCACCGGCCTGCTCTTTGCTCTTTCGTTTTTGCCCATCACTGTGGAGTCTCTAAGAAGCTGTCTCCACCAGACATCGCAGACTGGCAGCCTGCAGACTGCAGCCAGTCTGCTGGTGTGTTTCTTTGGGCCCTCACCTTGTTTTTGTTGGTTTGTTTGTTTGTTTTTTTAGATTTTTTATTTACTTGACAGAGATCACAAGTAGGCAGAGAGGCAGGCAGAGAGAGAGGAGGAAGCAGGCTCCCCGCTGAGCAGAGAGCCCGATGTGGGGCTTGATCCCAGGACCCTGAGATCATGACCCGAGCCGAAGGCAGAGGCTTTAACCCACTGAGCCACACAGGCGCCCCTGTTTTTGTTTGTTTTTATTGGCATTAGTTGCCAGCATGAAAAAAAGAAATCATGAGATTTCACATAAAAGCCCAGATTTTTGGCGTCCTTTAGGAATTCTGAACATTTGGCAGAGCAGCTAGGATTGGGCGGCACTGGGCTGGGGTGGCTGCCCCTTCAGGCTCCGTGTGCTCGATCTCCTCTGAGTTCTTGCCAACCCGCCTCTCAAGGCACTTCTCCTGATTAACTTTGACCATGTTGTTAAAATGTTTACGGACCCCAGTCATTTAAAGACAGGTCAAGTTCAGTATGTGAACTAGAAATCACGGGGCACAGGGGATTCATTCTTCCATGTCTTACCTGTTCAGATCTGATGTCCCGTGTTTCTCAGACTCAAGTATATGCTCTGTGGTCTACGAGCTGGGCAGTCAGAATTACTCGTTAGTAACATTGGAATTATCCGCATCCTAGAGAAGTCATGGTGTATGTTTATCACAAGACTGGCCATTGTGTAATATCTTCAATGTAAAATTCTGTCCGGTATCTCAGTGCTCTTAGAGGCATTTTCCTGCTGCCTGGCTTCAAGTTTCTTCTGATGTCTGAGTAATTAAGTGTTCTGATGAATGGGAGCTGCCTCAGAAGTAGTTCATGGGACCTCCTGGGTCCCACTGATGCTTCCCTTTTCCAGATAAAGATTAGCCAGTAAATTAGACCGTCTAGCAATAAATAAAAACCTAAAGGTAAACTATTTCACATGTGAATGAAACCTGGATTTCTTTAAAAATGTCTTTTGATAGGTTTGAATTCCCAGAACAGTTACCACTCGATGAATTTTTGCAAAAAACAGATCCTAAGGACCCTGCAAATTATATCCTTCATGCAGTCCTGGTTCACAGTGGAGATAATCATGGTGGACATTATGTGGTTTATCTGAACCCCAAAGGGGATGGCAAAGTAAGTGCTGGGCAGGGGTGGAGTCGGATGTGACGGTGTGTAGGGCATTCACCCTGACCCTGAGCTGTGCCTTTGTCCATGCCTGTCGGCTGGCCTGGACAGCGAAGGAGTCCACTCTGGGCTCTGGGGTATCGTGTGCCCTCATGCATTAATCGCTGCTACTTCAGAGGTGAATAGTAAATCAGTGATTATACGTGGTGTGCCTCTTGTTATTAGTGTCGAGCTTGGCCCTTTATCCCTTCGTATGTCCAGTGAGGCATGTATTTGGCACTTAGGATGCCAGCAGAGTCCTCCCCACGGCCCGGGCCTGGGCGGGGGCCCCTGTCGATTGCAATCCCTCTGGGTGCCTGGTGGTCCCCACTTGGTGACGCACCGTCTTCCCCTGGTTTGCCTGGATCTGCTCTCGTAGTCTTCCCCAGGGTACCAGGGTGTCCTCGGGGTCTGTGTCCAGGACCCTAGGGCCAGTGAGGAACCGAGCAGAGGCCAAGCCCGCCTCGCTTGACCTGAGAGTTGGTGGAGGGACCCACACGGCACCAGACCACAGTGAGCCTTTCACTGTGAGATTTAGTACTGTTGAAAGTGACTCGGTCCACAATGAGATGGGAAGATCAGTATAACGTACAACTCTGCTGACTTTTATTGAAGTCAGGCCCTCACTTGCTGAGATAATATGTCATGATAGGATCAAATGTCCCCTTTTAATTTCATAACTACACCATAAAATTCAGCTTTACTAGCAGAGGGAGGTGTGCCCTGTCTGATTATCTCAGATCTGTAAAGAGTTGTATGGTCGATTGATTCCCAGTTGAAGTGGGCTGATGGCGTGTAAGACAGAACAGCCAACAGATGCGCCTTCCCAGTCCCCCCCAAGTGCGGGCCAGGGTCGGCCAGGGTGCCAGGCAGCTCAGTGGAGGCCCCCTGGTTTGGCACATCCTCGGGTGCCTTCTTTTACGAAAACCCCGCCTCTTCCCCTGTGCGCTTTATCTCTGCACGTCTCCTTGCTCTCCCTGCCAGTGGTGCAAATTCGACGACGACGTGGTGTCCAGGTGTACGAAGGAGGAGGCCATCGAACATAACTACGGGGGCCACGACGACGACCTGTCTGTGCGGCACTGCACCAACGCCTACATGCTGGTGTACATCAGGGAGTCCAAGCTCAGTGAGTAGTGCCCCTCGCTCGGCTCAGCTCGGCTCTGTGGGCCCGAGTCCCCGCTCCCGGGGTGCTCTCCTCCGCCGGGCTCGCGCAGCCTCCTGGCCAGCTGGGTGGGGCGTGTGGGTTTTCATGTGGACTCTCGGTCCCGAGGACTTGGATTTGAAGATGACTGTGTTGACGAGGACATGGCATTGGGGCCTTCTGAGGAGGTGAGCGACCGTACTTTGTCATGTAGGTGAGGTTTTACAAGCGGTCACCGACCACGACATCCCTCAGCAGCTGGTAGAGCGACTCCAGGAGGAGAAAAGGATTGAGGCGCAGAAGCGGAAGGAGCGGCAGGAAGCCCACCTCTACATGCAAGTGCAGGTCGGCCCCCGGACTGGGCTGTGCACTGTCCGTGCTAGGGTGCCGTGTGCGGGGGCAGGGGAGGCAGGGTGGCGGGGGGAGGGCCCCCCCGGGGAGGGGGCGACGCGGGAGGGCCGGCCAACGGTGGGAGGCGGTGCTCCAGGCCGCAGAGAAACGTAACCGGTGACAGGGAAGGAAGGAGACCTGGACAGGGGGGTGAACTTCGAGAAGGTTTGGGTTCACGGTTCGGTCGCTGCTCTCCGCAGGTTGGTTGCCTGGGAAGAGAAACGCGCTGAGCCTCCTGGCTGGGCCTGGGCAGTAACCCGAGGCACCAGGCAGTGGGCTTCCAGCTCGCCCCGCAGGGAGGGCGTGTGAGTGTGTGGGGGCACAGGTGTTCGTACTTTCTGACTCAGCACCGATTTCATCCTTCGTCATCTTGATTCTTGTCTGCTTGGGTCTCCTGAAGAAGGGTGCTAGAAACAACGAGATTAGCTCATGTTACTGTTGAAACTTTGCTTTGCTCGGGGTGGTCTCACGGTTGGAAACTCTGTTGCGTGTTTTTTGTGTATTTTCAGATAGTTGCAGAGGACCAGTTTTGTGGCCACCAAGGAAATGACATGTACGATGAAGAAAAAGTGAAATACACTGTGTTCAAAGTATTGAAAAACTCCTCCCTGACTGAATTTGTCCAGAACCTCTCTCAGACCATGGTGAGTGCCGGCCGTTCTGGGGGTGGTTGTTTTGACCTCCAGGTTCTGCCTCCTTTCCTCACTCACTGGACCAGCAGGGACCAGGCATTCAAGCCCTGGCGTACTGGGGACCCTGATGGGGGCGGCAGGGTGGTGGGTGGTCTCTGTTGTCCACGTTAGCAGGGAGAGCTCTGTTGTTTTATTTCTTCTAGTCCTGGAATCCTGGCATGCATAAGGAATTAAAGTATGAGCTGATTTTGTTTTAATTAATTTAGCTTTAATTTTTTTTCAGGGATTTCCACAAGATCAAATTCGATTATGGCCCATGCAGGCGAGGAGCAATGGAACCAAACGGCCCGCCATGTTGGATAACGAGGCAGACGGCAACAAGACGGTGAGGGCCATGTGCGGGAGGCGCCGGGCACCGCCGTGACTTGTCTGCCTCTGGCCCGCTGACTCGTGGGTGGCCGTGGTCTTCACTCTCATTGGCCCCTGAAGTAGTCTAACACCACCATCTCTTTTGGAAATAGATGATTGAACTGAGCGATAATGAAAATCCATGGACGATATTCCTGGAGACCGTTGATCCGGAGCTGGCTGCCAGTGGGGCCACGTTACCCAAGTTTGACAAAGATCGTAAGTGTCCCTGGAGCAACAGCACTGGATCCCAGCGTCTAGACACACATGGGGTTTGGTGTTCTTCCTTTGCCGTGGAGTCCAGTTCCAGATACACCCCGGACCCCTTCCCGTGCTCAGGCTTCTTGGCGAAGCCGAGTGGGCCCGACTGGCTGCTGGTGGCAAGCAGCCCGTGGCCGTGCTGAGTCCTCGTGTCCTGTTGTGGCCTCGGCCCTGTGGTTTCCTGCGTGCCTCACGGGCTGCCGCAGAGCAGGGCTGCAGGCGCACCCTGCCGAGGGCTGGGCAGTCAGCCTTTCACACTCGTGGGCCATTGTGGCCTCTGCCCTTCGTCAGGGGCCGCAGAGAAGGCATTGGTGAACAGGTTGGCTGTCTTCTGGCATGGCTTTGTTTGACATAACACGTGGGTCAGAGCCTGCTGATGCTCTCTCTGAAACGGTCACTTGTTCCTGCTGCAAGGACACACAATATTAGCGTTTTCTCACGGCAGCACTCAGCTAGATGGCCCTCAGTCCCATCCTCACTGCCTCGGATTAGTGTTTCCCGAGGGCCCGATGTGTGGAATGACACTGGACTCTAGGGTCATTCAGTCTTTGATGAACCTTGGCGGACACGATGGCTTTCGGGTGCCAAAGGCTGTCATTTTGGTTGTCTCTTGTTCATGTTTTTGGAACATTGTCCCATGTGGTAAGATCCTAACAAAACCTGTTTATTAATCTCGTAGATGATGTCATGCTCTTTTTGAAAATGTATGACCCCAAAACACGGAGCTTGAACTACTGTGGGCACATCTACACACCAATATCCTGTAAAATACGTAAGTCCTCCTACCCTCACCCTTGCGGTTGGTTTTGCTCAAGTCTTGGTTCATCACAGCTTTGGATTCTTGTTTTCCTCGAATGCAGGTGACTTGCTCCCGGTTATGTGTGACAGAGCGGGATTTATCCAAGATACTAGCCTTATCCTCTATGAGGTTTGGACGGCTTGTTGTTCCGTAAACACTGTATCGTTTGTGGTTTGGGGAGGGCTCTTCTCGTTTGTTCTGCTGCCCTGGCTTCATCGTTTTGTGAAGTCGGCAGCTAAGTTGGTGGGGCCGGCTGGTGTTGAGGTGAGGGTCACAGTTGTAGAAGTCTAGATATTTTTTTTTCCTCACTCGGGCTCAGGGATCATTACGTCTCTGCGGATGGTAACGTTCCCGTTAGCATTTTCACTTACTAGAAATGTAGAGCAGAGAGAACGGAACTCTCCGGGAGAGCACCTGCGGCGTCGGGCCATGTGGAACACGGACAGACGCTCACCCGGAGCCTTTCTTCTCTTTCACTGTAGGAAGTTAAACCGAATTTAACAGAGAGAATTCAGGACTACGACGTGTCTCTTGATAAAGCCCTTGATGAACTAATGGATGGTGACATTATAGTCTTCCAGAAGTAAGTACTTTTTGAAGGACTGAATCACTTTGTACTCATAGTTTTCCCATCAGCCCCAGAAGTAGGAAACAAAACTGTGTCAAGACTCTGAGTTAGTCAGATTCTGTTCGAAGTAGCTGAGAATGTGGATAGAAGTTGGCCCCTCTCTCAGTTTGGGGATTGTGGGCAGTGAACCTTTTCCTCAGAACGAACGGTTTCCTAAGAATCAGTGACGAGCACTGCAGCTCCGAGCGGGACAGCAGCCCGGCCAGCAGCAGGGTGGTTTTCCCGCCCCTCAGCGCGAGCGTCCCCGACACACACCTGCATAGGGGACTCGTTGAAGTCCCTGTGCCTGTCACACCAGCAGGTCTGTGGTCTTAGATGCTTTGTCTGCAGGCAGCCTCGCCGGGGCTCCTGGAGAAGCCATCTGGCTGTGGCAGTGTCGAACACGGGTCATGGGGATCCCACGAGCACCGGGCTTGGCGGATGTAGGTTTGGAGCGCCAGGTAGTAAATATTTTAGGCTTCGCGACTACTCGGCCCTGCTGCCTTAGCAGGAAAATGGTTGCCTGTCAGCTCCGGGTCAGCGTAGCCTCTGCCGTGAGGCACGTCCTGCCGAGTCCCTCCCTGTATATAAAACAGGAGGACACGGTTCTGTGTTCGTATCGAGATCAGGAGCAGCAGGTGGGTTTGCATGGGCACGTGGGAGGCTCAAAGCATACCCTCTAGTGTGGTGGCCGTTCCTTACTGTCCTGGCTGACAGAGCAGCTGGGACAGACTCCAGACTCCTAGCAGCCACAGGGTTAGTCGGAACTTCTGTCCATACCTGTCTGTGTCACTGTGGTTTGAGAGGTGGTGCCTTTTTATTTTTTTTAAAAAAACCACTGTGCCTGGCCTGGATTTTGATTTAGTCTGCATTCTGTGTCTTTCTCCCCCAGGGATGATCCTGAAAACGATAACAGTGAATTACCCACTGCAAAAGAATATTTCCGAGACCTCTACCACCGTGTCGATGTCATTTTCTGTGATAAAACAATCCCTAATGATCCTGGATTCGTGGTTACATTATCAAACCGAATGAATTATTTTCAGGTATTTGATAAAGGCTCTTTCCCCTTCAGATTCCACATCAGAGAGACCGAGTCCTTTTTAAAAAGGAAGGGTTGCTGAGGGAGCTGACAGGCTAGGTTTCGGAGGAAGGGCGATGGCCCCGTGGTCTGAGTGGTTCTTGACGGGATTGGTGCTAGCGCTGCCCCCCGACTCCCATCCCATCCACCCCGGCATGATACGGTTTTCGGAGATGGCAGTCTCTAGAACAGCTTTGTCTGTTACAGCTTGCCATCAGCAAGTAAACCTGTAGACCTCACCATTAAAAGTGAGAGACCGTTGGGGCGCCCGGGTGGCTCAGTCGGTTCGGTGTCTGTTTCTTGATCTCAGCTCAGGTCTTAGTCTCAGGGTTGTGGTTTCAGGCTAAAGGGATTTTTTTTTTCCTTTAAAAAATGCTTTTTTAATAGCTGATTTCACCGATGTGCTGCTGGGGATACGCCGGGGAGTGGTTTATACTCAGCAGGTGGTGGATTTTTAGGCCATGAAAATTCAGGCTGTTTATATCACAATTTTTTATTAAGAACATTAGGTAAATAGTTAATGGTAAAGCTTATAAGCAAATTTCAGTTCACTCCCCAACACAAGCCTTCTTTTCTGACTTTGGGTCCCTTCCTTCCTCCCAGGTTGCAAAGACAGTGGCCCAGAGGCTCAACACTGACCCCATGTTGCTCCAGTTTTTCAAGTCTCAAGGGTAAGGCGGGCCCCATCGCCTCACATCAGGGTCTGTACTGCCTGCTCTCCAGAGTTGATCCGGACACTGTGGAACCAATCCCACGAGTGGGGGCCGCGGCACCTGACATGCCCCTACTTAGTTTCCCATAGAGAGTGGTCGCCTCACACATCCTGACCGCACTGCTTCCTGATGTCCGAGGCACGGGTGGCCTCACCCAGAGCCCGACGGACTTTTTAGATCCATGACCCCCCGCGTCTCCCGCGCATCCAGCCAGGTCCACCCCAGCCAGGCTCGCGTGCACCGTGTCCCCATTGCCGAGAGTGCAGGTGGGGCCCCCGGGGGCCTAAGGGCTCTGGAAACAGGAGTGTGGTGGGGAGCCTTGTGCCAGGCCCACATTTTGGCTCTGGGCATAAGGGCAGTGGTTTGTTTTATGCTCACGGGTGTCTTAGGTGAACAAACAAGTCATTTGTTTTTATGCTTTTTTGTTGTGTAGTTACAGGGACGGCCCGGGTAACCCTCTTAGACATAATTATGAAGGGACTTTAAGAGACCTCCTGCAGTTCTTCAAGCCTAGACAACCTAAGAAGCTTTACTATCAGCAGGTATGAGTCCGAATTCACGTAACCGTGGTCGTCAGGACAAGGCTTGGGTTTTGTGGAGACGGATCTGACAGTCTCTCTTTTCTTAACAGCTTAAGATGAAAATCACAGACTTTGAAAATAGACGAAGTTTTAAGTGTATTTGGTTAAACAGCCAGTTTAGGGAAGAGGTACGTGCTTTTTAATGATACGAATTTTTATTTATTTTTATTTTCATTGGTGTGTGTTTAACGTTTGTCTGTCTAGCCCTTGAAAACTAAAACAACGAAAGAAGAGTGTTAGTGGCCCTCGGTCCCCCTCCTGCCACCACCACTGCTTCTCAAACTGTTTCTTCCTCTGCCCGGCCCCTGGGCAACAGCAGGGGCCTGAGAGCCGGGCGGCGGGGGTGGAGGATGCGGACACCCGCTGTTAACCGAGGGCGCGCCGTGCCCCCGTGAGGTGGTGGCTCTAGGAGGTCCGTCCCTGCTCGGACCCAAGCATTTCACCTTTGTAGCTGGGCCAGTTTTGAATGGCCGTTCACGCCATGAGCCATAAACATGCTCATCTGGGTGGATCCGTAGGCTGACATCCTCCAGTCCAACTCGGGTCGTTGTCGAGGCCGACACTCTCCCGGTGTCGCTTTGCTCAGAGAGCAGACCAGGAGGTGGCCTTCTGTGCGGGGGTTCGCTGAGACGCCGTCCTGTGAATGGCAACCTTCTGGCATCAAAGCGGCATTTCTCAGACTCCCCTGGGGTGGGGCCGGGGGTCAGAGTGTGCGCGTCGGGGCGTTCAGGGTGGGGGTGTCCTGATGGGGGGGGCTTGGGACAACTGAACATCTCGTGCAGTGTTTTCCCCTCTTCCAGCAGCGTGGGTGTGTGTGAGCAGAGACCCCCTTATGCTTTCTTTCCTCTTGCCCTTTGCTAGGAAATAACACTCTATCCTGATAAGCATGGGTGCGTCCGGGACCTGCTGGAAGAATGTAAAAAGGCTGTTGAGCTCGGGGAGAAGGCGTCAGGGAAACTTAGGCAAGTATTTCCTGAAGTCGGAGGCATCCCGGGGGAGGTGCTGGCCCCGGGCCCCGCGGCCGTGTTAGTGGACCCGTGCACAGGGGCCGACCGGCTCTCGGCCTGGCTTCTGTGACAGTGTATAAATACGTCATAGCCGAGCCATATTTCCTTCCTTCCTTCCCTGTCTCCTGATCGTTAGTAAGATGTAGTAAAGATGAGATTGGGGTAGAAAAGTCAACGCCCGGGGTGTTGGGGTGGCCCAGTCAGTAAAGCATCTGCCTTCAGCTCGGGTCCTGGGAGCGAGCCCCGTGTCGGGCTCCCCGCTTCTCCCTCGGCCTGCTGCCTTGCCTTCTTGTGCTTTCTATCTCTCTGTCAGATAAATAAATAAAATCTTAAAAAAAAAAAAAAAAGTCAACACAGTGGAGAGAGGATTGAAGTGCGTTATCAGTGGAAACTGGGCAGAGCTGCTCTTGGTTGCATTTGAGAAAACCAGGTGCTTCTGACCCATGAAGCTGATTCTCCGCCTGGAGACAGAAGCCCGGACTCGGCGGGCAGCGTGCGTGTCAGAGTCGGGCCCGCTCGCCCTGGTGCCCTGCCATCTGCTCCCAGGACAAAACAGGCCTTGGGGCTGTTTGGTTCCCGGAACGTTTGCTCCGTGATATTAATAAAAGAATGAGATCTTTATTCTCTAATGAGTGCAGGAGCAAAACACCACAAGTCCTGCCAGTTGGGGACCATCGTGGGCACAGGGCACGCAGCTCCTGGACGCTTGGTTTCCGCTCCATCCCTCCGCCCGCATGGGGCCGCGTTGCCTCGGACGCAGGGGCCGCCAACCAGGGTTGTCCAGGCTTGTGTGTGTGCTCCCCGACGATGCCCACTGTGCACCTTTCAGCTCTCTGAAGAGGAAGAAAATATGTAGCTGTCGATAGCTATTTGATAAAGAATTTCTTCTTAGGAAGCTACTCATCCATCTTTTTCCCACACAAATTGAGGCAGTTCACTCCCCCCTTGTTCTGTGCAGGCTGCTGGAGATTGTAAGCTACAAGATTATTGGTGTGCACCAGGAAGACGAGCTGTTAGAATGCTTATCCCCAGCGACGAGTAGAACGTTCCGAATCGAGGTAACCGGCCCTCCCTGTGGGTGCCCTGACCAGAGCGACGGCCACCCGCCTCCCTCCTCCAAGGGCACTGATTTGCGGGCGCGGCCCCAGTGCCATGCGTGGTACCAGTAGAGGCCGTTCCTTGCAGCTACTTTGCTCTTACACATTTTGGGAAGTTAATGTTTCATTGTGACAGAATTTACATAATGTAGAATTCTGCTCTCTCAGCGCTTCAGGCGTGTGCTGCTGAGCGGCCCTCCCCGCCCTATGTGTCTGCGCATGTCGGTCCCCTTCCCACACAGCTCCCCGCCTGCTCTCCCCTGCCCCAGGCACCATGTCTTTGACTGCCAGCGGTCCCCATATATGTAGGGTCGTAGACGGCTTGTGCTCAGGAGTGAATTCTGAATACGGGCCACAAGCACATCTTCTGGCCAGAAGCTGGGGCTCTGTGTTGACGGAGGAGTGGCTGGAATTTCCAGTGACGTCATTCGGTCTCCCCAAACTCAGAGTTTCTTTAAGAAAATGCAGATGCCGGGTGCCTGGGTGGCTCAGAGGGTTAAGCCTCTGCCTTTGGCTCAGGTCATCATCTCAGGGTCCTGGGATTGAGCCCCGGATTGGGCTCTCTGCTCAGCGGGGAGCCTGCTTCCCTCCCACCCCCTCTGGCTGCCTCTCTGCCTGCTTGTGATCTCTCTCTGTCAAATAAATAAATAAAATCTTAAAAAAAAAAAATGCAGATGCCTTCCACCTCCAAGGTCTCATCCTAACAAGACCCGGACGTGGTATTGGGCCAAGATGAGCCTCAGCTGCGTTGTCGGAGCAGCGAGTCAGAAGCGAATGCGGCCTTGGTGTGCATGGACCGCGTCGCTCAGCTGCGTGTCTCCTCTGGGTCTGCAGGAAATCCCTCTGGACCAGGTGGACATAGACACGGAGAACGAGATGCTGGTCACCGTGGCGCACTTCCACAAGGAGGTGTTCGGGACGTTTGGTGTTCCGTTTCTGCTGAGGATACACCAGGTGAGGGCCGGGCTGCGAGGTCGAGGACCCACCGCCCCTGGTGCTGTGGGCTTCGCGCTGCCGAGCCGGGGCCCCTGCCCGCCGGGCGGATGCGGAGCTCCGCTGGCGTCCACGCGGGCCGCACGCAGGTGAGTGTGCGCACACGTGTCCTTCACCGTCCGCAGGGCGAGCACTTCAGAGAAGTCATGAAGCGGATTCAGAGTTTGCTGGACATCCAGGAAAAGGAGTTCGAGAAGGTGCTCGCCTTGGGCACTTGGGAGGGGTGTACGGGCCGCGCCCCGAAGTCTCGGCTCAGGAAGCAGCTGAGACTTGGGCCAGAGGGGAGCGTTTGCTTGTGCCTGGAATTCACGGAGGAGGGCCCTTCTGTCTTTCAGTTTAAATTTGCCATTGTGATGATGGGCCGACACCAGTACATCAACGAGGATGAGTATGAAGTGAACTTGAAAGACTTTGAGCCCCAGCCTGGTAAGCGCCCTTCCACGGGCTGCGCAGAGGGCGGCCCACCCCGGGTTCTGGTGGCGTCTGTGCATGTGAAGCGGGAGGAGCGGTGTGTGGCCACGGTCACGTCGGTGGCTCACTGGCAGGGCGTACCGGGAAGCCACTGGCACGGTCTGTGAGGGTGGGTGGGGCTTGGCTCCAAGCCCCAGCTTCCCCGGGAGCCGCCCCAAGGGCCGCTGGCCCTGCCGCTCCTGGGCTTGCTGTCCGTCCAGTCTCAGCCGTGTCTCTCTCTCCACCAGGTAACATGTCTCACCCTCGGCCTTGGCTAGGGCTCGACCACTTCAACAAAGCCCCAAAGAGGAGTCGCTACACTTACCTGGAAAAGGCCATTAAAATCCATAACTGACTTCCTTACCCAGTGTGTGCAAGGCGAGGGGCCGTGCGTGGGTGTGTGCCCCTTTTTAACAGCCTAGAACTTTGGTCCACGTGCACTCTGTCCGAAGTCTTCAGCAAGAGGGTTTGCTGCTGATGTTAATTTTATTTTGTTGAGGCTGTTCAGTTTGGCTTCTCTGTATCTATTGACTGCCCTTTTTGAGCAAAATGAAGGTGTTTTTATAAAGCTTGGATGCCAATGAGAGTTATTTTACGGTAACCACAGTGCAAGGCGACCGCCAGCATAACGGGGGTGGAAGGGGCGAGGGCCGCGAGGCTCTGGCGAGAGGCCTCTGGTGTGTTCCCAGCGGGCGGAGGCCGCCCGGCTGCCTTCCTGGGGTCGCGGTCTCCGGCCCCGCCGCTGGGCTCGCGTGGAGGCTCGTCTGCCCTGTTTCCCTCCGTTCTACTTGCCATGACCTTCTGTGCATCTGTAAAGGCAAAACAGAGAAACTCACAACCTAATAAATAGTGCTCTTTCCTTCACTGCGTGTACTGTCCCCCTTCCTCGGTCCTCCTCCCGCTGCCTGGGTCTCCGTAAACGTGTCTCAGCCGCCAGCCACCAGCATTCCGCAGCCGCGCACACTGTGGAGGCGCCGGATACGGATGCGGGCCTGGTGGGTGGTCCCGGGTCTTTCTGTTCACTTGGAAACACCGGGCAGATCGAGGTGTGCTCTGCTGCCCCTCGGCAGGCCTAGCGAGCTCACCGTCCCTGCAAGCAGTGAAGCGGGTGTCAGTAGAAGTTCTCGAAGCGGAACAGACGGAATGAGACGAGGAGGGCCTTTTAGCAAAGAGGGCATGCTCACTAGTGGTCAGTAAGCTGTCGACTTTGTAAAAAAGTTAAAAGAAAAAAGAGAAATGAAATTGTATATTTAATGAATGAACATGTACAATTCGCCACTGGGAGGAGGTGACTTTGTTGGGTGCATTTAAGTGACTGTCACTGATGTTGATACTCATTGTGTGTAGTTTTATCTCAGTCCCAGGCTTGTTTCCTTTTCTTTTGGAGCTAATGCTGGCTGCGCGTCTAGTTTTGAGTGCAGTAAAATAGAATCAGCAGATCACACTTATTTTTCATCCTTTCCAGGATTTTTGTTTGTTTCTGTAGCAGCAGTGTACACCAACTCTTCCTGTATATTGCCTTTTTGCTGGAAAATGTTGTATGTTGAATAAAATTTTCTATAAAACCTACAATCCGCTGAGTGGCGTGGAGGTTGAGGGAGGTCTCTGTTCCCCCTGCTGGTCGTGTTGCTCACGGATGGTCCTGGCTTCCTGGGGTTTTTGGATTTTGCCTTCCATTTAAGGCGAAAATGGACCGTTTAAGCTCAAGCAAGAGGAGGTTTTCCGGGAGGAACCCGGGCACACAGGAGGCGGCTGGAAATATTACTGGAACGGTGGGAAGTGATGCCCAGACCCGTCCGCGCAGGTTCCTGGGCTCTGCGCTGGTCTCAGATTCAAAATGACTTGTTTCCAGGTTTCCACGGCCTCGTGTGTGTCTTCGCTCCCCAGGAGCTGTCTCCCGAGGCGCGCGGGTGGCACGTTGCAGGGGTGTCCCGTGCCCGCCCCGAGCCGTCCTGCCGTAGGAGGAGGTGTGGCCAGGCCAGCGAGGCCTTTGTCTGTGTATGACTTTGGGCATCATCATGTGGTCGATCTTCTGTTTTCACTTTGGCCGTGGCTCGGTTCTGGTCGGGGAGCTGGCAAGTGTTGTCCCCAAAGCTGTTGAGTGTTCTTACGAAGGGCTGGCCGTGTGGACGTGTTCTGCGTTTGCTTGTCCGTTCCCTCCCAGCTGGGGGCTTGAGTGTCCGAGTTGATAAAATGTTCTTTGGGGCACGGGGTGGAACTGCCTTTAGCTCATTCTAAACCCCGAGGACGTTCCCGTCTGTTGACGGCCATCTGACTCCCCAGACAGATGCGTCCCTTGGGAATGTGATGGCACGTGAATGTGACCTGCACGTGGGCGCCGTGGGCAGAGAGAAGCGGCCTCGCTTTGCCAGGGAGGAGAGGTCAGTCTTGCCTTTGCCTTCCCTCAGGGCTCCCTGCAGGGAGGAAGCGCCGTCCCACGGGGGCTGCAGGGGCGTCTTTGGACCGCGTTGCTGGCCTTGCTCGGAGCGCCAAGGCCGCAGTCTCGGGGATCCCCGCTTCCAGTGGGGTGGGGGCGGGTGTAGCCGCGGTGGTGGCCGGTGGGGTCTGCGTTCGGACCGACGGCAGGTGCGGCTCTGGTGCTGAACGAGGCCGCAGGGTGAGGCACCCCGACCGCGTTCTGTGTTGGACGCGGGACAGCAGACTCTCAGGACCGTGTCTTCCCAGGCGGGCCTCGGCCAAGGCTTTCCCGCCGCGTGTCCCCGTTGGCTTTGAGGCGCGGCGGAGGTGCGTGTGTGGTGTTGGGGACGGACACCCGTGCGGAAAGCACCGTGCGGGACAGACGCTGGCGTTGGGGCCTCGGCTCGGCTCAGCGCTGCTGCCCGAGTCTGGGAGCGGCCACCCCGTCTTACGAAGCCTGGGTTCCAGCAGAACTCGATAAAACTGGGCAAGGGCCCCCCGACCCCGCCGTGGAGGGGCCGGGAGCCGGGGCGGTGTTTGGTGGCTGGAATGGTCGGTCGGTGGTTGGCCTGTGTGGGAGCGGCTGTCCAAGATCACCCTTGACGCCAGGCCTTGCCCCTGATGGACACCACAGACGGCTGTGTCTGACGTCGTGTGAGAGCCTTGTGCCCCCGAGGAGTCCAGTCAGGGGGCCGCAGTCTCTCCCTGCATCTGGCTGTGTCTGCGTGGCCCGGGGCCCCAGCCGCAGCCAGTGTGCCTGCTGAGCCCCGGACGTGCCGCCCGAGGGGCTGAAGGTGGGTTTTTAATTTAACTTAAATTGCTGCAAGTCGTTAATGAGCTCCACTGTGTTAGAAAAGCCGTTCACTTTTTTTTTTCTTTTTTAGGATTTTATTTATTTGACAGAGTACAAGCGGGGGAGCAGGAGAAGCAGGGATCCCCGATGGGCTCCATCCCAGGAGCTTGGGATCATGACCTGAGCCGAAAGCAGATGCTTAACTGAGCCACCCAGGCGCCCCTGGAAAAGGCTGTTCTAACCCAATTTTCCCTATGTTACGGGTTGTTCCAGCAGTTAGTTCACTTGGAGCCTCTACTTAAAACCTAAAACAGGGGCGCCTGGGTGGCTCAGTGGGTTAAAGCCTCTGCCTTCAGCTTGGGTCATGATCCCAGGGTCCAGAGATCAGGCACCATGTCGAGCTCTCTGCTCATCGGGGAGCCTGCTTCCTCCTCTCTGCCTACTTGTGATCTCTGTCTGTCAAATAAATAAAATCTTAAAAAAAAAAAAAAAAAAAAAAACACCAAAAAAACCCAGAACCTAAAAACTAGTGGGTTTGCCTGACCTTTTCATGAGTGCAGAGACTTCTGGGGCTCTCATTGGATGGGAGCAGAGTTAAGATGGGGCCTCCCGAGCTCCTTTGCCTTGCCAGCAGGGGACGGGAGCCTGTGTGGACTTGCTTTCCCACCTTTCCCTTTGTGGCCCTTTGCGGAAGGCTTTGAAGCCAGGCCCACGGGGTTCTCAGAGGGGTCGGAGCAGAACTGTAGGGCGGGTCCCTGTAGGTCTGCCCACTGATGGAGGGATCCAGGAGTGGGCACGCGTGTTCATACCACCATCTGCCTGGAGCTGGTAAAGGCTCGAAGGTGTGATAAAAGGCGCCTGGGTGGCTCAGTCGGTTCAGCTTCTTATGCCTTTGGTTCAGGTCATGATCGCAGGGTCCTGGGATCGAGTCCCGCGTTGGGCTCCCTGCTCAGCAGAGTCTGCTTCTCCCTCTGCCTCCTGCTCCCGGTGCTTGTGCGATCACTCGCGCGTTCTCTCTCATAAATCAGTCTCGGAGAGGAAAGTGTGCTACGATGCTGGGAGGGAAAGTACACTTGGAGCCCCCATGGCACTTAACCTGTCCCTTCCTCACTGGTGAAGAGCCCCTTCAGGCTCCTTTTCGCAAAGTCAGCCTCGCAGTGGGCGGGCGGCAAAGATGGGTCCAGGGCTGTGTGTGGCTGCTGCCTGGGGTGCTTGCTTTCAACCCCGGCCTGGGCCCTCACCTCTGCCCACAGCCTGGCTCGGCCTGAGTGCCCACAGCTACCTGCAGTGGCCCAGCTTCCGCGAGCGCTCCTGGAAGTGGGGGGGCCCCCCTCCTGACGGAGGCTCGCTAGAGAACTGCTGGGCTCACGGCTGGGTGCCGGCCCGAGCTGCGTAGGACCTCAGGGGCCCACAGCCTCGGAAGAAGGGTTCGGTGACGGCTGAGCCAGGCCAGTGATGGAGGACCCCAGACCCCGGCGCCTGAGGCATCGTGAGCGGCGCCGCACGCACGGTGAACCTGACCTAGGATGGACCGCTCCTGGCTACAGACCCACCTGGGGGTCCCAGTCCACGCCAGCAAGCGGCTCGTTGAGCCCGGGACCCGAACACCGCCCTCGGGGTGCATCCGGCCTTGGCCGTGACCGCAGAGCCGGGCACGCCTCGGACTCCCCACAGGGCCCGGGCAACTCCACACAGGTGTGGGGCTCCTGCAGACCCAAGACAGGCCCAGTGCGGGGAAGACGGCTCCTGCGTGCTGCTGCTCGCCGTCATTGCGTCCCGCCGTCCCCTTCAGCTGCGGAGCCCAGGTGGGTGGCCCCCGTGTTGTCTCCCTGTGCCCCCACACTGTCCTGATGAGAGACGGGTCCCTAGGTACTGCGTGACCAATGTGTCACATGCTCTAGGGCTCTGCAACTCCTGGTTGCTGGAGTGGAGGCCCCCCTGCCTGGGTCTCCGCAGCTACAGGCTGGGGGAGGGAGCATCACAGCAAATAGCTTTTTTGTTTTTGTTTTTTTAAATTTAACTCCTAAGAGGGACACTCAGTTCAGTTTCCCTCCTGCCCTCTAATTCACTCACTTCCCTTCCCCTTCTATAGGAAATGTATTTTCCTTGAAAAGGTGGGTAACATTCATCTTATTTTGCAAAATAAAATTCCCTCGTGGGGGCACCTGGCTGGCTCAGGCCGAGGAGCGGGCTCTCGGCGTTGTGAGCTCGAGCTCCACATCAGCTATAGAGATCAACTAAACTAAAATCATTAAAAGCAAAAGCCCTCCCTTTGTCGCGTCCCAGATTTCCCTCTAGGCTCTCCCCAGCCCCACCCCAGCCCCTGCAGCCCCCGTGTCCCCAGAGGGAATCCCGCACCTGTCCTAGGCATATACACACACACCCCCACCCCCAGCCGGAGGTGCGGAGACGTTCTCCGAGATGCCGAAGCTTGACCTGACGGGAAGGGGCTGGGAAAGGAGTCATCACGTGCACAGCAGTTTCTAAGGGGTCAGATCGGTACTCGGGAGCCTGCGGGGGGGCGGTGACCTCCCTCCCCGTGGCTACCTGAGCACCAGCTGAGCTCTCTGTGCGAGCCCCCCGGGCAGGAGGGACCCCAGCAGGACACACACACGAAGGGCACGCAGCAGACATTTATTTTGTGCGTGTTCACAGGCGATGGTAGCGGAAGAGCTCCTGTCGGCACACGGGACACGTGTGCTTCACGTCCATCAAGCTGTCCACACAGAAGGGGAGGAAGCAGCAGCCCAGGAAGCACCTGCAGCGACAGCAGCAGCGGGGTGTAGGCATGGGGGTCCCCCTCGTGGAGGGGGCAGCCCTGCGGTTCTCCCCAGGGGTCCCCGCTGGCTTTGCTCCTGCCCCGTCACCCCCAGGGTTGCTGGGGACCCTGCCCGTCCATGCCCCGTGGCTGCCCCCCCACCCCAAACCCTACACGCCCGATGCCCTGCAGAGGCGGGGGGGGGCACTCACCCAAAGATGAAGAGGCCGGTACACAGCATCCAGGTGAGGACCCCTGGGACTGGGGTGGTCACTGTGATGATGTAGTTCCCGCAGTACTGACATATGGACCGTATGGGAGTGGCAGTCCCCATCCTAGGCAAGCTGGTGAACACTGCTGGGGACGGGGGAGGCAGCTCAGACCCTGGCTGCCGCCTCACCCTCTCTAGTGTCCTGCTGGCCGGGCCCTCCTGCGGGTTTTCCGTGCTCCCCTGAGCGCCCAAGGCCCCCTGTATGGGCTCTGGCTTTGTCTCACAGCCCCGTGTCCCACCACCCACTGTCACCAGCCTTTGGGACCCAGGGGCCTGCCTACATCGAGGCACCCAGGGAATCTGGGAGCATTTCTGGGTTTAAATCCAGCCCCTACAAGTCAGCAAGCCCCCCCGGACAGCACGCTGCACCGTCCCCTTTCCGGGGTGTCCGTGACAGCTAGAGTGGCTCTGGAATCCCTGTCCTAGGTAGAAAGCTCCAACCCCTTGGCGAAGTGCGGCGGGAAGGCAAAACTGAGAAGCTGCTGGCATTCTCGTGTCCTCTGGCATTTGCACACTGGGGCAAAAAATGTGTCCGGCTATTTAAACACCTCGGCCATTTCTACAGTCTTGGGTGTGTGGGGAAAGGGCTCTGGTGGTGGCTGAGTTCGTTAAGGGAATAGTCCCGGTGAGCTTTAGTGTTCTGGCCACGGACTCAGGGTCGGGGCTGGACAGCCGTCTGCAGCTTGTGGCCTCTGGGGCCGGAGGGGGGCGGGGAGCGGGGACTTGGAGCTCCAGAATCTCAGCAGACGAGATCCCTGGCAGGGCAGGGAGCTACGAGAAGAACCGTGTGGCTGGTACGCGCGTCCCTAGTGGTCTCTGGCTCTGAGGGGGTCTTCTCCATCCTGTCCACGGGGAACGCACAGCCCCGCCCCGCAGCGCTCTACCCTTGGAGACCTCTGAAGTTCACACTCATGAACCTGGGGGAGTGGGGGCTGCCTGCTCCGGTTGGTGGGGGGCTCTCACCAAGATTTCACTCCCAGAGCCCTTCCTGAGTGCCCACCGTGGACCAGCCCCCGCCACCCCCCGATTTCCCATCGGAGAGGAGGTGCTGGTGGGGCAGAGTCTCGGCAAGTGGTCAGGGTGGTTTGAGTCTGAGCCCAGGAATGTGAGTGGGGACGGGGTAAAGGCACTCACCTGGCTGAATCCCCTGGGCGCCTTGCACGTACATCGGGGGAAGAACGTGAGTTCCTGGAGGCGGAGGAGGGGGTGGCCGGGGCGGCGGGGGCGGGGGCGGCGGCGGCTCTTTGGGAGAGAGGAAGGAAACCGACCCTCAGATCCCAGGGCTTGCGGCATGCCAGGCGCCAAGCGGACAACGTGGCCAGCCCGAGGACGCCACCCACTTTACAGGAGGGCAAGCTGAGGCCTGGAAGAATGAACACCCGTGGCCAAAAGGCACAGATGGAGCAGCCGCGGTTTGAACCCAGACGTTCCTGGCTCCACGTGTGTCCTCAGGTCCTAGGCTGTAAGAGCTTCCTGGAGGCACGGCCAAGAAGCCGAGGATACGGAGAGCACCGGGCCCATAATCTCTTCAAAAAAAAAAAAAGAGGCTCAGTTGGTTAAGCGTCTGCCTGCGGGTCAGGTCATGATCCTAGGGTCCATCGAGCCCCAAGTCGGGCTCCCTGCTCAGCAGAGCGCCTGCTTCCTCTCTCTGCTGCTCTGTCAAATAAAATAGAATCTTTAAAAAAAAAAAATCTTGAGCATTTGTTCTGTGCCCAACTCAGCTGACCCTTCTCACGTACCTCACTCCATTGACCTGCCGTGTGGTATCACTGCAGTTTTGCAGGTGGGGAGACCAGGCTCAGAGAGGTTAAGTAACTTGCCTGAGGTCCCCCGCAGGTATGAAAGTTGAGCACACCCATCTCCAGAGCACATGCCTCTGGACGGGACAGCTCCGAGGGGGGGCAGTGTTTCACCTCCTGCGTCTAGGACCGTACGCCTGCCCACACTGCTCCCAGCCTCGTTCCCTCCTGCCCCACAAGGGGCCTTGCATCCCATGTGGCTGCCAACCTGGCCCCCAGCTCCCAGCCTATGGCCGGTCCCCGAGGCAAGGGCAAGGCTGTCTGGACACGGAATTCTGGGATCCCGAAACCCAGAGTGTGGTCGGGGAGGGGGAAGACAGGAACCCCATCATCATGACCGTGTGGCCGACGGGTGGGGGGGGGTCCACGTGTGTCTATGGGGAAGCACACCCACCCGTCACACGGAGACCTGCCTCTCCCAGGGGAGGGTCGCCTCGCAGCTTGAAGCGGGCAGCCGGGATCCCCCCACAGTGGCCACAGCCGGAGCACAGGAAGCCCCTCCTCACTTAGGCCACACAGACTAGACTCCCGGGGACAGGTACCCCCAAGCAGCCCCACCTGCTGGGTTTTGTACCCATTTTATAGATGAGGAAAGCAAAGGCCAGGGAGGAAGTAACCAGTTACCTGGCCTCACAGGGAGTGAGCAGCTGCCAGCCCTGCACCAACTAATCCTGTCTCCCATTTTCCAGATAGAAAATGGATCCAAAGAGATTGAGTGACTTGGCCAAGATCTCATCAGCAGGGCCAGGACCCCTGAACCGGCCACCCCTGCCAATCTGGGCTGTCTGGCAAAGGGGGCGGGCGGGGGGACAGCAGGGGCAGGTTGTACCTGATATGTGGGAACTATTTCTCTTCTTCCTTGACTTTTTAACACTTTTAAGAGAGGACATGGGATGATGGAGACCCCACTTTGCCCCACGTTGGGTCACACGGTCCCCAGGTTGGTGAGGGACAGCAAGAGGCCAGGATTCAGCCCCCAGCTGAGCGAGAGGACCCAGAGCTTCCTCTCCTGCTCTCTGTGGGCCCCAAAGCCAGCCTGTCACCCGGAGCCGGGGTGGGGGGGGGCTCTCACCTTGGGGAGCGTTCCATCTTGGTGCTCCAGGCGTCCTGTGTTCTAGCAAAGGTATCCGGGCAGCATCGGGTTCCGGGTTCTGAGCGGCCGAGCGCTTGTCTCGAGTCCCCATGATGCCTGGTTGTCCTCGGACCAAGAGTGTGGGCCCCCCTGGCACCCCCTGCCAGGCCTGGCTTGGGCGGAACAGCCATTGTGATGTGCGCCCTCACAGTGGCCGAGGGCTGGGCTCTGGCTCCTCTCTGCAGGAGGGCGGGGCGGCTCCCAGGGCGGGGGGCCCTTCTCCCCTGGCCCACGGCCCTTCTTGGAGGCCCAGCCGAATCCAGCCCCGAGTTCCCAGAGTGCAGGGGGCAGGGTCAGAGGCCACCAATCCAGACACTTAAACATAGGAATCCAACAAGCGCTAGTGATTCTGCTTTGAGGAGGTCATCCCACTGGGTGCCAACAGCCAGCAGTGCGGACGTTTGCGTCCTGTTACCGAGAAACGTAGGGAGGCCTATGGACACAACTACACGCACACGTGCGCACGCACACGTATGGGCACGTTGCACACACAGATGTGGTGTCTCCACGCAAGCCCCACCACCTCCCTCGCCTGCGGAGCTGTGTGAGTTTGGGCCAGATGCTAACTCTTCCCCAACCCCCCATCCCCTGGCTTCCTCAGCTGTAAAAGGGGGTGCTAGATGCTGCCGTACAGGACGGTGAGGAGATCAGATGAAACGCGCCGGGCACGGAGAATGAAGCCAGGCTGGTATTATTACCGCAAAATGATCATTGGCCAGAAGAGCCCAGAAGACACACTCCCAACTGCAGGAGGC
This sequence comes from Lutra lutra, assembly GCF_902655055.1. Classification (NCBI taxonomy): domain Eukaryota; kingdom Metazoa; phylum Chordata; class Mammalia; order Carnivora; family Mustelidae; genus Lutra; species Lutra lutra. The sequence goes on along the minus strand of NC_062295.1, from coordinate 7,168,036 downwards.
AGCTTGTGTGTCCAGAGCTGGTTCGGAGCTTTAACTAGGGGTCACGGCCAGTGAGAACAAGACCAGGATTTGTGCCAACAAAGGCACGAAGGGAGGGCTGTGTGCTCGGGCACTAAACTCTGTCACAAAATGACGGGGACCAAACGTTATGGTGGTTTCGGGGGGAGGTGGGTCTTCCCATAGGACCCAGTAACACTCTTCCTAGAAGTCCATCCCAAAGACCAGCAGAAGTATCAAGTGACATTGGCACAGGGCTAGTGGGGACAGCAGAAAAGACTCAAAATAACCCAAATGTCCATGCACAGCTACTCTGAAACTACCCAAAATAAAGGAAGGAGGGGAGGAAGGGAGGGAGGGAGGGAGGGAGGGAAGAAAAGAGGAGAGAAGGAGAAAAGAGAATACATTTCATAAATGACCGTGGGGTAGTCTCTCCAGGACACATCGCTAAAAAACCAAGACGTTAAATATCACTCTAACTACGTAAGAATAGTTACATATATACTGTGCGTGTGCACGTGAAGAAATGGGGAGGGATATACTTATCTCCAGGATGATCCTCACCGCCTGTTACACAGGAACTCAGGATCTACTGATTAAGTAAATACAAACAAAATGCCCAAGACAAAAGAATGAGTTTTAAAAACTAAAGGCTGATGCTGAGGGAGCGGGGGTGGGGTGGGGGGGTGGGAAGCAGGTTTTCTCCACGCCTTGCTTTGCAGGTTTGACTTTGGAACCCCATCATTCCTTTTACTAATTTACAAGGAAGCACGGACAAAAGAAAAAAGCAACAACGAACAACGGACGGCGACGGAAAACAAACAAACGCGGCTGTATATAAAGATTTCTTCCACGGGACACAAAGCACAAGCCATAAAAAGAAAAAAAGAAAAACTCGAAAGACGACTTCATCAAAGCACCTGCTCTTCAAAAGACACCGTGGGGAAGGAAAAAAGCGTAGCCGCAGGCAGGAAGTAGCAGCAGGACAGGTATCCAGTCTATAAAAGAACTCCAACTTAGCAATTTTAAAAATTCAATGTAAAAGTGGACAGAAGACCCAAACGGGCACCCAGGTTGCTCAGTCAACTGGTTAAGCGTCTGCCTTCAGCTCAGGTTGTGATCCCAGAGTCCTGGGATCGAGCCCAGCGTCGGGCTCCCTGGTTGGCGGGGAATCTGCGTCTCCCGCTGACCCTCTCCCTGCTCCTGCTCTCTGACTCTCAAATAAAGAAATAAAATGTAAAAAAAAAATTTTTTTAAAAGACCGAAGCAGACACTTCACAAAAGAGAATACAGGCGTGGCATAGTAGACACGAGAAGGCATCTGGCATCACTAGCCACCCGGGAAATGTGAAAACTGTAGGGTCCCCGGGTTAAATTTTTAAAAACAGACAATCCTAATTGTCGACAATGGGTAACCTCATATGCTGCTGGCGCGAGTGTGAAATGACACGTCACTTTGGAAGGCTGCAGTTTCTTACAAAGGTAAACACAGCCCACGTGTGACCAGCAATTCTGCTCCCAAGATTTCTGCCCAGGAGAGAGAAAGACACATGTCCAGAGAAAGACGCACATGAGAAGATAAACAGTAACTGTCTTCCTCATCACCAGAATTCAGAAGACCAGATATGTGGGAGCAGATGAGTGGATACGATACCAGGGAATGCTGCTCAACAGAAGAAGGAATTACAGGGGCGCCCGGGTGGCTCAGTGGGTTAAGCCTCTGCCTTCGGCTTGGATCATGATCCCGGGGTCCTGGGATCAAGTCCTGCATCGGGCTCTCTGCTCGGCGAGGAGCCTGCCTCCCCCACTCTCTCTGCCTACTTGTGATCTCTGTCTGTCAAGTATATAAATAAAATCTTTAAAAGAAAAAAAAAAAAAAAGGAATTACAATCTACTTGGCAAGATGCGTATGCGTCAAAAATGACTCTGAGCGGGAGCCTGGGTGGCTCAGTGGGTTAGGCCACTGCTTTCAGCTCAGCTTGCGATCCCGAGTCCTAGGATTGAGTCCCGGGATAGAGTCCCGCATGAGGATCCCAGCTCTTGGGGAGTCTGCTTCTCCTTCTGACCTTCTCCCCTCTCATGTTCTCTCTCTCTTTCTCAAATGAGTAAATAAAATCTTAAAAAAAAATTTTTTTTTAGCAAAACAAAACAAAACAAAACAAAGAAACCAAAACAACAACAATAAAACCTGACCTCACATAGTACATTAGCTGGTGATTCTATTTGTTTGGGGTTCTAACGCAGACCAAGCTAAGCTCCAGGGAGGGAACTCAAAACAGAGGTTGCTTCTGGGCTGGAGAGTGGAAGGTTGACTGCAAAGGGCACAAGAGAACTTGATAAAATGATGCAAAGATGACTGTCATGACTACATAACTGTACTCATTTATCCAAACTCCTGGAGCTTGCACCCCTGGATTATTAAAAAGGTAAAAAGGCACCCCAAATTCTCATCATGTGCCACCAGTGGGAGCACACACAGTCTGGAAGTCTCTTGCAAACCTAACCCTAAACCTATCCTATGACCCGGATATATCATGCCTAGGCGCTTCCTCAGGAGAAGGGAGACATGTCCCTAAGAAGAGAGTCCTAGCAGTTTTATTTAAGATAGCCTCAAACCAGGCGCCTGGGTGGCTCGGTCAGTTCAGTGTCCAACTCAGCTCAAGTCATGATCCCATGAGATCAAGCCCCATGTCGGGCCTTAAGATTCTCTCTCTCCTTCTCCCTTTGCCTCTTCCACCTCCCCACCTCTAAAAAAAAACCTGGAAACCACTCTGGTGCTCATAAACAAGAGAAGAGATAAACTGTGGGATATTCACAGGCTGGACGACTACTCACCAAGGAGAAGGCATCCTTCACGGAACCACATAAACAAACTGCAAACGCATCGTGTGAAAGCAGCCTTCCGCAGGCGTGCATACTGTATGGTCCCATTTCGATGGACGTCCTGGTAAGACACACGTCACAGAAGCAATCAGAACAGTGCCTGCCAACAAGGGTGTGGACTCAGTAACAGAAAGGGCTTGAGGGAACTCTGGGCTGGTAGAGACATCCCATGTCTTGGCAGGGGTTGGCACTACACAGGTGCTCGCACTCGTCAAAGCTCATGGAGTGGTACGCTGAGATCTGTATCCTTCCTGACAAACGTTTTCAAAAGCTGCAGACGGACACTGAATTCTAGTTAATGACCTGTGGGAGCTGACGTGTTGAGGAGCAAAGTGTACGACCATCTGCAGCTCACTTTTAAAGTCATGGGAAGGTAAGAGGGGTTGATGGATTCTTGGATACCTCCGTGAAAACATGAACCCTGCAAAACGGTGACAGCTGCAGAATCGAGGTGGTGGGTCTGGGGGTGTTCACCATCATTTCCACTTTTCTGCATGCTTGCGTTTTTTTTTTTTTTTACAGTAAAATTGGGAGAGGGCAAAAAGTAATTAAAGGGAAAAAACTCTCTAAAAGAGGAAAACAAAAACAAATACAACTTGCATGTCAATTTGATGGCAAAACTACAGAGCAGACGGACTTAAATGAGGCAGCACAGTGCTGTAGAATTTATGGGCAAAATTACACTTGATCCACAGGATCATCCTCTGAGATCTCTGCCCACCCCACGAAGGGGCAGCAGCGATCTGCTCCTCTACGGCCAAGGCTGATGGAATCTGGTGGAAGCTTGACCCAGGTTAGGTCACCCCAATCTCCCTGTGCAGGACTCTGGAACTGGGGCGGAAGTAGACCACTGGGTTTCTGCTGTTTGCATGAACTATGGGCATTCAAACCTAGTGGCTGTGGGGAGCTTTCATTCCTAGAAAGAACGGTGCACGTCTCCCTTTTGTGACGGGAATGCAGCTACACGACAACTGGCATTGGGAGGGAGAATGGGGACCGTCGCTACAATCTACCGTATGGAGAAATAGAGAGTAGTAAGCGCTCAGTGAGCATCTGCTTTGTATGTGTATCACACGTGCAGGCAGCAATTCCCGGGAGGCCACAGCGCCACCTGCTGGCCACAGTTATTCCAGAGGCTGGGTCCTACAGCGCCACCCGCTGGCCACGGTTATTTCAGCGGCTAGGTCCCACAGCGCCACCTGCTGGCCACGGTTATTCGAGGTTGGCTCCCACAGCGCCATCTGCTGGCCACGGTTATTTCAGAAGTTGGGTTGCTCTCCAGAGAACCGGGAGGGAGACTGGGTACCGCGCTCTCAGGCTGCACATCTTCCCCTTCAACGAGATCAGCTTCTTCCGAAGTATCAGCTGCTCGCAGGGTGCCAGCTGTGACGTGTGGTAAGCGCAAAGGTGCCATCTTCAAAGGGGCGGGGGGAGTCCGGGTACACAGGCGGGGGTGCATGGCCTAAAGGTGCCCCACACACCATGAGCACAAGAGATCTGTGCGCTACTACAGCCCTTTCTCAGCTGATGGGAAAAAAGCATCCTGAGGAAGCGCTCCCGTAACTCTCACAAAGATGTCATCACGAGCACCACCTCTCTGGTGGGGACCTGACTCCCGCCCCACCTCCTCAGCTGTCCCTCTGATCGCTCTCTCTTGCTCTCTTACCAGTAACTGTGACGCCCACATCCCTGAGTCCTGCAACCTCTGGTCCGGCATTTCTGCCCACGGGCCCAGTCCCCTTCGCTCCCATGATGACAGCTCATCGTCATCTCTTCTGGTCAGTGGCAGGGTGGGGGCATGTCCTCTGGAGCCTGTGCACACCCCTGTACGTACTGGTGTGCTGCTGCATCCCCCAGCACCCAGCATGCAGAAGGTGCTCGATTAATGTAGTTTGTACGAATGACCGAGTGAAGGAAGGAACAAACGAGCCGTTGCTGCTCTCATCCAGCCCACCTTATTTGGCTTAAAATCCGTTGGATATCCTACCCCAGGAAACAGGGTCTTTGTAAAGGGTTGAGGCCATGCAAGATGGGGGACAGGGCTGGGGACAGTCTCCTTCCTGAGGGATTTTGGGGACGGCGGAACCCCTCACACAGGGCTGAGATCCAGGCTGTGCCTCTGCACCGGGATCCTCTGAGAGCGAGTGAAGGAGGGAGCTGATGGGCTGGGCTCTCAGCAGCCTCCCTGTGGCGACGGCCACCAGGGGGCAGCATCAGGCTGCACAAGTCAGCCTGGCCTCCTCCCTCCAGGCTCTGTGGGGAGATGTCCCCATCCTGTCCCTTCCCCCTGCTCCCGTCACCCTCCCTTCAGGGCTTGTCCAGTGCCGTCCAAGGCTGCCCTGGGGCTGAGGACTCCTGTCTTATCCTGAATCCCTCAGGCCAGGTTGGAAGGAGAGAGGGCGCGAGGCCAGCTGAAGGCCACACAGCCAGGCTGCGGTGGAGCTGGTTTAGACCCCGGTCCCTGGCACCCAGACACAGGGCCTCGTCACAAGGGAGCCAGGATGCCTGGCTGGGCTCCCTGGGGCCTCTCTGTAGGCATCAACTCTCTACCAGACTCAGGGCTCCTGGAGGACTGGTTTTTGCTGGTTCATTTTCTACCTCTGCATCCCCAAAATAAGGCCTAGCACAGAGGAAGCATGTAAAGTGTGGGCTCTGTCACTCGCGGCTGTGTGTGGCCCCGGGGACGGCATCGTCACCTCTCCGCACAATGGGTCTGATAATAATCCTCGCTGCCAACAGTGTTAGGAAGATTTCACGAGACAGTTTTACCTTGTTGTCTGATCCCTTCTGCATGCTTCTGTTCTGTCCTATTCCATCCTGCCCCTAGGCATTTGCACTTGCTGTTCCTGCTCCAAACGCTCTTCCGGTGAGCTCTGTCTACAACAGGTTCATGGATTTGGTTACTTGATCGGTACCTGCTGCTCCTACAACGTCAGCTCTGTAAGAGCAGGGACCTCCTTGATTTTGTTCACATTTGTCTCTTCAGTACCTATCACAGTGCCCTGGACACAGCAGATGCTGTCAAGCTTTGCTGCATGAATAATGGATGAAAGATATCTACGTGAAGAATCTAGCTCTGTGCCTGGCACGTAGAAAGCTTGCAACGCGTTAGCAGTTAGTAACATTAATAAGTAAGACGATAACAAGCAGAGCCACAGAAGCCAGGGCAGGAGGCAGGCCATCGCAGGAATGGCAATGAGCCTAGAGTGCTGGCAGCTGAGGGTCCTGGGAAGCCCCCTGGTCCTCTCCTGCTGTGTGACCCTGGGCACCTCACTCACCCTCTCTGGGCTGTGCTACCTTCTTGAGCAATAAGGCTCTGCAGCTGGGGGCCTGCTTAAAAAAAAAAAGGCAGTACAACTCCCCCGCCCTGCTTCCTGCTCTTCCTCTGCTCCCAGAAGGGCCCAGCTTGGGCAAGGAAGTGATGGGAGGAGAAAGGAATCCAGAGGAATGAGCTGTAACTATCATTCTTGGGCAGGTGTGGGGTGGGGCCCTCCCTTCCGTCTGCTCTGTCTGTGGGGGTGCCAGGAGCCCTGGGTGGGAACTTGCTGGGTCAAACTGGGGCATCCCCTAACCTCTTGGAGCTGAATTTCCAGCTCTGCCAACCACCCAGTCTGCTTTCTCTTCCACCCAGCTTGGGGCGCGCTGGGGGCTGGAGGAACGTGAGGAGGTGTGCACTGCTGTAGTCGCCTTGCACCAAGCCCCCTGCCTACTGGGACCAGGGAAGGAAAGCAGGGTTTCTTCTGCCTTGGGTCCCCATGGGGGCCCTCTCATTGAACAACAGGCACCTCGATGTGAGGGTGACAGGCTTACTGCTTTCCTGGGTGGCTGTCGTCCATCCCCTGCCCTAAGAACTCTGGGACAGAGCCCCCAAGCCTGCCTAGAGGAGGAGAGGGGGATCTTCTAGATAGAGAAGGCTCTTGGGGTCTGGAGAATGGCCCCAGGAGCTGTAGGGTGGGGGTGTGTGGTTATGCGTGTTTCCATCTGCGTGTGAGTGTGGGGAGATGCTGGTATTGCTTGAGACACGGGTCTGGTGGGGGGGGCAGGGCTCATCTGCATGGTGTTTGTGTGCAGAGGTTTGCACGTGGAGGTATGTGTGTGTGTGTGTATGTTCCTGCATCTGGGGTGGGCTGTGTTAATGTAGGTGGGCTCCTGTTTTTCCTCCTTCAGCCAGCAGGCATGGTCAGCTGACTTGGACCTCGTCCTGAGCAGTTTCCAGCCTCGAGGACTGCCTGGAGGGGGTCAGCCCAGGTGCAGTAGGGCTGAGGGCAGGACCCCTCCACTGGCCCCCTCCACGCAACTCTTTCTCAACTGTACACTCTCCTGCTGCCATTTTATGGAAAGGAAAATCGAGTCATCTGTCAGGCCCCTCATCCTGACAGACTTCACTGCATCCAGTGACCCTGCTGTGGACCCTATTTCTTCAGTGGGTACTTACTGGGTACCTACTATGTGTCAGGCAAACAAAACTAGGGGAGGCAGATAAGGCACCTGCCCTGGGGAGCTCACACTTTAGGGGGTACCACATTTGGTTCCAGGTGGGGGCAGAGAGTCCCCTCTTTTGAGGTGTAATGCCCAGAAAGAGGCAGTCTTGGAAGATATTGGCAAAGAGTTTCCAACTGAGGGAAGAGTGCGTGCAAAGGTCCTGAGGTCCCGTTGGGGTTGCAGTGCTGTGAGCAGAGAGACGTGAGGTTGGGCAGGGAATGCTGAGACCTGATAAGATGGCTTGGGGCTGCTGCACAGAGGGGCAGCGGCTGGAGGCAGACCAGGAACAGGGAAGTGACTGTCTAGAAAGTAGTGGCCCAAAAGAGACAAGGAGCACTAGGCAGGGAGAAGCAAGTGTTCCCAGAGCCCAAGCTCCCATCCCTGCTCCAGCCCAGGGAGACCCCTCTCTTGAGACATTGGGTGGGGTGACATATCCTGGGTAGGGGGAGGGAATTTCATCTTAAACAGCCTGCGGAATGAGAACCTTGGGGTGTCACATGGTGACATTCAGATCTCAGCCTGTCCCAGTTAGTGCTGTTTGGCCTTGGGTAAGCTGCACTGCTGATCTGAGCCTCAGATCCCCATTCGTAGAATGGGATGACAATTATTCTGGGCTGCAATAAGGCTTTAAGAAGTTCAAGTGACACACATTACGGCGTGTGGTGTGGCTGACACATTGTAGGGAGCAGAACCGGGCGGCTACTGTCATTACTAGGGCGACACTTAGATTCAAGCAAGAAGTGTTTAAAAAAGCAAATAAAAAACAATGCTTACAGTGTATCCAGCTGTGTCCTAAGCATCCATGGGTGCTCTCCCTTCTGCAACAGGACTTTCATCGAGAGGTGCAGTTGTCCCCATTTTACAGATGAGAAATGGAGGTGCCGAGAGAGGGGACCTGCTGAAGAGACACCCAGTCCTTGAGGACGACAGACCTGCAGTATCAACCCCAGGCACGGCCCCTCCCCCGTCTTCTTCCACCTCACAGATCTGCCCCTCCAGCTTGCTCGGGCTCCTTACTGGAATTTTCTTATGTCAAGTCCATCTAAAATGCTGCAGCAGACGAGTCTGGCTTTCATTTAAAGAGAAATAGGGAGTCATGGAAGGGTTTTGAGAAGGGGAGGGACATGGTGACAAAAATTCTCTCCCTGGCCAGACCTTACTTCTGTCCCCCTGAGCCCTCAGCTCTACTAGGCCTGAATTTGAGCTTCTGACCCTCTCCTGGTAGAGTCCAGTTTTGGCAAGAATCCTGTCAAGCTGGTTTAGCCAGAATTCCCTACCCTCAGGATCTGTCCAAATTCCTCATCCCCTGCCACCTCCCAGGGGATGCCTGATTGCCCTGGCCTGTCTTCTGCGAGAATCCTGCTAGGTCAGCTCAGCCAGAATCCCCCCTTCCCTCCCATACTTCCTTCTAGCAATTTCCCCGCTCACAGACCGTGCTCTTTGGCCGTAAATCTCCACTTTTCCTTGCCATATTTGGAGCTGAGCTCCCTCTCCCTCCCACAGAGCAAAGCCCCATAGCAGTGGTCCCCGCACCTTCAAGACAGTCCTGAATAAAGTCTTACTGTCTTAACTAGTGTCATAAGAATTTTTTCTTTAGCAATGGTTGGATTTATGCTTTTGAAAGCTCACTCTGGCTGCTACACAGAAAACAAGGATGGGCACTGATACTGGTGGGGGGGGGGCACAAATCATGGGAAGAGGCTGTTCTTCCTGGTGAGATGGAAGAGGCCCCAGTCATGGTGGAAAGGGACCAGGGGTGGGAGGGTAAGGGGCAGGTAGGTAGGGGACTCTCCACTTCATCCCTGCTCTTAGACCTTCCCTTCCCTGGCTGTCAGCACCTTTAAGGCCCACTCTGGCTCCGGCCACTGTACCTCACACTCCCTCTCCTCCAGTCCTAGCCCCACCACTCTCCTGCCTCAGGACCTTTGCATTTCCTCTAACCTCTCTCAGGAGTGCCCTTTCCTTATCTGCTTAATTACTGATCTTCCAGAAGATCTCAGGTCAACTAGCCCTTTCCAGAGAAGCCTTTCCTGGCTTTCCCATCCTGGGTAACTCTCCCTGCTGTGGGCACAGCAGGATCTTATACCACTGTGATTACTGATTTAAGATCTGCCTCCCCTCTATAACGTCTGGGGCGGGGACAGAACCCACATGAGTTTTGTTTAGTCCCAGGCTTGGAATAGAGTCCAGGTGCAGTAAATATTTCTCAGGTGGCTGAAGAGATCACTGGTCCTTATTGGGCAGAAAAGTTAGGCCAGTTCTCATCTGTGGCTGGCTCAAGCCGGGCCATTAGGCTAGTGCCATGGGATGGGGCCATGATGGTGGGCTGATGTCTCAGGTCGCGGGAGGCTCAAACCATGACAATTGGGAGAGAGAACTCTTCCTGGGAACTGTCTTGTCTGACAGTGCCTAGGGCAGGGCCCTCACTGAACCACGGAGGCTTATCCAGGGCACCACCTGGCACCCTCCTTATCCACCGGCCTGCTGTCTCAACAGGAGGTGACTCCTCCTGGGCGGGTACTGGGTGGGCACTTTTTAAACTCCTGGACGCTCAGCACCCCACAGAGCCTGGTCTGGGCGGCACACCCCGTGAATGACTGCAGCCCAGAAATGGACCAAACTTGGGTGTGAAATTCTCAGCGACTGTGGTTAGTTGAGCAGGAACAGGAAGGGTGTTCTTGCTGCTGTAACGAAACACCGCAGACCGGGTGGCCCAAGCAACAAACAGGGACATCTCACAGGTCTGGAGCCTGGGAAGTCCGAGATCAGGGTGTCAGCAATTTGCTTGCCGGTGGAAGACCGTCCTGCGGGCTTGTGGACAGCTGTCTTCTTGCTGTGTCCTCAGTGGTCTCTTTGTAGGCAATCAGAGGAGGAAAGGGCCGCACGACAGGCAGAGACTGAGAGGCAGGCAGAGTCGGGGGCTCCGGCAGGGCCCAGAGTCCCAGGATAGCTCCGGGATTCCTCCCCCCTTCCACCAACCTGAGCCTCGGTCCAGCACTGGGCTTGCTTTTAAGGGGCTCCTCTTGCTGCGACTTGCTGTGACCAGGTGGGGGCAGGGAGGTATCGCTTCTCTGTGCCTCAGTGTCCTCTCCTGTAACACGAGAGTCTTGTCGTTCACCTGCAGAGAGGCGGGACTCAAGGACTCTACAAGAGGGTGCAAATTAAGAAAAAAAAAAAAAAAAGAGAGAGAGAGAGAGAACAAGCCAACAACTTTCCCTCTTTTCGTTTTCTTTGTTTTTTTTTTGTTTTTTTTTTTTTGCTTTCTTTTCCTCCCCCTCTTTAATTCCCTTCAGTTCTTGGCTTGTGTCCCTTCGACCTCTCTTCTCGTTCCTTCTCGCCGTTCCCGGAGCTCTTTCTCTCCGTCAAGATGGAGGCGCCCGGGGCCTTCCGGATTCGGGAGCGAAGGTCAGCTTCGGGCCGGACCCGCAGCGGGTGCTTACGGGCGGGACCCGCACAGGCCCTCCACTCTTCAGGGGACTTCTCCGACCTGCGGTGCTGCGCGGGCGGGCATCCCCACGGCTGCCCGGCCCGCCCGGCGTCCCGCGCCCTCCCCGGTCCCGCGCTCAGACCCAAAACTCCCGCCGGCGCAGCCGCGCGCGCGCGCTTCCAGGCCGTCGGGCGGTCCGGCCCGCCGCCCCATTGGCTGGGGGGCCCTGGGGGCGGGGCCTCGGGTAGCCCCGCCCCGCGGACCACGCCCCCTCCCGGCCCCTCAGCTCTCACAGTCAGAGCCGAGCTGCTGGCGAAGCGGAGCGGGTCGCAGGTAGGGGAGCTTCTCCGGGTCCCCCAGAGGGGTGTGGCGGGGTGTCCTCTCCGGGGCGGCGGGAGCGCGGACCGGACCTCGGCCGCCTTGTGGCCTTGTGGCCGCCGCCCGCATCCAGCCCCCTCTTGCATGGGGCTCCGCCGGCGTGGGGGTCCGGGCTGGGTCGCTAGGCCCGGAGGAGATGCCCGGGCCGCCGCGGCCAGTCTGGGGAGAGCAGGTTACTCATCCCCGGGAAGGGGGCGGGTGTGGCCGCAGCCGGAGGGATTTGGGGCGGACGTCCGGCAGCGCTTGCGGCGTGCAGGGACAGCCTCCCCTCGGTTTGCCCGTGGGCTGGACCGCGAGTGGGGGCCTCTCGGGGCGGAGCGGGGAGGTGCGCGGACCCCAGCCGGGGCGGCGGGCGCGGGCGGTGGGACCCGGGTTGCGGGGGATGTTGGGGCGGAGGGAGTCGTCCTGGCGCCGCACGATTGGCCGCATCTGGGGGAGGAGGAGCCGCGGGGCGCTGTCCGTGTGTTTGTGTCCGGATGGGGGGCCTCAGGGCGGAGCAGAAAAACTTCACCCACGCCCACAGACTCCCTCCCCGCGCGCCCCGCCGGCAGCCCGTTCGCAGGCCGGAAATGCAGCGCTGTTTTTTGATTTTTTAAAAGAAAGTCCCCGGCCCCCGCATCTTCTCCTGGGGTTGGAGTGGATGGGTGTATGGGGTCGGGTGGGTGGGTGGGTGGGGGCACGGGGAAATCAGCCGGTTCCAGGCAGGGCCTGCGTTCCCCTTGGCGGAGGTGTCTCACGGCAAAAGAGGAGGCCTCCCGCCTCAGTTTCTCCATTTGTACATGAGTGGTATAACTTCTTTGATAACGGGGTGCGAGAGAATAAAAGGAGGAGGCTAACCCAGTCCCGGGAGAAGCATTAGCTGCTGTCGTATATTTTCTTGCTTTTTTTTATATTTGTCTGTCTCCGCCTCCAGCCTGGTCCCGCCAATCCTCTCGTCTCTCTGAAACCAGAGGGAACTTGTAAAAACAATCGGTTCAAATCAACCCCCTGCCTTAAAATCGTCCGCTGATGTCCCTATTGTCTAAGTCCCAAACTTGTCCACAGGGCTTTTTGTTACCTTCCATGGCGACCCTCTCCAGCATCCACCACCTCCTTCCTTCCCCTGGGCCTTTACTCCTGCAGGTCCCTCTGCCAGGAGTGACCCCCTCCCCACCCCCACCCCCCAGAAGTGACCCCTGTAAGACTCAAGGCAGCCCCCCCTCTTCCGCCAGGCCCTCTCCACCCACTTCTGCGCTCCGGCTGGGGGCGGCGGGGTGGGGGGGCGGGCTTGGTGGCCGCGGGTTCTCAGTGCTTGGCTGCCCATCCTCCCGCCCCCACACCCCCACGTGGCGCCGGAGCCCCTCCAGCGCAAGAACAGAGTCCTGTAGCGTCGCGGAGCTGAGCCAGACCCAGCGGGACCCTGGGGCGCTTGGTCGCCATTAAGGGTGGGTTCCCCTGGGAGGGGAACGTCTGTCTTTGTCCCGCGAAGTGGCCGAGCAGGGCTTTGGTTTCCGTCTCATCAGCTGCGACAGCAATGGGAGGGATTATTCTAGATGGCCCCATGCCTGACAGTTCCCCAATTAGCGGCTCAGGTATTGTTGGCTGAGGCCATTGTAGCGGGCACCGTCTGCACCGCGTCCGGGGGCCTGGGATGCTGCATCAGTGGCCCGTTTGACAAATGAGGAAATGGGCGTCGAGTGGGGAGGTCACTTGCCAGGGGTCACAGGGGCAGCGGAGAGCACAGTCGGGCCTGAAACTACGTCAACACCCCCCACCCCGCGAAGTCCGGGGGTGCGGGGAGAGCTGGAGCCAAGGATGCAATACGGCAATGCGTGACCCGGGGGTGACGGGGTGCAGAGTCGGTTTCTGGTTACGAGCTGAGGGGGGCGCAGGGCCCTTGGAAGTGGGAGGCGCGGCGCTGGGGGACCTTCTCCGCCGGGCGGGGCTGGTCTCCGCGACGCCGTCGGGGTGCTCCGGGGCGGGGGTCAGGCGGCCGCGCTGGAGGGGCCGCATCGGGTTCCCCGGCCGCGGGTCCAAGGGTTTCCGGCCTCTTCTCAGCACTCTGGGGCCCCAGGGAGGTGGGGGGAGGGCGGCAGGGCACTTTCCGGCCAGGGGTCTGTCCGCGTCTGTCCGCGGGCGGCACCCTCCCGCCTTGTTTGTGTTTCTGCGGCGGGCCCTGCCGGCTCCGGGCGGCGGCTGGCCCGCGGTAGCCCGCCGCCCCCGGCTCCACTCGGCGCTCCTCCCCTGCCTCCTCCGCCCCTCCCCTGCCTCCCCTCCATCCACTCCCTCCCATCCCGCCGCTGCTCTCTCCCGAACAATAGAGTGGGAGGTGGCAGAGGTCCGCCTCGGGTCCCCTCCCGGGGCCTCTCGCTTCCTGGGACCCCTCTGTCCTGCCTCCACGTAGCGGACCTGCCCCTCCACAGTCAGCCCTCCGTTCTGCCAGGTGAGGGCCCAGCTGGCCTGGAGGTGGGGAGGGAGTCACCGAGTCTCAGCCTCAGTTTACAAAGGAGGAACCTGGGGTGCCCTAGAGTAACTTTGTGAGTCATCCAGAACCTCACCCCGCCCACCCCCCGTTTCCCTGCCACCCTCTCACCGGGAGTTGACACCTGCCAACCCACTGGCTGTGAAGGGCAGGTCCTGAAGCCGTCCCACGCTGATGCTGCTCTGTTCCCTGCACCAGCAGCACCTGCTGCACTGGGAGCGCCTTAGGACCACCCCATTCCCGCCCTTCAGAATCAGAGTCTGCATTTTATCACCGTCCCCACACACTCGTGGGGGACCCTAAAGTGTGAGAAGCTCTCTGTGCCTTAGTTTCCCTACCTGTAAAATGGGGATTAAGGCATCTCCCCAGCTGTGCTGCTGTGGGCATGAATCTAGTTCAATTACATGAGTGCCCAGCGGTGAGCCCAACAGCGAAGTCGGTGGGTCGTGGGCAGTGGCCATCAGATGAATCAAAGCACAGCCTCACTCTTGTCCCCTTTCCCCAGCCGTGGCTGGTTCTCCAGTGCCCTGCCCCCCTCCTCTGTATGGGCTGGTTCAGAGCAACCCCCACGTGCCAGCAGCGGCCTGGCCCTGCAGCTGGGAAGCGTCCACACGTGATGCCAGCCCTGGCTTCCCCCAGCCAGAAACCCATGTGAGGCTCAAGACACCCCCAGTTTTCCGTCTACGCTTGGAGTGGCCTGGCTTTGCCAAGAACCACACGGAGAAAGAAACACCCGGTGTGATTAAACCCAGTTCTTGCTCCCCTAGACTCCCCCCAGTCCCCCGTCTTCCTGCCGTCTGGGAGAGGTGTGAAAGCTACCGAGAACGGAGTCTTGGGAAGTAAACTGCAAGCTCCGTCTTACTAAAGTGTAAATGACTGAGAAACACTGTCCATGCTCCCCTCCCTGGAGAAAGCACCTGGCTCTTTGGCTTCAGACGGATTCATCCTTGCTGTGGTTTGCTGGGCTCTCAGGGTGGGGAGGCGGGAGGTGGGGGCTCACAGGGGTCTGCAGGGTTGTCTGGAGTCCCCAGATAGGTGGGTGGGCTGAGGGGAGGTGTTGGGAAGGCCAGATCCTGGTGCCTGGGTGGACTCTCAGAACCTAATATGAGGACACGCAGGGCCTGTGGAAAATTCCCAGGCTATTTTGGGTTGAGGCCCCCTTCTCCACGCTTTCCCGGGGAGAAAGGCCCTGCTGACATACCCTGACTTCCTGGCTCCCTCACTTCTAGGACCTTGGGTCCCCCTCCCCTGGCTCTGGGGCACTGTTTAGAACCTGGGGTGGAGGCTGACTGAGGGAAGGGGAGCGTGCCCCCTCCCCCCCTTCACCCCCTCAGACCACCCATGCTCCCCTCCCCCGCTTGCTTTTCCTCTAGAACATTTCCCCAGTTTAGTTCTTAGCTGGGGGGCCCAAGGCAAGCTACTTGACACTTTGTGCCTCAGTTTTCCCATCAGCAAAGTGGGGATGAACGAGTAGAGCTGGGCGAGGTGCCTAACTCCAGGACACTGCTCTTGTCCCTGTGGTTGTGGGTCTCCAGTCCCCGAGCGTAAGCTCCTGAGGGCAGGAATTTGCTGCCCTGGTGTCCAATTTTCCTGCGCATAGTGAGTGGTCTGGCAACTGCTGGAAGGGATGTAGCCTTCGTCAGGGTCCTCAGGGGCCCGTGCAAGCCCCCAGTGTGCTTGGGGGACAGACGCAGCCCCACCTGGTCCCCTGGTGTGCACACACAGGCAGTGACAAGCCCGTGCATGTGAGGACACACATATACGTGTGCACAGACACGTACATAAGCACAGGAGCTGTGACGCGCCCTGGCCAGGGACATTTAGGCCACTGTGCTGCCCGTCAGAGGCCCCTCCCATGTCTGGGCTTCAGGCATCTTCTTGCAAACTGCTCCCGGCTGGCCATGGGGAGCTGTGGGGAGTTAAGGGGTACTGGGCTGGTGGTGGAGGGGGCTGGTCCTGGAGGGTGGGCCCTGCCTCCGCGGGAGCCCTGGAACCTGGTGGGAGGTGTGTCTGGCCCTCTGTACACCCTGTCCCCATCTGTGTGTGGAATGGGGTGGGGGGGTGGGCAACAGCTGCAGGGTTGGCTCCTGGGTGACTGGCTACCCCCTCCCCCAGCTGTTTTCCTGACAGCTGGACTCCGACCCCAGCCTTCCCCACACAGAGGCCATTCACTCCTCTTTCTCTCTGCCGGCCCTGGGGGTGGGCTGGCCTCTCGCCAGGCCTGCCCCCGCTGCCCCAGCTGCTCTCCAGCTCAGATGGGCTGAGAGAGGCGGGCAGGGCAGTGGTGAAGGACCCGGGGTCTCCCTGCACCCCCCGCCCCAGCCAGTGGTGCCCTCCGGCCCCGGTTTCTAACACTGCTGGGCGTGAGCATGGCCGTCACCACCCCTTGCTGGACTGTGCTAACGAGAGAGCATATCAAGTTCACGGTGGGCGCCAGGCCAATGCTCCTGGTTCTTATGCTGGTTAGGAAGGGAACGCTGCTCTCCACCAGCCCCCATGCTGGGCCCTAGGGAGGTGGAGGAACCCTGTGCTGCCCTCAGGTTGCTCGCCCCCACAGCCACGGGCTCCCATTGGCATCTCTGAGGTGTATTTGGGGAATCAGGGACGTTCCAGTGGAGAGAAAGGGGGCCCCTAATTTGGGTTTGTTTCATTAATTCAGGGGGAGGTGGGCATGGTAAGGGGCATGCAATGGACAGACGGATGGATGTGAAGAAAGGAGGAGGAGACACATGACATTGATGATGCCCTCTAATTTGTAAGCTGGCCCTCGTCTCCTGGCTCTCATCTCCCCCATCCCTGGTGCCTACCACACTGCCTCCTTGCTGGCCTTCAGCCACACCTGGGCCCTTGCCAACCTCAGGGCCTTTGCATAGGCTGTTTCCCCTACCTGGAAGAGCCTCCCGGTTTTTCAGATGGTTGACTCTTATTGTTAGGGCCCTGCATGTATCCTCATTAGAAAAGCATTTCCACCCACTTACTTTTTCTGTGTATTTCTTACCAGCCCTTTTGGGAATCTGTGATGATCTTATTTATATTCTTATCTACCTGTTTATTCTCTGCCTCCACATTCAGGCCCTGTGTCTCTAGTGCCATGACCAGAGGGCCTGGCACCAGTCACCTGTGTGTGGAATGACCTTATAATGACAGTTACAGCAGTGTTTGCTGGCAGTTACTGCTCACTCGTGCTGGGTCGATGCTGAGTGCTTAGCGTGTACTCTGTGATTTCAGCTTCATGGCAAAATTGTGAGGGCAGATGTGCCTGACTGCAGAGGAAGGCAAGGAGACTGTGGATGGTGGGGGTGGGGGGGTCCCCTGCCTCCCACTGCTGTTCCCCCTGCTGTCCCGGGAAGCCTGGGCAGGACGCTCCTTTCTCTGGGCCAGCCCCCTTCCCAGAACCCCAAGCACTGGAACATTCCAGGACTCTATGACCTGTGCTGCTGGGTCACGCTGGAGCCCTGAGCCCCAGCCCAGCAGCCGGGACCTTTATGAGGTGGGGGCTCCCTGGTCCTCCCTGGCCACGGCTGCAGCTGAGAGAAGGGTCAGGAGGTACTATGTCACTTCCTCCAGAAGGCCAGCCAGCCCTCTCTCTTCCTAGCAAGACAGAACTAAGGCCAGACGGGAGTGTGGGGGGCTGTGGGTAGAATGTGGGGGAAGGGGACAGGGGAGAGGTTGGGCCCTTTTCGGGGAGGAATCAGGCCTGGGTCTCGGGTGGCTTGGGATGTGGGCAGAGGGTACACTCCTGGGTGATGTAGGCTGAAAGCCCAGGGCCCGGGGCCACAGAGTCCCCATCAGTGAGGGAAGCGGGGTGGCAGTTGGGGGTTCAGGGTGATCAGATCTTTGAGTTTTTCCCAGAGTAGTTGGAAGCCCCCGTTTGCGAGAGCTGTGTTTAGGGCAGCCCCTGTTTTCAGTGTGAAAACCCTGCGTGAGCCCCACAAACCTTCGGGACTGCTACCGCCCCAGCTCGCCCTGCGCGCCTGGGCCGGGTGTGAGCTCAGCGCTCCGCCGCTGCTGCCCTGGCTGTGGGGCCTGGCTCGCTTCACCTTCCCTGCCGTCACCGGCCCCAAACAGGTGCCCAGGGATGCCCACTCAGCTGCCCCGTGTTACAGATGGGGAGATTGGTCCCAGAGAGCGGGAAGGGATTGCTCAAAGCCCGCCGGCTCCCAAGCTTTGCTCTTTCCTGTTGGGCTTAATCCAAGGCCAAGTCAGAGCAGGTACCTTAGTGGTCACGTGTTCAGGGCAGTGGCCACGTCCTGCTCCTGGCACACGTGCCAGAGCTGGGCAGCAGCTAGGGAGTCCGCCGCCCCCAGAGCCTGCAGCCGGGTGTGAGCCCCTCGCCTCTGATGCATGCTGAGGGTGACCATTGGCGTTCCTTGTGGCCAGTGGCCCAGGCAGGGCGCCTGCTCAGCGCCTGGACACGTAAGGGCCTCTGCAGTGGCCTGCCACGTTGGGTCCCTCGGGCTCGCTGTCCTGGATGCAGGCTAGTGACAGCCCCCGGGGGATCCAAAGCTGGGGTCTGTGCCTCTCCAGTTTGTGTCCAGAGTTTCTTGGAGGAGCACTGTGTGCTGTTCTCTACCTTGCCTCTCCGCCTTTCCCAGGGTGCCTGGCACTTAGCGGGTCAAGTCTGCTGGGGAGCTGGAGTGTGATCTAGGTGGCTGGCATTAAAGCCCGCCTGCCCTCCCTCCCTCCTGCTCCTTCCCTCCCTCCTTCCCTTTCATGAGTATTGACTCAGTGCCCCGAGTGTGCCAAGATCTGTGCTGCGTGGAGGGGACGTAGAGGGCACTGATGGCATCCCTGTCACGGGGCAAGCGGGCATTTCCTGGCAGAACGATGCCAGAGGGAGGCCTATGACTGCAGCAGGAGCTGAGGCACCTGACCCAGCTGGGGCAACCCGGGCATGTTTCCAGAGAAGGTGACCTCTATGCTGAGTGAGCCTTGCACCCCAGCCAAGAGCAATGGGTCTCGACTGGCAGATTGTCAGACACAGGGCTGGGGGTGCATCTGGGGGGCCCCTCCTTGCAAGGCATTAGCCCCTGAGAACCCTCTGTCTCTCCTTAGGTTAGCCATGTCATCTGAGCCTCCGCCACCACCACAGCCCCCAACCCACCAGACTTCGGTGGGGCTGCTGGACACCCAGCGGGCCCGTGACCGGTCACCGTCCCCTCTTCGGGGCAACGTGGTCCCCAGCCCACTGCCCACCCGCCGGACAAGGACCTTCTCAGCGTGAGTCTTGGGCTAGTCTGGTGAAGCTTCCTAAGATAGGTCTCCTGCCCAGGGCCAGAATCATTGTGTCTGGTCATCTCTGCCTCAGTGTTCTTATCTGTCAAATGGGGAGATAAATGGGTTCGGGTAAGGACTGATGGTGCAAGACTAGGAAGGTACCCTGTAAACTCTGGGGGGCACTGCCCCAGGCCCCTTGAGCCTGCCCCAAGCTGGGGGTCATAACAAATGGGAAATCAATGGGGTCTTAAATGATTGGGTGTTAACCGCAAACAAGCCTCTTCCTTTGTGAGACCTCGACTTCCTCGGCTGCAAAATGGGGACAGTAGCAGGTTGGCTACAGAGCTGCAAAGGACCTGCACGGTGCCTGGTAGGTCCAGATCTCGGGCCCAAGGAGTAGAGGCTGCTGTGATTAATAATTAGTCCTTGGAGGGATGCTCAGAGAGCTTTTAGTCTAACCCCCTTTCCAGATGGCGAAACTGAGGCCTGAGAAAATTTGCCAGGGTCATCAGAGAGTATCTCTTACTGGAGTCTGTGTGAATGGCTCCCACAGTTGTGCAGTGCACAACTGCACAGCTGGACATTATGCCCCTGGCTACTGCCTGGGGCACAGCTTTTGAGGGGGAGGTTCTGGGATGAGCTGGGTGTGTCCCGGGAGAGTGGGAGGCTGTTTTGGGGGGCTGGTGGGGGCCTCTTCACACTTTCCTCATCTCTGTCAGGACGGTGCGGGCTTCTCAAGGTCCTGTATACAAAGGAGTCTGCAAATGTTTCTGTCGATCCAAGGGCCACGGCTTCATCACCCCGGCCGATGGCGGCCCCGACATCTTCTTGCACATTTCTGAGTGAGTCAGGGCTGGTTTGTGTGGTTTGGGGCTGGGGCAGGGGCTGCCTAGGCCCCAAGGAGGCAGGGGGAGGCTGTGACTTTGGTGGGCGCTGTGTGTGAGGGTGTGAGACTCTGCCTGTGAGCTGTGTGTGACTGTGCCTGGGGGTGGGGTGTGTGGGAGGCTGCAGGCGACAGTGTGTGTGTGTGTGCGTACGAGAGATAGAGAGCGCATGTGTACACACGTAAGTGTTGAGAACCCCTGGGAGGGGTCTGAGTGCCCACGTGTATCTGGTGGATGGGGACGGGGGCGCCCCTGGGAGCTGCAGGAGTCGCATTGGACCTAGGGCCTGGCTGCCTGCTTACCTCGGGGAAACCACTTGGTGAGGCTAGGGGCTGCATGACCCCCGTGCTCCAGGAAGGAAGACTGGAGCTGGACCCTCTCCCCTGCCACTTGCTCACTGACGTCCTTCCTTCCTGTGTGGAAACCCTCGGGAGGCCCAGGGCGCGGCCCACACATTCGAGATCTCAGTGCTGGAAGGCAGCCAGCAGCCTGCGCTTTTCTCCCGCCTTCAGATATGGGGGGGCCCTCCTCACGCGCCCCTTACCCCTGCCCCATTCTTTGGCCTCTGCCTCCCCCGATCTTTCAGTTCAGGCTGTGGCAGGCTGCGTCCTACCCGACACGGCGGACCAGGCCATAGAGGAGAACCCCGTTTCTGCAGGCAGGCAGGGCACTGTCCCAAGTGTCTGCTGGCACGGGCGAGTGATCCCTTCCGGATGCTTCTCCCCGACGTACTTGCACGTGGGGCCTTCACTGCCCCCTCTACCGTGCACACACGAGAAGGATGCGGAGTCCGTGCGTCTGACGTGTGTCTGCACACGTAGACTGGCGTGGACGTGTATTTTCATCTTGCCCCTGTCCAGAAGGGATCGGTAATGGTTTACAAGGATAGTCGCAGGGCACCATGAAAAATAAGTTAGTAAGGAGCAAATAAGTTATTAAGGAGATTTGCTGGGAGCAAATCAGAGAGGTGGAGACACGGGATGTCTGCTTCCACGGCCGGAAGTGGGCTGCAGATGTGTGGTCCTGGGCTTCCGGGTGGCTGCATCCGAGAGGGAGGCACCAATTGCTGGGGGGGGGGTTCTTCCATCAAGACAAACCAGTTCCAAGAGCTGAGGGGGGTGTTCCTCTTGGAGGGGTCCTCAAGGGGGCGTCAAGATGGGCACCTCACTGGGACGGGCGAGATGGTGGCTTGTGCCCCCCTCAAACGTGAGAGAATCTTTCTGGGGCGGTCACAGGGAGAGGACGCTTTCTGGAACTAGCTTTAAGCACAGAAGGGACTTTCCTGAAGCTTGCTGAGTGCCTGGGGAGTCGGAGGGCAGAGGTGCACGCAGCTGGGTTTGGGGGGGGCTCCTGGGACCACGGTGGGTGTGCTGCAGCAGCTCAGGAAAGTCGTCGCACCAGCGCTCGACGGTGACTTGTCTTCCTCTCTTCGGCTCGGACCAGCTTTCCCTGCCCTTCTGTCCCCCAGGCCCGTGGTGCCTCCATTTAACTGAGAGTGTGGGGCCCTGGACGGGCTGAGCCTGGTCTCGGCCTCTGCGTCAGGGGAGACGAAGGGGGCCACCGAGATGGGGTGGCCCTCTGACCAGCAGGGGCTGCGGTCCTTTCTGAGTACGGGGCACTGAGTGCTGTCTCCTCACCCCTGCAGTGTGGAAGGGGAGTACGTCCCCGTGGAAGGCGACGAGGTCACCTATAAGATGTGCTCCATTCCCCCCAAGAACGAGAAACTGCAGGCTGTGGAGGTGGTCATCACCCATCTGGCTCCAGGCACCAAGCATGAGACCTGGTCCGGCCACGTCGTCAGCTCCTAGGAGAGGCCGGAAGCACCCCTTTCTCCTGGGCTTGCGGGAGACTCTGGGGGGAGGAGGAGGCAGGACCAAACTGGAGATGCTGGTCTGCCGCTTAAGGTGGGGCTTCAAAGGGAGGAGCCCGTCGGTCCCTTTCAAGTATCTCCTGGAGGAGGGGGCGTGGGGGGCAGGCATGGGGGTGCTCTCGGCCACCAGCACAGCCTCTGACCATTGCAACAGTCTCTCACCATCTGAAAAGCATTAAAAGCATGGAAAAAGGGGTGCCCGCTGGTGGCTGAGTGGAGGGTCCAACCCCAGCCCGGGGGTGGGTCAGGCTTCCCCAGCCCACAGAGTCCTTCATGCCCCTGGACTGGAGACTCAGTCCCCAGGTCCAGTCTGCACCAGGGCTGACCGGGGTCCTGCACGTCTCCTCGGATGCACTCTTACCCATGTGGCCACCTTCCTCGTGTCCATGGCCCCGGGCCCAGGCCCTTCTCTTGCTCCTTGTGGTTGGTTCTGGGCGGGGGAGAATCTGGTTCAACAGTGCGAGCAGGGGAGGGCTCTGGTGCCTTGCAAGTGGGAAGTGTCCCTACTGGGCGTCTGGGGAAAAGTGTTTCTCCGGGAGCCCTGAGCCTTCCCCCCTTGGCTCTGCCGAGCTCCACTGCATCCTCTCCTAGGAGCCTGGTGTCCTTCCGCCCTCAAGGTGAATGATCATCATTTCGAAGGCATTTCACGTCCCTGGTCCTTTAGCTGGTGGGTGGGCATGGGAGCAGGGAGGGTCTTTGTCTAAAATCAGACCTTTGTCCAGATCCATCCAGAAGAGAGTCAGTGGCTCGCTTCTGGGCCGGCCTGGTCAAGTCAAAAGTTAGAGGAGAAATGCACCTTTGGTGTGGGGTTTTCTTGCAAACTGGTGTTAAGACATGCTTGGGATTTTCTTCTTTCCTTTTGTAATACTGAAGGCTCTCAGTCAGAGCCAGCCCTGTGCGCGCTCCGCTGCCGACATTTCGAACCTTTGTAGATATTGGCCATCAACATATCCTTGGGAGTTTCTTTGCGGTGGTTTGGTTTGGCTTGGCTCTCGTTGTGATTTAAAAATAGAAATAGCTGGGTAATAATGTTTTGAAATATGGGGCTTATGTGTAGTCAGGAAACCATATGTCAGTGCAGAGAAGTGAACCCTTGAAAGCCCGGGGGGCAGACGGGGGTGTGCGCACAAGGGAGGCTGGCCGGGGGTGCGGGCCCGGGGGCATGCCGGGAGCATGCTGGGAGCAGGAAGGCCCTTGTCGGGTGTCTGTCTGTGGTCCTGTTTGTCTTTCCGTCTGGGAAGAGCTTCCTTTGAAAGGGGTTGGAAGGTAGAAATATTTCGCTGACAACTGGTGAGTTTTTAAAACACACAGATAAGTGTGTTGACTGTGTGCGTGTGTGTGCGCGTGTGTGCTGGCAGACAGTGTAGTGAAACAGCGCAGTGAAGCGAGCAGTTGGTCTGCTTTTTCCTGGCCCGTGGGCCCCCCCCCACCGAAGGGCCCCTGCGCCTCCTGCCTCCTGCTGGGTCCACGGAGGCCTTTGCTGGCTGCGGGCCATGCTTCCGGAGCTCCTTTTGGGAGGACATCTGATGCTGGTGACAGAGCTGGGAACAGCATCCGGGATTCCTTCCACATCTTCCCTCCCACCAGCCGCTTCTCTCTCAATAAAGTGTGTTTTGTGCAAGGCTCTGCGTTGTTTGTGGAGGTGGAGGCCGGCTGCCTCTCCTGTGAGCCGGCAGGTAATGGGCCTGTCCCCGGAGCGGGGCGGACACAGTCATGCTGTTTCATTCATTGTGCTTCACAGGCTGGTTTTTTGGGGGTGGTGAGTAAGAGAATGGGACCGTACCTTTCCCCTTAATCATCCTTCTCCAGTGTCGGGCAGGTTAGCAGTGGAATCAGGCTTCGTGACAACAAAATGCCACTTGGCTCCGCGGAAGCACTTGAACTTTTACTGTGTTGAGTCTGCGTGTTGAGAGCAGGGGCAGGCCGGCCCGAGGGGAGGTTGGTGGTGGGAGGTGTGAAGGCCGAGGGCCTGGGTGTCCAGGCGCACAGTGGGGAGGTGCAGGGTGTAGGGGGACGGGGCTGCAGGCGGGGCTGCTCTGGGTGGGACTTACGTGTCAGCCTGGGAAGGCCTTGCCCAGCCAGTGTCTCCTGAGGGAGGGGAGGTCGTTTTTGACGGTGCAGCGTATTTTTAGGTGCAGCGTATTTTTACCGCAGTACTGGTTTTCAAAGTGTGTTTGAACAGTTACAACCAGGCCAAGGGACCTGTTGAGGGAGAAGCCAAAGCAGGCATTTATTCCAAACAACGAGCTCTGTCGGAGGGCCGCACGGGGCCAGTGTCATCTGGGGGAGAACCTGCAGGCGGAGCAGGAATCCAGCTCTGAGAGAAGGGTGGGTGGCCGTGGGACGGAGCCCAAGTGGCCTGATGAGGCCAAGGTCAAGGAGCGGTGGGGGAAGAGGAAACAGCCCTTGGAGAGGAAGTGATTCAAGGCCACCTCCACCCTGACAAATCTGCCAAGTCTTCCCGATGGGGCGCTCCCCACCCACTGGCTGGAGACCTTGCCAAGTGTCTTGCAGATCCTGAGCTACCCACCCCCCCAACTGCCTCCCCCTCAGGATGGAGTGCAGGCACCTCAGTGAAATACAGGAGGGCCTTCCTGGGGGCTTCTCCCTCAGGAGTGCCCGGCTGTGCCCTCCCTGGGGCCGCTCACTCCAGGGCCCACCTCGGCTGCCCTCCTGCTCAGCATTTAGCTACTGTGTTGAAGATTCTTGTGGTGTCTAAGCTGCCAGCTCTGGAAAGCTGAGGAGGTGACTTACCCACACCTGCACAGCAGGGCTGGTAGTGCCTGCCTTACAGGCTTCCCGGGGTTCGTGGAGGTAGTAACAGCCTGGCTGGAGGTAGCTGGTGTGTGCTATAGGGGCCATACCCCGCCCGACAGAGGAGCAGACAGGCCGAGATGAAGCCGTCCCGAGTCATGCCTCCGGTCAGCAGCAGAGCCAGCGCAGGGGAGGCAGGCGGAGGAGATGGCTGGTGGCACAGAGGCAGGCCCCAGGGACGGGGAAAGGGGCCCAGGGGTCTGCCCCAGAGTGTCCGCAGGCAGCCACAGTGGGACCCTCGGGAGGGGCGGGCCCAGCCTGACACCTTGGGGCACCTGCTCAGGGCAGCCCAGGCAGGGGTGTCTCCAGTTATAAAGGTTAGGGCGAGTTTCAGTAAGACTCCGTTGTCTTGCGCTGCTGTTAAAAATGTAAGGCAACTTGCGGATCCTTACCCCGTGGGCAGGAAGGCGAGCCCAGAAGCACCAAACTCTGGCACCGTGGAAACCCTGAGAACACGAGTGTCAGAAGCAGTGGCCTTCAGATCTGCAAGGGCTGGGTTTTCCTTCCAGAATCTGAGACGACAGCACAGCTGATCGGTAACCGTCAAAGAAGGAAAAAGGCCTCGGAATGAGAAACAGGAAACAATAAAATCAACTTTAATTTGCCGCTTTGCATTGTCAAAGGTCGCTACAGTATCGTTTACAAAACCCAGCAAGGAAAGGTATGCCTGCGTGGCTGAGTCCTGGGAACCACTGAGCAACGTCGGCCCTGCGTGTGGGCGCGCAGACGGCCCCCAACTGGACCCCCAGCCAGGACAAGCCTGGTGGGGCCTGGGAGGCTTGTGGAGATGAAAGCACCTGGTGGGGTGAGGGTGGGGCAGCGGGGGTACAGACCCCTGTTCAGATCGGCCAGGCCTGAGCAGAGGCCATGCTGTGGACTGGAGCGGACTGTGGGTCTGCGGGTCCTGACAAGTCCAGATACTGAAAAGTGACCTGGGAACCGTTTTCTTGGAAAGCGCTCTTCCATGGGCTGCCTTCCAGCAGCACGAGGACCTCGCTGAACTCAAAGCACGGAGTGAGGGTCACAGGCCCAACCGTCGGACGGCTCCCACCCCTTAGGTCCAGGTCTGGGTGAGGCCGGGGCAGGCAGGCAGGTCCACATGAAGATCTGCGTGCAGCCGTGCAGCTCCTTTTCTGTTAACGATCCAGCCTCTCAAGTGATCCCTGAGAAAGCAGAGGGGAGGGAGGCTCTAGCATCTGGGGGCAGGGCTGCTGCGGCCCACTTGCTCCCATCCCGAGGGGCGGAGCCCCAGCAGTCTGTCCTAGGTGTAGTGAATTCAGAGCTCGCCCCCAGAACTGCAGGCCAGCCGAGAGGCAACCTTGTTGGGGGTCAGTGGTCACGTGGTGGCTACCTGTCTGTGGGCCATGCTGCGGTCTGCATCCCATGTGCTGCTGAACTCAGTCCTGCCTGGTGGCCACAGGGCCTTTGCTTTCAGAGTCCTCCTGGGCTGACAGCGGGCAAGAGTTTCCCCTCAGGAGGTGTTACCAGACTTCTGTTCCGGGGAGGGATGGCTGTAAACATCTTGTCCTTTCTCATCACCAGATGCCCCCATGCGTACTGACACAGGGGGTCCGAACATTGCCAGTTACATTGTTCACAAGACCCACGAGGAGGGAGGGTCTGGGCACATTCATTCTGTATCATTCTAGAATGATGGGGAAGGTTCCCCCAAAACCGTGTGTACCGTGATTGCACATGTGGAGGGTCTGAGACTCGGGGGTGGGGAATAAAATTGGGTTGGAGGCATTCCTTCCGCCCATTCTTGACAAGTCTGGCTGCTTCTGGTACTGGGGGTGGAGGCCACGTCGTCAAGGCCCCAGGACGTGTGGGGAACCTGGCACGGGCTGGGGTTCGCGGGCATGTGAGGGAGGGAGGGATCCCGAGTGTGGCCACGGTGACCCTTCCAGCCTGTCAGCGGGATGCCCTGCCCTCCCTCAGGGAAGGGGCCGTTAGGGGAACAGCTCTTCACAGATTCTGCGGGTGTCCTCGGGGGTCGTCACCGTATGGCCCACGGTCCTCGGGTCGGTGAAGATCTCGTGGTCATTCCCGCCCTGTGAAGACACGGGGGAGATGTGGGCGCCTCGCTTCTCCTGGGCGCGGGTGGCATGAAACTGAAGAACTCGCCCTTTTACCAGCAGGCAGGCCGGGTCGGTTACCTGGGCCTCCGGGAGAAGAGCAACCCGAGCCCAGGCATTACCGAGAAGGGCTTTCTCACTTTCCCTTGGACTGCAATTTAGCTTGGAACGTGTAATTATGCCTCTGAAAGCAATCACGATGCTCTTGTGAAGATCTGAGGCTTCTTTTTCCATAAAGCAAGCGCGGCAGGTGACAGCAGTCCCTGCCACTGTTTGAACCATGCTCCAGGCTGTTGTCACAGGCAGCGCAGCAGGGCTGACAGCCCACCGTGGCGTCTGGCTGTGACACGGACACACGGGCCTCTGAGCCAACAGCAGCCACTGGTGACTACCAAGTACTTGGTGGCACGTGGCCAGGGCAACAGAGGAATGGAGTTTATTTGATTCTAATTTGTTTACATTTAAATAGTTCCTGTGTTTGGCTTGCGAGTGAGCCAGGACGCCCGGGTGTAGAGGGTGTAGACCCTGCCTGGACCGTGGCCGACGGGTGAGCCAGCTGCTGCAAGGGCGGTAACGCCGCCCCCGGGCCGCAGGTCGGCACCTGCCCCTCAGCCTGTGCTTCCCCTGGGCCACTTCCAAGAGTGGAGCGCAAGACTGCTTCTGCCAGACCTTGTATCCGGGGCCGTGGCCCACCACGGGGGTGGGTCCTCCAGTGTGTACGGCATCCCCGTCCCGCCCCCGGTCTCGGGCGAATAAAGCGGGCTTGCCGCTGTTCCCACACCCTGAGCTCCAGGAAAGCCCCTGCTTTGCTTCTCATGCAATTTCCGAGATTCTCCTCATAAGCCTGGACGGTCTAACTCAAAACATCAATTAGTTTATAATGCGATGAAAATAACTGCATAGGGGCGCCTGGGTGGCTCAGTGGGTTAAGCCGCTGCCTTCGGCTCAGGTCGTGATCTCAGAGTCCTGGGATCGAGCCCCACATCGGGCTCTCTGCTCGGCAGGGAGCCTGCTTCCTCCTCTCTCTGCCTGCCTCTCTGCCTACTTGTGATCTCTCTGTCAAATAAATAAATAAAATCTTTAAAAAAAAAAAAAAGAAAATAACTGCACAGTAAAAATGGATTTTTCTCCTAAAGATTCTATAAGAAACACCTGACATGCCTTTAAAGGACTCACGGACACGGTAATTCCTACTGCTCTCACTTTTGTGAGAGTTACCTCACTCCGAAGTTTAGGAGCGGCTGCTGCTGGGGCCCAAAATGCACCAGGGGGAGGAGTCAGGTCGGGGGCCACGAACTTGGAGCCAAGTCCGGGAAAGTCCCTTCCCAGCGCTGACTGGGGGAGCTGCTGGGGTTCTGCCCTTGCCTCACAGATTTCTGTGCCGTCAAGTGGCTCTGGATCAGCTCTAGGCGTCACGCCCACCAGGGGCCACCTAAGCAAGTAAATGTGAAACCAGTTCATGTAATGCTTAGAATTAAAGTCGGATTCCTCGTACGAATAGCACGGGAGGTAAAATACCGCCACAGAGAACTTAACGTCGTGGAAACAGATTTGTGAACTATCCAGAAAAACCTGCCATCTCTCGGGGACGCATTCAGTTCCTGTCACTCATTCACTCCGGAGGGAGGAGTCTGGATTGACACATGAGCCCAACCAGCCCAGGGAGCACCTACTACCCACCAGGCAAACCGAACCTTCAGAGCAGAGGCAGGGAGAGGACAGGAGATGGAGGGGAGAAACTCCGTAGGGCAGAGAACGGAGGGGAAGAGAACCTAGAGTGACAAGGGAGGCACCAGTGAGCAGAGGAAGGGAGGGGACAAGCCACATCCCGGAAGTCAGCTCAGTGGCCCACCAGGCCAGGTAGGTAAGGACTTGGGATTTTATGTCAAGCCACCCGCAAAGCTGCAACCAGGGGACACGATCAGCTTCACCTTCTACAGGACGGACAGGTGGGGGATGAGGACGAGGAGCAGAAGCACATCAACGAGGAGGCTGTGCGGCCAGCCAGGGTTGGGGGCGGGTTGCAGACGCCCTGCCCCAGGGAAGGACTCCGAAGCAGCTGCCCCACCTGTTCCTCCCGGGAGACCTGGTCCACACGGGGCGGCTCTCTGGACTCGGTCTCGGCACCACCAGCACCACGCACCGCAGACTTTAACCTCCCCTCCTGCCAGGGCACCTGGGCTCTTCTGGAGCTCCCTGGGGCTCCCAGAGGTGGCACACCGGAGTCAGAGGGAGGTCAGGAGAAGCAGAAGCACAAGGCGAGCTAGTGTGAGCGCCCTCCTCTAGAATCAGGCTTCAGAGAACTGCAAATTCCAAACACCAGATTTGCATAGGTCACTAGGGTCCGGGTGGGGAAGACGCTTTTCTGAGAGATGACAAAGGGAACCAAGCGGGAAGACCACATCGGGCCGGGACAGATGCCAGATGGAGGAGAGGCCTCCAGCTCAGTGTAAACAGCCCATTAATATTTAAATATTTGAGGCGAAGGGCTGAGGGTACCACAGAAAAGCAGACGGCAGGGCTGAGTGGGGTCCGGTCTCCCCGTTACCCGGCTGTGTTCTGCACACGCTGTTGCTGAGCCGATGGGGGGGGTGTCCGGTGAACCCCGAGGATCCTGATGGAGAGCTGAGGAAGGGAACACAAATCACGTGTCCCTGGCCTGTGGGCCCTGCTGGGCAGGAAGCAGGGCCGGGCCGCTGGACTCCGAGGGGGTCTCTGCTAGGAACACCCATCTGGGGCTCAGGTCCACTCCGGCAAGTCCACTTCCGCCGCATGTGGCTGTTCATCTCCGGGCAGTGTAACAGGACCGATCAAATTTCTAGGTATCAGGGTACAAAGGCTAAAGGGACAGGGCTCAGTTTCAAAGCCCCGGGGAGGGGGGGTGGTGCTCCCTGGGCTGTGGTGACAGTCACCACGGGAGCTGTACCAACACTTCTAGGGCCAGTACCCCTGGCCTGCAGGCCACGGCGTGAAAAGCCAAACAGATCTGAGTACGTGCTGTGTGGTTGGTATGCAGCTGCTTTCTCAACCGTGATCGTTAGCTGGTGAGGAAGATATTTGGTAAAAATGTATGCCCTTAGATAACTATACTGACTTTTCCTAGAAAGAAGTCAACTGTTACACTTAAAAAAACAAACACACAAAACCAGTCTGGCCCCAGGGTCATGATGTTTTGAAAACAATCAGGTGACTCGGAGTACTTCCAGGACGGGACCCAGTGGCTTATAGTCTGGGGACTAACCGTGCGGTGGAAAGCAAGCCGGCTTGCTGTCCTGCTGACGCTCCCGGGGTGACCCTCTGGGTCTGCTCATGAGTCTGGCGTACCCCCTCATCCCCCAAACGGGGCTGAGCATTGGGTGATGGGACCGGGCATGGACGTGCCTACAGGAGATGCTGATTTGTAGCCATCAGTGACCATACCAGGGGACTCCCTGCGGGCTGGCCACACTCTAGGGGTCTGGAGTCAGTGTCCCCGTGAAGAGAAGAGCTACAGCAATGGCTGCTGCTTCTTCAGGGTTTATCCAGCCAGTCCTCTTCCCCCCGCCCTGATCTCAGGAGTGACACGACCACAGATTCTGGTGTCCAGAAGGAAGGCGGGTCAGCAGGGACCCCAACAAATACCCGCACTCATGGTGTCCCCCCGGTCTAGTGTCCTGCTTCCCGTCCTCCCACAGGGGAACTGGCAGCACCCCCTCAGCTGGGTGGGAACCTCTAACCCGGTTCAACTTCCTCCAGTCAGATCTCAGGGAGCAGCAATTTTCCTGAGGTCCCTCTGGGAGCAAGGAACACCCCTCTCTCCATGCTAACCTAAACCTGCCACTAGCCCCCAAGACTTGGGTCTCAGATTTTACACTGACACGCACGAATAGTAGGACAGGTCTGCACAAAGGACACATTCGGTGCTCTCATCAGCCCTCAGGCATCCTGAGAGTGAGCGCAGGAGATGCCAGGCAGGGCCAGGCCGCCCAGAGCAGGGCCAATGGCCAACTCCGTCTGCAGCCTGCGCAGGAACTCAAGGTTTGCTGGTTAACACACACCGTCCACCCTACAGGCCCCAATCTCTCAGAGGAATCTCATACTGGATGAGCTTTTCTTAACTTTATTAAAAGCTGCAGACTTCATAGCCGGCTGGTTCCCTGCTGGGAGAAGCAAGTCCTGCTGCCTTTCCTGAGCCGGCCCTGGGCTAGCCACCCTCCCTCTAGGACCTCCCTTTCCTCCCACCGCTTCAGAAGAACTGCATCCCCATGGGGCTAACGGGTACCACGGCTCACGACACAGAGATGTGTGTGGTCACCCTGTGGGCAGCGGCGGCCAGATTGTAGGTCTTCTGGGTTTCAAAGCTGCCTCTTCCCACCAGGCCGATAGGGACTTGTTTAAAGCTTATTTATTTTTTTTTTTTTAAAGATTTTTTATTTATTTGTCAGAGAGAGAGGGAGAGAGAGCAAGCACAGGCAGACAGAATGGCAGGCAGAGGCAGAGGAGCAAGGAGCTCCTCTGAGCAAGAGCTGAGCAAGGAGCCCGATGCGGGACTCGATCCCAGGACGCTGGAATCATGACCTGAGCCGAAGGCAGCTGCTTAACCAACTGAGCCACCCAGGTGTCCCTAAAGCTTATTTTAAAGCCAGATTTTCCTTTTTAACGTTTGTGGAAAACCAACTGTTGAATGATTTGATAGCATTTTGGAGGCGATGTGGGGGAGTGACGAGAGGCTTCCGGATGCCGCCCGGTCACTGACCTGCACCGCACCCGGCCCTGCGTGGAGCCTGTTGCCGCCCATCCCGCACGTCCCGCCAGGCTGCCCAAGGACCTGAGGACAGAATGTCCAAGGGTCCAGCTCAGGGTCTGACACTGAAGTGCTTTAGAAACCAAAAATTTGTTTTCTTCCTTTTCTCAGTTTGATACTTTAAAGCTTTATTTTTCAACAGAGAGTACATTTGTGGAGTTCAAAATTTAAAGAACGGACGGAGTGCCAAGTGTCTCTCCCATCCTTGTCCCTAGCTCTCAGGAGGTCTGTCATCTGCCTTCTTGGGTGTCCCTTCACATTCCCTTTATGCACTTACGAGCACGTGAAGAGAGATTACGCCCCCTCTTTAGACAAAAGCGGCGCGTGTTACTTGTACTGCTCTGCACCTTACGTGGCTCGCCTGATAGAACAGCCCAGAGATCGGTCTGCATCAGCGGTTTGTACGGCCATGGGGCATTCTGCCGTGTGCACAAACTACCTTGTGTGTCGTCGGTCACCTCCTGCAACGGTGCCCCCCAGTCCTGCCACTCTGCGTGTGCCCGTCCCGAGCACAGAAGCGGACAGAGAACTCAATCACCCAAAAGCATCTGCTGAGTCAAAGTCAATCAGCTGTCGATGTTCATGACTGTTCGAATGTTTTCATGTTCCAACCGCCCGAAAGCCAGGAAGCGTTAAGCCAGCAGAAGCTGTCTAGCCGGGGAAGACGGAAAGGCTGGGGGTGGGGCGGAGTCAGGTGCGGCAGTCTCCCCGCCACCTCCCTCCCTGCCCCGAAGCCATGCAAAGCAGTGTGGGGTGCCTCTCTGTGCCCTGGTCATCCCTTTCCCTGCACCAAACCAAGGCACTCCAGGTTGGGCCTGGAGCCTTGAGGCTATACTCAGAGCTGGGTTTTAACAGACCCTGGTTGTTGTGGCTGATGGGCAGGATGGGGAGGGGGGTAGGGACTGACAGTCAGTCCAGGACTGCCAAGCATTTAGAAAAGCAACGGCCAATGTCTAGTTTCTTCACTCTGCTCTCTGAGGGTGTTCCAAGCAGGGAATGGGGGAGGGGCTCCATGTAACATCAGATCCCCCCAGACGGAGGCGGCTGCTAGGGCTGGAGAGGCTGCCAGGCAGGCCTCTAAGCCTGTGGCGCTTGGCAGGGAAATAGCTTTTTTTTTTTTTTTTTTTAAATGAAGTAGGCTCCACGTCCACTATGCAGCCCAACATGGGGCTCGAACTCATGACCCTGAGATCAAGACCCAAGTTGATATCACGAGTCAGATACTTAACCGAATAAGCCACCCAGGCGCCCCTGGGAAATGGCTTTTTACTGACAGTTCTCAGCCCAAGTGCTGTTTCCCTGGAAACCAGCGAAAACATCCGCCTTGACGCGAAGGAAGAAAACAGCTTTCAGAATCTATCGCAGAATATGACAAGTTTAAAGCTAGTGTCTGGATGGCTCTATGCCTGTTCAAGGTTTAGATGGTTGGACCGTTACTTCCCATTTCCAGGAAACCACCGACCGACAGCAGCGTCAGAGAGGGCAGAGATCGGCCACCACGGTGTCAACAAGCACAGTCCCAGGGCCTCTGCTGGGAAAACGGGTCATCCAGCCCCTGAAACCTCGTTTTCAAAGAGATTCACTAACATGGGTAAATAAAATAGGTACGAGAACAAAGCAGAAAATCCAATAGTGAACGCGCAGGGTCCACTTTGGGGGTCGCAGACGCCCACAGAGAAAAGACTGGGAGGTGCATCAGCTGTGACCACATGTGACTTACACTTTCTCCCTTGAACTTTCTCCCATGCTCTACAGTGAATGTTAATTATGAATCAGAAAAAAACCATCCATGAGAAGTATCTGCCTTTAAAAAGTAGGTGAAACCCAAAACCAAACAGAATCGATGTGCTCAAGTTTCCAGATGGAGAATTCCCCAAAGCAGGCATTCTCTGCTAATCTCAAGAACCACATTCCATTCTGCAAAGTCCCCAGTGAGGCTTCTGGGGGCTCTTTGCACACAGCAAGAGTGTCATCACAGAGAAAAACCTGGCTTCGCCTGTCTCAGCAGCTCTCTTCCCAGCCTGGCGGAGCGGGCAGGGGGCCGGAAGGGCTGCAGAGGCGCCCGGCCATCCCGAAGATCCCGCGTGTGACTGCGTGAGCTCGCTTTCTCCAAGACATCAAAGTCCGACGCAAAAGCATTTCTGCAGCCAAAGAATTTCACCAAATGGACGCGGTTGCAAACCACTTCTCTCTGTCATTAAGAACGAGGCTAAAGGACAAGCCTCCAGAAAAGCAGCACCATGCGGTCCGGGAACTAGAAGAGAATGTTCCCCACCACGATGGAGGGATGGCCTGCTGGACTGGAAAGCCTGCGTGCTTAGAGACAAGGTAGTTTGTTCTGGTGCCACCAGTTCTGTCACGGGCTGTGTGACCCTGGCAAGTCACTTACCCTTTCCGTTTTGTTTTTTTTTTTAAGATTTATTAATTTGAAAGAGAGAAAGAGAGAAAGAAAGAATGCGAACATGGGAAAGTACAGAGGGAGGGAGACAAGTAGACTGCCTACTGAATGGGGAGTCCGCCGCAAGGCTGGATCCCAGGACCCCGAGATCACACCCTGAGCTGAAATCAAGTTGGATATTTAACGACTGAGCCACCCAGGCGCCCCGAGTCCTGGTTTTATCCTTTAGAAGGATGGACACGAGCCTATATTGATCAGAAGTCTCTTTAATGCTAGAAGACCTTATGTGGGGACCTTGCTGAAAGGCTGGTAGGTCCACCCCAGAAAAACCTTAGCAGAACGGCAAGTACTCTGCAGTGGATCACAGACCAGACAGTAAGCAAACTCTGAATGTCCAGGGCATACCTGCTGGGTGCAGGATGGCCACGAAGCCTGAACCAGGACCTCTGCTGCCAAGATAATTCCCATCACCTGGCGGCATGTGAAGGGAAGTGGGCGGAGGGGCCCAGAGGGCGATAGGAATTTAAAGGAAGGGGCCTGGGCAGTGAGTGGCTGGTGCCGAGCCTCCTCTCAGGGCCCCACCTGTCCCAAGAAGAGCCCCGTCCTACTGCCACAGTGGCTCTGGGGAAATCCCTCCTCCGCAGTCTTCCTCCTGGTGCTGGCCTTCGACACGGCTCTGCTCTCAGCCCCGATTTAGACTCAGTCCAGCACCTGTCCATCAGGGACAGCTCCCCAAACCCTGTGTGTGCGATGCGCACCGCTAACACAGTTCCTAATGCGGTCTCTTGAGTTTGAGACTCTTGAGATTCCCCGTCTTCCTACCATTTAGGATGCCTTGTGCCCAACTCATAATGAATGTCCCTGGGGGAAAACCACAGTGGAAAAATGACCTAAAAATGGCCAAGGGCCTGGAAGTGGACAAAGGACTGGACAGCGGCACTGGGGCAGGTGTTCTGGAAGGCCGCAAAGTGAGCCTCGAAAGGGCTCTGTGACCGACCCCACTGAGGTGTCTGCTGTCCGAGCGCAAAGGGAGGGGGGCTGATTCGCCCCTCTCAGGGGAAAGCAGCTCCTGCTCCAAGTGAGCTGGGCCAGTGTGTACTGCGTGGCGGAGCGGAAAAGGCCCACGTGTCCACGTCCCCTTTTCCAGCCCGAACCAAACAGTCCAATTCCAAAATACGCTCCTGTACTTACGGGCATGGTTTTGTCCCCGAAGAAATAGATGGTCTTATAGCCGTCATTTTCCACGTGTCTCAGGCAGTACCGCTTGTCCCAGCCATCAGGAAAGACGTCGATGCTGATCTGGCCTCCTGCCAAGGGGGGAAGACACAGAAGCTAAAGGCGGGAAAGAGGTGAAGGGCATGTGGCTGAACCCAATGCGCGGTCTACTCATCAGCAACTGGAGGGCTGAGGTCGGTTTTTAATACCCTGATTCGCTATTTACGCTATTTTAGGGACTGGTTCTAGAAATTAATGGGACGTTGCTTTTTTCCAACATTATTTCATCCAAAATTGAAAAGCAAAAGACACATCGCCAGCTCAGAAGGAGGAATGCGTTTGTTTTCAAGCGCTGCGCCAAAGGCATGGGTCTAAAGGAAGCAGGCTGGTGGGAAATCCGGTAACAGCTTCAACCAGCTGGGCCGCCCCGAGCTTTAATACGCTCTGGCTCTCGGGGGCGAGGCCCAGAGTGGGCTGCGTGCGGTACATCTCACAGGAGAAAGGAAAAGCAGGTGCAAAGTGGTTCGCGGGAAGCTTTCAGGCGCGATAAACCCTTGGAAAGCTTTGTCGGGGAGACATTCACATCGCGGTTCAAGAACACTTGAACATCTACCTGCTCTAGCAGACGTAATCTCTTTGCAATTCGAGTTTTCCTACAACTGTACGCTCAGGGAGGTGGTAAAACAGTGCTCTACGTGATGACCCATCAGCGCTGCCGGAAGTGCGTTTGCTTCAAGCATCTCACAAGTGTATTCTACGGAAGACCAAGGCCGGCCAAGACACCAGCGCTGCGGGAAGAACTCTGTCGGACACAGAAACGCTCGCATGCTGGTCTGCCACTGCAGACACAACCTCTGTGGGCTCAGACAAGACCCCTTTTCCTCCAGGGCCTCAGTTTCTTGATCTGTAACACCAACCCAACTGGCTGCTATGGATCCCTGCTGCTCACGCATGATGAGATTTCAAATCTGTTCCGCTGAGCGCTACTCTGGGCCAGGAAGAGAGGTGCCGGGGCAGGGCGGGGGCGGGGGGTGCATGCGGAATCCTGCCAGGTGAGACTTTAGAACCCAACCCGGCGGCCAGGGAGAGTCTCCATGAGGGCTGACCACACAGGAGTGCTCGCCCCTGCACCCCTCTTGCCCACCTTCACACCAGGCACAGCCCTATTCCAAGAGCTCACTGGCCCCCACAACCCCCCTTAGCAGGTGGTTACCGAAGCCGGAAGCCGGCCCGAGTGCACCGTACCTATGGAGAACGTGACGCCTTTGCCTGCAAACTCTTTCTGCAGGTCTGCTACGAACTTCTGTCTGATGTTTTCTTTCTGAGAAAAACAAGGAGACACCGATTGTCTAGTGCATGTCAGTCCAGAAGGCACCCTTCAGCCGCCGGCCACCAGGCCACACATCTTTCCTCCACTCCAGAGACCCAGGCTGTGTCGGAGGGACTCACTTTATCGAATTCGTAAAACTCAATGCGTTCTTCTTGACTGCAGCTTCTCCCAATTGGGGACACGTTCAACATCCCATTTCGGAACTCAATGAAAGTACCCCTGGAGAGGAAAGGGGACGAGCCCCGGAGAGATGTTATTTGTGTGGACGACTTTACAGATGGGTAAGCAGGCTCAAATTTCCAGAAGGCAGGGGCTGGTATGATCAACACTTCACTGGGCTGGGCTCAGACACAGGGTAGCCTCGGGCCACAGGCAGCTAATCTGAACTGAGATTAGATTTCAAAGATAGAGCATGAAAAAGGAATGTCACCCTCATTCGAAATGCTCTATGTTGACTATGTGTTAAAATGACTATATTTTGGCTACACTGAATTAAATAAAATATGATTAAAATTAATTTTGGTTTTTTTAGTGCAGCTACAGAAAACTTAAAATTGCCCATGTGGCCCACATTATTTCTGTTGGACAGTGAATTTTATCGTCAATAAAGAGCTATGAGGGGGGCCTGGGTGGCTCAGTTGGTTGGGCGTCTGCCTTTGGCTTAAGTCATGATCCCAGGGTCCTGGGATGGAGCTCTACGTTGGGTTCCCTGTTCACTGGGGAGTCTGCTTCTCCTCCCTTTGCCTGCCTGCCTACTTATGCTCTCTCTCTGTCAAATTAAAATAATAATAATAAAAAAAAGAGCTATGAAAATGATTACCATCTCTCAAGTTCCCTGAGGAATCTGAAAATTCATGCGCCTGACATTTTTGCTAGTGACCTCTTGAACCCACCGGTCTGACCACACAAAGCTATGGGAAAAGGCTCTGAGGGCTGCTTGGTGAGCCTCCGTCATTCCGACGAAACAGCTGCTGTGGCTAGCTGCTACTAAATGGTTGCTCTGATCACAGAACGTGAGAACAGCTTAACACTTTTTTTAGTTACTCTGAAGATTTAAAAAAAAAAACAACCCAAAAAAACATTTTCCCCCACTGTGTTTCCAGTTTGAATCTCAAAACAGTTTTTTAAAAGCTCAAATAACCGTGAACTATACTTCCTTACAATGCAATTTAAGGGTTCTGTGACTATGTGCATGGAAGTATCTTCTAGTTCTAAATGCTGATGCCTGTGAGGTTCTAGAACCTCTTCCCTGGGTCCTTTCTGTCTTCCGCACACAGCGCTGATCTTGAGCCATCAGCCACCTGTAAATACCAGGGACATAGGCCCATTGTTGAGCTGAGGGCCTGCTTCAAGGCCAATGCAGCCTCCTGCTGCCTGAATTCATGGTGGGGATCTCATGCTAACTTGAAATTACAGATCTTCAGAGAACACTGAAGCCAGAGGTGATGGTATTTTACTACATGAAGTCAAACTTCCAAATGACAGCAATTAATGCAGATTTTATGTCATACCGTGGGCTGAGCGAGCAGGGCTGTGTGTGGGCTCTGGCCTGGATTTCCGGGGTGGCTCCCAGGTGGCTCCTGGATCGAGGGCTGATGCTGCTTTTCACACTGCTCTTACAGGCCTTCCCCCGGACCCACAGTCTTGGCAAGCATCTTAGTTTCTGCTTCCCATCATGTGGAAATGCTGTCGTTTATGGATTTACTCTTCTACTAGAAGGTTTCCAATAATGTCTTACTAACTAAGCACAGGGCCCGGGACTAAAGTCAGCACCTACCCAGCCAGTGCGACTCCTCCCCATGCCAGCACGACTCCTCCCCATGCCAGCACAGCCTCTGCTGAAAGCAAATCCACCTTTTCTTTCTTTCTTTCTTTTTTTTTTTTTTTAAAGATTTATTTATTTATTTATTTGACAGAGATCACAAGTAGGCAGAGAGGCAGGCAGGGGGCAGGGAGCAGGGAGCAGGCTCTCCGCTGAGCAGAGAGTCCGATGCGGGGCTGGATCCCAGGACCCTGAGATCATGACCTGAGCCGAAGGCAGAGGCTTAACCCACTGAGCCACCCAGGTGCCCCCCAAACCCACCTTTTCTTCGGGAGTTTAATTCTTGCGATGTAGCTCAGACAGTAGTTGATTAGATCTTGGATTAGGGCCTCGCCCAGGTGACCTTGAATACTCTAGATAAAGAAAACACTGGGGTTACTTGAATTGGGGGAGGTATTTTTGAAATAACTTTATAGCAAACCCGGGGCTTTAGCCACTACTGGCGAGGGTGACTAGGCTGACGTGGCCAGCATGACATGCCCCGCTATGTTTTTCCTTCTCTCCCTGCGTGAAAACATAAGGCAAACCACGAAGGGCATTAGTTAAAGCATTTCCTGCTTCATGACTCAAGATTTTTGTACAAATTATCTTTCGAATGCTTCAGGGAAGGCCCAAAGAGTTTATCACTGCTGCTTTTATTCAATTAAAATATCTACAGACGCTGACAAAGTATCTTTGTTCCACTCAGGCTTTCTCATATGTCTGAGTGGAATGATCTTGTTACTAGCAAAGGCTACACAGTACCTCTTAAAAATGCTTGTAGTGAGGCAGCCTGCCCTCGTTTCTGCTAGCACGACAGAAATATCAGATTAAGTATCCTTAAAAAAACAATGCTGAAATTTAGTTAACCATTTGGAATATGTGATAGTCACAGGGCTCGACACTCAAGACGTAGAAAAGAATACAGGGTAGAGGTTCACTCCTTCCCCGGCTCCTCACCTCCCGGACACACCTCCCCAGAAGCATCCAGTGTCAAAGAGCTTTTTGGAAAGCATTTTAATAATAGTATATAGTCGTCTGGATACTCTAGAACCTACCTGTTTACACAAGAGTTTCCCATCTTTGTATGCAACCAGGCCGTTTTCGGGAAACACATAATCATATTTTTCAACCACTGGAACCAAAACAAGAGAAAAGTCAGTGTGCAAGGAACTGAAGCTGGTTTCTCTTTCCTGATCAACATGTCGCACCGATAAAACAGGGAAACTCCAATAAGGACTGTAAAAGGGTATCTCGCCTTAACAGGTTCCGAAGGTGGGGAAAAAACGCCTTAAAAAAAAAAAGACTCTAATTACAAATGTACAAGATGGTGGCCAGGCTGGTGTTTGGAGACCTGGTGGCGGGTCGTCTCAGATCTCTGCCTTCAGCCCCCTCTACCTGGAGAGGAAGATGTGAGCCAAGGACGGCCCCCAAGCCTCTCTGTGGACCCGCATCACCAGGGCAGTGATGAAAATGTGCAGATTCCCAGGCTCTGCTCTCAGGCCTTCTGAATCAGAACATGCAGGACCAGGCTAAAGATCAGAATTTGAAAAAAATTAAAAAAAAAAAAATTTTTTTTTTTTTAAAAGGTCTTTAGGTGAATCTTATATTATAGCAGCCAGATTTGGAGACCACTCATATAATTCTAAATGGGTTCCCGAACTTTAGTTGCTTGTTAAAATGCAGACTCCCGGGTGCCCTGTGTTGGGTGGGGCCCTCACATCTGTATTTTCACAGGTTCCCCAGGTGATTCTGATACAGCTGGGTCTTCAACTTTCTTCTAGCTTGTGAAGGTTACGAGTCTGTTGTTCGGACTCACACTCTTTGAAACCTACAGACAGTGCCCTACCCGGACATAAAGCCTCTCTGAGCCTGTGGTTAAAAATATGGCCAGAGGCAGAAAGGGCCATCAGAGCCGGGTAACAGGATTTCCGGGGCTTAATGTGCCCCATTATGTTGTTTCAGTGTCTCTAAGTACAGCATCTACGAGAAAAATGGAAGAGTAAGCAGAACAGAGAGCTTTGGAGAGAATGCATAGATTATGCTCGTCCAATACACTAATCCAATAAAGACAGCCTACACCGATTTGGACTGTAGGATACTACAGTCAAAACACTGGTTCTCCATTGGGGGTGACATTGCCCCCCACAGGGTATCTGGCAATGTCTGGAGACATTTTTGGTTGCCACACTGGGCACGGAGGTGCTCCTGGCATCCCGTGGGTGGAGGCCACAGGGGTGCTGCTCAACATCCTACAGTGTGCACAGGACAGCCCCCCACAATGGAGAATGATCGGGCCCAAAATGTCAACAGTGTCCCAAAGAACGATCATCTCAACCATCTCTCCACCATCTAGTTCTTAGAGGTCAGGCACCCTAGAGGCCCTGGGGCTACAAGATGAGTAATGCAGAGTCAGAGTCTTCCAGAAAAAACAGACGGACAACTAGATAGTTTGCAACATGCAGAGCGTGTCCTGCTGGCAAGGCTGTGCATCACAATCTCCTGGGGTGGGGGTTGGGAGGGCTGCTAAAATATGATTTCCAGGCCCCAGAGACCTCAGGATCTCCAGTGAAGGGGCCAATAAGAACCCCTGGCTTCCTGGGGCCTGCGTTGGAAGTTCTGGTTCACCAGGCAGGGTTAAGAGCCTGGGTGTCCCATGATTAGGGAACTCTGGGAAACACTGTGTTAGAGCAACGGAGAGGAGGCCCCCAGACCTGGAAGGCATCTGAACACCTGGGTGAGAAGGACAGTCAGGAGATGGGGACTGAACTGAGCTCAGAGAGTGGACGGGGATAAGGCAAAGCATTCCAGGCAGTGACACACACATTCAAACTTCTGGGTGACCCCACCCATGTATCTGGGAACCGAGTGGTCCACCACCAATTCCAGAAATTTATTTATAACATTAAGAACAGAGGAAAGAGAAAGCAGAGAGAATGTTTGTCCGAACAAGGCAGCAGGAAGCCTGCCACACGGGGAGGAGGGCTCGAGGCTGCCTGAAACACTTCAGGGCCACAGGTCCCAATGTCCTCACAGGAAGCTGCCATTAACCAAAGGCAACTTACCATCCTTTCCCAGCTGCTCCTGTACTTTCTCAAAGTCTGACCCGCCTACCACACCAATTTTGATCTTCTGCCTCAAGTCTTGTAGAAAGCCATCCATTTCTTTGGTAATTTTCTACATTTCAAAAAGGAAAATAAAAAGTCATGAGCCATAGAGTAACCAGGAGACTGAAACTCAAAGAGTGATACAACCCTGACTTCCATATATGCCAGTTCAGGCTCTAGGTTTGTAGTGAGTCCAAATGTTTTAGTTGTGATATGGGGAAATCAACTTTTTACCAGAAAAAAATGTGTTAAATTTTACTTATTCTTACCTAGCTTAAAACACACAAGCAATATATTAACAGCTGCTGTGTGCTGTTCTAGCTCTTCCGCTCTGCATTCACATACTTGCCTACATGTGCAAAAATAGAGAGGTCTTATTTTCTGACACACAAGTGGACTCATTCTAGGTCTTAGGCAGTGACTTGTGTTTTTAGCAGTGAGTTGGGATACTGTTCCATGCCGATACACAAAGATCTAGAACATTCCTTTCAAATGCTACACTGTACTCCACTTACGGGTTTAAGTTGCTATTTTAGAACAAAACATGATAAGATTACAGAGGACATTCAGAATTGATTTGTTATAATAATACAAAACCAAAAATAAATAAGTACAACAGCAAGAGCACACGATTTTTTTAGTCTCTCCTAAAAGAAAAGCTCTTATGTATCGACAGTGGTCTCAATGGTGTAACTTTTTGCTAGTTGAAGTCCGAACTGCAGACTAATTAAATAGAAGTTATGAACATGAAAAAAATATTCCTGCATTAAGACAAATCACAATTCATTTTTTAAAAGTTATTTTGTTACTTTTAGTAATCTGAATTGTATATTCACATGGGGTATCTATTTTTTATTTTTTATTTTTATTTTATTTTTATTTTTGAAAGAGAGAATCTTAAACAGGTTCCATGCCCAGTGTGGAGCCTGATGCGGGACTTGATCTCACAACCCTGAGATCATGGCCTGACTGAAATCAAGAGTAGGACACTTAACCAACTAAGCCGCCCAGGGACCCCTAACTTATTATTATTTTTTAAGTAAACTCTACTCCCAATGTGGGATCTGAACTCATGACCCCGGGATCAAGAGTGGCATGTTCCACTGACTGAGCCAGCCTGGAGGCCCTCACACTGGGTATCTTTAGAAATGAAGTTAGCAGAAATTAAAAACAAAAACAAAAAACCAACTTCAATACATAAACATCTAGAGTTCAATTTTCTCCTTTTCTTTTCTTTCTTTTTTTTAAAGATTTTATTTATTTGACAGAAAGAGTGATCACAAGCAGGCAGAGAGAGGGGGGACGCAGGCTCCCTGCTGAGCAGAGAGCCCGATGCCGGGCTCGATCCCAGGACCCTGAGATCATGACCTAAGCTGAAGGCAGAGGGTTTAACCCACTGAGCCACCCAGGCACCCAAATCTTCTCTTTCGTCTTAAAAAAATAAAACAACAACAACATTTTAGAGAAATATACACACAGGATTAATAAAACTGTACAGAAGGGCTTATAACAGAACACACACTTTTTTACACCTTCCGTGGAATCTCAACTTCGCAGACAAAATTTAGAAGTGCCGTGGCAGCCTCTACGAATCAATGACTGTGAAAATG
The DNA here is from genome assembly GCF_902655055.1 of Lutra lutra. Lineage (NCBI taxonomy): Eukaryota > Metazoa > Chordata > Mammalia > Carnivora > Mustelidae > Lutra > Lutra lutra. The sequence goes on along the minus strand of NC_062295.1, from coordinate 7,125,304 downwards.
GGTCCTGGAGCCCTCCAAGTGGCCGGCTTCCACGTGACGTCAGGATGGCAGGAAATGGGGAAGACTCCTGACGTCAGCATGGCAGGAAGTGGGGAAGATGCCCTGGATTACAAAACATTAAAAATGCAATACTTCTGTCTTCAAGCAGAACCCAAAGCTGCAATTTCTTTTCTCTTAACCCCAGTGCACACTGATGAGCTCCGTGGTACTGTGGCCATCAGGCTTGTCTGCAGTGTGTGTGTGTGTGTGTGTGTGTGTGTGTGTGTGTGTGTGTGTGTGTGTTAGAAGGCCCCTTCTCACTTCCGAGGGGCAGCAAATATTTTTTTGACAGGAAGTAAGATCCAGCTCCTTGTGAGCATAACAGAGCATCTAAACTACCCACAGCAGGAGAGGTTGTTGGAGCAAAATAATCACAGACCAAAGTTGTTGTGATCCTCCCAAATAACTCTGTGTTGCTAATCACAAGGAATTCTTTATAAGTCATCCTGGGTAAAAATAAAAGAGAAAGGTCCAAAAGCTTGAAATTGAGGTCAAAGCAGGATAAAAATTCACCTTCTGAAAAAACCAACTACAAAAGACTTCTTTTGGGACAATAGAGGAAAACTGATGGGGCAAATAAGAGTCAGCAGAATAGGGTGCATGGGCCAGCATTAACTCGCGTCGGGTTCCGCGAGGTACGACTGCAACGCAGCCACATCCATTCACTTGCGTACTGTCTGTGGCCGCAATCACACAGCCGAGTAGTTGTGACAGACACCACATGGCTGGCGGTGTCTCAACTCTTTACTATCTGTCCTTTTACAGAAAAATGTCTGCTGACTGCTGAGCTGGGGCATTAAATAACAGGAGGGAACTGGTGACACGTTTCGTTGGTGATGATGATGATGGCACTATGGTCACCACAGATGTCTTCAAGAGATCCAGGCACAAATATTTAGGGGTGAATTACCATGATGACTGTGGCTTTGGAAGTGGCACATCAAAGAATTAAAGTGTAGAAAAGTTAATGTCAGTCATGGCTGATTTTAAGTGGCCGGGATACACCTATTCTGTATACTAGTTTTGCAGTAATTCTGTATGTTTTAATTTCTTTTGAATTTCGATTTTATTTTTTTAAGGTTTTTTTTTTTTAAGATTTTACTTATTTATTTGACAGACAGAAATCACAAGTAGGCAGAAAGGCAGGCACAGAGAGAGGGGGAGGCAGGCTCTCTGCCAAGCAGAGAGCCCGATGCGGGGCTCGATCCCAGAACCCTGGGATCATGACCTGAGCCGCAGGCAGAGGCTTTAACCCACTGAGCCACCCAGGCACCCCTATTTTTTTAAGGTTTAAAAGTAATGTGCACCTAACGTGCAGCTAGAATTTATAGCTCTGAGATCTAGAGTCATATGCTCTAGCGACAGAGCCAGACAGATGCCCCTATATGTTTGAATTTTTTATGACATAAAGCTGGAAAATAATTTAGTCAGGTTTAGGACCGCCTTCTTTTGCTCTAAATCTCAACTGTTTTTGGATGGAATAACCTTTCTTAGGAAAGTTACTCAGCACAAGAAAATTCTACTAAAATAGTGATATGTGCAGAGCTCTGGACTCCGTTCTAATTAGATTTTATCTGCTTATATCATATCGTGTGTCAGCAGCTGCAAGATAACCCATTCTTCTGCTTCTGGACTATAATATGCTTATCACTGTTTGGGAATGCATGTTTTGAGGAGGGAAGGTATTATATTATTCTATAATGAATAGATCTCTTGCTAAAATATTTTTATTTTTTACCTGGAACACCTGGCACCCAGAAACAATTTTCTTTTGTTAGACTATTTTTTTTTTCAGTGTTAAAATGATCAGTTTGCTGCAAAGAATATCATGTTTCAAATGTGTTACAGGAATACATTGTGAGTTTCTTTGCTATTTCATACTTCATGGTCATCTATCCAGATTCCTTCTGGAAGGCAGAAGTACCTTCCGGAATGGCACAACCAGCAGCCAGAACAGCTTCCATCTTGGAGCGGTGGCAGAAAATGGCAAACTTAGCAAAGGACAATGCCCTGCAGTCCAGACACTTGTACCAGATTTGCTGTGAGAAACAGAGGTCACGGTTTCACTGAGTCTCGGTTTCCTTATGTTTAAAAGTGTAAAAGAGAGGCCCTTGGGTGGCTCAGTGGGTTAAGTCTCTGCCTTCAGCTCAGGTCATGATCTCAGCGTCCTGGGATCAAGCCCTGCATGGGGCTCTCTGCTCAGCGGGGAGCCTGCTTCTCTCTCTCTGCCTGCTTGTGATCTCTGTCTGACAAATAAAAAATACAACCTTAAAAAAAAAAAGGGTAAAAGAAATTATCCTACATGGTAGGAAAGAGGGGAAAAGGTTGAGAAGGTCCAGTGATATCATGCAAAAAGGTATGGAATGTGAACCCTAGACCATCACAGCCCATGGGCCAAACTGAGCAGCTGGTTGTTTTTGTAACAAATAAATAAAATAAAGCTTTATTAGAACACAGCCATGCTGTGTCTACATAAGGTCTATGGCAGCTTTTGCATTACAGCTGAGTAGTTACTACAGACCATGTGGTTGGCAGAGACAAAAAATTTTTGCTATCTGGGCCTTTACAAACAATGAGTTGCTGACTTTGGCTCCAGACAGCCATGAGCTTCTCTAACAGTCCAGAAGTGTGTTTTGGTCACCGAATCTGGGTCACAAAAGGCCTCTGAAGAACTTGCCATTGAGTTTCATCACTAGACGCACCGAATGTGTGGCTCAGAAAGGCAAAATGATGTCAGGTCAGACGCAGGTAATGTGGCCGTCTGGAGCACACCACTGCCACCCTCCGGCCAAAATTAAGAAGGCAGGGATAGAAAGTGAAGTTAGGAAGGTCGGTTGGGTCCCGGCTCAAGTTTGAATGGCTGTGGTTCAAGGACCAGTCCCCGCAAGGGGGAGGTCAGCGTCAGCTTTATCACAAATCCTGATCTTTTTTTTTTTTTTTTAAAGATTTTATTTATTTATTTGACAGACAGAGATCACAAGTAGGCAGAGAGGCAGACAGAGGGGGAAGCAGGCTCTCCACCGAGCAGAGAGCCCGATGCGGGGCTCGATCCCAGGACCCTGAGATCATGACCTGAGCTGAAGGCAGAGGCTTAACCCACTGAGCCACCCAGGCGCCCCCACAAATCCTGATCTTAACCAAAACCTACAATCAAGCCTGCAGCAGCAACATCTATAAGTGGGAAGGAAGCTTCCAAGAGTTCAAGGGGGGGCTCGCAGCAGGCAGTCTGAAAAAAATCTAGGTCTCCTTGCTCACTCCCGCTGGAGAAGGGGGTGGAGAAAAGGGGGTGGTGGGCAGTGGCTAATATTTACTGACTACTGCTGAACACGGCCCACCGTACCCAAAAGATTTTTACGAATTTTTTCGATTTCATTCGACCTTCACAAACACCATATGGTACTGGGAAGGTCCCCACTGAAAGCCGTCCGTGGAGGCTGAGACTGAGGTTAAGTGACTTGCTCAAGGTCAGACAGCTGTCAAGAGAGTACAGCGGAGACTCTATTAGGTCTGTTTGACCTGGACACCTATGTTTTTCATATTAGGGCACAAGGTACAGTTCGCAGGTGACAGGACTGAGGCGCGCTCATAGCCGGCAAGAGGGCTGAGCTGGGCTTCAAATCCAGCGCAGGCGGTCAAAATCCCGAACTGCGTTTTCCAATAAGTTTTTCGCTTTTCGGCCCCGTTCTATCTCTCCGAGCACCCTGAGAGTCTGCGCCCGCCGCTGCCACCCCGCCGGACGCCGCCTACCTGTCGCGGGGCCGTCAGTGTCCCGTCCACGTCGAAGAGGCACAGCGCTGGGCCGGACGCCGCCATGTCGCCGGTTTCCATCCACTCGGGCAACCAGGAACTCGGCCCAGAACTTCCGGGTTCGCCCCCCCCGCCCCCCACCAGCCCCCGTACCGCAGGGCACGCTGGGGGGAGGAGCATTCCCTCCCACGGTACCTGGGACTTGCGTCGGATATTCCTTCGGAACCACAAATCCCAGGATGCAATGCGCCTACACGGCGTCCTATGACGGTCGAGCGCGCGCCGTCAGAGGTTCCGGGGGCAGAGGGGATTCACTTCCGGTGGCAAGAAGCGGAACCATGGTAAGAAGGTGGTTAGCGGGAACCGCGGGAGGTGGTTCGCTTTCGGGGCGGTGGTGAGGGTTGGTCTGGCAGGCAGATTCCTGGGGTTCTGATTGGGAGAATCCGCGGTGGCGGTGGGGGGCGGTGGACCTCCGGCGTAGGTTAAGGCTTGCTGTGCCGCACTTTCCTGCGCTCGGATCGTGTGGGCGACAGGAGCGCTCTCTGAAATTCACTGAGCTCTGTCCCCGTGCGTCAGATCCTCGGGTGCACCAAGTGCGTTCGAGGTCTTTGAAGCCATTGTCTCATTTGGCTTGTCGTGAATCCCCTTTGTGAAAGGCAAAGAAACCGAGGCCCAGAGAAGTGGAGGAACTTGCCCGAGGGGCCACAGCTAGTGTACGTAGGAGCCGGGGTCGGAACCCAGATCAGGCCCCCAAGCCAGGAGCATCTTTCACTGCTCTCCTCGAGGTGTACAGCGGCGCACCTGATAAAACCCTTGGGCTGCGGGTTGGCGCCTCCCTCCCCGCCCAAACTGGGCTCAGAAAACAGCGCTTCCCCTTCAGGACCGAAGATGATGCTTTAACCTGACAGGGAATCGGGAGGTTATTAGAAGTATGGCAGGGATTTGTTACCCTTTAGGACATTGGTTCCTGCTGGGGAAAGTGTTCCCACGGCCTTATGCGTTCGGCGCCCAGCCCAGAGTTGGCCGTCCCTGGGTATTTGTTGAATGAATGAAGGCTCTGCCACCTTTCTTGTACCTCTTTAGACGGTCTGAAGGAAAGAGGACCAGTTTGAGAGTGTCAGACTGTGCCCCACTCACTGGCTGTGTGTCTTTGGGCAAATTTCTGACCTTCTCTGTGTTTATAGTTTCCTCAGTGGTAAAGTACAGGGGACCCTTGAACAATTCAGGTTTGAACTGTGTCCGTCCACTTTTGTGTTGATTGTCGAAAATGAATACATTGGGAAAAATTTTCGGAGGTTTGCCGTAATTCAAAAAACCTGGCAGATGAACCGTGTAGCCTGGAGAGACGGAAAAAATAAAAACAGTATGTCATGAATGCCTAAAATTCAGGTAGATACTAGTTTATTTTATTTACTACCATAGTATACGCAAGTTTGTTCTAGAAAGTTTATCAGAATGCGCACAGGGCCTTGGAGAACTGTACATGGCCTCATTCATAGTCGAGAGAACCAGAAACATGAAGATGCAGTGTTAACTCCTAGCTGCGTAAAATTAACCGCAGTACACGCTGTACTACTGTAATCATTCCGTGGCCACCCCCCTGCTGCTGTTTCGGTGGGCTCAGGTTTAGTATGTGCTTCGCGTGGCGTGTGCTGCCCATCATCTCCGTGTTAGCACTTCGTCGCTAGTAAATTGCGAATGGCAGTAAAAAGTGATCCCCTGGTTCTCGCGTATTTTTCATCGTGTTTGGTGCCATATCGTAAACCTTGAATAACACCAGGGGACCCACACGAAATGCCGCTAGTGGTTCTGGAAGTGCTCCCAAGAAGCAGAGGAAAGTCATGACATTACAAGAAAAAGTTGAATTGCTCGATACGTACTGTAGATTAAAGTCGGCAGCTGCGGCTGCCTGCCATTTCAAGATGAAGGAGTCCAGCGTGAGGACCATTGTCAAAAAAGAAAAGGAAATCCGCGAAGCCGTTGCAGCAGCTGCGCCAGCAGGGGCGAAGACCTGGCACTTTTTGCGAGATACTTTTTTATCTCGTATTGAAAACATAGCCTTTATGTGGGTGCAGGATTGCTATGAGAAAGGCATCCCTATGGATTCTAAAAGACCCGAGAAAAAGCAAAGTCATTATATGACAACCTGAAGCAAAAGGAAGATGAAGGAACTAAAGCTGGAGAATTTTTTTTTTTTTTAAGATTTTATTTATTTGACAGAGAGAGATTACAAGTAGAGAGGCAGGCAGAGAGAGAGGGAGGAAAGCAGGCTCCCTGCTGAGCAGAGAGCCCGATGCGGGACTCGATCCCAGGACCCTGAGATCATGACCTGAGCCGAAGGCAGCGGCTCAACCCACTGAGCCACCCAGGCGCCCTAAAGCTGGAGAATTTAATGCCAGCAAAGGATGGTTTGATAATTTTAGAAAGAGGTTTGGCTTAAAAAATGTCAAGATGGCAGGAGAAGGAGCTTCTGCCGACCATTGATAAGTTCCCATGTCAAGAGCTCCTAGACTGCGAGCCAGAGGAGTTAGCCGAAGGCGCCTTGGTGGGGATGAGAGCTTCTGGACCAGTACCACATGAGGAAGACGTAGAAGAAGCAGGGCCAGAAAACAAGTTGACGTTAGACAACCTGGCAGAAGGTTTTCGATTATTCAAGACGGCCTTTGACTTCTTTTACAACATGGACCCTTCGTGATTCGGGCACTGAGACTCAAGCAGGTGATGGAAGGGGCTTGGTGCCATACAGAAATACCTTTAGAGAAATGAAAGAGCGAAAAAGTCAGACAGAAATTACGATGTATTTCCCTAAAGTTAGCCCGAGTGTGCCTGCCTCGCCCGTCTGCCCTTCCCCCGCCTCCACCTGTCCCACCCCTGGCACCCCCGAGACCGCAAGACCAGCCCCTGGGCCTCCTCGTCCTCAGCCTACTCAGCGGGAAGGTGACCAGGATGAAGACTTTCCCGCTGGCCCGCTTCCGTGTAATAAATAGTGAAGAGTCATTGTGGTGTACGGTTAAACTTCCCTGTTGTGTGTGTGAGCAAGTGTCTTCATGTGGAATCCTGTAACTGTGCCAAGAACTGTAGGGGACGCTTTGTGCCATCATCCTCTGCCTGGGCATTCACCCTGTCGAACATGTGCAAGAGGCCTTTGGAAGTGGGTAGCCTGTCCTTAGAGGCTGTCAGGTGAGTACTACGTAATATCAAATTAACTGTGTGTTCTTACTGTTTGGTAACGCTGCTTTATGCCATCAGAGATTTAATTGCCTTGGAGTATGCCCCTTACCTCCCTCTCCACCGCCCCCCCCCCCGCCCCGTAATTGGAGAAAATGCCTATCAGTCTATCATCAGTCCTAAGTAGTTTTTTATTTTTTATTTTTTATTTTTTATTTTTTTTAAAGATTTTATTTATTTATTTGACAGAGAGAGATCACAAGTAGACAGAGAGGCAGGCAGAGAGAGAGAGGGAAGCAGGCTTCTTGCTGAGCAGAGAGCCCGGTGCGGGACGCGATCCCAGGACCCTGAGATCATGACCTGAGCCGAAGGCAGCGGCTTAACCCACTGAGCCACCCAGGCGCCCCTAAGTGGTTTTTTAAAAAAAAGGAACAGTGTTTCCCATACTGTATTCTGAACCTGACAGTAATACTGTGCGCCATAAGAATTTTATAGGAGTTCATTCATTAGCGTACAGAGCAGGCTCCTGGGAAACAGTAGTATCGATTACTCCAGGCTGCCACTTTGTTTCCAGTCCATGAATCGTTGTTCTTATAAATAAATAGGAATCTCCCTTTTAGCCTTCCTTTTTTGTGTTTGGTGTCAGTAACATAGATACTATCTACCGCGTGTTGTGTCCTCTAAGACAGCGTTGATGTGGCTACTGACAATTCATCTTGGAAACAAGGTAAACTTAATGGTACCGATAATACAATACTATAAATGTATTTTCTCTTGTGGTTTTCTTATTCACATTCTTTTCTCTAGCTGGCTTTATTCTAAAAATGCAGTATGTACTACGTGTAACAACAAACATGGGTTAATCGACTTATCAGTAAGGCTCCTGGTCAACACTAGGCTATCAGTCGTTGAGTTTTTGGGGAGTCAGAAGTTACAGGTGGATTTTTGACTGCATGGGGCGTTGGTGTCCTGAACCCTTGCAGTGTTCAAGGGTCAAGGTCACGGCACCGTCTTGCACCGCCTGTGTGAAGCTCACGTGAACTTAAGGCATCCTTCCCTGTGTCTCCGCAGTAATCGCAACCTCACAGGACTGGTGGGAGCCTCTGGGTAAGGGGCTCTGCGCATGTTTATTTTGTGATCAGCGTGGTTGAGTTCTCGAGAGCAACGCTGTCCTGTCTCCCTTCCAGGCTGCCCTCCTCCGAGCCGTGCCACGGTTGGCAGGCCCAGCTGCCTGGAGAAGGCCTGTGTGCGGGCTGTGGTGCCACACCGGGCAGGATCCTGGGACGTGGATGGGGAGCAGGACCCCCACCCCGAAGGAGAAGCCTGCAGGCACGGACGCGGAGCAGTTCCGGATGGTCTACCGGTTTGATGCTATCCGAGTCTTCAAGTACCTGTCCCGGCTGAAGGTGACGCAGACGGCGCTGACGCTGCTGGCCCTGCCGCCTGGCTTCTACGGGTACTCGCACGGCTTCGTGACTCTTGGCAACTTGTGCCTGGCGGGTGGGGTGGCCGGCTTCGCCCTGGCCATGCTTTTCTGGATGAGCCACTTCTTCCGGAGGCTGGTGGGCATCCTGTATGTGAACGAGGCGGGCACTGTGCTGCGCGTAGCCCACCTGACTTTCTGGGGCCGGCGGCAGGACACGGACTGGCCCGTGGCCCATGTGATCCCCCTGACAGAGAGCAAGGACCGGCCCCAGGAGCTGTTCGTGTGCATCCAGCAGTATGGCGGGAAGCAGACCTTCTACCTCAGCCTGCGCTACGGACGCGTCCTGGACAGAGAGCGTTTCACACAGGTGTTTGGGATGCTGGACACCCTCAAGTGAGCTGGGAGCTGGGCCTCCGGGTGGCCCTGGGCTTCCCGGATCTCCAGCAGGAAGGCCGAGGGTGTGGGTGAGGCCGCAGAGCGGGATCAGGCCGCTGGAGACCTTGCCAGGGCCTCTCAGCCCTTGTCTTTTGGGATGAGGAAATTATGAGGCAGGAGCTAGTGACTGGGTTTAGGAGAGAGGTCCTTAGTACAAATTCTTACTGTATTTGCGTGCGACATTCAGCCAGATGATGGCCAGAAGTTTCTGTTAACCGCCAATTCTTGGATGAAGCTACGTCGGGTTCACTCAAGCGGTGCCCTGCTGAGAAATTGGAAGGCGGGGAGGTGCGCGGTGGGGAGCCCAGGATTCGGAGTGAGAACGCTCGGGCGCTGTCCCTTCTCAACTCCCGGTCCCGCAGCAGGTTGTCGAGTCTTGCTGAACCTTGGTTGTCACATCCGTGGAAGGGAAAATCCTGCTTGTCACATGGGACGGGTGTGAGAATAAACAGTAAATGTCAAGGTCAGTGCAGAGGTCAGGGTGTGCTGCAAGGCTTCCGGGCAGTCGGGAGGGAGGTCCCGAGCCCTGTGCCTGGCCCCCTCAGGGGCTTACCCCGGATAAGGACTGGGAAGAAGCCTAGATAGAGGGGGGTCATTTGACCCCGCCGGAATGGTGACCGCACAGTGACCGGGACAGGTGTCGGCCCAGTGAGCACAGCACTTCCGCCAAGATTGTGTTCGCCACCCAGACGCCTGTGGGCCCTCCTGTGGGGACGCTCTGCGATGTGATAAAGTGAGATGAACTGTATTCTGGTACCTTATTTTATAAACCAAAGCTGATTATATGCACTGCCCTTCCCTGCAGTCAGTGCTGCATGTCTGTTACTCAGTCGGTAACAGTACAGAGGAGGGAAGGCGTGATCTCTCTTATTCTGCCTCTCAGAAGTCAGTAACTACATGTTTCGTTGTGCGGACTTCTAGCCTTTTTTATTGTAAAATATACAGAATGTAAATTTATCCTTTTACCATTTTCTAGTGAGCAGTTTAGTGATACTAAGCACGTCTACAGCATTGTGCAACCACCGCCTCTGTCCATTTCCAGAACTTTTCTGTCATCCCAGGGAGAAACTCCATTCCCATTAAACATGACTCCCCATTCCCCCTCTCCCTGGCCCTTGTAACCACTCGTCTGCTTTCTGTCTGTGTGGATCGGCTTATCCTGGACTTTTGGTGTAGACGGCATCAGACGCCCCGTGGTGGGTGATGTCTTTCGCTCACCATCCTGTTTCCTAGGCACATCTGGGCTATAACACGTATGAGCTTCATTCCTTTTTGTGGCTGAATAACGTGTGTGTAGACCATATTTCGTTTCTCCATCCGTTGATGGACATTTGCATTGTTTGCAGCGCTTGGCTCTTGTGACTAATGCTGCTGTCCTCATGGGTGGACAGAAGTCTGAGGCCATGCTTTCGGGTGTGTGCTGAGAAGTGGGATTCCTGGATTGGTGGTAACTCTATGTTTACCCTTGTGAGGAACCACCAGGCTTTCCCACAGTGACTGCGTGGTCTTATATCCCCCCGCACTGCGTGAGGGTTCCAGTTTCTCCGTGTCCTTCTTTTGGATAATCGGCGTCCTAGCGGGTGTGAAGTGGTGTCTTCCTGTGCTTTCGGGCTTTTCTAAAAACACGGGTGTTATCTTGTACCTGGAATTGTTTGGGTTTTTTGCTTCCCAAAAAACATGACTATCTTAGTGGTAAACCATTGGAAATATTCTGTCACAAGAAAATAAAAGCCTTGTAACATGTGAGATGTCTGATGTTAACTAACCATATTGTAGTAGTCGTTTTGCAGTGTATACATATGTAAATCATTATGTTGTACCCTAAGTTGCAGTGTTTCATGTCAGTTATAGCTCAGTAAAATTGGGGAAAACAATAGGTAGCTCACCTTGCCTAAAACACAAGGTGCAGATAATTTGATTTTTTCATTTAAATACTCTGTGTGAAAACAAATTCAGAAATTGCAAAACACCCCACTGAGTGCTTGTAGCTGGTCCTTTAGCCTTTAGTACTTAAGTCATTTCCATTTTTACAAAAGAATGTGGCGTATGAGGGGCTCCTGGGTGGCTCAGGCTGTTAAGCACATGACTTGATTTCGGCTCAGGTCATAATCTCAGGGTCATGAGATCGGGCCCCATGTCCCTCTCTTTCTCCCACCACCACCCCCTGCTCTCCCTCCCTCCCTAAAAAGTTATGTGGCATATCAAATGTATGGAGAGTGAGCCTTCTCTGTAGACTGAAAATGGCATTTTGAGAAAAGTCACTAACACGAAAGAAGTTTGGTTTTCTTAGTGAATTTATTCCATGTCACAGACGCAGGTAAAGCCTGTACCCAAGACTGTTCCTTCAGGCTTCCGGGTCAGCCCTTCATTCTGTCCCGATCTCTTGTGCCGGACTCTGCTCAGCACTGACCACAAAGCGGGGGGTTGGGGTCCATCTCGGGGGGAGTCTGGGAGAGGAACCAGTGCACATGTGCACTTAGGTGACCAGGAGCAGTTGGGGGAGCGGGTCGCCATGAAGAGGAGGCAGGGCTCAGAGCAGGAGCAGCGTGCACGTGCTGGGGCCGTCCCTGATTTGATCCTAAGCACTAGGGAAAGCCTGGAGGGTCAGAGCGAGAATGGTGGAAGGAAGTGTGGGAGCTTTTATATTTATATATTTTTAAAGACTTTATTTATGTGATAGAAGGCACAAGCCTTGGGCGGGGGGGAGAAGCAGTCTCCCCACTGAGCAAGGAGCCTGTTGGGGGCTCTATCACAGGACCCTGGGATCATGATCCGAGCTGAAGTCAGACACTTGACCGACTGAGCCACCCAGGCACCCCAGAGTGTGGGATCTTTTAGAAACAAGAAGAAACCGCACTTTGTAATTCGTGTTCAGTTGTAGTTAAAGATGCAAACATAATGGTTGTAGGCTTGTGGATTTGGTTCCTGAGGTTGAAGACCCTGGTCTGGGGAGTGTGGTTATGTCCTTCAGGTGTTTGGGAACACTGGGCACCCACCGTGTGGGCAAAGCTGTGGTCTTCCCAGACATAAGGGCTCTGCATGCAGGAGCCGGAGCCCTGACCCAGAGCCTGGGTATGCATCTGGGTGTCCCGGGGGGCCACCGACCAGTTCTCGAGCACTGGTTCTTTCTTCAGGGGAAATGCCATGTTGTTCCACTGACTTCTTGTTTTAGGCAGACTCAAAAATCCGACCAGAAGCGGACCACTTCTCCCCCTGTGCACCCCTGCCGTTCTGATCCACGCCATCCTCACCGTCTCCTCGGGGCTATTGCAACCTGCTGCTGCCATGATCCTTCCCCTGCTCGAGTCTGTTCTCACAGCAGCCAAAGCGATCCTTTGTTTTTGTTTTAGTTTTTATTATTTATTTATTTAGAGATAGACCGTGGGTGGGAAGAGGGGCAGAGGGAGAGGGAGAGCAACTCCTCAAGCAGACTCCCCACTGAGCATGGTACCCCGATGTAGGCTCCATCCCAGGACCCTGAGATCACCAAAGTGATCCTTTATTTTATTTTTATTTTTGAAGATTTTTTCTCTATTAATTGAGAGCCAGGGGAGCAGGAGAGGGAGAGGGAGAAGCAGACCCCCCACTGAGCAGGGAGCCACTTAACCGACTGAGCCACTCAGGCACCCCTATAAAATGTCTTAAGAGGTATTAATGATTTGACTTTGACCTCATTAAAGACAAGAATTAACTCAACCCCTGATGTTGGTCTAGTTGTAAGCTATTACCTGAGTGAACCTCACCCCTGGAGATTCTGGTTGTGTTCGGGATGGGTCCCCAGAATCTTTTTGACAAACTTGACGCTGATTCTGAAATGCAGCCAGGCTGGGAATTTCAGGAATAGACTATCAGAACAGAAAACGCTAGAGTAACTCATCCCTGCGGACTTCGTGTTCCTGGGGTTCTCAGCTCCGGCTCCATGTGCAGAATCACCTGGAGAGCTTTGTAAAAATATGGTTGCCCAGGGGCGCCTGGGCAGCTCAGTTAAGAGTCTGCCTTTGGCTCAGGTCATGATCCCAGGGTCCTAGATGGATCCCTGCATCGTGCTCCTTGCTCAGCAGGGAGCCTGCTTCTCCCCCTGCTGGCACTGGCTCTCTGTCAGATAAATGAAATCTTAAAAAAATATACCATTGCCCACACCTGTGACCAGGCATTGCTGTTCAGGGTTTCTCAGGTGATTCTCACGTGTAGCCTCGGTTGACAGTCACTGCCCTGAAGCATCGCCCACTGGAGGTTAGAGCCCCGTTCTCAGCAGCTGTGGCAGGAAAGAGCCTCTATTTCCGTGGGTTGTCGGCTCACACAGCACCAGCAGAGGGCACACAGCACATGCGTTGTTCCATCTTCTTCTTCCCGAGCCAGAACCACAGATCTGCACTTGACCACCCAAGGGCCCCTGCGGCACACACCAGGAGGGCAGTATCTGGGAGATGTCCAAACTCACCTGTGCGCAACCCCTGCGGATTCTGGTAGATGCTGGTATTTGAGAGAGAGAGAGCACTGAGAGAGGCAGAGGGAGAAGCAGACTCTGCTGAGCAGAGGGTCTGACATGGGGCTCCATCCCGGGACCCTGAGATCATGACCGGAGCTGAAGACAGAGGCTGAACCCACTGAACCACCCAGGCGCCTTCGGGGTATCTGTATTTTTATGCTTCCTAGGTAATTCCAAGGCACCCCAACTTTTGAGACTCACTGGGATTTACCCTTCCTGAAGGCCATACAGATAATAAAGCATCTGCTCTCTGGAGATACAAGTGGTCCTTAGATACATGGGCGATTTCCCCCACTTTGGCGACAGTGCCCACGTGATCATCTGATAGAAACACCCAAGCAGACTTAGGAGGCTGTTCATCGAATGTTCCTAATAGTAAAACGCATAAACAGCAGTGATGAAACTGGAAGTAAACTGAGTGTTTGTTAGTAGGTAACGTGGTGAATAAATGTTGGTAGAGCCATACTGCAGACTATTATATGGCCCTTTGAAGGAATGACATTGGGGGGGTTCCTGCGTGGCTCAGTCCACCGAGCATCCAACTCCTGGTTTCATCCCAGGTCATGATCTCCCGGTCATGGGACTGAGCCCTGGGTCGGGCTCTGTGCTCAGCAAGGAGTCTGTTTGAGTTACTCTCTCCCTCTGCCCCTCCCCACCATGCTCTCCCTTTAAATTAAATAAATACATCTTTTAAAAAAAGAATGAGGCTGAACTGTATCTGCTGATGTGGAAAGGTAACCATAGGATAATGATAAGTGGAAAAAGCAAGCCACAGAACAGTATAGTTTTTTGTGGTCTTGTTTTTGCATTTGTATAAACTGTGTAGGTTCTAATTTATTCACAGTGGTTACGGTCGGGGGTGGGGCGTGTGGACAGGACGGAGGGCAGATGTCCACGTTCAACTTTATAACCTTCTAATACCGTTTTTAAGTTTTTATGACAGAGCATGTTGTCTGGCTTAACAGATGAGAAAAATGCTGTAAAAAACGCTCTTTCAGGGGCGCCTGGGTGGCTCAGTGGGTTAAGCCTCTGCCTTCGACTCAGGTCATGATCTCAGGGTTCTGGGATCGAGCCCTGCACTGGGCTCTCTGCTCAGCAGGGAGCCTGCTTCCTCCTCTCTCTCTGCCTGCCTCTCTGCCTACTTGTGATCTCTGTCTGTCAAATAAATAAATAAAATCTTTTAAAAAAAATTAAAAAAAACAACCAACCAAACAAAAAAAACCCCAAAACTCTCTTTCAAGCCAACTCTGTAGGTGAAGGGAAGTTTCTCCACTTTGAATTCCCATTCTGGACTCGGAAGCTAAGCTGATGTCAGGAAGTCGTGGAGATCGTTGGTGACATGGTCACATTTGTCCCTTTTAGAGTGGTTTTCCTGCCTGTCTGCTGAGACCCGTCTGAACTCTGGGCGCCTCTGTGCCCTGGGCTGGGTATAATTTAGCTGCAGGGGATGGGGTGGTCTGTACCACACCCGTTTCCATACATTACTTGCTAGGGACTGAAGGTGTATCCCCCCGCCCCTGCTGTGAAATTCACCCATGTAGTGGTGTTTGGAGGTGTGGGGCTTTGGGAGATGATTAGGGTCCCCATGATGGGATTAGGACCCTTACAAATAAAGAGTCTTCGTATGTGTGTGTATGCCCCCAGGAAGGCCATGTGAGGACACGGGGGAAGAGGTCCTGACTAAGAACCTGACCATGGACTTCCAGCCTCCAGAACTGTGAGAAATACATGTCTACCATTTAAGCCTTCCGGTGTATGATTACTGGAGAGGTCCTCAAGGGGGTCTGTCTGCCAGTTGACCCTCGAACTGGCCCCGGGCAGTCGAAGGTTCTTCAGCCCCTCCCCTGTCCTTGGAATGTAGATTCCACCTGACTTCTCTGTTTCCAGAAGTTGCCCAAGGATACAGCCTTAACACAGGGATATGATGTTAAGCCCATCTGCGCAGTGGACGCCAGCGAACCCAGCGAAGGCCTCCATATAAACTCTTAAGTTTCTGGCAGGTGGATTTGGAGCCCCTCATCTTGCAGCTGCCCAGGACAAGGCTTGTAAGTTAAGTTCCCTTATTACCCCTGCCACCTGCCCATCCGGGGTGGCTTGCCTCTTTCTCGGGTCTTGCCCTGTCCCCCACCCCCCCATGTATGGGGGCCAGTTCCAGGATGCACCTGGGGAGCTCACAGAGGGTTGTAAGCCAGCAGGGGTATTCCTTCGTAGCCACCTGCGCACACAGACGTGGTCCCCTAGAGCACAGTGAGGTCGGCGCTAGTCAGGGACATTCACGGTGCGTGCAGCTGGGAGCGAGTGTCCCACCTGCGCTGCTTACCAAAGATAAGACTTCTACCATTCAAGGACCACGTTTAGTGCCCTCCCCAGCACCGATGTGGTGGGCTCTGCTGCTCGAAGGGGTGGGGGGCAGTCTGGGGTAGACTACCCAGATGGCCAGGGGTGGGAGCTTTCCTTCCACGGCTGCTTTGTGACTTCAGCCCTTGTGAGTCCCCACATGGAAAGCAATAAGGTCCCTTTGAACCCCAGGCAGAGTCCAGCTTTTATGGCCTTGTTTTGATCCTGTGGCATTCAACTATGAAATCCTGCCCAATTAATCAGGCAGGGCCCATACCATCTGGCCGTGTTTGTACCATCTCTGGTGACAAAACATCCATTTCACTGATGAACAGTTGAGATATATTCCAGGACTCGGCTCGGCTTGTGTCCGCTTCAGGAAGGAGACTTAATATCTACGGGTGGGAACTTAACATGGACGGAAACAGACCGTTCAGAAATAGAACCATAAGTGAGACGCTGTATGTCCTGCCACGTTGTAGCTGTGACCGGTTAGAGAAGTTCTGTCTGTGCCTTGGGTTCTTCCTGTGGGAAGCAGCGGTGACCATTGCACCCACCTGGGCTGGCGGGGGGCGGGGGGGGACTGACTTGCTACCCGGAACACACTTAAATTGTGCTTGGTCCAGGGCAGCATTTGATAGATGTTAGCGAGCTTTACTGTTAGCGCCCTCCTTTTGCCGAGGAGGTTCAGAGAGGTGAAGGGACTTGCTCAAGGTCACCCAGCTAGAAAGCAGCAGAGTGAGGTCCTTCCCCCGCAGCGTTCTGCCTCCCCAGCAGCAAAGGAGAACAGAAAGTAGAAAGCAGTGTCTGTTTTTAACAAAGAGTGTTTGACCGTGAGGTTTCGGTACCTTCCACCACCCACTTTAGGAAGTTACGTTAAGAGCACATATGAGTGTCGACCATCTCAGGTTGACTTTACAAGTCAGGTGGGCAGGCTGGCAGCTAGGCTGGCCATGGGAAAGGTCCTGGAGTGGAAGACAGTCCCTGCCCGCCTCCGATCCTAACCCGACTGCATGTGTGTAGACACACGTCTGTTTATACACTAAGAGGCCATCTTTCACACACCTGTGTGTTTCAAATCCTGGCTTCCAAGCAGTTCCCCCAACCTCTTTGACATCGTTTCCTCACCTTAAAAATAGGCATACGAATACATAGCTCATAGGTTTGTCAGGAAAATTATAGGTTTGTCAGGAAAATGCACATAGTAGATGCTCAACAAATGATTAACTGTCATTACTAGATGCGATTATTTTTCAAAAACACATTGAATGGTAAATCTTGCCGTCCAAGAAAATTCTTTTATAGACCTGTTGGGTATCCAAGGTAGAGGAAACCTGGAAAACCACAGATCCACACCTTGGTTTTACAGGTGAGAAAAGTCAGAGCCACACAGGGTCACTGACACAGCTGAGAGAATTAGTGAGGGGGGGGGCCATGATCCCCGTTCCAGGTCAGGCCGCCAAGTCATCTTGACTGTCCTAGATTCCTGACTGGTCTCTCGGCCTCCCTGTCCTTCACAGGAGCACTCAGCATGGTGGGTGACCTCCCCACCCCGCCCCACAGCGTGGAAATGCAGTGCCTCTGAGCAGGGTGGGGAAGGTCCTCTATAGCTGAGCCCGCCTATTTCTTTGGTCTAGTCTCTGGCTCCTGTGATCTCTCTGTGACCACACCACAGGACACCTGTCCTTACCCTGTCTTTGTGCTTCTGGTTAGCTTTGCTCTCGGTCTGGACTGCCTTCCGTCCCTCCTCAGAGTCACTGGAGCAGTCCCGCTCTACCTTGAAGATGGAACTCAGGGACCTAACTTCCAGCCCAATGTGGGGCCTGCACTTCCTACCTCTACAGCATCTGGGGTCCCTACGCTGGCTTGCTGTGACCTCTACCCCACCAGGAGATGAGCTGAGTGTGAGGATGACGCCCTGTCCACCCCTCTGCCCCCACCACATGCTAAGTCCTCGAGCTCTGGTGACGTTAGTGGCCTCACGGTGCTTCCTGAGCCCAAGGCAGACTTACGCAGGCAGAGTAATCGCCCAAGACCTCCCTCAGTGGTATATAATAGGTGTTTCATAGGTACTTGTCAGACGATGACTTAACGAAACCATTCCCAACCCCAAAAAGGCCATGTTCGTGCTCATGTTTCCATTATAAATTTTTTAATTAAGAATACTGATTAACGCAGGAAACAGATTTAATTCACGGAATTGTGTATATGGTCATCAGTTACATTGTGACATGTTGATTTCTTTATCATTGATTGGCACTGTCAACAGAATACTGTAAACAAGATCACTTCGAATGTTTAAGTCGGTGGTGCTCCCACCTGGGGTTCTCTACCATGAGCTGATCTATGTATGTGTATATATATATACGTATATGTAGAGAGATAGGTATAGATACACAGGTATATTAATGTGCACAACTTTGCATGGTTACTGAGTGTCAGTAAAAATTATAAAAAAACACCCATTTATTATAATAAAAGTGAGGATGTGCTAAGACTTGCTATTACAGGACCTTGTTTTCTGTAAAAGTAACAAGACTTGCTAGAGATAGTTAACTAAGGTCTATGGCACTGATGGGAGATGGATTCATTCCCAGACCGTTGGCTACAGAAGCACTCGGTGGGCCCCGCCCTAGTCAGCCCCTGTCGGCTGGGCTCCCCGTTTTTACCCACCTCAGCCCTTACAATCTCGAGCCCTGCCGAGAGTCTTTTCCTTGAACTTCTTCCAGCTGTACCCCCACCCCCAAAAGAGGACGCCTCAGGAACTCGTGTGATGCCCTGAGCCAACAAGATCGTGTTGAAAAATGGCTTAAAAAGTTTCACGCGAGGGAACTTCCCTTGGTAAGGAGTGAGTAAGTCTGGAAGTGCCTTTCCAGGTAGAACGATTTCACTTCTCCATGATTGCCCCGTGAGAGGGAACAGAGTTGAGTTTCTGGTTGCGCCGTGGCTTGAAAACTTTTTGGACTCTGGGGACCTTACTGCCGTTTGCACCCAATGCTGAGGTTCTCCAGAGAAAGCCTACTTATGCCAATAAATGAATTAGGGTTTGGTTTGCATCTGGCTTGTTAAATAAGGCCTTAACTCTTGGGATATTGCCTGTGGAATCTGGGAAGGTATGAGACCATGAACTGGTGTGTCTTTGAACGTGCTGTCCCCTTTTCTGCAACACTCCTCCTTGCCTTGTCTGCTTGGAGAGCTCTGGCTCATTCTACCAACCCGTGCTCCAGGTTACTTTCTCCCCAAAACCTCCTGAGCCTGCCTGCCACTCCCTCTGACTTCCCAATGTTCCCATACATCTGTCACAGCACTTGCCACTTGGCTTGGATTTCCGGTTGAAGAATTTTGTCCCCAGTGAGATGGGAGTCCCTTGACAGCAGGGACCATGTTGTATTCCTAGTGCTTAGCACTAGGCCTGGGACAGGGGAGGGACTTAGCGAGAGTTCCATGAAGGAATGACAGAATAAACAGATGGACATACAAACGAGTGGTACCCTGCACAGAGAGGGGCAGACACCTCCGTTCAACCGGCAAAGCCAACAGCCCTACACCAACACAAGTCCTCCTGGAAAGCCATGGTTAGCACAGACCCCAAGATGAGGCGTGCGCCAAAAGCCACGGATCTGACCGCGTCTGTTTAATACGCACTGCGTTTTCTTCTCGACAAACACAGGTCGAGGACCACTGGGAAGAGTGGAAGCAGAAAAGAAAAAGACACCACCACCACCCGTTTGAGGTCTTGGATGATTAGTTATCAGAAGATCAAAGAGCCAAACTGAAAATCTTGCTGTGTCCAATTCCCAAGACAGCCGAGCAGGCAGCGGGAGGCAGAGCGCTTCCCTCGCGGCCTCTGAGTCTGCTCACTCAACACCAGTCCGCTGCTGCGGGACAACCAGAGGCTCTTTGTAGGAGCCTCGGAAGTCTGATCGGTTCCAAGACTGTCTCGTCTCCAGAAGAGGCCGCTTGGCCTCCGCTACCGTCCAACTCAGCGTTTAACTCTCATCTGCCTGGTAAGCTACGTCCTCCTCTCTGTCGGGAAAGTCTCTAACCTGGAGTGGCCAGTACAAGGAAACCACCTGGAACCAACAGGCCATCTTTTCTGCATGGCGCTCTGTGCCTGGAGTTTCACGGTGCTACCCTCAGGAAGAAATCTAGCTTAGCAACCAGTTCTCCGTGCTGGAGGGCTTCGCACAGCTCTGCTGTCTAGTGAGGGCTGCTCCGAAGGGGAGTAGAGAAAGAGCCCCTGGGGTGAGGGGTCCACGGGTCAGACCCCAGATGCCCAGGGAGACAGGGGGAGGTGGCTCTGCTGCCCAAAGCCCTGGGCTTCCGCTCCCGGGCCACTGGCTTGTGCTTCTGACCTTTTGGCTCCTGTGCATCCCCGTGGATGCTCAGGGGACATACTGGGATCCCAGGCCTGGGATCACATTTAACAGAGGGGACAGCGTCGGGGGAATGGAAGGTGGTGAGTAAGAAGTGCCGGTGATGCCACCCAGAGAGTCTCCAAGGCCAAGCCCCTTCAAGGACGGAATTCACAGTTTAGAGGATGCCCAGATACACTGAGTGGAGCGACCCCTTCCTGCACTGCAAGCTCCAGCCTAATGTTCCAACTGCCCTGCCTTTGTGTCATCTGTCCTGTCCTTTGCTGAACTGTGCATGGGATCTGCTCAGAATCCCAGGTGGGGCGGGAGGGGGAGAGCATGCCCGTCTGCATCAGGCGAGGGGACCCGCATCCTCGATCACACAATACGGCACTTGAGAGAGACCGGAACCCAGAAGTCCCCGCCACCAGTCCCGGGAGCAGCTGTCATTCCTTTGCCTGGCTTCCAAAGAAACTGTTGGGGTCAAGGTGGGCACATATATGGCCAGGACCCTCATGGCCCTGCCGAAGACGATGTCCAGGGCTCATGCAGACTTTCTGGGCTCAGACCCAAGTGCGTCATTGGCTCTGCAGGGAGGAAAATCAAAACCAGCCCCTCCCGCCCGTCCCCTCCCCCCGAAGCCACCACAAACATCCCCTCCCCACAAAGAACCCTTCCGTTTACGCATTCGCCTCTGATACTTTAAGTGAAAACATGAATTAGGCAAACTAATCAATTTGACAACAGTTGAGATCGGGGCTTTCTCAGAGCGTAGTGGAAATGGCTTCTTTACTTGAAGTCTGCTAAGATGTCGCTGAAAATATTGAGGAACAGGTGCGCGTGGTGATCCCTGAAGACCAGAGTGGGGCGGAATCGGATGGATTTGTCCCCGCAGCCTCCCAACACCACGCCTGGAAGCAGAGGCAGGAGGGGAGTCAGTGGCCTGGGCACAGAGCCGCGCCGTGGCCGCTGGGAGGGGGCTACCTGCAGTGCACCTTCCTTCTGTCCAGCTTCTGTCTGTCCTTCCTCCCAGCCTGCCGGCCATTCTCCCTCTCCCTCCCACCTTCCCTTCTACCTCAAATGCCTGCTCTGCGGCCCCCGAACCAGGCCAGCTGAGGCCTGCCTTCCAGAAACTCGTGGTAGGGTCAGGAAGGAAAGAAGCAAACAGGGAAATGACGGAGTGCAGGGAGGCCGGCAGCGGGTGTGAGGGGCAGAGCTGTCACCACGGAGGGTTGGACCTGCTGATTTTAAAGGGCGTCTTCACCACTGACTAGCTGGGTGTCCTGGTCAAGGTCTCTCAGTGCCCCCGAAACTCAGCTTTCTCTTCTTAAAGAGGAGGCGAGTTACCCCTGCCCCTCAGGAATTCTGGGAGGGAGCAGTGAAGGGGCCGTGTCTATGCTTGACTCATCTTAGGGCCTCCGATCACACACTCTGACCCCACTGCGCCTCTGCCATGGCTTCCCATAGCTCAGGAAGAAGCTGGGACTCTACAACGGGCTCTGCAGGCCCATGTGACGTGTGCCCCGTGGCCCCTCCTCACACCCGTTCCAGGAGCTTCTCTGTCTCTGTGGGCTCCATCCTGCCTCAGGTAATTGCACACGTCCCTCCCTGTACCCGAATGCCCTTCCCCACCTTCCCTTGGCCAGCCCCGGCTCCCTGGCTAGACTTAAGGTAAAATGCCTCTTCCTCGAGGAAGCCTCCCCTGATTTCCTGGTCTGACACATCCCCCCACCACTCTTCCATCCTTAGCCCCTTTCCTCCTTCCTAGGATGCAGAACTGCAACTGATGGTTTACGAAAAGCCGTCTCACATGTTCCCTGCATGCTAGACCGTGAGCTCCTTGAAGGAAGGGCCCCGATGGTCTAGCTCCTTCATCATCTCTGTTGTCTCCTTTGTTGTGTAACTCACCTTCTCAGTGAATGTCTGTCGAGTGAATGAATAAGGAAATCCCACTGGCCACTGTCCCTTCTTTTCAGAAAGAGCACTCAGACTGTCTTCAGCCCCTCAAACCCTCTGCCACCCTGTGCCCCGCAGTGCACTGTCCCCAGGTGACCTGGATCCCTGATGCAGCCCAGCTTCCAGTCCTGCTCACTTACCTTTGTTTCTGGCCATTAAAATGAGTTTATTCCGTATGGTTTCATCGGGAGTGTCAAAGGAGCAAAAGGTGCCTCTTCCTCTCACTCTACTGATGAACTGGGGGTACCGGGCCTGCAATGGGTGGGTGGGGGGAGGCCACGTCAAAGCCCATCACCCAGGCAGCAGCCGGACCATCACTGCGGCTTCCCACATGCCCCCCAGGTCTGGCCTTCGGGACTGTGCAGCTCCAGCAGGACGGCTGCGGGGTTACGAGCTCTGGCTCTGTACACATCCAGTCCCGAGTCCAAAACCCGCTCTGCCTCTCTCTCCTGAAGCACCCTGTAAGTGGCCCGTGCCTCAGTTTCCTCTTCTATAAACCGAAGGATGTAAATGCTCTCATCCCCCACGGGCCGTGGTGGGAATTTAGTGACATAAGGTGCTCAGAGGACGTCAGGCGTCCTCATCAGAACTTCCAGAAAAGCTGTGATTCTGGTAGGAGAGGAAGCTCATCTCATTCCAGGCTCTGAGACTGGGTGCTGGGTTGAACGGTGCTCCCCTCCCCAAAGTCACGTCCACCTGGAACCTGTGAACGGGACCTCACTTTGAAGTAGAGTATTTGCCGGTGCAGTTAGTTAAGAAGAGATCACACTGGATTGGGGAGGCCCTAACTCCGGGGATCGGCCTCGTTACAGGAGGGAGATCTGGACAGGGACGTGGGCGACAACAGAGGCGGGAAGAACGGAGGCAGAGGCCGGAATGTGCACCCATAAGCCAGGGGACGCCCAGGATTGCCGTGCGCCACCAGAAGCCGGGAGAGGTGTGGGGTGGACGCCCCCTCTGCGCCTCCGGAACGAATCACTACATGTGCTGCTGTCTTACGGGTTTCAGACTTCTGGTGTCCAGAACGATAAGGGAACCAGTTCTTGTTTTAAACCACCCAGCTTGTGGCCGTTTGTTCCAGCAGCCCGAGGAAGCTCCGGAGTCACTGGGCACAGAAGACCTCGGCTCTTCCCCACTGCATCGTGGGGAGGGACAATCAACAGGGCGTGTGTGACCGCAAATAATCTCAGGGCAGGGGCACCTGGTGGCTCTGTCAGTTAAGCATCTGACTCTTGGTTTGAGCTCAGGTCATGATCCCAGGGTCGTGGCATCGATTCTCCCTAATCCTCTGCCCCACCACCCAGCATGTGTGCGCTCACGCTCTCTTTCTCCCTGTCAAATAAATAAGTAAATAAATAAATGTTAAAAAAACATAATCTCAGGGCAGCGGGGCAGAGCCGAGGGGCAAGTGTCATCTCATTGGTGGAAAGTGGAGATGAAGCCACGTTCTGGTGTTAATAAGGGCCCACATGGGTGCCAGGCACTTACATGCATGGTCCACCAGCGGAGGAGGGCCCAGTGGGTCTCCACAGGTGGGGAAACTGAGGCTCGGAAGTCCCTGCAGCACTTCCTCTGCTTGTTCAGGCACCTGCTGACTGGCTGGAGGGTCTCAGCTGCTCTAACAGCCACACTTTACCCCTTGAGCGTCTGGGCCACCTGGGTACCCCTAGAACACGGACTTTGAAGTCCGCCAGCATCACGTTCCAGCCCCACGGGTGTCATATGGAAGCTGTCTCACTTTGGAAAAGCCAACAGCCCCTCCATGCCTCAGTTCCCTCACCTGTAAAACTGGGGTAGTAATGGTGGCTACACTCACTGCTGCTGGACTTCACCCCGCGGGTGTCTAAGAGCCCCTGTTCCAGGCCCGGGCACGCAGCAGGCGCTCAATAATGCAGGCTGTTACCACAACTGACCGACTCCCCTCCCTACCCCCCTTGCCATCGCGCCTTGGTGGTTCTGCTCACATCACAGGCAACTGGACCCTCCATCTCCCAGCGGAAGGGCTCTTTGTGACCGTCAACTGGGGAGGGTCAGCTGACCTCCAGCTCCTGAGCGGGCTCTGCTCCCACCGGCCCCGCCCCACCTGGGAGAGTCCCGTGCACGTGTGTGTGCACGTGTGTGTGCGCGTGTGTGCGCTAAGTGGGGGGAGGGTGTCGGGCAGGGAGCATGACAAAAAGGCAAGCAATGATAACCGAGAGCTGTGTCGTCCCATGCGGCAGCCACGTGTGGCCTGAGATGTGGCAAGTGCAAGTGGAGACACACTGTCCGTGGAAGGTCTGGGCCGGGTTTCCAAGTCTTAGAGAATACAACATCCCACAGTGACTGTTTTCTATACTGACGGTAGGCTGAAATCATCGTGTGGACGTGATGGGTTAAGTAAGACACATTATTGCTAACTTTGCCTCCTTCCTTTTTACTGTCCGTCTGCTTACTAGAACGTTTAAAATCACTTCTGTGGCTTGTCCCGTTAGTGCTACTGTGGAGTGGTACGTGTGAGAGGAAGTAGCAACAAGGGACGAGGTGACGTGTCGGGGGGAGTGTGAGTGGGGTGTGTTTGCGAGGCTTCCCAGAGGACGGATGCCTGAACTTAAGAGAGCCAGGGATGGGGAGTGGGGGAGGGACGGACCCTACAGAAACAGAGAGTTCGGATGGTGCCCTGGAGGGTGGGGAGCCACGGACGGGGGAGCGTGAGGGGTACCTGGAGGTCCAGCAGCCCCGTGAGCAGGGCCTTCCCAGCATGTGCTGCGTTGTTCAGCAGGTCCTCCCGCTTGATGATGTTGATGACCTCGGCCAGCAGCAGGTTCTTGGACGGGTCCCCCAGCCAGGTGTTGAAGATCCGGTATGGCTGGAACGAGGCCCAGGGTGTTGGAAGGGTTCATACACAGGCACACCCTGGAGGGGCCCCACTTCCTTCAGACATGTGTCCATCTTGGGAGGAGAGAAACTAGACCAACGAGCATCTACCAAGGCTCGGGAGGGTAACGCACGTCATCTCACTGAAACAGCTGCTACTGTTAGGGAGACCAAGTCGGTCCATGCCCTAGACAATCCCTCAGTCCTGGGGCAACCATGACAGTTGGCCCTTAACTACTATAATCCTCATTTTCTAGAAGAAGAGCCAAGGTTCTGAAAGGTTAACTGATTTATCCTGGAAAATACAGGTGGGGAGTCAGGAGTGGATTGGTGGCAGTCTGACTTACAATGATCACCGATTTATTCCTCCATGAATTATTCAGGTGTTAGTGCGGCTAACTAAAACACACTTCCTAGCCTCCCTTGGAGACAGGAGTGGACATGTGACCAGATCTTAGTCAAAGTGTTAGAAACAGAAATGTTGTGGGATTTCTGGGAAGGCTGCTTTAAGACAAGAAGGGGCCCACTTTGTCCTTTCCTCCTTTTTCCTTCCTACTGCCTAGAACTGATACGTGATGGCTGGAGCTCCAGCAGTGATTTTGGATCATAAGGGAATCTTGAGGGTGGAAAGCACATGCAGGAATAGTGGAAGAAAAGATCCCGGGCCCCTGATGACTGTGTGTGTATGTGTGTATGTATGAGAACCCCTATGTATATCTGGCAGTACAGTGTACTGGTTTAGAGCATGGGCTCCTCATTTGAACCCTGGCTTTGTCACTTAACAGGCTGTGTGACCTTGGACAGTTTAATTAACCTCTCCATGCCTGATTTTTCATTGGCAAAATAGGAGAGAAAAATAACACCTACTCGGTTAGATTGTTTTAAGGATTAAAAGGACATGAGAAGTACTTAGAATGGGGCCAGGCACAGAGCACATGCTCAGTTCAAAGCAGTGGCTATTAACAACATTATCGGCTATTAACGACGGAGATCAGGAGACTGACAGTGGGCTGTGAGGAAGTTGCCCCGCACAGAGCTGGGTGATCATAACCACTGGTTAATTACACTGGTAAGAAGTGGGTGTCAGGGGCCCTATGTGACCTGGTAGGTGTCCACTCAGCTCCTGGTTTGGAGAAAGGAGTGGTGGGGAGCCAGGGTGGGTGGCTACTCACAGCATTGGGCCTGAACTCCTCCTTGTGGAAGAAGCCCCCAGTCATCATCTTCTTGCTGAAGGTCATCACGTCTGCAGGGTCGGCCAAGCCCCAGTGCTCGTGGGCCCAGAACTTGCCTGTGCAGCCCCCTCCCGTCTGGACCTCGTCCACCAAGAAGGCACAGCCGTGCTGGCAGAGATGGGAGAGAAGGAACAAATCAACACCCACCACATTGACCAGCATCCATCCAGCCAGAGACGCACCGCTTTCTGCTGTGTGAACCAGGCCCCCGCTCCTGGGCCAAGCAGGTGCATCGGAGCTGGACCTGAACCTGTCCTCAGACTGCTGAGCTAGAACAGGACCGTAACATCAAGTACGCCCTGAACCCACTCCCAGTGACACTGGATTCAGCTTCAGGCCCCAAGTGAGTCAGCGGACTTCCTCCGCGGGCTGGCGGTCCCGGCAGAAAGGCCCAGTCCTGCCTCCCAGGCTCCAGCTGTCCTGTTTGCCGGTTCCACTCGCCAGCCCGACCGCCGGTTACTGTGTACGTGTTTAGAGCAGCTCCTGTCTTACTGGCTGGATGTGCCAGTTGCACATGCACGAGGTATTAAAGTAAACACGGGATATTAGTCTAGAGTCTGCTCGCTTCGCGTCTATGGAGTGTGGATCACACTGGGCTGAGAGATGAGGTGGGGTCTGTAGAGAGAACAGGAGGCTGAGGCCTTCCTAGGCATCCCTGGATTGGGCAAGTCCCTGACTAACGTGGCACGGTGGAGGCTGGTTCTGCAGTGAGATTTTAGGGACAAACTCCCAACCTAGCCCCTGCCTCCAATGCCCCTACCTGCGAGGCCGCCAGGCAGCCTCAGACCATCTGGACATGCTCGAGGCCTCCAGAGCTAACCCTTTGCTCCGGAAAACCAGCTGGAGAGGGCCCATGGCCCCGACCAGCCCCCACCCCATGCACTGACCTTCCTGGAGATGTCTCTCAGCTTCCGGAAGAAGTCGTCAGACGCATGGTTGTCTCCCCCCTCTGACTGGATGGGCTCCACGATGATCCCCGCCACCGTCTTCTTCTTTTTCCGGTATTTCACAATCAGATCCTCTACCTGCATTTCCAACAATGGTTGCCTAGTAGGGCAACCTCCTAGGATGGGCAGGTGGTCTCCCCTTCCCCCGGAAGTGATGCCAGACACGTGTTCATGTGTACTTCCGGCGAAGATGGCGGCAGCCATTCAGAGCCGCTCGTGTGGGCGGGGATGCGCCCTACTTGGGCCTGGTGCTGGCACCTGCGGGGCAGAAACTAAGGACTCGGGCCACAGAGGGACTGAATGAGACCACCCAGCACAGGCCCGGCGTGTGGGAAGGAGTTGCTGCCCCCCCCGCAAGTACGATGCTACGGCCACTGTATCGTCGGCGTGATACTGGTAGGAGAGTCCTTTCTGTGCAGAATCTCAGATACGAATTTGTTTAAAAAACGGTGATTTCTAAAAAAACTCCCATTACCTATGTAGCTAAATATTTCTGTGGCATGGGGCTGTACTAGACTCCATTCCCGTCTCTTTTCTTTACTACAAAGTACCCAGCACCTAGCACCTCGCTTCACACGCAGTCCGTGTTAATTATTAACTGATCGAAAAGGATGACACGTCTAAGGGGCAAAGCTGCCTCAAACCAGCCTCATTTGAGCTCAGATTTCAAGCATGAAGACTTTCCAGTGTCTTTTTCCCAGCAAAGACTCCTTCCAGAGTCTAACAGGGAACCTAATACACAGAACACATCGAAGGGGGGCTGCTGGTTAGGCAGAGGTGTGGCATCAGGGCTGTCCGTCCTCAGTCCCTCCCCCACCCCTCGCTGCAACCCCAGAGCAGCCCTAGGACTTGGGAGCGGGTTGAAAAGCGGTAGACAACAGGGTCCTAGGCGTCCACTTTTTCCATGGGCTGCCCCGTATCCTCATAAAGCCTCTCTTGTTCCCGAGTCACCGAAGCTTACCCCCAAAGAAACTTAAATGGTACCAGAAATCAGTACCGGAAACAGGGTGATGGATGCCAGGAGGCAAAATCAAGGTGTCCCGTTCCTTTTCCCGGTGCGGAACACGTGGGACACAAGGCCTCTCTGTCCCCACATCCCTCCCAGGGACCGCCAGGCAGGTCCCAGACAAACTCTGCGTGCCCCTCCCCGAGGGGAAGGAGACGGGGCAGTGTTACCTCTTCGAGACAGCGGGCTTCTTCCTGCTGGTTCTCTTTCACAAAATCTTCCAAAGGGTATTTCAGCCGTGGGAACGGTGCAATGGGCCAGTCGAAGGAAGGGATGTCGATCTTGTGAATAGCTTTGGAGTGCGTGGTCGCTAAGCATCCTAGGCCAGCAAAACACAAGGCGGTTGGGCTTGGGGAAGGAGGAGGGACAGTCTTCGAAAAAGCAGATCACGGGCAATTCAGGCCGTGTCTTCCAACCCCCAGGGAGGCCTGCTGCCTGGAGTTCCTGTGGTACCCTGAGGCTGAAGCAGAACCTGTGTGTGTGTGTGTGTGTGTGTGCGTGTGCGCATGCACGCTTTCCTTCCTGATTCACTGCAGATTCAGCACAGGCTTTGAAGGCACAGAGTCAGGGTTTGAATTCCGGCTATGCCACTGTCGGGCCCTGGCATGTTCCTTCCTTGACGGGCCCTGATCTCCACATCTGCAAAGTGGGACTAACAGGCCCCGCTCTGCAGAGAACAGCGTGGAGTTGGTGAGATGCTACGTGAAAACGGCCAAGGTGGGATCTAAGGTGACTGTCACTGTGGCTGCTGCTGTTAATCGTAGTCTCATTGCCACCAGGGGCTCACACGGGCCCTCCTTACCCATGGTCCTCCCGTGGAACGCGCCCATGAACGAGAGGATGCTGTACTCGGGGCAGCCGGGGGCCTAGGACCAGAAAACAGTGGTGGTCAGTCACAGTCTTAGGGCAGGGGATCGTACTGTTGACCCCGCGCGCCCAGAAGAACACACATGTCTATCAGAAGAACCCGAGTCCGCTCTCAGGACCAAGTGAAGACTGAGTCCCGAGGTCTACACCTGGCCCAAAGACATTCAAGTGAAAATGTTTTCAATCAAGAGATTTCATGTAACTACCTAAACTTCTGGCTTCTTACAAGTTCTGCAACATTTGGGCCCATTTTCCTCCCGTGGCCACAGCAGGTGGCTAAGGCCTAAAGGCTGGGCAGACACGTTGCCCCAGGGCCCGCCACCTGCTTTAGGCTGCTGGGGCTTATGAGTTTTGAGCTCATACTGTGACCAGACTGCTCTGGCTTCCACTGCTCTGGTGGGCCAGACATCTCCCAGGACACAAGGCTGGGCAGAGCATCTCACTGCAAGTCTCTGGGCCTTTGGAAGGGGTCTGCGGGCTGGGGCCAGAGTGGCAGCCTCTTCCTATGAGGAGGCTGCCCCGTGCTCAGGAGGGACGCAGGAACTCCCATGCGGATAGCACAGTGGCCTCATTTCCAACCAGGCCAGACGCATTTCCAGCTGCTTTAGGCAGACAACTGGGAACCCAGAGTTGCTGGGAGGCTCACATCACATTTTCTCGGGCTGGCTGATCTCCTCAGGGTTCCTGACAGCCCCGGGGAAATAGCACTAACCCTCCTTCCCTGTTCCCCAAACTCTGGAATACCCTTCCTGTCACTCTCCTTAATTGTCCCCTGATGCCGCCACTAAACATGAGCAACGGGACCTACAACTGTGACGGAACAGGATGTCCATGGGGGTCAGGTGAGAAGGGGGGGAGGCACGACCCACTGTTTATTATAAAGACGGCCAGAAGGAGAAAGGAAGTGCTTAAGTTTATGGAGGTTTGTGTGAACACAGAGAAAGAGGTGGATTAGGGGAGGAAAATTTAAGGAAGCATGAAAAGAAATTAAAAACAATCTTACCACCCAGAGGCAACCCACTGTAAACATATTAGCAGGATTTCTTCCAGTAATCTCCTGTGTATTTACTTACATGGTTGACAGCACAGGGTCTGTGCAATTTACCTTCCACTGTTCTCACTAAATTACAGCATGTGTGCTCCAGGCCGAGAGAAACCCTTTGTGACTGTTTCTGCAGAATCTTGTGGACGTATGCAGGGGTTCATTGAATTCAGTGGCTCCTGTTTTTTTGTTTTTTGTTTTTTGTAAGAGCAGCATACACTTCTGTCTAAGTCACTGAATGGGGGAGGACAGGCCTGCTCTGGTTGAAGCTGGCTGGGAGCTTGTGATCTACCCCCCTGGTTTTCCCTGTGCCTCTATGCTCACCCCTCACCTCCGACACTGGCCTCCTTGGCACCTCTGTGGACCACTAGGGTTCCATTCCCATTTCCCCATCTATATAGCTGGTTCTCGATCTCTCCTGGTTATCAAGACTATAACCTCCAGTGGGGTGAACTCCCTTGTATGTGCCTCTGTGCTGACATTTTGGATGATTCTGGTGAGTATATTAAAGGTTCCTCAGACAGTCCAATTCTGTCCTGGGAAACTTATGTGTGCCGGTCAGGAAGGGCGCCATTCAGTCTTGACACCAGAGGAATGGACCAGGGAGTGGGAATGCTTGGGAACCCCTTGGTAGGGATGTGATGTCTGTGTCCCTCCCAGATATCCATGTGGAAACCCTCACCCCCACTCCCCGAAATATGATGGTGTTTGGAGGAAGGACCTCTGGGAGGTGATCAGGGTCGGATGAGATCATAGGGTTGGGCCCTGGTGACGGGGTCGGTGCCCTTAGAGGAAGAGATCCCAGAGTGCCTGCTCTCTCCTGGACATGTGAGGACATGGTGAGAAGGCACCGTCCACAGGCCATGCAGAGGGCCTAGCCCAGGGAATGGAACTGACCTTGACCTTGGACTCCAGCCTCCTGAACTGTGGGCACACACTCTGTTGTGTAAGCTACCTACTCTGTGTGTGGGATTCTGTTACAGGTGCCGAGCTGCGTGGGATGCCTCCTCCCTGAGAGGGCCAGGGTGTGTGAGCTGCACGAGCCGGAGGGCAGGGCAGAAGGGCGCGCTGTGCTCACCTGGTTAATCATGCACGTCTCCAGCTCCTCTTTGGAGAAACCCGTCTGACCCCTCTCCTTGTTCTGACAACACACAACAGACGAAATCTCAGAGACTCTCCGGGGAAGGAGGACCTTCCCCGTTGTACGCAGACCCACGTTCGGTCGGGTCCCTAGCGAGGGCTTTCTCCCGGCTGATCACATACGCTGACTGGTCCCCTCTGCACTAGCACGCGAGACTGTGCATTGAGCTTGCAGCAGCACGAGGGGCGGAGCACACAGGAGCGTCACTATGCTGCCAGCAACGCCGGAGAGCTGCTGAGATGGGGTATGGGATGCGAAGGAAAACCGGCGTGGTGACATCGGGTAAGTCAGTCTCCCCACCCCCCGACCCCCGCGGGATGCTTGGGAAGCCCTGTCCAGGTAGTGGCCCTCTCCGGATTTTAACCATGGGCACTGGCGGTCAGTACTCCGGCCAGGTGGGAGGCACAGGTGGACAAGGGGTGAGTGTGTGGCTGGAGACTGGGGAGCCTGTTTATGCACACGTGGGTGTGCATGAACGCGCGTGCAAGTGCTCATGCCCTAAACCTCACCCGGTACCACATGAAGATTGTCTTAAAGGCATTTTCGTTGGAGCAGGAGCCGCAGGACATGGTGATAAGCTGGGACATCCCTTTGGGAGCCACCTGCAGGGAGAGAAACAGTTGTGGCCTTGGCTCCATAGATTCCCACTGGCCCTAGCTGGTGCTGAGCCTCCGCAGGGGCCCACGCTGGGCACTGGGGGCCGTGGGGTGCTGGGAGGGATCCAGGAACGTCCCAAGCTTAGCAGGACTGGGAGAAAGGGAACAGGAAAGCCTGGAAGCTGGAGGGCAGGGAGGAAAAAGCCACAAAGAAAAGCCCAGATCAGCCTGCCCAGTGCACCCGCCATCCCCTTAGATGCCCACATTTTAGAAGTGGGAAGCTGAGGTTCAGAATGACTTTAATTGGGGCGCCTGGGTAGCTCAGTAGGTTAAGCCTCTGCCTTCGGCTCAGGTCATGATCTCAGGGTCCTGGGATCGAGCCCCGCATCCGGCTCTCTGCTCAGTGGGGAGCCTGCTTCTCCCCCTCTCTCTCCCTGCTTGTGGTCTCTCTCTCTCTGTGTCAAATAAATAAATAAAATCTTTAAAAAAAAAAAGAATGACTTTAATTGTTGTCACGACTAAAACTGAAATGTCAGGGAGGGTGAATAACGTGCAAAACTCTGGACAAATGTTAATTCCCCCACTTCCTTTTTCAGGCACACAAGGGATCCCTTCTTTTCTTTAAAAGGAAAATTGAAAACGCTCCTCATGAGAAAAACCAGCACAGAGCAAGACTGAAGTAGACACACCCCATCCTCAAAGGGGGTGGCTCTCGATCCTTTCCTCCCGCTGCTGGTACCCCCTGAAAGAGATGGAACCGCCCCCCAGCGGGGCTGGAAGCCAGAGGCAGGTCCCAGCAGGGGTGGGCAGTTCCCGGGAACTCACCGAGAGCAAGGACTCCCGCAGCTTCTCCACGAAGTTCTCCGGAGGAAGGATTCCAAGGGCAGGTCTGTTGATGAATGTGCTCTGCAAAAAGGCAGGAGACAGCCAGTGACTTCTCAGCCCTGACCCTGCTCCCTGCCGACCCGAGACCCGCTGAGAGCTTCTCACAGCGGGTGTGCTTGGATCGGTGTTCGCTAGGTGCTGGGAACGGCCCACTTCTGGAGAAATCCACTAGGATGGCTCGAGGTGTAAAAAAATACCGTCACATTTCCTGGTTGTAATACTGCACTGTAGTTCTAGAAGATGCTACCATTGGGGGAAGCCGGGAGGAGGTACGCTGCATACTATTTTTTTGCTAACTTCCTGTGAATTATAATTAAATCACAATTTTATAATTTTATAATTAACTATCATTATGATTTTTAAAACCCACCCATCATCATGGCTAAAAAACAGAGTGGACACTAGCGAGTACTGGGCAAGGGTGCAGAGCCACTAGGACCCTCATTCACAGCTGGTGGGAATGTACCCGGGTGCAGCCACCTTTGGAGGCAGCGTGGCCCTTTCCTACAATGCTGAAAACACACGCACGCCGTCAACCAGAAGCCCCTCCTAGGTATTTACCTAAGTGAAACGAAAGTGCACGTCCACATGAAGACGTGAGCATACGTGCATGTATTCGGTGGCTTTTATGTTTATTTGCCAAAACCTGGAAAGGACCGACACGTCCCTTGGCTGCAGTAGGGAAAGTCGAGTGATACCTGCACGCCGTGGGAATCCGTTCAGCCCTATAGAAGGAACCATCTACCGACACGGGCCCTAACACGGAGGGACACGGAAGAGTCTCAGAGTGACCATGCTGAGCGAGAGATCCCAGAATCAGGGAGGTACGCACCGCATGGTCCCCTCCATAGGACTTTCTGGAAAAGGCAAAATCAGGGGGATACACGACAGCACGCGGTTACCAGGGGCTGGGGCAGGATGGACTGCACATGGGCTGGGGAAGTATCTAGGCGCCCAAGTGTCCTGTGTCTGGGCTTTTAAATTCTCTTAAAACAACCTCTGGTCTAAGGGACAGTCGCACACTCAGGGGGCTGCCTTCTTGAAGAGAACCAGCCCCTCTCTGCCTGATGGCTTCGAAACACAGGTGTGCCCACTAGCTGCCATTGCAACGGCATTAGAGACACATGCCAGGGCAAGGGTCCCAAATCTCCCCACAAGCTGGTCTGCAGAGACTTGCTTTAAAGTGAGGATAAAGGAGAGCATTTAATTCTGGAAAGACGCCGACCATGGGAGAAGTTTCGATCACG
This sequence comes from Lutra lutra, assembly GCF_902655055.1. Lineage (NCBI taxonomy): Eukaryota > Metazoa > Chordata > Mammalia > Carnivora > Mustelidae > Lutra > Lutra lutra. Next base: position 7,091,536 of record NC_062295.1, on the reverse strand, counting down.
TGGGACGAGGCTGTGTGCTCGGATGGAGGAAGCCTAGAGCCCGCTCCCCCTGGAAGTCCAGAGTGCCCTGGGCAGGGGTGGGGAAGGGTCCAGGGAGGGCCTGCACAATGGGGAAACAGCAAGGTTGCCAGGAGGTGGATTTGGGTTTTGAAAAGGGATTGGGCTAAGTGCAACGTGGCGTCCTGGATGGGATCCTAGAAGCAAAATAGGGACATTATTGGGGAAAGCAGGGGACTCTGAACGAGGTCCGCACTACATAATGTGCCCATGTTAATTTCTTCGTTTGATGTGCTGCTGCAGGGAGGGAGGGAGGTGTTGGCACTGGGAGAACGTGGTGAAAGGCAGGTGAGCGCTGTCTCCACCTCCTCTGTACATCTGAAGATAGTGTGCGGTCGGTCGCATCGCCTAGTTAAAAGCGGGGGGAATGACGGGGCCTGGGGACTCTTAGGTTCCTCTCTCAGACATCATCAGTGTCATAATCTCAGTGCGAATCCACATGGCACCATCGCTGGAGAGGGAGGCCTCCTGGTGGCCTCAGGATTCAGCCTGGACTGCCAGAAATAGGGGCAGATTCCGTTATTATTTTTTTTCCTGTTATTTTTTCTGCTTTGTGACCATGTGGGTGAGTCTAGGGCAAGTAGCAGGGGATGTTAACCCTCCTCACTGTAGGGTTGGGAAAACTGAGGACCAGAGGGGTCAAGCAACCTGCTGCAAATCACACAGACAGGAAGGGGCAGAAGCACGACTCAGATCAGGCTTCCATCCTTTGCCAGACACTGCAGGCAGACTCCACCCCAAAATGTTAATACAGGATACAAGTTTGTGTGGCACAACCCAGAGACCTGGGCTGGCTTGTAATGCCCTTTGAGGGGCATTTTCTTTTAGCTCTGAGCTGTTCATGGGGCTCCTAAGAAATCAAGCACATGGTGAGATCAGGGTTGAGGCGAGCTGCCGTGGCTGGTAGTGGGGGGAGCAGCTCCCGGAGGGGACAGCCGCGCTGACTGGCAGCTTGACTGCCTATCTGGGACCAGGGAGGATGTGGGGGTGGTGTTCTTGTTCAACAAAGCGTGACATTAAGAACAGAAGATTATCTGGGACACTGGGTAGCAGAATCAAATGAAGATAGGTTTCTAGAACCTTGCCGTCAGACTCAGCAGTCATAAGTGCGGTGTGAACAGAATGGGCTTTGGTTTAAGCGGCTGTGCAACCTGAGGCACAGGCTAAACCTCTCTGGTCTTCAGAGTCCTTATTCACCTTGGTGCCTGCAAGGGGCCAGTGAGACTGCTGAGTGTGCGATGCGGCAGCAGCTCAGTCGAGATGACCCGTCAGGCAGACAGGCCCGGTCAGGCAGACAGGCCCGGGGGTCATGGCGGAGGGATGTGTCTGCGCTGAGCAGCTCAGCACTCCCAGGTGTCGCTCCCATTACTCAGTGCAATGACTGTGCATTGACCATGGCCATGGTGACGTAGAAGTTGGAACTGGAACCCAGAAAGTGGATCCAGGGGCCACGGCTTTGTTTTCTGCTGCCACATGAAGTAATGATACTGGAATTTGAGGGTGATGTGGTTAGGGTACAAAGGGGTGGATTGGCCCTTTCGTAGGACTTCAACAACCTGGTAGGAACCTGCCCTTGACGGGCAAAGGAGCATAGTCACCAGCTGAGTGCATCTGCAGCCAAGAACTTGAAGACCCAGCATGTCAGCCAGTGGCCCCCCACCCTGGTGCCCCAGGTGTCCCCCCTGCTTCCCCACCCAGGCTGAGCCGATGGCAGTTGCCACTTCTCTAAGACTGTGCCGGGGGCTCCTTTCACTTGGCTGAACCCAGACTTCGGCAGGGCAATGTCAGCACAGACTGAGGTCCAGACGGACGCAGACCGAGACCTCACCAGCACCCAGAACGGCACCCAGCATGCAGGAGGGATTCAATCCGTAACCGATGATTGAACAAAAGTCAAGAAATAAGGCTAAAGACGCAGGAGTCAGACCACCAAGGGCTTGCATCTGAAGTAAGGGAACTGGGGTGCAGCCCAGAGGCGGGGGGTGTGGGTAAGAGTTCAGTGCAGGGCACAGCTTGGAGGAGGTGAGCGTGGGCCTGCTGGGGTGGGGGGGCTGGTGGCGAGGGGCTGCTGGGGACCTGCCATGCCGGGGTTGGTCCTGGCAGGGTGAGGGTTGAGACGCAAGAAGTGGCGGAAGGAAGGGAGGATGAAGCCAAGTCTCCCGGTTCCCGGCAGAGATGGGTGGGGGCAGGGCATCCCCCGAAATCACGTGTTTTCAGGGATGATTCTGCCTCCGGAGGCAGCTGACACCGCAAATGTGTGTGACATGTTTGTTGACACATTTTCTTCAGCACCAACTGCCGAGGCATCTGGGATCTGCACAACGTTTCGAAACAAAGCCAGGCTTTGCCTGTAAACATCCCCAGGGAGCCTCCCAAACGGGCTGGCCAGGCACCTCCCGGGGCCCCGGAGCTTGGCCACAAGCAGGGGTGGACGTGTCCCGGAGCCCCTGCCTGCGGGGCAGAGCCATCTCTAAGGGGGGACATGCACTTCCTTCCTGTTACCTTCAACTCTGGGTTAAAAGAGACAAGCCCTCAAGCCCCGGGAGTCGGTTCCCAACGCGCCTGCCCGCCCCTCCTCCTGGCCTGGCTTAGATCTCTCTTTGGAAGTCACACTCCCCGTGTCACTGAGCAGAACGAAAGCCCTGCAGGGACACTGGGTGTGGGTGAGGACGTGGAGCAACCGGAACTCCCACGCCGCTGTTGGGAGGGACGGGCCGGCAGCAGGGCCACGCCAGCGGTGGCCGGCCGCCAGGCAAACGTGCTCCAATGTTCCCGGCTTCCTCAGGGGGAACGATCCGGCGGCCCAGCAGCCGTAGGACGGCCTGTTCATCGCAGCGGCCGCACACTGGGGACGGCGATAAAACCCTGGACACGGCCGACCTGTGGCCACACACAAGGACGGACCCGCAGCCGGACTTGGACGGAAACAAGTCAGGCACGATAAAGACACACACTGCAGGACCCCACGTACGTGGCCGTACAGAGTGCAGAAGCGCACCTGCGCCGTTAGACGGAGGGGACAGCGTCCGGCGGGGGAAAGGGGCATGTCACACGTTCTCAGCGGGGGTGGGAAACCTCCTCCCCCGGGCACGACGAAAGCACAGATGTCTGCACGGTACAGGGAAGCCTACGGCCCGGGTATCGTCGGTGCTACCTTGGCCTCCAAGACGATGCCACACCGTCCTCCCAGCCCGCAGCGGGAAGGCATCCTGCGGCAAAAGGGACTTTGCCGACGTGATTAAGGTTCTGGATCTGCTTAGATAGGGAGATCGCTCTGGATTTTCCAGGCGGGCTAAATGCAACCACATGCCCTTTGTTAAGAGCAGAAACAGAAGGTAAGCAGAGAGAGAACTGGCCCGGCCATGGCTGGGTTGAGGACAGAAGGACTGCACGAAAGTCACAAGAATGAGGTACCAACAACCCGAAGGAGCAAAAGCAGATCCTGCCCCCCAGCCCCCAGCTAAGAGCTGATGTCTGCTTCGTGAGGCCCTAGCGGAGCCTGCCAGATTCCAGGCCCACGAAATCTGTGCCACGATACACAGGTGTTGTTGTCAGCCTTGAAGCTGGTGGTAACTGGCCACAGCAGCAATAGGCAACGTGGTGGCATTCTCACTGGACCACGGCGGGAACAATTAAGAAGATAATCTGGGGTGCCTCTACCCGCCGGGGCCCACATGGCAGTGTCTGTGGGCACGTTTGGTTCTCACAACTGAAGACAGGGACGCTCCTGGCATGGAGCGGGGGAGGCCGGCAGTGTCTCCGAACGTCCTACGGTGCCCAGGACAGCCTCCCGGCAGAGAAGTGCCTCTCCAGCCAGCACCGGTGCTGAGACTGACATCCGGCCTGCGCAGTCCCTAAGTCTACATGCTGTCAGGTCCCTGCGGCTGGGCTCTGGCCACCTGTCCTCTTTCACTCCTCGTCCTCATAGCTGCTCTCCCTCCCACCCCCTTCTCCCTGCGGGGGCCCTGGTGGCACCTGCTTCTCTTTCAGTCACTTCCCTGGAAGGCTTCCCTGACCCACAGCCCCCTCAATCCCCGAAAAGCCCAGGCCCTGTGGATTTTTTTCCCCAGCATCTCCTCCAGCTGTGCAACCTTGGACAAATACTTACCCTCTCTGTGCCTCAGTGTCCTCATCCGTAGGATGGGGATGACAGCGGGCCCTGCCTCATAGACTTGTCAACACTGCAGCTGTGAAGTGCTGAACGCAGTGTTTGGCATACATTTCACACTCGAGAAATGTCGACCACTATTGCCAGCATCATTGTTTCATGCCGACACAGTACTGCTTGCCTCGTTCTGTGGCGCTTAATATGGATGCAATCCAACGCTTATGTGGGAGCGGGGCTCTGTGGTTTCGCTCAGCAAGGCATTTCAGGTGCCTAGCGTACAGTATATACTCAATAAATATTTGTGGAATGAATGAATGAATGAATGAAGGATGAATGAATGCATGGGCTGTTTCCAAAGGAAGGCTGCCCAGTGACACTCAGGATCACCACGAACACTGCGTCACAGGGGACTCACCGCGTTTTGAGGTTGTTGGATCAGCTTCAGGAGAGCAGGGTGGCTGTAGCCTGGGGAGAGAGGGCACAGTTGGAGTCCTGGTTGGAGGCCTGCACGGTGCCCAGGGTCCCCCACCCCCTCACAGCCACCCCCACCTCCTTTCCAACCTGCCACTCCCTTCACAAAGGGCCTTGTTGTCCCTGGCAGACAAGATCCATTCCTGGGGCCCAGGATCACTTGGGTTGCTGCCAGAGATCTTTCCAAATTCTCTAGCTGATCCTGAGGCTCGGGTCTGAGCCCTACTGGGCTAATCACACAGATGGGACAATGAATGCAAGGTGAAGGCCCAATTCAGCACCAGGGCTGGGAGTGGTTCCCCAGGCCAGTGTGACAAACTGCAGACGCAGTGCTCACCTCCCTCCCTGGGGCCACTGGGGTTCAGTCACAACACACGTTTGCTCAGGGACTGAGCAAGCGAATGGTGCGGCCTGCACCTCGTGACCCACGCCCCCCACTCCTTCATGCAGGCCGTGCCCCAGAGTTTCACTGCATCGACTGTCCAAGCTGAGCCTGAGGTTGCAGGATAGGGCCTAGGATACCCTTGGACTCAGCAACTGGTCTTCTATGAATTCACCCTACACACGCGTACAATGAGCAATGCACGCACATTTAACTGTGTCTCCCGGCTTGAAAGCAAACCGACACCCATCAGGGGCCATAACGAACAGAAAGCCCCCCATGCACAGCAGATGCTCAGGCAAGGGGGTCTTTTATCACAGAGGAGGGAGGACGCCACACAGAACCCCGAGCCAGAGTGTCCCGGGTTCAAGGCCTGTACTTCTGGTTTCTGTTCATCATCCCCGATCCTGGCAATGACTCCCCCGGGAAGGCCAAGTCTGTGGGGGCCACAGAGGTCAGAAGCCCAGATAGGAAGCCCCTCCGAGGCAGTGGCCAAGTACTGCCCTCAATAGAGAGTAGCTGAACAAATGAATGACGTGGAGATCCAGCGACAAAGGCGGGAGCCCAGCACTGCTGCAGGAGAGAGAGACCAGCCGGTGGATCTTGACGCAGGAAACAGACCCTGGAAGGAAATTCCTGGTCTCCGACTATCGGAATTTTTACCACGCATCCCTTGTCTATTTTTGTTAAGACAATTCATTTTTAGTTTAAATGCACTTTTTTTTTATTTTTTAAGATTTTATTTTTTTAAAGTAATCTCTACACCCAACGTGGGGCTTGAACCTACAACCCTGAGATCGAGGTTCCCATGCTCCACAGGCTGAGCCAGCCAGGAGCCCTTAAATGCACTCACTTGCAAGGGAGACTTGCACCATTGTGGTGAGAGGTCCACCTAAGGCTCAGGGCCTGGAGCCCGCTTGGCTCTGCGGGAGGCTAGCAAGTTCAGAGGGCTGGTGAGACCCTGGTGCCACCCTGGGGAGACGTCCTCCTCTGCATCATCAAAGAGTCAATGGACGGGAAGAACCTTGTGGTTTCACCGCCTGCTTGGAGGAGGGTGGGCTGGTGTGTGTGTGTTGGGGGTGGTGATCTGGGGGTCCAAGGGGACAGAGCTGTGAGCAGCCTCCCCGCCCTCTCACCCTACTGGCAGGTGTGTTGGGCCCAAGGCTGCAGGGCGCTCGTTACTCAAGGAAGGAGCACTCTGTGGGTTTTTCCAACTGCATTTTAGCCAGAGGTCTTTCGGCTCTGGTTCTTTATCGTGCTGCCTGGGTGTTTATGACTTTGCTGCCTCAGCAGATAAGCCAGTTCAGGGAAATCTTATTAAACCACAGATGTGCCTGGTCTCATCCACTTCAGAGGGAGAGACGAGAGCAAAGCTGGTCCCGCTGATCAGAGAAATCCACGCCTGGGCTTTTAACGCTGTGGGACTCTGCCCTGCAGGCCAGGGCAGGACCGGGCAGCCGTCTGTGAGGCTGCCGTCACACCAGTAAGCTTAGGAGGCAGAGGGCCTTTGCTTCAAATCCTTGGGATCCCTTGACATGCGGGACAAACTCTGTGACGTCTTGAAACCCGGCCCCCATGGGTAAGCTGGAGGTGACGTTGTAAGACCAGCAGTTACAGGACTGTGGTGGAGGTCTAATGGGATAGTGAGTAAGGTGTGTAATGTGCCAGGCCTGTGGCAAATTCTCAGCAGTTACCAGTTAGAAAAAGTCAACTCAAAGACTACAGAGAGGGGAGAAAAGGCGCCTAGAGAAGACCTGTCAGAGCTCCCTGTGCTCTCTCAACTTCTGCTGGCCTGATCCCCCATGCCCCCACATGTTTTTTGGCTGGCTGGGGATGAGAACTGAGGGAGGCCCGGGGTGGGGGCTGGGGGCGGGAGGACAGGGAGTTAGCTGGGAAGAGAAGGGCCTGTGGCCTCTGGCGGTTACATGGTAGAGGTAGAATTTGACCCTAAGAACACTCCAGACCTGGCCCTTTCACTCCCGCTGGGAATGTGGATGGCGTTGTGTAAATCAAAGGACCCAAAATGTCTTCAGAAGCCAGTGTGTCTGAATGATGGGCTTCCCGAAAGGAATGAGTCACCTTACTGTCTAATTGCACCTTAATGGGAAATAAATAGGGACTGGCATAGTGCACAAAGGGACGGGCTTCACTAGACGAGATGCTCAGCCCACAGACCACTGAGTGCAGCCGTGACCTGCATGTCTGAGTCAGCCCTACCCATCCCACTGTCCTCCGCGACCTCCTCCAGCAGTGAGTCACACTCTGTATGTCCCGGAGGTAAGTGTGGTGAGGCACACGCTACTGGTGACCCCACTGCTCACCTTGACTGGGCAGGCCACCCCTCTCCCAGCTGCCTGTGGGGGGGCCAGTAACAGCTCCAGTCATCTCTTTCTCTAGAAAACTTCCCTGGTCCTTTGCCCAACAGGTGAGCCATGTCCTTCTTGATGGCAACTGAGAGGCAATGACTGACTGGCCTGGCCTGGTGTCCAAAAAGGCCAGCCTCTTTGATGCTGTCTGAGACCAACTCTGGGGTGCAAGCCATACCCCAGAGCCCCCTGTGGGATCAGGCTATGGCTAGTCTCTGGCTAAGACCTCATCCTTCTTAGCCTTTCCCTGTCTCCTCTGTCTCCCGAGAGTGTGTCCGTGAAAAGCAACTTGCACAGAACCCCTGCCTCAGGCTCTTCTACGAGACCTAACCTAAGGCAGCTGACATTAAAGGTTGGGTCCCACAGACCTGAGCCCACGTTTTGGCCATGCTTCCTCTGCAAGCCACGTCACCTCTCTGAGCTTTATCTATCTACAAAATGGGGGTGTTCATACCTACTCACCCTGTGGGGTTTCAAGTAAGAGTCAATGAGAGAAGAAAATATACGTAAAGTTCCTATAACAGAACCCCTACTAATTACTTGCTGCTTTTCTCTGCCCTTAAGGGAAGTGTCTGGCAGCACACAGGGATGTGGGTACTGGAAGGAGCATTAAAGTCTGGATCACCATGACTAACGAGAGAGAAGGTCCCACATATGAGGGCAGATTTCCCAGCTCTTACCTATGGGGACAGAGGAAATCTGGGAGTACAGGTCCAGCATCCGGTTGCCATCCACATCGACCAGGTAATTGCCTCGGCTCTCCTCATAATTGCAGAAAAAGTGCACAGCCTCTGCATTCTTGGGGAAAGCAGAGACTGATTCAGGGTCACTACAATCTCCTAGATTCTCCATCTTTCGGGGGAAAGAAAGAGAAGTAAACCATGTCCTGCCCATTCTTTGGTCACACAGAGGGTATCTGTGGGTGCTTACATGTATGGCTTGCTTTATAGCAGTTTCCTAAGCTGAAATTTGTATTTTATGAATTTTTCTGTATGTATTTTATATATCACAACAACAAAAGGTTCAGAAATAAATCTGAAGAAGATTCTGATGTTAAGACGATGGTAAGCCTTAGAGCAACCATGAGGAAAACTAAAAAATGTGTATTAATTATGAAAGAAATGAAAGTGGCCCACTAAAAGATACCCACTTAAAGCAAAAAAAAAAAAAATATATATATATACATATATATATATGTGTGTGTGTATGTGTGTGTGTGTGTATGAGACATATAGAGAACAAGGAGTAAAATAGAAGATATAAGAATATCAATAATAAGATTAACTGTGCATTAAACAACCCAAACAAAAAATTAGAAACTATCAGACTGGATAAAAAGATGCTGTCTCCATGAGACATACTTTCAGTTCAAGAATACAAATAGGTTGTAGGAAAAAGGATGGAAAAAGATACATGATTCTTTTTTTTTTTTTTTAAAGATTTTATTTATTTATTTGACAGAGAGAGATCACAAGTAGACGGAGAGGCAGGCAGAGAGAGAGAGAGAGGGAAGCAGGCTTCTTGCTGAGCAGAGAGCCCGATGTGGGACTCGATCCCAGGACCCTGAGATCATGACCTGAGCCGAAGGCAGCGGCTTAACCCACTGAGCCACCCAGGCGCCCAAGATACATGATTCTTAACAGCAATCCTAAGAACACTGAAATGCTTTATATTAATTGGGCAAAGTCCACTGTAAAACAAACAAAAATGTTTCTAGAGGTGAAGTCCACTAAAAAGATACAATTATAAACATGTAAGCACCTGATATCAGAGCCCCAAAGTACATAAAGCAAAAATGGGCATAACTTATAGTTACAAGAGAAGAGCTGCAGCTCTAATAGTGGCTTTCTTTCTTTTTTTTTTTTTCAAGATTTTATTTATTTATTTGACAGAGAGATCACAAGCAGGCAGAGAGACAGGCAGAGAGACAGGCAGAGCGAGAGAGAGGAGGAGGCAGGCTCCCCGCTGAGCAGAGAGCCCGATGCGGGACTCGATCCCAGGACCCTGAGATCATGACCCGAGCCGAAGGCAGAGGCTTTAAGCCACTGAGCCACCAGGCGCCCCTAATAGTGGCTTTCAGTAGTGGATAGAACCACTGGGTAGAAGACGAACAAGGAAGTAAGACTTGAACGATGCTCCAAAGCAACAGATTCCACAAACGCTTATACCGACAGATCCCACAAACACTTACAAAACGCTCCACCTCACAGTGGTAGAGCACAAATTCTCCTTAAGTGCATGCGGAACGTTTCCCAGGATAGACCATACAAAAACCTCAGAAAAATTTAAAAGGACTGAAATCACGCAAAGTATGTTTCCCATCCCCAGAAGAATGAAACTGGAAATCAGTAACAGAAAGAAATGTAGGGAGTTCCCCAAAATGTGGAAACTAAATAACACATAAATAACAAATAAGTCAAAAAAAAAGAAATCATAAGGGAAATTTGGGGAGGGGGGAAGGTTTAGAACTAAGACATTTGCTTTTTTTTTTTTTTTTTTTTTAAAGAGCTGGCCCCACCCAGTGTTTGCGTCCCTCAGTGAAGTGGTAACGGGGAAGGAGTGGAGGGAATGTTAGCTCATGCTCACTTACCTGAATTATATTCAGCTGCTTCATTAACTCCTGCAGTCAAGAAAAGCAAAAGCGTTACGGCAAGGACACACTCTTGCGGAAGAAGCTTCAAGTCTTTCATGTCTTCCCAAGTCCTGGGGCTTCCCCCCACCCTTATGCCAATAACTTCATAGTTGATTAGTTAGCAATATTATAATTATTTAAAAATTGCTTCTTACCAATGGTTGCAGAAACTATTCCTGCCAGTTATATTACCAGCGCAACAGAGATTTAGAAACTTAGAAGGATAACAATAAAGTCAAATAAAATATTCAACAAAAATGTTTAAGCGAAAGGTGTTTATGTAATAGTGCTCGTAAAAGCATAGGTTCCTTTTTTTTTTTTAAAGTAGGGTCCACAGCCAGTGACCTTGAGATCAAGTCCTGAGCTGAGCTCGAGTCGAACGCTTAAGGGACTGAGCCACACAGGCACCCTGGTTCCCTTTCCACTAGGGAAAAAGTGGCTTTAACGCCCTGTTCGAAAAAATAAAATCAACTGAAAACATAAACTTGCACATCAAAGAACCATGTGTCATTATAACGTGAGCACTCCAAAAACCACCTGTCCAAGTCTATACAGAAACTGGGAATTATAAATTGTGAATTGGGAACTAGTTGCTTTACTACTACACAGATTAAATCTCTAAAAATAATCCAACGTAGAATCAACTTCAGCGGGGCGCCTGGGTGGCTCAGTGGGTTAAAGCCTCTGCCTCCGGCTCAGGGCATGATCCCAGGGTCCTGGGATCGAGCCCCGCATCGGGCTCTCTGCTCAGCGGGGAGCCTGCTTCCTCCTCTCTCTCTGCCTGCCTCTCTGCCTACTTGCGATCTCTGTCAAATAAATAAATAAAATCTTTAAAAAAAAAAAAGAATCAACTTCAGCAACTAGTGTCATGAAATTATATATTTCCACATAACAATAGAAACTAATATTAATTACAAGGATATAAAAAAATCATCCCAGGTACTTTGCCACTGTGAAATGAAAATCCACCCCTCCCCCCTGAACTGTGTAATATGCAGGTTGTGTGGCATCTTTGAGCAGAGGCGTGACCCTCCCTCATCAGACTCATCTTGTGCCTCTTCCGTCTCACACAGTAACATCCAGCCCAGGGATTCGGAGCCACCCAGCGTGTCTCCTATGCCATGTCCTGTCACCCTACATGCCTCTCCACATTCCATTCCCCTTGTCTACAACAGAATAACACACTCCTTTGGTGAACTCTTCCTTTTTATCCTTCAAGGTCAAGATCAAGGGCCTTTGCTGTCCCTGCTCTGTGCCATCTAGCATTGCCATGTTCTTCCACCTTGGCTGGGTGTTCTGCCCCAGACCTTCACTCTGGACTCAAAGCAAGCCATCTGACTTCCTCTGGCCAAGAGAATGAGGTAGGAGTGATGGTAGACCAACGTGGGGCCTAGATCTTAAAGAGACCCATTACGTGCTCTCCTCTGCCATTGCCATGAGGACAAGCCCAGCCCAGCTTGCCGGAGGATGAGAGAGACACACGGAGCAGAGCCAAGTCACTGCAGTGACTAAGACAAGCTCAGCCTAGATCAACCAGTGGCCAGTCATCCCCCAGGCATGTAGATGGGCTCAACAGAGCTGCCTAGCTAACTCCCAGTTAACCCCTGATGCATAAGCCATCTGTATGCTACTGGGTCCCTGTGATCGTTACACAGCATTCCTGTGACAACAGACAACGGATACATCTCCTCTGAGAAGGCCACTTTCACTTGTCATGGCAGGATGGGCTAGTTTAATGACCCGGATCTCTAGCGGTAAACTCTCTGAAAGCAGCTAAGGATGCAGGTCCCCAAGCGTCACTGTGTTCTTGCCTCATGGACGCCTTTCGTTCCGTTCTTAAGAACACCACTCAAGTGTGCGCAACTCACCCGAGAGCGAGGCCCGGGGACTTCAGTCTTCATCAGGGGCCCATCATAATCAAATTCGACGTCAACTTTGGCCGCGGCCTGACTGATGTGTCTGGAGCCTGCAGTAGACAAAGATGATGAGAATCCCTGGTAACAAGGTATAATGAGAATTCTGCCCTAACAGGTGCCCAATGTCCCCAACAGACACAGGGCCAGGACCTCCACCCCATCCTAGCCAGGCCACCCCTGAATACGGAGTCTGGCCAGACCTGGGCACCACAAAAACACTGCAGATTCCAACAGATGGGAAAGCCCAGTGCTAGTGAGGTCGTAGGCAAACAGGTGTGCTCCTGTTCTGCTGGTGCGAGTATCAGCTAATGATGCCTTCCTATTCCTTTCTACTAAGCAATCTCATTTCAGGATTCATCCTAAGAAAATAATGGGACAATATACAAAAATGCAGGTTACAAATATTTGTATTAATATCAATTAATTAATTAATTAATTAAATATACAAATATTTGTAATAATACTATCTTTCTACAAGAAAGCAACCTAACTTTCCAACAACGGAGAGCAGCTAAACACAGTATGACACAGTCCACCATTTCATGGAAATTTTTATTTTTTGTTTTTTGAGAGAGAGGGCACAAGTGGGTTGGGGCAGAGAGAGAGGGAGAGAATCTTACACAGGCTCCACGCCCAGCACAGAGCCTGATGTGGAGCTCGATCTTATGACCCTGAGATTATGACCTGAGTTGAAATCAAGAGTTGGGCACTTAAACAACGGAGCCACCCAGGCACCCCTGGAAATTTTGAATTTTTATGGACATGGAAAAATGGGCATGGTATTACTGTGTGAAAGGTCAGATTATAAAAATTATCCGAATTTTGCCAAAATTTAATTTATAGCCAAACTTATATCCAAATGTCTATATAGACCAGAGTTGCTCAGCCCTCAGCACTGTTTAGGCCAGATAATTCTGTTGTGGGGCCGTCTGGAGCACTGGAGGGTAGTTAGCGGAGTCCCTGGTCCCACCCACCAGATGCCAGGAGCACCACCCCTGGGGTTGTGCCCCTGCTTGAGACACTCAGAAATCAGAGGAGGGAACAATCAAACGTCTAAATTCAGGTGGTCCCCGGGGCGTCTGGGTGGCTCAGTTGGTTAAGCATCTGCCTTCAGCTCGAGTCATGATCCTGGGGTCCTGGGATCAAATCCCATGTCAGGCTCCCTGCTCAGCGGGGAGTCTGCTTCTCCCTCTGCCCCTTCTTCCCACTCTCTCTCTCTCAAATAAATACAATCTTAAAAAAAAACAAAACCAACTCTTTTAATTTTCAGGTGGTCCCCACTTAACACATGTTTTTTGCTTAAAAATCAAATAAACAAACTTTGGGGCGCAAGTCATTTGATTGAGATCCATTTCACATTTTTGCATAATAATCAATGTATAGAGGGGAGTTCCCAGGCTAGACCCACAAGGCTCAGCATGTGGCTGAGATAAATGCAGCCTCAACCCCAGATCTTGGTCCCTGACTGAAAGAAAGTTGTGGTGAACGCAAGGTAAGTGTGGCCCAGAAATCCCTTTAATGTCCCTGCTCATCTTTGATCTTCCTGGCACAAACGTGGTGTCTGGGAAATGTTAGTTCCTCTTACTTGAGTTGTATCAGACTAGGGAATTACTGGACACTTTGTGTAAGTCATATACATGATTTCACGTCTCCTTGTGCAAGCTTGAGGGGTACGGTATTGTTTTTATTTTATAGGAGAGAAAACCAAAACTCAGAGAAGCAAAGAATGTGCTAGGCTCTGTCCCTCTCTCTGTCTCACACACATACGCCTGCATACACACACACACACACACACACACACACACATACACACACTGCAAAGCCACACTAGAAAACACTTAAATTCATTCTTAATTTTCCATAATTGCTCTGGATATCAAAGAGGTTTTTGAATTAATTATGTAACAAAATGTAGCCCTTTGAACATGAAGTCCAGTTAAAATTCAGTGTTATTCTTATTTCAAGGCATGAGCCAGCCGGCTTTTATTGTCTTCTGTTTGATCTGAAAATGAAAAGGGAATTCCCTACAGAGTTTGTTCCATTAGCTTGAGTTAAAGGTCATGGAACATATTGATGACCTCTTTTTTATATTAAAATGTTTATTTCCTCCTTGGCCGAACTCAGGGTTACTGGTCCAGACCGATTCCAGCTAGACCTGCATAAAACAAGGACACATGTTTGGATTAAAAAAAAACAATTATTAACCGCTGAGGATCCTGCTCTGTTTCCAGTAAGGAGGGGAAGTGAAAAATTCAAAATTGCAAGCTGTCCTCCAATGAGGACACACAGGCCCGCTCTTCCTTTTTCCAGAAAGTGCCTTGACACTGTACCACAGAAGCCAGATCTTCTGGGATCTGGAAAGTGGAAATGTTGGCGCTGGAAGCAGCCCCAGTGGGAGTGCAGCTTAAAGGGTCTCGAGGGGAATGACAGGAGTGAGTGCGGACGTGTGGAGCTATGGGTATGAGGATGCCAAGGGCTGTGAGCTGACACGCGGAGGGGAGTGGAGAGAGGGCGAGAACCCATCCCCCAGGGATCAGGGGCACGAGACAGGGAGGCTGAGGCCCAGGTGGCTGGCAGACAAGTCTGTATCGAGATCTGCATCTGTTCCTACCATGTGCCAAGTCTTTGTGGGTATGGACAGAAGAGGGCCAGGGCCTCTGGGCTACCACAGCCTGGTAAGTTTGCTGGCAACAGCTATCGAACACAGGAAGATGGGGCAGCTAGCACGATTCAGCCCCCACCATGTGCTAAGCAGGCCTGAGGCCCTACCCACGGGAACTCCCATCTATGGTTTTGATTTCTCCACAACCCTCGAGAGATGGTTCTCAGGTTACAGAGGAGGAGCAGAGAGGTTAAGCAACTTTCCCAAGGCCACACAGCTAGTCCGTTGCAGAGTCAGGATTGGAACCCAGGTCTAATACTCTTGCTTTTCCTACTAGATCTCATTTTTGACTTTTTGTAGAGGAAAATAACCAAATACCAATATAACAAATATTCTTTTACGTACTTCTTTTTAAAGTAGGCTCCACGCCTAACATGGGGTTTGAACTCATGACCCTGAGACGAAGAGTCACACACTCTACAGACTGAGCCAGCCAGGCACCCCAAATATTCTCTTAATGATGATATATAATGGTAATATATAGACCACAGGAGAAAACAATCAGATTTCCTTCCCTGGGATCTCTTACAACAAGTCACACGAGCAGAGATGTCCCTTCACTGGGAATTTATGGGGACCATACCCAGCAGCACCTTGAGTATTTTCCATGGATTGTTTCACTTAAGCCTCACAACCCCCTGGGAAGTAGATGTTATGACTATTCCCGTGTTACAGAAGAAGACACAGAAGCTCAGAAAGGTCAATTCGGTTGCCCAAGTTCACACAGCTGGTAAGCGGCTAAGCTGAAAATTTGTCCCTCAGACCTCTCCTTTCCCAGACACTATCTTTCATCTCATCTAGTGCCTGGCCCTGAAATGAAACATTTGCAGCAAAACAACCCACTTCCTTCAAAGACAAATTTCTAGAGGCACAAAGAAGCACACAAAGTTTGAATTAATTTCAACCCATCCAGCATTTTCATTCATTAATGAAGCATCAGAGCTAGGAGGCAGGCATGTGCCCCAAGATCTGAGACCCTGCATGGTAGCAGGGAGGGGTCCAGCCCAGCCCTCTGGGTCTGGGGACGATGCCTGCTACCCTCAGGGCCTCGCCAATCCAGAGTCAATGTTTAACTCCAAACTATAAAAACAGCCATCAAATGTTTTTACTGTTCTCTTGATCTTTATAGTGAGAGTAATAAACGAATGTCAGTTTCCTAAACAGCAAGGGCTCTGGATGTGAGCCTGGCCAAGGTCAAGGTCAAGTTCAGTTGGAGTTGTTTGCTCTGCTTTACTTTTAAAAAAATCTTATCTTCCCTCTCCCCAACTGTCCACCCTACTTATTATTATTTTTAACCAATTAAGATCTATATCCTTAACAAATATCAGGAGAATACTCGTAGTATAAATTACTATATGCTGTCCCAGAGAAGTATCATTCCCTAAAATCTGTTTAAATCTGACCAACCTCCATTAAGAACTTCAAGTGTAACCTACATCCCATAGAGGTCCCCAGATTTGCACTTGGGGTGCACCTGGCTGGACACCACTTCCTCGCTGGCTCTCTGGAGAAGGGAAGACTGTGGCCTCTGTGCGGGGCCGATGTGAAATTAGTTCAACTAGTGACCTTCCAAGATGGGAGGCAAAAATCTTTAGGAATCAGTTTTGCTGTTATCCTTAGCCCGTTGTCCTGTGTGTCCTGTTTGAGTCCTTTCTGAGCCATGAAAAGAGCATCACACTTCTTCCAGCGACACCTCAGGGTTTGAAAGTTTGGGTCCGTGTGGTCAGAGAGCATCATTGTTTTGAATGATCTACAAATGCCACATACCAGGAAGCGAGTGTGCCACCGACAAGGGTAATCTGCGTCAGATTTAGCCTCGTGGCCTGAATGTTGGCATCACATCGTCTGGTATAAAATACATTTTACGGGTGATCATACACATAATCATGTCTTTGTGTCCTCCGTAAACTTGCGATCAGTTGTGGGACTGTAACCTACAAACACAGACCAATTTCTCCAGGTCCACGGCCACCATCATTTTCCCCTAGATATTCCCAGTCACTGTGTGATTGTGACTTTCACAGATCCACACGCGGTCACCAGTATGAATGCTGTGGGTATGGGCTGAGTCGGGCAGGAACCACTGCACACAAGGTCTCACGTACCACCTTTGCGCAAAGAACGGTTTGCTGGGCCCCTCCAGAGGCCTCCGAGCCGGAGCTGATTCTGTGCATCTCATGGTCCAGGCATGAGACCCAACAAGGAGCTGGTCTGGGGACATCTTCCTTAGCTGTGGCAAGACAGCTGCCAGCCCGAGGGCCACGGCGTTCAAAGACCTCGAGTTGTTCGTTGTTCTTGATGGTGAAGGTGACCACAGTGCCATTTGCTGGCCCTGAATCGAAGACGCGCCATCTGCTATGGCTCTTCTAGCTGTGGCTGCTCCCCAAGCCCTCGCGTCTTAATGCCATTGGTGTAGCCGCCAATGGTGTGGCCACTGGAACCAGTGTAAAGGGCAATGTTCTTCCCAGAGGTTTCAGTATCGGGGGGCAGGAGGGACGGCCCTCACAGACCCCACGCACCTCCGCCTCACCAGACAGAAGCTCACACAGTGTTCTCTGCTGCACAGGAAAGTTCCCGAGTGTCTGAACGGCATTCTTCACGGTGGCCAGGGGACCCTCAGAGGACCTTCTGTGACTCATGCTCATCTCCGGGCCCTGAGGAAATCTGTAAGGAGTTCTTTGATCCTTTCCCCGAAGAGCTCACTGTCGGAGCGCGCCACAGTCACAGGGACACCGTCCTGACAACAAGTGCCAATCGCATTTGCAGAGCTGACTTCATCACAACCACAGCGACGCGTCTCTCGGGAGCTTGCTCCGCGGAGCCTCAAGTACCCTTTCCAGAACGACCGTCTGGTTTCTCTTGCCCGGAGTCAGAAGTCGGTGGCCACTGCCTGAGACCGAGGACCTAGGACTTCTCATCTCCGACACTCTTGCTCTGGGCCAGTTCTGCTGCCGTCCCACCTCGAGGCTGAAACTCTCCCCCACTCTGGCTGACTTTCCTGTTTTTACTTCCCTTGCAGGGTGAGCAGTAAATACATCCTGTCCAGCATCCCTATTCTCAGGAACATGGCGGCCCACAGAGCCTTCTTCCTCCTTTCTTTCCACTCGTTCCAGCTGATGTGGGAGCGGACTCTGCCCGTGTGCTCCTCCTCCAACGGGGGTTTCTGATGCAAGCGACAATCTTGGAAAACTTGCCATTGCCTTTAGGTGGTTCTTGACCTTTTTCATCCATGCTTGGGGGCAGGGGGCAGTGGATTGTGAAGAGGGGGGCATCTCTCCTCTGTTCCTGGTGTTTTCTTGCTCTGTGGAAAACCTCGGTTCCCGGCCAGGCTCCCGGGAAGCTTCTGTCAGCCCTGAGGAGGAGGATGTGGGGTGATGGCCGGCTAAGCCCGACCACTGGCGCTGCTCTCTCTGTCAGCCCACGGTCATTCCTCGGACGCACTGCAGGCCGCAGCCTCGGGACACAGGACTCACATTCTCGAATTCTCGTCTTGTTCAGGGGACCTGGGCTCTTCTTTAACCTGAGCAGGGCGTCAGGAGCAGGAACACTGCTGCGGACTCGGAGACCAGGGGATGTGGCTGCTCGAACGGGGACTCCTGTGGATGAGGGGGACCCAGGGGCCGATCCACCCCCAGGGTCTCTCTGTGTCTAACGCCCTGGCCGTCATTTGGCTCCGCGCCAGAGGCACAGCTGCCGTCTGCGTTTGCATCTGCCGAACTGGACACTGCAGGGGCTGACGATGAACTTTCTCCGTCACTGTCCTGGGCGTTCTGGTTCTCTAAGGGGACAGGGGACTCTCCAGGCTGTTCGGGTCTTTTGCCAAATGCATCACAGGCATGGTACGGGCAGAGGGTTGTTGTGCACTATGTTGCCTCTGAGTAGCAAAGTTCTAGCCCTTTGTCATTTTCTCAGGAAGGCAGCATGCCCTTTATTTATTTGCTTATTTTTTTTGATAACACACTCCTAGAGGAAAATATCAACAACTTCACCACCCAGAGGTAACGGCTTTGCTGTCTAGTCTCCCAGTCTCTGCACACCATTTGCCAGGATAAGATTATCAATGATGTGGGGGGAGGGGCACGAAGCAATGATATTGCGAGCACTGTCACAGCCATGAGCCACCGTGTCAAGTGGCTTCACAGTGATCCGATGGATGGAGACACCATACTGACACCTCAGCACAGCAGGCGTGGTGACGGGCTGAAGCACCCTCCTACTCTCCCTCACTCCGGGGAAGCAGGTGCCATGCTGTGAGCTGCTCTGTGGAGATGTCCGTGTGGCCCCAAATCCAGCCAGAACCACGGGAGTGAGCTTGGAAGCGGATTCCCCCCACCCCAGCTCCCACAGTGAGCCTTCCCAAGAGACCGCAGCCCCGGCTCACTGCTCAGCTATACCCCCGTATAAGACCTCGAGCCGGAGCATCCAGCAAGGCTGCCCACCTCCCCTACAGATTCCTAACCCATGCAAACCATGAGATACTAAGTGTACATTACTTGAACCTGCTAAGTTTGGGGCTATTTGTCACAAGGCAATAACTAATAGAGTGGTTAAGGTTGCAAGTTTGGGGGCCAGCCCGGCTCTCAGCTCAAAGCCTGGTTCAGCCACTTGCTCACGCTGAGACTCTGGGAAAGTGAACAATTTCTCTGAGTCCCTCTTTCCTCTCACAGGGGACTAAATGGATTAAAGGTTAGCTACCATTTTACAATGATTTCCTTATTGCTACTTGCCCATCAGCGGTGTAGGAGTACACATATTCCTGTGTTTTTGCTAACACCGTGGTTTAGTATTTAAAAACTCCTGTCTATCTATCTACTCATCTATCAATCATCTATCCCTCTTCTGTCGTACTAGATATGTCAAAGCGATACGCCAAAAGAAAAGAAAAAAAAAAATCTCACGGTGTGGTTCTCTCCATCGCGCACAAGTGTGCCCAAAAAAGATTCAGCTCTGGCCAAGAGCATGCAGAGCTGGTCACCCCGATTGAGTCATATCCGTTCCTGGTTTTTCATCGCGCCTCCATATCTGTGCTTGTCCATAACTGTGCTTCCTTCTGAGCAAGAAATAGGCAAAGCGGGAGGACAGCAGTACCCCCACCCTTTCCGCACGCGACATGGAGCCTCACAGTCCTGCCCACTGGTCAGGCTCGCCCGTGAAATGGGGCCCAGTTGTAGGAGTCCTGACCCACGGCTCCTTCCCGGTTGTGAACTTGGGAAGGCTCTGCTGTCCTTGAAAACGATCTGCGAAAGCAGAGCCACGTGTGCCACCAGGCTGGGGCCCCATGGGGCCACACTCTCTTGTCCCCAGCACCGGGCACCACCCTCAGCACCCAGCAGGTGCTCCACAGTACTAGCTAGGGAGGACTCCCCTCTTGCTTGGAGCCCGCCATACCTGCACCATCAGTCAGGTCTTGGTTCATTTTTAATATAATAATGGGTCAGCATTAATATGCTTTTCTTATAATTGCCTAAAACAAAACCAAACCAAACCTCAAAACCTAACTCCTCGAGGTTATGGAGGTCAAGAATAAGGGGAGGCAGAAACTGTCACAGACCAGAGGAAACTGCATGACGTCTAAGTGGGCTGGGGGAAGTCAGGCTGGGTCCTGGATCCAGAAAGAGGTGTCAAGGGAAAAGCTGGTAAAATCCGAAGAGAAGTCTGGAGTTCGGGTAATAGTAATGTACAAGGTCAGCCTCTTAGTTTTTGACAAGAGCATCCTGGCAATGCAAGATATTAGCCGTGGGGGATCCTGGGGCACAGGGGACCTCTTTGGACGATCTTACTAATTTCTCTGTACTTGTAAAACCAGCCCAAATTAAATGGTTGGTTGGTTTTTTTTTTTGTTTTTTTTTTTTTTTTGTTTTTCTTTAAACAAAACCTGCTAATAATACTCTTGCGGGAGAGAGAACACGCCTGCTCTTCACCTCACCCAGGGAATAAACACCAGCATTCAACATGCTAACCGAGGCCACGGCCGGCACTTCGTCTTCAGAAGGCAGATGAGACCAACAAGAAAGAGATACCACGATGACAACTATGGGGCTCCAAGAGAACTGGGACAGGCTGGGGGTGAGAGTGTAGGGTTTCCCTAAGGGGGTTACCGCTAGCCCCTCTCTTCCCCAGAGGCCTAGGGAGGCCCATGGGGGAGGGATGATAACCCAGTGTTTGCAGCTAGACTGACTCTGCTTCTCTGAGGCTCGGCTTTCTCACCTGTAAATGGCATTCATGCGTGCCTTCCTGGCGGGGCTACTGGGAGGGAGGTCTCACGGGATCCTGGTGAGGCTGGCCTGGCTGAGCCGCCTGCACTCAGTGAGGCGGAGAGAAACAGAAGGCCTGTAGAGACATGGCCGCAGGGCGGGCGGTGCTGTGGGCCAGCTGGGTGCGGGTGGGTGCAGGTGGGGGAGAGCCCAGTGGGGGTAGCTGCCTCCTATCCAGTGCCCTTGAAGCCCATTTGGCCTTTAGGTCAATCACAAGGATGCTTGTAGCCCTCCTGTTCCTTGGTAGCAAGCTCAGCTACGTGTTTTCCCCAACAGCCCCTGTGAGGACAGGCTGGACCCTTCAGGCTGCTGGGGATGTCACTCCAGGCAAGCAACGTGGCTCCAAGCCGGATCAGCTTCCTGCCCACCATACAGCTGTTCACACAGGGACAGGAGCGCGTGGCAGATATGGGAAACCTGGCGGGGGCAGTGATGGGACAGTTTTCACGTGTGTGAGGGAAGACAGCCCCAGAAGCACTGGCTGGCCAGCCCCAAGAGTCCCCAGTCACCAGGACCAGTTCTTGCCAAGAACCCCCACGGCTTACTGGGCGGGAGCAGGTGGTAGTTGTGCTGGAAGGCGCAGGCCAGCCGCCGGCTGAGCAACATGAAGGCCATGATCCTATCCTCCAGGAACAGAGGCCCCTTCACACGCTTCCACCCTGCAAGAAACCAGAAACGCACAATCAGGCCAGCCATTTCCCACGTTGTGGAGAAGGTTCTTCTGGCATCACATCCTTTGCTTTCATACTGAATGTACACTTTTTTTTTTAAAGATTTTATTTATTTATTTGGGAGAGAGACAGTGAGAGAGAGCATGAGCGAGGAGAAGGTCAGAGGGAGAAGCAGACTCCCCATGGAGCTGGGAGCCCGATGTGGGACTCGATCCCGGGACTCCGGGATCATGACCTGAGCCGAAGGCAGTCGTCCAACCAACTGAGCCACCCAGGCGTCCCTGAATGTACACTTTTAAAGACAAGGGCTGGGGTGCCTGGCTGGCTCAGTCAAGGAGCATGTGACCCTTGCTCTCTCAGTTGTGGGCTCGAGACCCATGTTAGTTGTGGAGAGTTCTTCAATAAGTGGTTTTTTTTTTTCTTTCTTTTTAAAAAAAAATTATTTATTTTTTATTTTTAATTTATTTGACAGAGATCACAAGTAGGCAGAGAGGCAGGCAGAGAGAGGCTTTCTCTGAGCAGGCTCCCTACTGAGCAGAGAGCCCAATGCGGGGCTCGATCCCAGGACCCTGAGATCATGACCTGAGCCAAAGGCAGAGGCTTTAACCCACTGAGCCACCCAGGCGCCCCAATAAAAGTGTTTTAATTTGACCTGGACCACACCCCAGGCAGGATCACTGTGCACATTTTCTAGATGAAAAATCAGAGCAAGGGGACAGAGCTGGCTTGAGATCCCTCTGTAGGTGAGCTGACAAGCTCAGTGTGTCACCCACCTGGGACAAGCCAGCCCGATTGGGGAGACGGGAGGGCTCAGATGGAGGAGGGTTCAGAGCCGATGCAGTGGCTGCACGACACAGGAGGCTGGGACACCCCTGCCCTGTCCCCGCCCAGGACACTGGTCCCCAGCACTGTCTGGGAATCCCTGGACCCTGTGCAGTTTCTGGCAGCCTGTTCTGGGAAGTGCATGCTTCCAGGGATGTGACCAACCTTCTTGAGTTTGCTGGAGATGGAGGGGGTTCCCTGGATGTGGAACTTTGCTCTGAAACCCAGGAGTGAGGGTTCTCAGCTCCTGAGCCACCTGTATGCGGATTCCCTCTGACCCCTCCCAAGCCCTGCCCCCCCCTGGCTAGATCTGCCGGCTGCCCATTGCTTTGTGGGCCTGGAGCAACACCCCCACCCTGTCTGTTTTCTTCTATCACCTCCCCTCAGTCCCTCCCCAGGCCACCACTGAAGTGTGTTCCCACTGCATCTTTTGGTTTGTGGGTCTTCTTGCTAAATCCCCGCGTTGTTATCTGGAGTGTGTATTTTCAATTGTATTGTGTTGTATCTCAGAACAATGATGGAGCCATTCACGTCTCACAACTTGTGGACCCTGTTTCCCGCGTCCTTTCTGCACACTGCACACTGTGCTAAGCTCTTTGCATAGGCACTATTAATACTCATTATTGCTATGAATGCCCACAACAATGCTTTGTGCTCCCCTCTTTACAGATGAGGACACAGAGGCACAGAGAGGTTAATGGTGGATCTGAAAACAGATCTGTCTTACCCCAGAGTCGCTGAGTCCTAACACTTCATAGATGTCCCTCTCTTCACTCTGCAACAAAGCATGCATGGAGGAAGAACGAGCTAGAGGTGGTGGGCGGGCTTAGCAGCCTGGGTGAGGACACGGGCAGGTGTCTGGTGCCAAGCTCAGGACGATGAGTTGGCAGTGCTCCCACCCCAGTACACCCAGAGCTAATGGGACGTGGGGCTGTATTATTATAAGCGGAGACTGAGCAAAGGAGGGCGATGCTGGCACTGCTTTAAGGACTCACTCATTCCATGAATTCTCATGGTGCACCTACTATGCGCCCCTCCCTCCCCCATGAGCACTGGACGCAGGGCACAGGGACCATCAGGTGCAGTGCTTGCCCTCCAGGCATGACCATGACCTGAGCACCTAGAGGTGCTGCAGACAACTGCCTGTTTTACCCCAAAACCCCAGGAGATGAATGGCTACATCACTGTCCACTCTTCAGAGATGAGGCCACTGAGGTGCACCCCGGGAAGCGGGTGCAGGAGGGAGCTTTGGGGTGTCCATTCAGCACACCATGCCTTCCCGCTCTCAGAAACTCCCCTCTCTGTCTACAGGGGTGCAGACCCGGCAGCCCTGTCCATGCTGTGTCACCCGCCGACCACAGCTGACTGGACGGGGATAGGCCAGGGTCCTGGGAGCTGTGAGGTCCACGACCTCCTACCCTGGGAGAGGAGCCGGCATGCAGACAGGGTGTTTCAGGGCAGAACAGTGTGTAACAGAGAAGTGGCTGCAAGAGAGGACGGAGGTCCCGGACATGGATGCTTCCTGGCCCCTGCCTGCAGCCCAGCTTGGCCATGAGTGCCCCCCTCACTGCTGATGCTGTTGGGGCCAAGAGTCCCCGAGTCCCCGTATCCCTGGGGGTGAGCCGGTGCCATGGGGGAGGGCCAGGAGTGTCAGGTTCCGGAGTCCGGCTAATAGCGCGGTTAGAGACTCAGACTGAGCTCCCCATCTTGGGAGTGTGCACTGGGAGTGCCTGCCTAGGGCTCTCCTCCTCAGCACTGCAGGTGCCACATGGCTAAGGGCACAGTGTCTCCAGGTGGGTGCTCTGGGAGGCAGTGACTGCAGTGTGAGGGAGTGGGGTATGGGTTCAGAAGGGCGCTTTATCCCCCTCAACGGTCCCAGCCATCCAGCTGGGAGGGTGTCTCCTGTGTTGGAGGTGAGGACATGGAGTTTCGGATGGGTGATTGATTCGACCTTGGTTATAGGAATGCCTGGGACTGTTCTTGCTTTTCCTCATGACAATATGGATTAACTCAGTGAATAAGAAAACACCTACCAGTCATCGTATTAGATGCCGGGGCTTGATGGATACAAATGATCCAGTTCAGAGAGGAAACTTTGTTGCTTTTTACCAGAGGAAGAAATGTTATTGAGGAGAGCATGGGTCTGGAACGTGTGACCATAAATTAACTGAGAAACCATAGTCTCTCCTCTATAACTCAGTGGGTTTTGTTTTTTTTTTAAATCTATTCCAGCAGCATATCCAACGCAAAGCAAGCCTGCTCATTTAGCAGCTCAGTGACTCTGCAGAACCAGCGGCTGCTGTCTCTCGTTTAAAACCTTTTGTGTCAAACGGGAGCACTTAAGACTCCATACAATTTAATTTCCATTAAGCACGTGTTTGAAAATGCGAGAGAATCTCTGAGAATGCGCACATTAACATTTGAATGCTCCGCGAAAGTGAGAGTCACACCTGCACGCTTTCAATTACAAAATGTCACAATGGGAAATACATGGCGGTGACATTTCGGTGGCCTGCAGTTGAAACTGACCTTATAACAAAACCTCATCTCTATCAGACGTGAATTCTTAGCACAATATGTCTCCAACAATCAGAAGAGTTGATGTCATGCGCTCACTTTATCTAGCCCACTAATTCAATCAACAAAAATTAATTAGGTGCCTGTTACAGGCAAGGCACTGCTTTTTGTGGGTATTGAGATGGGTAAAATGCTCCTCTCCTTCTGAAGCTCATAATTTAGTGGCAGACGAACGAGGGGAGAGAATGGGAGAGTTTAATGCACTAGGGCTGCTTTCCTCTTCATGTCAATAAATCCTCAAAATAACCTGGCAAGATATGTATATAAAAATTTTCCATTTCACTGTCAACAAGTAATTCTGCATAAGATGGTAGGAAATCTTGACTTTTGCTGGTACAAATACATAAGGTGCTGTGGGAAGGCAGAGAGAGGTTAATTCTGGTGGGGGTTACGATGTCAGTGACGTGTCACCTGAGCTGCACCTTCAAAGCGGAGCAGCTTTTCAGAAGCCACAGAGGAAAGGGGAGGTGCGGGCTTCAGCAGATGCTCAGGGGGGATGAGTTACGGAATAGGCAAGAGTCAGGTGCACAGCGAGGGTCACCAGGACATGAAATCACAGAGGGAAGGGAAGGTGGAAGGGAAGATGGGGCACAGGGTTGGCTGTGTGGGGGGAGGGAGCCCAGCTCTTCTGTCTTATTCCAAAGGGTCCTGCTCAGCCAGGTCCAGGGGCGGGGTGCACGGAACAAGCCGCACGTCGTGAGATGCTGGGGTCACTGTGAGCTGAGGAGGGGGGCTCCTGAGGCAAGTCAGAGGGCACCTACAAAGGTGAGGGTTGAAAGGGAGGAAGGAGCCAGGGACCAGCTTCTAAATCCCTAGCCTTTAAGACTTACGGGTTCTTTGAAAAGTTAAACACAGGATACCACAATGCCCAGCAATTCCACTCCTTTTCTTGTTGTTGTTGAAATAGGCTCCATGCCCAGTGCAGAGCGCAATGCGGGGCTTGAACTCACAACTGTGAGATCAAGACCTGAGCTGAGACCAAGAGTCAGATGCTCAACCGATTGAGCCCCCCAGGTTCCCCAGCAATTCCACTCCTAAGTGTACACCTCAGAGAATGCAAAATAGGAACTTTTCAGACAGATAAATGTACATACACATTCATACCAGCACCATTCACAATACCAACGATGGGAGCCACCCAAGTGCATGTCAATGGCCAAACAGGTAAACCACACAGGATCTGTCCACACCACGGAGTCCTTCTCCAGCACAATAAGGAATGACGTGCTGACAGATGCTACAAAGTAGAGGAACCACAAAAACATGACGCTCAGGGCAAGAATCCAGACACGAGCGGCCATGCCCGGGTTCCATTTGTACGGCACGTCTAGAACAGGTACAACCAAAGAATAGAAAGTAGGTGAGTGGTTGCCAGAACTGGGGGGAGGGGCCAGTGGGGGGGACTTTCTAGTGGGTACGGGGTTTCTGTTGGGGATGATGAGAAAGTTCTGGAGCTGGTGGCGACGTCTGCCTCTTTGTGAATGTGCCAAAGGCACCGAGTTGATCACTTACAGTGGTTAATGGGTAATCTTGTTTTATGTGAATTTGACCGCAATAAAAACATGAAAGTAAACAAGAGAATTATGGAGCTAGCCCTCCCCTTTTACAGATAGGAGACAAGACAAGGGTGTGAGGTCACGCAGGCCTGCGTCTGAGTGTCTGCTTGCTACAAACTGTCACGTACCAGGCTTGCTTCAGTTGTCCCCTTAGCAGAAACCGCTGCGACCTGCCATATGCCAGGCACTGTGTGTAGGTGCTGGTGATGAACCCGTGACCAAGATCGAGATTACACAGCGCTGTGATAGATTAGTGATGTCTGTCATGAGTGCTGTAACAGACACTACAGCTATGTGTGCTGAGCCTGGGCTTTAGCTCTAAAGCTCACGGTCTTACGTCACTGTCTAAAAGAGCAAAACTTGGGGTGCCTGGGTGGCTCAGTGGGTTAGGCTGCTGCCTTTGGCTCAGGTCATGATCTCAGGGTCTTGGGATCGAGCCCCGCATCGGGCTCTCTGCTCAGCAGGGAGCCTGCCTCCCTCTCTCTCTGCCTGCCTCTCTGCCTACTTGTGATCTCTCTGTCAAATAAATAAATAAAATATTAAAAAAAAAACTCTGAGAACATAAAAAAAAATTAAAAAATAAAATAAAAGAGCAAAACTTACC
This sequence comes from Lutra lutra, assembly GCF_902655055.1. NCBI lineage: Eukaryota > Metazoa > Chordata > Mammalia > Carnivora > Mustelidae > Lutra > Lutra lutra. Next base: position 7,064,458 of record NC_062295.1, on the reverse strand, counting down.
AAAATGCTCTGAACCCCAGTGTCCTTATTTACGGGGTGGGGAGAGTGAGGTCTCTCTCATTGGTCATGCTGGAAATTAGGCACAACTGATGTGAACAGCCTGGCAGATCACAGGCTCTTCAGACATTCGAGTTTCCTCTATCTCTGACTTGTCCCTCCCTTTTGTGTTCTCCGCGGATGATGCGGCGCTTGGTTCTAGAGCTCTGTGTTTGAGGTCCATGGAGGTGTCTGGGGTCACAGAGGAAAGGGGCCCAACAGAAGGCAGTCTCTCCTGGGGACATGCTCTGGAGCCTCTCAGATGCAAGGCAGTCACACAGGAAGGCTCCCTTTCTCTCCTGATAGTGACAGCAGGGAGATGGGTGCCCAGGGGTCCTGCTTGTGGGCAAGTCCCTAAACCAAGCTGCATCATCTCGCCGGGACCGGGGCACCAATACCCTCGGTGCGCTCTTGGCTTCCTCTCTTACTTTCCTTCCATCATTTCCTACTGCGTCCCCAACCTTTTTAAGGATAATTCATCTCACATCACCTTTCCTGTCTGAGCCACTCCAATCACACTTAGAAAAATGCAAAACCCAGGAGAGAAGGTATCAGGCTTTTCTTGTTCTCTGTGGTACCCAGAGCTCAGCGCAGTTCCCGGGTCAGTGTTTGCAGTGAGTGAACTGAACACGTCTGAGCTGTGAAACGGGGACAGCAACACCTGCCTTTGGAAAGGTCTACTGGAGGACTCCCGTGAAAATTAGTGCGTGGGTCTGAAATTTGTGCTAAAACAAAAATTTAACAATAATACTCTCCTCTGCCCAAGTCTGGAATCATTGTGTACATGACTGTCCACCACAGCCCTTGCTTGGCTTAGGAACCAAACACATCTGCCTCTCCTGGCCTCAGTTTCCCCACGTGTTGGATCACATAGTTTCCATGGCCCCTTCCGACCCCAAGAACCAACTGGCCAGTATGCGGGGAACCCCACTGCATTGCTCCTGACCCCCTTCTCCCGCCCTACAGGCAGTGTGAGCATCTGTGTCTCTGCTCTGTCCCCCACGCCCTGTGTATTCTGCGCATCAAGAGGCTTATCAGTCCGGGGTCAAAGGTAGCCTAGCATCACACACGGATATCCTTCCTTGATGTGGCCAGAACAGAAAGGGAAATTTAAATCAACCCGTAAACGAAACAGAACAGGAATTATCCAAGTGCATGGCTGGCAAGGGTAATTTTTGTCTGAGGCAGGCAGGGTACTTGCCAGAAACACGGCTTCTAACCGTGCATCTCAGTCAAAACAAGTCGCAAACCCTGGTCCAACCCGACCCTGAGCCATCCAGGCCCACCCACCACTCCCCTGCGCCCCCCCCCTTTAATTAAAATGCTAATTACTTCTCTTTGCTCCCTCTTATCTGCCTGGTGCATTCCTAGGGCGGGATGGGATGGGGAGAGGCCAGTGCAGTGTTTAAATCAATGGGGGAAATGGCAAAAAAAAAAAAAAAAAAAAAAGCTCTGTTGGAAGAAGAAAAGTCATCAAAGTATTGGCTCCTGTTCGCTGCTCACTTACTACACGCCATGGACCTGCATATGTAATTGCAGCCGTGTGCAGGACGGCAGCCTCCAAAGGTTGGGGGGCTGCTCCAGGGTCTCCCAGCTCAGAGTCAGCGGTTTTTAGCCTTGGCCACCTGTGACAATCTCCAGGAGCAGAAGACCTAGGAAGGGCTCCACCAGCACAACTAAACCAGTCTCAGGGGTGTGACATGAAGCCCCCGAGGGGAGGCTGAGAACTACTGTCTTCAGAGGTGGATGCTGGACCCTGCACTTGACCCAGGTCTGCAGGATTCCTGTCTCTCTGGAAATGGAGGGTTTCTGACTTTGAGAGTTAAACATCCCAAAAATACAGGAAGAAAGAAGCCCGTGGGGCCATTTGGAAAAGTAATGTGTGGGGTGCTGAACGTGACACCAGACTCCTCTACTTGCTGTGTGACCTTGGGTATGCTAAGCCGCCTCTCTGTGCCCCATTTTCCTCATCTGAGAAATAGGGATAATACCTTCTGAACCTAATTCATGGGCTAGAGACTGTGAACTGAGACGTGAGATTTGGGTCACTGCTGTGTCCCCAGCCCCAGAGCAGTGCCTGATGGAGAACAATTATGGAATAAATCGGATGCACTCCACAAATGACCTGAAGATGTGTCTGGCTCACCTTTCCACTATGCGGCCTCACAGGCCCCATGAACACAAAATGTTCACGGAGTCACTGGCTAGAAATGGACCCCCAGGCCTCTCTGGGGCCCCCAAAGATGCTCTGTCTCTCATTCTCCTATCTGCTCCCAGGGCCGAGACAAAAGTACTGGCAGAGGCGCGGGACATTCCTTTCCCAGGCCGCAGCCCAGGCTGTCTGTTGGCTTTTCTGCAGACTGGATGGGACACAATGACACACACAGCCAAGTGCGCCTCTGTTGTCAGGGCCAAGGGTCGTCATGGCAACCAACAAAGCCGGAGCCCTGGGCCTGTGCAGATGGCTAACAGGGCCCCATTCACCGGGCTGTGACGGATGGCTCAGGGACCTGGCTTCCCTCCTCCAGTGCCCCCTCCTGCAGCTTCCCCTGACGGTCTCCGCAGCACAGGCCCCAGCTCTCCCTCCCTGCATGCCTGACGTCCTATGCCCTGTCTCTTGCGGCATCATGCAATCATCGGTGACTTGTACAAGGGGAGGGCGATACTGTTCTTGGAAACAGGCAACTGTGGACTCCTACAAAAGGCAGACATGCAGCTGCTAAGAAAGTCATGTGAGTCAGAAATGGGGTCCAGAGGAGCCATATACCAGTTTGATGACTCTGGACCCCTCGCGCAACTCACCGGGGCCACACATTCCCCATCTGTGAAATGGGAAGAACGAAAGCGACCCATGAGGCATGAGCACTTTGGTGCTAGGAGGCAGGTGACCCCCAGCCTGTGAACAGGGTAAAGGGGAGAGAGGACAGACAAGGGAAAGACAGCCTTTGTTCTGCGGGTAGCACGAATGTGGAAAGACGCGTCTGCGATGGTTGAGTTAGTTTTGTATTTCTGATCCTGCAAGGGGGAAGGATAAAGGAATAGAATCTGGTTGGGAAGGATGCTTGTACCAATGCAGAAGACGCTACCCTGGGTTAAAGCTGCAGAAGGAAAGGTCTGGCCTTTAAAATCTGCTTGGTTCCACAGGTGCGTAGGGAGCACCAGGGCTAAGCCCCCAAGATGCCATGTCGAATGAGGACATATCCCACCTTGTTCTCAGGGAACTTACATTCCGGTGGGAGGGCCAACAGCAATTAGGTGATTGGAGGAGATACATTTCCCTTTCAGAGAAAACAAATCATTTTAAGGACTACAAATACCACAGCAGATAACAAAAGACCCAATTTCTTCCCTTCAGGTTCTACAGGGCAGGTGAATGGAAACACTGTTGCTCATTAGAGTTACCAGATGTCCCTGATCGTGTTCCTATCGATCGTGAGCGATATCCTCACTTTTCAATATTTCAAAGGATTGTTCATTTCTATGTGCGTGAAGGGATCTGCTACAACTCAATAAACCAGTCCCTACCATGTCAACCCTCAACACACGGTGTTGCCTGTTCCTGGAAGGCAAATGGTACTCTTCCCACTTTTCGGGAGGGGGAGAGGCCCAGAGAGGTTTTGTCACTTGTACAAGGTCATGCAGCTGAAGACACTGGAGCTGGGTGAGAACCAGGGCCGTGTCGGCTTGAAGCCTGAGACCTGGCCCCATTACCAGGATGATGGCTTCAGTCCTTACCCAGAAATCTCATCAGACAACTCAGGCCGATATAGAAATTTTTATAGGAACAAAGAACTTCAAACCAAGAGTTGTCACTATCTGCAGCCTTCCCAAAGACGCTCATCTTTTGGCCATAGTTTCAACGGAAGGGGCCTGCAACGGCCCTAACTAACAATTCCAACCTCAGGCCACACCTGGACTTTCCCCTGGCCCCAACACTTGTCCCTGCTGTCCCTTCCAGGGAGCAGAGGTCTCCATTCTACAAGGAGCCCCTTGGATTGGAAGGTCCTTTCAGAAAAAGAACTGGTGTCTTTAGAGCTCCTTAGTATTTAGGACAGCTCCAGGTAATGGATAAATCTTGCTGAGTACTTTAAACATTAATCTGTGAAAAAGAGTTTATCCACTGTTTCTTGATTCCACATTTTTCTGGCTAATTCTTTAAACATTCTGGTGCAGGTGAGCTTGTGGAGGGTGGGTCCAAGGTTGTAGTCATGAGAAAGCACCTCGATTCACCACCTTTGTAAAGACTATTCTAATCACACACGGGCAGCCTCAGCCCTTGCTCTGGATGCGACCACAGCGGCCATCGGTCCCACGACCGTGGCCAAACAGGCATGCCTTCCAAATGGCAGACTTCAAAAGTCCTCATGCCCAGTCCTACCTCCCTGTCCGGTAGCTTGTTCTTCTAAAAAACAAAACAAAACAAAAACAAAACACATAATCTGTTCCCTTAGGGAGTGCTAGGAGTCATCCTCTGGGACAACCAAGGGCAGATGGCAGGAGCCCTGAGCCGCGCAGCTGACAGTGCTTTGTTTAGCTTATTTTGCAAAAGGAGTGGGATCTCAGGAGGACAAAAATGTGGCACCAAAGAGAGAGCTCGGATTTAAGCCTGGGGGAAGAAGGCTTATCGGCTTTCGAGGCCAGAAATGTGTCACTTTTGTCCAAAAACAAGCAAACAAAAACAACTGCTTTCTCTCTGTTTTGTCTGCACGGAGCCAAACATCCCGGGCGGGCGGATAAAATTGTGATGGGAACGTATCCTGGGCTGGCACCCTCCGTCGCAGGGAAAGCCACCCAGGTGTCCCAGCATATCCCGTGCTCTGACTTCCATCAGGAGGCCTCTCCACCTCCCATTCCTTTAAGAGAACTGCCTCTGTTTTATGACTTTATTTATTTATTTATTTGAGCGAGTGAGCAAGCGAGAGAGAGAGAGAGAGAGAGAGACAGACAGACAGACAGAGCACGTGAGCTGGTGGAGGGGCTGAGGGAGAGGGAGAATCCCAAGCAGATTCCCCACTGAGCACTGAGTCCGACAAGGGGCTTGACCCCATGACCTTGAGATCATGACCTGAGATGAAATCAAGAGTCGGATGCTCAACTGAGAGCCACCCAGGTGCCCATTTTATGACTTTCTGATACCTTTAGAGGAAAACAAAGTTGCTAAGTAAAAAAGCGAATTTCTAAAATGATACTCCTTGAGATGTACAGGAACCCTGGTCATCCTCCAGGGAAAAGAGAAGGATTGGGGGATTGGGTTGAAGCAGTACAGCTACATAATGCAGCTACCCAGTCCGTCTCCTATTTGAATATTCCCTGGATCCCGGTGGCCCCAGAATTAAGCCTAGTTGCTTGGCCGGGTACACGGTCGCCCCTCCCTGCCCTGTTGACAGTGACTCCCTCACATTCTGCTCCTTCCTGTCACCAGATCATCCATCACCCACATGCTAATGTCTGTTGCAATGTCTTTCCTGCCCCTGCCTCCTGTTTGTATCCCCTTAATTCCTAGGTGCTCTCTCAGAGTGCCCTTCTGGTCACCTCTACCAGGAAACCTTCCTGATTCACCATTTCAGGGTGAGATGCCATTCATCCGTATTTCTCCAGCAACCTAACTTCGTTAAAAAAAAAAAAAAGGTCTTATTTATTTATTTGACAGAGATCACAAGTAGGCAGAGAGGCAGGCGCGGGGGGAGGAGGGAAGCAGGCTCCCTGCTGAGCAGAGAGCCCGATGTGGGGCTCGATCCCAGAACCCTAGGATCACGACCTGAGCCGAAGGCAGAGGCTTTAGCCCACTGAGCCACCCAGGCGCCCCTAACTTCATCTTTGAATGAAAATGTTCACATACTCAGGGTGAACCTGGCTGTACCCACCGTCTTGTTCTAACAACTGCTGGTGTCTACCATGTGTATGTTATGCACATTCTTTTCCAGTTCACCTATAATGTGATCATCTCCGTCTCTCCCTTTACTCAGGGAAATTCACTCATTCATTCACTCTTGGGTTCATTGTCAGGCATTTCCTGAGTGCCCACAGCCCGGAGACGCAATACTAAACCCTAAGGACCGGCTTCGTGTGGGAACAAGAATCGGGCAGCAGTCTCTGCCTTCTGTTCCAGTGGAAGGAACAGACAATAAATATCTTCACACTGTGATGAGGACCAACAGTGTCACTTGACAACAGGGGAGTGATTCAGCTCAGCAGCCCCATGTCGCCCAGGAAAGGCTCCACAAATGCATGGCACTCCACAGAGCTCAGTGCGCCGACTGTGGGGTCCCAGGGAGACAGCCTGTGTTCTTGGTCACTATGGCAAGGGGGGGCCCTCGGGGGGTGGCAAGATGACTGGGGATCCATCCACCTGCTCAGGACTGAGACCCCCCCCACACACACAGCTGGCTCTCAGGATAGCTTTTCAAGTGTGTGAACACCCAGCTCACAGCACCAAAGAGCCATGAGATTTTATAAACACTTTAATTTTATAAACACTTATAAATTTATAAACACTCCTTGTCTACATCCTTTCCTGACCACTGTGAGGGGCTACATCAAGGTGGGGAAAGAAACACAAAACAGAGAAAATGCAGAAAGGCTGCTTTCGGCCCTCTGGTGTGGATGCCGGAGGCTCAGAGAATCCGTGTGTTTAAGGTCAGGGGCCTGTCCTGTGTTACACAGCTCGGAAGCCACGGGACCAGGCTTCCAACCCAGGTCTGCAAGACTCTGTGGCTGGCGCCACTCTGCCTCCTGCACAGAGAAGTTAAGCAAAGGGCCCAGGTTCACCCAACAAAGAAGGGTTAGTGATCTGGGATTTTAATCCCTGAGTTAGTTCTTCTGAGTTCAGTGTTCTTCCTGCTCACTGTGCTGCCTTGCAAATACATTCAGGCCACGCAACAAACTTGTTGGGTATAAAAATTAGTGTCTTGGGTCATTTTAAGAAGGAACAGAAGAGGAAAAAAGATCGGCAGCGGCAATGACCCCACCAGAGAGACGTGCCTGATGGATTTTGGGGGGAGACATGGATCTAAGCTAGAGCATCAGGGCTGGAGTCTGGTTTTAAAAAAAAAACCCTGGAAATTGAACCACTGGTCTGTCGTCTGGTGGCTGGTTTGGTTTACAGTCATGGAAGCGTAGCCGGTAATCTGGTAGAAGGCAGTGCTGTCCAACAGAAATATATCGCAAGCCTCAAACGTGATCCACATGAGTCATTTTCTACTTTCTAGTGGCCGCGCTAAAAAAGTAAAACCAGGGGCACCTGGATGGCTCAGTTGGTGGGGAATGCAACTCTTGATCTCAGGGTTGTGGGTTCGAGTCCCATGTTGGGTACAGAGATTACTTAAACACAGAATCTTAAAAAAAAAAAAAGGTCAAAACTGGTAAAATCTAACAATCTTATTTAACCCTACATGCCTAAAAATAAAATCATCTCAACATGTAATCGATATGATTATTATTAGGTATTTTACAACCCCCCCTTTTTTTTTCGTGTGACGTCTTCAAAACCCAGTATAAATTCTGAACCCATGCACATCTCTGTCTGGATGAGCCTCATCTTGGGTGCCTGACTGTCACACTCGGGGAGTGGCCACCGTGCTGGACGTGGCAGGCCGACACATGGTGTCGGGGCAGGGGTGGGCCTGAAGCCATGGACGAGCCTGGCTGGGCCAGTCTGAGCTATGCTGCGGTGACAGGGAGTTTAGTCTAAGAGCTGCTCCTGGTGGCTGTGCAGACAGGACTGGAGAGGCGATTTATGGGACCCGGTGCAAAAATGAGTATTTGAAGTTCCATGTAGAGAAATGATTAAGAATTTCAAGATGGTGACAATACAGCATTAAACCAAGCATGGGGAGGGGCCATGGTGAGCGCGAGTCATAAGCCCAGGGGGCCGGTCCTGGGTGCAGAAGAGAAAGACCCCTTCCACGCATCCGCACCCACCCCGGGTGTCCGGACAGCACCAGCACGCGAAACCAGCAACAGCAGCTACAAACAACCAATCGCCCACTCTGGGCCAAGCCCTGCGCTAAGCTCTTTACGTAAGATACAGCAGCTTCAATCTTCCTAACAGTCCTCTAAGTGGTTACTGCTCCTCTCTGTCAGCAAAACAAACCAAACAACAGAACTCCCGAGCGTTGCGTACACCCCGAGCACAAATGATCTGAGACACAATGACATCACGCTCAGGTAATTTCTCACTGACACAGTGCTATTGCGCAAAAGCCCATGTTCAAGTTCAACCACTTGTCCGTGAAATGTCTTTCGTAGCTGTTCTTTGTGTTTCCGGCAGCACAGCAGCAACGTGCGTGGTCGGCTCACTTGGCTCCTTGGTCTCTCTCAACCTGGAATCTCGTCTCACCCCTTTGGTTTTTATGACACGACACCGTTCGACTCCAGGTCAGCGGCTCTGTGTATATTTTGTCTTAATATTTTTCTTCAGGTCCTTGTAAAATGGACTGTAGATCATGGGCACATGGTGAAAGGTCTACAGGGTACATAATACCAGGGGTACAAGGTATTGGGGGGAGATGGGGGAGGGTGTATAGCTCTGCTCCGGTGGAAGTTAAAGATTCCCTGGAGGTAGGGACAGAGGTTTAAAGGCGATGAGGGGTTTGGGAGGTGTCAGACCAAGGAGGTGAGGCCACTGCAGACGGAGGGGATGGTATAGGGGACAAGAGTGCCATCCTGGAGGACATTTGAGGGGCAGCAGTCCTCTGAAGGTGAGGGAACCGTGTCAGGGGACTGGGATCTGTCCCTGCTGTGCCTTCAGCCTTCCTGAGGCCCCGCCCCTTTCCCCAGGGTGCCCGGGGCATGGCCAGCTTACAGCCAGCATTCACCCAGAGCGGCCGGCCACCAAGTCTCCCCAGGGTCCCTTCCAGGGGTGGCTGGCCGCCGGATCTCACACACTAACTACAAAACAGCAAGTCACCATGATTCCCACATCTCCCACATCTCGCCCTGCAAATTTTGCTTTCTAAACCTGCTTCCTTCTCGCTGCCTCTCAGGGCACGGGCTGCCGCCATGAAAAAAACAAAGAACAAAACTCAAAATGAACTTCTAATTGACCACAGGAGTGTGAGATGTGAGGGGAGTCGCCGTTCAAAGGTCCTTCCTACCTGCTCTTGGCATGGGCCCTCCTGGCTGTCAGGCACGAATTCTCACTGCAAACCCTGGTCTTCTGGAGGACGAAGCAAAGTGCTCCTGATGGCGACCCCCACCCCCCCACCAGAGCCTTCCATTCCGGAGTTCCAAAGAGACAGGCCCAAGTGCGTGTGTGCTGTCGTAGCCCTCAGAATGGAAAGGAAGGATTCATTTTAGCGCTTGAGCAAAAATACCTTTTCAAGGTGACCCTCACTTTGTTTCCTGGGGACAGAAGGCAGATGTGTGCAGAAATGCTTCTGCAAGCCCACAGGCCAAAGCGAATCCCTTATCTGTCATTTTAATAGCATTTTTGCTTATTTTGTTCCCACTTGATATAAAAAAAATTTTTTTCTTCTCCCTCCCTCTCTGTTCCCACTTTAAAAGGTTCATCCCACTGTGCTCCCTCCACTGAGAGTCCTTGAAAAATCTGTCTGGTACAGTTGTGTGTCCTTCAGACCAAAAGCCATACGCAGGCACACTTGTACACACGCGCACGGGTACACACATGGGCACGTGCACTTGCACACCCAGCACCCCAGATAACAGCCACTGACACATGTTGAGACACACCTCCATACACCAGTAGATATATGCAAATACATATCGCGCGTGCGCACGCACAAGCACACACACATACACGTCTGCACTCACAGTGGCTGGTAGTCAGGGTCCTGAAGCAAGGCCAGCTCCCGCCTGCTTAAAACGCCTCCTCTATGCCATTCTGCAGAGTCCCAGGGACGAGAAAGGCTGGGTTCATCCTAAGAGGTGCCTCCGGGTACCAGCTCCCCCTCGGGAGGATGGTCCGGACTTCCAGGCAGTCCCCGAACCATGGGCTCAGGTACGGGAGGGAGGAAAAGGGCCTCAGAAGCAAAGCAGGTTTGGGCCAAGGATGCTCTCAGCCGGTTCCCAGCAAGTGCTAGAGGCAGGGGCACGGAGAGGGGGTGAAGGAGGAGGGACGGAAGAGAGTGAGAGGCTGAGAAGTGGCTTCACAAAGAGGTTCCGGCAGAAGCAGAAAGGGAAAGATCCACACAGAAACAAAGACAGACAGAGACTGGGGGGAAAAAAAAGAGAGATAAACACACAGAGGAAAATAGAACATGGGCTGTTAAAAAGATGTTTTGAGCCCAGCTCAGCTGAGGCCGGAAGGATGCGCCACCGGACCTGGGACCTTCTGAAATAGGCTCTCTGCAGCCCACCCCCCTTCTCCTTCCAGGGCCCTCCTCCTAGATTTTTCTCGCACAGGCTCGGGACCCCTGGAGTACAAAGCAGTGATCCAAGGCTTCGGATTTCTAAATGTGGGGGCGGCCCAGCAGATCCCGCCTATGGCATGGCCCCAGACAAGAAGGGGCTCTGAGGGACGCCAAGTCATCTCTAAGACCCCGGGGGGCCCGGAGGGGAGGCTCCGGCTCTGACAATCCACGTGACCCCTCTGGGTGTGTGTGGGGGGTTTGGGGCCTGGATTATTCTAGTCCCCCCCAGCACAGCCCAAGCTGGGGTCCATGCCTGTCCAGCGGGGCCCAGGAGAGGAAGTGGGGACGGCTGATTGCGAGATGGGGAGGGGAGAAGGAGGGAGGAGGGGGGACACAGGGCTTTCGGTCATATGCTGCTCATCAGTTGCCATGACGACAGCAAGGGGGTGGGGGCACCCGGATGGGAGGCTGCAAGAGACATGTTGGTTCTAAATCACAGTGACAGTACTTCAGCGGAGCTATTACGCCGTTGCTGTGGCAACCAATGGGATCAAATCGCAGAGGAAATCTATAATTATTACAAGCCAGATACCAACGAACTTGGCACAGTAATCAGCTCATTAGGGCAATTCAACGTTACTCCGGGAGGGAGGCGCGCCGACCCCCAGCCCCCAACTCTGGGAAGGAGAAGACCAAAGAGACCCTGTGAGGCAGATCTGTTGGTGCCACAGATGGGAACCCAGAAGGCTCTCTTGGAACGAGGAATATATATTAAATGAAACCACATGAAATCGCCAACATTTTTCCATGGATTTGCTGTGTTAGTTTCCAACGTGCAGAGGCGCTGAATTTGACTGCGATTACCTGCCTTCTGCCTCCACCGCGGCTCCTCACCATCCCACTGTTCCAGACTTTACCACCCGTCCACCCCGCTAGCCACCCGCGAATCCTGTTTCTGTTGCATTTCCAAGTCAATTGCAGACATCGTGATGTGCCTTCCCGCCCCCCAAATACTTTAGCCTGCGTAAAATGAAGTATCTTGTCATTTTTGAACAACGAAGACAGCAATTTCATATGGTTCAATCTAAACAGAATGAAGTCTGGATTTCTGTCTGTCATCCATCTGCCCATCTATCCGTCCATCCATCTCTCCACCCACCCATCCTTCCGTCCGTCTGCCCACCCACCCATTCCTCTTCTCTTCCATTCACCCATCCACCTGTCTGTCCATCTGTCCATCCATCCATCCACCCCACCCACCACTCACTCACCCACCCACCCACCCATCCGCCCATGCACCCCAGGGACAGCTCATGCACACTCGCAATTTCCACCAGAGATCCACCATCCCCAAATCTTCCTCCCTGGGCCAGTAGATACCGCCAACAGGATGTCCTACATATTGAGCTCAGTAGGATCTCAACTACAAATCATTGTTTTTCTCCTCACAGACGTGTTCCCTTCCCTATGCGCAGCATCTCAGTAAACAGATGCGATCTGTCCAAGTCAGAAACCCAAGACCCATGGTTGGCTCCTCTATCCTGTTACCTTCACTCAGCACCACACTCCGGCTCTAGCCTCCACCCTCTCCTCCCTCGCTCTTGTCCTGGTTCAGGTACCCAGTTTCCTAACTGGACAGCTGCCCAGCCGCCCAGGGGCCACCTCACCCTCCCGCTGCTCTGTCCATGCTGACCTCCCATCGCGAACTATCTGGCCACATTGACAGTATGGGGGGAACGAGCACCTCATACATGGCCGGCGGGGCTACACATCTACACACATAACTTGGAGAGCCTTTTCGTCAAAATCTGTAAATTTTTAGATGCACTAACTGCTTTTTCTCTAAGCATCATTCTACTTGAAGGAATTTGCCTCATTGATAGAAATGGAAAGCAACCCAAATGTCCACCACTGGCAACTGGCTAAATAAATTCCGGCACATCTGTAATATAGAATACTATACAGAATACTATTCAGAATGAGGTAGCACTTTATGCACAGACGAGAGAAACTGTTCAACTCATGAAGTTAAAGCACGTTGCAATAAAGCATGTATGGGGCGAGGTCTCCTGTGTCCCTGGAAGCTTCTACATTTGGGCACCAGGTTGGCTTGAGACATAAGTGGGTGCCAGTGTGTCCAGGGAGCATGGCTTCATGAGCTGCCTCTCACAAATGACAGCATTGCTCTCCACCAGGCTGGAGACCAAGAGGTGCAGGGAGCGGGGGGCCTTTCCTGCCCTTCCTGTCTGCCTCAGTAGCACACAGCGCTCCTCTGCTTTACCAGGCAAGGTTGCCCTACAGGCTGCTGGGCTGTATTAGGTGTTGGCCTTCTCTCTGGTCCAGGGGACACGTGGGGACACCATCTGACTGGAGGGGACGTGAGACTGAAACCTGCCTCTGGAAAACTTGGCAAGTTTTGGAAAGCACAAGGTTCACAGGCGAACACCTGGTTTCTGGTTCCTGCTCACACCCTAAAGGGCTCTTGTGCTTCTGTCTCTCCAGCTCTACGATGTGCTAACTACACCTCCTGGGGTTATTCTGAAGGTCAAATGTGGCAACAGGGGTCAAGACAGTGTGCCAAGGTCAGCTTGCTGAACCACTGAGAGGTAGTTATGAATTCGTCTTTAGGACCCATTCAGCCACCTCGGAATGCTAAGCCCAGAACATGTTTCTGTCTGGGCACCTGTCCTGTGCTGAGGACACAGCTCAGCCCTTCACATACACGGTTTTATGTAAGCTTCAAAGCTCTTTGGTGGTAGAAATTTTCGCTCCCACTTTGCAGATGAGAAAGCCAAAGTGCACGGAGGTTAAGGGACTCCCTAGGAGGACAGAGAGCTCTGGTGCTAACCAGATAAGCCCCTAAATCTTTCTTCCTTCTCTTTTTTTTTTCTTAAATACAATTTTATTCCTTTGAGAGAGAGAGCATGTGTGCATGAGCCAGGGGGGTGGGTGGGCAGAGGGAGAGAAATAAGATTCCCTAGGGAGTGGGGAGCCCTATGTGGGGCTTGATCCCGGGACTCTGAGATCATGACCTCAGTCAAAGTCAAACACTTAACGGACTAAGCCACGCAGGTGCTCCAGGCCCCTATATCCTTCAGGCTGTAAAGTCCATGCTTTTCCCATTTCTTACTCATTCCTGCTTCTTAAATCATGCCTTTAGATCGGTGCGGTCCACAAGAAACATAAATGCAAGTCACAGAAGGAGTTTAGTATTTTCTAGTGACCCTATTAGCAAAAAAGGGGGACCAGATGACATGAATGTTAGTTACACGTTCTATTCAACTCGATATATCCTCAAATCATCATTGCAGCAAATACTCAATACGAAAAGTAATCAGTGAGGTCTGGATATCTTTGGTCCGACTGCGTCTTGGAAATCCCACGTGTGTTTTATGCTTACGGCACCTGTCAGTCCAGACGAGCTACACTTCAGGTGCTGGGGGCCACAGGGGGCTTCCTCGAGAACGAAGCTTAGTTTATTCACGCCTGGAATGAGTCCAGACCTTACTGATATTGCCTATCCTTTACTGAGCACCTGCTGTATGCCTGGCCTGGCTCTGGCTAATTATTTCCTATACATGAGTCCACTCAATTCTCAAGACTCAGGGAAGCCGGTGCTCTTATGAGAAACAGAGGAGAAACATGTAGCTCGGGTAGTTTAGGGAACATGTCCAAGATCACAGAGCTAATTACCTACCCAAGGAGCTGGAGTTTGAACCGAAGTTCATCCTGGCCCCTCACATAGCCACTAACGGATGCCAAACACCCCATCACACACCCAATCACACAGGTCTGTAAAAATTAAACTTCTGAGTGGACAATTTGACTTGTGGCACTTATTTCAAACAATCTGATTAATCAATACTTAAGATCACTTAAGCATTAGCTAAAAAGTTTGCAGCTTGCCCTGAACTTTGTACCCACGTGGGACGTTAAGAATTGATAATAAACCAGACAATGAACGCCCCCGCCCGTGTGCCTCCTCTTGCCTCGGTGGGATGTGAATCAGAGAGACAAGTCAAGTCCACCTCTACCCCCTCAGAGCAGCCCCCTGTCGGACATAGCAGTGGCTTCCTTCCTTCCTGGGATTGCATGTGGGATGGCGGGCTGGTGCTGGTTTGCCCCTCCCGGTAGGGCCAATTCTGCCCTGTGACATACGAGAACTGGCTGCGTCTCACTGGGGATGGGGATGGTGGTGCTGCCACTGCAGCTGGCTCTGGGATGATCCTGGCCAGAGCCCAAGAAATCCGTGCTCTGAAGCTGCCAACATCCCTGACTCCGGGCTGAGCGTAGCCAGCTCAATTCCACAGTGTGGCTGCTGCCTCAGAAAGGCAGGATTCACCCTTGCCTCTTGCAAACTGGCTTAGAAGCCGACCACAGTCCAGGGCTGACTCCTTGAACACTAACACGATTACCTGGTCATCAGCTGGAGGATGAAACCAGAGAAAGCAGCAAGAAAGGGAACTCTGATCTGTGTCTGAAATAGGACTCTGATTCATCTGTTTTTCTCCCTCATTTCCACTGCCTCCTTCAGATCACCACGGTCATCTACTGCGGGTACGGGCACCTTCCTGCTTGTCCCTCAGCCTGTCACTTCTTGTCTCAGTGTTGCTTCCCAGGCTTTCACGAGGCCTCTGAGATGCTGCCCAAGCAACCCCTGCCTCTGATTCCTGGAAAGCACAGAGCTCTGTGGTCTCAGGGCCTTTGCATGGGCTACTCTTGCTGCCTGGATGGCTTCCCTCACTTTTGCTTGGTCCACTTCCAAGCATGCCTCAGATTTCAAACCACCTATGTTACCTCCTCAGAGAAGCTTTTTTCTTAACTGCATGGAAATAAAAGCATCCAATGTAACTTCTTAGAGTGGTGTTGTTTCTTGCCACTTACCACTGTTTGCACGTGTATATTCATTTGTGTATCCCCTGAATGTGCACCTTCCATGCCATTCCCGAGACCCCAGAGATGCAGGGTGTCCCCAGCAGTTGGCCCAGTGCCTGGCACACACAACGGGCACGTTCAGTGTCTGCTGAATGAATTCTTACTATTCCCATCTTACAGATAAAAGACCCGAGGGCTTGGAAGAAAGGAAACTTGCCCGAATGACACTTGGATTTTTTTTTTTAAAGTCCCCTACTGTGTGCAAAGTCCTAACCCAAAGGGTCTAGAGGCTCTACTGAGAAACGTAGGCAAATAGCTAGTATGCAGAAATGGCATCACTGGCCACAGAAATGTGAAGCCTTCCTCCTCTCTTTAACCACTTGTGAAATGGAGAGAGTGTGTTAGGTGTGGAGTCAGTTTCCTCTCTTTGAAGTGATACCCAGAAGGAAAAATCAACCGACCAACCAGGAGTTAAGCTAATGCCTTTCTGATCTCAGGTCTGAATGTCAGAACGTCTCCCCTGGCTCTCCAAACAGACCCTGCTAGAGAGTATCTGGGCGCAGCCTTTTTGGAAAACAATGTAGCCACTAGGGATCAAGAGATACTATTTTAAACCCAAATAATTCCACCTTCAGAAATTTAGCTAATGCAAGTAATCTTACACAGGGGCGCAGTCCCGAGCTCAGAGATGGTCACGGCAGGGTAGTTTACAAGAGTGGACAGCTGAAAAAAACATGTAAACAACCAGCAGTAGGGGACCCCTCAAATTAGCTGTGATACAGTAGCTTCATCATTTACCGAAAACTACGTAGAAAGGCAGGGAAATGATTTTCGAAGCAAAGCAATAAGAAAGAAAGAACTGGGAAGTTTTAGATGCAGTCTGGCTAGAATTTTGTTGAGGCACAAAAAACAAAACCATAAACCGGAACAAGGGAAAGCACAGCTTGAAAGAAAGAAACACATTTTCTGTTGAACAACACTCTTATCTTTCATCTTTCATCTATGGGGTGGCAGTCTCCTTTTTTGTATTTTCTGAGTCATCGTAATGACGTGTATTACTAGTTTATTCCAATGTTAGGAGGAAAGACACCTCTCTGGCTTTCTCAAATGATTTACAGAAAGAAGGCACAAGAAAGGTGAGTGTGGCCTCAGTGAATGGCAGGTGAGTGCATCTAGACATTTAATTATAGGAAAACAACTACCGAATAATTTGACATGGCATTAACACAGAGCCCAGAGGCACTTGAAAATTGATCCGTGTTCGGTGTGGTTTCTGAAGGTGTGAAAAGAGGAGATGAGCTTCCAAATGGGCTATAAAAAGTACATTTGTTTTCTGGCATTGAACCAGGTCAAAACCGGGTTCCAATCCCAGGTGGAAATGCTTACAAGGTGAAAGTGGGTCAGCATCGGCAGGAGTTCGGTTGACACGAAACGGGACTTCTCGGCTCACCCGAAGACGGCTGTGGGGGAGGTGGTGGGGGGTGGAAGCCTGAGCTTCAGCTCGGAGTCTGGGGGTCTGGGGTTCACAGAAGGTCCTGGAGGAGGATGTTCTGCTGCTTTGCTACCCTGGGATTCAGACTATAGGCTAGGAGTCTACAAATGTTGGCCAGCTGCCTGACTTTACAAATAAACATTTCTGGAACATGCGATCATTTGCGGCTGCTGCAGCTGCCTGGAAGGGCTAGGCTGGCAGAGCAGAGGAGCTGTGACCGCAGGGCCCCAGGCCGAGGGCATTTACCATCTGGCCCTTTGCAGACAGTTCACCGACCTTCCCTCCGGGGACTGGCGGCGTTGAAGCCGCAGATCTGTCCCATCTTCCCAATAACAACCTGGCGGTCTGCGCTGGTCCATTCCACGAGGAGTCTGGTTTTTCAAGAGGGCATGCGCACCCTGCCGCTTTCCACAGCAGACGGCGTCTGGTTTTCTGCCAACATGTTGATGGCGCTGGAGAGACCTGCTTCTCCAGACTTGGCACCTGCGGTCTGCCTCGTTTTGCTGTATTGGCCAGTATTTATAAAAGGCCTTTCCCTTGAAGTGATCTTGCATTTTAACAAATAAATTTAAGTGATTTTACATCACTATTCTATCTGGAAAGCAGTATCACTTAATATTTTGTGTTGAAATGACAGCAGAGCTGTGTGATTACTTGTGCCTGGTTCGGGTGCCAGCATGAGGCTCCAGGCCACCCAACCCTTCCACGGGCCCCCTCTCTGGCATGCTGTCTAACCCATCAGTAATCCCAAGGGCTTCGGCTTGGAAACAGATCCAGAATCTGCCCACTTCTCCCACCTCCACCATTGCCACAGGTGTGCCCAAACCCCCAGGGCACCCCCCATGGCCTCCCACCCAGAAGCCAGGCACAGGAGGATGGGGTCTGCTCTACTTCCATGACACATCAGCAGCAGGCAAATTCACAGGGGTGGAAAGCAGATTTAAGGTTACTGGTTGTTGGAGCTATTGCTTACTGGTTGCGGAATTTCTATTTGGGGAGAGCAAAAGGTTTTGGAACCAGAGAACAGTGAGGGTTGCACACCCCTGTGTGTAATTCATGCCACTGAACCCACTGAATTTGACCTGGCTTTTAAGGGGTGAATTGCTTTGTATGTGGGTTATATCATGATAGAGCTATAAAACACAAAACAGTGGCAACACAGAAGGGACGTGTTGCCAGTCTAGGCCAGGCCTCTGCCTGTCTCTGTGGAAGAGGGACTACCTGGAAGACGTCTGAGCCACAAGAAGCCCAGATCACCACGAGAGGTCCTGGAGGCAGAGACCCACATGGAGAGAGAGGGCCAGAGCACTGCAGTGGCAGGCCCGGGGGTGAAGAAGCCATCTTGGACATCCGGCCCGGTCGAGCCTTCGGATGATCCCAGCCCCAGCCGCATCTGGCCCGGCATGATGCAAAAGACCCTAAGCCAGGAGCACTCGACCGAAGTCGGCCAACCCACAGGAGTGGGGAGATCATGCTCCGTCGTTGTCTGAGCCGCTAAGATTTAGAGGCTCACAGCATGGGAGCCATCTGGTAGAGGGAGAGCCCTCGGAGGGTGTGGGGTGAGGGGCACCTGCCACAGGAAGGAAGATACACAAGCTCTGCATGAAATGCTGGCTCTCCTGGTCGCTGCCATTAGCTCTGGCAGGCCACTGAAAGTCAGCTTCCTTCTAACAAGGGACAGACCTGGTTGATCTGCTGGTTCGAAGGACAGACGATACAGCCAGGGACATGCCCCACTTTGTCCATGTCTCTGGCCAGCACTGCTGGCCTGCCTGATCCCCCCAGCTCCCCTTTCTCAGCAAGCGCAGTTGGGGCCAGGCTTTAGGGGTCGTGGGCCAAGGCGGGGAAAGCTACTGCTGGAAGAGAGCTGTGAGCTCAGCTGGGCCATCCTCCCTGCAGCAGCAGGAGCACTCGGGCACTAGAAGCAGGGGGGCCTAGTGCCTTTGGAGGGGGCACAGCCCTGCTGACACCTTGACTTTGGAGTTCTAGCCTCCAGCACCAGGAGAGAGATGACTTCTGCTATTTAAAGCCCTCTTGTCTGTGGTACTTCATTGTCTCAACACTGGAAAACGCATGCATTATCTCCATGAATGTTTCTACCAGTCACCCGAGAGAGGCCCCGTTCTCATCACCTCCAATCTACAAACTGTGATGTCCCCCACTTTCACATGTACACATGAGGGGAGGAGAGCCCAAGATTGTACATGTACCACTCGTGCCCCGGTCTGAACCCAGGCACTGACTCCATGCTTCTGTGGCCTGATGTCCCTCCAGACAATTCCAGGACATCCTCTCCTCTCTTTCTGTCTCCACCTGAATCCGAGCTTCCTCTGCCACAAGCAGCCTTCTAAATGGTCTCCCTGCTTCCACTGTGGCCCTCGTGTCATCCACTTTCCATGGGGAGCTGGAAGGACTAAGCTCCAAATCTCCCAAAACTGCCCCCACACACCTGCGTGTCTCCCACCTCTGAACGGCCAGCCCCTTCTTCAGCTATCACCTCCCTCAGAGAGCCTTCCTTGATTCCCACGACCGCATGTCACCAAATGTGATCTTCATCAAGGCTTGTCACTGTTTTCCCGTCTCTCCATTGACGCGGCTGTCTTCTTGCACTATAATGCAAGCCCCCACCACCCTGGCTCACCTCTATTTCCTAGTGAGCGCAAAATATAAATCATGTGTTGAATGTTGGGACGTGGACATGTCTGCGGATGGGAGCAGTAGGATGACTCCGTACCAGGGAAGTTAAAATCAACAAATGATCATTCAATCCAGGCAGCTGGCCTCTGGGGAAGTAGGCGGTCTTGGGTTCACTCATACAGGCCTGTCCGACTTGGGTGCCCTTCCATCTGCCTCCCAGGGCACCTGGCTGCTGGGAACACTCCCCCATCTCTCCTGCAATGGTCCCATCAGCTGGTCTGCATCTGCAGACAAAAAGCGCTGGCCCGGACTCCAGGAACACAGATTGCCAATTGGCAAATTATGGAGAGCTCACAGGCAGAGGGCAACCTTTTCCCTGGGACTCCCCCTGCAAGGTCACACTGGCCCTCTGTGTGTCCAGAGCTGTGCTGAGTCCTGGGCAGAGTGGAATGAGCACTAGGACCCTGAATGACAGAGGAAGTGGGCTCTGGGGGTTATGGGCGTGGGCGGGGCCCTGAGACGCAGGTTTGTGTCCAGTGGTGCCTATACTATGGCTACTGTCCTGGATAAGGTACAAAACAAAAGGGAAATAGCCAGAATGGGCAGATTTCAGGTTAATAATTAAGATAGCTTCTTGCATGGGAACAGGTTCCACTCCAGAGTCTGGACACCCCCTCTAGGAGGCAGGAGAGGGGCTTCAAGCATCCAGGAAGGGGCTCAGTTAGACTGGATCAGCTCAGAGGCCACTCCCAGGCCCAGGTTCTGAGACTCTGTGCCTGTGTGATTGCCCACTCTCCTGGGGCCACTGCTGTGCTCCGAGGAATGGCAGGTACCTGATGTCCCAGGCAAACTGCTCTACTCGGTTATCACCAATCACTGCTTGTGCCTGTGCTCACTCTAAGTGCTATTCGTTCGAGACTTAACCGCATTCTGTCATGGGCAAGACCCGTTCCCATTTCACAGACAGGAAAACTGAGGCTCAGAGTAGTTTAGGCAAAGCTCACCCCCTCCCTTGTAGCAAGTAAGTGGCAGCTAGGATTTGAACCTATGTCTGTCTGGCCACCTCGCGTCTCTGCGGAGTCAGGAGCACGGTGCTACAGGGTGATTCTACGGAGAGGGGGAAGTGCAATCTTTACTGTCCTTGGGCTCCTGCAGGAAATGAGAACTCCAGCAAGGCGCCAGCCTCTTATCACAGTCAGTGCGAACCAACCATCTGCTTCCCATTCATTCGGTCTTTTAGCAGAAATCTCTGAGGAGTCCCTCCCTCTCTCCCACAATGCCAGCTCAAGTGGGGAGATGTCTTGTACACTCAGCAACTTTCCCCTAACCACGTGGCACCAACATGCCACTCTTGTTTCCAAAGGACGTCCCTCGGCAAAGCTCGAGGAGCCTGGGAACAAAGAGCTCTGGTCACAAGGACGGATGCTGGTGGCCCCAGTACCAGTGACTCAGGCTCAAGGCCTGGAATCCCTAGCTGAGCCGGGTGGGCAGAACCCGGCCTGCCGGGCCCTGTGTCCCTGTGAAATACATTGGGGATGAGGAGGTGGTAGGGGAAGCACAGCATGTGGGTGAAGAAGGGAGTGCAGGGCTGTGTCCCAAAATGGGAACGCGGGTGTTTGGATGTGGTGACCTGCTACATTTTCCTTCTCTGCCTGGGAGCTCCTGCCTAGATGTGGTACATGGCCAGATTTCTAAGTTACTCCAGGGGTGGCTCAGCCTTCGGATGGCACCTGCCATGGCCAATCCCAAGGGGCCATTCCACCCAAAACACGAGCTCCTCTTTTAGCAAAGTGGTGGTGGTGACTGGGAATCTCAAATTTAAAACCCTAAAAGCTGGATAATCAGACCTTGCCCAATCCTCCCTTTTAATGGAGTGAAAAAAACAAGGCTCAGAGAAGACAAGTGATTTGTCTGATGCCTCATGGGAGGTTCTAGATGGCAAAGAACAGGGATCCATCTCAGGAGGGTCTGCTGTGTGCCTTAACAACCAAAATCTCACAACAAAGTCTGTGAGGCGGGGTCTATCGTCATGCCCATTCTCCAGAAGAAGAAACTGAGGCTCAGAATCACATCACTTCCCAAGAGTCACTGAGTCACCCTTGGTCCTCGGGTCTAAAACCGCATTGGTGTGTGCATATGGGTGCCTGGGGCAAAGCCCAGTGAATAAAGCACATCGATTCAATGTAAAGAAATGATGGCCAGGATAATGTCAGTTTCCACCGAGCAGTTACTCTGTATCAGGCACTCTTCCGGGTGTCTCTAAGTATTATCTCATTTAATCCCCACCACGACCACCCCAGTAGATACGATGGCTATGCCCTTCTTACAGTTGAGGCTCAGAGAGGTTAACTGACAAGCTCGAGGTTTTACTGCTGAGCTGGGGATTCGAACCTGTGGACAAGGATTTAGGTGGTGTGTAGGGAGCACACGAGTTACCTGTAGGGATTTACTAGACATCACCTTAAATGCTCTCACAGCCCAGCAGTCACATCGCCTTCATCTCTCCCCCTGGGGTGGGTTTTAGGGATGGGCCACAGCACGCCTGTGCAGTGCAGTCTCCTCACCCTTTCTCTTTGAGCTCCAGAGGAGCTCAGGGAATCGGCCACCCAGGTGGTTGGACCTTGGGTAACCAGGCACCCGCAGGGTGACCCAACCTCACCATCCACAGCCTCCACCTCTGAAGACCCCAGGCCCAACCCCGGAGCCACCCTGAGATGGTGTTAACTTTTGGTTTAAGCTGGCACCGGCAAGAGGACAGAAATCATTGTTGTTTAGAAACATACAAGGTGGGGCACCTGGGTGGCTCAATGGGATAAGCATCTGCCTTCAGCTCAGGTCATGATCCCAGGGTGCTGGAATCAAGCCCTGTACTGGGCTCCCTGTTGAGCAGGGAGTCTGCGTCTCCCTCTGCCCCTCCCCCTGCTTGTGCATACTCTCTCTCTCAAAGAAATAAGATCTTGAAAAAAAGAAAAAGAAATGTACAAGTGAATTCACATAAAACTGAAGAGATCTCAATGAGATGGGTGGCTGGCATCCACGCCGAGTTTCTGGTTGTGGCTACAGATTAGCAAGATGTTACCATTGGGGGAAACTGAGTGCAGAGCACAGGGCATCTCCCTGTATTATGTCTTACAACTACATGTGAATCTACAAGGATCTCAAAACAGTAAGCTTACTGGAAAAAGGAGAGCAAGACGACGACAAAAGAAATCCCTCCAAGCAAATTTGGGATCTGAATGTACATGGAACCCTGTCAAGAACTTCTCTGATAGAGTTCATCCAAATATCCAAATAACGTACTCATGTATGCATTCAACAAACACTGGCCACGTGTTCATTTTATGCCAGCTCCTGGGATAATGCTAGGGACACGGAAAGGACATATAAAACCTGTGTCCTCTTGGGATGCACAGTTGTGCTGGAGAAAGACGACAGAGTGGTATGAGAAGGAGGACCCCAACAATGACTTCCCCCAAAGAGAAGTGGGCACCCTGGCTGGGGTGGCCAGAAGACCTTCCTCCACGAATGATGGGGGACCTGCCCTAAGCAACAAGAGGCTGCCTCTCTGGGCCAGACTGCCCTTGAACTTCTAATCACCAAAGGTGGAAACGGGAAAATTTCAACCTCATGTAATCTTGGGCAAGTTACTTAGACCTTCTGTGCCTGTCTCCTCCTTTGTAAGATGTTGATGAGAACAGGACCTACCTTGGAGGTTAAATAATACTATTCCTGTAACGCGCTCGGAAGAGAGGCTAGTTAAAGGGTTTCATGTGCCCTTTTGTTCCTTGTGAAAAGCAGAGCCGTGAGCTAACCGGGCACCACCCCCAAAGCAAGCCCTGACAGCGGGGGCGCAGCGACTTCGTGTGGGGACATCCCTGAGCCCTGTAGCCGGCTCTGCTCATTGACACCGGCAGGGGTACGGGGAGGATGCAGAGAGGGCCACTTCAGACCCCAGCTGAACCTTGGCAGGACTTTCCTGGTAACCCCCGTGCCTGAAAGGGGAACATGCCTCATTTCATAACCTTCTCCAGGTTAAAGATTGCCAGTCCCGGGAAAATTGTTTCCATCTCCTACCTCCTACAACACACCTTTGGCTCCTTCAAAGGTCTGAACCACGTGAATCTCTCCCTAACTGTACTGGGGAAAGTGTTTTTCAGTTGCGTAAGACAGTGGAACCCTTACAGGAAGGGCAAGGAGAGGCCCGCACGCTTGCTCCTTCCCTCCAGATGAACATGCAGACAGTGAGTGACCTTTGGGACACCGTGCTGACCGGCATGGCCTGAGTTTATGAGCATTTCTCATTCCCAGAAGGAGGCCCAGAATATGGTATGGCAGGTACGCAGGGCTTCAGACCCCTGTGGGGGATTTTTTCCCACTTCCCCATCAACCCGGGGGTTGCACCATCAGAAGCGGCCTGGAATGCAGGAGCCGGAATGGTGAGTTTTAAAATCTATGCCGAGGGGCGCCTGGGTGGCTCAGTGGGTTGAAGCCTCTGGTCATGATCCCAGGGTCCTGCGATAGAGCCCCACATCGGGCTCTCTGTTCAGCGGCAAGCCTGCTTCCCCCCACCCCCTCTGCCTGCCTCTCTGCCTACTTGTGATCTCTGTCTGTCAAATAAATAAATAAAAATCTTTAAAAATCAAATAAAATCAAATCCATGCTGAGCCCAACATCACGGGTTCAGCTCCTTACTGTTATCTAAAGCATTCTACTGACTCCCAGCACAAAGATCCCATCCTAGTGGGAGAACCTCCAGAAACCCCTAGAGAACCAATCACCATGGACAAGGCATCACGGAGAGATGTACTCCCCAAAGCAAATGGCCTCTGAAAACTCTAGAAAGGGTATGGAAAAGGCGTGCTTTTAAGCAGGGTCTCTCTACCTCAGCACTATGGGTTTTGTGGGCCTGATCTTTCTGCGTTGTGTGCATTGGGGCTGCCTTGTGCCCCCAGGATGGTTAGTGAACAGCCCTGGCTTCTGCTCACTGGGTGCCGATGTTGCCGCCCCAACCCCTGGCTCCCCTACCTGGCTCCTCCACCCCCAACCCCACCCCGGGGCGGCTGTAACATCCCAAGGTGTCTCCAGACCTTGACAAATGTCCTCTAGCATGGGAGGAGGGGCAGGGCACCGTCGCCCTGGGGGGGGAAATCTCCTTCTCTTAAGGAACAGTGGCAGGTCATCCCCTCCAAGGGGACCCACAGAACAGTTCCGGCAAAGCAGTTCAAACTCCAGCTCCTGCACTTGGTTTCTGGGGAACAGGGGCAAGTTTGATCAATGGGTCTGAAGTCACGTCATGGGGTTCTGAGGGGGTTCCTGAGGGTGCTCGCAGGGAGCACACGGACCGCCAGGCACAGACAGCCTATACGCCCAGGACACAGAGCGTGTGCCGACATGGAGCACAGGCCGGCGGAGGTAGGGACGCACAGAAATCTGCATTCGGCTTGATTTTTACCTCCTGACCTATCCCAGGGTCAAGGGATAAACCAATCCTTATTCCCAGATGGCACCATACCTCCAGGCTCTGAAACCTCCCTGGAGCTCCCCGCTGCTTCGTACTCTTGCCAACAGATTACTGCCTTGAAAACTCCCGAGGAACACAACAGGTGCCTGGATTCATGAAAATAACGTCAGTCTTGTCGGCCGCGGCTGGATCTCCAGTCCCAAAACAGGGATCGGCCAGTTTTAATGAGATTTTGAGGGCTGGTGTCTATACAGATCTCCTCCCCACTTTCCAATTCTGTAAAAACCCAGCGGACGTACATCTTGATTAAAACCTTAATTACCCCCCTTAGAAAGAACCCAAACCCCACGCTGGCTACCAAATTAAAAGGACAGTGTCAAGAGCAGGATCGAGGTCTTAGGCCTAGATACCCCTCTGTGCAGCTCAGGGCATGCATCTGGTGGCGTTTTAGAATCCTGACTCAGAACAGTGCTGTAAAGCTACAGTGAAATTCTTCATCAGCCTAACCTACTCCTTATTTTGAAAAGAAAAAAAAAGTATGACTCAAGTTTAGAAATTAAATTTGTCGAGAGCTGGGGACTATTATATTTGTCCCTTGGAAACTGTGTGGTCTTAGGCAAGTGACTTAGGCTCTCTGAGCTTCTGTTTTCTCATCCGTGGAGTGAGGACACCAGAGCCTCCCCAGGGTGGTGAGCAGGGATGATTAAGAAGAGTAAGAGGAACAGCTCCAGCCCACAGCACGGCGTCTGGCTCCAGGCCCATCCCAGGAGGGCCCAGCAGGCAAGACATGGTTGTCAGGCTGGGGCAGAAGGCTGTGCCGGGCAGACCTGCGTGGAGGAGCCGTCCCTTCCACGGCTGCACAAGCCAAGTGCTCGGTGCCAGATGCTGTCGGCTGAAGCTAAATGAACAGGGCTGTCACTCCAGAGGTTGCTGCACATTTTCTCCTGCAAAGAAGCAACCCTAGGTATGCTGAAAGGACTCCCGGGACTGCTCTTAATGTGGAAGATTCAAGGGGACCCCTGTTATTTGCTCAGGATAATTGTTAATGATGGCACAAAAATCAGCCCTTGAACATGGTCTGGAGGTCTGGCCCCACTCACTGTTCTAATTTCCACATACAAGACCTTCCCCTCCCTCTGCATTCTCCCATTTGGATCTGGTGTCTTTCTCACGTAGGCTTCTGCCTCAGAGCTGTTGCACATGCTGATCCCACTACCCCAAATGCTCTTCCCTTGCTTCCGATTCCTTAATTCCTATACAACTCATGACACATCTCTTCCAGGAAGCCTTCCCTGACTCGTCCCCTCTTCACACACTCTTAGACCCACAGTCCTCTCCCTCTTATGGCACCACCCCATTGCCATGGCATCTGTTTCTATAGTTATTTGGTTCATGTCTGGCTGCTTACAGGACCGCAGAACTCTTTATGTTGTGTTTATACTTAAAATCATATCCCCAACATTACACTATCTGGGAGCACATTAGGCCCTCAGTACATTTTCGTTAAAATGTTAGTATCAGTCTATTTTTTTAAAAGATTTTATTTATTTATTTGAAAGACAGAGAGAGATCACAAGTAGGCAGAGAGGCAGACAGAGAGAGAAGGGAAAGCAGGCTCCCCGCTGAGCAGAGAGCCCGATGTGGGGCTCGATCCCAGGACCCTGAGATCATGACCTGAGCTGAAGGCAGATGCTTAACCCACTGAGCCACCCAGGTGCCCCAGTAGCATTCTCTTTAGAGGGCAATCTGGCACGTTCCATCATATTCCAGTGCTACTGTGGTTAAGACGACATGGCAAGGAGGGCAAAGACAAACACCAATGCAACAGAACAGAGAACAGAAGAACAGACCTATGGCAAAGCGGCGGTGATATTGGGTCAATTAGATTATCTCTAGGGAAAGAAAAATTCGTCATGATCCTCCCTAATGCAGGACATAAACATCAACCCCTGGTGGTAATAGACGTAGATCTGAAAGGTAAAACGTGAAGGCTTTTAGGAGGGGGCACTGTGGATGACCTTGGGTTACTGAAATAGGACACAAAAACCATTAACCATAAAAGAAAAGATTAATAATGTGAGCCATAAAAAATTAAAAATTCCAATCACCAGAAGTCACCAGGAAAATGGGAATCACACCACAGGACAGAAGCTATTTGGAAAACATACAACTGCCAAAGGGATCATTATCAAGCGTGACAAAGACTCTTACAAAGCAGTTAGAAAAAAACCCAGACAATTTAAAAGAAACATGGACAAAAGATCTGAATGGGCGCTTCATAAAAGAGCAAATCCAAATGAACAAGAAACACATAGAAAGGACGATCAAATTCAGTGAGTGAGTAGGGAAGTTTTAAAAATCACTACACACCCACCAGAATGGCTCAAATGACCAAATACAATATCAAGTCCAGGTACCGGAGCTGGATGGGATATGCAGCAACTGGAAGTCTCATGCAATGGCTGGTGGAGTCCGAATCGGGCAGCCACTTTGTGCTCATGGCAGCACTTTGTGTAACCAGCCTTGCTGTGGATCGCATCATGTTTCCTCCTTCATACAGTGAAGCCCCAACCCTCAGTGTGATGGTATTTGGAGATGGGGCGCTTGCGAGATAGGTGGGTTGGGATGAGGTGGCGATAGTGGAGCTGTCATGGTGGGATTAGTGTCATTGTAAGAAGGAGAGACACCGGGGTGCTGTCTCTGCCATGTGGGGACACAGTGAGAAGACGGCCAGGATGAGAGCCCTTGCCGGAACCGGACTGTGCTGGCACCCTAATCGCGGACCTTCAGCTTCCGGAACTATGTATTTTGTCCTGGTGCCGGGGCAGATGAAGACAGACCTCAAACCGCAAACAACACAAATGTTCCCAGCAGTGGGGAAGATAAGGGAAATGATGGCCCGTGCACACCCTGACAACCGGCCAACAGTGAAAACGAATGGACGAGACTCTGGGGTGTAGCCTGGATAAATCCCAGATGTCCCGGCGTGCGGGAGAAGCTAGACACAGTGGAAAAAAACAGACAAAACTAATCTGTCATGAAGGATGCCTCCCCGGGTAGTACATGTACAAGAGCGCTAGGCAAGAGCAAGGACGGACTCTGGGAGAGACCGGAAGGGCTTCCCTGCGGCTGGAATCATGGTTACAAAGGGCATAAGGAGCCTGCTGTTCCGGCTCTCCGAGGGCAGTCTGCTCCCTGACTTGGCTGCATTTATAGGACCGCTAGCTCCGCGAGAAAAGACTGAGTTGTTCTTTTTCGTTTTGTGTATGTTTCCATATGCATGTTATATTTAATAAGAAAAAGGTTTCCAGAAAGGATTTGGGGGGAAAAAAACCAACCCTACACACATAGCTTTTGATGCAGCAATTCTACTTCTAGGAATTTATGCTCCGGGAATATTTGCATGTGTGTGAAGTAACTATGCGCGTCGCTGTCTGTTGCTGCCTCCTCTGGGATGGCAAGATACTGGGAACAATGCGGAGCCCGTTGACAGGGGCTGGTGGGATAAGTAAGTACCCGACAGCACGGAATTTTCTACAGCCATGGAAAGGGGTAACAAGAGCCCTGTGCAATATATTAAGGATAAAAAACAAAGTGTGAGAGGCTCACTCTTGATTTCAGCTCAGGTTGTGATCTCAGGGTCTTGGGATTGAGCTCTGAGTTGGGCTCCGTGCTCAGAGGGGAGTCTGGTTAAGATTCTCTGTCTCCCTCTGCCCCTCCTCCCCTAACAAAACAAAACAAAAACAAAAAAAAACCCAAAGTGCAAAACAGTGATCCCTTTTAAAATAGTGGAGCTGCCTCTAGGGAAAGGAAGAGGCCCAGGAGATGTGTATAAAGGAGGGAAATTTACTTTTCTTTTCTTTGTAAACTGAGTTCTACTGTTTGAGTATTTTACTGTGTGCTACTTGGCCTATTCAGAAAATAATTATCACTGAAAAACAGAGTAAGTACATATAGAGTGGATAGATAAAGGCATGGGAAGGGAAGGAGCCAGATTCTGACTCTCTGGCCCTTGGAGGTCACACATTTGAAGATGGATTTTGGAGCCAGGCAGGTCTCGGGTCAAGTCCAGTTTTTGGGTCTTCCTACCTCTGACCTTTGCCCAGGAATTTAAAACCCTCTGATTCTGCCTTCATCCACACGAGGACCATCCCATCTGGGTACCGAAAGCATCAAATGAGATCATCCAAACAGAGCCTGGTGTCTGGCAGGTAGAAAGCATTCAACCACGTTCACCCTGAACTTCCTAACCGGTAACTGCCAATACATTGTTCCAAGACTGGTATCATTGTGGCCATTTTACAGATGAGGAAACTGAGGTCCAGAAGTTACCATCTCCAGGGCCTTCAGGAAGCCCACAACAGACGTGACCTTTCCCTTGAGCCCACAGGAACAACGAAGAAACAGACCCCAACCCACACTCCAGGCAGGCCCTCGAGGTGGGGCACTTGGCTGAAAGGGATCAATGACTACCAATAATCCGAGTTCTTTGTGAACTTTGGACTTCCTCTGCCTACTGCTGGTCTTACTCAGCATTTCTGACTTTTTAATTCTGCTTTCTCATTTGCCACAGCAGCTGGTAAAGGGATAGGACGTTATTATTCCTGATGACTGATAAGTAAACAGAGCTCAGATGGAGGGTTGGGGGATGGGGACGATGGACACAGTGGCACCCGTGTGGCTCAGGGTCAGGCCTGGGGCCTCAGAGTCCATACGCCTGGATCACTCCGTGGACATGATGTTGTTACTCTGAGAGCCAGGGGAAGTCTGCCACCCTCTCTGGGCCTGCGTTCCCACCTCTGCAGTTTGACCAGTCTTCCCTTCAGGGACATGACCAAATATACCCCTTAGAACAGCCCTAGCAATAGCCCTAGCACCCACTGAATCCTGGGCAAACACGAACAGCCACTATTTATGAGTCCTTGCATCAGGATAGGCAGAGTCCAGGGTCTTCTGAACATTTCCCCCATCCCTCTAGCTTATGGTTACTCTGAGAGCCTAGCTCTGAATCCTTCCCAGACCCTGTCCCCAGAGCAGAACATCTACGTCCTTGTGTGTGCCACTCTCATGTGAGCCCTGCTTTTGGCCCCTGGGAGGACTGTGCACTTAGGGCTGGGGCAGGATGCCAGGCTCGCAAACCCCATGTGCAGGTGGTAATTTGCACAAGCGCTCCTTGCCTTGGTGGGCTCATTTCCAGCCCGTCCCCAGAAGGGCGCTCAGCCTGCAAAGCCAGCAGAGAGCTATTTACAGCTCTGGGCAAGGAGAGGGGAGGCAGGCTCTGCTCCCACACAGGAACAGTGCTCCCGAGGTGGTTTGCTCTTTTGGCTGCTTGGAAGAGGCTGTTCGGCCAATCCTGACTCCAGAGGAGTTTTGAGGTCCTAAAAGCTTTTGCTGAAAGGCCAGGGATCTGCCCCAAGGGTTGCCTGGTTTCCTCAGGGAACTTGTGCTCAGAGGCTAACGGGAGAAGGTATCCCTAGGCTCCCTCCAGTAGAGCTACTCATGCATTCTAGAGATCTAGGCAGAGGACGGATCAGTAGGCCTGTCAAAACCATGGACAGCTCTAGCTACTCTACTACCGCTCTAGGTCAGAAATGGACAAACCGGGGCGCCTGGGTGGCTCAGCGGGTTGGGGCCTCTGCCTTCGGCTCAGGTCATGATCCCGGGGTCCTGGGATCGAGTCCCGCATCGGGCTCTCTGCTCAGCGGAGAGCCTGCTTCCTCCTCTCTCTCTGCCTTCCTCTCTGCCTACTTGTGATCTCTGTCTGTCAAATAAATAAATAAAATCTTTAAAAAAAAAAAAAAAGAAATGGACAAACCATGGTGGAGGGCTGGGGTGGCGGAAGACATCTGGTCCACTGGCCCATCTATGTAAATAAAGTTTTATTAGAACATAGACTTGCCCATTCATTACACTGTCTCTGGCTGCTCATGGTACAGGTAAGTAGTTGTGATTGTTAACTGTATGGCCTGCAAAGGCTCAAGTCCTTACTATCTGGCCCTTTATAGAAGACATGTGCCAAGCCTTACTCTAGGTGATGTCTCTGTCATCTCATCTTTTATCAGGCTTCTCTGATCCACCTATAGTTGGAGTCTGCTCTCCACCCAGCTTCCGGAAGGATCTTTCTTTGGTGCTAATCAAATCAGGTCACCTCCTTGCTTAAAACCCTTGCACGGTTTCCTACTGGTCTCTGCGTCAAGTCCACACACTATCATCAGTCACCTGGATGTCCACGATCTGGCCCTCCTGCAGCTTCCCCTCTCCTCATTCACCCACCCTGTGCTCACTGAAAGCCTCCACCACCCTTAAACACTGGTTTTATGGGGGGGGAAAACTGTGTCTTAATGGAATATTATGCATTATCTGCATACAATACAAACTTTCTGGTTATCTGGTTCTAGCCTTGTTCGTTATCTTTGAGCTATTTTTTCCAATCCTTTGTAAGTTGTGGCAAACTGATAGACGAGCAAATTCTGTCGTGTCCAATCATTTTCCCCTTCCATTTGCAATTCATTTCAACACACCTTTCCTCCATATATAATTGTGCTTTAGTTGACTTCGCCTTTGAACTGGTTCTAACATCTGCCCCGGCCCCTCACTGAGTGATCCTAATCCAGTGCTTTTGTGTCTGCATGGGAGTCATGATTTTACCCCTTTTTAATCTGAAGACTTCTTCCTTTTTTAAAAGATTTTATTTATTTGACAGAGAGAGCACATGTGCATGCACAGAAGCAGGGAGAGTGGCCAGCAAAGGGAGAGGGAGAAGCAGGCTCCCTGCTGAGTGGAGAGCCAGACATGGGACTCGATCCTAGGACCCTGGGATCATGACCCGAGCCCAAGGCACACAAGACACTTAACCGACTGAGCCCCCTGGTGCCCCTGAAGATTTGTCTTCATTACAGTTTTCGGTGATGTCTCTGAGGCTCCGCTCAAATTCTCTCTGTTTCTCAGTCTCTCTGAGACTATCTGTCTTGGCATTTCTGCCTGCAATTTCTTCCCTAGCATCCCCAGGGTTTCTCTGAGTTCCAAACTCTAAGTTCTCCCAGCCTCCCCAGGATGCATCTCGCTGAATGGCAGATGTTCTGGCCTGTCTTCCCACAGTCAGCCTAGAAGATCCTCTGGTGTAGCGGCTGGGTCTCTATCTCTCCCTTGTCGCGCAAATACACACCCCTAGTACTCTGCAGGACACACGGAAGTTGTGCAACTAAAGGCCACAGTAATGAGTGAACGGACGTTGGGTGATAGGACTGCTCACCAAGACAGAAGCCACTAAGGGCAAGACCTTGCTGTCTTCACTCAATACCAAATACACAATGCCAGCATCTGGCATCTGTGGAGTACCCAATAAATACTTTTTGAGTAAATGAAAGCATAGCACTCAATTTGTTTCTTGGCCTGCTTTTCTTTTACTTTTAAAGATTTTATTTGAAAGAGCAAGTGAGTGCACAAGTAGGGAGAGGGCAGAGGGAGAGAGAGAAGCCGGCTCCCCACAGGAGCAGAGAATCTGGTGTGGGGGCCGGATCCCGGAACCCTGAGATCATGACCTGAGCTGAAAGCAGATGCTAACTGACTGAGCCACCCAGGCTCTTGGCCTACTTTTACGTCATCTCCCATTTTTTTTCCCGCTTTGGAAGAGCAAGCCCAGCAGCTTCCAAATGCCACCCTCCTGAGCCATGCTGTGTCACCGCGGTGGCCCATCAACCCCTTCTGGGTCCTGCTCCCCTCGAGGGAATGGATGGCAATCTCCATTCTGCTTCATGGTCATCTTGCGACCTTGAGCAAGGCCCTGCTCCTCTGGACTTCTGTTTTCCCACAGGTCAAGCCCTCGGTTCAGACATTCCAAGAGATAAAGTGTATAAGGCAAAGACAGGAATGACCAGTAATGCCCATGATGTTCCAGCCGGACATCATTTATACTGTATCAAGCACTGTCAGTATAACTCACTGGCAAAGCTAAGCAGGGCCTTCCTCTGAGTTGTGGGGATGACAGAGATATCCTAGGACAAGATTTCCAAACTTGAATGTGACCAGGAATCCCAGCTACCACCCTTTATCGCCAAACCAGTACAGATTTACATTCTGTAGGCCTCTGTAGGGTCCAGTAGTCTGCATTTCTTTTCTTTTTTTTTTCTTTTTTTTTCTTTTTTTTTTTTTTTTTTAAGATTTACTTATTTATTTTAGAGAGAGAGTGAGCAAGCAGGGGGAGGGGCAGAGGGAGAGAGAGAATTTCAAGCAGACTCCCCACCGAGTACAGAGCCCGACTCAGGGCTTAATCCCATGACCCCAAGATCATGACCTGAGCTGAAACCAAGAGTCAGTCACCTAATCAACTGAGCCACCCAGGCACCCCCAACTGTCTGAATTTCTATTGAGTATCCAGATGCTGTGATGCTACAGGGCACTGTACCACATTCCCAGAAGTGAGGCGCTAGGACACAGTGGGTCCCAGCTTTGAAGAAATTCTCAGTGTGGCCACGGAACAGATTTCCAGCACGCTGCCAACAGTCCAAGGTAATAAACACGAGCACCTAAGTGGGAGGAGTTGGCAGTTAAGTCTATAGACCCCTGAGAAAGGACAGGTTGGCGAGGTGGGGGATTTGGGTGCAGGGTTCTCAAAGAATATGGAAACCAGGTTGGGAGCATTCTGCCAGGCCAGTGACTCTAATGAATCCTCAAGTCTGGTGGTGAGGCCCACCAAGCTGTGTGTTAACAAGCCCTCCAGGGCTTCTTATGCTCAAGCGTGAGAACCTCTGTGCTAGGAGGAGAGAAAGGGTAGAATATTGCAGTTTGAAGAACACTGTTTTGTTTTCCCATAGTAGAATTTCAGGCACATGTCTGGGCTTTGTAAATTGTATTCAACTATTCATTCATCCATTTACACACTCATCCATCCTTTTATCTAACCAACAAAGTGGTTGTGTCCATGCATCCATCCATCTACCCATCCACCCATCCACTCACCCACCCAACATCCGAGTATGTCCTGAAGGCCCACCATGAACCCTCTTAGGCACAAGAGACAGGATTGAAATTGTAGATATACACATCTGTCTTAGCCTCTAAACCAGTGGTTCTCTACCAGAGACAAGTCTGCCCCCATGGGACATTTGGTGATGTCTGGAGACGTTTTTGTTGTCCAAATATGGGGGGGTGTGTGCTACTGGCTTTTAGTGGGACGGGCATCAGGGATGATGCTAAACATCCTGTCACACACAGGATAGCCCCCAGAGTTAGTAGGGTTGAGGTTGAGAAACTTTGCTCTAGACTGGGAGCCCCTTGGGGGCAGTAACTATTACAGTCACCTTGATATCCCAAGGTCACAAGACAGCCTGACCCATAGGAGCTGAGCAAATGCTTCCATGCAAGAGGAAATGGCAACACAACATACAGTTATGTATATACAAAGCTCTCAGGGCGTCTGGGTGGCTCAGTGGGTTAAGCCGCTGCCTTCGGCTCAGGTCATGATCTCAGGGTCCTGGGATCGAGTCCCGCATCGGGCTCTCTGCTCAGCAAGGCGCCTGCTTCCCTCTCTCTCTCTCTCTCTCTGCCTGCCTCTCCACCTACTTGTGATCGCTCTCTGTCAAATAAATAAATAAAATCTTAAAAAAAAAAAAACAACAACTCTCAAAACAACCACAAGGGGAACCTGGGTGGCTCAGTCAGTTGAGTGTCTGACTCTCGACTTCGACTTGGGTCGTGGTCTCGGGGTTGTGGGACCAAGCCCCACATAGTGGAGTCTGCTGGGATTCTCTCCTTCTCCCTCTGCCCCCACTTGGACCAGCTCTCTAAATAAATAAATAAACAATATTAAAACAACAACAACAACAACAACAACAAAATACCAACCACAAAAGACAACCTAACTCAAAATGAGCAAGGGACTTAAATAGATGTTTCTCTGAAGAAAATACACAAATGGCCAACAAGCACACCAGGAGACGCTCCATGTCACTAGGGAACTGCAAATCAAAACCACAATGAGATACCACTTCACACCTGCTGGAACGGCGGTAACAGTCATAATAATAATAATAATAATTGGAAAAGAGCAAGCATTGGTAAGGATGCGGAAAAATTGGAACCTTCGCATGCTGCTGGTAGGAACGTAAAATGGTGCCGTTTGGCAGTTCCTCAACAGGTTGAACAAAGTTACCATGTGACTGATCATGTGACCTGACTGGTTCATGCCTGAGCATACAGCCAAAAGAAAGGAAACCCAAGCTGCCTTTAAACCAAAACTTGTGGGGCACCTGGGTGACTCAGTGGGTTAAAGCCTCTGCCTTCGGCTCGGGTCATGATCCCGGGGTCCTGGGATCGAGCCCCACATCAGGCTCTCTGCTCAGTGGGGAGCCTGCTTCCCTTCCTCTCTCTCTGCCTGCCTCTCTGCCTACTTGTGATCTCTGTCTGTCAAATAAATAAATAAAATCTTTAAAAAACAAAAAACCCCAAAACTTGTAGGTACGTGTTCGTAGCAACAGAGAAGACCAGGTGTTGGAACACTGTTCTGGTGAATTCCCTCAGGGAGATACTCAAGCCGGCTCGGTGATGAGCAGGTCCTATTACTACCCCCTTCCCACCACTTTCCTTTCTGCTTTCCACTATTAACCCCTTTCCAAAGTTGGGGAAATGAGATGCTGAGAGGTGTGGTGGTCACATGACACCGTCATGCTGGCAGGAGCCCCGTTCAGTTGTGGGCACTCTGACCCCAAAGCCCACTGGAATGCTTATGAGTTCCCTAGAGCCAGGGCAGAAGTTCAGCCTGGGACAGGGAAGCCTCAGATTCCTCTCTCGTGGCTTCCGAACTCTCGGGAAGTACAGAGGCCCGAGTTTCAGCCACTGAGACTGCTGGCAGGACACTTCCCCAGAGAGACGGACGGGTCCAGGCAGGAATGTGCGGTCCGAAGATCTCACCTGCGCCCAGTATGCTGACCCTGGGGACAGCGGTGGGGCTCCTCCTGTGGGCTGGGGTCCCATGGCCGTACCTCTTGGCAGAGTGACTCAGAGCAAGTCTGTCAACCTCTGGGTGCTGTGCTTTGCTCATCTGTAACGCATGGGAAGCTGGCTGGAGGGTTCCTCCCCTTCGTCTTCCCCCGTGTATATATTCTTACATATACATGTCTCTTTTTTTTTTTTTAAAGATTTTATTTATTTATTTGACAGAAAGAGATCACAAGTAGGCAGAGAGGCAGGCAGAGACAGAGAGAGAGGGAAGCAGGCTCCCTGCGGAGCAGAGAGCCCGATGCGGGGCTCGATCCCAGGACCCTGGGATCATGACCGAGCCGAAGGCAGAGGCTTTAACCCACTGAGCCACCCAGGCACCCCTACATGTCTCTTTTGTGCCCCTTTCTTGCCTGACTAATTCTCCTACGCATTCACATGTATCTTTTTTTTTATACTGTATATATTAATTCTGCAACTTTATTGTTTTCATTAAATGTCTCGGGGAACTTTCCAGGTCAGGAATGTACATCTCCCTCATTTTCCTAAAAAGACTGCTCATTTCCCTCTGTGAACGCACTGCGCTGTAGCCCCTCCCCGTGCTGGTGCTGCAAAGTTCTGCAGTAAACGTTCCTGTGTTTGCTGAGCTACATGCACGAGTGAGCACTGCTACAGGACAGTCCTAGAGGTGGGAGAGCAGTGCGAGTTCTGGAAGAGAAGGCCGGATGACCTTTGAAGAAGGCTCCAGAACCAGGTTATTTCTGAAACTGCTGCTGGCATGAACATTTCTTTGACCTCTAGCAGGGAAGGGGGTAATGCCCTTAGGCAAGCCATTACATCTCTTTGAGCCTTAGTTTACTCATCTGTAAAATGGGAGGCCGGGTCAATGCACAGTAAAGTTGTGTTTTATGTGACGGACTGAGATCGCTGTTAATGCGGAGAGTCTCAGAGGCTAGACACCACACCCTCCATCATGCAGGAAGCAGAACAAGGAGGCCGAAGAAGGAGAAGCATCAAGGGTATGCAAAACATGTGCGTTAGGCCAGCAGTTCTCAGTGGGAGAGGTGGGTGTCATTCTGTCCCCCAGAGGACGTCTGCCAATGCCTGGAGACAGTTTAGTTGGCACACCCAGACAGGCTCGTACTGGCATCTAGTAACAAGAGGGGCCAGAATGGAGCTAAACGCCCTCAGTGCACAGGATGGCCCCCGAGACAGAGAATTATTCCGCCCCCAATGTCAATACTGCCAAGGATAAGAAGGCCTGCTCTGCGGCTCTCTCTTATCTGATGCCTGCCCCCCAACAAACCTCATTCAAAGATGAGGGAAGTGAGCCCCAGAGAGGGAATGACCTTCCTGAGGCTCCCCAGCCAGTAAACTCTTGGCTCATCGGACCACCACCGTCTGGGGTCCTAAAAGCACACTTTGCACTTGAAATCACAATCACTGCTCCCACCCATTTCTTGCAGAGGCTACACACTTTACGAGGATTAACTTGTTTTTATGTGGATAAGGTTAAAAATCTCCTCAAGATCACACACTAAGTAGCAGATCTGGGCTCTAGACCCAGAGAAGAGGAGTCCAGGGACCATCTCTTGACCCCTATGCACTCCAGCCCCCCTCATGCTCTGAACTTTGACCTTGGCAGCTTGCACTTGGCTCCCTCCTCTAAACTGGAACGTGACTGCCAGCCCTTTAGCTGGAGGCAGGGGGAAGCCCCCCCCCTCAAGACCCTCCCATCTGCAGGGACCTGGTCACTGTTGCCCAGCTGGGTGGTTCTGGAGCCCTGTGGCTAGTTTCAGCTCTGGCCCCATTCAGTGCCTCAGGAACAAGAGCTGTGCTCTGTACAGGGGTACGAGATAGCTGCAGGGACAGGAGGGAAGGGGCCTGTGCAAAGTTCCCGGAGCAAACCCAGCTACACAACTGAGGCCCTGGCAGTGGTCGCAGGCACCAGCACACTGCAACCCATCTCGTCCACCACCCTCGGTCGATTTGGCTTTTGGCAAGTGTCAGTGTGGTGGAGGGCTCAGCATAAAGCTCCCATGGGGTAAGCAGTTAAGTGCAGACCCCCAGGAGTGGATTCTACAAGGTGGTCTGTGGGCGGGGGGGCAGTGCTGCATTTCAGCTCTGCCCCTTCCAAGCTGCGCAACATTCTCGGAGCCTCTGAACCTCCTCTGACAAGTGGAGAGGTCAGTCCCAGCAGTCCCAGCTATAAATGTGAGGACCGGAGCTCCTGTCCTGGAGGCCAGCACCCCACAGTCCAGGGAGAGACTGTCACTAGCTTTGCAACCCACTGGCCGGATGACCTTGAGCAAGTATCTTCCCCTCTTTCTGCCTCTGTTCACTCAACCTTCAAAAGAAGGGGCAGGATCTTCAATCTAGAAGCCCTCTAGAAGTCCTTTAATCCAGAAGCTTAGAACTCCAGTCTTACCTCTCCCTGGGACTGACCTCTTTGAGCATCCAGGACACGCATTTCTCCATACCTCATGTCCCAGGTGCAGCT
Source organism: Lutra lutra (assembly GCF_902655055.1). Taxonomy (NCBI): domain Eukaryota; kingdom Metazoa; phylum Chordata; class Mammalia; order Carnivora; family Mustelidae; genus Lutra; species Lutra lutra. The sequence goes on along the minus strand of NC_062295.1, from coordinate 7,026,213 downwards.
CTAAAGAGCAAGGCAAAGCTCCTTGCCTTTCTTGTTCCTGTCCTCCACCCTTGCCTGCCAGAGAAGAGCTGTTCCCGGCCCCCCTCAAGTCACCAACATCCTGACCCTTAGCCCAGCAAAGCCAACACTGTCTCCAGCCAATGGATGGTTCCTGTAGCATCTACCTGCTCTGGCCAAGTGCCCAGGGAATTCCACTGAGCAGTGCCCACTGGAGCTGTGGGTAAAGGGGCAAGGCCCAGGGAGCAAGCTGGGGTCCTCCTCTTTGCATCTGACACTCCCTTCCCCAGGGGAGAGGTTGGACTGACTCAGGGGAGAATATCCTGAACACCAGCCCTTTGTGTGGGGGGACTGAGGGGATCCCTGGTGGTCCTACTGCCTCAGAGGCCATCTCTGCTGTCAGAGTCCAGAGGGCAGTAGAAGGGTCCTCCCTAGGCTCAGGATCTTGGCTTTAAGGGCTTCATTCTTATCAAACCTCCTCTGGACTCATCTCTGGCCAGGGTGGGAGAAGAAAGGTGGGATGGAATTAGGTGGAGCAGTGAGGTGTGGGAGTATAGTCGGAAAGGATGGGATTTGGGAAAGGCAGGGAGAGTGGGTGTAGAGTGCTAGTGAGAGGCTGTCTCTTGAAAGGGTTAGAGAGAGGTGGAGTGAGGTGGGTGACTTGGTCCTGATGGGTGGCCAGACCCTTGTCCTATTGCTGAGTATGAAAGCCCCGGCCTTACATCTGTTGAAGGAAGAGGGTACCTTCCCCAATATGCTTTAATGTGGTGGTGTTTGCGGCAAGCATTTCTCTGTAAGGGGTGGGAAGGGGGTCTTGGGTGGGGTGGGGGAGGGGAACGGAATCATCATTTATCTGAAGACAAATCCCAGAGTCCAGATGCTGAGGTGGGGTATGCAGGGAGATCCCTGTTGGGTTTGAGGGTGACATGCTGAGTCTCTGCCCTGAGATTTCCCTGTCTTAAGGAAGGGCTTATTTCCCAGGACATCTGGGGGCTTTCATTTTCCCTGGAGGGAGGATACTGTTATCTGTGACCTATCTATCTAAGACCCTCATCATTCCGAAGCAAGGGTGGGAGAACAGATCCAAACTTAGTTTCTGAGGGAGGCGGAAGGTGCATCCGTCTCCGAAGAGATTGGGGGGGGGGCGCCTAGAAATGTGCGGGGGTTGGACCCCACTTTGGGAGGGTACCTTCCATTCCAAGGGGTAAATTAGGGAGGGGAATCCTATCTCTAGAACCTGGGGATTAGGACTGAAAGAGCCCATTTCTGATGGGAAAAGGAGGCTGTTCTGCTCTCTGGATGGTGAGAGACCCTCTCTTTTGGGGGAGGGGACCCGCGTCTCCAGTGGATGAGGGCCCCGATTCTGGATGAAGACGCCCCGATTTTGCTCCCTGGCTGCATGGCCAAAGGACTCCGTCTCGCGTGGACGGGCCCGCCCCCACGCTACCCCGCGCTGTGCGCTTACCTCCAGGCCCGGGCTCGGGTCTGCGACTCCGATCTGCCGGGCTCCGACTTGAGGTTCCTGCGCTCTGAGCTCCGGGTGCGTCCAGTCTCTGCCCCACTTCCCCCAGCGACTCGCGGGGTTTCCTGGCTCCGCCGAGCCGCGCCGGCCAATCAGCGCTGCCGGCCCCGGTCCTCGTTCGCGCCGCAGCCAATGAAAGAGCCCGCCACGGGCCACCGCCCCCGGGGGGAGGGGGAAGAAAGGGCGGGGGCAGAGTCCGGCCTCCGGGGGCGAAGGAGCCGGGGGCCTGGAGGAGGGACCGCAAGGGCCGGGAGCGAGGGTTAGGGCTGGGGAGGAGGAGGCTGAGGACCCTCGTCAGGCCGGAGGGTTGCCTATCTGGTGGAGGGTGGAGAGCGCGTCTCTAAAAGGGGGCGGCTCTATAGGTTGATTTCACCTAGACCTTAATTACCTCCTGTCCTCTATCCTGGGTCCTGGGGGCTGCGAGTGAGTGTAGTTGCCTCACTTGCACCCCTCGCCCAGGCTCTGGAACCTGAGATCCGGAGTCAGTGTCGTATGATGCCCTGCCCCTCTCTGCACCGCCACCCTCCCGGGCGGGCGTTCAGGGCCCTCTCACTCAGCCCTCTCAGTTGCCATTCGCTTAATACCTCCTGCCCCACCAGCTCCACAAGAGAAATAGCTTGTGCACCCTGGAGACAATGCAAAGAGCACTGGACTAAGAGTCCATGGTTCCGTCTGCATAATCTCGGGCAGATCACCCCACCTACCCCCATCCTCAGTTTCCCTAACAGCAAAGGAAGACAATAGTGACAGTACCTCCTTCATGGGTGTAAATGAGATTGTAGATGTGATGAAGGTGATTTTATATAAATTAAAATGCAATAGGAAAGCTAGTTAATATTAAAGGGTGAACAACTGATAGCCCAGTAGCTTTCTAAAGGGATTTGGAAAGAGGATGCATTCATTCAGTGGTAGAGTCAAAGACACACAAACTACCCATCAGAACAACATGTGATCACCAAGAGCTCATAATGAATAAAAATTCCAGACCCTAAAAGGCCACAGAAGAACATAGCTTGGTTTTCCCTGTTCATCCTGATCAGTCATTGTTTCTTTAGTCTGCTGGTATCTTGCAGAAACCTGAGATCCCTCCTTTCTGCTTTCCAGGAATCGAGGCTGCCCTATCTCTGGTTAGTCAAGGATTGTTGTTCTAGGAATTAAGACAAGTAAAGAACAAACAAATAAGCAAATTAAAAAAAAACCAGCCAAACAGCAAAACAAAACAAAAAAAACCAAAGACAAAAAACCAAAAACAACAACAACAACAACAAAACACTACCTGCTCTCTGGTGTGGTCTATGAGGATAGGGACCAAAAAGAAACAATAAATAAGAATCATCCAAAGGAACAGACAGAAAATATAATTGATCCAAGGTTCTGCTGAAATGGAGAGAGCTTTGACAATATTTTTTGGTATGTTAATCCCGCCACCTTGCTTACAGAACTTTATGAGGCCTGGGTTATAAATCTAGCAATTTTTCCTTAAAATCTAAGCCATGTAGATAATCCTCTTTACTGTCCAAAACCTGCCCAAAGAAATAAAATGGTCAATAAACATAGGAGGAAATTAAGTTTGTCAAAGAAAGGGAGGCATAAGAGATGGAAAAACGTCATCTACCAGAATGGCCTAATTTTTATTATTATTACTACTATTATTTATGGGGGTTTCAAGGAAGTGGACAATATCATGAATTGCTGATGGGCGTACAAATGATCGGAGCCTTCCTGGAGAGAAACTGGGTATTCTCATTAAAAATGTTTTCCTGAACAATGAATGGTGCAAAGGTTTAGGGATAAAATGGTTTACTGGCATTTTGTTTATTGTAGCAAAAAACTGGAAACAACTGTTCAACCACAGAGACTCTAAAGGGACATCTGTTGCATGAACAGAATTCCACCAATAAGACATAAATATTGAATATCGAGTGGTATGAAAATGTCATCCCAAGATATTAAGTGAACAAAGGTATCCACCAAAAAAGTTTATTTGGTATTATCCTGTATTGGTTAAATTGATGTAAATAGACCTGGATAGATCAGTGCTGTCTGACAGAACTTTGTGGTGGCACAAATGTTCTGTGTCGGTCCTGTCCAAGATGGTAGCCACTGGCCATACATGGGTATCGAAGACTTTACAAATGTACTAATCGACTGAGTGTCTAAAATTTAGATTTTATTGAATTTTTGTTTCAGGCCAAATCATCATTATGTAGCTAGTGGCTATCGCATTGGACAGCACCAATATAGATCAAGAGAGTGAAAAAATAAATTCTCTTTAGCATAAATAGTTATAGCTGTGTGTTAAAATTATAGATGATTCTAATTTTACTTTATTTACATATCACTGACTTCTAATTATCCTATAACAAATATATATTGCTCCTATAACCAAGAAAAAAACATTTAAAATGGAAAACAAGGGGAGCATGTGTGGCTCAGTCAGTTAAGCGGTTGCCTTCAGCTTGGGTCATGGTCCCGGGGTCCTGGGATTGAGCCCCTCATCGGGCTCCCTGCTCAGTGGAGAGCCTGCTTCTCCCTCTTCCTCTGCCTGCCGCTCTGCCTACTTGTGCTCTCTCTCTCTCTATCTCTCTATCAAATAACTAGCTAACTAACTAAATAAAATGGAAAGCAAGAAAGCAAAAGTTTAAGCCCAATGCAGCCCACCATCTGTTTTATATGACCTGCAAGCTATGATATGAAGTGGGTTTTATTATTTTAAATGGTAGGAAAATAAATAAATAAAAAATATTTATTTTAAATGGTAGGAAAAAGTAAAAATAAATAATATTTCCTTTCACATGAAGATGACACTGAAATTCAAATTTCACTGTGCGTAAGTAAAGTTTTATTGGCACACAGCAATACCCCTCACCTGTGCATCATCTAAGGCTGTCTTTGTGCTACAATGGCCAAGCTGAGTAGTTGTGGCAGAGACCATATAGCTTGCAAAGCCAAAAAATATTTACCATTGGGCCCTTTTCAGAAAAAGTTTGTCAAGCCCTGGTCCAAGACGATCAGGGGAAATAAACATTTGCATCACTCACTGGGGGCGAGACCCTGGTACTGAGCATTCGGGAAGAGCTGCATTGTTTCTGATTAGGGAGCGGTGTGAGAGGGATATTAACAGCCAGGTGCTTTGCAAGCCAATTCTCAAGTAGCTTCATTGTGACACTTGTGAAGAAAACCGTCAGCAAGCTGGTAAGGCCTTTCTCACATTAGCTCCCCTTGCATTTTTCACAGTCCCACAGCTCTCCTACGGGGCTGCTTGGGGCCGCAGGTATCTTGCAAGGGATCCCAAGAACGTTTGCAGGGGCTGGCTGTGACCCAGGATGGAGCCCCTTCCAGAAAAGCATCTCTGAGAAGGGAGATGAGGACAATGGAGCATGAAGCTCTCTGGCACAAGCAGTCTGAGGAGGAAAGGCCCTTAGAGATCAGCCACCCTTTGTACAGAGGAAACTAAGGCCCAGAGTTGGAGATGAACTTGCCTGGAGCCAGACTAGAATGTGTGTGCCTTATTTTTTAGGTCTGTGCTTTCCACACTCCCTGCTCACAAAATAGTACAGGGATATCACAGAGGGCATTTGGGTGTGAAAGGGGACCAGCTGGGGACTTGGTAGTGAATTCCAGTTCTACCTCCCAATGGTCATGTGACATTGGATAAGTCATTTACCGCCTCTCAGTCTCTGTGTTCTCATTTGTGAACTGAACAATTAAAGTGCCTACCACAACATCCACATGTAAAAGAATGAATTTGGGCCCTTACCTCACACTATACACAAAAATTAACTCATAATGGATCAAAGACCTAAATATAAGACCTAAAACCATAAAGCTCTTAGAAGGAAACAGAGAAGTAAATCCTCATGACTTAGGATGTGGCAATGGCTTCTTAAATACAACGCCAAAGCAGATACAGTGGAACTCATCAAAACCAAAAGCTCATTTGTGCATCAAAGGACATCATCAAGAGAGTGAGATGACAATCCGCAGAATGGGAGAAAATATTTGCAGGTGATATATCAGAAAAGAGTCTAGGATCCAGAATATATAAAGAATTCTTACAACTCAACAACCAAAAGACAAACAACCCGATTCAAAAATGGACAAAGGACTTGAATGGACCTTTCTGCAAGGAAGACATACAGAATGCCAAAAGCATATAAAAAGATGCTCATCATCATTGGTCATTAGGGAAATGTCCATCAAAACCCCCCTGAGACACTACTTCACGCTTCCTGGGATGGCCATAATAACAAAATGGAAAACAGTTAGTGTTGGCAAGGATGTGGAGAAATTGGAACCCTTACACCCTGCTGGTGGGAACATAAAAACTGGCCATGTTGGAAAACAATTGGGTGGTTCCTCAAGAAGTTAAACACGAGTCACCATAGGACCCAGCAATTCCACTCCTAGGTAGAGATCCAAAAAATTGAAAGCAGCAGTTCGAACCAAAACTTGTATATGAATGTTCTTAGCAACACTACTTACAGTGGCCCCAAAGTGGAGATAAGCCAAATGTCCGTCAGCAGATGAATGGATGGACATGTTGTGGTACGTCCATTCAGTGGAGTATTAGTCATACACGGGCATGGAACACTGGCATATGGCACAATGTGGATGAACCCTGAAAACAAAAGACCATATACTCTGTGGGTCCAGAATGAAATATCCAGAATAGTAAATCCACAGAGACAGAAAGTAGACTAGTGGTTGCTGCGGGCTGGGGGTGGAAGAAATAGGGGAGGAGGAGTAGAAGTGGGGTGTCCATTTGGGTTGATGACAACGTTCTGGAACTAGACAGGGGTGATGGTGGCACAGCATAGTGAATGACTTAATGCCACTGACCTGTGCACTTCAAAATGGTAAATGTGGGGCACCTGAGTGGCTCAGTAGGTTAAAGCCTCTGGGTTCAGCTCAGGTCATGATCCCAGGGTCTTGGGATCGAGCCCCGAATTGGGCTCTCAGCGGGGAGCCTGCTTCCTCCTCTCTCTCTACCTGCCTTTCTGCCTACTTGTGATCTCTGTCAAATAAATAAATAAAATCTTAAAAAATAAACAAATAAAATGGTAAATGTTGGGGCGCCTGGGTGGCTCAGTCGGTTGAGTGTCTGACTCTGGATTTCAGCTTGGGTCATGATCTCCAGGTTGTGAGATCGAACACCATATTGGCCTCTGCGCTCAGGAGGGAGTTTGTTTCTCTCTCTCTCTCTCTTTTCCTCTCCCTCTGCCCCTCCCTCTGCTCACACTTTCTCTCTCTAATAAATGAATAGATCTTAAAAAATTAAAATGGTAAATGCTGTATTATGTGTATTTTATCAGGCCAAGAAAACCATGTCTAGCACAGTAGTTGCTGTTTGGGGTGAATGACAGGAGGTCATCCCTGGCCCCTGGTGGATGTCCGCGCATGGGCAGCTCTCGTTATTTCCAGGTTCCCCAAGTGACCTGCCTGATTGTATGAGGTTGCCCAGAACTCACTCATTCACTTGTTCAGTAATTCATCTGTTCATTCCTCCCAATGGTCTTGTGACATTGGATAAGTCAGGCAATAAATAAGCAGTTAGCATCTACTCCATTTCTGGTGCTGAGCCGTTCTAGGCTTTGGGGATTTGAGGTCCCACTTCCATGGAGTTTCCATCCTGGTGCTGGGAGACAGAGTATAAGAAAGGCAAACGTGAACTAAGGAAGCTAATTTCTTTTTTTTTTTTTTAAGATTTTATTTACTTATTTAACAGAGAGAGATCACAAGTAGGCAGAGAGGCAGGCAGAGAGAGGAGGAAGCAGGCTCCCTGCTGAGCAGAGAGCGCGATGCAGGGCTCGATCCCAGCTCCCTGGGATCATGACCTGAGCTGAAGGCAGAGGCTTAACCCACTGAACCACCCAGGCACCCCAGGAAGCTAATTTCTGATAAGTGCTTTGGGGGAAATGAAAAGCAGGATGCTGTGCCTAGAGTTGGAGCAAATACATTAGCCATGATGACCAGGGGTCACCGGAAGGATGTGACATCTGCCCAGAGGCTAGAATGCCTAGAGGGATCTGGCCTAGAGGGGTGGGATTTCCCATGCTTTTGTCTCTTGTGCTGGGTTCCTCGAAGACCCAGGAGCTGCCTCTGGCTCTCCTGACCTGCACAAGCCCTGTCAGGTTGTGTACCATGCCCAGCTGTGGCCTCTGACACATCACAGATGTGTTACTGCTCTGTTCTACTGTCATTCCAATGACTGGGTTCTCCTGAACTGCCAGCCTCCAAGAAACACAATGGTGCAGTTCTCCTTCTAGCTTGGGATACACTGAAAGAACAGGGGAACTGTGTTGTCCCCTAGTGCCACTCTCATGCCCTGGAGGGCTTCCCAGATGCACTAAATGCATAGGCAACCCCTAACAACAAACACTTATCCTGCTCAAAATGTCGCTAGAGCTGAGGTGGAGAAACCCTATGTTAATAACACATATGTAGTTTCAATAATATGGAAGGCGCTTAATACATTCTAGGCCCCTTCCTCCTGTAGCTGGAGATGCCCTCTACTCACCCCAGTTCTTCTTGCCAGAACATGTGAGGGCATTTCAGGGGGTCAGACGGAGGGGTGTGGCTCCCCCACTCATCTCCATCGTTGGAGAACACAGCCAAGCATTTATGTCTTATCTGAGATCTCTGAGGACTTTGTTGGCATGTCTGAGATCTATGGTATTTCTGAGATCTCTAAGGACGGTAGTTGGCATGCAAGAGTGGTCTGTTAATACTGATCCATTTCACTGTGTGCAAAGGACAGCCCGGAGCAGGATGTTGAGGGAGAGTGCTGACTGCTCTCATCTCTCCCTGAGGGAGCTCCGGGCCCCAAGGAGCTGTCCATCAACTCTGTGCTGAAACTTCACCAAACAGAACAAACTCTCCCCCCTCGGCCAGCATATCCCAAGTTTTTACTCCGACCCTGCCCCCCCATCCTTCCCTCTCTTCCTTACAGACATCAGAAGATGAAAACCAGGGCACAGAGTGGTAGAGCGCTTATATCCTCGAACTCTGGAGATCTGGCTGTGACAACGAGGAATGCTGGAAGGCGAGGATGATGACAGTAACACCTGTGTGATTGGGCTCACACGTGACTGGGCTCACACGCGTGTGAAACGGGAGAAGTGGGCTTGCAGGAGTCCTCCACCGATACTGGCGATCACCACGACCTTTCTTAAAATCATCACTCTCATTGTGTGGGCTCCTCCAGAAGCAGACCCTGAGACAAGGACCTGAGGGCTTTACCTGGGAAGGGACCCAAGAGACACGGATTGGGGTAGGCCACTGTAATAATGTGATCACAGTGGGCAGCCGGGCTGGCATCCTGCTGGGGAGTGCTGGGAGCTCACTTCGAAGTTACTCCACGGAGGGACATACAGACATCAGAGTACCAGTCATTGGTGGAGGACTGCCAGCCCGGGGTGTCAACTCCCCAGCCATTTTTGGGTAGGGCCGGCTGAGGTGGCCATCAAGGGCCCTCAGGCTGAGTCTCAGACAGTGACAGTTTGAAGCCAGGTGCACGCTGGGTAGGGTATTGGCACTGGCTATTCCCCTACCCTCTTGCCCATCATCCATGGCTAAGGTCTTTCTCTTACTTTTCTCCTTCTCCTTCTTCCTCTTCTTTTCTTTAAAATGATTTTAGAGCTGTTTTAGGTTCATGGCAGAACTGGCAAAAAGGTAGAGAGATCTCCCATGTACCCCCTGTCCCCACACATACACAGCCTGCCCCCACCAGACAGGACATCTGTTACACCGATGAACCTGCACGGATGCATCAGCGTCCAGCCCAAAGTCCCTGGTTTCCATCTGGGTTCACTCCTGTCCAGTCACAGGGAGGGATGGATGTATTATGCCATCGTCCGTCATTTATAGCATCATACAGACTAGTTTCATGGCCCTGAAAATCCTCTGTGCTGCCTGCTCGCCCTCCCTCCCCTTCGCCACCGGAAACTACTGTCTTTTTTCTGTCTTCCTCGTTTTGCCTTTTCCATGAATGTCACAGAATTGGAATCATACGGCATGTAGCTTTTTTAGATTGGCTCTTTCTTTCAGCGATATGCATTTAAGTCTCCTCCGTGGCTTGTCATAGCTTGGTAGCTCATTTTTTTTTTTTAAAGCCCTGAATAATATCACATTGTGTGGATAGATCACAGTTTATTTATCCTTTCATCGAAAGAGGGACACGTTGGTTGCTTCCAAGTTGTGGCAATTTAGAATAGAGCTGCTACAGGGCACCCAGCTGGCTCAGTCAGGAGAGCGTGTGACTCTTGATCTCAGGGCTGTGAGTTTGAGCCCCACACTGGGTGCAGAGATGACTAAAAAAAATAAAATCTTAAAAAAAAATAGAGCTGCTATAAATAGCTTTGTGCAGGTTTCTGCCTGGGTAGCTGTTTTTAGCTCCTTTGGGTAAATACTAAGGAGTGCCATCGCTGGCCCATATGGCGGGAGTAGGTTTAGTCCCGGAGGAAACCACCAGACCACTCCAACGTGGTTTTACCATTTTGTGTTCCCACCGGCCACGAACGAAGGAGTTCTTGTTCCACATCCAGAGTTTCCTGGATTTCTTCCTCCTCCTCTCCTCCTCTTCCCCGTCCTCTTTGGCCTCTGCTAAGATTTTAAAATGCCATTCTCCTGGGCTCTCGTAGTCTGTGCTCACAAGTTCATCAATCCAGTCGTTCCCTCTCAAAGTCACTAGGTGATTCCAGCCCTCGTTCGCTTGCATGTCTACTGCCCATTTATTCTCCCACACTCACCAAAACTGCTGACATGCGACATCCTGTGTGTCAGGCAGGCTGTTAAAGGATCTCTCCCAGGGCTGTGAGCTCCTCAGGCACAGGCCCTTAGCCTGACTCAGGACCCCACACCAGGTGCCAGGCACAGCGCCCAGCACAGAGCAGGGCTCAGTATGTGTTTAACTGACCTGACACACATTAGAGGAAACAGTCTCTTGTTGTTTTTCTTTCTTTCCAAACTGAACACCCCAGAAAGATCCAGGCTCGGTGGGGACTAGATAGTTGCTTGACTGGTATTTCGAAGACCTTTCCCACGAAAAAAGGTCTTCCTAAAAATGAATCCTGGGCTCCCTGGGAGCTGGCGGGCATGAAGTGTGTGCAAATGCTTGTTCCCCTGCTGAATCCAGAAGCAGCAGATGGAGGAGCTTTGCCAGAAGGTACCAACCTCGCATCCGCTCTAGGGAGCAGCTCCTGAGTTGGGTTCACCAGGGCTCCAGTCCCAGGCCGACTGCTGCTCTGCAACTCTGTGACTTTGGGCCTGCCACCGACTCTCCCTGACCTCAGCTTTCTGAAGGCCGATCGTAGCTTCTCCTTGCTGGTTGCTGGAGTACTGAAGGTGACAGCTTGTTCACATAGCTTGGGAAATCAATGCTGGCTCCACAGAAGGCCCCCGCCCTCCTTATGAGGACGACGGCATCAAAGCTGCCTGTGTTGAAACACATGGCACTTGCCTCTGTGACCCTGGGGAGATGACAACCCTCCTCCCAGGCCACTTGCCTGTGTGTCACTGAGGCCTGACACCTGCTGTGCTGGCCCTGAGCAGGGATGCCCATACTCTAGGCTCCTTGGCCCGTCCTCAAATCGGTGATACAGCACAGAAAGCTGAGCTCACAGCTCAGCTTCGCTCTCCTGCGGGAGCAAACAGAGGCCACTGGGTTCTGCAGGGGTTAGAGGCTGCACTGGAAATGGCCTGGCCACCTCCACCCAGGCTGCTGCTCGCAGGCTGTGGGACCCCTTGGGGACCCCTCCTCTTCCCTGACTCTTGCTTTCCTTGCTCATTGGCCAGGGTTAGCCCAAGGAGGAGCTCTGACAACTGGGTTTCAGCCTGACTTCCTGAGCACCTCCTCTGACTGGTTGTCACACCTGGGAGGAGGGAGACGCTCCCGGCTTCGAGTGGGCAGAGGCCAGGGATGCTGCTGAACACCACGGTGCACAAGACAGCCCCACGACAAAGGCCATTGGGCCCAAAATGTCAACAGTGCTGAGGTTGAGAAACCCACTCCAGGGTTTCTGACAAGTGAAACCCAGAAAGCCCACATCACCCAGTGGGTGTTAACCCATGTCAGCTTCTCTGAGTCTCTGCGTCTTCATCTGTGAAGTGGGGGTAAGAATCATTGGGGGGCTGTGGAGAGGTTTAAGAGAGAGACCCCGCAAAGAGTCCTGCCCAGGGCTGCACGAACAGCCAGAAGATTGGGAGTGGGAGGACCCCGTCCCCACCTCTGGAGTTTAGTTCTGACTCTTCCCCAAGGGGCCACCCGCTGCCTAGAACATTGAGGTGTGTGTTGTCGTGGAAACCTTTCAGGGATGGCATACTCAAGAGCTTGACTGATTTTTTTTCCCTCCTCAAAATAACCCATGCTGTCAGTCAAGTAACACAGGCACAGTGGTTAGGCAAGTGAGATTGTTTTGCAGTCATTAACTGCTGAGCAAGACGCCTGCTTGGGGGAGCTTCCCAACCCCCCCACCGACATGCAGTTAATAGCAATGCAATGGCGAATAATTAATAATAGTGAAGATGACGGTGATGGCCTCCGTGTCCTGCATCGCACACCCCCCTCCCCAGCTTCTGTGTCAGATGCCTCACGTGCACACAAGTACGACCTTGAGGGTGAGCGTGCTGTTGTGCCCATTTATTTTTTATTTATTTATTTATTTTTTGTTGTGCCCATTTTAAAGATATGGATGCTGAGGCTCCCAGGAGTGAGTGTTGGGGCCAGTCTGAGCCCAGATCAGATGCCAGGTGCCATGCTCTAACCACTGAGATTCACTGCCTCTTGGGAGCCCCCAGTGAAAGGGGATGTGGGGACAAGGCTCAGTTCATTCTATCTGTGGCCTCAGCATCCACATTGTCAGCTCCAGACTCTCTGCTCAGTGAGCTCTGAAGTGAGAAACACTACCACCTGCCCCTGGAGTCCATTTCTGAGCGTGGCCCTTCCTGATCCCACACACCCCTACCACAAAGAAGGGCTCCTGCCTGGCTCCGGTATCTGTGGCTTCGTAAAGGCTGGGGCAGAATCAAGTTCTTAGCCCTGGGACGCCTAACCCTTCGATCCATCCCAGGACAAAGGTGCAGCACAGTCTCCAATCCACACCCCTCCTGCTTGCCTTCAGACAAACAATCCCTACTCTGGGCAGGAGACAATACAAAGACCACTGGCTACAGAGTCAGAGGGGCCTGGGCGCAGATCCCAACCTCGTTCCTTCCTAGTCCTGTGGCCCTGGACAGGCTATAGATGCTTTTAAAGCCTCAGCTTACTGGGCAGCAATCAGAGCCTGTATAATATATAGCAGGTTAGTTACGGTTCCCTGAGAGTCACTGGGGACCCACGCTTTGGAGCAGATGCCAGTAGCTAAGGGGACTGATGATTGATTGCCTTGGGTTCCTTGGTGGGAGGAGGGAGGGGGCGCGGTGGGGACACGCAGGTCCTGCGGTCAAGTCACGAGGCTAGGGCGCCATCTTGTGGCGAGGGTCCTCCATTGAGCCAGCCCCGAGGCGAAGTTCCCGATGAGGCCCACCCCTTAAGCCTTGCAACCTGGGGGAGGAAGAAATGACCTCCAGGCTGCTTGGGCTATGTGAAGCCAAGAACAAGCTCCACACCTGTCTTCACCAGCTGCTGGCCCCCAGTAAGGAGCCTTGAAAACTCTGAGCTGTTGAGTTCATTCTTCCACTCATCTGTTTTCTGCCTCCCCTCTTGGCCCCCTCCCCTGCCCCTCATGGATGCTCATCTAGCCCCCAGATCCCTATGCTTTTCTTCATAGCCCTCATCAAACCCGTCGAGGTTATAAAGCTTAAACCACCAAAATGTAATTCTTTTAAAATTGATAGTGTGCGGGGCGCCTGGGTGGCTCAGTGGGTTAAAGCCTCTGCCTTTGGCTCGGGTCATGATCCTGGGGTCCTGGGATCGAGCCCCGCATTGGGCTCTCTGCTCCGTGGGGAGCCTGCTTCCCTTCCTCCCTCTCTGCCTGCCTCTCTGCCTACTTGTGATCTCTGTCAAATAAATAAATAAATAAATAAATAAATAAAAGATCTTTAAAAAAAATTGATAGCGCGCATCGGTCTTCTGTAATTCACAAATGAGGGACAAAGCAGGACGACAAAGCTGGTTCAAAAGAGAACATGAGAAACAAGGATGTTTACAGCATGTAGACGAAATGACAAGATGAAATCGCCATGGTAGATACAAATTTGGTTAAGGTCCCATGGGGCAAAACTGCTGCTCCCCTTGGGGTGATTTTCCTACTAGACAGAAAAGTAAGTCATTACGTGGTTTCAGTTTCACAAAACTGCAAAATGCTTGCACCCCAAGCAGTCTGGTACATAAACACCTTCCAGCAAATGCTGCACGGTGCAGTCACCTTTCGGCCTTACTTTTGGTTTCTGGGTCATTGTTCTTTATGCAACCTGACGTACCCTATATATTTATGTTTTTTGCCTGTTGGATGCCACGAAGGCACTGGTGTGAGATGTCTTGCTCTCTGCTTCTTCCCAGACACCCAGTCAACATCCAGCACACGGAGAGTGGCGGACAAATATTTGTGGAATGACGGGATGCATCAGGCTTGGGTTTGAATGACACCAGTCCTGTCCCCATGGAGCTCCCCATCCATGATGGAGGCACGCGGGGAAACACAACCATCACACTAAGTTTTAAAGGGGTCATATCATAGAAGGCTCAGGGGCTGTGGACATCTGGCTTTCTGGATGAAGAAAATAACAAGAGGGGCTGGGTGAGAGGCGTCTCAGAGAGTGGTGGGGGTGCTAAGAACATGGTGCATTCTGGGAGGAAGGAATTCAGTATGGCGGACGGGATGGGGCTGGAAAGGTAGGCAGAGGCCAGACCTTGAAGGCCTAGTGGGCTCTGAAAGGGATTTGGGTTTTAAGCAAAGACCTCTCATGGCAGCTGTCTGCAGTAGATCCTTGACATTCGTGACCGATCCTGCCTGAGAAGCAAGTCTCCGAATTCACTCAGACGTGGCTGTTCACAGCAGGAAGATTTTCCATTCTATTTACATGCTGAAGAATAAATATTTTCAAAGGTCTCATGCATCTGCTCGAAGTGTCCTTCCACTCAATCTTCCCTTGGTGGAGGGGGTGGCGGTGGGCCTTCACAGACTTCCGAAGACAGAGTCGCCCGAGTCAGAAAGCTGGGTGTCACCCAGAGCCCCTCTTCTTCCTGTATCTGCCCCCGCACTTCCAGCCTTTCTATTCCCCCCATCCAGGAAATCACAAGACTGAATGCCAGACTGGGCTGACAAGAATGTGGGCCTGTGTGGGGACAGAGATCGGGGCTGTCCCCAAGGTTCCAGGGCACTTTTCACTACTCACGCCCACTAACTTCTATAGTAGCACAGCCCGTGGTGGTTCCAACAGAGGGCTGAAATGCACAAAAGTATCAGATTGATATCAGTCTCTTGGTAGACAGGCTGTAACATCACTTAGTAGTTCACGGACTAAAAAGCCACCAGTTGGCGGCCCAGTATTGCTGGGCTGAATCACTAACCCATGTCGGGTAAGCGAATCCTTGCTGACATCTGCTTTGGACGCTGCATGGAGTTGCCATGTGAGAAACAGCACCATCTGGAAGGTCTCGCTGGTTTGAGCTGGTGTCCAGGGTTGACTCTCTAGCTCCTTCCAATGTCTGTGGTGCTGCTCTCTGCAGGGCAGGTGCACTGGCTGAGGGATGGGGGTGAGTTCCAATGGACTATTTCCCACAAGACGCAGTAGACTGCAACCTAATCAAATGAAAAGTCCATTCCCTTAGCTTTCTAGAGCACGCAGGACAGGAAACACAGAATGCACAGAGCTGTCATCCCCCTGGGAGGACCATGCACACAGCCTTTTTGCCCCGATACCCATGGGGGACACATGTGGTTGCTGTGCCTGAGGGCCAAGATGTGTGCAGGTCACCTTGACACAGAGGTGGCAAGCTGGGTCTCCTACGGACGTTCCACATCAGAGTCATGTAAGGCCAAGGTCTGCTTGTCAATTTATGGCTGCCCAAGTCCAGGCCATCCTGCATATAAGGGTCTCACTGCAAATGGGCAGGCGCTGTGGTCTTCCCTCTGTGAAGAACTTGGTCTGTGAGGTCGCTTCCCTAGGAATCACGTCTCCCACTGCCGGCAGCCCACGGGATGTCTTGCTGGATTTGGGGTCGGCGGTGTGGAGGATGGCTTGCCTATTCCTCGGAGGGCCTTTCTGGTCCCCAAGGCGACTCTCGTGTGTAACGGGGAGCCTGGATGTAAGGCAGGTCTGTTCCATATGACTTTTCTCATTTGCTCTTTTCACTCCGAGACGTGAAAACCGGATGATGCTTTGAATTATAGTAGATCCAGATTAATTCTAGGCACCACTTAGAGGAAGCTTTCAGGCCAAGTGCTTTAGACATGAAATCACTCCCCCTAATGCGCCAGGTGAAAGGCGTGACTACTCTGTTGCTTGGTGCCAATTACATTTATGGGCTTGTCCCCAGGAGTGCCAGGAAAATGTCAGTGCTGACACATCTCCAGCTGGGGGCTGTGTCTCGTGGGGCTCTGTTTTGAGGACTTGTTATTAATATGTCCCATTGTGATCTGCAACTCTTTTCAAGGATGGCAAGCCTATCGGGGATGGTTTTGTGTAGGAACCTCGGGAAATGCGCAGAGCTCAGAGGCTGCACTTCTCGAACCCATCGCTGGGCACAAATCACCAGGGTCTTGTCCAAGAGCAGGTTCTGAGTCAGGTCTGGGCCAGGGCTGCTGCTGCTGGTGGGCCGGGAAACTCGGAAAGGGGTGGGGGAGCACGGGCTCCGAGCCCGACTGCCACGTGGTGTCTATGTGAGGGCGGTGGGCGCCACAACCGCTCTCAACTTCACGTTTCTCCTACGTAAAACAGCGATCTCTCCTCTCTAGGGTCTTGGGAGGATTCAGAGATAGTGTGTGTGGATCTTCTTCCCACTCCCAGAGGGGAGGGTGAGACTTCTCTTGGGTCATCTCCTCTGCATGTTCAGCTGCTACCCGTTTTTCTTTCCTAACGAAGCTACTGTTCCTTCCTGATCCAGATTTCTCAACGCTGGCCCTCCTGCCACTGGGGGCTGTCCTGGGCATTACATGATGTTTAAGCAGCACCCCTGGCCTGCAGCACCCTCTCCCCAAGTTGTGGCAACCCAAAACTTTCCGAACATTGCCAAATGCCCCCGGGGTTCAACACTATGTGTTGACTACCTACTTTGGGACAGACCTTATGCCAGGAATGCACTGATGTTTAAGAGAGACAAAGCCCTGACCCACGGAGATTTTTTTTCCTTTTAGAGCCATAGTTTTCGCAACTGTTAAATGCGTGTAACCAAGCTGAAGTCCCAGGCGTGGGGAAGATGAAGTGAGTTAATCTGGTGTCCAGATGGAGCCGAGAGGAAGGGACGCAAGGAGGGTATACGGACTGTGGTGGGGGCAGATCTGCAGGAGGACCAAGGAAGCAGGAGGGTGGGAGCTGATCTGGAAAGGAAGAGGAGGGAGAAATGGTGGGAAAAGGGCATAAAGCAACAGGGAGGGGTTGAGATGGGGGGCACAGAGAAAAAGACAAATGATCAGACAGAAATATGGACATGTGAAGCAAACAGAAAAAGGAGCTCAAGGGGAGGAGTGGAAAAAGCATGGGCTCTGGGACCTGGGTCAGACACACGAGACCAGGAAGAGCGTGCTCGTGCCTGTTCTAAGCTCACCTAATTTTGGTTATAAAGAATTTAAAACTGAAAATGAAGGCCTCTTTGCCATCTCCTGTCACTTCCTCTGAATGAGCCTTCGCCAGAGGGATGGGGATGGGGCATGGACAGCCTTGGAAAGCAATGAGGCTTCCCTGCCTCATTTTGGTAGTGTTCTGATCGCGGTTGTGGTGACCACATTATACACATCTGTAAGCAGGTAACACTGCGGAGCACTAAATGTTAGTGGCCCAGCCCCGGTCCCCTGCCTGCCAGGGAACCTGAAGCACCTGACTCAGGCGCAGTCAAGCTGAGAACACCTGCCCCACCCGGCCACAGCTCTCGAGACATCCTGGTGCACATGTGGCAAGCCGGCAGCACGGAAAACAGGCAGAGCAAGAAAGTCCTGGGCATATAAAGTGCATCTCTCACATTTTAAAAATGATACGATCTCAAACACATTACTTGGTGAGCTTTCGATTTTATTAGAAACGTATCCTGAGAACAGTTGAGAAGCTGTGCTCGTGGATGCGACAGGTCATGTTACCGGTTCCACAAAGATCTTCCAGAGCTCCTGCAGCAAACAGAGAAAGCAGATTCCCGAGGTTCACAAAGGAGCCTTCACGGTGTCAGAGAGGGAGTAATCAGCAAAGGACAAGAGTCCCACGGCACGCGAACCACGGGCAGCACGCGCACTGGTGCAGGAGCGAGGAGCTGCTTCTGATGGTCGGCGGCTCTGGGCTGCTCTTTCTGCCCCACTATGGAAGAGAAGCTGGATGGCTAAGTCCTGGCATTCATCCAAGACACATGAGGACGTCACACGATCAAAATGGACCAGAAGAATGGCAGCAAGTGGCCATTTCTCCATTCGGGGAGATCTTAAGTGCCGTGTCCCGACTGCTGAATTTCTTAAGGAGCTGATTTTCCTGGCCGTGTGGTGCTTCTCCTGACACGGGCCGGTGGAGAAAGTCCAATTTCTTAGTGGAAACTGAGTCCTCCCCGGGCCGAAGCAGACTGGGTGCCATCTACAGGGAGACGGGCGGGGAGGCGGCGCAGAAGCGAACAGAGAGCTGCTTCTCACGCACCGCAACCACACAGTCCAGAGCTGGGCTTGCTCGGGGAGCGGGACCGGGAGCCTGCGAGGGAGAGCCCGCTCCCCTCTCCTCCTCAGAATTAGGACTGGTCTCCACAGACCCAGAGAAAAGGCACAGCCATAAGGCAAAGAGAACAAGTCATTCATTTCAGACCTTTGGACTTGTAGCTCTTGGGATTTTCAAGGGTAATTTTGTTTCTCTGATTTCCCCCTGACCTGAGTTTAAAAAAAGTAACAGGAAGTGACGTGGCTGTAGGGTTAAGCCCCAGCTCTGCCGCTGTCTGGTGGTGTGACTTGCCCTGTCCCGGTATCCTCCGAGGAAGGAGCTCGGCATGGTACCTGGCCTGTGTACCGTGACTAGGACAATGACTCTTTGAGGCCTAGTTTGATGGACCCAGTGTGTCCGGCTGGAAGGGCCATGGGTCATCAGCTAGGCCTGCCTAGTCTGAGGCCAGCGTATTTCCAGGGAAGATGTGGCCTCCTGGGGTTCCTGCATCGAGCACCCCACCAAGTGCCCTCGCGCTGCCTTCCTGTGAAATCAACCACCTCCTGTACTCGGCCCTGCTTCCTCTGGAGCCTGAACTGCCCGCAGGGAAAGAACATGTTCTCAAGTCCAAGGCGATGGTCGGCCCTCACACCCACCAGCAGATGCGGTGACCCCCCTAAGAATGGGGAGCCCCCATCACAGCCTTCGCCTGCTAGCGCTCCTCTGCCCTGACAGCACCAGGGCACAGGGCCCATGTCTGGAAGGACCCCGGGGTCAGCAGTGTTGCGCACAGCAACAAGGGCCCACACACGGTGGGGGCCACACCTACCAGTTGCTGGATGCGCTCATAGACCAGGAGCTGCGGGAAGGAGGCCTCCACCGGCTCCACTGCAAAGCGCAGTCGGCCATCCGCGAGCCTCTCCAGCCGCTGCAGCCAGGAGCGGAAGTGGTCGTAGGCCTCGCACGTGACATCCAGGTGTCTGAGCGTGAAGTTCAGCCTGCAAACAAGCAGCCGACACACATGCCTCACCTTCCTGCTGCTCCCTGACCTCACTTCCCACAGGTGGATTCTCACTGAGCGCCTATGGTGCGCTTCCTTCCTGAGTGTGCTTCCTTCCTGAATCTGCAGGAGAGCCCGGGAGGTAGACACGGTCATTGCTTCCCTCTTAAAGACGTGGCAACTGAGGCTCAGAGAGGCAAAGTCAGGTGCTATGATACCACCACGCGAAAAGACAGGCCCTGCCCTGAGCTACAAAGCAGGGCAGGAGGCAGACGCAGACCACTGCCAGCCGGCCTCCCAGGCTTCTGCCAGCACAGACCGCACGCTGGGTGCCCGAGACCATTTCTGCAGTGAGTGTACGAAGGGCAGGGCCTGAGAGCAGTAGGGAGAGAAGGCTGCTGGGAGGCGGTGGGCGGGCAGCCATAAGAGGGGCAACTTCAGAGCACGTCCTCCAGAGCCCTCCCAGTGGGGCCGCTCAGCCACCTCTACACCCTAACCCGCAACACGATTTAACCTGACACTCAAATTCTTTGCTTTTTCCCCTTTTCTTTCCAAGATCTTTAACTATGAGAAATTTCTTACAGTGTGATCAGCCATCCCAGCTCCCACCTCATGGCTGCTGTGGTCTCTGCCTCCCCACACACCCAGACGGATTATTAAAAAGCTAACGCCAGCCATCACAGCGTCTCCTCTGTAAACAGCCATGTGTATCTCGATAAGATAAAGGATCCTGTTTCTTTGTTTCACCTGAAACAAATGTGAGGATAATTCTTTACTATTTCAGTATCTAGTCAGGGCAGGGCTCTCGAGGTTTCCCTTTGTCTATAAAATAAGGATCCAGGCAAGGTCCACGTGCTGTCACTGCTCCTGTGTGCCCTGAAGAAGCTCCTTGATATTATCCGTGTGAACAGCGCTGTGATGGATACGCCCAGGGGGACGGCGGCGGCACAGCTGTGATCCCTTCCCCAGGGCAGATTTCTAGATGCTACGCTGCTGGGTCGTTAAGTAGGGTTGGCTTCATGGCTTTTTTTCCTTTAAGATTTTATTTTTAAGTAATCTCTACACCCAATGTGGGGCCGAACTTACGACCCCAAGATCAGGAATCACATGCTCTACTGACTGAGGCAGCCAGGGGCCCCGGTTTTATTTCACTTGCTTTTAGAAGAGCTGTGCCCCAGCACAGGAATTGGAGAAAACAGTGTCAAGTGTCCAGTACTGTGTCCACCACCAAACAGACACGCCCTCAGTGGGAGCCCTAATGCCTCAGGATGTTCAAGTGACAAACGTCCTGGAGGGGCTCCATCTGGATTGGGAGAAGACAGGCATTCCTGGGGCCCTGAGGTGTCACAGAGGGGACATTCACAAAGAGAGGCCCTCGACAGAGGGGTGGCCGCTGTGCCGGCTCTGGAGCACGGGCGTGTTTACGGCTTCGTCCGCTCACAGGTCAGCCATGACGGGTTCCCTGCTACCCTCCCCAGCCTTCCTCTCCCCTCCGGTGAGGTGGGGGCAGGCAGATGACAGGAGGCCACATGGGTAAGGGGTGGCACGTGCTGGTAACCCAGCAGGTGCTCAGTGAGCAAGTGACAGGACGACACTAATAAGTGCGCTCGGAAGGGGGTGTCTGGTTCTCGGGGGCACAGAGCTCACCTCTTCTCCACAGACAGAATGGCTGTGCAGGCATTTTCCAGTCTGTGAACGAGGCGGGACAGCGTTCTAAACAGAGCGTCTGTGAGGTCATCATCGTAAAACACTGCGGGGCAGGAAACGGGCAATGGGAAAATGCAACCGTCAGGGAGATCTGTCCCTCGGAGGACCCCACACATGGCACCTGGTCACCATGAACGTGCAGTGGCAGCAGCTCGCAGGCTGAAAGCCGATGGGTGTGGCAGGGCACCTGGGAGAGGTCCCCGAGGAGCGTGGTCACCACGAGTGGGACATCTTACCTTCGGCCGCGAGCAGGATGGTGGTGTGGCTGTACAGGTCGGAGACGTCCTCCTGCGACCAGCTGAAGGGGACCTCTGGGTCTGTGAAAGGAAAGCCACGTCGCACACGTTCAGCTCTGAGGCTGAAAGAAGTGGCTGAGAGGAAACAGAGCTGGGGGTAGCTTGGAAGGAGGGTACCGCCAGGCAGGTCTGAATTCTAGTGGCCCGGCTTCAGGGCCGTGGCTGTCCATGCGGCTGCCAGGGGCCTGCCTCTGCCATCGAGGGACAGGTACTGCTGCCCTTGCAAGCTTGCTGGGTGACCCCGAGAAAGGGGTTTCAGCTCTGCACCAGAATGGGCATAGGGACGCTGCCCTCAAGGACTGCTGGGGAGGTCGGTCACCTAAGGTGCTAAATGTTTGGCAGGTGACAGAAGTTTTCATACAAAGAGCAACCAAGCATGCAGGTTTAAAACAGCCTCTATAATAAATGTAGAAAACTATCCTACCCAGTTGGCTCTGAAGCCACATGGCCGACTCCCCACCACGGACAGAGGACAGAGCACTGTGTCGGGAGGCGGCCTCCCAGCCCTGGGCAGGCGCTGAACCCAGAGCATCCGTCCTCACCTGGAACTCGGGGATTACTGTGCCCACTGTACAGGGACACTGTCAGTCTGAGTGACAGAGCAGGTGGGAGCTGCCAGCAACCATCATTCATCGGCTGATAGAGCGGAGTAGCCGTGAGCCAAGGGACCGTGGCGATAGCCAGGACCCTCTGCTCAGCCCAGGCCACGGGGCTGACATCCCAGAGGTGGGACAAAGGGCCGTGAGTCTGGCAGGATGCGGGACAGGGAGAGGCGCACCTGTGCACAGGTCGTCTTTGAGCCAGTCCAGTTCTTTGACCTTAACTACACCGCCTGCAAAACCAAACCAAGCAGAATGTCCAACTCAAAACAGAGAAAAGGCTAACCCTTCCCGTTCTATGCCCAAATCCGTCCATTCCTCCACCAACATCCTCTCCACGTTCCTCCTTCCCTGCACAATTTTTGAGTGCTAGGTCTCTGGTCTGGCATTGGACACAGGGAATACAAAGATTTAGAAGGTGTGTCCCTGTCCTCGGGGACCGGCAGTACAGGAGAGGCTGGCTAGCCAGTGAGCACGAACCAGGCCATGCGGTCAGAGCACAGCTTGGATATGTGCCAGGGGGACAGGAGGAGACAGGAGCTCTGGTTGCAGCCTGGGGTGTCAGGGAAGGCTTCAAAGAGAATGTGAGTCATGTCTGCTCCTCCCTTCCAGTTCTTGTTGACTGGGCATTCAGTGACGTGACGGGGGATCACATAGACAGGCCCCTGCCCCGTGGAGCGTGTGGCCGAGTGAGGTGGCAGATACCTCTCAACTAGACACACAGATGTCAAAATGCAAAGCTTTGAGGTGAAGTGAGGCTCTGGTAGGGAACTGTAAACTCGTCTGGAGGTCTGGGGATCTGAGTATGATGAGGAACTGACAGGAGGGGGTGGGACCCTCAGACAGGCCAGATTGCCACAGGATCTGGGGCAGGCAGAAAGGCTCAGTGTCCACTCAGACAGCAACAGGAGACCTCGGAAGGGTCTGAAGCCCGAGGGCTGAAGTGACCTGATCTGAGTGGGTAAGTGCCCCCCCGGCTGCTCGGAGAAGGTGTGCACAGGAAGTCCGGGGAGGAGAGGCTGCAGCATCTATCACGTCAGCTCATTTCTGCGGATGCTGCAGAAATCCAGCAACCAGGCAGCGAGGGTGGGAGGATGGTCCGGGCAGAGGGAAGAGCACGTGAACTGAGTGCTCGGCTAGCTGGACAGGGCGGGACGGGGGGTGGACAGTGAGGCCATCAGGGGCAAGGCGGGAAAGGAGGCAGGGTTCAGACCAGGAGGTTTGGGAGCCAAAGGGCAAGCCTGGACGTCACCCCAGTGTGGAGTGAAGCTCCTGGCTTGCGTGTTGAAAGGTCACTCTAGATGCTACATGGAGGACAGCCTGGGTGGGTCAGACAAGAAGCCGGGAGATCAGGTGGGGGCCGATGTGACGTCCAGGAGGGGGAGAGCTAAAGCGGGATGCGGCAGTGGGCGTGGGAGGAGAGGATCATGCAAGCATAGAATCGTCGGATGCGGAGCTCCGTGAAGCCAAAGGACTGTGCTCACCCGGGTCTGCACACCCAGCTCCCAGGGTCACGGTACAGGGTGTCTGTCCCACCCGCTGAACAGAAAGCCCTCCCTCCCACGGGGAAGAGCCGCTGGGCCTCACCTCCGGCAGCAGTCAGGTGGCCGTTGAGGGCAATGTTCCGCTGGCACATGGCCAAGAGATCTGCACCGACATCTGGAACGACAGAAGGGCACGCCGTGAAACCCCAGCCACCACCGCACCCTCATCTCCAGGGTCGACAGCCTGATTGCAGAGAGGTGCAAAATGGAAAGTCAAGTTTCTCCTGTGTGTTTACTGCCAACACGAACTACGTTCACTTTAAGGCCCTTTGTAACCATCTATCCCTTTAGTAAGAAATGATGGGGCTGGTGGGGATGGACTGTGCAGTCAGAGGGAAGGGGTGAGTGCTCCTGTTTTGAGTGTGTACGAAAGAAATAGGCGTGGGTTTTCGCATGTGATTCACTGAGACACAGGGCAGGTTCCTACATGCTGGGGGTGTGCTCTCGGGCATGCTGTTGTGGACACCCGTTTCTCCTGAGCTGCCCGGTGCTCTGATGTGGTGGGGCTTCCCTTTCTTTGTGCAGAACCAATCCTTAGTACTATGCATCCTTGAAGGGGCATGGGGTGCAGGGCTGTGGGTATTTTACCAAAACTTGATTTTCACTTAGGAGAGTGTACGCTTAAAAGGCACAGAAAGCTGTGTGAGTGACATCTGCCCAGCTCACTATGGCTGTGGATGCCCCGACCCCGTCCCATCACCCACTGAAGACTCTCCATTCCAGGGAACATGCAGAGCCTGGGACACACCTATCCCTTTCCCGGGGCCACTGGGTAGACAGAACATTGATGGTGTGTGCCGGACAGCACACAACCAGTTTAGCAGCTTGTAAGGCTTTATGGGAGCTTTTGTTCAAATAGATCTTCTGTGGGATTCTAACATATAAAACAGGTAAGAGAGAGCAGCTTTGGCTGAGTGGCAGTGGGAGATCAGAGCCCTGGGGCTGCCCCCCAATTATCCCTTTGCTGGCCCGAGGGAGGGCACAGAACTCTGCTCCATGAAAACCAGTCTGAACCCTGGGTGCACCCCCCCACCCCCACACCTGCCATATGACAGTGGCCGTGTGTATGACCTGGGGCCAGCGCTTGACCTTACTCTTAGTCTGCCCATCTGGATGAAGGATGGTGACAGGGTCCCTGGCTCCTGCCCAGGGTCACTGTGAAGTCATAGGCAGGCGCTGAAGCCCGTGAAAGGCTTTGCCAACTAGAAGGTGCCGTGCAGATGCAAGCCCCCTTCTTTGTGCCAGGAAACCCCCTCTTAAGGATAAGACAACTTGAGTATATGCTGCTGTTGGGCACCAGGCACAGGCAAAGCTCTTGGGTGGTGCATGATGGCTCGCCTCTGGGAAGGGCTCGCTGACAAACAGGCGCCCTGGCATGGAGCGGAACTGGGGGATGCCCCGCACACGCCCAGCCAGTGGCCAACGCAAAGTATCTGGAAAGTGTGCCAGCATCAGGGGGATCCCTAATTTCCCTTTCCTGTCTCAGAAGCAACAAAATGGGTGCTGTGGGGACAGGAACTAGGGATCAACAAGATGCAAAGCAGAGCAGCAGATGTCCCCTTTCTGCAGACACTGAGGATTCAAAGTGCAGTGACACTCCCCTGATGAGATCCTACCCTCTTATGAACTGGTACATGCTTTCAGAAAAAGCGTGTGGGCTAGAGTGGGTGTAGTTGAGAGCACCGCACTCTTGGAAAATTCCGGGTGTCACCACTGAACTGCGGGTACGTGACATGCCATCACTGCTGTGGCGGTGGGGAGTGGGGGATTCTACGGCACTTTCTGTCACATTTCAGCAGCTTCTATGTGAGTCTAACGCTACTTCAAACAAAAACTGAGAAAGAAATCACTTGGCAATATGCATCAAAAGCTTAAAAAAGGGGCGCCTGGGTGGCTCAGTCGTTGGGCATCTGCCTTCAACTCGGGTCATGGTCCTAGGGTCCTGGGATCGAGCCCCGCGTCGGGCTCCTTGCTCAGTGGGAGGCCTGCTTCTCCCTCTCCCACTCTCCCTGCTTGTGTTCCCTCTCTCACTGTCTCTCTGTCAAATAAATAAATAAAATCTTAAAAAAAAAAAAGTTTAAAAAGGGTCAGACCTGTTTCTAGGAACCTAATCGCAGGATCAGCAGACAATGGTGAACAGAGGTGTTCACTGCAGGGCAACTGAGAAAACTGCAAATAGAAAAACAAAAACACCAAAACACATGGGAACAACCAAAATGTCCAGACACAGAGGGTGCAGAAAACCAGTGGAAAAGTGTGGATAAGTCAACAGCAGCCGAAGTTCCATCTCTGGCTGTTCTGCTTCACTTCCTGACAGTCAAGCAGGCCCTGTGAGGCGACTACTTCCCCTTAGCCTGCGATGGCGGGCCTACCTGTACAGTAAACGGTACGCGCCACGGTGGCTGCGATGATGCTGGCCAGCCCCGTGCCCGCCCCGAGCTCCAGCACGGTGCGTCCCTGGAAGAGGTCCCGTTGGAACAGGATGTAGTCGGCCAGGAGCAGGGCACCCCGCCACACCTGGGGGAGAGACGGACAAGGAATGACAACTGATGTGAGGCTCCAGGGAGACCCTTTGGGGCCATAGGAAGTGGACAGGACCTACCCACCTGCTTGCCAACATCCTCCAGGGGGGTGGCCATGGTGTGCTCTGGACAGGATGGAAACCAAGAGAAAGGGCCATGAAAATGGGGACGGACAGAACACAGACAGACGAGGTGCATGGTATTCCGCAAACACGGCCGGATGGGTGCTAGAGTTGAGTGTTCTCCAGAGCGGCAGAGACACGGGTCGTGAGATAGTCGGGAGGGGCTGTGTGAACGTCACTCACATAACTGGGTGTCTCCACCCCTCAGCCTAGAGATGAGGGTCACTGCAGGTCCTGGACCAGCCCGGTCACCACCCACCCCCAGCCCCGACTTCACTTTACTGTGCTCGGTAACTGCGCACTAGTCACAGCGTATTGATGTCGCCTGGGCCGGCTCTATGCTGACAACAGTCACGGTGCATTCTGCGTGTTTCTTACACTTAGAACCACAACAGACGTCAACAAAGTCAGTTTGAGTATATATCCTATTTCAGATGAACTATGGGAAGGTGTATTCTCAAGCACAAAATGTATCAGGATAAAATCTGGCGGTGGTATGGAGGACGGGGGAGAGAACAGAAATAGGAGACCAAAGGGAAAAAGGAACGTGGCAAACATCTCTGCTGGTAACGAACTGGCTGGCGCGTTCTGAAGCAGGAAGAGGATGGCTGTCAAGTTAAAACACGCACAACACATGCGCAGTGCGGGGGGGCTCCACGTGCACGTCAGACTTGCCCACATCGGACTACATGCTTACGACGGAACAGGAGAAGGGACTGAGAGACCGAGGCAGGGCAGAGACCCACAGGGTCGGAAGCAGCCTCCACAAGGCTCTGCCCTACGTGGTGAGGGGGGCAGCCCGCATGCCCCTGGTGTTTGGTCCCTCCATGAGGGATCTGACATCACGGCCCTGAGATCAGGACCTGAGCTGAGATCAAGAGTCAGGGACTCAACTGACTGAGCCAGCTACGTGTCCCTCCCTTCCGGGTACTTTTTTTTTTTTTTTAAAGATTTTATTTATTTATTCGACAGACAGAGATCACAAAAAGGCAGAGGCAGGCAGAGAGAGAGAGGAGAAAGCAGGCTCCCTGAGGAACAGAGAGCCCGATATGGGGCTCGATCCCAGGACCCTGGGATCATGACCTGAGCCGAAGGCAGAGGCTTTAACCCACTGAGCCACCCAGGCGCCCCCTCTGGGTCCTTTTTAATTGGTTTCTCAGATGGGCCCATAACTGGAAAACAATGACCTGGTCTGTAGGTCAGAGGAAAACAATGGTCAGGAGACTTACATATGCTCTGTACGAGGCCCCGTACAGGCACATACTGGGCATTACTTATTAAATGATCACCAAAGGGCAGTATCCTGGGCCCCAGTTTATAGGTGCAAACACAGTCTCTGGGTGGGCAAGACACTTGTCAAAGGTCACCTTGCTCCTGAAGGGTTGAGGTGGGTCAAAGCCCAGCTCTGCAGGGCACCAGAGTCCAAGACCTGGTCCCCTCCCAGATGGAAGCATACAGCTGGGGATGGAACACCGAGGGGTTATCCCTGCAGCTCAAGCATTTAATCGCCTTGCCACCCAGCTCCCTCCAGGGTGGGTAGGACTGACGGCATGCTGAAAGGAAGGGCCTTACAATGAGGTCTGCGAGATGGGCAAGTCGGAAACCTGACCATACACGGGACCTCTGCTGTGGGACTTTTGTTTGCAGCCTGCAGGATACTTTCCCAGGATGTTAAACACCCACACACCAGAGGCTGAACCCTCTGTACGGAATAACCGAGTCTGCCACTCCTCTCGCAGGAAGGCCAATTAAGTGAAGGCTGAGAGTTAAATGAGCCATCACAGGCCCCCCAGGCCCCCCCTGTCCCCCGGGACAGAACTTCCCAACATGACATAAAAACACAGGCTGTGGTGGGGCGCCTGGGTGGCTCAGTTGGTTAAGCGTCTGCCTTTGGCTCAGGTCATGATCTCAGGGTCCTGGAATCAAGTCCTACATCGGGCTCCCTGCTCAGTGGGGTCTGCTTCTCCTTCTCCCTCTGCCTGCTATTCCACCTGCTGTGCTCTCTTTCTCTGTCAAGTAAATAATAAAATATTAAAAATGAACAAACAAGAAAAAAACCCCGAAAAGAACATGGGCTCTGAAATCAGACAGACCTGGACGCAAACTGTCACTCTGCCACTAACTGGCTGTGTGACCTGGGGCAAGTTCCTCAACCTCTCTGGTCTCTGTTCCCACCTCTGTGAAACGGGAAGGCTCCTCCCTGGAAAGGCTATGAGGAATAGAGGTAATCCATGGAAAACAAGGAGTAGCGTTCTGGTGTGAATTCTACATCACCCTTAATGGAATGGACTAGAACACAGCCTGCTTGGCTCCGAGCAGGCACTCACTAACTACTTCTTGCACGGACTTCTGGATGGATGAGAGTGCTGGTGTTTTCCAGAGTGCCCTAAGTGACCCCGTGTCCCCGACCCATACCAGTGTCCAGGCTTATGGGGGCCTCAGACGCAACGATCAGACTCAACATAGAGCGCTTCCCCCCCAGATGAGCAGTGCTGGGGAGGCAAGAGTCCTGGCTTTGGAGATGGACACGGATTCAGAATCTTCTTCACTGTCCCACAGCTACGTGGCGTCGGGCTTGTGGCTTGCTATCTGTATACACCTCCTGAGTCCCAGAGGAGGGCTGTAAAGGCTTCTTTACATGAACTGAGGTAGGTCAAACGTCTAAACATGACAGGTGCTTAACATCACTGGCCCACTTCCTGCCCCAGCTTCCCACCACTACTGGCATTTCTAATGTGCCCGCTTCCAGAATCTGAAATCCTGGTGTCACCACACCCCTCTGCCCTGCCCCTGTGCCTGGTGGTAGACACTTGCTGCTGCTTCTGCATACCCGCTGGAACTCGCTCCCGCCCCACTTCTGCCACATCCCCATCTCCCCTTCCCAGCCATCTTCTAGCTCCCGGTCTTTCTGACTGGCCTGCAGGCCACCTCCAGATCGATTCTGGACTACCTCCTTCTCTCCCTGCCATGCTCTGGCTCCAGAATCTTCCACGGCACCCTGCTGCTGAGTCTTCCAGCAACTCTACCCTGACCCAACGCTCCAGCATGCTGAGTTGAATCAAAACGTTGGTGTGGGAGGTGGTGGCAGCAGGGCTCCCCAGGGGAGGCAACAGTGAAGCTGGGATATGTACAACTAGGAACGTGTTAAGAAACATGAGGCTGGGAGCAGGGAGTACCTGATTGGCTCAGTCAGTTAGGCATCCAACTCTTGATCTCAGCTCAGGTCCTGATCTAAGGTCATGGGTTCAAGCCCCACACTGGGCTCCGTGATGGGCATGGAAGGAAGGAAGGAAGGAAGGAAAAGGAAAGAGAAGAAAATGGAAGGAAAAAGGAAACTGAAGAAAGAAAGGAAGGTAGGCAGGTAGGGAGGGAGAAGAGGCTGGGGGCAGGCCCTCCAGGAAGCAAGTAGAACACAGCAGAGGCCCACAGGTGAGAAAGCGCATGGAGGGGTGAGCACTGAGCAGAGCCATGTCAGGCAGGGCCCTGTGAGCGAGGCCCAGTTGCCTGGACTGTATCCTGAGAACAATGGAGAGCAGGAGAGGGACCTGTGTGTCCCAGACAGCTTCCCCTGCTGGCAGTGGCGCTACCTGCGCTCAGTTTCAGTGTCGCTGGTTCTGGTAACTCGTCTGGTTCCAGTACACCCTGGCCCGGGCCTGCACACAGAGCCCATGAGCAAACGCCCTGGGCCCTGATCCACACTACAGTGCCGCACTGGTGGCAGACGAGCCGACCTGGACTCACCTATTCTGATGACATCCTGGGGGCTGCTCTCTCGTGCTTCGTCTGCCAGGGGGTCATCTTCCTCCTGTGCTAGAATCGTGGGATGTACCTTGTCTCTTGGAGGCTCTGCTGGCTCGGAGTCCGAAGCTGCCCGCGGTCTCCTCTCGACGTCCAAATCCCCGTCCTCGTCAAGCCGAGCTCCCACCCCCTCCTGGCTGGTGGTGTCACTACTGCAGTCACTGCCCAGAGGGGGTCTGGTGCTGCCTGGCCCAGAGGGTGGTGTCTGCTCTGCAGGACCCATGCCATGATGGCCACCCTCAGCCCCGGAGTCTGCCTGAGAGTCTCGGTTCCACAGAAGCTTGAACTGGGACAGGAAAACTGGAAGGCAAGACAAACACAAAAGGAGAATTATCTCCAAGCTGTCTCCTCCTTGCAGAAAATCTGATTCCCACCCGGACAGAGTTTCAAAGTCTGGTGGAGACCTCCTGGTGGAGGCCTAGTAATGGCCACAGAAAAGGCCCATTTGGCTCAGCCAAGAAGCTGGGGCCACGGACAGCAGCTACCATCTGATGAGCATCTATAGTGAAGGTCCTTGGCCCTCATCATCTTAGTCCTCCCTGCTGCTGTGAAGATAGTAGTGCCAGCTACTCTTTACAAACGTGGAAACTGAGGCTTCGGGAAGTTAAGGGAGCCGACAAGGCCACACAGCTTTTCACATAGCTGAGGCAAAACCCAAACCCAGTTCACCCAACTCCTAAACTTCTGCACTTTGCACTACACTGTTCCACCTCCTAAGGGCTAGAAAAAAGGACAAGGACACCGAGCGGCCTTCCCCATCCGGTGACTAGAACGTCACCGAGACGAGTTTCAGTAAGAGTGTGTGTTCCAGGGAGGTGGGCTGGAGGTAGGGGTGCAAGGGATCGAGAGGACAGTCCTGGGCTGCAGTCCTCTATCTCCCCAGGATACCTAACCCCAGGCCAGCCACTGATCTGTTCTGGATCTCTGGCTCCTGAATTTAGGGTCCAAACTAGGACCCAAGGGAAAGGGGAGTATTAATCACACCACAACAAGCTAATACAGGGTGATCAAAGCTGGGGAGGGTGGCCAGGGAGGACCTGTGTGAGGTGACGTTTGGAGTCAGGGCTGGGAGGGAAGAACCTTCTAGGTTAAATAGCAGCAAGGACAAAGGCACTGAGAGAAGTGCGTGCAGTATATGGATAGAAAGGAGCAGAGAAAGGTTAAATGTGAACACACAGGCAAGGCCTGTGTTGGGCTGGGCCTCACAGGCTGGGGTGAAGAGTCTGATTTTATTCTAAGAGCCAGGGGGAGCCACTGGAGGGCCTAAATCAGGGTGCTGATGTGATCTGGATTTTCAAAAGATCCCCTTGGCTGCTGTGGAGATGAAAAGGCAGAGGGTGTGCAGAGAAAAGCCAGAGAGCCCCGGTGGGAGGAGCTGGAGGCCCCCAGCCTAGTGACAAAGGGGGCTGAACTGGGGTGGGGCAATGGAAGCTTGAACCCTGTCTCCTGAACGGAACATGGGCTTCCTGAGGGCAGGGTTTGGCTCATTCCCTTCTACATTTCCAGCATCAGGTCCTGCCCACCCACCCCCCAATCTTGCACAAAGTAGGTGCTCAGGAAAGCACAGGACTTCACTCAATGCAACAAGGGTACTTAGGAAGTGGTGTGAGGGTAACAGCTGAACAATGCAATCTACCTAGTCTTTTACCCAAAAAGAGGAATATGAGAAAGCAGAAAACAAAATGAGATCCACGGGGTGCTGGACCCCTCTGCACGTGTCCTGGACCTTACCAGGCTGTCCCATGCCATTCAGCCGCACCATGAGGTGCCTGTGGTTCGGAGTGTAGAGATGGACATCTGAGAGCACAGTGTCACTTTTGAAGGTGACCTCGTCCATGGCAGGGGTGGGGGCCAGCTACCATGGCCGGGATCTACATGAATCATGGGACAGCAGCACCTGGAAGGCAAGATCAAGTCCTCAGGACAGCTGATCCCAAAGGGGATCAAGTGTAAACACTCCTCAGCCTGGTGGTACACAGTTTTGCATCACCCCAGGAGAATATGCTCCCCTTTTTCAATTCTCTTTTATTTTTCCTAAAGGAGAAAGTCTCAGGGCCTTTGCAAGGGAAAAGAATCCCGCTAGAATTGTGTTATTTTGTTTGCAGCGTGTTCATTTTCACAGGAATCTTTTATTTATGGCCAACGATCTGAATTTCCATTTATACTGATTTATACTGATAAAGGAAAGTTTTCCTTTCCTTTCAATTTTTTCCAACTTTTTTTATCGTGAAAATATTCAAACAGACAAGAAAGTTGAAGGTATAGCACAATATACAGCCATATACCCACTGCTTAGATCCAGTGATGAACGCCTTTTCATATGGGGTCGAGTGATCTGTCTACCTGGGTTTTTGTCCCCCTGAACTGAAAGTAAATTCTAGACATCACGTTTTATCTCAAATTCCTCTACAGTGTCTTTCTCTCTCTCTCTTTTTTTTTTTTAAATTTATTTGACAGAGACAGAGAGATCACAAATAGTCAGAGAGGCAGGCAGAGAAAGAGGAGGAAGCAGGCCCCCTGCTGAGCAGAGAGCCCGATGCGGGGCTCCATCCCATGACCCTGAGATCATGACCTGAGCTGAAGGCAGAGGCTTTAACCCACGGAGCCACCCAGTTGCCCCCTCTACAGTGTCTCTTTTGAGACATGCTGTCCCATAACCATAAGCCCATTAGCAGATCTAAGACCATTTACGATTCCCTTGCACCATTTAAAACCTCATCGCTATCCATAGCCAATTTTCTCCATTTCTCATGCAAATATCCTTTATTGCTGGTTTTTCCTAAAACAGTATCCAACCACAATTCACACTTTGCATTTAGGGACTTCCCCTTCAGTTTTTTTTAATTCTAGAAGTTGACTCTATGGCCCAAATTTGCTGCTTGAAAACATTCTTTTGAAATTAAAAGGGGAGGGGAGTAGTATCAAAGGAAAAGCAACCAAGGCAATCACCATACAGGTGATGTACAGATGCGGAAAATTATTCGGGCAACACAGCAATAACCCAAGTGTGGAAAACCACACCTGAGGCAAAAGAGTCAAAACAGGAAGACTCTCTCTCCAACCAAATGTTCTGCCTCATCAGAAAGCATCAAAGTAGGTACTTGGGAAAGCACAAGACCTCACTCAATGCAGCAACTTGCAGAGTCATGGGCTGGGATGCTGGGCGGGGCAGGTGTAAACCCCAGGCTCCCACTTTGTGGCTACGTGACTTGGGGGAAATCACTTCACCTCTCTGGGCCTGTTCCTTCAGCTATATTCTCACCTTGTAGGGTTCCAGGGTTGCAAAGAACTGAGCAGAGACCATGGTCCACAGCAGTTGTTAATTCCTTGTGTTGGGGCTGGTTTTAGACATTCGGCCCAAACCTGCCCATAAACCCTGACCTCCTACAGGAGCTGTTCCTACCTGGGTAGGTGTGTGCACTAGCTGTATGTCCTAGGCCTGTCATGAAACCTCTCGGGCGTCTAGTTCTTCAGCTGGAAAATGGGATCATCATAACCCAGGCTGTCCTCATAGTCTGAGCACACATCACTGGAGTTCCTACATTTAAAGACTTGCCACGGGGAAGCCAAAGTTGTATCTACACAAAAAATTTTTGTGAAAAGCTGGCCCCTTGTTAAATTAGTTTCCAGGCTGGCTTTCCCACCTGATGCTAGAAGCCAGCATAAAGCCAGTGGGTTGTGAAGTGAGGCTGTGAACCTAGTAAAATGATGTAGGATTTCACGGCGCCGGTGAAAGTGACAGAGGAGAAATGCTCCATCCTCACTCAGGCAAAAGCCCTCAATCAGCGAAGACTGGAAAATTAGGCTGCATCCAAAAAGGAGACTAAATGTCTCAAAGTTAGATGTGGCTCTCCCAGGACTGCAAGATGTCCTGGGGGAAAATTGAGAACTTCTTACATATAGTTTTGGAAAAAAAAAAAAAAAAATCCTCTCTGATGACACTATGAACATCAAACATGAACCAAAGGATGCTGTTTCTTGCTATAGGGCAATTTTGTTGGAAAAACGACATCCCACAGATTAGCCTAATAGTATAATTGCACACCAATTTTTTTCTTAAGTATAGACAAAAACAAAACTCAAATTCTTCATTTCTAGTTGAATTTTCAGTTTTAAAATTCAAACTACCCAGATTTCCTGGAAATGTACCCTACAACTGAGTACCAGGAATTGGAATCCCTTTAGAGGGTTTCTCCCAGCATCAGGCTATCTGGGAAGAGAGGTGTCTTGTACCTACCTCCCTGCCTGCGTGAGGATTAAATGAGACCATGATCGGTTTTAGGGTTCAGGGCATAGTAAGTGGATAACAAATAACAACAGTGAATACCGATCATTGTAGCAATAATAATTATTATTGAAGAGTGTTTATTGAAGATGGAAAAAGGCAACAGTTTTCTACTCAGGAATAGCTGACTCAGAGTCTCTGTCCGGGAATGCTACAACTGGATGCACTTCAGTGCCGTCTAGAGGAAGAAAAGAACACCCAGACTGCTGATGGGACCCCCTCGGACCTCCCTGGGGCTGCAGGTTCATCCTGCAGTAGCTTGGCTCTCTAAAGCCGTGGGGGCCAGACTCAGACGCTCTCAGCCTTTCTCCCCTAGGGTCCGCCCAAAAGCAGTTTGCTGGGATCTGAGGACTGAAATACGTCCCCACCTCCCAGGCTTTCCCTCCGCCAGATGCCATTCAACTCACTCACTCAACCATGGAGATTTGGGTGAAGTTCTATGACAGTACGTGTCCAGGCGCGGGACAATGCAGGGCAGGGCGTGAAGACTGGGAAGCTGGAGGGACCGCGGTCCAGGGCGGCTGCAGCGGCGCGCAGACTTGGGAGTCAGGGGCTCCAGGGACCTCCTCCCCTCCCGGGACTCCTTTTTGTCTTGCCGCCTCCCTGAACGCCTCTCAAAAGGCAGTCACAGTTCGGCATCGCCCTCCCTTCTTAATCCGGAACCGAGG
Organism: Lutra lutra; assembly: GCF_902655055.1. NCBI lineage: Eukaryota > Metazoa > Chordata > Mammalia > Carnivora > Mustelidae > Lutra > Lutra lutra. Next base: position 6,991,389 of record NC_062295.1, on the reverse strand, counting down.
GGGCTGCTTGGACCCCGGACAGAAACCCACCCGACAACAGGGCTCCTTCTCCCACCACCATTGCTCGGCAAGGGACACTGAAGCCCAGTGGGGACTCGGCCTTCAGGTCGGTGGGGGCCCTGTTTCAAGGTTAGGGTCCCTGCCAGGAAGCTCCCTGCAATCTCCCCATCCCGCCGTCTCTCCCGAGAGCTTACCTGTCACGGGCTGCAGAAGGACGTCCGACGGAATCCTACAGGGGGCCGGCTCAGGCGGCCGCCATAGTAGGCGGCCTGCGCAGGCGCGGCCACACCCCTCCGCGCGCGCCCGCCGTCTCCGCGCCGTGGCCACGCCCACCCGCCGGAGCTGCCCGGGTGGCGGCGTCCGCGGTGCACTTCCGTGGCTAGAAGCTGTGGGACTTCGTTCCTCGCACTTTGTTTCTTTCGCCATTCACGAGCCTGACACAGACCTGCCTTGTTGGGGCCACGAGGGTCCTTCCGTAAGTTATGGCCCAACGGCAGTCCTACTTTGTGGTCACCTCTTCCGGGAGACTTCCTTGAGTCCCCGTTCTCCAGCTCATGTAGACCCGTGTCTGGGCTCTCCTCGTTCAGAGCACCTGTGACTCCGGTTGTGAGACCTGCTTACCTGCCTCCATCACTGGGGTCTGAGTGCATGGCGAGAGAGGAAGCTGCTGGTTCGCATCTGCAACCCACGCTGGACTTACCCAGTCCAAAACGGGACATAGATTAATGCTTGTAAAGCAGTTAGCATCAGCAGCTCAACTTAGAAGTTTTATATATATAAATTTTTTTGAGAAGCTTTTTATTTTTGTGAATTTATTTGTATTTTTTTTCACCGTTATAAATGTCCTCTTTAATCCCCAGCCCCGCCCAACCCCCCAACAATTTGTTCTCTATAGTTAAGAGTCTGTTTCTTGGTTTCCCTCTCTCTCTTTCTCTCTTTCCTTTGCTCATTTGTTTCGTTTCTTAAATGCTACGTATGAGCGAGATCATATGATATCTCTTTCTGTGACTGATTTATTTCACGCAGCATCGTACTCCTTAGCTCATTCCATGTCATTGCAAATGGCAACTTCATTCTTTTTGATGGGTGAATAGTATTCCGTCTTCTATTATCCATTCGTCAGTCGGTGGACACTTGGGCTGCTTCAGTATCTTGGCTATTGTAAATAGCAGTAATAAATGCTGCTGTAACAAAGGGTGCATGTATCCCTTTGAAATAATGCTCTTGTATTCCGTGGGTAAATACCCAGGAGTGGCAGTGCTGGATCATAGGGTAGTTCTATTTAATTTTTTGAGGAATCTCCATACCGTTGTCCAGAGTGGCTGCACCAGATTGGATTCCCACCAACAGTGCATGAGGGTTCCCCTTTCTCGGCATCCTCGCCAATACCTGTTGCTTCTTGGGTTGTTGATTGTAGCCATTCTGACAGGTGTGAGGTGGTATCTCATTGTGGTTTTGATTTGTAGTTCCCTGATTGCCGGACGACATTGAGCATCTTTTCACGTGTCTGTCGGCCATCTGAATGTCTTCTTTGGGAAAATGTTTATGTCTTCTGCCCATTTTTTACTCAGATTATTTTTTGGGGGGGAGGTGTTGAATTGTATAAGTTCTTTAGATGTTTTGGATGCTAACCCCTTATCAGATAATCATTTGCAGACATGTTCTCCCATTCCATAGACTGCCTTTTAGTTTTGTTGATTGCTTCCTTTGCTGTGCAGAAACTATTTATTTTGATGTAGTTCCAATGGTTTATTTTTGCTTTTGTTTCCCTTTCCTCGGGAGACATATCTAGAAAGAAGTGGCTACGGTTGATGTCAAGGAAGTTACTGCCTGTGTTTTCCTATAGGATTTTATGATTTCGGATCTCACATAATAGGTCTTTAATCCATTTTGAATTTATGTCAGTGCATGGTGTAAGAAAGTGGTCCAGTTTCATTCTTTTGCACGTGGCTGACCAGTTTTCTCAACACCATTTGTTAAAGAGATTGCCTTTTCCCCATTGGATAGTTCCTGCTTTGTCAAAGATTAATGGACTTTGTAAGCTATTACTGTTGCCTTCAGTAGTTCATTCACATAGTGAATACCGCCAGTGTGCTGCGGGTGGCGGGGGGACCCCACATGCAGACTGTCTGGTCAGCAGCCCTGGCGAATCTGTTCTTCATCCTTCTCGCCCTGCAAATGTGAGCCATGAAACTCTTACTAATGTCCTAGGTTGTCACAACCGGTTGGCTTAAATCAACAAGAATTTATTCTCCCATAGTCCTGGAGGCCAGAAGTGCGAAACCAAGTGTCATGGGCGGTGTACTCTCCAAAGGTTTGAGAGAAGGATCCTCTGTATCAGTCAGTTCAGGCTGCTGTCACACAATGCCATAGACTTTGTAGCTTAAACAACAAACATTGATTTCAATCTCCTCATGGTTTAGGGGGCTGGGAAGTCCAAGACCGAGGTGCCAGCATGGCCAGGTTCTGGCGAAATCTTTCCCATGGGGTTGCAGACAGCACCTTCTCTCAGTCATCAGCTGGCTGCTGCCTCATGTGCATCAGGGGACAGAGGGAGCAAGCTCTCTCGTGCCCCTTCTTAGAAGGACACGAATCTTCTTCCACGGTCAGGTTCCACCCTTATGACCCCACTGAACCTTACTAACTTCCCTAGAGGCTCTATTTTTCAAGTGTACTCTCGCTTGGAACTTCAATATATGAATTTTGGGGGGGACACAAACATTCAGTCCATACCACTCTGTTGCCTGTCTCCTAGCTTCTGGTGGCTCTCGGCTGTCATCGCCTTATAGATGCATCACTCCAGTTTTTCTGCCACTGTGTATGTATGTGTCTAAATGGCCTTTTGATAAGAGTACTAGTTATTGGATTAGGACTCACCTAATCCATGACCTCATCTTCACCTTATTATATATGCAAAGACCCTATATCCAAATAAGGTTATGTTCAGGTACAGGGTTAGGACTCGAATGTGTCTTTTGGGAAGACACAGTTCAACCCACAATAGAAACTATCTTGGAAGGGGATGCCCCCCACCCCAGTCCTCTGGGCTAAGGCTCCCAGAACAGAAACAAGCTCACCCCCCGCCCCCGTGCCCTACCTGAATTCCTGACCCACAGAATCCATGAACATAAGAAAAGTGTTATTGTTTATGCCACTAAATTTTGGGGTGGTTTGCAACACAACAGGAGCTTAACAGAAGAAGGGGTGTGGAGCCTGCCCGTCTTTGCGGGGCTCTGCAGGTGTCAGGGAGACGTCCCTCCCCATTCCATGGCTCAGTTATTTATAAGTCACTCTGCAGGCCTCTTCTTATTCAGGTCTTCCTTCACCCACAGGACCACCCCTGAGGTTCAGAGAGGTGAAGTGCTTTACCAGGAGTCACCCAGCGGAGCTGGCATGCAGACTCATCTCCCAGATATCCGAGCGGGTCTGCTGGATGAACCCTCTGCAAAAGGCCCTTTCCTGCACGTCTCTTGCCATGAGCGGCTCTCCCTGGGCTTGGTGACCCAAGGGTTACGGAGCTAGCTCACACATGCCGGCGTGTACATCACCCCCGCCATCTGGGCTAATGACAAATCATGTATGCAGCAAAGGAAGGCGGACACACTGCCAGAGGTGTGATAAGAAAGCAGCTTGCAAGATATCGCTGTCAGGTGATTATTACTGGCTTGGGTGTTCAGAGCAGCCCCCTTCCCAAAGGTCGTGTGTTTACCAAATGTTTGCTCTGTTTTCCCAGTCAGCTCTAGGGGATTTTGTCCTCCTGAGGGAGAGCTCTTCCCCTCGGATTGCTGGGAGCGGGTGATTATCATTCTGCCCCCTGCCTCCTGCAAGCTTCTAACAGCATCTGCTACAAATGCACAGCAGTCACCTGCCTCTCTGGTTCCCGGTTCCCAGCGGAGAGGCACCAAACTGACCTTCCGGTTTGCCAGCGCTGGGTTCAAATCCACAGCAGGGCCACTGACGAGTCCTTTCCACTCAGTCACTGAATTGTGGGGAACGTTCCATGTGCTAGGTGGTCGGGCGAGTTACTTCCCTGGAACTTAATGTTCTAATTCCTTGATTATTGACAATCATACCTATCTTGAAGCGTCACTTTGAGAATGAGTAAAAGAGAGTACAAGGAAGATTCCAGGTTGGACTCTGCCCCCTCCTGGGGGGTGATCTGACAGCCTCTGTTGCATTTTTTTTTTTTTAAGATTTTATTTATTTATTTGACAGAGAAAGAGAGAGATCACAAGTAGGCAGAGAGGCAGGCAGAGAGAAAGGAGGAAGCAGGCTCCCTGCTGAGCAGAGAGCCCAGTGCAGGGCTCCATCCCAGGACCTTGGGATCATGACCTGAGCTGAAGGCAGAGGCTTAACCCACTGAGCCACCCAGGTGCCCCCCTCTGTTGCATTTTAAAGACCATACTAATTTCACTAATTTTACCAAGTCACCTTGTTAGATTAAAAAAAAAAAATAAACAAGTCACAGGGCCATACAAACCTTATAAATCTTATGTATGTAAGAGAAAATGCTCACAGAATATTACATTTCCCCCCCCCAGGATATACCCAGCTTATGTAAATGCACAGAAAGAAGTCTGCAAAGACGTCTTCAAACTGAAGTAGCAGATTCTTCTGCGGGGAAGGTAGGATGGGGACTGATGTGGGTTTCTGGCCTCCAGAATTCTGTGAAGGAAATCTCCGTGTTTATGAGCCACTCTGCCTTTGGTGTGGTGGCATCGCGGCTGGAACGAGCGAGGCTCTACAAGGGGCGCCACCATTTTCTTCCAGAACATGTTCGTCACTCTGTAAATAAAGTTCAAACCCACAAGCGTTCATTTCCAGTTGCTGCCCTCTCCCCTAGCAACACCTTTTCTGCTTTCTGACTACGGATTTCGCATAAATGGAATCCTACAATTTGCACTGTTTTGTGTTTGGCTTCTTTAACTGAGCATTTATTTTCAAAGCTAATCCTTGTTGTAGCAGGTGTCATTACTTCATTCCTCTTTAAGGGCAAAATGATATTTCATCGTGTGGCTAGACCCCGTTTTATTTGTGCATCCGTTGGTGGATAGGCACTTGTTTTTTTCTACTTTTTTTTTTTTTGGGCTATTATGAATAAGGGTGCTATGAATACGCATGGAAGGTTTTTATAAGGATATAAGTTTTCCTTTCTCTTGGCTGCATACCATGGAGTGGAGTTGCTGGATCGTAGGGTAATGCTATATTTAACCTTTTGAGAGCCAGCCAGCCTGTTTTCCGAAGTAGCTGCACCATTTTACATTCCCTACAGCTGGGTGTGAAGGCTTTAGTTCCCTGGAGTTTCATCTTGTTGGGGAATTCTTGGAACCAGTGTAGAATGTGTGCTTCTGAGTTGTCACACCCAAGGGGCGAGGCCACCAGGGTATTTGTACACCAAATCCTACAGTCATTGGTTAGGGCTGCTAATTCCTTGGCTTTTCTGGTCAGCTGAGCGTGAGCAGAGTGACTACAGTGAAAAGGGCCTGGGGCCGCCTGTCAGAAGTCAGGCCCTCGGGCACAAAAATGGTCCAGAGGAGGGGCTATGGGGCTGTATCTATAGTCTATAGCGCCTGCTACTGTCGTTTTTGAGAATTGTTTTAAGATTGAGGCCCCCCCCCCCCGCCCCGCCGCCGCCTCCACCCCCGTCCCCGGCCCCAGGGCACCTGGGTTAAAGCCTCTGCCTTCGGTTCAGGTCATGATCCTGGGGTTCTGGGATCAAGCCCCGCGTCAGGGTCCTTGCCTGCTTCTCACTCTCCCACTCCCCCTGCTTGTCTTGCCTCTCTTGCTGTATCTCTCTGTTAAATAAATAAAGAGATAATCTTTAAAAAATTGGCACAATTTGGGGTCTGTAGTGGGCTGAATAGTATTCTCCAAAAATCCATGCCCGCCTCGAACCTTATGTGACCTTATTGGGAAACAGAGTCTTCATAGATGTCATTAGTTCAGGATTCTGCGATGAAATCACCCACCATCCTAGAAATGTCCTTACAGAAAGAGGAAGGCATGTAGAGAGAAGAATGCCCCATGAAGACAGAGGCAGAGATCGGAGTGATGTGTCTACAAGCCGGGGAATGACCAAGACTGCTGGGACCCCAGAAGCCAGGAGAGAGTCAGGGAGCATTCTCTCCCCCAGAACCTCCTGCAGAACCCAGCCCCGTGGATGTAAGTGGCATGAGAGCAGGACCTTACCTCTCCTGGTCATCCTTATGGTGCTGTGCACCTGCGTTTGCAGAATGAACGAGAGACTGGAGACCCCAGGAGCATGGCAGGAGGTGCTGTTGCCCAGGATATCACTGGGAACACCCCATTTCAGAGGCTGGCCACTGACACCCCAGCCACTCCCTGTGTGTGGTCAACAGAAGAGGTCTTAGCAATCCGCTTAGACCTGGAGCAAAATGTTCTCTTTTGAGATGAGCTTATGAAGTTGCCCTGTTCTTTCCTGCATCTGGAGAGTAATGAGTATTTCCAATTGTCACGAGTCTGCTCTGTTTTTCTTCTTCCCACCAGGTTATCCAGGCCCCAGGATACTGGTGGAGAGCATGGGGCAGCAGCATGTCTTCCCAGCCATGCTTCCTGCCTCCTCCAGTTATGGTCCTGTCCAACCAAAGACATCCCATCCCCACTAATTGTGGGGTCCTGGGGTAATCACTCAGGGTCCCGGTAGTGGGGTCCATCACCCGTGAGTCCCGAGAGCAGCAGGAGCATGTTGGGGGCAGGGAGGGGGGCTAACACACCATCTCTCTCGGGAAGGACCACCCGTTTCTCAATAGCCTTGGTCTCTCATCTGATTTCTGTTTCATTTTATTTAAAATACACTTGTTTCCTTCAAGCTGGGCATGGGTTGGTCTTCTTGAGCTGAGTAAGGGATAGTGACTCTGTAATACAAAGCCACATCCCAGTCATTAATCCCAGAGGAATGGCAGGCTGCCAGGCATCTTGCATAGTGTGTCACCGTTGGTCATCATCATGATCCTGGGACAGAAGTCTCACCTTTCCCATTTTGTAGATGAGGTCAGAGAGGTAAGTCAGGTCCCAGGCCCAATCCTCTTCCCTCTTCTCCTTTGTTTCTTAAAACATTAAAAAAAATTAATAAAATTTGTTTTTTAGAGCAGTTTTAGGTTCATAGCAAAACTGAGGGGGATTTGCAGAATTTCTCAGACACCCTTCTGCACCCACACACATGCATGGCCTCCCCCCTGGCAATGAGTGGCTCATTTGTGACAGCTGAGGACCACACATTGACATGTCCTCATCACCCTGAGTCCATACTCTACCTTGCTGTTCATTCTGGGTGGTGGTGACATGTGTCCCTTATTGTAGAGCCACACAGAGTGTGTTCACGACCCTGAAATCCCCAGTGCTCTGCCTCTCCATCCCTTTCTCCCCTCTAACACCTGATGACCCCTGATTTCTTAACCGTCTCCTTAGTTTCGCCTTTTCCAGAATGTCCTATGGTTGGTCACCTCTTCAGATTGGCTTCTTTTACTTAGTGATGCGCATTTAAGTTTCTTCCGTGTCTTGTCTTGGTTTGATAGCTCATCTCTGTTTAGTGATGGCTCATAGCCCACTGTGTTGGATGTACCAGAGCCTAGCTATCCATTTGTCTACCGAGGAACGTCGTAGTTGCTTCCACGTGGGGATGATTATGAACGAAGCTGCTTTGAACAGGTTTTTGTGTGACTGTAAGTTTTCAGTTTGTTTAGGAGAACACCAAAGAGCACTACTGTTGGATCACCTGGTGAGAATCTGTTTAGTTTTATGAGAAACCGCCAAACTGTCTTCGAAGGTGGCCATGCCATTGTGCATGCCCACCAGCAAAGAATAAGGGTTCCTCTTTGCTCCACATCCTCTCCAGCATTTGATGGTGTCAGTGTTTTGGATTTTGGCCATTCTAACAGGTGCCTCTAAGGGTACCTCATTGCTGTTTTCACCTTCATGCAACTCCCTAATGACTGTCTTTTTTTTTTTTTTTTTTTAAGATTTTATTTATTTATTTGACAGAGATCACAAGTAGGCAGAGGCAGGCAGAGAGAGAGACGGGGGTTGAAACAGGCTCCCTGCTGAGCAGAGAGCCAGATGCAGGGCTCGATCCCAGGACCCTGAGATCATGACCCAAGCTGAAGGCAGAGGCTTTAACCCACTGAGCCACCCAGGTGCCCTCCCTAATGACTGTCTTAAACCATTATGAAATATAACATTGATATAACATACCCACACAAGACATGTAAAGTAGAATAGCTATAAAGCCAACACCCATGTAATTTCCAGGTCAAGATCTATGCATTGCCAGAACCCCTGGAAGCCCATTTATTCCCATCCTCTTCCGTTAGAAATAATCACCGTCTTCCCTTCCAGGGTACTTAGGTACTCAGTTATTAGTTTGTCCTTACAGTTTTGTAGTAGTTTTGCCTTCTTGAACTTCAAGTACACTCAGGTCTATTCTTTAGTGTTTGGATGGTGTTGCCTAGCGTTCCAAGGCTAGTCTGTGTCACGTGTGCGGCATGGCCCTCATTTTCACTGCAGTACGATATTTCATGGAACAGACATACCGCTCTTTATTTATTCACACTATGGTGATAGACATCGGGGTGATTCCATCTCAGCAACTTGACGTCCATTCCGGCAGCTGGATTCAACTGCATTGACCCCACATGGAGCAAAAAAATGCTGTGAATTTGTTCCAACAACCTTAACTTCACTCTGAGAAGTAGACTGATGTGCGGAGCAGGTGAAATTCTAAATTCTGCCCAGCCGCATCTAGGAGGAAGTGCTTAATTTAAATTTCTCCCTGTGCCAGCAGAGTGTCTTTTTGTCACAACACACATGTGCCGAAACTAACTGTGGAGATGCTCTCAGCCTGGGCCGTAATGACCTGTTTCTTTTCTTTTCTTTTCTTTTTTTAAAGATTTTATTTATTTATTGGACAGACAGAGATCACAAGTAGGCAGAGAGGAAGGCAGAGAGAGGAGGAAGCAGGCTTCCCGCTGAGCAGAGAGTCCGATGCGGGGCTCGATCCCAGGACCCTGAGATCATGACCTGAGCTGAAGGCAGAGGCTTTAACCCACTGAGCCACCCAGGCGCCCCCATAATGACCCGTTTCTTAGTGACACTTTGAAATCTCCAGCGCGGTGTGCAGTCATGGTCTTGACATTGAGGAAAATGTCAGCCTGGTGGAAGACCGTTGCTCTTCTCACCAGCAGGCTTTCTTGTTTGTTTCTGAGATGACCATTGTTCCTCTGGGTGTCATGGCTCTGTTGAGTAAGAACTTCTAGGAATGCGCTGTGGTTTGAAATGCTGAACCTTGGTGGAGTGGGAAGAAGCTGGAAGGTGGAGAAAAGCATGGTCAGGAGGGGAGGGTCCTTGGGAAGCATCATGAAGGCAGGGGCTAGAAGTCTAAGCTCTGGACTTGAGCTGCCCTGGGATTGAGCCCCCCGCCCCCAACCCAGGAGACTGTGGGCAAGCTCTCTAGCTCCGGCTGCTTTCTGGGTGACTGAGGGCAGGATACTCAATGCTTTCTCCTCTGCAATGTTGCCACCATGGGTCAGTACTACCCCCTGAGAACAGAAACGGGGACTGTTATTTGACGGTCAGAATGTGGCGGCTCCTTTCATTCTGTTCCAGCCTTTGTGGTCTATCTTCTTTCCCTCTCCTCAATTTGCATTTTTCTCTATTGTAGCCGGAGATAGTTTTGTGAGCCTTCAGATCTCACAAATACACTTTGATGACGTGGCTCGCCATCAGCTCCTTTTATCTTGGGAACACTTCACACGCCAAGTCTGGTCAACATGGAGCAGCCAGGGGCTCGTGAAACGTCTACATCTTCCAGAGTGTGCTTCAAGAGCCCTGCCTGGGGGTGTGGTGCCTCGCCTGGGAGCTGCCCACCCTGCTCCCACCCCACAGTGCAGAGTACAGCGCCCAAGCCCAGGCACCTGCCGTGTGCTTACGTACACCACCTCTAGCTCTCTAGGCCACCTGAGGGGGGAAGACTGGCCCCATTTTGCATGTCAGAGACGTGAAGCCACTCGCCTGCAGTTACTCAGCCCCCAGTGGACCGACCCAGGCATCTGACTCTGCACGTTGGTACAGAAAAGCAAGCAGGTCTTCTCAAATGTGCTTCCAGCTCCCTGGAGTTGGGCCACTGTGGGGCCATCCTTGGTCCTGCCCCTTATTCCTTGGGTTAGGTCAGGCTCTGTCGGAAGCAGACCCAGAGATGAGAATTCACGAGCATGTGATTCAACCTGGGGAGGAGGGCTCAGGCGGAATCTAGCCTCTGCAGGCCAGTGGAAGAGTTTCCTGGGGGCTGTTGCTGGAAAGGACCACAGACAGAGTGGCTTATAATAGCAGAAATTCATTCTCTTTCTGTCCTGGGGGCCTCTGAAGTCTGTTGGGAAGGCTCTGCTCCCGGCCTCTCTCTCAGCTTTGGATGGGCTGGCCACCCTGGGGGCTGCCAGTCAGGTTCACATTCTCTCCAGTCTCAGCTGTTGTCTCCATGGGGCCTTTTCCTCCGTGTCTGTGTCCCCTCTTATAAGGACACTTTCTCCTGGGTTTAGGGCCCATATGGACAATCCAGGATGATCTCATCTTGACAGCCTTAACTTAATTACACCTGCAAAGACCTTTTTCCAAATCCGGTCACATTCACAGTTTCTGGGTGGATATATTTTTTGCGGGGGGTGGGGAGGGGGTCACCATTCAACCAGCCCAGCAAGGAAACTGGGCTTTCACACTCCCACACTAGTTAGTGATTGATTAAGGTCACCACAGAAAGTAACTCCCCAGCACTACCAGCTTTCTGCTGGTGTAGACAGGGATGTGGTGCTTTGAGTCCCCTGAGGAAAGTCTCAGCTGCATCCATTAGAAGTCAGCTCGTAGAGGCCAGGGTCGATGCACAGAGATGGGACAAAGGACAAGACTGTTTCAGCTCTCTACTGCCCAAGAAAACACAGTTGTAAAACCTAGTGTTTTGTGCAGCCATTTTGTTCACCTCATCAATGTGTGGGACAGGAATTTAGAAAGGATTCATCTGGACTGTTCGTCTCTGACCCATGTGGTGGTAGCTGGAGGATGTGGGGGGTGGACCCCACTTCTGGGCGGGTTCTTCACTCTTGCTTCTGGGACACCCGTGCCCCTGGTCTTTGTCTCTCTCTCCATGTAGTGGGACATCCTCTATGGCCTCCCCATGTGCCATAGGCTTCTCACAGCATGAGGGTTGGGGGGGTTCCTCTGGGGAGCCCAGTGACTTGCATATGTTTGGCTTCTTCCAGAGTGAGTGTTCCTGGTGACCCAGGTGGCAGTTGCAAGGCCCCTTCCGTCCTGTTCTAGGAGGTGTCAGAACAGCATTTCTGCGGCATTCTGTCCATCTACAAGTCCTGAGGCCAGTGTAGGTTCAAAGAGAATTAGATCCCACCTCCTGCTGGTGGGTGGAGTTCTTGCTGTAGGATCCAGCTGGAGAACTGACCATGCAGACCACCTGTGTGCAGTGCTGGGAAATCTCTCTGAACCTCACCTGGAAAATAGGGACAATTACATGTTACCCCACAGGGATTGCTGTAAATGCGACAAGCAGGCCAGAGCTCAATCCAGTGCAGCCATTAACTACCATCGTTGTTTCTTGATGCTTCTGCCCAAATGGCATTTGGGGTCCCTTATTACTTGCCATAGACACAGAATGTAACTGTCCTGTGGATTGTGACCTCATGGAGCTGTCACCTCCAGTAATCCTCCATGCAAGACTCTAGACTCTGGAGGAAGGAGGACAGGGCAGTCCTTGGAGACCAGCCCCTCGGACCTGACAGAGCCACGGGGCAGAGGGAGCTGTCTGTGCATTTCCTGGTGGGAACAGAGCTGAGTATGTTTGGAGACATTTGTCAGGAGACACACCCACTGCTTTGTTGTACTAAGGAACCGAGGCCAATAGGACTTGTGTCCTTAGAAAAAGGGGAAATTTGGACAAAGGGATAGGCATGCATTCAGAGAGGTCACCAAATGAAGGACCGCAGAGATCAGGACGATGCAGCAGAGACCTCCTTGCTGCATGCCAAAGGTTGCCAGCAAACCCCCAGAAGCTGGGAGAGAGGCATGAAGAGGTGAGGTCCCTCACAGCCTGTGAAGGGACCCATCCTGTCGACACCTTGATTTTGGACTCCCAGCCTCCAGAACCGTGGGAGAATAAATTTCTGTTGCTTAAGCCACTCAGTTTGTGGTACGTTGTGGCAGCAGCCTTAGTAAACTAACCCAGTGCCTGACGCATAGTAGGCACCCAATAGATGGGGGCTTTTGTATTATTTGCTTGAGTATATAGAGTATATAGAGATGGTAGGTAGGAGAAGATCAGTGTTGTGACTTTGTGGTGGCTTTAAACTATGTTCCTAAATTCTTCAATGTTCCTCCCTGCAAGAGGTGGGCCTTAGTTTCCCCCTGTCCACCTTGCGTGTAGATTAGTGACTTCCGAGACAGGGGCATGAAGGCGCTGCAGGCTCCCCCTTACTCTGCCTGGAGTCACTTGCTCCAGGGAAGCCGGCTCCCAAGTTGTTCAGATGCTCAACCATGGGGGGATCATGCGACAGGAACCGAGCCCTCGCAGCAGCAATCAGAAACTTGCCAGCCACGTGACTGACCTACCTCAGAAGCAGATTCTCCCTCCAGCCCCGGTCCAGCCATCAGATGACTGCAGCCCCAGCCGCCATCCTGACTGCAGAGCCACAACCACCCGAGCCTCCTTCACATTCCCAACTCACGGGACATAACAAGTGTTTATTGTATTAACTACCTCATGCCATTAACTTTTGGGGTAGTTTGTGATATAGCAATAGCTCATGTAAGAGACAAGTGGCAGATGACAAAGAAGGAGGCAGGGGGACAAATGCTGGGCACATAGTAGGTGCTGAAGAAATGTTTGGGATTGAATAAATGATGCATAACTCTCATCGTTGAGCTGGGCCATGACCCCTCCTCTCGATTCCAAACGTCATTGTAACAGTTCAGGCCACCTTGTTGCTCACCTGTATTTCTGAAATAACTGCCAGCCTGGCATTTCTGGCCCCAGACTCAGTCACTCCAAAGTCCAATCCCTTTTCCACTCTTTCCCATGACTGCTCGACCTTACACAGCTCTATATCTGTTTGGATGGCCTGGTTAGAAGCCCCTGGAACCAGCAATGGCTGATTTATGTTAAAAGATGTGACGATGTGTGGGGGGAATCTCATAGCAAATGGAAGGAAAAGCTGGAGAAGCCAGGCCTTGAAAGGGACAGGGGCCAGAAGGGCTCAGGAAATTTAGGACGGAAGCAAAGGGACCTTCCAGAAGGCATCTTAGAAATGAGTCAACCCCATGTCCCCAAGCATTTTGCTTCATTAGGTTCTGGGTTCATGAGGCAAGTTCCAGAAACAGGAGCATCTGAAGGGTCTATCTTGCTGTGAGTGGGTGGGGCACCTTGACTGACAGCCCCACTAAGACTGTGCAGTGGAAGGGGCGCCTGGGTGGTTCAGTGGGTTAAAGCCTCTGCCTTTGGCTCAGGTCATGATCCCAGAGTCCTGGGATCGAGCCCCGCATCGGGCTCTCTGCTCAGCGGGGAGCCTGCTTCCCCCCCTCCCCCACCCTGCCTGCCTCTCTCCCTACTTGTGATCTCTGTCAAATAAGTAAAATAAAAATCTTAAAAAAAAAAAAAAAGACTGGGCAGTGGAAGGCATGATTCGCCTTCGAGGAAGGAGGAAGGGGTGCTGGGCTGCCTGAAACCCCAGAGGCCCACAGGCAGTCCTTCTCTCTCCCTGTGGCCAGTCTCACCAGGCAGCTGACTGTTTCCCAAGGACCATGCTCTTCTTCTGGGTCTTTGCACCGAAATGCCCTTCCTTGTGACATTCCCCATTGATACATTCCTACAACTTCTCCATCTTTTGGAGTCTCCCCCGTTCCCTTGCCTGGCTGAATTAAGGGAACTCCGTGTTCCTGCAGGAGGGTTTGTGCTGGCTTCTATCTGCTCCTGGAGATGGCTCTTCCTTCTTCCTCCTGCCTCCAGTTCCTAGGCAGCCCCTAGCCAGCTGCTGGTCCGTGTGTCAGCTCAATATATATTGACTTTCTGTATGACTTTGGTTATTATTCCTGTTCTGTGGTATTTTAGCCATAGGCGAAGAGAACAGCTTGTGCAAAAACAAAACTTTCGATTTCTTCTTGCCCAGTTGAGAAAATACTTTGCCGAGGTGGACAGAGCAGCTCTGAGCTCGGGGAAAAGAGAGAGCAAAACAGCTAAAGGGGGGTGCATTCAGGGAGGGTGGGCTGGTCGGAAAGGCTGCAGGCAAATGGGGCAGTTTGCATACCCTCCACAGGAGCCGGGTGGGGATGGGAGGAGCCTGGAATGCCAAGGGGGATGGGCGTGCCCAGGCCCTGAGGGTCCTGGAGTAGGGTAACTAGAGCCAACGGCCATCCCAGGGGAGGCAGTGTGATGTGGCCACCAAGGCCAGGGCTTTGAGTCTTGGATTCAAGTCCTGACCTTGGCTAATGAGCTGTGTGACTTTGGGCAAGTTATTAATGTCTCTGAGCCTCACTTTCCTTCATCTGTAAAATGGGGATCACGCCTGCCCGACAGACTTATTTTAGGGACTCAAGGAAACAGCCCAGTTCACTAACTGGTATATAATAACACAGATTCCTGTCTTCAGTCTCTGAAGAGTTCACGTAGAACCAGCCAGCAAAAGCCCAGCAGGCCAAATCCAGGCCCACTCATCTGCAACTGTTTATAACTGCTACAGAGGCAGAGTGGAACAGATGTTCCAGGGATGCCTCAAATATTTACCATTCCGGCCCCTTACGTAAATGTTGGTTGAGTCTTTACCTATACCTAAGATATGGATCTTCTGTAGGAACTCTCAGCTCCCTTCAGATTGTTACCGATATGTCACTGTAGGCTAGGGGTCTACAGCAAGCCTCGGATGCTAATGGTATCAGGCTGGTCAGGCCTGTTAGGTCCCCCAATAATGGGTCTGTGATTAAAGGAGCGAGACTGATACAAAGCGAAGGTCAAGCAAAGCATCAAGAATCAAACTGAACGTGCGGGGCCGCACCTCTTACAAGACACGGCGACCTTTCTCTGTTTCACAGACTAGCTTTTAAAGGCAAAGGCCATGCGGTTGGGCCTGGCCATGCACAGGTGGCCAATGAGATTGTAACACACAGAGAAAGCTGCACAGTGATGCTAGGTGACCAACTGAATTACAATTTACCGTATAGTAGACATTTGACCTAGCCTATCACCTTGGTTAGAACTGGCGCCCAAAAGGTTCCCAAAGGGCGGGGCCCATACTCCTTGGTAGCTAGGGAGACAGTATGCAACCCCCACTGATCGGATGTCTCCACCTGGCCTGACCCATCCTTGTATCTGGGCTTTGTTACCTGGGGCTGGTTTCCGGGACTTGTTTTTAAGTAAGTCCCCTGGGGGATGGGGAGCAGGGACAGTTTAAGGGTTAAACAACAAGGTTATTATTTAACCTGGGTGGAAGCCTCTGGCTAAATAGGTCCTTACAAGGCCAATACATGGTTTGCTTACGCCAACCTTTCTGCAGATGAACACACCATCATCTGTTTGTCCTGAAACAGGACCTCTCTGGGTCTCATTGGTCCAGAGAGGGCCAATGTGTGTGTTTTCCACGTTTGACAAAGATTGGGTAATAAGAAATGTACTTATTCATTCAATAAGCACATGTTGAGTGCTTGCTGTGCGCTGGGAAGGCTTCTGTAAGCTGAGCATGAAGCAGTGGACAAAGGAGATACCTATTCCCGCCCTCACAAGGCTTGTATTGTGGTGGCGGGGCCAGACGACATGCCAGCTCACGTAGAGGGCCGGGTGGCGGTGACTCCTGTTAGGAAAGGCAAGACGTGGGAGCAGCACAGAGAGGTGCGGCTCTACTGGACAGGGTGCCAGGAGAAGCCAGTCTGGGTGGGAAACTGAATGTGGGATTTGCCTCCTGAGGAGGGAAACTTCCGTCCTCGAGGAATATGCATCGTGAAAGAGGGATGGAAAAGCTCCTTTGGTGCTGGGGCAGCCAGAGACCTGGTTGTTGTTCTTCTTGGAGATTACACTTCAGACAGATAGCAACAACAACCGTAATTACCGATTTATAACTGTTTCTGACATCTGGGTAGGGCCACAGAGAAGCGGACAGCCCCTCAGCCTTTCGGAGGGCCTCCCCTGGGCTGGCTGCGTCACTGGCAGCATTGGCAGCACTGGGCCCTTGTGTGCAAGGACCCGGGGGCACGTCAGCTCGGGGCTCAGCTCTGACCTTTGCGTCCTGCTGGCTTGGTTCATGGAGGCTCTCCAAGGAGCGGCTTTTCGCTGCACACCATCAGGCCTGGGAGTTGCTTTGCAGATCTGCTGACAGCCTCCCTCCGCTCTTGGCTCCAGAGCTGCCCTGACGTTTGAAAAGGTTAGAGCAGGGAGGTAAGACGTGAGAGGTGTGATGTGAGCTCTGGAGTTGACAGTGGGGGCCTGACTGCAGTCTGCTCTCAATGTCCATGCTGGAATAATCCTTGCTAATGGGGGTGGCTGTGCCCAGGCTGTCTGCAGTGCTTCCTTCCTCTTGGGGACCACTCTGTCCTGTGCTTTTGGTTCTGAGAGGGGGCAGTCAATCATGACACTTATGCCCCTGGAAGATGGTCCTATGGTCCAGGATGGCCAGTCATATAGTCCTAACCTCCTGGCAACAGAATTCTAGAAAGGGGCATGTGACCCAATCAGGGCCAATCAGATTCTTCTCTGGGATCAGCCTATGCCCCTGGCCTCCCAGGCTTGCTAGATCAGGAGGAAATCAGTCTAGGACCTTTTCTTTTCATGTGGCTAGAATCTGAAAACAGAAGCAGCAGAACAAATGGACTGGGAAAGCCAGAGTCCTGATAGTAGATAGCCTTCTAGCTCCTGGATACAGCCATGCCTGGAGTCAGGCCCCTCTCTGAACTCCCCAGTTCTGTGGGCCCTCTTTAGCTTTGACCGTTTTGGGTTAGGTTTCTGCCACTTGAAATGAAATGAGTACAAGCCCTGTGAGATTTATTGAGCCTTTCACCTTGTGCCAGACACCGCGCAAAGAATGTCATAAGCATTGTCTGATTCATTTTTGGGTGAGTCACTCCATCTCTTGGAGACTTTATTAGCTGTCATGTAAAATGGGCGTAATCTTATAAGAATAGGATGGCTTAAATGAAGTAAAGCATACAAACTGCCAGGTCCTCACTAAATGCTAGGTACTTTTCTTGGACTAAGGCCCTCTGTGATGGCTATCTTTGCATGTAGTCTTTGGAGAAATTGGCTCTCTTTTTCCCAAAGTGGAGTTCGAGAATCAAAGAGCATGTAAGTGTTTAGCATGACACACAGCTCCAAACTGCTCTCCAGAAACACACCGACTGTATCAGTGCTCTCTTGCTGTGTAACAAAGCACCACAAATTTAGCAACTTGAAAGAGCACACGTGTCTTCATCTGACCATCTCTGTGGGGCGGGGACCAGGGATGCTTTGTTTGGGCCCTGTGGGTGTCTGTCTCTCAGAAGGCTGCAGCCTCCTTGTCGGCCGGGGTCATGGTCATCACTCGAAAGCTCTACTGGGGAAGGGTCTGATTCCAAGCTTACTCAGGTGGTTGGACGAATTCAGTTCCTCCAGAGCCGTTGACTGAGGGCCTCGGTTGCTCACCAGGGTTGGCTAGAGAGGTGTGTGCAGTTCTGGCCATGCTAGCTTTTCTTTCTTTTCTTTTCTTTTCTTTTTTTTTATATTTAAAGATTTTTTTTTAAATTTTTTTATTTTTTCAGCATAACAATATTCATTATTTTTGCACCACACCCAGTGCTCCATGCAATCCGTGCCCTCTACAATACCCACCACCCACCCCCAACCTCCCACCCCCCACCCCATGCTAGCTTTTCTGACACAAAGTATGTGTGCTGAGGGTGCAAAAAATCTGCGGCAAGACGGACAGTACAGTCACGGCCTTGGGCGACTTAATGATGGAGATGACATCTGATCGACTTTGCTGTTTGATTGGTGACAAGCAAGTCGAGACTCCTGTCCCCTTCACAAAGAGGGGGTTGTGTGTGTGGGTGTGATTACCGGGGTTTAGCATCATTGGGGACCATGGTTTTCTCTTATGAATGGTGCTATGTCCTGCTTGAGAAATCTTGATTGACCCCAAGGCCCAAGGCCTTCCTCCCATGCGATTCTCTAGTTGATAGCTTCGGTGTTTGCACTTAGATGTATGGTCCAACTTAGAGCCCATTCTTTTATGGGGTTCAAGGTAAGGACCAAATTACCTTTGCATCTGATAGCCAGTTGAGTGATGCAATTAGAGTTGAAAAGAAGTAGTATGATTACCATTCTAATAATAATAATATCTTATATACTGTGTGACTTACTATGTGTAAGGCTCTAGCCAAGTGTTTTGCCTGCATTATTTCCTTCTCACAATGATCATGTGAAGGAGGAACTAGTGAAATGTCTTTTCAGTGCAGTGCGTCTGGTCAGTGAGAGCCCGCCCCCAACTGACTCATGATGACCATTGAGTCATCATGAGGTGTTTTTGCTAAATTAGCAAACAGAGGTGTTTGGTATATTACCATTTGTAAAAAGGAATGCACACACACACACACACACACACACACACACATATGCACACGTGTACAAAACCCTATTTGCTTGTCCAAAATACCTCTGGAAAGATACAAAGAAATTGCTAAGAGGGGTCCCATGGATGGCCCAGTTGGTTAACCATCTGCCTTCAGCTCAGGTTGGATGCCAGGTTCTTGGGATAAAGTCCCACCTCAAGCTCCCTGCTCAATGGGGAGTCTTCTTCTCCCTCTCCCCCTTCCCCTGCTTGTGCTCTCTCCATTCCCCCCTCTCTCTCAAGTAAACAAATAAAAAAATCTCTTAAAAAAGAAATTGCTAAGAGCAGTTGCCCCTTAGGAAGGGGGCCTGGTGGCTGGGATCAGGAGAGGCAGAGAGATTTCGAGCAGTGTGGCAATTTGTACCTTTTGAATTTTAAAACTTGTGTATATCATAACTTGTCTCAATTTTACCTACTCAAAGAATATATAAAGCCAGAGAGAAAGAGAAAAAACTGGTGGTCTGCCTTCAAAGACTCTGTTCTTGTCCATCATCCTGGCTCTGTTTATCTGATAAATAGAGGTTTCTCCTTCGTTTACTGCTTTATGCTCACTAGTGCTCTATCCCACCAGTGAACTGTGGACAGTAACAGCACCCACCTCATGCACGTGCCATGAGGGCTGACACAATGGATGCAAACAGTCAGGGACAGCGCCTGCACTCAGATTATGCTTAATAAATGCCATTATCATTATTTTATTCATAGGGAAAAGATTAGAAAATAAATTTGCCTCCCATGTTAATAGAGCTTTCTCTACTATGGGATAATAGGTGACTTTTATTTTCTTCCTTTTTCCCAAGATTAAAAAAAAAAAGGTTGCATACTATTTTTATACTAAATATTTCCACTCCTTCCCAGCCTGGATGGTCCCACGAGTCCCTGACTGCAACTTCTCCAAGGGGTTCTATCCAGACTGAGTAACGGCCGAGGTTGGGGAAGGCCAGGCTTGTCTGGTCTGTGTCTAGACGCCTTATTTCCCCCGGCTGCTGTAGAAATGAGATCCTTCTTCATACTGGAAAAATGCTTCTGAACAGAACTCTTGGGCCTGGGAGAAGAATGGAAGGAGGCAGGGAGGGTGGGTTAATGCACTTGCATTAATAGACATCAGTTCTGCTAATTTTTTTCAGACTGGAGATGGATGCTCAGGGAGGGTCCGGATATTCAAACAAGCGTGGCGATAGCTGCCTAGATTGTTCAAGCTTCCAGCTCGGCTACTATTTTTGTCGTGATCTCTGGAATGACAAGGGAACCTGGCTGCCCAGCTTTATTCCCCTATGTGGCACGTGTGGATGCTGCCTCGGGGAGCAGTGGTGGGAAGCACGTTCAGGCGGCCCGAAGTTTAGCCCCAGAAAGCCCTATCTATGCCCCACTGCAGATGCCGTTTGTCTTGGGGGTCCCCTCTCTTGGGAAGCCCTCTTTGACTGCCTGCTGAGGACTTCTTCCCACTGTCTTTTGAAGTAGAGTAGGGACCAGAACCTATATACTCTTAGGGACCAGGTAAACCGAGATTCAAATCTCTGCTCCATTCGAGTCTTTGGATGAGTTCCTTCCTTGTTCTAAGTCTTGTTTCTGCATCTCTAGCAATGGGGTGATGGTGAGTCCCACCTTAGTAGGGCTTGTGCTGGGCAGAATCAAGGCCCCCAAAGTTGTCCACATCCTAATCCCTGAGATGTGTGGCTCTCTTACTTTCCACAGTGAAGGAGAATTTATAGATATGGTTAGGATAAGGGTCTCGAATGCAGATGGACAGATTTTCCTGAGTTTTCTGGGTGTGCTCACTGTGATCGCAAGGGTCCTTACAAGAGGGAGACAGGAGGGTCAGAGGGAGAGAATATAAAGACAGAGGCGGAGGTCAGACAGGAGAGAAGCTGCCATGGGGCTGGCTTTGAAGACGGAGGGAGGGGCCCCAAGCCAACAAATGCAGGTGGCTTCCAGAAGCTGGGAGAATAAGGAAATGGATCCCGTGGAGCCTCTAGCATGAGTGCAGCCAGCAGACACCTTAACTTCGGTTCAGGGAAACTGATTTCAGACGTCTGACCCCCGAGCTGAAACAGATTCATATGTGTCGTCTGAAGCCACAAAATTTGTGATGCGTTGACGCAGTGGTTATAAGAAACTCTTGTTTGTAGTGAAGCTCAATTCTCATCAGCATGACAGGGTACGGGAGAGCCACTGCATTGGAGGTGGGCGGGGTCTCTCTGAATCCCTGGTGTAGGAAGGGGCTTCTGGGTCAGCACTCCACAAATGGCAGTTGTCATCAAAGAGGACGATTTTGGCCTATTTCTGTGATCACCTGTGCTACATTGTGTGGCATGATTCCTTCCTTTTTCCGTGTCCCCCAGGACACTCTGAGGTCTTCAGAGAAGGAGGACCTTGTCCTATTCCTGTGGTTTCCTTAGTGCCTGGCACACAGTCACTGTTCAGCGAATAAGAGCGTGCCGGGCTGAACAGAGGTGGCCCTCTCCTTGTCTTCTGCGAGGGCTTGAGTAACTGTGTCCTTTCTTTTTGGGTCCCCCTTTCCTTCTGCAAGATGTCTGGGATGATGTTGTGATTTTTTTTCCTCAGCCCCTGCTGAGCTGAAGTATGGAGACATTTGTCTCTCACAGTCTCTCACCGTAGGTCCTGGCTGGGGAAGGCAGAGACAGTGGCCCTAGCTGGAGGCTAGGTTTCAAGGGAACATGACCTTGGAGATCTGGTTCCTTCCAGATCCACAGCTTATGCTGTTCAGAATCTCTATTAGTGAATTTCTAGCATGGCCTTCGCAGGCCCTGGGCTCAGAGGGCTGGAGGGGGAACTGACTGGAGGCTGCTGCTGGGCATGGATGTGGCCATTTTGGCATTAATGATCTGGAGAGATACCTTCAAGGGCAGGGCTGGGGCAGGCAAAGGCGGTATACCTAATTGTTTCAATTCATATCTGATGGGTAGTGGCAACAGACCCCAGTTTGGAGCTGGGCCTGGGTTGGAACAACAAGTTCATGTCTTATTATCTGTGTGACCTTGCTGGGTCAAACCCTGAGCCACTGTGCATGTCTTATCAAGCGGGACCCACACTAATAGCCAGAGCTAATGCTTGCTGGCTGATCTTACGGGCTACCCGAGGCTCTGCTTAGGGCTTCACACGCCTGATTCCAGCTCATGTCCTCCCAGTCCCAAGGTCAGGGTCATCCTACGCCTTCTCTACAATGGAAGAGCTGAGGCTTGGCGAGGCTTTGGACCTTGCCCAAGTTCAAGGCTAAAAAGGGCTACAGGTGCAGTTTGCACCTGGTGGCCTGTCTCCAGAGCCCATGTGCTGACTTCAGACCCCCACCGCCAGACCGGCAACACCTGCCAGACTGCAGCATTACTGAGATGAGTGGAGCTGCTATGCCTGACCCTCGGCAGACATACATTTTCTGTAGGCGGCGCTGTTGTAATTACTGTCCTACTGGTCATAGCCTCCACCACCACCCGCTGTCCATCTTCAGCATTCCTGAGTTCTGCGTTCAGGTTTCTTTAATTCTGGCCTGGGCAAGTTTGATGTGGTGTTTACAAGTTTGCACACATGTATTTGCATGTATGTATGTATATACATATGGGCGTATGTATACATACACACCCATATGTATATACACTGAATGAATATATACATACATAATGCACTGAATGAGTAAGAGTTGTGCAGCCATCACCACAATCTAATTTTAGAACATTTGTTTCATCCTCAAAAGCAACCTTTATAGTCCTTCTTCGTCCCCTCTCTCCCCCTCCCCTGGGACAGTTAATTTTATGTGTCAACCTGACTGGCCTAATTAAACATTTTTTCTGGATGTGTCTGTGTGGGTGTTCCCAGATATTAGCATTTTTTTTTTTTTTAAAGAGAGAGAGGGGATTAACATTTGTTAAGAGGGTAGATCTCAGGTTAAATATTCTTACCACAAAACAGTAACAATAACCACACACACAAAAAACAACCACAAAAGGATACAAGGAAACCTTTGAAGATGACTAATATGTTCGTCATCTTGATTGTAGTGATGGTATCACAAGCGTATACAAATATCTAAACTCCCTGAATTGTATACCTTAACCCTGTGCCGTCTTTTTGTACACCAGTTGTAGCGATGGTTAAGGTTGGGGCAGCACATTTTTCTGATAAAATCGATGTGAGGAGTCAAAAAGGAAACACACCTGATGTGTCTGCCATGTTGTAACAGTCCATTGGGCATGTAAGCTGTTCCTGGAAGAGATTTCCAAAAGAGGACTTTAACTAGCTCCTATTACAGACAAGGAAGCCCGGGCTCAGAGAGTAGAAGTAGCCAGTCTTTTGGCTGGCTGGTGGTCCTGGGACCTAGACACACTGGCTTCTCGTCCTAGTGCTCTCCCTACCACATTGCTTCTGGAAGAAGCTTCTTTCTGGCCAAGGGGTTTTTAATGCTGATTTGGGAAGACATTAACAGAAATGGAGAAAGGACAGTCTGCATTCATCTCTGGGCACCATGCCAGGGGTGTAATGGGGAAATTAGACCAGTGGGTTACTGATCCCACCTTAGAATGAAAAGGGTTTCATTCTAAACTAATTATATCATATAAGGTATGAAGAGTGGCAGCCAGCTCTTCTAGGTGTTCCTAATGGACTGATGGAGGCTTTGCACTTAGTTGCAAATGGGTCAAGTCTGTGGAGTCCAACTGGCCGGTAGAACACCATGACCTCATGAGACTTAATAAACAGAAACCACTTCTCTCTAGTGCCACAATCTTAATAACTGTACAGATATTCTGGCTATATGTCTCAAGCCCCAAGTTTGTTCCTTATGGATTTGCCATACAAAATAAGCTCTGTGCTTGCAGGAAGAGACTTTTGGTCAGAATTCATTTATTAAATCAACAAATCTTCATTACACATCTACTGTGTATTATGCACTAACCTAAAAGCTAATGATATGCATTGGATAGGACCAACCTGATCCCTGTCTGCATCAGTTCACAACACATTCAGTTGGAAACACAGACATCCTAAAATAGGGGCTTAAACAGATTGGGGTTTATTTTTATCTTCTGGAAGTATTTTGGAGATAGGCAGTTGAAGGATGGGGCAGGTGTTTCAACAATGCTGTAAGAGACTTGGACTCTGTATCTTTTTACTTTTGCCACTCACAAAGAGGTTTGTCCCCATGGTTGCAAGATGGCTGCCGTACTTCCAGCTATCACATCTATATTCCAAGTAGATCAAAAGCCTTCTCCTCCCAAGGTCTTTCTGTTTTTCTTGGAGATTCCCTTCCCAACAGACTCTACTTCTACCTCTTCAGTCAGAATTTTGTCGTGTGGCCACCACTGGCTGAACGGTGTCTAGAAATGTGAGGGGGGAGTTGGATCAGGATGATGTTGGATGAGCTGTAGTATCTACCCTACTGCCTGAATATCTAAAGGAGTGGGCAGACAGTTCCTCATTAATAATTCATTTCTATTGGAGAGTTTCAGTGTATGTCTTCGGTTGGGTTTCTTTTGGAGTAGACTCCAAGGTAGGGATTTGAGGGCAAGTAATTTTATTTGGGGGTGATCCTAGGACACACTGGTGTAAGTGGGGTAATTAAGGTGGAGAAGGAAGGAAACCAGTATCTGCTGTACCACTGAGCAGGTTGCTGCAGTGGGTAGCTGGGGTCACCTGGACTGAGAACCTCAGAGCTTTGTCCCACGCTAAGGGGTCAGATAGCTGGGGCTATTTATCTTCCAACCCCTGCCCCTCCTTGGCTATTGCTGGGGGCCTTCCCTTTCCAGCAATTCCAGCCTTCTCCAGGGAGAAAAGTCCTTGCATGGAGAGTCACTGGGATATGTGGTCGGATGCTGCGGGCATGAGCTGGGACGTTGCGGTCTGGAGGGGAGTTGGTGGGGCATTTGCCACACCCGAGTCAGAAGAGCCTTTAACCTATGCTGGGGTGTTAGGTGAACCCTTCCTGAAGAAGCAATTTCTGAGACGAAACAAGAAAAAAGCAGTGGACCTTCGAGTGTCCTAGTTAAAGGGAGTAGCATGTGTGAAGACTCAGGGCAGGAAAGAATTTCAGATGTTCAAGGCATTGCGGGGGGTGGTGAGGCTGGAGAGGCAACTGGGGCCTCAGGGTATACAGAGTTTCATGGATCCAGAACTCTCTAATTTAAAAAAAAAAAAAGCCTCCTTTCCCCGATACTTGGTGCTTCATAATGAGAGAGGGGTAACCGTTCTTCCTGATGTCCTGACATCTTCCCTCCTTTCTGCCCTCCTTCTCTTTCTTTTAAAACATTTCCTCCTTACATTCTTTTTTTTTTTTTAAAGATTTTATTTATTTATTTGAGAGAGAGAAAGAGCATGAGAAGAGGGAGGGTCAGAGGGAGAAGCAGACTCCCCGCCAAGCAGGGAGCCCGATGCGGGACTCGATCCCGGGACTCCAGGACCATGACCCGAGCCGAAGGCAGTCGCCCAACCAACTGAGCCACCCAGGCGCCCCTCCTCCTTACATTCTTAAGGTGCATTCCCCGCTACTGTGTCTCAACGTCCTCTCCCCATGTTTTAGTAGTAACCTTGGTCTGACTCTGCATCGGTTACAAAGTGCTTTTTATATCAGTCATCAGCACACGCTCATCCCATCCTCTCAGAGTGCCCCTTCTGGGACTGATAGGTTCGAGCACCCCTATTTTACAGCCAAGGGAACTGAGGCTCAGAGAAAGAAGGCAACTTCTCTGGGTTCTCAGTGCCTGTCAGACACTGATTTAAGACTCCAAACCAGCATTGGAACCCCCTACCCGACATTGTCCTCCACCACTCCAGGACCCAGCGTGGTGCCCAGTGTGGTTTTAATTCTCAATCTGTGACTTCTTTTGATTCCGCCTCAGGAGCCTTCCGATATTATCTTGCCTCTTCAGTTGACTGGCTGAGTAATGATATCATCCGATATTTGATGTGCCTCCATGCTTTTTGAAAAACATTACTGTCTGTTTTCTTCAAGAGTGGCTGAGCATGGTCAGGTAGATAATATTAAAATCCTTGGGGAAAACAGAATGTTCAAAACCAACAAGCTTGTCTTTGCAGAGGGGCCTGGGAGGAGTCCTCCTTATGCAGGTGAGGGAAGTGGGATCTGGTGAAGGCAGGCGCGCAGGCTGGGTGTAGGGGCATCTGCTGTTTTGGTCTCCCTTTGCCCCTTCACCCCATCTCCTGGCTCTGGTGATAGCACCTTGGTGTCCCTTTGGGAAGCCAGTGGGGTTTGCCAGATAAAATACAGGACACCCAGTTAAGTTTGAACTTCAAACTGGGTATCAACAACAAAAATTTTTTTGGTATAAGTATATTCCAGATATTGCGTGGGACATATTTATACTATAAATCCTTTCACTGCTTGTCTGAAATTCAAATTTGCCTGGGTATCCTGTATTTTTATTTGCTACATTTGATAGCCATGACACCTCTTAGCTCAATTGTTGGAGTGAGACTGAGCCACCCGACCTGGGCTCCGGGAGAGGGTGGGTGATCTAGATCTGACCAGCCAGTGCATTTTATCCCTCCCACCCACAGAGATTGGTCCAAGCTGGGGATATCAGCTTCAGTTTTGGAGATCTGGCTTGGACCACTAAGAAAGAGATTCTTTTTGGCGGTGTTGCTCAGCTGTGAAAGGCAGACCGCAGGGTCCAACAAATGAGAGTCTGGGTAAGCATGAAGCCAAGAGACAGAAAAACAGCTGAGACAAAGAAAGGATTCAACTTTAAAGAAACCTGTGGGGGGCCTGGGACCAGCTTCATTGAATTTCACCTTTGTCTTGGTGCCTCGTGGTGATGGGACAGTCAAGCACCGTTTTGATGAGGTTGCAAGCAAGGGTGATAGCAGCGGTAGGATGGAGTTGAAAGCAAAGCCGTCCATGGTGAAGGTTATGGGAAAGAGCCATCCTAATCATGGCTGTGGTGGGAGGAGTGATGGAATGGAATGGCGTGCATGGTCAAGGTCCGGATGTGTTCTTGCTGGCAAGAGTTCTGCTCAGGGTGCTGATCTGCTGATAATGAAGGTGAGGTTGCCAGTGATGATTACGATGGTATTGGTAAGGAGAAGAAGGTAACAAGGAAAAGAGTAATTCTCAACCCCAGTCTATCACCAAGTCCTATCAATTCTACCCTCATCAATTTTATTTTGCTTTTTAAAAGATTTTATTTGCTTATTTGAGAGAGAGTGGAAGCAAAAGGGATCACAGAGGGAGAGGGAGAAGCAGGCTCCCCGCCGTGCTGAGAGCCCGATGTGGGGCTCAATCCCAGGACCCTGAGATCGTGACCTGAACCAAAGGCAGAAGCTTAACCGACTAAGCCACCCAGGCACCCCCTACCCTCTTCAGTTTTAAAAGTTATCTACTCACTTCACTGTCTATGCAGTGCCGTCACCACCATAGCCCAAGCCACTAGGAGGTCTTGCTGTTTCTACTGCTAACTGACCTCCTTGCTGGTCTTCGTGCCTCCCTAGAGTCTACGATCCATGCTAAAGCCAGTATGGAGAGTGAAATTTTTAAAAATGTAAAAATTAAAAAAAAGAAGTAAAGTTTCACTTCTCCACTCAAACCCATTCAGTGGCTTCAACTAGAATCCAAACACTTAACATGACCTCAAGACCAGCATGACCTGGCACCTACCTGTACCCCAATCTCATTTCCCTCTACTTGCTTCTCTCTGTGTTCTAGCTTGATTACTCTTCTTTTGGTTTTTCTAGAATGTACCGAACCCTTCATATAAGTCATCCCCTAGGCATGAAAATCCTTTGTGTTTCGGCATCCATGTCGGTTCCTAGATTCCAAATCCAAAAAACTTCCCCATTACTTTCTCTCATGGCACCCTGTTCTAAGGATACTTTGTTTAATAATTCTCTTGCCAATTAATCAATTTTTGAGTCTTGGCACCATGCTTCTTTAAGAACGTGTCACCAGAGTGCTGCTGCTCCTAAGGCAAGTCATCTCCAGCATCTAGAATCCTCCTCCATGGACCCCTGTGTGCCCTACAAACACGACTATTTTTTGTCTGTGTCCTGCTTGGAGAAGGCTGAGAAGTCTACAGCATGCCTTTCTTAATGGCAGGGGCTGTGTTTGGGTTGCTCATGCCTATGTTCTCAACACAAGCTATAGTGTCTGGCACATATTAGGCATTCAAGAAGTATTTCTTGAAGGAATGAGAGGTTTTATGGTGGTGAAGAAGGTAGTGGAGTTGATAAGGATGATGGTGATGATAAGAGTGGTGGTGATGGTGACGATGGTGATGATGGTGATTATGGTGATGGTGGTAATGATGATGGTGAAGATGGTGATGATGATGGTGATGATGTGATGATGATAGTCATGGTGGTGATGGTGATAGTGACAGAGGTGGTAGAGGGATAGACACAGAGGACCTGGACTAGCCCATTGCTTTAAAGAACTTTTATTAAAAAATGGATCTGCCTTTTGCCTCTGTAGTCAACCTAGAAATACCAACTGTAGGTAGATTTTGGAGGAAGGATAATTGGAGCTGGAGAAAGAGGGGTGTTGAAGATTAACCCCCCAGGTGGGACTGTCAGGCTGACAGGGCCCCAGTGTCTTACTTCCCCAGTTTGTGGGGAGGCCACTGTCCCTACAGTACAGCACCCAGAACTCCAGCACCTCTCTGGGCGCAGGGCGCAGAGGAGGAGGGGCGCACGTGGGACAGGAGGGGGAGCCTTTGGGAAGGGCGTGGGAGGGAAAGCTCTGTGCACAAGGGGCTGTTGGGGGGAGTCTAGAGTCTAGGTGCTGGTGTGGGGAGAGCAGGGAGGGCTGGGGCGGAAAGGGAGAGGCAGGGCAGACTGGGTCAGGGGCGGGTGGAGCAGGGAGGTGGCGGGGAGGATGGTTCGGGGACAGTGTGGATGGTTTGGGGACAGTGCAGAGGTGATCCGAGGGCAACGATCCTGGGAGGCAGGTGGGAGGTGGGAATGGAGGGCTGAGGTGTGGCGTTCAGCCTGGGATGAGGTCTAAGGGGAGGGATGAAGGCTCGAATGGGGGTCCGAAGTCGGAGGTGGAAGTCTGAGATCGCAGGTATGGGGTCTTAGAGTGGCGGTGGCATCGGAGGGCTGGGAGCGGTTTGGGAGGAGTGCGTGCAGGTCTGAGGGCGCAGGTAAGGGGCTGGGGGCGGAGCTAGGGCGAGAGGGAGGGCTCGAGGACCGAAGGACCAGGCAGCTCCCAGTCCGGAGGCTCCGGAGGAGGAGCTGGGAACCGCGGGCGGCGGGCCGGGCTGCGCCATGAGGGTGCACCTGGGCATGCTGGCGGGCGCAGCGGCTCTGACCGGGGCACTGAGCTTCGTGCTCTTGGCGGCCGCCATCGGCACGGACTTCTGGTACATCATTGACACCGAGCGGCTGGAGCGGGGCGGCCCGGGGGCGTGGGGCCGGGCGGGGGCCGCCAACCGCAGCCAGCTTGAACCTCTGAGCTCGCACTCCGGCCTCTGGCGCACCTGCCGGGGTAAGGGGGAGCGCGGGGACGCTACGTGGTGCCGCGGCCACCTGGGACCTGTTGCTGGGCTAGCAGTCCTCCCTGAGCTCCCAAACGCAAAATGCGGGGACGGGGCCTGGGCCAGGTGGGTAGAGGGCTGCGGAGCACAGCCGGCTCCTGCCGCCGCTGCTGTCTCGGCACGATCCGCCCTCCCGGGGTAGCATCTAGGTCGGGAGTGGGGGCGAGGCCTCGGGCTGGGGTCCCAACTCCAGGTCCGCACCCACTGATTCTTCTGCCCCATCTAGTCCAGAGCTCGTGTGTGCCGCTGATGAACCCCTTCTGGCAGGAGAACGTGACCGTCAGCGACTCAAGCCGACAACTTCTCAGTGAGTCTGGGAGGATCGGGATCGGGAGAGTCCGGGATCTGGACACGGGTTTTGGAGTTCTTCTCCAAAGAGCGGGGCTGGGGTCTTGCGGAGGGGGCAGCCGGTGCCAGAGAAGGGAGTGGAGATAGGAGGAGGGGCCAGGCCTCTCTTGTGTCTCAGCTCACACTGTGTGGTTTAGGATTCATTCGACAAACGTTGATCGCAGCTTCCTCTGTGCCAGGCACCGTGCTGATGATTAAGACCCAGGTCGTGCCCTCCAGAAACTCACAGACGAGCTGCGGAGACAGATGTGGAAATGCCCAGCCACATTTCAGAGCGACAAGCCGCAGGAGGGAGGGTGGGTGGGAGTCGGAAGAGATGCCTAAACCAGCCTGAGGAGCTGAATGCAGAAAAGAGAGGAGCCCAGAGACCCGAACGCACACCCTATGTCAGCCTCGGGGCTGAGAACAAGCACTTGGCAGGAGCCGGGAAGCAGTGAGTATCTTTGGAACATTCAGGAAAGATCAGGGGCAGAGACTTCGCCCCTGGGGCCACTGGGTCTGTCCTGTTCAGGACTGATTTCCCAGAGCCTAGCACAGTGCTTGGAACTCAGTCACGGTGGGAAGACTGAATGCAGGAAAGTGAATGGGCTGAACAGGCACTTGAGAAAGGAGGGACCTAAACATAACAGTTCAGTGAGTTTGTTGAGGCTGGCAGGGGGCCAGGCATGGAGCTAAATGCTTTTAATCTGTCTTTAGTTAAACTCCACTCCTACCCTGTGAAGCTAAGTATCGTCTCCATAATTATCTTCATTCTTTCTGCAAAGAAGCTGAGGCTTGGAGAGGTACCATAGGAAGAATGTGATGAGGAAGTGAAGGCTGAGTTCCACAGACCTTGAAAAGTGTGGGCTGCTTTTGATGGACTTGTTGAGGCTTAGGAACAGAGATCAAGTTGCTAGCATGGCCCACAAGGGCTTCCGGGGTGCCTCTTCAGTTTCAATCTCCCCCTTGCTTTTTCTTCTTTGGCTATGCTGGCCTGGGGCCGCTTCCTGAATGAAGGAAGGGGCCCTTCATTCCTCCTGCCCAGTTTCCTCCTGCCCCTGGGACTTTGCACATGCCATTTCCTCTACCTGAGATCTCTCTGCTCCCATCCCTCCAGCTTGACTTGATCAACTTCTACTCATACCCCAGGTTTTGTGACATTTTTGCATTAAAGTCTGATTCCCTCATTAGACTGTGAGTTCTGTGAGGATGGGGACCATGTCTGTCTTGCCATGGCTTGATGCCCAATATTTAGCACAGAACCTGGTGTGGGGTGGGGTCATGAGCCCAGATTTGCTGAGCAGGTACGAGAGTGAGTACCAGTTGTCTTATGTTAGAGGTGGAACATATTTGTTAAATGAATGATGAGAAAATGAGTGGAACAGAAGTTCAGTGCTGTGTTGGGAAATAGTTAATAATTGTCTTTCTGGGGGAGAAGGGAGTCTTGATTTGAAGCATTTGCCGATTCCTGTGGTGTAGATATTCCCACTGGGGTCAACTTCAAGCTGCCAGCATGATGGCAGCTGCCTCCTTCGTTCCTAAAAACAGCAGCTGGCTCTCCTGAGCAGATAGAATCCAGCTGCTACACTGCATAAGGTCCTGGGGCAGGAGACGTCCCCTAGATACTCGACATATTTGGGAGGTTGAAGGAAGGTAGAGGTGCCATGAACTCTGTCCCCAGCCCCAAGCTGACCAGAATCAATTTGGGGTGTTCTCAGAGCATCGTTTCAAGAATGATCAAGAGTTTCCGCCCTTGACATGAGGGACATGAGTGCCAGATGCCAGCTCAGACCTTTCCCAGGACCCTCTGGGATCGCAGGACAGGTGTCTTAACCTCTGAGACTCAGTGTCAACATCTATCAAAACGAAATGTCAAAACCATGAAGGGGGCGTGGTCAGAATTCCATAAATCAGCTGGATGAAAAAAGGTGTCCTTACCTGGGACCTCACATAATGCCTGGTGGTTGCAATATCTCTGTGTTGCATTAAAGTACTGGGCACATAGTAAGTGCTCAATAAACACTAGTCTTTGCTATTCCTTCCACCCTCTCTTAGATGCAGTCCCGTCTCTGGAGCACTGACCCTTTGCTGGGCTGGGTGCTGGCATTTAGGTACTTATCACATCTGTGGGTGAAGCGGACTAACTAGTATCGGCGTTGGCCTGGCTCCTTTGTGCAACTTAATAATGCCAGCAACCCTGTGTGCTTCAGTATTTTGAGAAACAGGCAACAGTCACATTCAGAGCCTGTTCATCTGTTCACTCTCAGACCCAGGCCTAAGCCCCCCCAGCTTCACTGCCAAGGAGGTGTGCAGCCTTGGTCATGTTCCCTGTCTCTCCGAGCATGGGTTCCCTCATGGGTAAAGGGAGGATGTCTGCCACTACTCTTCATAAGGATATGGCAGGGATGGAACGGGAGAGTGTATTTAAAGAGCCTCAGCGGTGCCTTCCCTCTGTAAGTGCCCCTTGAATGGGAGCTGCTATTATTACCATTATATCATCCAAGAAAGAGCAGGCTGCCCCTTCAGACCACATGCTCACTGCATACCTTCCCCAGAGGGAGACTTTTCTCAGAATCTCTTTGTCCCCAGAATGAATTTTGAATCTTGCCCAAGCTCTTTTGTTAGGTGAAGATGTTTTATTCCTTGAGGACCTGCTGCTAGGGTCACAGAGGAGAGAGGACAGTTGTCAAAGCAGTATGTTCTCCGAGCCAGCCTCCTAGACAGATCCCAGTGGGGATTTGTGGGGAAGAGCTCTTGATTTTCCCTGCAAGAAACCCCAAGCAAGCAGACCACTCCAGCGCCCACTAAAAACCCACCTTGCCTGGATGTTTTGTCTTGCAGATTAGCTCTGGGGATGTCCTGGGTTTGATTCCTTGGCCAGGGACTGGAATTACTTTTGGTGGAGGAGGAGGGAATCATCAAATTCAGCACCGTGTTGAAAAAAGAGTCACAATTTAGAAACCACTAGGGTAGCAGTACCAACCAGAAGTCTTTTGGTGAAATGCAAATCATCCTTATTTAAACGAGAAAAGGAATTCCCAGTCCATACAACTGAGAAGTTCAAATGTGCTAGAATTCCAGAGAATTAAACTCAATTTCTTTCCTCTCCTCTCTGGGCTTTGCCTCTGTTTGGGTCCTGCTTTCAATAAACCCTCTCTTGTCTTAGCAACCCAATCAGGAGGCTCTCTGCTTGCCAAGTCTGCGGAAATTCCAGTCAGGCTTCTCGTTGGACCAGCCTGGATCCCATGCCCAGGGCTGAGCCTATCCTTGTGACCCGCGGGATGGGATGTGCTGATGGCCGGGGTGAGTTGTGCCACTTGTAACAAGAGGAAGGAGTAGGGCCAGTCCTAACATGGATAAGGGTCCTACATTTTACCAGCTGTGTGGCTTCTGGCCCAATCTTTGCTTCCATAAACAGGCTACTCTGAGATGAAATGAGATCCCATATGCAAAGCACCTAGCAGGGGTGCACAGAGCAGAGTAGGAGCTCCATTCATGTCCCCTCCTGCTCTGGGTCCCACTGCCTCCCTGAGCCTCAGGCTTCTCTTCTGTAAAAATGGAGCTAATTATTTACTTAGTCCATGAGTAAATAATTGTCTGTTTACTGGGCTCCTGGTCCCCCATCCTATGCTGCCTCTTCCAACTGGGAATCAGAGATCTGAGTTACAAGGAGGAAAGGCAGGAGCAGAGTTGAGCAGGAGGACTGAGGGCAGGGTGTTCCAGAGACTGCTAGAAGGCCGGTGTTTCTGGAGGTGGCACAGAAAGTACTTCTTACCCACACCTTGGGTCCTCCCTATGCCTTACTTCGGCTGTGTCTCCTAAGAGCCAGGAACAAGGTCAGGCTGATTATCCCGCAGCTAAGCACACCAGACCTAGAGCAGTCAGATGCCTCGCCCAACATAGCACAGCAGTGGCAGAAGCCCCACTGAGGGCCAGAGGCCTGGCCTGCCTGTCTTCTGAGGTGGTGAGGTTGGAAAATCACAGGATTGGGTCTCTGGTCTCTCTGGGTACCGGCTGTTGCAGTGGTTTGGAAAATTGAAACCAGCCCTCCCATGATGCCTGGTGCTGATTGCAAGAGAGGAGATGGTGGGGGACAGAAATAAAGGGACTAGGGACATAATGGGATTCAGAGGTGGCCTCAGTCTAGAGGGAATTTCTCAGTGTGATTCATGGATAGCTGTGTGGTAGGCAGCGACGGAAGTGGGGGCGCCTAGAGTGTCAGTATCTCCGGGCATGAAGGCCGGGGCTTCAGGCTGCCCCTCTGGTGCCTGTTGAAATTCAAGTACACACTTTAAACAAATAAAGAAACAGAAAATTCATATTCAGCGTAATTCCACTTTCTGGGATCTACCCTGAGAGTTTCTAAGAGGCTCACCTTAACCATTTTTGTGGCAATGGAGGGCAAGAGGCAGCCTCGGGGCTCGTGAGTGGAAATAGGGCTAAGCGTCTGCATGTGGTACGTCTGTCCGTTGGAAGATTTTGTCGTCTGCAAAGAGAATATACTGATGTGCATGCAAGACCAAGAAATCCCGTGGAATGAGAAAAGCAAGTTACAGAGTGTTATAAGCAAGATACCTGTGGGTGGCCTAACACCTTCTCTTTTCAGATGTTGAAGTAGGACTGGCTGTGCCCTTTAGAATTAGAGAAATCGGTAAATACCTAGGAAAGTATGAATTTATGGGAAAACGACTGGCAGTGGGTGCATCCAAGCATTTACAAGACGTTCGGTATGGGGAGGGAAGGACGGAGGAGTTGAGGTGGGGGCTGCGTGGGTCTTGTTTTCATTTCTTCTGAGAAGAATGCTATTGTGTTTGCTACAATGCAAACCCTGGGGAGGACTGTCCTAGTGGTTGAATTTCCTTGTAACGTGGCTCATGGAACTACAGGAGCACTGCCCGCCTGTCCAGCTGCAAGAGCTGGGACACGTGTATCCTTCCAGATATCTCCTGCCTCAGGGCCTTGGCACATGCCATCCCCTCCCTCAGGAACACTTTCCCCCAGGCTTTCTCATCTAACCTTAAAGTTGAGGCCTCCTCCCCTTGCCCCCAGAGCCTTTCCTAATTTGCAGGCTGGGTTAAACACCTCTTGTCTGCCGTCCCGCCACCCGTTTGTCAACCTCCTTTGCTGTTCCATCCCAGCTCGGAGACTTGATGGCTGTACCTTCTTGAGCAGCTGACTCAGTGCCTTGAACCTCACTTTTCTCATCTGTGAAATGGGCATTCAGATTCTTCCCTGGTAGAGCCCAAGGTGGTCGAGGGCAAGAAAGAAACAGTTATTCTCACATTTGGTGCTCAGGACAGCTTGGCAAAGTCAGGGCCCATGGTCCAATGGACAGGGGAGGTAACAGAAAGGCTTTTGGGAGGCGATGACATTCGCTTGGTAAGAGGTGGCATCGGGATTTGAACCTATGTCTTTGCTCGTTGTAGAGCACTTTTTCCATATCACAACAGCACATCTTGGAGTGCTCGAAGGGAATGGAAGATGCAGCCCCTGTTCTAAAAAGGACTGCATTCTGGTCACCCCAGATTCTAGAACAAATATTTATGAAAATGTAAAAATGGACTTCCTCCCCAGGCACGATCCGTACTGAATATCCCTGAGCCCTTCTTGGGCTCTGCAGGTCACACTGACAAGGCTTAAACATAGGGATACTGTGACATTTCCCCGTTTGAGAAATGGTTCCTGAGATTTCCTTCTTTCTGATGTCTGTGCAGAAACCCTGTCTCCGCTTTCTGTAAGAGCACAACTATTACTTCACTAATCACCCTAGGGCTTCCTGACCTCGCTGGTGTTGCGGAATTGGAAGCCTGGTTTTCCCATTGAACAGCTCTTTGAACAGTAAGGTGATGGGAGTCACAATCACCTTTTCCCTGGCGTGAACATCTTTGCTTCTTTCTGGGTTTTCTCTTCCTTTTGCTTGCAACAAAGCTTTTTTGTTTTTGTTTTTGTTTTTGTTTTTTTTCCTCAACAAAGTGTTTTTGAATCGAAAGTTTTCTTGCCCTTGGGCACACATTGGTCCTCAAAAGGATTAACTGGGTGGGCCTTGCATTCTATGACCAGGGTCCTTTTAAGAAAAGGGGAATGGAGATGTGGGCAGAGAGTGGGAATGACACAGCCACCAGGCTGTGCCAAGGATTGCCAGCATCCTTGGGAGGCTGGAGGAGGCAGGGAAAGACTCCCCCATAGCCTCTGGAGGGGAGTGCAATCATGGGACCTTGATTTTGGGCATGTGGCTTCCAGGACTGTCAAGTAGGGGGCACCTGTAGGGGTCAGGTGTTCCTGTAGGGGACACCTGGCTTGTAGTAATTTGTGATGTCCCCCAAGGAAACAGATGCAATCACACTATCCGAAGAAGTGCCCCCCACTCCCCGCCTACCCTGTTTTTCTGCATCGTCCTGCTGGCTTCCTTCATGACACATTACAGCCTGTAACTTTGTTTCCCTGCTCGTCTATCTCCTGCCCTGGACCCTGGTCTCCAGGGGGAGGAGGGCAGGGACCTTCTCCGCTGCGATGTCCCCGGGCTCTGTGGCAGAGCATGGCCCTCATTAGGGGCCTATAGATACCTGTTTTCAAATGAGATGTGGCTGGAAATGGGTACAGGACTCCGAATCAATCCCCACGCCCCAGGTCTGTGGCCCTGAAAATAACAAAGACCAAGGTGCACACATACACATGCGCGCACACACACGAAAGCTAAGCCAAACTTCAGCAGGAGATTTTACAACTCTCCCACGGGAAGCCTTCTCTTACCCAGACATTTAATTGAATGTGTACGTCAAGTCAGCTTGCAGCAAGTCTGGGGAACTCACACGTGGTGCCGCTGGGGCTGAACCCACTCCAGGAAACCTCATTAATTTCTAAATGATGAATGATTTCACTTCCCAGCCATGGTCTGGAGGCAACGCCATATAGGGGGATGCCTCTGCCAGGGCCAGGTTTTTACCGCAGCTGTTGTACTTCATGGCCCAGGATTTTTCCTGGAAGGTAGGAAGGAAGGAGGAAGGAAGGAAAGAAGGAAGAAAGGAAGGGAGGGACAAGCCTTGGGAGGGATATTACTCTTGTCTCCTTGACTTGCAAAGGTTGGTGGCCTTTACAGGGTTGAGGACAAAGTGACTCGGTCACCGTGGAAGCCGGGCTGGATTCTTGTCTGCACCATCGTTTTACTAGCGGGCTTATGATCCACTTGGCACTTACTCTACGGGACGTGGTACTTACATTAAACTTCCCCGTGTCGCCCCATCGTCTTCAGGCACATGGTCCTGAGGGCAGTCCCGTGAGCCACCTTTTCACAGAGGTAGAAATGGAGTTCCTGCTGAATTAAGAGACACACCCAGGGCCCCAGCATCAGAGACCAAATACAGATGCAGAGTACCCGGCTGGAGAAAGTCTGTGGTTTGAACCCCCTGTGAGATCATCTCTCAAGCTTCTTGGCTTTATTTTCATTTCTTAGAAACCGCCATATTTTCTTGCCTTAGAGAAACACCATCTAGCTCTTAATTAATGAGGTCAGTGAATACCCGTTGGGCACTCATGGTCTCCTGAGAGCTCCACTGGAAACTCAGGGATGCGATCGTATGAGAAGAACCCATTCAAGGAACCCGCAGCTTAACAGGAGAGAGAGAAGGGGGAGATGCCCTCCATCCTAGGTGACAGATGCCAGGACAGGGCGACAGTGGGGAGCGGAGGGGGTGCAGAGCAGACTGTGGGCATGGGTGTGGGTGTAAGGAGAGACCTAGGAGCTGGGCTTGTTCTCAAGAGCAAGAGCAAAGTATTTATTTTCATCCCCATCTTGCTGCCGAAAGGACTGAAAGATGCTTAGTGCCCAGTTCATGGTCAATAATCAATAAATATTTGGTAAACGAGTGGCTGGTAAAGAACTTTGCAATTGTTTCACATTCTGCTTTGGCTGGCGGGAAGCTCAGAGCCAAGACGGTGGCAAATGTTTAGATGTTGGGATCCTGAGACCCCAGATTTCTTCTACCCTCTTCTCTCCCACCCCCACACCAACTGACTTTCATGGAACTCCTTTTTTCCTACTTTCTGGTTTTGTAATGTAAGTTCTTATCATGCCTTGTTAGTGTAATGTGCGTCTGACTCACCAGCCACCTGCAATTTGGGGACAGGGAAGAGGGGTTGGGGATGTTCTTTCTCTGGCCTCCCCTCCTCTCACCTGTTCATACCCCCCAACCCCACGCCTGCCCTCGCCAGTCACTGTTCTCATTAATGGAACTCAGAGCAGATGTTCCCCAGGCGATGATGGGTCACTGTGGAGGTTGCTGTTCAGGAGCCTGGGAGGGAAGACTAGAAGCTGGTGGGCCTGGGCAGCCTGGGACGGGGAGCCAGGACAGGCAGAGTGCACCAGAGGGAAGTGGGGGAACTGTATGTGGAAGAGGAAAAGCAGGGTTGGGTCTTTAGGAAATACTTGGATCTTGAGAGCAGGAGCTGCTTTCGGTGTCTGAGGAGCGAGGGACCAGGCGTGCATGGGACTTGCCTGATATGGTGGTGTTCAGAACTTGAACTCCCTGCTGAGCTCTGGAACCTGTCTGGTCCCCACTCCGAATCCACCTCTGTAATACTGGTGCCCCCTGGTCCCCGAGGCCAGACCTGCCCCAGTCCCAGGCCAATGTACACCTCTATCTCTGTTGCCTCTGCTCCGGTCCAGCGGGCATCTCATGCTGACCAAGCCCCAAACCCAATGCTTCTTCCCTCATCTTCCCACCTATGCAGACGGCAGCATATCCATCGAGCGCTCAGGTCCCAGATCTCACTGCTTGTCTTGTCCCTCTTGTTCTCAAAACTTCAACACCATTGCCCGTTTTATCCTCCCAATATACCTGGAATCCAGTCCCTTCCCAGCAGCCCCAGGCCACCCTCATCCTTACCAGGGTGATTGCAGTATTCCCCGATGGTCCTCCTGCTCCTTGTCTTTGTTTTCTCGGGCAGGCCAGGTGGCTTAAAAACCCAAAAGTGTATTGCGCTACAGTCCTGGAGGTCAGAAGTCTGAAATGTAGGGGTCCGTGCGGCAGGTACTCCTGGAAGCTCCAAGGCAAAATCTGGTCCCTGCTTCCTCCGCTTCAGGTGGTGGCACCAGTCCCCAGAAGCCCTTAGCATGAGGCCATATAGCTCTGTCACCCGTCTTCACCGCATCTCCTCTGTGTTCTCGCCTGCCTCTTCCCAGAGCACTACTCATTGGGTGTGAGACCCCCTCGAATCCAGATGAGCTCATGCAGAGACCCCCTCATTCCATTCCATCTGCAAAGACTCTCATCCCAGATTGGGTCTCCTTCAGTGGTTCCAGCCGGACATGAGCTTGGGAGCCACCTGTCCGTCCCCTGGCCCCCTCTGCTGTCTACTCTCAGTATAGCAAGCAGAGAGGTCTTGAGAAACCTAAGTTAAACTGTGGGCTTCTCTTGCCCCGAGGTTCCCACCTGGTGTCTCCTTTCACTCAGAGGGAAGTCCACAGCCCCATGTGTGCTCTGCTCTTAGCTCCCTGCTTTCATCTCCTGCATCCCCTCTCCCCCACACTCTCTCCGTGCGGCCCCTG
Organism: Lutra lutra; assembly: GCF_902655055.1. Classification (NCBI taxonomy): domain Eukaryota; kingdom Metazoa; phylum Chordata; class Mammalia; order Carnivora; family Mustelidae; genus Lutra; species Lutra lutra. Next base: position 6,952,393 of record NC_062295.1, on the reverse strand, counting down.
CCAGCTTCCCCTGTGCCTCCATCCCACCAGGCACAGTCCCTCCCTGGGTCCTCTGCACCTGCTCCTCCCTCGCCCCCCCCCCCCTTTCATTCTGCAGGCTGCCTTTCTCACCTCCTTTCTGGGGCTCTGCTCAAATGTCACCTCCTCGGAGAAGCCACTGCTCCTGCTCCTTCTGTGCCGTGTTCACCGCCCACCCCAGCCACTTGTCACCATCTCTCAACCACGTCACCGATCTGTTCACTGCTTAACTCTACTCACTAGAGTGCTCAGGAAACACGCTGAGTATGTGAATGAACATGGCAGTTCCCGCCTCACAGGGAGCTTGAGGACACGTGCTTGTGAGACCTGAAGCCTGGCACAGAGGAGTCTCTGCACTTGTTACTTCCAAAACTGAGTTTACTTTACTAGTGAAGTCTAGTCCACATAGAATGTTTGTTAGTTTCAGGGAGTGCAACACAGGGATAGGCCAATTCGATGCGTTGCTCAGATGAGCGCGCATCATGGCCACAGGTGTAGTCACTCTCCACATCGTGCAACATTGTTACAGTATTATTGGTTATTTTCCCTACACTGTGCTTTTCGTCCCCGTGACTTATTTATTTTACACCTGGAAGTGTGTATGTCTTCACCCCCTTTATCTGTTTCACTTATCGCCTCACTCTCTCCTCTCTGGCAAGTGCCAGTTTATTTTCAGCATTTAAGAGTCTGGTTTGTTGTTTGTTTGTTTGCTTGTTTGTTTTGTTTTCTGGATTCCGCGGATCAGTGAAATCATACAGTGTGTGTCTTTCTCCATCTGACTTGTTTCACTTATGTAATGGAATGTTACTCAGCCACAAAAACAAGTGGGATCTTGTCATTTGTGACATGTTGTTACATGACCGTCATCAGACGTGGTAGCAGTGGCGTTAATTTTTTTCTCCCAGCATCTGGGGGCTGGCCCATAGGTGGTACTCAGTAAGTGATTGTTGATTGACTGAAAGTTGTTGGTAACTCTCCTCTGCCTGCTGTCCTCTCTCTTCTAAGCCATGCATGGGACATTTGTGATTCTGCTGCCGCTCAGCCTGATCCTGATGGTGTTTGGGGGGATGACGGGGTTTCTGAGTTTCCTCCTCCGAGTCTCCGTCCTCCTCCTGCTCACAGGGACCCTCTTCCTCTTTGGAGGTAGGTGCCCCCGTTGCATGGAGCATGGGGGCCCCTTGTGAACCCTCAGCCGGGGAGGGGCAGGCGTCTTCTCTGGGGCTCGGTTTTCCCATCTGTGACATCACAGCTGGGAGGGATGAATGGGTCCCAAGAGAGCAGTAGAGGGTGGGAGTGTGTCCTGAGGATTATTTCCTGATTTCACAGAGGATCCTAGAGCTTCTGTTTGAGGGCTTCTCCCTCAAGCTTCTCCCTTCTCCCTCATGCGTCTCTGCCCTTCTGATGCATCTTCCTTTGATTGACTGACTGACCGATTGATTAAAAACTGGGCAATGCCAGGGTTAATCCCCTTTGTTTGGCAGAACAGAGGCTTTCAAAGATGGGATCCAGTGCACAGCTGGTGTCCTAAGCCCTCTCTCCTTCCTCCTTCCTTCCTCCCTCCTTCCCGTGGGCTTGAAATCGTCCCTCCTTAAACCCAGAACAGGAACAGAGGTGATTCACACACTTGGGATCCATGGAGGGAAAGCCCCCAAAAGACTGTCTGGAGGTGAAAAGAGTGTGAGGCTCAGATGTCCTCCCACCTCTGCTAGTATTAACACGGGCATTAAGAGTTTACCCAGGGACTAATTCTTGAAACCACCCTGCCCACTTGGACTTTCTACAGTGGTGGAAAATCTGATCCACGCTTCGCCATTGGCGGGGGCAGGGGGGGGCTCAGGCCAGGCTGCGGAGCACTTTACGTGGAGCTGATGCCCGGAGGGTTGAGATGTTCATTTCCACTAATTTAATTTCACTTGAAATAGCCCCCTGTGGCCAACAGCTGTGTCTCTGGACAGCGCAGCTCTCATTTCTGGTCTCTGGAGACCCACCGTGGGCCAGCCCCATGCTGGGTGTGGGGGAATCCAGGATGAGCCCCCTGGAACTCATAGCCCAGTGGGGGAGACGGCCATTAGCTCAGCCATTTCACAAACAAATGCAAAATTGCAGTTCTGATCTGGACAGTGACAGCGGGTGGTGCTGTGAAGCCACGGGGTGGGGGGACTTGACCTGTTTGGGGAGGTCCTGGAAGCCAAGCATGAGCTGAGGTGGGATGGAAAGGAGTTTCTGGGGGTGGGAGGGAAGGGACTAGGAAGGGAGGGTGCACCGGATAGGGGACTAGCAAGGGCAAAGGCCCTGTGGTGGGAGGAGCATGGACACCTGGAGAGGTGGGCTGGGCGAGGAGAAGAAGGAGCCCAGGGTTTTGATCTGCTCTCCTTTGCCTCTCCTGCAGCCTTGGTGACCCTGGCTGGAATTAGCGTCTACATCGCATACTCGGCCGCCGCCTTCCGGGAGGCGCTGTGTCTCCTGGAGGAGAAGGCCCTCCTCAACCAGGTGGACATCCACTTTGGCTGGTCCCTGGCCCTGGGCTGGATGAGCTTCATCGCCGAGCTGCTCACTGGTGCGGCCTTTATGGGGGCAGCCCGAGTGCTCAGACTGAGACAGAGGCAGGACCAGGCCATATGAGCCCGATGCTTGGTCTGGTGGGAGACAGGGGCCTGGCCTGGGGCCCCAGGGATCCCTCCGTGGGCTGCAGCCTCCTCTTCCTCAAAGGCCACCAGTGGTGGGACCAACCCAAGGACTGCTGTGGGCTGAGCTCCAGGCCTGGCTGTCATCTCTGTGCCGTCTGTGCTGCCTGGTGTGGCGTGTCTGTGTGTTTGTGCACGCGCGTGTCCGTGTGGGCTGGAGGAGGCCATCGGAGTGCAGAACCCACCTCCCACGAAATAACAGATTAGCCCCTTGATCATAACCAGAACTTTCTGGATGCAGCCCCGGTGGCCCTCCGCCGGCTTCACTTCAATCCTCACCCCTCCTCATTGCATCAGCTCTGCTTCTTTGCTAAGGACACGAGAGACCAGAGAGGTTAGGTAAGCTGCAGAAAGGTGCACAGTGAGCTGGTAGTGTATTCCTTGCTCCAAGAACAGTGCTCAATCCCTTACCACAGTTTTCCTGAGCAGGTCCAGCAGGCTGGCTGCAGCGCGATTGCTGTGTGTGGGGGTGCTGGACCCCCTGCCTGGGGCACAGTGTGAAGTGGGGGGACGAGGGCAGAAATCTGGGCTCCTCACCAACCAGGTGGTGCCCGTGTCCCCCCTCGCCTCAGGGAGGTGCACGCTCGTCCCGTCCACTGTCCCGGAGCTCGACGGGCCGGGCTTCCTCGGAGCGATGATTCTCAGTGATCAGGGGCTCAGTAGCAACAGAAACAGTCATCCTGGACATGGAAGCCCCGCCAGGTTCCTGGTGGCCGGCATGCTGGTGTCACTTCAGAGACTGCGGGAGAGCCAAGGGCAAGCTCACCGCTGGTAGGAAGAGCAATCAGCAAGCTTGAGATTCAGGAGGAATCAGCAGCAGACTCGCCCGAAGAGGGAAGAGGCATCAGCAGACTCGCAACCGGACTCAAACACACAGTAGTAACTCCTGGACACAAGCACCACCTGTCAGCCCTCATCATCTCACACATGTCGTAGAAGCAGCTTCCCCATGAACGCATGCGTTGACTGAGCCTACTTCCCTGGCCTGGAGCCCGAGACTGGCGAGATTCCGACGGTGAATTCAGACACGCTCACGCACACGCAGGGTCTCTGTCCTCCGTGTGGCTGCGGTTTTAGGTTGCTTCTACACTAGCCAAAAAAGGTGTGGAGTCCGTCATGGGCTGAGTCCTGGTGACACCGTTAGCCGATGGCTTCAGTAGGTGTGGGTGGGGGGCGGCGCCCACCTCCTTGGCCCTGCTGGCCTCAAGTGTTGTCCAGGGAGGCCTGGCTCCTTTTGGGCAAACATAAGTCTGGGCTTTTCTCAGCACAGGTGGTGGGGGGGAGTCTAGGATAGGAAATGAAAGATTCCCATGGAGCTAGCTGATGGGGCCATCTTCAGGGACTAATCGTAACCCCTCCTCCCTCCCCCAGAAATTCCATCCCTCCTTTCGTCCTGGTGTTCTGGCCACGGGAGTGGGAGTGTCCAAAGTAACTGCATGGCCAGATCCCCTGGGGCGGTGCTTCTCACACTTCAGTGTGCCGAGACTCTTCGGGGTGTCCCAACCCTCCTGGTGGGAGGCCGCCCCCAGGGGCCCTCTGAGTCAGCAGGTCCCGGTGAGGCCCGAGATTTCAGTGCTGACCAGCTCCCCAGTGATGTGGATGCTGCTGGTCTGGGGCCCTCCCCTGTGTGACACTGATCTTGGGCATTTGCTAAGGGACAGGGGTGGCTGTCCCCTTGCTGCAATTAGAATCACCAGGACATCTTTTAAAAACCCCGATGCCCTGGCTGAATCCTTGCTCTGATCGTACCTCAGCATAGAGCTGATAGTGTTTAAAGACCTCTCTGGATGATTCCAGGGTACAGCTGAGGTTTTCAACCTATTCCCATGGATTCAGAGTCACAAGGGGTGGGAGGGCCTGGGGAGCCTTAGGTATAAGAAAATCCCTCTGGGAAGTGCTGCTGGCTTAGAAGGTTTGGGGACCATTGGCCTGGGTCATAAGGTGACGACACCATTAGCAACATCATGGTGACACTGTCCTCACCACCACACCGTCCCCCTTACTGTGACATGACCTCCTCCTCCTCCTCACCATGACTGATGCTCACTGAGTACTTATTACACATCTGTATTATTCTACATGCCATCAGTCACTCAGTCACTCAACAAACACTGGTGAAGGTCGCGGCATGCTAGGAACTAGCGAGCTCTCGCTCTCGGAGCTGCCACATGATGGACAGGCGTGCAAAACGTGGTCGGCGGTGAGGACTATGGAGAGGAGCGAGGTGGGTACAGATGAGGAAACTGAGGCACAGGCTAAGCTGACTAGCCCAAAGGTACAAAGAGAGAAAGGGGTACAACTGGGGTGCAAATTCAGATCAGCCTGATTCCAGAATGATTTCCTTTCCTCTATCTGCCAGCCAACACCCATACCAGGGAGCTCTTTGTCTGCCGGTGGGTTCAAGACATTGCTGCCCTTTCCTCAGATTGTCCACGAGGCCCCGTGGGGAGGGGGGCGACAGCAGAGTTACAGAATCAGTTCCGCATGGAGAGAAACGGAAGTTTTCGCAAAGTGAGGGCAACCCTGTTCGTGAGAGAGCGGTCTCTGCTGCCACCTGGTGGTCATATAGTGGAACTGCGCCAGAGGCCGACCCTGTTCTCAAATGCGCCCAAAGACGTTCTTTTTCAGCCCTCCCGGTGTCCAGCAACGGGTCTGACACTGCAGGGCAGGGGATCTCAGCTGAGGCGATTCCCCATCCCCTTCACCCCTGGGACATTGGCGATGTCTAGAGACGTTTTTGGTCGTCACAGCTCGAGGTGAGGTCTCCTTGCATCCAGAGGGCAGAGGCCAGAGCTGCTGCTAAACGCCCTTCGGTACATAGGACAGCTCCCAAGATGGGGAATTACCTAGTCCCACGCGCGAATCGTGCTGAGCTCATGAAACCCTGCTAGGGGCACAGAAACGAATTGTCATAAAAGAGAGCACTTGTGTATTTAAGGAACTAACCATATAGTTGAAAGTAATCTCATTCATTTCATAAACACTTACCAAGCTCCTAAGATGTGTCACGAACTGTTCTCAGGTCTGGGGACACATTAGTGCAGAAGGGTGACAAGATCCCTGCCCTTACTAGTTTACATGGAAACAGATGACACACTTGTGAACCAGTGATACCTATGAGAAACTCAGGGAGTATTAGGGTTATGAGGAAAACAAAACATGAGATGGAGGGTGGCCAGGAGAGATGTTACTCCAGGAAGGAGAGTCAGCAAGGGCCTCCTGGAGGAGGAGGCATTGTGCTGAAGGCCTCTTGGAGGAGGTGGTATGCACTGAGACCCAAGTGAGGAGCCTGCCACACGGGGAAACAGCAGGCCAAGCAGGAGACAGTAAGTGCAAAGGCCCTGAGGTGGGAACAAGTTCATGTGTTTGAAGGGAAGAAAGAAGGAGAGGGGAAGGAGTGTGGTAGCAGGTGACTAGAGGTAGGAGGTGGGTAGGCGGAGAGGATGACAAAGAGGGAGAGGAGGTAGCTGGGTTACCTGGGATCCATGATGAGGAGGTGCCGATGATAAGTGGGGTTTGGGAATCTGTGCTATTCTGTCCTACTCTGTCCTATTCTATTCCATTCTGATTCTATTTTGAGGACAAGGAGACATCCCTAGGTGAGGGGATACATAGGCCCTGTGTGGTTTTCCATCCCACCTTCATATTAACATCATCCAGGGACTCAAAAAAGCCAAACTTCTAACATTTGGGCTTCAGACTTCTAACACTGGGGAGCCCTGGGTCTTGCGGACCAATCACCTTTGGCCCCATTTTGCCGATGAAGAGCCTGAGGAGCATAGAAGGACTTGCTGGGTGGGGGGGACGGGCAGGGTGGGTGGCAGGACCAGGGCTGAGACCCTGCTCCAGCGTCCTCGCCCCCTTCCTCCCTCTGTCCCTCTGACATGGAGCTGCTCACCCTTCTCCAGAGTCAATGCCATGAATTTCATTTATAGTAAAAAAAAAGAAAAAAAGAAAAAGGGAGTGATCTGTGGTCTTTGCTTACCCCAAGTGAATTTCCACCTGTCATTTTCCCAGCACATGACACCCAGCAGCTGGGCCACTGGTATTAGGCCCCCGTGAAGTTTGGATGCAGACTCAGCACCTCTGCGTCGGCCCAACAGCAGCCTGGGCTTTGTCGAACGTTTATAGGTTAGGTCCCCTCTGGAGCACGTGAAGGATGGGGGCCAAGGGGAGTGGGAGAGATGGACACACACGCATACAGGGAGACCTGGAGAAATGCGTAAACACAGTAAAAGAGACAGAGACAGAGAGGGGTGTGGGGAAGGCAGAGGAGGAGGAACGAGCTGGCACAGGGAGGAGACAAAGTGGAGGAGAGCAGTGTGGACAGGCAGCGGCAGGACAGAAGGACAGAAGGAGGTGCAGGAAGGAGGAAGGAAAGGGAGGGGACCCAAGAGAGACCCACGCAGAGAAGGGAGAGGCAGGAAAAGCAAGCGGACAGCGAGAAACCAGAGGAGGAGACAGATCAGGGGTGGAAGACCCCTCAGAGCCAGAGAAGTGGTCCATGTGGACCCTTTGGGGGGCCACAGATGCTGCCCAGGGTGACCCTTCTGGGCACCATGTGGGACAGGGGGAGTAGGGTCCCTCAGAACGGGATGGGACGTCCCCTGGTGGGTGACAGCAGCCCTGAGGCAGCCGCGGACCTTTCCAGGAACAGTATATCCCATCCAATAGGTGGGACATACTTATCCTAAACAATTACGTATTTCTTCTCTGATATTCAAATTTAAATGGGCATCCCGGATTTTAATATGCTAAATCTGGCAACCATACCCTTCCTTTCTGGCACCACTGTTCTCCCAGGTACTCACGCAGTTCAGCCTCCTTGCTGTTCCTCGAACACGTTGGGCGTTTACTGTTCCCTGCCTAGAAGTAATAAGACCTTCCCTGCCTCCCTAAAACCACAACCTTCACCAGACTCCCCGATTCCCCCTCCCTCCATGCTTTCTTATCTTAGCGCTCACTGCTCTGTGATACGCCCTGGGTGACATGCACCTTGCTTATTGTCTGTTTCCCTCCCAGATTCTGTGCTCCATGCCAACCCGGAGAGCTGTCTCTCCTGTCCCTTGCTGGTCCTTGCGACGGTATCTGGCACATATAACTACTTGTTGGATAAATGTGTACACCCCAGATTCTATCCAGTCTCTTCTCTGAGCAAATTTTTCCAGCCAGCCCTCACCCTGGGGGGCATTGGTCACCTCCATGCTCTGTCAAAAATGCCAAGTATCAGGATTTTTGGGGTGGCGTGGGGCGTCTTTGTTTCAGTCTTTGGTGTTCTGTTTTGCTATCTGGTGAAGTCACATGCATTCATTCATTTCAATAGGAATTTATTAAGAGCCAATCATGTGCCAGACAATGATGTGTACAGGGACGAAGGAAGCAAACTCCCCTGGGACCCAGTCCAGAACAGTCTTCACGTGATGTAGGTGCGCGCTGATTATTTGAGAGAGGTCGGGAGGAAGGAAGGACGGGAGGCAGGCAGGCACAGAAGGAGGGATCACATTAAACCTGAAATGGATACTTGCAATGAACACGGACTGTATCCAGTTCCATCTTTAACTAATTTATTTTTAAAGTCTATTTATTTAAGTAATCTCTACACCCAACATGGGGCTCGAATTCACGACCTTAAGATAGAATGCTGCACACCCTATGGACTAAGCCAGCCAAGTGCCCCTGCAAATCAGTCTCTTAAAGGAGGTGGGGGGGAATGGTATGATTCCCACTGGTGGGGAAGTGGATAGGGACCCTGTTGGACCCAGCCAGGATTCCTAGGTGCAAGGATCAAAGACAGATTTTGGTTGATGTCAGCACAAAAGGAGAAAAAAGGATGCTGGTTGCTCTTAAAGTGTCTGTGAGCGTTGGGAAGTAGGTCTGGGGTTATGCAGCAGGGGGAGGGCCCAGATCCTGCTGTGAAAGGGATCTGCACTCAGCACCACGGCTGGTGTTGGGGACTGGGTCTTCTTGCCGTCCCCAGCCCTGAACCTTGTTCCACCGGCTGTCGTGGGTGTCCTGGTATCCTGCCACGCCCCACCAAACCATGGCGAGTGGATCTGCTGGGCTGAGCTCAGCTGTGTGCACACCCCCCCTCGCCAGGGAAGCTGGGAAATTGAGGATCTAGATTTTGAGCCTCTCTGGTGGGATGAGGTGCTCCCTCCTCCATGAATCCTAGGATGGGCATCCCCTGGCCTAGGAAAGGGGGCTGATTCTGGACAGCTGAAGGGAACGACAAGGGCCCAAACATTGCCCACCTTGTCCTTGGAAAGCCCGTCCCAGGCCTCAAGTAATGCCCGTTGTGCAGCGGAACTTGGTGGTGACTCCCTGGTAGCCGTGGAGAGAAAGATTTCTCTGGAGAGAAAGATCCAGAGACGAGCTTGCATGCGGGGATCAATGGGGGGCTAAATGAATTACTCTTTAAAAATTAAAAAAAAAAAGTGATTTTTGTGAAGTTTCTCAGGGTGGAGAGGAGGTAGGCCATAGAAACCAAACCGGTGAGGGCCTTTGTAAAACTTAGGGAAATTGCTTCCCAGTAGGGATGCTGTTGTCACCCACAAACCTGTTTGGCCCCCAACATCAGAGCCTCCTGGGGGTGCGTTCTCTTTCCTTGCAGAAATGAAGAGAAGATGGGTTTTTCTCCAGGCAGGGTCAGAGGGCTGCGTGTGGCAGAGAGAAAGGGCCGGCGGGTGCAGAGTCCCTGGCAGGAGGCGAGTCCCCAGCATGGAGGTGACGGGGAGGGAAGCCCTGGGTGTGCCTGTGCAGGCAGGACCTGGGGGGGGGGGGCGGTGGCGGTGCGTGAGGCCATGTCCGGAAGGGAGGGAATGTTGGAGGAAGGAAACAGTCCCAGAAGGTCTATTTCGGGGAATGGCAGCCCCTGTCCGGCTCTTCTCATCACCCTCTCCTGTATGTAGCAGCCCTAGCCGAGGGGATGAGAAAGAAACCAGATTTGGTTTGAGCGTCTGCGGCTAGTGAGGAAGGAAGCAGGTGGGGCCTGGGGACAGGCAGTCTGGGGCCGGCAGGAGACCTGTGCTTGGGGAGGATCCCTCCCTCTGAGCCTCCATGTCCCACCGACCCAGGCAACGTGTGCTTGCCACGGCGCTGTCGGAGGGCAAGGGAAGAGTCCACTCAGCCTCTGTGTGATGTCCCTTCTCCCACGTCAGATGTCCCTGATTGTCTCCAGGAGGCGTCTCCCTGTGCCCAGTCCCTGGCATCTGCTCTGGACTTTCCTGATGCAACCCTCCCCGGGGACATGGATTAGAGTGAGTCACCCCACATGGCATGCAACCCTGTCTTCCCTGGGCTCCCGAGCACTCTAGGGTTTCTAAAGCATGCAGCAGGCTCTCATTGGACACCTGTGGCCGCCCTGCAGGGACGGGGCGTCCACCATTGTCCCCACTGACGGAGGGAGGAGCTGCTGGAGCTTGGCGGGGCCAGGATGTATCCAGAATCACGGGCTAGATCATCCCTTGAAACCAGGCCACGCAAGTCTGCCTCCCCACCCCAGCCCCCACCCCGTGGCGCCTGACAGTGGTCCTGGTGCAGGCGCCACTGGGCCTGGGGACGCCTGGTTCTGCACTCACGTGGTGGGTTCATCAGTGAGTGTGCACACAACCCAGTATTGCAGCCGCCAGGCATGGGGGCTTTTCCCTGCGAGGACGACGCCGGGACTCTGCCAGAATGTCGGCCTTTGTTCCAGATTCATTTCTATTCCCTCAATTAGGAATGCTTAATTTAATGGAGTGCTCGGAGCCCCAGAGGAGGAACCACCATCTGATGACTAATAAAATATGCATGCACTGAGAGAGCGCCAGCTCCTGTCTCCTTCCGCCCTGCTCCTTTGTGGGGCTGGCTGCCCCTCCCCAGCACCCCCCGCCCACCCCGGGCTCTTGGGTCCTTGCTTGGAAGCAGCAGACTCAGGGACCCTGGTCGGGGGGGCGGGTGGCAAGCTGTTGGCTCCCCCGGAATTCCTTGAGCCAGACCTGGGTTTTCTCCTCGCCTGGGACTTGATCCCCATTCTGCACCATGGAACCAGGTCCGGTCAGACTTGGCTGGGATTGTACCGCATCTGACCTTCACCTTTAACCACTAACGCCCCAGAGGTGATGCATACACTCAGGGTGCCATCGTCACCTCCCTCAAAAGGGGACTGCTGTGAGTCCAAGCATATACTCCAAAAGACACGACCAAGGTATAATTCTAGGACCTGCAAGTGTGCCCTTATTTGGAAAAAAGATCTTTGTGGACAGTGATATGTTCATTGAAGACAGGTCACATTGGATGAAGGCGGGCCCTAAGCCCAGGGACTGGCGTCTTTACATAAGAAGGACACATGAAGACACCGAGATTAACAGAAGAGGCCAGCTGATGGAGAGGAGCAGAGACCGGAGGGAGACAGCCACCGACCACAGAACGCCTGGAGCCCCCAGAAACTAGAAGAAGCAACCAGAAGCCTCCCCTAGAGCCTTCCGAGGGAACATGGCCCTTCGAGGCTGGGAGAGGGTGAACTTCTGCAGTTCTAAGTTGCCCACATTGTAGCAATTCTTAGCGGTGGTCCTGGGAGAGTCCTACAGGGAGATTAACAGCGTTGTTGGAGAGATCAGAATAATGACAGTCACACTGCCTGCCAGAGATCCTTCCTTCTTCGGTCTTGCTGAGTTCCCGGCGAGGCAGGCACTGCTGTGCTCTCTTCCGCAGTGAGGACACGGAGGCTTCGGGAGGGAAAATAGTCCCCTGAGCATGGCCGCTGGTTCAGGTGGGTCTGGGATGAGGACCGAGGCCAGCCGGCCAGCATCCCGTGTCTCTTGAGCACTGTACCTGCCTGTCTTCTCGTGGCAGCAGAGGTGATCACTCCAAATGTAGTAGCTAAAGCCAGCCGTGGTCAGTTAATAGATTGATTTCTCTACCTACCTGTATATAAAATGTATTATTTTTCTTGTCAGTGGTAATATGGGTTCATTGTAGAAGATCCATCCCATTGTTCCACCACTCAGGGATGGCCCCTGCTAATACTTTGGTGCATTCTCCCCTCACACCGGGTCTTTATATCTGCTTAGCTATTGTTGATAAAGGCACACACACAAATAGGTAACGAACTACGCATTTTCCCCTAATTCTTCTGCCTGTTCCCCTTCTGTCCTCAGGCACGTCTTTAAATTTCACTGAAGAATCTGTGTGTATAAGGCTACATCAGCCCATGTGGCAACAGCTCATATGGTACCTTTGTGTAAATTAGCAAAAGGTGCCCCCTCCAGGTAGGGGCACATGGTTTAGCAGGTGGAAACCAAAAATGTCCTTTTGCAAACCAGCCCTGCCCCCAGAGCACATAGTCCAATGAGCAGGTGCATTTTAGAATTCACTCTCATCTTGGCTGCTCGGAGGGGGGCCTTTGCGCAGTGCCCAACCTGCCCAACCATATGTGGTGGCCCTGGGCACCAAAAGCAATCTTGAACAATGTGGGCATTTCCCAAATATGTATTAATCAGAGATTCATGCAAAATTCATTGCAAATTACAAAACCACAGTTGGGATAAGTGGAACCCAAATACTTTGGCTCTGGAGTTGTTTAAATCTCTCTTCCAGGTGAATTGCCCATTTCTGTCTCTCTGGCATCTAGCAAAGTACCTGGCATAGAGGAGATGCTCTGTCTTTATAAAACTGAAATGAGATGCATAGTCCAGTGGTTTTAAAAATGTATCTGCAGATTCTTGGACACTGCCCCTATGAAAAGGTGGGGTCTAATTCCTGTTCTCTTGGTGGTGGGCTGGCCTTTATGAGTCGCCTCTACCCCATCAGTGCTGGAAGGATTGCTGCATGACGGCCGAGGCTAGGTCATAAACGACAATACAGCTTCTGCCCGGTTGTCCCTGCCCTTCCCCAACACGTGTCGCTGGAACTGGGGGCCACTACGGCATGAGGAAACCCATGGATACACCACGTGTTGGTGTTCTAGCTCCAGTCCTAGCCGGGGCCCTGACCAGCTGCCTATGTCACCTGCAGGAGGTGGGAGGGGGTGAGCTTGCAGATGATTCCAGACCCCACCTTCATGCTGCGCCCATTGAGGCTGCGTGCAGTAGAGACTCGCCTCTGTACCAAACCTCACCGACTTGGAGATTTGTGAGCAAAATAAATGCCACTGGGCATCGAAACTGGGAGAAAACCATTTACATTTTACTGGCAAAGTGCTGTCCAGCTTGCAGATCCCTTTCCTGCTATTTTCTCAGCTACCTGGGGCACACCTGTGGGTGAAGGACGGTGGTCTCCAGGAGAGGAAGAGAGACTTGGTGGGGACTGGAGGCAGGACAGCTTGGAGCCCCAGCTCCTAGTCCTTTAAACGCCATGCCCTTTCAATCTCCTGAAGGAGTGCTCTGGCCACAGATACCCTCAGAAGGGATCACCTGTGGGGATTTTTCCAGAACTCCAATTTCAAAGGATTCTGAAATGAGGCTGATTGAATCACAGGTCTTGGTTTGGAACAACATCACTGAGCGGATGCCCCTGGGGTCAGCTTAGCTTCTTCAGACCAGAGGGAAGAAACAGCAGGGGTCAGCGCTCCTGAGCTCCCAGGGTCTCTGCCTCCTGGCCTCTCAGCTAAGGGAAGGGTCAGCCACAAAGGAAATGGGATGAGAAGGCAGAAGAAAACCTGGTGGGAAGCAGGAACCTCAGCCGGATTAGCAAGTGACCAGAACTAAGTCATCAAAGGACCTGGATGAAAGGCTGAGATCACTCAGGGAGGGTTTAAACACAGACCGCTTAAGTGGTAACAGACCCAGAGTGGGGGATCAAAGAGCACTTCAGAATCACAGCACAGCCGGCCCTGGGAGCTGCTTCCATCGTTGATCTGGGGGCAGGGTGGGGGGGGTGTTGTGCTGACACAGCAAGACTTCCCCTTCAAGCCCAGCCTCCCCCTCCTACTCTCGAACAGGTAGGACCCTACTGAGCAGCCATTGGTTTGTTTCCCCTTTGTATTTGGGAATAATTATAGACTCACAAGAAATTGAAACAAGAAAAAAGGACCCAGGACTGGAGCTAGAACACTAGCGCGTGGTCTATCCATGGGGCTGCACCACCTCCTTGCTCGGTGATGCATGGGGAAGCGGGAAGCTGGGAGAGATGGGCCCCCTTTGCTGGACTCAGAGCTCCCTGGGTGTCACAACTGTGCCTTTGTCCACCTTTCTCCTTCCCACGCCAAGCACAAGGTGCCAACCAGCTGTGCTCAGTAACGCCCAGCCCTTAGACTGCGGCTCCCTCCCGAGGACAGCAGCGGGTGTCCTATCCAGTGGACCCAGATGGGACCATGGGGAGTTGGAGAGACCAAGGGCATGTGGGAATGTAAGGATGGGTGGGAGGCACGCCTTTGGAGCCCTAAGGGGCAGTGTGCCAAGAGGGACCTGGAATTCTGGTTTCCCAGAACAGAAAATACAAGTCTGGGGGCCAAAGTTTGCTGCCCACTTTCTCTCTTGCCAAGTAAAGTCCATCCATTAAGCCAACGCTGGAACACTCAGGCACACACACACCTATGTATAAAGAGCAACCACTGCCGTCTCCTGCCTCAACTCTCACACACACACACATTTTAAAATGGGCTCATTTTAAAAATGAGGAGATGCTTTATTTCTTTTAACACTAGTTCTTCTACCGACTGTGCAAAATCTAACTATGGCACATTGCCGTGCCCATCGATTAAAGGAGGCTCACCCTTGTCCATGTATATGTGTGTATATACACTTTGTGTAGACCTATATACGCAGTGAATCTTCTCTCATTTCCCAGCGGGCAGGACAGAGAATAAAAGATGCATATAAAATTTCATCACTGCTCAGAAAATTGGCTCTTGAGGGGTGAAAAGAATCTTGGCTCTTGTCTTGGTTCGTGGTTCTGCAAAGGACTCAAGTACAGAAGCGTGCACGCGCCTGTGTGTGTGTGTGTGTGTGTGTGTGTGTATCTGTAGTATACATTCAAAATGTCATGGGCTGTTAAAAGTCATGGGTGGGGGCGGAAATTAGGAAGAAGAGTCTAAAAGACTCTCTAGGAAGGTGACAGCGGATGAAAGGCTGTGAAGAAATGTTGTCACTGCATGGACCTAAGGGGTCAACATTTGGTCAAAGGCAAGTCTTGACCTAGAGAGGACACTCTCTAGGTACCGCCTGGAGCTTTAGGAGCGTGTGTTAAAATCATCAGCGTTTGCTGTGGGTCAGGCATACTGCCAAGCCCTTCAAATGCGTCTTTTCACACAAGGCTGAGAGGCGGACGCTCACATTATGCCCTTTTTACACGAGGGGACATGGAGGGCAGAGAGGGTCTGGTACCTGCACCGTCAGGGTCCCACTCTGTAGGTTGGCTCAGACCCAGGACATCTGACTGATTTATTTAAGATCAGGGTTTTCTGGGGGTCTTGCTCCAGGGTGGTGGAGCTGGCATTTCCCTTTCCTCATGAAATTTAAAGAGTCTGGCCAAATGTTCTGGCCAGAGTCTCGTTTGTGGGATTTGTCTTACCCAGACTGGGAATCATTTGCATGGCTCCAGCAGGTCCAGATGCTGGAGGTCAGAATAGCAAGCCACAGGCCCGTCAAAGGAATGATGGGTCTCCCATGCCCAGCGATTAAGAGGGAATTCTCGGCTGCAACCGTGGCCCTCGGCTTCCGGATGGAAGTCTCTCATGCTAATTAAATAACCATGACTGTGGCTTGCTGCTACTGCAGCTTAACCCCGAGGCCATGCGAGGACCTGCCTGTGAGGACAGTGGTGCCACCATGCTTTGTGATCAGGAAGGAAAACCCGGCTCTCCAAGGGCAATGGGAATGCACCTCCAGACAAGGCGTGTCTCCACCATGGGAGAAGATGTGGTCTAGATCCATGTAAAGAAACTCTGGTTGACTGATTCTATCTTTCCTTATTGCCCGTCCTCCACACAGCTGCCGGACAATGCATTTAATGCAGAGACCACGATGCATCTCAGCTCAAACACTCCTAGAGGGTTCTCCCTGAGCCGTGGCAGTAGTTGTCAACCCTGAGCCACACCATCCTTGGACATAATTATGGAGAGGGACCTGAGAATACACACAGGTAGCCACCATTGCATATGACACCAGATAAACGCCCTCATGGGTCTTGCTCATGTGACTCCTTTCATGAAATGCTTCCGTCTCCAAGCTTCAGTTGGCCATGGCTTTCCTCTGGGTCCTTCAGCTCTCTGGAAATAACCAAAGACCAACCAAATGAGAACAAGCAAAGGCTATTCAAAACTTGCCAAGACCCAGGTGGTGGGGGCTGACTCCCTTGCCTTTTGGCTGAGGTTCCAAGTGGGCAACAGAGGAAAGCTTTGTGGTAGAGACAAGAGAAGCTTAAGGTGTGCCCTGGTTGCAGGCTGTTGGCTTGGGGAGGCTGGATGTGGGCCAGTTGGAAGTAGAGACTTATTCTGTGATTGCTTACGGGTATATGTTTGGCTTTCTCTGGTTGGCTCCCCATTGGCATAAGGGACAAAACTCAAGGGGGGCTGTTGGTGGTTAATCAAGTCCTGCTCCTTTGGTGCCAACTGTTCCAAAGGTTTGGCTTCCTGGACTGGTTGCTAGAGATCGTGGTCTTGCTTCTTACCCTTGGACTTACAGATGGCAGCCTGGCTTCCTGGGCTGGTTAGTGTAGACAGTGGGGTAGTCTCCTGGGCCGGTTCTACAGATTATGGGTCCGAATTCTATTTTTATATCTTGTCTGACCATTGTCTGTTTGCACATTCAGTTTCTTATAATGAATACATAAACATAGAAAGTCTTGGCTCTTACTTTACATTTACATTCACTGACAGGTGACAGGTAGAGGTCGTGCAGATCATATGCATTTATTGTCTTACTAGTTTGAAATGAGTGGAGAGTGTGAGGTACCATCCGTCTGAAACATCATACAACATGTGGAAAATGTGTTTATAGAGATCGTGTATATTTCTGGACATTTATGTCTTCCTCTAATTATTTTTTATATTTTGAGCATTTCTTTATGAAATTAAGGGTTGGAAAACTAAAGATTTTTAAATTTATTTTTATTTGTTTGACAGAGAGAGACAAGGAGAGAGAGAGAGAGCACAAGGAGGGGGAGCAGCAGATGGAGATGGAGAAACAGACCTCCCCTGAGCAGGGAACCTGATGCAGGGCTCCATCCCAGGACCCTGGGATCATGATTTGAGCCGAAGGCAGACGCTCAACGACTGAGCCACCCAGGCACCCCGAGGGCTGGAAGACTTTAAGAAAGGTAAAAATACATAAGAAATCCATAAAACTGTAGGCAAACTGATACTAAAGCCAGAGAGCGATGATAAAAGTCAGCGGTTCCCAAAGTGTGGTCCTTGGACCAGCTGTGTCATTACTGGCCAGGGATTTGTGAGAGAAGGTGTCAGCAGTCCGCTTTAACAAGCTCCCAGCAGTGGGGGGAGGGGGTTGCCATTGGGGACCACCAAATGAGACAGACACATTAGTTGGACGCGTGACGACAACAGATTATTAGAGAACATTGAAGACAGGGAAATAGTCAGAAAAACAAGAGAAAGTGTAAAGCACAGATAAAAGTAAATGAAAGAGTAAAATAGTAAGAAGGGTCCACAAATTGGCACCACAGTGGATGTACGTAAGACAGAGTGAGCCTACTGCCTCGCTCTGCGTCCCAGCCGAAGATGGCGGGGAGAAGGGTAACCCCACGGGCCCGACGCGGTCATGTTTTATTTATGGCATTGAGGAGTCGAGTGCGTGTGTTGTTGGGTGCATCAATTTTTCAAATGTCTGCAGATTTGATTGGGCTGAACAAAGTACAAATTAATTTAAACGCATCGCTGAACGTACCATAACTTTTGCTGTGATGGGTCTTCTCAGACAGTTTGTACTGAAACTATTGCCCTGAAATTTCCGAACATTGAAATGGAGCTCCCGTATGCAAAACAGTTATTCTAGACCAGTGGTCTGCAAGATGAACTCTAAACTTATCTGCAAGGTCCACCCTGGTGTTTTATGATCTACTCTTCCTCTACTTAACGCGCCGGGCTCCCACCAGCCCCGCATTCTGTGTGCGGTCTTCTAGCTGTATCCACTCACTTGACATTCTTGAAGTTCAGCACATCTTCTTTGCTCCACTGGTGAACTCCTAGGTATCCATTAAGACCCTGCTCAAATATTACTCCCTCCAGGACCTCTCTCCAACTTCCCCTGGAAGCCTCAAGGCCTGTTTCCTTACCCCCATGGCACCCAGGACACACCTCTGTCATGGCAAATACCCACACTAGGCTGTAATCATGTCCCCTTCCCAATGAACAGTGAACTCCTTGAGTGAAGGCACCACGTTCTTTTCTTCTTTGTATGCAGAGGACCTAGCTTCATGCCCATCTCATAACTAATGCTCAACAAATATTTGCTGTTTGTTTACTGCTCAGATTATGCTTGTTATTTATTTAAAAGGTGTGCTTATCTGTTAAGTTGAACGTAAAGCAAGTATTAGAAGGAATATCCTTTATGTATCTTTCGCAGCTAAACCACGTGAAGTCGTTCGCAATACTGATGGTGGATAAAATGAGAAAATAGGGCCCGTAAATTGGAAATAGAAAACAGCGGCCACAATAAAATCACAGAGCAGAAAAGAGAAAATTAATGATGAGGAAGTATGACGTTTAACTTTGAGCTTCCTGGCAGTTTAGGAGAAAAGGGAAATAATAAGTTATATATGTTGGTTCAGACAGTGAATCATAGTAGTTCATCGAGAGAGATGGGTGGTTTCGACTGGGATTTTATTGAGTAGATTCCATTGTGATGGTATGAAGAGGTGGAGGTCTCTGGGGGATAATTAGGTCATGAGGGAGATAGCTCCTTTGCTCTCTCTCTGCCATGTGGACAAGTCAGCAGTCTGCAGCCTGGAAGAGGGCTCTCACCAGAACGGGGCCGGGTGGGGGTGGGGTGGTGGTGTTCTGATCTTGGACTTCAGCCTCCAGAACCTGTGAGAAATACATTTCTGTTGTTCATAGCCGCGGTGCTTTGTCATAGCAGCCCGTTTGGACCAAGACTGGTGCCTTGGAGTCGTTTCCAGCAGTTTGCTAAGACTGGGGCACAGGGGGAAGGGACAAGAGTAAGACGGACAAGACAAGCAAGCGAGTGCTGGACCATGAGGGATTGTGAGTGACACCAAAGGACGTTGGGTCTTGGGTTCCGCAGGGCAGGACATGGGGAGCTAGGAAGTAATTTAAACGGGAGGTGATGCAGGTAAGCTGTATGTTTCAAAGATGCAGAAAGGCTCCTTACGTCGCTCCTCCTTAGTCCCCCACCAGGACCCAGCTTTGCTCCGCAGTCAGTGCGCACTGGTCCTAAATTTCTTTGCGATGAGGCCAAGCACTTTGAAAACACTGAAGCCTGAACTGACATCAATTATGTTGAAAGGGGGAAAAATTAATTAAAAGTTTTCGAAGGACTCTATTCTGTATTCTTCTCTATTTTCACGTTATCAGCAACACCGCTTTTTCTTCTGGCTGGGAGTTATTACAGTATAACATTTTCATGTTGCTTGTAGGGTAATTATGTCAAATATATGGGAGATGATAAGAGGCAGCTTGTATTATTCTGTGATTAATCTCCATACATTCTGGCATTTCAATCTGGCCTCAGAAGACGGGGTTTGCTAAACTCTGGTGTAGAAGGAGGATGAGGGGAATGGCTGCGAAGACTGGGTGGGTGATGCTGAGGGGGTTCTGATGGATAATATCCTGTTTTCCCCCGAAGAACCACCCCACCCCAGGCTCCGCTCCACGTTCTCGCCAAAGCTCATTCAGCCCGATGCTTCTGAGTGTGTGGTCTGGAGGCTACCAGCGCTGACCCACTGGGGATGCTTGGGTACAAAGAGCGCTCCTGTCCCCTCTCCCCCAAACCATGGACCACTGACCTCGGAATCTCGCATTTTCAGCCACCCTTAAATCCTCCTTACATCCTGAAAGTTTTTGAACCCAAAAGTTCAAGTTCAAGTTTTGGACCCAGATCGCAGTGAACCAATTTGATCCTCCGTAAACCCCCGATCAGATATGAAGGTTTTCTAAGGTAGTGTTGAAGGGAGGAGCAGACTTTGGGATCAAAACACTAGCGTGGATGCCCAGCGGAGATCATAGCATCCCGTCCTCTGGATTCCTTCAGGAAAAACAAAACAAAACAAAACACAAAACCAAAAACCAAAAACAAACAAACAAACAAAAAACCCCCAACGAAGTGGATGCAGTTCATTTGCATCCTACCTACCCATGGATAGGATAAGGCATCTCTTCTAAGACTTCATGAGAAAGTGAAATGTCAGTAGAGGTTCTGGTTGAAACGTTTGCAGATAGACCCTGACATTGGGACAGCACCTGGAGGTGAGAGGGGCTTGGCTTTCCTTCCTCTTTGCTCAGGGTGCTCCTCCCTGGATGATCCCCGCCAGCTCCCCGGGGGTAGGCTGAGCATGGATGGCTCTGCCCGCTGGCCAGTGCTGCCATCTTGCTGCGTTTCAACCTAACACTGGGGAGTTTTGCCCGATGACCACCACGGTGTCCTAGCGGAGGCTGCCCAGTGTGGCCAGCTCTGTGTTGGGCCACAGTGCCTCGTCTCTATGAGCCATCCCCATTGTGGCTACTACTCCCTCTCCTCCCCAAAGTCTGGCCATTCAGATCCTGTAGAATTCCAGAATCTCTCCAGTCCCCAAGTGGAAACCACCCCCCCCAACAAGTTAACTTTGGCAAACTCCAGGAACACTGACAGGCAAGAAATATTGTGGGCCATGTTGGGTTCTCTTTGGTCTATGATTTATTGATGGAGAGTATGAAATTTTCATTAAAACAGACTGCTGTTTCTCACTCATTTGTCACATTTTTAATTTATATTTTAAAACATTAATAAAACCGACACGATTAATTATTTTTTGAAATGTCAAATATATTTAAGATATATGGGACTGGTGGAATGGGGCTTCCTGTTAGGAGGGGGAGAATAGTTTAAGAAAGCAATATTCTGGGTACCCTGAGTCCTTTTCCATCCCCGAATCCATGGCCAGCTTAATTGTCTTTGGATGTCATTGTCTACAGAGTCCTTCCATTTTCTTTACTCGGAGGTGTTGTTTGGAATCACCTGGGATGGTCCGGTTTATGTCTGTGCTCCTGGCATTTCTGCTTGTATCACACTTCCTGCTTGTATCACAAGTTGTAGGGTGTCCCGAGTCCAAGACTGAAGGGTTCTGGAGCTAGGCATTAGTGATGCAAACTCTTGGAAGCTACTTGATTCACTGATGACGGTTGCCATCAAATTTGTGGTTATTATCATCGCTAGACCCTGCGATGGTAGTAGGGGGCCTGACCCATGTTCAGCTCCCACCTCCCTGGGCCCTGCTCTCCCCTTTGTGGCCTCTCTCCAGCATCTCTGGACTTCATCCCATTCTCAACTCTGGGTTCTATTATACCTGTCCCTACCAAAAGTCTCCTACCTTTCTCTAAGTCATTCATTACGCCCCCAACCTTGGAAAAGATGGATGTGATGATAACTGTAAGGATAGCTGAGATTTTCTCGAGTATCTGCCAGTTGCTAGGAGTTTTCCCTGTACTGTCTCTTCAAGACTTGGAAGAGTCCAACGAATTTGATGCAATTATTGTCACTCCCATCTTACCGAAAAGCAAACTGAGGCCCAGTAGTGATAAAACCAGACTCTCACAGAGGTCCTCGGACCCCGGAGCTCCCACTTCTCACAAAGTAAGTTCTACGTCTCCTGAGAGATAAAGAATCTGGAAGCGGAGTTCCAACACAAGCCCTGTTTTTCTAGAACACTTGCTCGTGGTCCCTGTGAATGTCGCGTCTCTCGACCTCGACAGATGACAGACAAACGGGAGGTGTTGCCTGGTGCTGGGCTCCACCAGCCTCACCCCGTCCTCCCTTCCCCTCACTCCCCGAGTCCTTTCTCAAAGGGAAGTGATTCCTGTGTTCCAGGAATCATGTGTTCCAGATCCCACCTTCGAATTCTGGATGGGATTGGCTGGAAGGATCCTTGAGCAGAAGCGGCCCTGGGATTCTCAAACATTTTTTCACCCCGACATACAAGGTGGACGTTGTTGCATAGGTGACACATTCCCGTGGTGATGCCCAGATGGTGACAGAAACCTCCAAATGGAGAAAGAAAGGAAGTAACTTCGAGAAGAATTACAACTCGCAAACATGATATTTTAGTAATCAATATATTTATTTTTTTCAGGCATTAAAATTATTTGTTAAGTATTAACTGAGCTTTTTTTTTTTAAAAGATTTTATTTATTTATTTGACAGACAGAGATCACAAGTAGGCAGAGAGGAGGGCAGAGAAAGAGAGGGAAGCAGGGTCCCCACCGAGCGGAGAGCCCGACGCGGGGCTCGATCCCAGGACCTTGAGATCGTAACCTGAGCCGAAGGCAGACGCTTTACCCACTGAGCCACCCAGGTGCCCCTGAGCTCTTTTTTATATTCCAGGTCCTTGGCTAGGGATTGAGGATATAGTGATGAACTATTTTTTTACAGTCACAAATATAGACACTATAAATTATGTAATTTAAACATAACACAGATTTATTCTATTAAAATTATGTATGTGTATACCTACACACAGGGAAGTATGTAAAACATAGAAGCACAACACCCACATGTCTTGTCCAGGTTTATGCTGTCTTTTGGTCCCAAATCCCATAGTTAGAATAGGGGTTGCCATAGAATGTCTCTGTCCTGTCTCAGATCTCTGTCCACGGGGTGTTCTAGAAACAAACAGCACGGCGGGTTCTTTGAATCCCCCTCCAGAGCAAATATGTTTATATAGTCTATCCCCTCCAACTTTTTCTTTCCTTCCTCCCACTTCTCTCCTTCCTTTCTTCCTTCCTTCCTTCCTCCCCCCCTTTCTTCCTTCCTTCCTTTCTTTCTCTTTTTTTTTCTATATATATTTTTTACACAAATAGGAGCAAAGTAAACAGTGTTCTAACCTTGCTTTTTACACTTAACAACCAATCTTGGAGATTGTTCCATATCAGTACACAAAAAGCTTTCTTGTTCTTTTTACAGCTGCTTTTTTATAACTGTATGGATGTCAATGGTGAATTACTAACAGTAAATCAATACAATGAAAAACTTCTGCAGGGCTTTGTTGTAATGGAAAGACCTTTCCAGCATAGAATACAATGGGGGCCGGGGAGAGAGATGCATTGTTGCACTCATGTAGAATTGAGTCTACGTGTATGTAAGGGTATCTATATGAACCCGGGAGAATGTTCATTAAGATAGTAGCATCAGTGTCTGCATCCATCCGGGCTGCTACAACAAAACTCCCATAGACTGGGTGACTTAGAAACGAGAGAAATGTATTCCTCATTGTTCTAAAAGCTGGAAGTCCAAGATCGAGGTGCTGGGAGATTCAGTCTGGTGAGAACCACTTTCCGGTGTATGCAAGCAATCTTCTATCTGTATCTTCACATGGCAGGAGGGGCAAGGGAACTCTCTGGCTCTCTCTCTCTCTCTCTTTTTAAAGATTTCTATCTACTTATTTGACAGACAGAGATCACAAGTAGGCAGAGAGGCAGGCAGAGAGAGAGGAGGAAGCAGGCTCCCTGCTGAACAGAGAGCCCAATGTAGGGCTCGATCCCAGGACCCCAAGATCATGACCTGAGCTGAAGCAGAGGCTTTAACCCACTGAACCACCCAGGTGCCCCACTGGCTCTCTTTTATTAGGGCACCGATCCCACCCATGAGGTGCCTTCCCCCCCACCTCCTGATCACCTCCCAGATGCCCACCTCCTAATACTATCACACTGTGGGGGGGGAAGGTCTTGCCCAAGATCAAACCAGACAGCCAGGACGAAGACCTGGGCACTGCTCTTTGTAACTGTGGGATGTCTTTGGCACCATGCTCCACGCACCCCAAGAAGCTCATAAAAGATGACAGGGCTGTCTGTGCAATGAGCCTTCTGTACCTTCATTTGACTTGATGAGAATTCTGCAGAAACCGCATTTGCAGGTAATATCCTCCCCATGAAGGATTCGGGGCAAGAGTGCATTCATCACCCATCTCCTAAGAGCGGTGGCTACAGCATGGAAATCCTTCTTTCTTGACAAATGATATATTTCATTTATTTCCCATGATCTTCTTGCATTATTTCAATATTATTAATACTTGGCAAATATATTAAAAAAGTAATAAACTGGCAATTATGATTGTGCTATGGACCCCAAACTGCAATTATTCATTACGTTTCAATTATTAACTTCACTTCAAATGTCTTTCAGCAAAGATTGCAAAGGCAAAGAAAAAAAATCTCGATGAAGCCCTGTACCCTGCTTCCTGGAAACCCATGCTTCACTCCGACTTGACATTTCTCTGATTTATCTGCTATCTCAGGCCTGGAGGAATGAAAATAATAACAACAACAAAAAATCTTCCTCTATTTAGTAAACAATAATCATCATCTTCTATTTATGGGTAGCTTTTTAACCCTTATTAGGGCCTTAGTATCTGTTATCGTATTTTCTTTTTAAAAATGTCAATGAAAAGTGCAGGTCTGAAGTGGTCCTCAGTTTACTGACGGGGGGCACTGAGGCAGGAGGAGGCTCAGGGAGGCGGCAGAGCAGACTCCTAGATGGTGAGACTTCCCACTGCCCAGCACCCCATCTCTGACCTCCTCCTCCAACAACATCTTAGCGCCTGCCCCAGGTCCAAGACGAATCTCACCGTCAAAGCAGTCCTATACCCTCCATCCCCACCATCTCTCACACTTCCCCTGTAGGACGAGTGGTGGCCATAAAGGATATGAGGAATTCCATTTTTTAAAAATAAGCAAATTGTATTAAATTTTATTTATTTATTTATTTATTTTTAAAGATTTTATTTATTTATTTGACAGAGAGAGGCAGGGAGAGAGAGAGAGGAGGAAGCAGGCTCCCTGCTGAGCAGAGAGCCCGATGTGGGGCTCGATCCCAGGACCCCGAGATCATGACCCGAGCCGAAGGCAGAGGCTTTAACCCACTGAGCCACCCAGGCGCCCCTTGTATTAAATTTTAATGGTGGTCATTATGGGCTGGCTTGTCTCTGGTGCTCAGCGAGTCCTTCAGTCCCCTTTGAAGA
Organism: Lutra lutra; assembly: GCF_902655055.1. Lineage (NCBI taxonomy): Eukaryota > Metazoa > Chordata > Mammalia > Carnivora > Mustelidae > Lutra > Lutra lutra. The sequence goes on along the minus strand of NC_062295.1, from coordinate 6,927,593 downwards.
GTTCCATTTGCACAGATTAATTGTCTGCAATTTTGCCCTACGTGTCCTCCTCCCAGCCATTGGGACTGTGAAACCTTGTCCCCATCTGGGCAGAGCTCGATGATATAGCACTTTGGCCTTTAAAATATGCACAATAAATATTTTAGATCTGCTGACGAATGACTTGTTCCCACGACAAGGTTGCCAAGTTTGCAGGGATGGAAGGAGGAGAAAGTTGGGAAAATCTCGAAATGAGAACCACCTCAGGCTTCACAGAGAGGTGTGTGGAGGGGCTTTGTGTCGGTCGCCCCTGTAGCAGTGTCATCCCCACGTTCTAACATGCTTGCCTCATCATGGATGGGCAAGACTTACAGAGTAGAGACTTCGCATGACATTCATTCAACAATTCGATTTTCTATGAAGTACTCAGTGGGTTCTTTAGAGTTATGGACCAGATCATGCTATTCACCTGCTTAAAACATTCTGGTGTTTCCTAGCACCCTTAGAATAAGACCCTAACTCCTGACCGTGAGCCTCTAAGGCCTTACATGGTCCACTCCCATGGCTCCTCTGACCACCTCACCTACTAACTGCCCCTTGGTCACTATACTTCAACCACAATGGGCTTTTGCTCGTCTTCCATGGACACATAGAGCATGTTTCTGCCTCAGGACTTTTGCACTTGCTGTTTCTTCTTCCCAGAATGCGCTGCCTTCACATCTTCCCATGGTTGCTTGTTTTGGTCATTTCAATCTCAACTCAAATGCTTCCTCAAATGTCAAGCTCCTAATCTAAACCATCTCTTCATCTCAACCACTCTCTACCCCATTGCCTGATCTTACCAGCTCTAGTCACTGTTTGAACTTGTTTGTTACGTTTATGTACATGGGCTTTACTTATTGGTTGTCTGTCTCTTCTGCTCTAATGTAAGCTCCACAAAGGTAGGGCTTACCTGTGTTGTTCATCACTGTATCTTTGCTGTCTGGAAGGTAGCCTATCACATTGTCTGTGCTCAGAACACATCTGTTGAATCAATGAGTGGCCACTTCTTGAGTACTGAGGATGTACAGGCTGTCTCCTGGATGCTAGGAATATAACACTGAGTCAAACACAGGTGATTCCTTACAACAGACAACTTACATTCCAGGAAGGTTTTCAGTCTTTGAACTTCTAGCAGCTCGGATAACCATCGCTCAGGCAGACATACCCAGACGGGAGTGATTGGTGTCCAATTTTGATCATGATACTAGGGCCAGACCCCAAAGTCACAGGGGTTTCAGTATTGGAAAGGTTTTTAGAGATCATGACATCCAAACTGCCCTATTTACGAGCCTCAGGGAGAAGATGTGACTTGGACAAGTTCATGCAACAGGCCGGAGGCAGAGAGGGAATTAAAATATAGGACTTCTGACTCTGGGAATCATGTTTGCTTAATTTCATTGTCCTGACACTCAGGTCTGGGTTTGGAAAGGTTCTGATTTGACCCGGTAGCTTATGTATTGTTTTGTAAGAGAAGATTTCCACTAGTATATTCCAACCTCCCATAGCAAGATAGATGCATTGTTGCTGAACCCCAGGTAGCATCCCAAAGAACCTGTTCTTAAGGAGAACCTGAGCCACGTAAACATTCTCATGAGCTCTTCCATAAACCACCCATCTCTCCTTTCTTTCAACAGCTTGTCAGTGCTTGTCTTGTACTAGGAAACAAAGAAGACCAACTTGGTCTTTCATATATATGAGGCAGGGCTGGTAATTCACAACAGAGACACCTGCTACGAGGAATGTTCTCCATCTCTAGCTCGCAGTGTATTCCGCAGCCCCTTCTGTTAGATATCTGATGGACACTATTTCCAAGTGTCCCACAGACTGTTCAACCGCATGTGACATTGATCATTTTGCTGGTTTTTCCCCTGACTACTTTGGTGAAAATTTCGTATTTAACTTTCAGTAGGGATTTGAGTCTCAGATTTGGGGAGGTGGTGATTGAGATTGGGAAGGTTAAAAAAAACATGTGCTTGAGAGGCCCTTCTAGCTCTGATATCTTGACTCTGCTAGAATCCTTCTGTGCCCACTCCTTAAGGAGAAACAGATTGGCTTCCCTTGCCGTGCCTCTTGAGCTATTCCAAGTTTGGCCGTAAAAGCAGTCCTTGATTTCCCAGCTGAAACACTTCTTTTTCCAGTGTCCTGAGGAGGGAGTTGGAATGGGATAAGTTATGTGTTGTGGTTTTAGGCATTAATGAATATGAGAAACTAAATTATTGAATTTTGCAATGCAAATTATATTTTGAACACAAATTCTTCATTTCTGAATGCTAAGGACTCATAAAGAATGTCAATGGTTTATGAATTAGGCCATTAGCATGCAATTTGTGATTCAAACAGTACACCAGCACCATGTAATAAGTACTATATAAAGAGTAGTGTTGTCTAAATTTTCAAAATATTGTGCTTGATGCATTAGAAAGTTTTCAAAAGCCTCCAGTGACCTGCCTTCCTTCCCTCCAGCCTCCCTCCCTTCTTTTCTCCCTCATCCTATTCCTTTCTCCTATCCTTCCTCTCTTGTTTGACTGTGTTCTTCTTCCTCATCTCCCCACCTTCTCCTTCCACTGACCACAGTAACTGTTACTCCCACCTGTCTCCATCCTTTCACAGATTAGACTGTAATAGCCAGACAAGTCCTAAGAACTAATCCAGACAAACCCCCCTCGTTTTAGAGATGGGAATTCAGAGACCCAGAGTGAAAGGGTCTTGTCCAAGGTCCTCAGGGGTAGAGCCACGTGGAGCCAGGTCTCTGACAGTCATACTCATACCCTCAGTTGACTCCTTCATACTCATGTGCAACAGACTCAATGAAGACACCTTCCTGAGCATTTTCATGGCGGGAGAGAGATGAGGGCACTGGCTTCCAGGCAGGATTAGGGGTGGGGGGCGCAGAGGCACGGGCACTGGAGGAGAAAGAAGGATGATGCAGATATCATCCACTCCACACGTTTGTCCATCGGCACAACCTGATCTCAAGGCAGCAAGGCCCAGCAAGTGGGATTGCTGTGTAGTGAAAGCTCAGTTCAGTTGGAGGAATAAGGTCTCTCCATTAGAGCCATTCGTTCAGGAGTGAGACACCTGGGGCAGTGGTGAGTGGTTAACATTCCATCCCTTATAGAGGTTCAAGTTGAGTGCAGGTACTAACGCATAGAAATCCAAGAGCCTCATGTTCCTCTAGCTCAGTGGTTGGGGATCAGCCTTGGTTGCCACCGAGACTCACCTGGGAAGCTTTTCAAGCTCTCCATGCCACACCTCTCCTTCATTAAATCAGGATTCCTGGGTGGGTTTTTACAGATTCCCTTTCCAAATTCCAATGTTCAGATAGGGTTCAGAGAAGTCTCTAGCACAGCCTAGCAGTTCTGAAATTGTACTATGTGTGGGAACCACCAAGGGAGTTAATTATACATGCAGGCTCTTGTGTTCCCCTTCCCAGATTTTCCGGTTCAGCTCATCGGGAAGGGCAGCCCTGGTCCATCTCTTCAGTAGAATGTGTTATCCAATTGTCTTCAACCAACATCCCAGTCTCTGTCCACCCATGACCTCTCCTCCGGTGATGGGGAGGAACCACATCCAAAGATGGATTAACTTCAGCGCAATAGAGCCCTGACCAAGGCCCACAGTACCAGATGACTTTGGGAAATCCTGATCAGAATCCTCTGGGGATGCCATGACCCAACATGACCCAAAACTCCAGGGTTGGGAGCTTGATCCTAGCCTTGAGTAGCAAGTTAGCAGTAAGGAAGAGAAATCTTCTGAATGTAATATTTTTTTTTCCCCTCTCCAGATTGACCGAATCCTAGGTTGTCCTCGCCTCTCACTTGGGCACACTGCAATTTATCCCAGGTAGCAAAAATGCTGGGGTGCTGCTGTCCTCCTTCCCTCGCTAAACCTGCAGGTTCTCCTTTGCCCTTCAGAGATCCCCACCCAGGAAATCTCAAAGTCAGTGGTCTCCCATTCAGTTCTAGTGAATGGAGTCAGACCACACTCCCTGTGTTGCCTGCAGCAGCCATTTTCCCGGAAGACTGAAGACGCTGAACAAAAGCACTATTCAAAGGGCCAGAGGCAAACTAAACCGCAAAACTTGCCCCCCCTCCCCCCGCTCCAAGAAAGCCCTGCACGTGTGATGACAGAGGGTCTCAGAGGCTAGTGCACCTCGTGCCCCCCTCTCTGGCTCGTGAGTGATGGCCACAAGGCAAACAGCTCACCTTGTGTGATAAAATATTTAGAAGTTAACTTAGCACCCCCATGCTTCATAAAGAAGAAGGCTCATGCATTTTAAAATTATTTTGTAAATCACGTTGAAGCCTGACAATGCAGATTTACCACTTTGGCTGCGATTTAAATACCAGGTTATCCCCCTCATTATGTTAACAGTGTGAAGAGCGTCAGAGTCATTCCCTCTGATTTGCCAGGAGCCTGTTGTGCTCCCCTTGATGGCTGCATCACAGCCCCCGTCCCCTTCCAGCTCTGGCTTCTGAGAAGCACTCCGCCATGGGGGGAGAGGTTGAGGGAGGCGGTGGCTGGCTGTGTCTGGGGGAGCCGGTGGAAATGGGCAGTGGGGAATCCATGCCTATTAACTAGAACAGCATGGGGGCATCTGAGAGGAGGAGGGACAGCAGGTTGAAGCAAGATTCATCTCCCTCCTTTAAAGAACTTGTGGATTAATTCAAAAGAGAAAGAGAGAGAGAGAGAGAGAGAGAGAGTGTGTGTGTGTGTGTGTGTGTGTGTGTGTATACACATTTTGGGTAAACAAATCCATACCAGAAATTGTCCGAAAACAAGAGATTTGCCTTGGTGGATATCAAAGACGGGGAGGGCAAATAACGACCTGCTAAAAATAGTTCACAGACTCCACCCCTTACTGGGAAGAGACAGGGTAAGGCAGTGGATTTGGAGTTTATTAGCTGTTTATAGCTGTGTGACTTCAGGCAAGTTACTTAACCTTTTTGGGCATAGTTTCCTTTTCTGTAAAGTGGGCCAAAAAACAGTTCCTCCCTTCATGGTCTCCTGTGAGAATCAGAAGACAACACAAGAGAGGGGTTTAGTTAAAGAGCTCAGTGTAAATTGGCTAAAAAACACACAGAAATATAATGATTTTTAATTTTTTTCATGTTAACCACAAACCAGACATTTTGTTTGGGCTTCACCTATCTTACCTCATTTTGAGCTCACAGTGAGCCCATGGGGAAGTGTCCGTATCATGCCCATTTCACAGAGAAGGGGACTGAGGCTCAGAAAAGTATTGAGCCTCAAATTATACAGAGTTTGCCTTTGGGTTCTCCTGATGTCAAGGCTGGGGCGTTTCTTCTTTCCCTTGCTCCCTCACTCAGTAAGCACGGACTAGCCAACATTCATTAATTCATTTGGCGGTTGGCCTTGACACTATGCCTGGCTGTGGGGATACAGACGGAGAACATATTTGCTTCTCTGGAGGACCTATTGGCTTCATGGGCTTGGGAGCTGCAGGGGTCCATGAGGTGGACTTTTGTGCACCTACTAGGAGTTAAGCAGCTCTGGCTAGAAGGGTTGGTTGTTCCTTATTCTTTTTTGCATTGCACAGTTAAATTGTGCAGGGTGAACTAGCTCTGCCCCAGGGCCTTTGCACTTGCTGGCATGCTCTTTCCCCCCAGATGGGCACCCCAGTTCTTTCTCATCTTTCTACTTCTACTGTCACCTCCTCAGAGAGGTCACCCTAGCAAAAGCCTGCCTTGCCACTCTCTTGTGCCCCCCCTCCTTCCCTGTAGTTAGCACAATCTGTAACCATCAGGTCTAGTGATTTATCTCATGCTTATGTCTCTTTTTCTCCAGGAGAAGGTAAACTAGTCTGTCTTTTTCCAGCTGTAACCAGAGCCCTGGAGAAGTCACCTGCCACGAGGCAGGTGCCCAGTGAATATTGTTGAATGCACAGAGGAAGGAATCAACGATGCTCTCTCATCTTCCCGAGTCCAGTTTCCTGCTCCACAGAATGGGGGTGGCTGTCCCTGCACCACGGGGTTGATCTGGGACAGTTGTACACCAAGGCACCTCACACAGTGAGTGCTTAGGAAACACTGCTACCTTCTTCTCTTCCCACCTCCATGCTGGCTTTGCCTTGGGAGAGGGAGAAGATGGACTTTCTGTGTTCCTTCTTTGCCGGGGCAACCAGAAGACCAGGAAAGACAAGCCCACGTGGAAAGGTTGGCATGCTGGTTGGCAAGGTGGATGATGAACTCTTCAGTCAAGCAGAGGGTGGGGAGAAAACAGTACTGGCTGCAGATTTTGGGCCAGGATCACCCTGATCTCTCCTGCAGGCAGATGACCCGTTTCCTCTCTCCAAGCAGACTTCTTCCCCAGACCTTCCCTGCACTGAGCGAGAACCCCAGGCTCTTCCTCCACGGCCCTCCGTCCCCTCCTGGCTCTCCCACCACCTCTACCTGCCTCTCTGAACATAGGACCCGGGGAAAGAGAAATCACAGTGAGCTCCTTTGAAATGACCAAATTCTCGTCTCCACAGAGACCCAAAACAGATCTCGGATCTTCCAGGACCGAAGATCTTGTCTTATTTGCATCAGGCATGACGCGGTAAGTGCCACCGCCACGTCAGTGGATTAGGTGGCAAAATCAGTGGTCATCGAGGCGAAGAAAGGACCATGAGCAGACAAGACGATTTCATCAAACACAATCTCACAAATGATAGATTGCTGTTTGTCACCGAGACACTTAATCCACCGGGGGTTGCTCCCAAAGCACCCATAATGAATTTCTGCTAATTTGCCAATTCTCCGGCTCTGCGAGGGTGCTGGTAATTTCATATTTTACACACCCACAGAGGTTACGGTAATTGATTCAGTTCTGGAAAGTGTTGTAATGACTTTGAATGAACTTGAAAGGTTTTGCATTTGTTTTCAGAGGCTGTTAGAGGGAGTGATTCAAACTCTGCCACGCGGGCATAATTTGTGAAGGTTGGACATGAAAACGACGGATTAGCTTTTCTGGGAGACAGCGCTCTTCTTGTTATAACCTCCCGGCTCCACGAGGCAGCCTGGGCCCGGCGCGGAAACACTCCACTTCCTTTATATCTTGATGGTGGTGGAAATCATCTTGGAACATCTGAAGGGAAAAAAAGGTAATTATTGAAAAATCCTCCTAGAATGACTTGGCTTTCTGAATGCTATTTTTTTTTTAAACAAACACCCAAAAAAGTAAGGTTGGCAAAGATGAGAAGTTGTAGAAATTTTCTTCTTGACGTTGGCACTTGGGAAACAAAATATATACACAGTCAATTTTATTTTGTTCCTGAGCTCACGTCCCGCCGCGAATGTCTCTGACAAGCGGGGCCGGCGTGGAGAGGAGCATGGGGAGGGAAAATGTTAACCCTCTTGCAGCAGACCAGGGTCCTGGCTATTGTAATATGATCCTAAGAGAGGATTTTCTCTGTGCCTGACACTGGGCTGAGCGCTTTGTCCAGTGAGAACATGTAATCTGAGTGAATCCATTTCAGGCGACCCATCCTTACAGATGACAGAATCAAGGCTCAGCAATGTTCAGTGACTTTCTCGACTCTCCCACCCTTTCTGGTTGCAGCAGCTGTGCCTTTACCTTCTCACCACTCTGCCAGGCTACCACTGGTGCGCTGGTAAATGTTGCCTAACCAGCGTTCTAGAAACAAAGCCCGGAACCGAACAAGACTCTTGGTTCCTAGAGCTTGTCGATTACTGCCGTGTAAATATCCGCGCCGTGGCTGGTTTCAAGCTACCGACGTGATGTCGTGAAACCAGGAAGGGAGGTGTGTGGTCAGCCCTCCTGCTGGTTTGATGCAACCCTCCTACGCTTCTCCTTGACCCATTCACCCAACCCACTGTGGACAGTTCTCTGACTTGTTCCGCACATGCAGGCCCAGACTGCTTTTCTTTGTGGTCTCACCTGGCTCTCAGGCTAACCGCTGGGGTGCTAGCGACCTTGGCCCCAGGCGGCTGATTTCACCACGATTCGTACTCGCTTCCAGGGCAGACGCCTTGCTCACCTTGTGTGGCGACACCTGCTGGGGTTACCTTCAGGCAGAAGCCCGAACCTGCAAAGAACCCATTTTTCAGAAATACAGCAATGCCTCAGGGTGAGGGCGCTCACTCGTGAACCTGCGTGTGGGGACATCCGGAATCCTCGGGTGAAGTTCTGCTTTGGTTGTGAAGTGAGCTGCAAACTCACTCAAACATGCCGACGTTGGCCCCCACGTGGATGGGTTGAGAAAGCACAAGGGGACCTTGAATGAACAATCTGGAAGGGCCGCCTGCCTTCCAGGGTGGGGGAGGAGCCTCTCCCTGGACTCAGTGTGGGTGAGGGCTCCAGGAAAATCTTAAGAAGGTTCTCCTTGTGGGGGAGGAGCCGGGTAGGGATGAGGCTCCCTAGAGAACAATTAGGCCGTATTGAAAACATTCTAATCTTTGTCTTCAAGAGGCCTCTGGGACCACTCTGGGAAGAGGTGGCAGCATTGAATATAATCAGGAAGAAATGAGCCAATGGGAAAGCGTGAGACCTGAATCTCAGGGGGGCCTCAGGAATTTGGTCAGAGACGGATGGCAGCCAGGGCTGGGGTATGGGTGGTGCCAGAGGAGGCTGGGCAGGGCCGCTGAGAGTGGGGACAGCGATAAGGAGGAAGCAGGTCTGGCTGTTTGTTGTGGACGCATCTCTGGACCCACTGCTGGGTGCAAGGCCGTGGATGCAGCCGGATGGAGAGAAAGATGCCCCAGGTTTACTGAACGTCCTGCTTTAAGCTGCTTGATTTACAGGCATTGCTTTACTTTATCTTCATGAGAACCTTTTAACGACAGTAAAACAGAGCCGGTGGCATTGAGCTCCTGGTCACAGAGTTGGTGTGGTCAGGGGCCAACACCGGGACTTTCTGCTCCCCCCTCACTGCCCTGTCCTCCACACCCTCCCATTTTTCATTGCTGGGCCGGTCCTCTGTAGCAGAGCTCCTGGCTTTGGAAGCTGCTAGTTCTTGAGCTCTTGTCAAGCAGTAGCTCCCAGCTAAAGGCTTTACATCCATGGTTGTTGCATTAAACACTCACAATGGGGCCGTGAGATCTCACTATTCTTTTTCCAAATGAGAACGCTCCTCCTCCAAGGGATAACAATACTGGCCCAAGGTCACTCATGAGTAAGTGGCAGAGCTGGCTCAGTCCTGGCCGTGGCTGATAGCCAGGCCATGCTCTCCACAGTTCTCCTGTCTTGCCCCTGCTTTCCTGCCCCCCTGCAGCACCTGCACCCCTCAAGATCTGGAGTAGGAAACAAGCATTCTTGCAAGAGCACACAGGGTGCTTGGCAGACCACCTAGAAAGCTCTTCTTTTTCTCCCGGGGTCCTCCCTGCTGACCCCAGAGAATGTGTCTTCTCCTGACATCTCAACACCTTCCCCCCACAAGTATCAGGAAAACTAACAGACAGTCGTAAATTCTTCCATCCCAGACTCAAGGGTGAATGATTTAATTCCAGGCAGCGAGGTCTAAGGATAAGTGGATCTTTGTCCCTTCCAGGACAGGGTGTGTGGAAGAGCAAAGGCTGTGTTGCCGCATTGGGCCCTTCTCCCTCACCTGCCTGCCCCTCAGGTTCAAGTCCACCCATCAAGGTGAGTTTATGTGTCACTTCTCTTTTCGTAGCTCTTGGTATGGAGTCAGTTACTTTATTCTACCGGGCCTTGACGTTTTCATCTGTGAAATGGGGCTGATGTGGAGAAGAGAGGGAATAATTCCTCCTTCTCTGGGTTATTATGAACCTTCTATGGGGAAAATATGTATGAACCTTGTTTGAACACACATGCAGAGCGTGTAGAAGGTGGGTGCTGTCCTCTGGGCACAGTGGTGGCAGCAGGGATCTGGGAGCTGGTGTCAGACAGTCTAAGTGTTTGAAGTTGAGTTCCATTGTTCAGCAACTGGGCAAGCCTGGGGAGGTGTTTTGGCCTTTCTGAGCACGTCTCCTTGTCTCTAAAATGGGGATATTAATGGCATTCGCCTCATGGGGCAGATATGAGGGTGATGGGGGATGATGGTTGGAAAACGCCCAACTCAGTGCCTGGTGCACTGTTAACTAAAAACAGGGGCCGTTGTTCTGATGGGGGCCTGGTTGATAATCCCTGTGGCGGTCTCAGTGGGAACCAGGAGGTAACGGGGAGGCTGGGGAGGAGGTGTGGTGTTGGAGCTCTGGGGGCAGGAGGCTCCCCCTCCCTGGGGGGACTTGGGGAGAGTCTGCGGTTCATGGGCTCTGAATTGCATGCCATGGTGAACAAGGCATTTCACGGGGGGGCTCCCTCCAAAGCAGGGGATGGGAAGAACACCATGTATTGGACGTGCCAGGGGCCCTTCTAGACACCTTCACACACATCACCTCCCTTCATCCTTGAGCAAACCCAGCATTCTCTCCTGTTTTCCATGTAAGAAAGCAGAGGTTCATGAAAGCGACTGGGTCAGGTTGCAGAGTGAGGGGTGGGTCCTGCGTCTCTGGGGAGTTTCCTGAAAGGCCCTGCTCTGTCCTCCACGCCCCTGTGAGGCCTCTGGGAAAGCAGTCTGGGAGAACAGGGCTCCTGCAAGAAGGAACCTGAGAGGAGAATGTGGCTCCTCGATGTGCTGGTGCTCAGTCCACCCCACCCCAGGGGACCCAACGCAGCCCTGGGCCCTAGCGGAGTTTCTGATGACCACGACACCCCCTGCTTGGCTCAGTTTTGCAGCTCTGGACGCCCCAGCCCAGCAAGACAACGGCGGCCTTCGCTAATGTTCCCAAACAGCCCATTCCCCGAGACCCAGACAACAGCCCAATTATCTCTGGCCAATCGTGGGCCTGCTCCCTGCTTGGGGCCCACATCTAGAGGCGATTTCTCTTTTTTAGGGGAGCCAGCCAGGGACCTGAGACCTGCTGTGAAGGTAATTAGGAAAGTCTGGTCGAGGAAACCCGTTGTCTCCTACCCTCCGGTGGAGGGAAAGGAGGGGCCGTCACAAGCGTGGGGGTGGTTTTCCTAGGCAGCCAGAGGCACTGGGCCCCTGGGAGTCAGAGCCAGGTGTCAGAACAGGAGAGAGAGTGTGGATGTAGACCTCTGGACCACAAAATGATTTTTTGTGCATCTTCCAAGCTGGTGTGAGCCTTGCCTTCCTCTCCTACTCCAGCCACTCCCCTTCTTCTTGTTCCTACCCCTCACCAGCAACTGGTGGTCAGTAGTAATTAAGACATGAATATGGCTCCTTCTCCATTCACCACACCCGGAAGCCATCTCCACTTCCTCTCGCTCCTTGCCCTTTCCCCAAGTCCTGCCCTGGCTGCAAGTTCTGTTGGCTTGCCTCCTGTAGGCACCCTGGATTAAATAATTTCCCCCCATCTCTACTTATCCAGTCCCACCACCTTCTGCCTGGACCGCCGTGACAGTTTCTTAATTCTGGAGGATCCAGTGGAAATGCAAATCAAGTTACTTGTCAAGGCTCTGTGTCCACCTGCCAATGACTTTCCTTCCCTTCACTTCTACAATAAAAGGCCAGCTCCTCTCTCTGAGCCTGCTCATGCCTGCCTCTCTGAGGTCATGCCCTCATGCCTCCCCAGTGTTCACCCCAGCCTGGCCACCTTGGCCTTTATCACGCTCCTTGAAAATACCATGAGTCCGGGGGCGCCTGGGTGGCTCAGTGGGTTAAGCCGCTGCCTTCGGCTCAGGTCATGATCTCAGGGTCCTGGGATCGAGTCCCGCATCGGGCTCTCTGCTCAGCAGGGAGCCTGCTTCCTCCTCTCTCTCTCTGCCTGCCTCTCTGTCTACTTGTGATCTCTGTCTGTCAAATAAAAAAAAAAAAAAAAAAAAAAAGAAAATACCATGAGTCCAAGCCTATTCGATTCCTGTTCCACAGCCTGGGCTCCTTTCCCCGAGGCCATTGCCTGTGTGGCTCTCTTGGGTCTGAATATCCGTCCTCTGAAGTAGACCGTATGCCTCTCCCCGGTCAACCATCTCCCATGCCTGCTTGGATTTTCTTCGTAGCATTTATCACTGTCTAGAAACATTTTGCTCACTTACTGTTTGCTGCTTTGTGGACTGCGTGTCGCCACTAGAATGTGAGTTCCGTGGGGTTAGGAACCTTTCCCATCACGTTGCCCTATTACTGAGAAACATCTGTAGAATGTGTGCATGAATGCCAGACATGTGTCGAGTGATTTTTACATCCTGTCTTGTTACTATTTTCCCTAAATCCTATGAGTTAGGGGCTATTCTCAGCCCCATTTGACCACCAAGGAAACTGAAAGGCTGAGTATCCCAATGGACAATGGTCAGACCGTATACAGAAGTAGAAGTCTGACCCGTGGCCTCCAGCTGACAGTTTGAACCACAGCCCCTGCTGTGGTCGGCCCCAAACTGTCAGGATTTGGCTAATAACAGCCAGCTTCCCCAATTTTTCTCCTACTTCCAACTTAGGACCAATCAGAGAGCCAAATATACTCCCCTAACCAATCACATAGGACACCCCCCTTCTAGGTGGCCCGCCTCCACCTTCCCCACGCCAACAGCCTCTGACATCAGGCATACCTGAAACAGGCCCTCTTTCCCACCGTGAAGCTTTCCTGTTCCAAGTCTCTGCCGAATTCAAGGGCTGGTGGCTGACTCCCTTGGCAGAGCACGCTGTGGGTGAATAGCCTTTGCTTGTTTGTATCTGGGTGGCCTTTGTCATTTGCACAAACCTGAGGCAGCTTTGAAGGACTGGTGACTTCTCCAGGTCACACAGCTAAGGGGGTCCCAAGTATTTGACCCCATAGTCCCTTTCTCCATCATGCCATGCCTTCGTTCAAAGAGATTATAATCCCTTTCTCTGCCCCAAACTAAGGAGCCAATGGTGTAGGTGCAGAAGTGAGGGGGAGAGGGACGGGGGAAGGGTGGCATCTTGTAGGGCAGAGGGGAAGCGGGAGGGTGGAGCAGAGGGTCCCAGGACAGGGGCGGGCTGTGTGGCACAGACAGCTCCATCAGGAAATTTCAGCCTCATTGTTCTGTTCCTTATCCATTTAACAAGACGTGTATTAAATGTCTAGGGTCCATCATTTGTCCTGAGGTTGTTATTTGTCTGGAGATAAGTATGACTATGGAGAGATTGGCGGGAAAGGAGCAATTAGTAGCCTCATCCATCTCAATGAAAGATAATAATAATATTAATTGATAGCCGTACCAGGGTGCGGTGGAAATTCTTAAAGGCTAAGAGGGAGAGATCTTCGAGGGCCACGTCTTTTCCTAAGTGCCTCCCTGACAGGTGCCCATTTGTTACGGGAACAAGCGGGGACCGTCTGCCTGCTCCCTCAACGGTCACTAGATCCTGATTCCTCATCCTGTCTTGCTGGGTCTGGACAGGTTTCAGGGACAGGATGTGGAGCCTGTGGGAATGACTGAGGAGGGCAACGCAGGGGGGCGGTTCTGGATGAAGTCGTGATCCCCAAAAGCAAAGGGGTAACCCAGGGATTTAGGAATGGAGACAGACCTCTGAAAGGAGACTCTTATAGGGCTAACATTAATCCTCACTGTCTTCTGATGACGGTGAGTCATTTTCCTTGGGGAATTACCATTGCCTGGCTCCTAGTCTTGGTGGTTGGGTTAGGACTGGGCCAGTCTCCCCAAGGAATGAAACATGATCCAGGCAGGTGTGAGGTGATATCTCATTATGGCTTTAATTTGCATTTCCCCGATGATGAGTGATGCTGGGTATCTTTTCATATACCTGTTGGCCATCTGTCTGTCTTCTTTAGAAAATGTCTACTCAGGTCCTTTGCTCAGTTTCTGATCAGTTTTTCTTCTACTGAGTCCTTCATACATTCCTAAACTATTTTGGATATTATTCCCTTCCCAGGTATATGATTTGCAAATATTTTTTTTCCCATTTGGTTAGAATGGCTAGTATCAAAATTAAAAGGTTAAGAAGTGCTGGCAAAGATGTGGAGAAAAAGGAGCCCTCTTGTACTGTTGGTGGGAATGTAAACTGGTGTAGCCACTGTACTAAATGGTACGGAGTTTTCTCAACCAACCAAAAATAGAATTACCCTATGATCTGGCGATCCCCCTGGTGGGTATAGATTTGAAGGAAATAAAATCAGTATCTTGAAGGGGTATCAGCACCCCTTTGTTTGTTGCAACATAATTCACGATAGCCAAGACATGGAAATGATCTCAAAGTTCAACAACAGACGAATGGATAAGAAAATGTGATAAACACATACACGCACGTATATTATTCAGCCTTAATAAAGAATCCTGCCATTCGTGACAACATGGGTGACCCTGGAGGACGTTATGCTACGGGGAATAAGTCACACCCAGAATACAAATCCTGTATGGTATTACTTATATGTGGAAATCTACAAACATAGAACCCTATAGAAGTCAGAGCAAAATGGCGGTCATTAGAGGCTGGGTGATGGGGGGACAAGGAAAATAACGATCAAAGGATACAAGCTCTCAGTTCCAAGATGAATAAGGTCTGGAGACCTAATGTGCAGCTTGGTGATTATAGTTAACAACACTGTACTGTATACTTGAAATTTAAAAAAGAAAAGAAACACGATCCAGACCCAGCAGCTGGCATATTCCACTCCCTCGGTCACGACAGTCGGTTCAAGAAAAGGGAACTCAAGTTTGTTGAAAGTGTTTGGGGGAGGCGGGCAACGGGAAATAAGAGAGCCCATGGTGAATTGTGGATTAGAGGTATTTTTCCTCTTTTCGGTCTCTCTGGACGGTTGCTTTATCAACTGCTATTAGCTCAGCCTTCTAGATTAACAGCTTGGCTCTTCCAATGGATAGACCATTTAATCTTTGATTTGTCTGGATTCCCAGGGCACGCTGGCGAGGCACGGTGCTGGGATGGTTAAAACTCAGTAGATCCTAGTAGCATGAGTACCTGGGGGTTGGCTTTTACCTCCTGCTCACCAAGCCTGCGGATCAGGTACCTGTCGTCAAATGGATGGGGGTACATATTTGTGTTTTTTTTCTCGCCTCAGTGATTAAAATAACCCAGGTGTACCTAATTGAATGGAAAGAGACCACACCTGGGAAAATTTCTTCTGCTATTTGTAGAAAGGTAAGCTATCAAATGACAGTATTTAATAGTGATTGCACAAAACTGCGTAAGAGTTGGGTTGGACATGAAATGAAGATGGAGCAAAATGTCAAGAACCTTGGCAGCGTCTCCTATCCATCATCTGCCACACACCCCAACCTCAGGCGGACGCTCTCATAGACCGAAGTTTAAAAGTTACCTCGGCTCCATTTCCAGAGCGACGTTTCTCAAAGTGTGGCCTGGGGACCACCTGCGTTAGACCGAATCCCTAGGGCGGTCCCACAGCCTGTATTTTAACAAAGTCCTACGTAAGCTGACGGCCGTGGATGTTTGAGGATAAATGTCCTGGATTCTCAGGCATTAGAGGGACATGTTTCTCATGGGTCGTGAGCATCTGGACTCAGCGTGGCTCTGCATTTATTATCGAGCTGGAAAGGTGGAGGAGACATCCTGGGACAAAAGGAGCCTCAAAGCTGTGCTCATAAAGTGGAAAGCAATGGAAAGGCATGGAGCGTGGGACGGAATCCCCCTCACAGCAGTCAAGCGGGCGTTAAAGAGAGGTGGGTTTGTGCTGAGATTCGGACGCTGTTGGGGCCACATGGCAGAAGAGAGGGGTCCCCAAAGGAACGAGACAGGGACGGTGGCCATATGTCTTCTTGGGCAAAAAATCCCCTAATACAGCTACCATAGTCCATTCCACAGGCTGAAAAATAGTTTGAGTTAGAGGCAGTGATAAAAGCGAATACACAGCGTGTCTTGGGAGAGTGTCTGAGGCAGGAACTTTGAAAATATGGGAAATGGGGGGAGAAAGCTGGAATTATGGGTGGAAACTGAAGAACTTAAGTAGTATGCTGGCAATACAAATATGAATAATTATATAATTATGTATCTCTATATCATTTTATTATTATACTTTATATAAAAATAATATAAAATAATAATAATAAAATGAAATAAATAATAAATATATAAAATATATAAAATAAATAATAAAATCATATAATTATATATGATATATAACATATGGGTATAATATATAACATATAGCTAATATTTTATGTATTACATATAACTGTATAATAATTTATATAATACTTTAATATATATATTTATATATAAATATACAACATATAATTAGAATACATTATTATACCACATATTATAATGTATTACATATTATGTATATTATGTATGCTATATATTTATAATAATACTTATATATAATACAATTTACTTTTTAGCCACTTTGAAGGGTATCGTTCAGTGGTGTTAGGTATTCACACTGTCATCACCACCATCCAACTCTACAACTTTCTTATCTTCCCAAACTGAAACTTCATCCCCATGACGTACTAACTCCCCATTCCCTCTCCCCACCCCCCAAGCCCTGGTAACCAGTTCTACTCTCTGTCTCAGAGAATCTGATGGCTCTCTGTCCCTCATATGAGTGAAATCCTATGGTAATCACCCTTGTGTGTCTGCCTTATTTCACTGAGCGTCATGTCCTCAAGGTTCATCCATGCTGTCGCAGGTGTAGGAATGCCCTTCCTTCTTAAGGCTGAAGAAGAAACATTGTGTTTCTCAAATTGTCCACTGACAGGTGCTTCGGTTGTCATTTTTAAGTTTTTTGACTGAGGGACTGTTAGGTGTGGGCACTGATGGAGGAACGTGGTTGCAGGGTTGAGAGGTGGGTGGGCGTTTGGAACGGAGGAGCCCTGGTGCTCGTTGTGGCTGGACAAAGAGTGTGAGGGTCTGGCCAAGCAGGAAAGATACATAGATTTGATGCTGCTACCTACAGGGGTGAGGACATGGCTCTTGTGTTGATGGGGGAAGAAGAACCCTGGGATGGATTCGCTGTGTCTTTCATGCTCCCTGTAGAAGGGAGGAGTGAAGTGGATTTACATTTCTGATCTAAATTGTTTGGTTAGTTTTATAGCCCTCCCTCTCCCCAGGTAAAGAGAGGAGCTTCTCTAGCTCTTTTTTTTTTTTTTTTAAAGATTTTGTTTATTTATTCAACAGAGATCAAAAGTAGGCAGAGAGAGACTCGGGGGTCGGGGGAGCGTGGGGCTTGATCCCAGGACCCTGAGATCATTACCTAAGCCGAAGGCAGAGGCTTAACCCACTGAGCCACCCAGGCGCCCCTTCTCTAGCGCTTTAACCAGAGCTCAGGGGGACTTGGCAGTGTCTGAAGGGTCATTTCCAGGTTCAGATTATAGCTCTGATTTAAGAAGCTTGAAGAAGAGAGCCTCTGCTCTTGTCCGTATCTGGAACTGAAGCATCAGTAGTGGATTGTTTTCTCTTTCTTGTGCTGAGTCATCAGCAGCGAGAAAGGGACATTCCTGGAATTCTTGATCACAGCAATCTGTGATCGTCTGGACAATAAACATCTGCTTGTTATTCCAGTTTGTATGAAAGTGAATTGTCGGTGAATGAATGCTTTTGAAAGGCAGGGAGTCTTCCATTGTTGCCTAATGCCCCATCTTGATGTATTTACCTCTTTGTAATGGGGCTTCCCTCGTTTCTGCCCGCTTGTGATGACAGTCCGTGGCTTTTCAGAGGAGAAGTGTCTCCTCCAGTCACGGTGGCCTCAGTGGGGCTTTCAATCGGGTGCCCTCCTCTGCTTCAACTCTCCTCTGCTTCAGCGCCCTGCCCCAAGAGCAAGGAAAGCAGTCAGAGCTTTCTACATCCCTGGCCACAGTGAGTGATGCAGGGAGAGAACCATGACCCAAGCCATGACCCTTGAGACTTTATACCTGCACACAGCAAAAGCAGAGAACTTTCTTTAGATCAGAAGTTGATAAGTGCTTTCTATAAAGATCCAGCTGGTAAGTATTTTAGTCTCTGTGGACCAGACTTTCTCTGTTGCAATCAATCACTCAGCTCTGCTGTTGTAGTGAAAAAATGGTTATAAGTAATATGTAAATGGATGGGTGTGACTGCGTTTTCGATAAAACTTTGTTTATAAAAACAGGCAGGGGCCCACATTCAGTCCCTGTTTTAAATGAAAACATTGAAATATAGGAATATCACAAGGACCCACCTTGTGAAAAGAGTCACCGACTTAGAGGAAAGCAGAAGTGAAAGTGGGAGAGGATGAGTTCTCTCTCTCTCTCTCTCTTTTTTTTTTAAAGATTTTATTTATTTATTTGACAGAGAGACAGAGGGAGAGGGAACACAAGCAGGGGGAGTGGGAGAGGGAGAGGAGGCCTCCCGTAGCACCGGGATCCCAATGCGGGGCTCGATCCCAGCACCCTGGGATCATGATCTGAGCTGAAGGCAGACGTTTAATGACTGAGCCACATAGGCACCCCAAGAGGATGAGTTCTGACAACAGCCACTGAGCCCTGGGGATAGCCACGCGAAGGCGACAGTCCAGTGGATGGCTGGTTATGTACTCCAATTATTACACAATTATTGCTTGAGGCAATTTGCTATGGGTTTTTGTCATTAAGGAGAGTCCTGGCTCTTATGGACCCTCTCCAGCAGTTTGCTCTTAGAGCCCCCAAATTATGTGTTGGAAAGACCCATCAACAATCCAAGAAATAGGAATAGGGAAGGGGCTTTTTAAAAGTTGTAGCTTCAGAGCTCTTGGTTGAACCTTACCACTAGCCAGAAGTGGGGAGGCTAAGCTCATCCATCCACAGCTCCCCAAGGCCTCCACATTCTTTCCACTATTTGTTGTGTTGTACAGTGTATGTAAAGTGTGTGTATGTGGATGTGTGTGCGTGTGTGCATGGGCTGTGGGCATCCTTACCATGACCTGCAAGATGGAATCATCATTCCTGTTTTGCCCTTAAGGAATTAACAGCAGAACTCAGAAGGGTGAAGGGAGTTGCCCACAGTAACCAAGATAGCAGGTGAGGAAGTTAGGATGTGATCCCAGTTCTGGGAGGCTCCAGACACGTCTTCCCCAATAGCACTGCTACCTTCTCTAATAAGAGGCCAAGAGCAGGGCCCTTGTCCCTGTCACGGAAGCAGCCTATTTCTAACAAGCCTGCATGTTCCACAGATGCAGACCGGAATGTAGGGAAGCCAGTGGCATCTGTCACCCCGTTCCCCAGGAGCTTTATAAGCAAATGTGAGCCTGTTAGCTGTAAATACAGACTCGGGTAGTCTTTCAAGTAAATTGGTGGTGGTGTATTAGAAAATTTCTCCCTGCAAAATGCTAACAATGCAGCGGAGCTTAAATTTTATGTGTGCAAGATTATGAGTAGATACATAAAAGGGAAGGGAGAGAAAAAGTCTGCTCTGACAAGAGCCGGGTACGATGATTAGTTTCCCTTTCTTGCAGTCTCTTCCTGAAGCGGTTCTGGAGAGGAAGTTTCCTTAAGGACAGAGTTCACCACGAAACTGCTGACTGCCCTGGGCTGCAGGGCACTCACTCGAGGATGTTGAGAAGCTGGCGGTCTCTGCTCCTCTGGAGAAGAATCAAAGACCATCCCGGAGAACATCGCAGCCTACTTAAAAATAGTGACGGTAGTACCAAATCCTCCGCGTTTGGGATGGGGAAGGGCAGCTCTGCCTCCTGTGTGCTTGGGGCTGACTGGGCCGCCAGAGTCCTCACTGTCGGGCTGGCGTGGGCAGAGCCTGCGGCGTGAGCTCACACCCTGGTCCTGGGGGAGGGAGAAGAAAGGGAGAGTCAGGGGTCTCTAGCAGAGAGGCAAAAACAGGGAGAGTGTAAAGAGAAATGTAGAACACAGAAAGAAACAGAAAGGAGCCTTTCTTGGTTGACTTGACTCGTGACTTTCAACCCGAGAAAAGAGGCAGAGATAAGTCTGTTTTTGAGTCTTTTAAAACTTACAAGTCCTTGGGCATCTGGGTGGCTCAGTTGGTTAAGCGACTGCCTTCAGGTCAGGTCATGATCCCAGAGTCCTGGGATCGAGTCCCACATCGGGCTCCCTGCTCCATGGGGAGTCTGCTTCTCCCTCTGAACTTCTCCCCTCTCATGCTCTCTCTCACGGTCTCTCTCACAAATAAATAAATAAAATCTTTAAAAAAACAAACAAACCTTATGAGTCAAGACACCTTTACTGGCACCCAGTCCTCCTGCCAAGTGTCTGAACCTGCTGTCTTGACCTGCGATCCCTCCCCTCTGTTGCCAAGAGTGCTGGGGACCCTGAAAGGCAGACATCCCAGTAGCACACCAGGAGTCTGTAGGAACCACTCATGGCCCCTGGCAGTCTGGTTTGCCCAGCACTGCTGGACCCTTGGGGACACACCCAAACCCCACAGCTCCATCCCGGCACGCCAGCTTCTCATGCTTTCTTTGAGCCAACATCCCAGTGGACAGACCCGAACCCGCATTTGCACTTTGGCCCCCTGGTAGCCTCTGTGGGCCTTGACCTTGGAATGTATATTGTTACTCTGACAGAGAGGGTGTCTGCGTGTGCGTGGAAAGTTTGTGTTGCCCTTTTCCTAGGGAGGAGGAGCTGTCTTGGAGACGTTTTCCATATTTGTTCATAGAAATCAATATCACCATTGCTAACTGGTGCAACATGGCCATTATTCCGATGGGCAGTTTCGACTTTTTCTTTTTGCCCTAGCACATGTCCGCGTGCCTGCCTCCATGTGCACACATGCAAGTGTTTCTCTAGGTACTGGCAGGCAAGCTTACCAGGCACTGAGGGGTGGTGCAGACATTGCCTGGCTGATTCCCGAGTCTCTCTCTTGGCTCCAGTCGCTTGCTGATCCCCGCAGCAGCAGGACAGGAGTCATACAACGTCTTATTAAGAACATCATAATGACAGGTAGAGAAGCGACCCCCCACAGATGTCCATGTCCTAATCCATGGAACACGTAATCGTACTAGGTTACATGGCAAAGGGGTTGCCCGTCAGCTGGCCCTGAGATGGGAGAGGAGCCTGGATTCTCCAGGCGGGCCTACTGTAATCACCGGGGCCATTAGAAGTGGAAGAAAGTTCCAGAAGAGGGAGTCAGATAGACGGCGGCATGAGAAGGACAGGGCCCAATGTTGTTGGCTTTGAAGGTGGAGGGAGGGCTGTAAGCCAAGCAGTCTGGTGACTTCCAGAAGCCAGAAGGACCAAGGGCATGAGTTTTCCTCTAGAGCTTCCAGAAAGGAACGCAACCCTGCCAACATCTTGATTTCAGCCCCGCCAGGCCTATTTTGGACTCCGGAGCTGTAAGGTCACAGACATATGCTGTGTTAAGCCAGTAGATCTATGGTGCTCTATTACAGCCTCAGCAGGAACCGAACCGAACCCCTAGCCATGCCTTGCCCAGAGCAAAGACAAATTTGTCTCTGGAAGCAGTTTTTAGGGAACTTGTCGGGTGGGAGGCTGGGGTGGGGAGGCTGAGCCCTTGGGGGTGGCTGCCCGGGCCATCAGATCGGCAGAGACCAACTCAGTATTTGTGCTGAGAGATGCACATTTTGACACCAGCCTCGTCATGAGGGGATCACGTAGTCCTTGCTATCGACGCCACCTAATCCCACCCCAAAGATGCCACTTGTGGACACGCAGGGAGGGGCACTTGGCTTTCACAGGCCACTCAGGAGAAGGGAGGTAAGGCATTCTTCCCAGATCAAGTTCACAGTGGTGCCCATCAGGATATGTCTTGGGTGCCTTGGTGAGCGAGGCATCCTTGTGTACAAGGTCACCTTGGTCAAGTCCTCATTGTCGGGAGCAACTGCCAGCATCCTGTGCCATCAGGTACCGAGTAGGGGCAGGAGCACCCGTGGTGTCTGTTTTTCTGTGCACGGCTGCTTTATAGAAGCAGTTTCATCTTGCCTGCCCCTCTCTCTCCTTGCCTCTCTGCCTTCCCCTCTGTTCTGCACATCCAGGCTCTCTTACTTGCTCTCAAAGTTAAAAGGGACTAGCAAATGCCCAGGCAGCCCCAACACGCTCTCACGGCATCAAACACTCGGGTCGGTCTGGGGCTGCTCCTGCCAGGGGCGATCAGCACGGCAAGTCCTGCTGGTTGTGTGACAGGGAACGTCCAAGCTCGCCGGCTGTGGGCTGGGCCCCGCCGGTGAGAGTAACACCAGGCAGCACGCATCATCTGTAGCTTCCACAGAAAAAGAAAACGCAATCAGCATATTCCTATTTGGAGAAATAAAAAGACATCCGTGAAGGGCTGTGAACTAATGAAGCGCGTGAGCGGGTCCAACAGGAAGATTGTCCCTCGCAGTGACCGAGGGTAGAGATGAATCACGAGTGTTAGTCCTGGGCAGGGTGTTGTATCCCAGCTCTGCCACCATGAGGCTCTTCCTTCAACTCGGAGGCTTGTTTTCCCCATCTGTGAAATGGGATACTCGGTCCCTACCCCATGGTTGGCACATCAGCGTCGATCAAGGAGAACCCTCCTTGTCCCACGTGGTGCAGTGGAAGCTCCAGGTTTGTGGCGCTGGGCTGGTCTGGGCGTCAGGTTCCTCGAACGGAAAATGGGAGCCCTCCGGGTACCTACCTCACAAAGCTCTGTGATTGAGAGCACTTAGATCTGTGCCTGGCATATGGCACGTGTCATATAGATGTTACATGTGGCAAGGAAATTGTCATCTGGTTTGCCAAGGACGGATACCCATCTCAGCCGAACTATCCAAGGCAGAGATGGTGGCGGGTTATGGGCTGAAGTAGCCAAACAGTGGACGGGGTGGGAATAGGGCCAGGGAGAGAGGGTCTCTTTCTTCCCCCAGTGCTCGCCTTTGGCCTCTACACCTGCCCAACTTTTTTATGTTCTTTGATCTTGTCTTCCTGGGAATGGCTTTCACCTACCTCTGTGGCCACCAGTAGGAAAAAGTTATGTTTTTCTAGATTGTCCTTCACGGAGGGTACGTCTCTACCTCTAGCTCCAAGTACAAGCATGTGGGGGTGGGGTAGGGTGACTGGTTTGGCTTTCACCAGCATCCCGCCCCTTGGACCAATCACGGTGGCCATGGTGGTGAGGTCTGTGATTGGCTCGGCTTTCATCAACATCCTGCCCTTTGGGCCAATCACGGTGACCATAGTGGTGAGGTCTGTGATTGGCTCGGCTTTCAAAACATCCCGCCCTTTGGACCCATCATGGTGGCCATGGTGGTGAGGTCTCTGATTGGTTCGGCTTTCAAAACATCCCGCCCCTTGGACCAATCACGGTGGCCATGGTGGTGAGGTCTGTGATTGGCTCGGCTTTCATCAACATCCCGCCCTTTGGACCCATCACGGTGGCCATGGTGGTGAGGTCTGTGATTGGCTCGGCTTGTATCACATGACTGTCCTTGGTCTTTTATGTGTGGTTTCAAAGGACTTTATTTCCCCCAAAGAAGAGAGGTACTTCACAGACCGAAGCGGTAGTAGATTTTTGCTATCGTGGGGGAAACAAACAAACAAACAAAAAACACTAGCATATTTTCTGGCACAGAAAGAGGTCCTCAGACAATGGTCTTCCCATCCACCAGCCTTAACCTCCAACACTGTAATCCGTAAAAGGGAGATTTCATAATACTGGTAATCATGACTGAGTAACCCATTTCAGAACTGAAGAGGGCAGGCACATAGTAGGGCTTTATAAATTCCTTTGTCCTGCCTCTATGCGCAGCCAGAGATGCGGGAAGACCGCCACATAAATTATAGGCTTCCCGAGCCAATCCACCGGAGAGCTGTCTCCCCCCAGGACCCCAGCAACTCTAAAGCAAATGTAACTCGAGAAACCCCGCTCCTACCACTTAGTAATTAGGCCGTGATTGTTGTTTATCTGTGCGCTGTACTGTAACTCCCTCTGCCCGAGGCTGGTGCTAGAGCTGGGGAAATACAATTTTCTCCAAACTAATTTAGTTTTAAGAGGAAAATGAAAGTTTAAAGTAGTTTAATGTTTCGGCAAAACCATAATGGCTGGGGAAGATTGGACAATGTGAACCAATAAAACGCCCTAATTCTGATAATAACTCAAGGCTTAACTCTTCCGCACATCAAAACCCATCCTGACGCTGGCATTCTGCACAGACCAGCACGGGATCCAGAGGTTGGTCAGGGAATCATTCTTCTTTATTTTATGTTACTTTACTTGACTTTTTTTTTTTTTTTTTTTTTTTTTTTTTTAAGAAATAGCATCACTTTTGACTTTAGTAGAACCGTAAGGACACAGTCGTTTAAATATACCCTAGGAGACACCCCCAGGGGTTAGGCATTTCTGGTCCATTCATGCATTTCCCGGAGACTTGGAATCCTCAGGGTGGGAGGCCCATTCTGGGGTTGAATTGCTGTTGGCAAGGCCTGACAACCAGCTTTACAATGTGAAACCTCAGGGAGCTTCAGTTTCCCGTTTATAAAGTAACATGAGAAAGACTTGTAGGGTGGTTGTAAGAATTACATAGACAGTGATTGGCACTTAACCCGTGAGAGAGAAAGAGGGAGAGAGAGAGAGAGAGTGAGCGAATGCACCAAGAAAACAACACCCATTCATTGGTCACACTGTGCAGAACCTACAGTGTGGCTGGCATCCCTGTAGGGTCTATGGATTCATAAATCCTTAAGACATGGGAATAGGTCTTAGCACTGAGATGACGTTTGTTGCTTTGCCTGCGCGCCACTCGACTTGATATACTCTGTTCCAGCTAATTCACCTCGTGAAAATTTTTAACCAAATTCTAATGAAAAATTTTTCCTTTTTTCTTTTTAGGATTTTATTTATTTATTTATTTTTTTGAGAGAGAAAACGAGCAAGAGAGAGACACAAGCA
Organism: Lutra lutra; assembly: GCF_902655055.1. Taxonomy (NCBI): domain Eukaryota; kingdom Metazoa; phylum Chordata; class Mammalia; order Carnivora; family Mustelidae; genus Lutra; species Lutra lutra. The sequence goes on along the minus strand of NC_062295.1, from coordinate 6,902,869 downwards.
GAGGGAGAAGCAGACTCCCTGCTGAGCATTCTTTTTTTTTTTTTTTTTAACATTTTATTAATTTATTTTAGAGAGAGAAGGAGAGGGCACATGCAAGCAGGCTGGGGTGCAGAGGGAGAGGGAGAGAATCTCAAGCTGATGTGGGGTTCAATCTCAGGACCCTGAGATCATGACCTGAGCTGAAACCAAGAGAAGGACACTTAACCGACTCAGCCACCTGGGCGCCCCTCCTTCATTTCTTCAAAAACAGACCTGATTGAGTGTCTACAGGGAGCTAGTCTCTATGCTGGTTGCTGGGGATATAATGATAAACTAAAGATTCACTTTCTGTGTGGCTTCATGGTACTTACAGTCCAGTGGTAGAAAAGATATTAATCCGAAAATCACAGGGATTCATGTAACCTGACAGCTGTAGTGAGTCCCACAAAGGAAAGCAGGCACTGGCCCAGTGACATGTGGTTGGCCATGCCTGGGGAACTTCATGGAGAATGTGATGTCTGAGCTGCATAGGAGCCAAATATAGAAATATCAATAAAACCTGAGAAAGGTGGGGAAGAATTTTACGGGAAGAGGGAGCTCTGTGTTGTGGAAGGAAGAAACCTGGTATGCCGAAACACACAAGAAGATGAAAAAACTACCAAAAAACGTAATGGTTGCCAGGAGCTGGAGTCTGAGTGAGGTGGGGCACAGTTGGAGGGGACACCAGAGACATTTGTAAGACTCAGGTCCTACAGAGCCTTGGAGATCATTCTCCTGGCTGTCTTTATGGTATAAAAATGTTCTCTCGGCAAAAGTGTCATTGTCTAAAGCTTGGATGTGGGGCTGAGAGCTGCCTGTTGTCCACGGCAAGCCCCCAGAAGCCTAATCCTTAGAAGGGGGCCTGGCCTAGGGACAGTGCTGCAAATACACAGAATTGACTAGTGCTGTTAGTGAACCCTGACCCAGCATCACTCACGGGTGATGCTGCATGGTTGCCTTCCCCAGGCCACCTCCGGCTCCCCTCCACTCCTCTCAGCCCTCCTCTTTCCGTTACAACTTTACTTGGAGGGAGCTGGCTGCAGGAGGTGGTGGAGGTTTTGGAAAATGTAAACTTCCTGAGGCATGATAAGATTTTGATCATCAGTCTAAGATTATTGGACACCACAGGAAAGTTTGAACACGAAAAGACATGGTTTGGAAAGATTGTTGTGGTCGCGGGGGAGAGGATGGAGGAAATAGCAAGAGGGCAAGCAGGTGGTGGTGAGGGGGATCCCGGTCATCCAGGTGAGACGTGTTGGTCATTCAGGGGGCGGGGCATGGGGATGCAGAAGAGAGGACAGTTTCTGGATGGTCCATGAGCTGAGGTTGTAAGCACATTAGGGTGGGTTGGATAGAGAGGCATGTCGAGGGTCAAAAGAAGGAGGTCAAGGATGGAGATTTGTAGGAAGGGAAGAGAAGCCTGGTGAGAAAGAGGGGAGTGAGCACCAGAGACAGTGGGAGGGCAGGGACCAGAGTGGGGGCAGGGTCCAGAAAGCCGAGGTACTGAGGGCTTTTGGCGGAAGGAAACAGTGATGTTGTAAAATGCCATGGGAGTTTCAGATCCAAGAAGTGGTTGTCATACCCAGCAACTAGGACATCCCTGAGGATCTCAGGCTGATCTAATTTCTACCCCCGTAGAAGCTGAGGATGGTCCAAATTCTCCCTAAATACACATTAGCTTATTACTATTGTTGTTGTTGTTATTATTATTATTATTATTATTACGTGTGCTTTCAACTCTTCATGGCCTGTATAATGCTGTTTTCCTTCTTGAGTGGAGTAGGAGCCAGACACTATATCCTTGCTGGTTGTGAATACTCTGAATCCTGCCTCTTTTCTCCAAACCACTACTTTAGGTACACATGTGACTCACACAAGGGAGTCTAAAAAAGCGTCCAAGCCAGAGCTCTGTTTCCCTCAGAATTAAGTCAGAATATCTGGCAAAGGAGGCCAAGTTGTGCTTTTTCTTTAATAACCGCTTTTTAAAGATTTTATTTATTTATTTATTTGACAGACAGAGATCACAAGTAAGCAGAGAGGCAAGCAGAGAGAGAAAGGAAGCAGGCTGTCCGCAGAGCAGAGAGCCCAATGCGGGGCTCGATCCCAGGACCCTGAGATCATGACCTGAGCTGAAGGCAGAGGCTTTAACCCACTGAGCCACCCAGGCGCCCCTAATAACCGCTTTTTAGAAGAATCAACTAGGGTTGAGAAATCACTGCTCTCAACTCTTTCTGTCTACTGACAGTCATGGGAATATTTATTTTGGAACTATGCACTAGTTTCCCATTGCTGCGTAACAAAGAACCATGCACTTGATGGCTTATGTTCGACATTTATTATCTCATAGTTTCTGTAAGTCAGAAGTATGGCTGGCTGAGCCAGGTTCTCTGCTCAAAGTCTCATAAGGTTTCAGCTGGGCTTTGTTCCTTTCCAGATCTCAGAATTTTCTTCCAAGTTCATTCAGGTTTGTTGACTGAACTCAGTTCCTGGTGGCTATAGGACCGAGGCCCTCGTCTCTTAGAGACTGTCTCATTCCATAGGCAGTTTCCAGCATGGTTGTTTGCTACCTCAAAGCCAGCAGGAGAGTGTCAGCTGTTGTTACTTGTCTCCTACTCTAGATACTTAAAAAAAAAAAAAAAAGGAGAGAGAGAGAGAGAGAGAGAGAGAGAGAGAGAGAGAGAGAGGTGTCACCTGATTAGGCCATGCCCACCCAGGGAAATCTCCCTTTTTAGTATCTCAGAGTTAACTGATTAGTGACCTTAATAGTATTTACAAAATCTCTTCACCTTTATTATACAACATAACCTAATGGGCTGAGTGAACTGAATGTTTATATCTCTCTCCCCATCTGTATGTTGAAACCCTAATCCCAGTGTGTTGGTATTTGGAGGTGGAGGCTTTGAGGGATGATGAGGTCTTGAGAGTGGAGCCCTTATGAATTAGATTAATGCCCTTATAAGAAAAGGCCAGAGAATTCTCAGTCTTTCCACCATGAGAAGGCACAACGGAGAAAGAGCTCTCTGCAAACCAGGAAGAGCCGCTTGCCAGACACCGGATCTGCCAGCACCTTGATCTTGGACTCTCCAGCCTCCAGAACTATGAGAAACAGATGTTTGTTGTTCAAGCTGCCCAGTTTATGGTAATTTGTTATAGCAGCCTGGGAGGTGTAAGATAACATCCTATCATTTATAGGTCCTACTCACATTTAAAGATGAGGAGATGATATGGAGTCTCTACAGCAGGTGCCTGGAACCTTGGGAGCCATCTTAGAATTCTGTCTGCCCCAACCTAGTACCATGGTTCTCAACCCCGGGCAGTTTTTCTCCCTAGGGGACATTTGACGATGGTTGCCATAACTGGGGGTGTGTGCTCTTGGCATCTGGGGGACACAGCTAACTATCTCACAGTGCACAGGACATCTTCCCGAAGGCAGAGCTATCTGGCTCCAACTGTCAGTAATGTTGAGAAACACTGAAATAGAAGGAGGAGGAATTTTGGAAAGAGGTCCGTGAGGGAATTGAACTATGATCAGCTGTGTGGCTTCTATTCCTTACCTGGCTCTGGAATCTACCTGACATTACAGAGGAGATGATCAGAAGCTTAAGAAACCTTTCTTTAGAGCATTTGCAGTCTCTGCAGAGCTGGGTTTGGCCCCAGAACTGGAGAAATGTGATTCTCTGCAGCTCTGTCCCCCTGCCCCCTGAACCCAGCAGGATTGCAAGTCCTGGGGGCTGCTGGAGAGGAGAGTCTTAGCCTGGACATTTGTAGTGGCTGCAGTGAAGTCTTTCCACATGGGTTGGTTGGCAGTGGGTGTGGACAAGTATGATCTGAAGAAGAAAAGGAGGAAAAGGCACATTCAGCTGGGTAGCTGTGGCTGATGTGCTGGTTTGTGGCTTCAGAGGGCCCTACAAGAAATTCATAACGAGAGGTCACTTCAAATGGGGTTAATTTCCCACGATCAGGCTGGAGGGATCGTGTGTACATACCATGATTCAGTCACTGAAAGGACATGTACCAGTCATTGGGGAAAAGCAAATCAAAACCAATGGGACACCGCTTCACACTCACTAGGATGGCTATAACTCAGCAAGATACCATGGCAAGTGTTGGCAAGACCTTGAGGACTTGGAACTCTCGCACGCAGTGAGTGTTGAATGAGACATGTGAATGTTGCAGCTGCTTTGGAGGCCGGTCTGGCCATTCCTTGGAAGGTGAAGCCTGGAGTCATTATGACCCATCAGTTGCACTCCTAAGTATGTGTCCCAGAGAACAGAAACGTGTCCACACAAACACTTGTACATGAATGTCCACAGCAGCATTATTCATAATAGCCAAAAGGTGGAAAAATCCCACATGTTCATTAACTGGTGAATGGATAAAGAAAACGTGGTCTATGCATGGGATGGAGTGTTATTCAGTCATAAAAAGGAAGGAAGCCCTAACACCTGCCACAATGTGGAGAAGCCTTGAAAGCATGAGAGAAGCCAGACACAGAAGGCCACATGTGGGATGGTTCCATTTGTAAGAAAAGTCCCTAATGGACCCCCAGAGACAGAGAGCAGAATAGTGGTTGTCAAGGGTTGGAAGAAGGAGGGAATGGATAGTGACTCTTTCTTTTTTGGAGTGATGCAGAATGTTCTGGAACTAGATAGTGAGGATGATTGCACAATTCTGTGACTCTAATAAAAACCACGGGACTGTAAACTTTGAAAAGGGTATAATATTCCCTCCACCTGCTTCTGAACTTGGTATGTCTAGATATATAGACAGATAGACAGACAGATAGATAGATGGAGTATGTGTTTATTTACTTATGGCACTTCTTTAGTATTTTGCATTATAAACAAATTACCTTGTTGGACTATGAGATCCTCAAGGGCAGAGTATCTGTTAAGATTTTTTTCTGTTGTAAGTGTTACAAACCAGTTTTGCACTCAACAGAGAAAGAGAAAGTCTAGAGACTTGGCCCCACCTCAGGCTGAGTTCTCAATCCACACGTTGACTCTCATTTCTCAATCTTCACTGGGGACTGATCTCCATTCTTTCGGGTTCAATGTCAGTGGTGAGTGATAGTATGGCCCTCACTCTCAAAGGTCTAGCTCCGCTCCACGTTTTAGCTCTGGATGGCTCTTTCCTGAGGGCATCTTCAAGGGTGAGAGCTGATGGGCGCTAGGGAATGGTGGGGATTAGATCACACCTCCATCCCGGTGCTCAGGGAGATACAGATTGGCCCCAGAGACTGTGGCTGAGGGAGAGGAAAGTGGGTGGTTTTCAGTAGGAAACTGGAATGGTGTTATCTAGAGAATGGGAGGTGGATATTGAATGGCAACATGGAGCAAGTTCATGTCTGTATTGTAGATACTCGGGATGGGACAGGCATGTAGCAAACATCTATTGAATGAAATAAAACCCTCATACACCAGCTCCCCAACCACCATCTGTGGAAAAGAATGATGGGCTTTGCAAGCTGTGCTGGCCAGGGAAGACATAGGACATCAAGCCCTCAGAGTGCTTGGGAGTAATCCCCAAAAAAGCCCATGCTCTGATTTCTGTTTTGGACATTTCTTTTAAGCCAGTGAATGTAGGCCAGATATTCTGAAAGTCCAAATCAGTGGGTCCCGATCTTTTTAGTGACATAGCTACGACCCCTCTTCTCACATTCTGAAGAAGCTGTAGACGTTTTCCTTAGAAAATTTTACATCTTGTGATAATTTGCCTGGGATTTGGGGAGTTCCCGGACCCTCAGGAGTCCCAACTTAAGCGGCTTCATGTAAATAATTATTGGTGCCGGATTTTGTATATTTCATGGTTCCCTATTGTTTTCAAAATCTTTCCTCTTGGAACTACCCTGATTCAGGACTAGAGGGCATTGTGTACCTAGAAACCACATCAGACACAGTGTGAGAGCGCCTTAGATTTTCACACAAAAAGGCTTGTTCACTGCTCAGTTAACAAGTAAGCCCTTCCCTGCTCCCAGGAGGGAATGAAGTCAGCCCCCTGTGAAGAAAGGGATGGGGAGAAGGGAAGAAGGGCTGCCTAAATGTTTCCCTCATCTGTATGTTGATGAAATGTTGGCAGTCTCCCCAGAGTTCAAGTGCCTGCTTTGGATTGATTTCCCAGCAAGGATCCTGGTGTGCTGGGATGTGCAGCATATTGGGAGCACAAGGGGCTCAAAGTTCCAGCCTTGCCTCTGGCTTCCTGTGGGATCTCAGGAAGGCCCCTTCCCTTCTCTGTGCCTCTGTGCTCTTATTTGCACAAGGAAAGGGTTGTGCTCCCAGGCAATTACGGGTTGCGATGCTTCTCAGGTTCAGATGTTTCAGGAGTAGGGGAGAGAGGCACAGAGAAAACTTGCAGCCAAGGAAGAGCGTGGCTAGACTTGGAAATGAATGTATCAAGTGATCATGGGAGGACTGGGGCAAACCAGATCCTGTAAATGGATGTGGAGGGCTAGGGCAGGCTGCTGCATGGTGGTGAAGGACTTGTGTATGGAAGCAGTCTGCTTATCCCAAAGGACAGTACCATGGTAGGCAGCCTCCAAGATTAACCCAGTGATCCCCACCTCCTTGTGTAAGCCCCTCCCCCTGAGTATGGTCGATCTGGTTCTTATTTCTAACCAACAGAATAAGGGAAAAGCTCTGGGGTTCACTTTGGAGACAAGGTCACGAAGAGATGGTAAGTCCATCTTGGGCACTCTTTTTCTCTAGCTTCTTTGCCCTGGTTAATCCAACTGCCATGTTGAGAGCTGCCTTCTAGAGAGATCCTGGTAGGCAAGGAGCTGGGGAAGGTGTCTGGCCAATAGTCAGTGAGGGTCTGATGCTCTCGGGCCAACAGCTTTCATGGAACTGAGATTGGAGGGGGAGGCGTCCTCCAATCTCAGTTCCATGGGTTTCAAGGGTTGAACCTTCAGAACAGACTGCAGCTCTGCCTCACAGCTTGATGACAGACTCCAAGAGACCTTGAAGGCATAGGGGCCCATAGCTGATGTGTGGAGGTGTGCGGGCCCATAGCTGATGTGTGGAGGATAATGCAGGCTGGGGGACTGACTGGAACACTTTCCAGGGAAGCCAGAAAAGCAGCTGCTCAGTCCTTGTGGGGCATCCTGGGATTCTGTTCAGCTCACCTGCCAAAGGAGAGGGTGCCTGGGGCAGGGTCAGGAAGAGCAGAATCTTCTTTTCTTCCCTGGTCTCAGCCAGTGCCATGGGTTCATGTGTACCTCTCCCCCCTCCAAAACAGATCACTCGCAAATGTGTATGTCCAGCCAGGAAGCCATGCCTGGGTCCTGGCCTGCAAAAATTGTGAGCCAATAAATGTTTGTTGTCTCAAGCTGCTAAATTTTGGGGGTAATTTGCTATATAGCAATAGGTCACTCAGTCAAGTATTAAAGCAGTGACTTTCGCACTGCTTTCCTTGCTGGTGGTGGGACTTTGAGTAAGTCTCTTTACTTCTCGAAGCCTTGTTTTTGTCACCGTAAATGTCATCCGCCTCAGAGGATCCTTGGGAGATCTAAATGAGGTCATGCATACAAAGTGCTCGCGCAGTGTTTGGTCCAGGCGCAATGAATGGCAAAAATTGTCAGTGTCGTCATCCTCATCACCAAGGGAATCCCGCAGCAGAGGGGTGGGAGCTAGTAGCTGTTAAAAACAGATTGATACAGAGATCTCTTCCTCCAGGAGCAAATACTACAATGGTGTGTAAGTGACTGGCCAATCAGATGTCTGCATCCTCAGGCGACAATGATTGATCCAAGGGGGCTCTGTTGACCTAAAAGAGCACTTAAGAGTCTTTTCCTGAGATTGACTCCGAGCTTGTAGGAAAAGGCTTCCAGAAGGAGGCAGATATCTTAACAGCTCGAGCGTTAGAGAGAAATCCTCTAACCTGTTCTCCCAAACAGAGGCCATCAGTAATTTCCAGCAAAGCTCTTTGATATTTATTTTATTTACATTAGAGTTAAATTCCGGTGATTAATGAAGCCTTAAAAAAATCCCCAAAGAAGAAAACACAACAACAGAAAGGGAACCCTACAAAAGCCCTCTTCCGAAGTCTTTCTGCAAATAATCTCTCACGGTTTAATTGGCCCTTTTAGGTAAAACCTCTCACTGTTGCAACAGAAATTGGTTCTTTTTACTTCAGAGAATGCTCAGGGCTGATTACCTCTGAGGGCTGAGACCCGAGGGCAGATTGTACAGCGAGCCCTTTTATCTCTCCCTCTCCCTGAAAGCCGGAGGTGGGCAGGAAATCCAGGGATGGGTGGGTAAGGAAGCCTCTGGATGCCCACTTTCCCCAGGAGTCTCCTAGAAGGCTTAGTGATACTCCCAACCTCCAGGCACCACACACGTCCCTTCTGGGTGGCCAGGACGGGGGATGGCAGGCAGCCAGGAAAAGCACCGATTTATAGAATAATCCAATGATAAATTCCCTCCTTGGAAATTAGAAATGATATGTGTGTGTGTGTGTGTGTGTGTGTGTGTGTGTGTGTGTTTAAAGAGGTAAAGCAAAGTTTGGTTTTGGCCATGTTGAACTTGGGATAGCTCAAAGACATCCAAAGAACAGCATCAGATTGGAGTTGGCTGGGCAAGTCTGTAGGTCAAGGGAGATTCTGGCTGGATACACACATTTGGGAGTGATCAGTGTTGTGTGGGGGACACGTGAAGACACAGCACTAGCTGAGACCAGGGAAGGAAGGAAAATTCTCCTTCTGACCTTGCCCCAGGCGCCTCTCCTTTGGCAGGTGAGCTGAGCAGAATCCCCGGATGCCCCACAGGAATTGATCAGCTGCTCTTCCGGCTTCCCTGGAAAGTACTTCAGTCCCCCAGCCTGCACTATGCCTCTGACTCTTGGAAGGGAATGTGTGTTGCAATGTCAGGAACGGTGCAGGGAGGAGATAAGGCTCATTGCTGGCTGTGACGGTTAATTTTATGTGTCAACTTGACGGGGCTCAGGGATGCCCAAATAGCTGGTCAAACATTGTTTCTGGCGTATCCATGGGGGTGTTTTTGGAAGAGAATTGCATTTGATTCAGTAGAATGAGTAAAAAAAGATCTCCCTCCCGGATGTGGGTGGGCATCACACAAGTTATTGAAGGCCCAAATAGAACACAAAGGCCTAGGGTGAATTCTCTTCTCTCTTCTTGAGTGGAAAGTCCATCTCTTCCTATGCTCTCGGTTCTTGGGTCTTCGGACTCTGGGATCTATGCTAGAGGAGCTCCCACATCTACCCTCCCATCTCCTCTGGTTCTCAGGCCTTTGGCCCTGACATGGGAGTTGAACCATTGGCTCCTCTAGTTTTCAGGCCTTAGGACTTGGACTGAATCATACCACTGCCTTTCCTGCTTCTCCAGCTAGCCTACAGTGATATATATCTCGGGCTCCAAACCGTGTGGGCCAAGTTCAAGTTTTCTCTTACATATCTATACATATATCCCACTGGGTCTCTTGCTCTGAAGGACCCTAACTAATATGGATTCTGGTACCCAGAGTAGGTCTAGAGGGACAGAATCCTAAGGATGAGTTTCCCAAATTGGTTCTGAAGTTTCTAGAATTGGCTCTCCGATCTGATTCAGTTCAAAGATGCTAATGACTGTTTCCAGCAGCAGAGAGAACACCGACCATCCATGATGTGACCTGTTCACGGAGAGACACCACATATCTGACACTGCTAAGTAGCACCTCAGAAGACATAAGGAACTAAGTAATTGTGTATGATACTATTGAACATTTTTGGAAAACCAAGAACTATAATGACGTCAGTGGGTAGCTCCTAACCTTGTTGGACAACGTGGCGAGAGTAAAGGATGAGCTCAGGGAGTTCCATTTCCCAGCTCAGATCTGGGAGCTCCTGGGTGTGTCCTGGGGGAGAGCCTTCTCTCTTGGCAGCTGATTCCTGAAAATCAAATGCAGGGCCTCTTCCTGTAATTGGCTGAGTCACAAAGTTGGTTGAATTCCCAATGGTACCTACTGTTAAAGTGAGAGCATTGGTTGGGAAAGAATGGGATCCTCTGAGTTGGGAGGGGTCACCCGGAAAGGCCCTGGTGAAGCTGGGGACACCAAGCCCCTGAATTCTGTTGAGTCTCCTTCAGTGCAATGGTCTCCCCACCCCCAGTGACAGAGCCTCTCTCCCTACAGTGGTTTCAGCCTTCCCGCCTCCAAGCTGAGGGGATTAACTCTACCATGAAGACATGGTCATGGCTTCCATGACTTCCCCTCCCCATGCCAGGCAAGACCATGCCGATTCTCCTCAGGACCCCCTCCACCACCCCTCTGCTTCTGGACCCTGTAAGTAGACTCCTAACCCAACAGGCCCCTAAAGATGAGACCCAGATGGTGACCCATGGCGAGATTTGTCACCCTCTGAAAGAATTGCTTGGGTTTTCTCATTTGTATAAGCTGACATCTTTATATATGTGTGGGAGTGGATATTAAGGGACGATGGTGGAAGATAAAGATGGATCAGGCTGAATTTCTTGATATGGGGCCATGGTCTGCATTTAATGTTGGAGCTTAGAGAGTTAGAAAGGGCACTAACAGTGTGGTTGGTTGGTTGGCTGAGAGATGCACAGGAGATTGGGACGTTAGAGTTGAGCTGTCAATTAAGACCTGCTCACCCACCTTGGGAAGGCCCAGAAGAAACACCCTTTATCAGTATTTTGAGAAATGAACTTGTGGAGGAGCCCTAGCATCCTTGGAGGGTTTTGGGATTGCTCTTTTCATTAGGCTGGGCCCAATGGAGGGAACCATAGCTTCTCCAGTGGAGAACCTAAATGCAATGGGGGTAACCAGATGTTGGGGTGGTTGGGGCCAAATGGCAGCCCTCAGCCACCAGAGGCCAAGTGGGCCTGGTGATGTCGTGGATAATGGCATCAAAGCAGCCATCAGAGTAGTCGGACTGACACAGACTTCCGGTGCCCTCAAATTCATCACAGTGTTCCCAGAAGTAAACTAAAGAGGAAGCTTATGAAATTCTTATTTGATCTGTATCAGCAGAAAAGTTCTGGGTCAAGTGGACAAAAATCTAACTCTATGCATAAAACAGAGTCACGGTCCCTCAACCAAGTCCCAGGCTTGAGCCGGTTTATAGACCGGGAGCTGCTCAAGTGAAGGCAGGCTGGACCCTTTCAAGGGGGGACCCTGTACTGAAAAATCTACAGGGTCATTCTTTCTTCCAGCCTTCCTCAAGGGACCTAGAGCCTTTTGCCAGGGTCATTGTTCATGGGGGAAAAGGAAACAATCAGAACTTTTGGGAATGACTGGATATCGGCTCTGTAATGACGTTGATTCTAGGAGAACCAAACATCGCTGTGGGCCCCCCCAGTCAGGGAAGGGCCTTGGAGGTCAGGTGGGCCTTTTAGCTCAGGCCTGTCTCACAGTGTATCCAGTGGGTCCCCAAACCCATCCTTTGGTTATTCCCCAGTTCCAGAATGCACGAGTAGCACAGACATTCCCAGCAGCTGGAGGGATCCTCACAGTGGTTCCCTGGCCTGTGGAGTGAGGGCTGTTATGTGGGAAAGGTCGCCTGGGGCATGTCACTGTCTTCTGGAACTTCAGTTTTCAATGACCCTGACCAGGTGATTCCTGAAACCGGGATAGTCATTCTTTATCAATCCCAGCAGGTTAAAAACCAGCAACTAGCTGTATGTGCTTGACAGCTATGGCTGAGTCCTAAAAAAATTATGGCACGTACCATCTGGCCCCGATCTTTAGAAGCTCTGCAGAGGCTTCTAGAGGCGCCTCCTGCCTTCTCTCTGTACCCAGGAGGGAGGGAGGGAGGCGGTGAATTCAGTGCTCTCCACTCACCAACCCATTGTGGTTGATCATTAAGACAGATTTGCATAAGTTAAGAAACAGAGGGCCCTCCGTCCAGACATTAACAGGACCCCTGCATTAGCAACTGGAATGTTTTAGGTCAGATGATAGAATATGAGGGCTTCTGAAGCAAGGGGTTTTTGAGAGAACACTGAGCCCCTTGGAGATGCTTGATCCAACCCTCTATTTAGTTGCCCTGGGTCATGAAAGAAAGGATGGCCTAGTCAACAAACCTTTAGTGAGCACCTACTATGTCCTGAGTACTGTCTTTATTATCATGCCACACAACTCGGACAAGAAAATCATTCTGCAGAAGACTCAGTCCCCAGGCCCAATTTTGCCACTTGGTGAGTGGGTGACTATGGGGCAAGTTTCCTAAACTCCGCAGCCCTGTTTGCAGATCTGTAAGGTGGGGATATACTCATTGTCTCCCTCTTAGGGGTGTGAGGAGGTCTAGGGAAGGCAGTGCTGGTAGAGGGACCGGCACAGTGCCCAGTGCAGAAAACTCTCCAAAACTGGTTGTCCCTGTTGCTACCATGAGTCAGGCGACATTCAGTGCTTTGCTTCTGTGGCTCTGTGGTGCTTACCTAATCATGTTAAGGTCATCTGGTCCAGCTCTGCGGTTTGACAGATGAGAGAAGGGTCTTGCTCAAGGTCATACCATGCATGATATTTGGCCATAGAAATTAATGGATGCCAAGCTCAGGTAGGCCATTGGGGCCACCTGTAAGTCTTTTTTTGGTTTGCTTTCCTATGGACTATCTCTTTTGCTCCACGTGGCAAACCTAAGTGGTAGGTGTTACTACTATTGCCTTCTCATGATGAGGAATAGTACAGAGAAGGCACTAAAAAGCTGTGAGGCCCCACCCTCCTCTCCAGCAACCCGCATTCTCTCCCAGGTCCTGCCACAGGTGATGTTTCCTTTGTGCAGCCCGGGGAAACTGAGGCTGAGAGGATTAAGCAAATTGCCTCCAGTTTTGAGAATACAAGGTAGAGGTGGGAATCAGAGCATAGTTCTGATTCCCAAACCCATGGCCTCTCCCCGCTAGGGACAGAGTTCCTGTCCTGGAAATGGATGTGGTGTTCTCACCTGTTGTCAATGACAACTGCCAGCCCCGCAGTGCCCTTCCCACTCGCCACCTCCGTTCCCTGTCAGCCGGCTCTGAGTTATTTTCCTCCCAAACACGCCTCACCTTCCTACAGCCTGCCTATGCTATTATTTATTTTGTGTACCGTCTTTATCCTCTCGACTCGAATGTCAGCTTTGTGAATGCAGGTTTCCTTCCCCCTGTTTTCTTCCCCCTGTATCCCCACCCCCAGAATGTGGCTGGCCCAAGATAGACATAGCTGGAATAATCCCTTCCATGAGTCATCTCTCCTCTGCCACTTCGTAGCTGCCAACGAGCTCTGGCGAGTTACTTCCTCTCTCTGCACTTGCGTTTCCTCGAGAACAAAATGGAGGAAATACCGGTGGCCCCCCCTTATGGCAGGTGTGGGGGTTAATGCGTACAAGGGGCTTAAAACAGGGTCAGGAACACAGGAGGTGCTCAAAAAGGATTCTCTGTTACATAGCACATTGCCTGCCGATACTGTAGTGACACCAGCTATCCCTTTAATGATTGTCTACCCGGTCAGTATTTTGTTTCACACATATTACCCAACTGACACTTGGAACAACCATTATCCTCACTTTGTAGATGAGGAAGTAGAGGGCTTATGGGGAGTGGTGCATTTGCATCACGTTCTTAATCAGCATCCGGAGAAGGTGTCTTCATGGTACCCAACAAAGCCAACCCTTTCAGTTTTCCTTCTATGGAAGCAAGTCTCACGGCCATGCTGGCATTTCAAGTTCCCATTCATTAAACTCAAAAGCTTTACAGAACCTGTGTTGGTTTGCAAAATGCCTCGTCACCATCCTCCCTTAATTAATGCCAGTCTTAATGTAGAGCCACATTCATAGGACCATTGTATCTCAAGGTCCAGGGCATTGCAATGCCTGGGACAATCTATTTATAGCCGAAGTATTGAAAAGTTTTCCTATAATCACCTTACCCTCTCTGCCCCAAACCCCCCAAATACCAGTTTATATGCTGTTGCAAAATCAGATTTATCACTCAAGGGATTATGAAAAACGAGGACCAATTTAATGACAAGATATAGTTCTTTATCTTCTAGCATGTAAATTATAGATTGTCATACATTTTTCATTCTTTGGGTGCCCACTACCTAATTCGTGCAGAAAAAAAAAAAAAAAAAAATAGAAGCCGGCATTACAAAGAGCAAATGTCTCTCTCTTCTCTGGGCACAGGGGCCATCTCCTCTGCCTCCTGACGGACGATAATCTGTCAAAATGAAAAATTAATGGCCGCTCCCTTAATTCATCATTGCCTGCCTCTGTTCTATTAATGCCTTCCCCCCTTCTTCCTCCCTCTGCCTCCCACTCTCCCCTCCGCCTCCATCCACTCCCATGGCATGACTCCATTCACCAGCAGTGAATTGGAGGCAGAAAGCTGGTCTAGTGTTGGGAACAGAAAAGAGCAAATCAAATCCATTGACCTCTGGCCCCACAGTGCATCTGTGAAAGTGGGAAAGGAAGAGCTCTGCCTTGCTCATTAAATTCAGCAGGGCCCCATGCCCGAAACGGGGACATAGCGTGAGGGCACCATTGAAGACATCTTGGACACTGCACTCCCCTTCTAGACCCGCGATGGGCACTGGTGGTGGGGGTGCGGTGTTTCCATATTGTCAGAGTCCCTATCCACATGATGCGTCCAGACTGTGGTAGGGAAATGTATAAGCTGTGTGATCCCACGTTCCTGTTGATAGATGAGAAGACTCAGCTTTCCAAAGGAGAGGGAGCTTGCTGAAGGTCACGTGACCGGCGAGGTGATACCACTGCCAAGTGTGGGTGTCCAAGCCAGCCGGGCTACCGAGGCACCTGTCCCTCCTTCCATTGCTTTTAGATGGTCACCTCTCTTTTCTAATTCCTTTAAAGACTCACTCATCCGGATTTCCCTTCAATTTCCTGGACTCGCTGTAGGAACCACATCTCATTGGAATTACTTCACTGAATAAACCACTGACACCCCTTTGTGGACAAATGCTAGGCTTGCGCGTCTCCACTGACTCTGAAGCTAGGCTTGCCTGTGTGGCTCGTTTGGCCTGTGGGGTATGAGCAGCAGCTTTAAAAACAGTTGCAGAGGGGCGCCTGGCTGGCTTGGTCCGTGGAGTGTGCGACTCTTGATGTCAGCGTCATGAGTTCAAGCCCCACGGTGGGTGTGGAACCTACTTAAAAAATAACTGAAGTAAATAAAAATAAAAATGGATGCAGAACTCATCCTTTTCCTTCCATACTTTGGAGACAACCTTTTGGGCTTGGTGGAGACTTGCCACCATCAGCCTGAGTCCTCAAGTGTCTATGCTGGGAACACTGGGCAGGGCTACCCTGTCACTGTATATGGTGTGAGTCAGGGAAGTTCCTTGTGTGAAGCTGAGACACTGGGGTCCTTTCCCACCCCTGCAGCTAAATTTTCCTGACTCAAATTCTTTGATAAAATTGAGGTCAGGAGGCTTTTCCTTCCCTGGCTTCCTGCAGATAAATTCACATCGTATCTGTCATCACCTCACATCCTCCGAGCTGAGTGAATGAGGGATCTCTTCTGTAAGGCGCGCCGTATTCTCCACCGTAATCAGGCGTCTCCCCCGCCCCCCCCCCCCATGATTCCCTCTGCAGTTCTCAGTGACATCATCTCCTCTGTGATACCCAGTTTATTTGCCATGCTAGACCATGATGCCGAGTCTGCTATTGCCGATTTCATCTCCTCCCTGAAATACCATGACTTTGGCTTCCATGACGTCCCCTTCTCTTGGATCTGTGCATGCCTCTTGGCCACTTGCCTCCTGTCTCCTTCTCTGATACTTTCCCCTTCAGCCTCTGTGTGTTTCTCAGCATTCTGTCCTCTTCACATTTTCTTTCTTACTCTGCATTTCAACCTTCTCCTGGTGTCAACTCTTTATAGCTCCTAGGTCATATCTCCAGCCTGTGTGTTTTCCTAAAGCCTTAGACATACATCGCCAACTACCTACTAGTCACCAACACCTCATGTCTTTACATTTGTCAACCTCAGCCTGCCCCAGATGGTACTCATCATCTTCTCTCAGAACTTAGTTTTCCTTTTTCCCTCCCTCCTACCTGGTGATATCATCATTTTCCCAAACACTGGACCCAACCCCTTTTCTTTTTCAGGATCTCAATATATTTCTCTTATATTCTCTTCTTCCCCAGGGGACAGAGGGGACTGAGGAGGTCACAGATGAACTCCAGTTGTCCACCATATCAAGCTACTTTTATTTCCTTTTTGAAAGATAAGAAACGAGGTATTGATCAAGGGAAGAGAGCCAGCCCAGGGAAGGGGCAGGGGTCGGTGGGGGGCGGGTAGGTTATGTGTGTTCAGCTGTTGGTTTCTGAGACTACAAACATTGCTGGGTGACATTGGGGGAAATCTGCATACCTATCGAGACCTCTGTCCATTGATGATTGAGAAAACTGGATTCAGGGATCTCCATGGGCTTTTTCTGTTCTGGGGCCCTTCTTTTATACTTTAAGAGACAGCGCAGGACTATGGAAGTCAAGAAAGAACATAGAAGGGGAAACATTCCCTCTGTTACTACCTATATGACATTGGGCAGATCGTGGATCCTAACTGAACTTGTACCTGAACTGGTTCAGGGGAACAAGTTACAAATTTAAATTAAAAAAATGAATAATATCCTTTTCTTAGTTTTTTCTGAGTATTAAGTGAATAAGATGCATATTTTGGGGCTTCCTCTATCTGCGGGTCCTGAGTGAAATCATGTTGAAGTAAAATCTGAGGTCTTGGCTATGGGCAGACCGATCCTCTCCAGATAATCTCAGGAATCCTCATGGTATCCACGGGTGTCCCCAAATCAGACTTGCTTGCCCGCTGTGCCGGCCCACATAGAGTGTGACAGCGTGGTCCGTGTTCTCAAGTGTTGTTTTCTGCCATCTTGGTTTCAGAGGAGATGGAGCCCTGTCACTTCTCCAGGTGGCTGAGCCCGGAAATGCCATTTCTGAATCCTGATGCCAAAGGCCCAAGTCCTAATTCTTGAAAAGTGAGACCATCTTCTGAGGCTCCTCCTCAGTTAGGAGGGTCCCTTAGTGTGGTTGCTCGAGCCCCAGACGTCACAAGGTTTGGTGATAACATGTTTCCAGTCTCTTCTGTGCCTCCCTAGGCCAGGAATCCATCCATGGCTTTGGTCGCAAGAGCTTACTGAGATGCAGCAGAGAGGCTGGGGCCCAGGTGTGGTGGGGCCAGAGCCCAGCGTAGGTGGGTAGGAAGTGCCAGGCCATGCCTCACTCTCAGAGACTGAGATGGCATCCAGGAAATGTCACAAAGGCTCCTTTTGTGTTCTGTTGGGTTGGGGTGTGCCGCTACTGAGTTGCTGGAGACTCAAAGTAGGATAGCATTTGGTGATATATTATTTCAAGTCACCCTCTCGAAATGCGGAGACGACACACATTTCCCCCATAGCCAGAATTCTCCTTCCTTTGGCTGCTCTGGCCTTGCTCTTGGGTCTGCCTTGCGATGGCAGACTCCTTCTACTGTTAGTGCTTTCTCACAAGTCCCCCGTTTCCTGCTCTAACCTGACCTCTCACGGGGCATCTCACGTGTCTGCTGTGTCTGAAATTTGCCTGCATCCCTATATTGGCCAGGGCCTGGGCCCCTTCCCCCAGTCACTCCTCATCCTCTAGGAAGTTGCAAATGTGTTGGACTGTCCTCCCCCTCCACCCACCAGGAGCGATCCGAAGCCGGGCTCTGCCTGGGCTGAGACCCCTGCCACGAGGCCCGGAGCACGGTGCCTGCAGGTGTTTGGCCAGACACATCTTGCCTGCCTTGTTCGATCACGACCTTGAAGGTGGGACTCGGGACATCAGGACCTGCCAATGTGGCGGTCTTTCTCATCTCCATCCATCTTGCTGGCAGATCTTCTCCTCTGGCTCAAATAAAGCAACCTCAAATAGGCCGGCTGATTTCCCCATAAATTGCCATTGCATGAGTGTCTGTTATTTTGCGTTGCTGGAATATTCTGAGGGAATTAATGATACCGTTGAGTGGCTACTATGAAGATTTATGTGAGGATCTGGGGAAGTTTGCTTTCTTTCTTTCTATCCCCCTCCCGTTAAAGTAATAATAAAGATTACAAAAGAGAAATAAGCACAGAAAGTTAATTTGAAATGAATCTTTAATCAGGTTTCATCTGTTTGAAGTGAACGTCTCCTTTGTTTGAGCCTGGCTGCAGAGGCGGAGCCCGGAGACACCATTTTGTAGATGTATCTGCAAAGTCAAAGCCATTCTGACAGAAATCAAATGAGAAATAATTTCTCCCTGAAGGAATTCTGTTGTAGCTTAATGACGGCTCGAGTGTTCCTGTTGAAATAGCATAATGGGGGTTTTTAATTATGGTTCATACTGTCCGGTTTAATGGCGAGACTTTTAGTTATTTATTTTTTTTCCCTGAGCCTCAGAAGCTCATTTGTTGAGTGTGTACTGCCAAACGGAGCGTTTACCCCAAGGTGAAGAAGGGAATTAAGTATTCAAAGCTGACCCGTGCCCAAATTTCCCCTTAATGGAAGAGGCGAGGGAGCCTGACCCAGCCGATAGGACTCCACAGGGTCAAGCCAGAGCTGGGAGGTTTTTTTTCTCAAGATTGCTGGAAAGGCACTAATTAGAAGAACAGGTTGAGCTGGTAGAATAAGAGATCCAAGATCAAGAATCCAAAAATGCATTGAAAACAGCTGTAAGGACTGTGGTTTACACCAAGCACCTAACCATTCGAACAGTCGAGAATGCACTGGCGTCGGGTGGTGGAGAAAGCCCCATTTCCACTAGGCTTCCACTAGGTGGAACCGTGTTCGAGCTCTATGCAACACTGGAATCATTAGCCTCCCTGAACCGTGGCCTCTGATGCATCAGACAGAGAGGAACATGGTGTAAAGCCGTGCAGACCCGAGCTGGACTCCATTCCCTGCCTTGTGCCCCTCCGCGGAGTTACTTAAGCTCTCTGAGCGTCCACCGTAATGTGAAGAAGCTGTAGATGCAGAAAACATTATGACTCACGCCATGGGCTCATCTTCAACTAAAATGAAAGTAAATTGCTCAAACCTAGCTCTGTCCCCCATTTCTTGTAGTGAGAAAGTTGGCATTACCTTAGGGGTTGTTGGCTTTGAATGGCCGGTCATCTACATCACGACTTTCCTTTGTATCTTGGCTGCCTTATTACTCATGTTACAGTATTTTTGTTCATCGGCAGGCCCGAGGCCTTGGGCCGGGTCACGGCCATTTCACAGCAAGACCATAGGTGGACAAAGAGTATCTGTGTTTTCCATATAAGATGTGGAGTTCAGAATGATCCTGTCTTATGTGGATGTTTAAAGAACAAGGCAGGGGCATCTCAGGAAAGTAGGAGTAGGGATTAGCTACATTTTCTTGTTTTTTAGTGAAGCCCCTACCTTTTCCCCACCATGGAATTCTTTCCAGATGTAGGTAGGTGCAGTGGCAGGTGGGAAAGTTTGTTGAGTTAGCGTAGGAAGGTGATGGGATCTTTGTGAAATCCACGCTCTCTACCTCAAGCTTGGCTTAGGATGTGTCTGCCTCCAGTGCCCTGGGGAGCTGGTCAGTGATGGCACCTCTATTTTCCTGCTGTGACCTGAGAACCACAGCAAGGGGGAAGATTAGGAACCAATGCCACTTTGACTTTGACCTATGTCATAGATGGTCCAGTAAGTATGCATTGGATGGAAAGGAAATCTGTCTAGCAAAACAGTGCTGTGGATCTGGTGGGCATTCAATAAATAGTCAACCTCAAAGTTCTACGGCTTTGGATGATTTGATTAACCTGGCCCAACCATTGATAGCATCTCTTCCATCCCAGATTGTACAAGTTTGTAACCTGTTAATTAGAGCTCATAATTTTCTATTTTACACATTAGATGTATTCATGGTGAATCCCTTCTGGGATGAGGCAGAGGAAATGTAGAAAGGAAGAGCAAGAATGTTTAAGTATTTTGCATACCATGGAGCAGTATCTCAGAAGGGAATGCTCTTGATCATATGGTCATCCATTGGTGTAAATTGCCAAGGGGATTTCTGTAAGGAAATGACTGGCCCACGCTTCATGACATTGAAGAGGTCATGTATGTAGGATCTAGGCATTTGGTGTTCACCTTTCATCTTAGGGGCAGTGGCTCACATCTGTTTTGCAAGGGTCTGACTTTGAGTGATAGTTTGGATACATGGAGCAACAGGAATTTATATCTCTGACTCAAACAGAAGCAACTCCCCCAAAATTCTTGGAAAAGACACAGAGACAATCCCAAATCCCTTCTCCCACCCCCAGGGCAGCCTGGTTGTATTAATGCATTTTAGAACCATTGAGATGTAGTCTCTGATTTACCTTGTAGCAGTGGGATAACCCTTGATCATCTTCAATGTTGCTGCATACCTATTTTTTTTTTTTTTCTTGTTTACTCTTTTCAAGTAACAAGTTGGTCTTCCCCGTTTGTATCGGCTGCTGGTCTGAGTTTCTGGAACAAGGGCTATCCCATCCCATTTACTTAAGTCCTGAGTTCCTTTCTCCCATCATTATGCCTGGACCCCGTTTGATTTAGTCTTTCTACAAGAGTTGTTGCTTAACTATCAGTTCTGTTCCTTTCTGGTGGTGTGGCTTTGGGTGACTCAGTTTACCTTGATGAGTCCTAGTTTCCTCATCTGCAAAATGGAGATCAGAATCCTTGTTTCTTCCACTTCAACAGGTTTCTGGGAGAATTGTATGAGCTAGTGGAACCTAATTAAACATTTTACAGTTCAATAACTGTATGAGTGAAAATACAATTGATAGTACTGAGTTAATGAAGTTACCCTCTCATAGGACCAAAGTCCTCCCCGTGGAACTATTTATAATTATAAACTTACTCTGTATGATAATTTAACACAAATCTATCTATCTATCTATCTATCTATCTATACATATATATATATCACACACACATACACACACACACCTTGAGGACTGGGTCCATGTATGTTTGGGGGGTCTCATAGGTGGTGTTGTACTAAATAGGGGTGGGTGAGGGTGACTCTGAATTATTGTGTCACCTTGACTGAGCCACTGGTGGCCAGATATTCCATCAAACATTATTCTAGATGTGTCTTTGAGGGTGTTTCTGGATGAGATTAATATGTGGCTTAATAGATCAAGTAGAATAGGCCTCTACTTGATCTACACTCACATAGGTGGGCCTTACTCAATCAGTCGAAGTCCTGCATAGAATTAAAAAATTGAATAAGAAAGAATTCTCTCTCTGCTTATCTTTGAGCTGGGACATTGGTCTTCTCCAGGTTTTGGACTCAGATTTAAGTGCTCTCTTGGCTCTCCAACTTGCTAACTGCAGATCTTGAACTTCTTAGCCTCCACAATTGCGTGAGTCAATTCCTTATAGTAAATTTCTTTATATTTTTCTTTTTATATTTCTTTATCCACATATTTATATATATATAATATATAGTAATATTTACTATAATGAATATATATATATATTTTCTTTCTCTCTCTCTCTAGATACATGTATCTCCTATGTTTCTCTAGAGAATCTAGACAAACACAGTGGGTATTCGTGGATTCTACTAGTATGATAGGCAAGGAGATGGGCAAGAAATAGCTTCTAGATGTATGTGAAGGTAAAGCCTATAGAATTTCTTAGCATACTGGATATGGGGTATGAAAGACAAAGAGCCATCAGTGAAGATTCCGTGGCTTTTGTCCTTAGCAAGAAGGTTTGAGTTTTGTTAACTGAGATGGGAAAATCTGTTGAAGGACAAGTTTTGGAAGGAAGATTAACATTTTATTTTATTTTATTTTTTTTAAAGATTTTATTTATTTATTTGACAGAGAGAGACCACAAGCAGGCAGAGAGGCAGTCAGAGAGAGAGGAGGAAGCAGGCTCCCTGCTGAGCAGAGAGCCCGATGCGGGGCTCGATCCCAGGACCCTGAGATCATGACCTGAGCCGAAGGCAGCGGCTTAACCCACTGAGCCACCCAGGCTCCCCGAAGATTAACATTTTAGTTCTGAACTTAATGCTAAGGATATAATTATAGAATAGGTTCCAAGAGTCCAAAAGGTCTATGGAAACCATCTAACCAAACGGTCTCAATAAATGGCCATCTAGTCTCTCCTTAATGCCACTAGGGATGAGGAGCTCACTACCTTGTGAAGAGGTTTATTTCATTGTTAGGCCGCCCTGGGTGCTACAGGGTTGAAATCCATCTCCCTGTAACTTTTCATCCATAAGAAGCCTGACTGTCTTCTCTTAGTACTTACATATTTGAAATTGTTGACAAAGCATCACTGAGTCATCTCTTCTCCTTGAGAAGCACACCCAATTCCTCTGGCCATTCTTCACATGGTCTCCATATCAGTCATTTACATGTTAGTGTGAAAGTCACTTCTCTCAGGGGCTTTGCCCTGATCAGGCCTGGTAGAGCACACATATCTGATCCAAGAACAGCTGATCATGGCTAGCGATATGAACAGACAATAACCATCCCTGAAGGATGAGATGATAGAAGAGTGTATTCTGGGAATGGTAACTTGGAAGGCTAGAATTTAGGTGTCAAGTGTGGTGAGACTATGGGACAATCATGGTGGGCATTTTGGTCTGTCTTGCATGGGGCCTTGTCTGCAGTGCTTTTGAATGGCTGAGTGGGCCAATGGGCAAATGTGGGCATAGCAGAGGATGCAGTGCCTTCCCAGCTCAAAGAGCTCTTCCTTTGGCATGAATTCCCGGCCTCCAACCACAGGTCGTCCCTCTTTTTGTAAGTTCTCATTGTGCCATCTATGTTCCCTTGGGAGTATTTTCCATAGTTGCTATCTTATAATTCATCATGTGGTTCTTTTCTCTTCCTTCCCATTAACCATGGACCCAGTGAGACTGGGGCATCCTTGGTTTTGCTCTGCATTGAATCCCCAGTATGTGCACAGAGACTGGCATATGGAAGGCACCCAAAAACATCCATTAAATTAATCCTGGACCTCAAGGATTAATTCTGAGCAATTGTTGACCTTGGATCTCATTTATACAGGAGATATACTCCCCAGAAAAGAGCGAGGGCTCATCCTATCCTTTGGCTGGTTCTCATCTGCCAAACTCCTCCTTGTCTTAGAGGGACCTTGTCCATGGTCAGCATTTGTCAAAGCTCTAAAAATATAAAAGTTGGCTACATCTGATTGTAACTGCTTCTGCTCCTTCCCTGCTTACCTTTCTTGTGACCTTGGCAGGTCTCCTCATCTCTGGACCTCAGTTTCCTCATTTGTGCTAGGAAGCGGCTGGAAGAGATGTTCCAGCAGGGAACTTCCTGCCTTAGCAGCCCGTGTTTCTGTCCATCCCATGCATTGTGATTCTATGCATTCCATGCATTTTAATTCTTACTGCACTACTCTGGGTGGCTGACGGACTCACAGAGCCATTTGCAAAGAACTCCTTCAAAGTTGTGTGAACTCCACTTGGCTTCCAGAAGGCAGTGATAAAGAGATATCAACAGAGTTCTGAGCCGTGGGGGACAGCTGTGCTAGAACAGAGAGATCGATCTTCTGGTGGCAGTGGCTGCTGCAGACGGCCAGAATACAGGTGGCAGCAGAGATGCGGGGTTCTGTGTGAGATGACAGGCCCTGTGTCTTTGTCATCAGCTGGGAGGAAGCAGCTAGGGAGCAGAGCCTGGGGGATGGGAGCTGGGGAAGAGGCATCCTGTGGAGAGGTTGGCTTGAGCCTGCCTGCTGGACAGGAAGACACACTAATCCAGCCCCCCTTCAGTTAGTGGGGCCTCTGGTTGATAGTGGCTCACTTAGTTCTCCTAAGAGCCTGGGGAAGAAGGAGTGCTTCCTTGCAGCTGGAGAAGCTGAAATACACAGAGGTTAAGATAGCTGCTGAGTAGTATCTCGAGAGCTCCCCGATTCAGAATCCAGAATTAGATACATTAAAAAAAAAAAGATTTTATGTATTTATTTGACAGAGAGATCACAAGTAGGCAGAGAGGCAGGCAGAGAAGGGGAGGGGGGGAAGCAGGCTCCCCGCCGAGCAGAGAGCCTGATGCGGGGCTCCATCCCAGGACCCTGAGACCATGACCTGAGCCGAAGGCAGAGGCTTAACCCACTGAGCCACCCAGGCGCCCCCAGAATTAGATACATTTTAAAATTACTTAAAGAATAAGGAAGTTGACTTCTCTCTGCTGTGAGAAGAGGTAGTAGGTAGCTCTCCTCCAGGGGGTCATCGTGGTCTCAAATTCTTCACACTTATTAGAGGCTATGCCATCCCCTGGGTCTATAGTGTCATTCCTAGAAAGTAGTCAATCACCTAGACAGGAGGGTCACACATGCAAAGTCTACGGACCCGGATGGAGGATGCATGAGCGTGCCTGCTCACGCACAGGCATGCGCACACTACTTACATGCTCTTAGCAGGACATTTCACTTACTTTCAGGAAGGGCTGGTAATGCCGCCTGTGAGTCCCAGGCTGGGCAGCCGCATTGCTGATACGGGTCTATTGCTACTGCAAATCTGGGTGGCTACCTTGTCACTGTCACCTAATAAATGCCATACACAAAAGGAGTGGGTAACAGGGGTCCACAGCCAGACCCAGAGTCCAAAGCCATGTGCTTTCTTCCCTCAGGACTATCTTAGCCGTAGAGTCTCTCCACCTGCTGTCTCGACAGGCCACAGAGAACTCCTCAAACATGCCAGCCTCGGCCATGTGCTGCCTTCTCATCCTCCTTATACTGTTCTTTCCTCCACCTTGGAATGACCAGCCCCTTCCTACCCTTTGGTCCCAGTTCGCATGTCACCTCCCAGAGCTGGGGCCGTTCTAGGCATGGGCTCCGCTGGGAGCTTCCGGTTTTCCAGCTCAGCCATGGAGGACACATCAGTCAAGACCAGCGGACTTCCTGAGAGAGTTTTCTGGTTGGATTTCCTCCCTGGGCTTGGGGAGGCCCTGGAGAGGAGAGAAAGAGTGTGACCAACCCTCTTGCAAATATCGTTAGAGGAGGGAAGGGAAAGCAAGGGGTGGCTGGCTGGCAGCAGCAGCACCACCATCGATTGGGTAATTGGAAGCCCTCGGGTGTGAATCCTCATTAAGGCCAAGGGATATGAATCATTTTCTAATGACACCTCTTCGATCCCAGGGGCTCAGCATGCAACTTGCCTCCATGGTTGGGCTGCGAGTCAGGAGAGCCGGCGGGGTCTGCAGCCAAGCTGCCTGCCGTATGTTGTTTCTTAAAATTAGCAGGTGCAGGGGGTGTGGGCTGGGCACTCAGAGGGCGAGGTGGCTGCCTGCGCCGGGGAGGGTCTCCAGAGCCATACCTAGGGCTCCGGAGAAGAAAAAAGGTGGCTGACTGTGGTGTGTAGGATGTGGTGGTCGTGGGGTGGGGGAAGACCTCTGTCTCCAGATTGGTTTTATTTCAATAGTTTGATTGTATTTGTGACTTGCTATGGTGAACTGATGAATTTCTGTTACCGGAATTGTGGTCCTTCTGGTAGGTCTACAGATGAAGATATTTGGGACAGACCTTTTGATGTCTGTTATCACACTGTAACAAGAACGATAAACATATTAGCCCTTGTCTGAGGAATTGGTCGTTAGTCGTATTTTCCCCCCAGTTTTTGTTTGCTGATTATTCTTTTGATGAAAAATTGGCCAAGAGTGAAATGAGGCACATCTTCAGGGTGCATTAGGTAGATTTTGATAGATACACACACCTGTCTGTGAACGAATCAAGCCTTCGTCATAATGCGGAAATTTCTCACCACCCCAGAGACCTTCCTCAAGCTCCTCTCCAGTAGGTTCTTCTCCTCAGCCCCCAGATGCAAACACGGTTCTTGATTTTTCCGTCATAGGATAGTTCTTTACGTTCTGAAACTTCACATGAATGGAAGCACACCCAGTGTACTGTTTTGTCTGCACCTAGGTCCCTCCGTGTCACGTTTGAAAGATGCATCTATGCTGTTCCTCATGCCACCAGGTTATGCCTTTTCTTGCTGGCCACAGTCTGCTTATATCTTCTTCTGCTGATAGACACCTGGCTTTTATTTCTAGTTATCAGTTATGTTGAATAGAGCTGCTATAGACATTTTCTGTACAAGTCCTTTATGAATGTATGTTTTCCTGGGTAAGCGTTTGAGATGGCACGGTCAGATCATAAGGTAAGTATGTGTTTACTTTTATAAGGAACAGCTGGTGTCTCTCTCCCTCCCACCCCTGCGCAGGTATTTACTTTTATAAGAAACAGCTGGGCTTCCTCTCCTCTCCACCCCAGCACAGGTGTCGTCTGAATGATATATTTCCAAAGCAACATATAAGAGTTCCAGTTGCTCCACAATTTCATCAGGATTTGGTGTTGTCAGCGTGTTTTGTTTTAAATTTAGCTATTCTGGCCAGGGTGAGGTGACATTGCATTTGAATATGCATTTCCCTGATGACTTGATCTTGAGCACTTTTCCTACGCTTGTTGGCTACGTGGACACATGAAATGGTTTTTAAGATCATTGGCCTGTTTTATCCCCCCATTGAGTTTGGAAATTTACAAGGTCTACCAAATGTTTGTTGAAACAAAATGAGTGGAAACTACTTCCAAGAGCCCTTCTCAAAGCGTTTGTGCTGATGCAAAAAGATTGTTGGGGGAGGTCATGGAGAGGGCATGACCCCGGCTGACCGGAGCTGGAATGTTCTCTCCGCCCTGCTGTTCCCACAGCTGGAACCACTCAAGGAAGCAGCCTTAGGAAGGAAGCAGAGTTAGGTGTGGTGGAGACCATCTTGGCTTGTAGGCGTGGCAGAGCCCTGCTAGCGTCTTTCGGGAGACTCTTAGGTTTCTCCCAGCAGGTACAGAGTCACTGGTCTGTCAGCGCCCAGGACAAGCTTGGAGAGTAAGTCCTCTTGCTTATTAACCCCTCTGTCTGCCGGTCAGGAGTGGCCCCGAACTCTCTCTGTCTTCCCTGGGTGCACTGGGCCAGTGCAGGAACCAATGCGTGTCCAGGCTTTGCAGGTTTCAAGTATTTCCAATGCATTGCATTCTGTCGTCACCCCTATTTGATAGATTAGGAAGCTGAGGCTCAGAGAAGTGAAGTGATTTTGCCCAGGATCACACAGCACCTCAGCAGCATAGCTGAGGTCTGTCCCCAAGTGCCCAGACGCCTAATTCAGGGCTCCCGGGACCACCCTGCCTCTTGTAGCTCTGAACCCCAAACCTCAGTTGCCTCACCTGCACTGTGAAGGGGCTGATGAAGGTGAATGTCGGAGCCCCTTTGCTTCTGGATTTGTTTGTCTGGAAGTGAATGGGTTTCACGGGCAAATCTTCATTCAAGGCAGGGGGGATGGGGATGTGCCCCAAATCCCAAAGGTCCAAATCCAGGCTGGGATAGATTGACTTTTATGCTCTTTTGGTTGGAAGTATTGGGGTCTGCTGTTGACCCAGTGCCTGAGATCTCGTGATCCATTCATCGATCTCTTCAGCATATTTTTTGCACACCACTATGTGCCAGGTGTCCAAGGAGAAGGAAAGGGCGTGATGGCATGGAGTGTCCCTCCAAGGCGGTAGCGAGTGGGTCTAACGGAGGGAAAGCTGCAGCCTCACCACCCCGGGGGTGCTGGCCCCTCCCCTAAAGCAGGGACACTTGATGAGAAAGTAGTGATTAGAGCTGCCCTTTCCTGAGCTGACAGCTCTGAGGAGGCAGGGGGCGGTGGGGGTGGGATAAGGTGACGTCTTCATGGCATCTCAGTTGCATCTGGTCAGGGGTGATGACATTGTTTTGCACTTTCTTGTGTCTGTGTGTGTGGCTCTTCCCCATGAGGTCTTTCATTGTCTTCCTTTCAGGGTGCCAGGTGTTGAGGGCTGAACGACGGAGAAAACACACACTGTCCTGCCTTCCTGCAGCTTGTGACCTTCAGGAGAGAAGAGCAGACCCTTGGTCACACCATCTATGCACCATCACAACTGTGAGAAGAGCTGCAAGAATGAACACACCATAGGCACTGCCCTATGCAACAGGGAAGGCTTCCTGGAGGAGGAAGGCATGTGTGAACTGAGCTTAGAAGAAATAACACCTTCCCATGAGTCAACAAAGTGAAGAGGGGAAAGAACATTCCAGGCAGAGGAAATGGCATGGGCTTCTGTGACCAGAGGGCTCCTGGTGTATTCAAAGACTTGATGGATATCCCAGATCACTCTTTCTGTCCCTGGACTGAGTGGCATGCCGGGCTCTTACTAGGCTCCTAGTTTGCTGGGTCAAACTGAGCCCAGCTCTTCCCTTTCTTCCTATTGGCAAAAATGAGAGCCCCAGGCAGTATTTGAAAGGGGAAGTGGCCTCCTATTGGCAAGTCCATCGGATCTTCTCTCATTCAATTTATACTAATTAAAAATACTAATAGG
Source organism: Lutra lutra (assembly GCF_902655055.1). Lineage (NCBI taxonomy): Eukaryota > Metazoa > Chordata > Mammalia > Carnivora > Mustelidae > Lutra > Lutra lutra. The sequence goes on along the minus strand of NC_062295.1, from coordinate 6,874,561 downwards.
TGTCATATATTGGCACCAACTCTGTGCCAAAGACTGTGTCCAGTATTTTACTATACATTTCAAACCTTGATAGCCATGCACCAAAGACAATTGTGCTACTCTGCCTTGCACCTGAGGAAGCTGTGAGATGGTGTGCACCGTGCTATGGGACCGGGGAGCCGCTGCGCCAGGATTTCCGGCTACGGCTATGTGTCTTCCAAGCCCACGCCCTCCCCCTTCCACCTACCCCTTGCTGACTGCATCTCGCCTGGAGGTAGGGAGTTGGGGGGCTGAGGTGGGGGTGCTTCCAGTTATCGGCTCAAGTTAAATTTAGTTCAAATGGCTTCCTAATGAATGCCGTCCAGCCAGGATCTCAGCAAGTTCCTTTATGGAGTAACTGACAGCCAGAGATTGCCAATACAAAGCAATTAATATGGAGTAATGATGAGTGATAAGAGATGAAGATCTAAAGTGAACTATTCAATGACAATATCATTTTCTTGTCTGCTTCCCTTATGTGCACTGACAGGAAGAGAGTTGACATGATAATTTTATAAAACTCTCTGACACTTCCTGTTAACTCCCCTCCATTAGCTTTGTATGATAATTGGCAGATACAGACACATGGGACTAGGGAAGACTCCAGAAGGACCGAGAGGTGCTTCAGAGCGGGACATGGTACCCTGTGTCTCCTCGGACTCTGAACTCCATATCAGAGAGTCTCTGCGTGGTGTGCTCAAAACGGTATTTGCTTTGACAAATCTGGGAGTGGAGAATGTGGGCAGGGTAGGGAGAGATGGGCTTTCTACCTCCCATCCTTTGTGTGCTAGCTCCTTTCTGGTCTACCTGCCTCCTTCCCTCTGCTCCCCTAAATGTTAGCCATCCTTTGAAGCCCAGCCAGATATCCTTCACCCCATTCTCACTTCTCCTGACTCTGAATGTATACTCAGAGGTGGGAAGTTAGAGTTAAATGTCAAACTGGAGCGTGAAAGCAGGGGTCTGCCGTCTACTCCCCCGGGCAATCCTTTGGCTCAAGCTGCTTTGTTTTATGTTGGGAAGTCCAAGCCCAGAGAGGCCGGGGCTTCCGGTGAGTAAAATTAAAGTTGGTCGAATCATTGGAATTGTTTCTTAAAACGTGGAAACCTCAGCGCAAGGGGATGAATTGTGGCCCAGCCCCAAGTTCATATTGCTGCCGTCCTTACCCCCAATCACCCAGAATGTCACCACATTTAGAGATGATTCACTTCGAATGAGGTTCCTGGAGTGGGCCGTAATGCAAGACGGCTGGTGTACTTATAAGAGGAAATTTAGATACAGACACGAAAGGAAAACCTGGGGAGAAAATGGCCTTCTAGAAGCCAAGGAGGAGGGCCTGGAACCGATCCCTCCTTTAAGGCCCTCAGAAGGAGCCGACCCTGCCCACACTTGAGCTCAGACTTCCAGCCTCCAGATCTTTGTGCGAAAAGAATCTTCTGTGGTTTATGTCCTTTTATCTGTAGCTCTTCACTATAGCAGCTCTAACAAAAGAATGTAATCAGCCACATAAGTCGTGATCATATAGCTAATAGCCATCCCAATGCTTGTCCTACTTTTCACAGCATTCGCTCTTGAGGGCCCGCCCTATTACACACATTAGCTCGGTTATTAGTAGTCTCTTCCTGTGACAGGAATTTGGGTTTCTCTGGTCAAGAAGTAGAACATTACCGTGGCCCAGCTGCGGTGGGCGATTGTGAAGAGGCAGAGTAGGTGAGTTCTGGAGCAAGACTGAGTCACAGCCTCTGTCTGAAGGAGGAGTAAGCAGGAGAAAAGGGTTGTCTTAGTCAGATGGCTTGATGTTTGAAGAGACTGACTCCTAGCTCAGAGCCCTGATGTTGCATTTCCACCGAGCTGTGGGGCATGTGGGTGAGGGTGACGGTCTTCCTGTGTTTTCCCGGAGCCCAGAACATCTCCAGGAAGAACTGGAGTTCACGTCATGTTCAACTTACTAGTTGCTTCCTTCGGGCACTCATTCATTCATTGAAATAAACATTTGGGGTAACCGTTACAGGGTAAAGAAAAGAACATGTCTTTGGATTAAAATCTTGGCTCTGCCATATGATGGCAACATGACCTTGGTTAACCCCTGAACCTCTCTGAGCCTCTGTTGGGGTTGAATTAAAGTAAGCAGCTCCCATTCCTGTTGTTTACCCCCTGGTGACTCTGATCTGGGGTCTTAAGGTAGCACAAAGCAGACGAAGACCTATATGTCTCAATCAAGTTGAGGAAATTTCATTGAAGTGATGATCCATGGGTGGAAATAGATGTATCAGTAATGAATGCTCACCATATTTTATACAAATGAAGTTCCCTTCCATGTTGCAATATCTTCCTTACTTCCTCCCTCCCTCCTTTCCTTCCTTCCATTTTTGCAACCAGCCTTTTATCCCTCACCCTGGCAATTCACCTCCTCTGTGGGTTGAATTGCATCCTTTCCAAAGGGAACACTGAGATGGAACCCCTGGTACCTGTGAATGTGACCTTATTTGGAAATAGAGTCTGCAGATGTCCTTAAGATGAAAGTCAGCACTCCACTATGACTGAGGTCCTGATAAGAAGAGGAGAGATCAGGGCGCCTGGGTGGCTCAGTGGGGTAAGCCTTTGCCTTCTGCTCAGGTCATGATCCCAGGGTCCTGGGATGGAGCCCTGCATTGGGCTCTCTGCTCAGCAGGGAGCCTGCTCCCCTGCCCTGCCCCGCCTGCCCTTCTGCCTATTTGTGATCTCTCTCTCTCTGTCAAATAAATACATAAAATCTTAAAAAAAAAAAAAAAAAAGGAGAGACCCAGAGGGATCCACTAGAAGAGAATGTACATGAAGGTGGATGCCCTTGGCGGGAGGTTGGCAGAGATGGGAGCCACGCTTGACTTCAGAGTTCTGGGTTCCAGAATGTGAAAGAGTAAATTTCCATTGTTTGAAGCCACCGTTTGTGTTACTCTGTTATGGTGGCCCTAGGAAACACCTACTTCCTCAGGCAGAGTTTTCCCGGGGACACACATCATGCTGGTATCTTGGCTTGCTTGCCTTTTTGGCTCAGGGGTTGGTCTCTTACTTAGCAGCTTCACCAGCACCTCAAAAATTTCCTACCACTGAGGAGTTCTTCAAAATGACTAGAGGGGAAGCTTGCATTGGGCCACCAGGCATGAGTGACTTTCTTCAACCAAAGAGCTGCTTTAAAGGGAAAGGGAAAGCCAGTCTGGGGCCTGCTTTCTTTTTCTTTTTTTTTTTTCCTTTCCCTTCCCTTCCCTCCCCTCCCCTTCCCTTCTTCCCTTCCTTCCTTTCATTTCTTTCTTTCTTCTTTCTAATTGATTGACCTTGGAGCAGAGGAAATTTATGCCAAGGCCTCGGTCTCAAAAGCTCACGAAAATCGTCTTTTAGCATCTGTCCCAGTGGCTGGGTCATTCCTCCCAACCAGAGCCTTACCGGCCTCAAGCAGTCTTGATTCCAGATCATTTGTGGGACAAGGCAAGGTTGTACCTTGTCTCTAGTCTTATTTATTAGCTCATTACAACCACTAATCACAATTAAAAATAACGATGCCATCAAGATTATTCAAATCAGAGACAACCAATTTCAACTACCATTACTTGGAGATGGAATTATGGGTCTTGCTCTCTCTCTCCTGTGCTTGTAAAGGACTCCGTTTTTTCCATGACTCCTCCACCCCCCATCAGACTCTTGAATTACACTGGGGATTAACTTAATATGTAAAGTCACTTCTAAATGAACCCTGTTCTGCTACTTTTGCTTTTCCTGCCCTCCAGTCCCTGTATCTCCCTTGGTAGCCTTCAAATGTCGAGGCAGGGCATTCTGAGGCCAATATCTGGTATTGTTCTTGTAAACAACATTTTTTTTCCCCAGGTAGATGTTTCTCCGGGTGAGTCAGTGCTTTGCTCGGCTGGGTCATTTACATGGAAATGACATTCTGCACTTGGTACTTCCAATGTGTAGGATGTTTGTTCTGAAAGCATCCAGGATTTTCTCCTAGTTTCAGATACAGAAGACAAAGTCAGTCTCTGTCTCTGTCTCTCTTTGCAGGTTTCTTGTCAGCAGGGCAGGGGTGGGGATAGGATCTTAAGCTTCACTAGACAGATGAAGTTTTAGCTGACACCCGAGGGGCGGGAAGGCAGCAGATTTTAGGGAACTTGGGATGCAGTTGCTGTGTTTGAGTAGAAGAGAAGCCTGGCTGGCTGGGGTGTGGTGAGAGAGGGCTGGGTCGGTGGGAGAAGAAGGGCCAGATCATGCAACCTTTGGCAGGTGCATGAAGAACGCTGGGTACCAGCTCCTGGCAGATAGGGTGCTGGAGAATTCATTGTCTGAAACAGACATGGGTACATGGGTCACCCTTCCTGCTGATGAGATAACAGCTCTCAGCACAGGAGGAACGGTATCCCCCGGGCCCTAGGAAGGAGAACCTCAGGAACACAGGGCTGTCATTGACGGCACAATGCAAGCCACCTGGGCTTAGTGTTTCAGAGCCACTGGGATGGGGATGTATCTACCTTCATAACCTCCTGGCTTTCTTTACACCCACTGACCCTGCTTTTGATTTTCAGGACTGTTCAGCCCCCATCTGCTCCGTGTTCTGCCTACGAACTTGGATCTCCTCTGCAGTGTCAAGATGGAAGGACCACAAGACTGGGATCCAGAAAATGTGAGTTTGAATCCCAGCTCTGACACTTCCTAGCCTCTGAGTCTCTGTGAGCTCAGCTGTAAAGTGGGGCCAGTGACGCTGTGTCATACAGGATGCTGTTAGCTGCAGGTAATGGGGAAAACCTTCCTAAAAGCAGCTTACCCTGCCCCTGTGGGGCACTGTGGTTGTGAAGATGGTGAATTCGGCCCTCAGTGTTGTTATCAAGTAGTCAGGGTCTCCCCAGCCCCCTCCTGTCTTTCAGTTCAGATATCTATAGATACCGGCTCTCCTTCTTAGGCTGGATCCCACCATACTTTAGGATAGATGCTACTTATCTAGGTGTTATGTGCAGATGACAACACCCAGAGGCAGCAAAGAAACCATCCGTGCTTTCTGTCTTGGTGAATGAGTATATCTTTCTCAGAAGCTTTGCAGCGGCAGATTTTCTACCATAGTTCAATAGTCAGGGCTAAGACACAGGCTTGTATTTTGCCAATGGCTTGAACCTGGTGCCACTGGCTTAGAGAAATCAAGAGTCACCATTTGGGCTGGGGAAGAGCCCAGATCACACAGGACTGCACGGAGGATGGCAAAGAAGTTGCTAGTTCTCTTAGGAAGGAGGATGGCTGTTGGGTAGCTAACCAAGTGTCTGATGTAGTGAATCATCCTGGAGGATTGCTGTAAGGACGAAATGAGATGATGTATGAAAACCTAGTACAACATTAGACTCTTAACAGGCGCTTGTTAAATGGCAGGGATGATTATCATGGATGATCTTCGGTGTTTTCTGAATGCTTCTCTGTTCCTTTCTGGATGGAATGATTGAAGCCTCACTGGTATTCTTGCAGAACATTAAGCACGTCTTTATGTTGGGTGGAGAGAAGGCCATATCCGAGTTCAAACCACCCGCTGGCCCTCAACTGAATTTCCAGATAATCATGCAACTTGATGTTTAGTTACATCTTTCTCTGATGTCCCAGTACTTGGCATGCACTGAGTGCTCAGTTAATGTGATCTGACCTGAATATAACCGTGTTGAATTCTGAAAGGTGCAGGGGAGGAGACAAAGGGAAGACCATCCCTCATGGAGTGAAGGCCCAGCCTCAAAGTGGTTATAAGTGTGTCAGAGCCTCTAGCAACAGCTTGGCCACACTTGACGTCCTTTTTTCCAGCTGTGCTTCTTTCTCAGCCAATCATTTCTGGTGTTGATTCCTCCTATGAGGGGTGAACAGGAGACGTGGCTGTGCCTTGTCTTATTCACCTTTCCCTGCCCCAGGGGCTGGTTTTACAATATTGGCTTTAAAGTGATCGGTATTACAAAATCCAGTAAAGGAAATTAAAAAAAAAAAAAGGAATTTATTAAAAAAGAAAAGGTAAGTGACAAAATATCAGGAAGGGAAGGTGGGTGGATGGGGCTTCCAAGGCAGGTGAACTGCATCTCTGATCAGCCATGCCACCTGGCTCCATGCTGGACGTACCAGGCTGGGCATGAGGATTCTAGGGAGACACACGGGGAAGGGGCTACCCTGATGCTGCCACACCTTCTCTCTTGTGTTCTTGTGTCCTACCATGTGGAGTAACTTTCCGTACGTGGCCAACTGAGAGTTCATTCTCCTTCCAGGGGATCCAGTTGAGGTCCGTGAAGCATTTAATTTATTTACTTTTTTTTTTCTTACATGATATAAATGGAATCAATAAGCCTTCTGGATAGAATCCAAACTCTTGAGCACAACACAAGAGAAGCTTTTCCTCTAGCCTCAGTGCCCATCGGTCTCCTAAGCCCAGTGCACGCATGAGCCATAACGAACATTTTCTGCTCTCTCTCCCCTCTGTACACTGCATATGCTGATGCCTCCACCCGGAACACTTGTCCCAGAACCTTCCATGGGCATGCACGTCTGGCTAATTCCATCTCATACTTCACGTCTCTGCTCTGATGTCACTTTCCCTAGGACGCTGCCCGTGACCCCTCTTGTAGGATTAGGAATCCCACCCTGCAGCTCTCCAAACCCTCACCCCTTGTAGCAGATTTAGGACACTGTTCTGTAATTGCTTTTTGCTCTCTGCCAGCTAAGCCCCTTACAGGCAGGGACTGGATTTTATTCTTTCTCAGACCTCTAGCACTGGGTACAGGGCCCTGCACTGAGCAGGAGCCCAGTCTGTGGTTGTTGAGCGAATGCATGACGTCATCAGCACGAGTGGTGGATGTCGGTCCGGAGCCATTCCTCTGGGAACACCTCCTCGTGGTTATTTTCCAGATGGAATCTCAGCAAGGAGAAGCCCCCTCTCCCTCTGACTCTGTCCCTGCGCAGTCATTGCTCCATTTCTCTCATCAAATGGATTTTGAGCATCTGTTCTATAGCGAGCGCCGCACTGGGCGGCAGGGACACAAGACAGATGTGGTGCCTGGCTTTGTCGAACTTCTTCTAGGCATTGGTTTCTATTCATTCTTCTATTGCCAGTGTCTATCATGGTATTTGGCATTTGCTAGATCACGTAGAAAAGCAAATGGTTTCAGGGCACACACACGTCATGTTGGCTTTTGCGGGGAAAGAGCAAATGGTCTTATTTCTCCTTAGAGGGAGAGGGCTTTCCAGGGAGAGGCAGAGTTTGGCCAGAGACGTGAGTGTGAAGATAGCGGGGTCACTGTGGTGACATCCTGAGACGTGCCTGAGCTCCAGCTTATTTCTAGTATGACAGCATCTCTGACGGTCACCGTGACCTCTTTACACATCGTTTTCTGCATCTGGAAAATGGGGATGACAGCAGAGCCAAGCTCATCATGTATGTGTGTGAATTCAGCAAGCCGGGCAGCCCCAAGCTCCCAGCATGGAAGGAGCCACTGACTGGATGCTAGCTTATTCCGAGGATGAGTAGAGGCTTAAAATGATGTCAGGCCTGGGAATGGCAGAAAGTGGTGTGTGTGTGTGTGTGTGTGTGTGTGTGTGTGTGTGTGTGTGTGTGTATGTGTGTGTGTACACATGCATGTGTGGCTGCGGGAGCATATCTGTGCCTGTGTGCCTGTATTTGCATGTGTGTGTGTGGGGGGGGTCTGTGTCTACAGATGCTTGGTAGATGTGCATGTGTGGTGTGTGTGCACATGTGTGTTGTGTGTGGGTGTATTGTGTGCACTTCTGTGTTTGGTGCACGTGCTATGTATGTACATGCATGTACAAGCACACACATCTGGTGTGAACAGGCACATTTGTGGTGAGTATGTGTGTGTGCATATGTGTGGAGTGTCTGGTATGTGTGGTTGTGCCACATGTGCATGAGCACACACATCTTGTATATATTGTGTGCACGTGTGTTACGTGTGTGTGATGTGCACATGTGTGGTGTGTGTCGTATGCACATCTGTGGTGCATGTGTCTGGTATGTGTAGTGCACGCCATGTGTGCATGTGTGTCGTGTGCATGTGTTGTGTGTGTTGTGTTTGTGTACATGTGTTGAATGCACACCAGTGTGTGGTATGTGTGTGTCTGTGGTATCTGTGGTGTGTGTCATGTGCATACGTGTGCATGTGTGACGTGCATATTGTGGGCACTGTGTGCCTGTGTATATGTGTGTGATGTCTTATGTGCACATGTGTGTTGCGTGCATGTGTGTGTGTGCGTGCGGTGGTATTGGTGAGGCTGCAGTGTTCTCCATGCTGGGGGCGTGGCTGGCCTCAGTCTGGAGCCGCTGAGGATTGCACAAGGGGGAGCGGCCTGGTCCTGTCTGTCCAGGTTCGAGAGGAGGAGTACCTTACCCTACGCCTTACCCTATGCCACGGCAATAGGGATCCTTTGAGAAGAAGGAAAGGTGGGTCGTGAAGCACAGAGTGGTTGGGGAAGAGGGAGGACAGAGAAAACACAGGAAAAAATGGAGGCGCCTCTATCTGTCTGGTGCCAGGCTCTTGCTCTGTCTTCATGCGGAGTCCTGGGGTGGGTGTCAGGGCTCGGGAGGAGGGAGGGGGTTGTCACAGTGATTTACGGGGCTCCCTCTCCAGGGCCTGGTTGAAGAGGGAAGAGAACTCAGAGGCAGGCTCCCCCAGACCAAAGAGTCAGGGCCTGTGGACGGGCTCCTCAGGGCGCCCCCGAGGCGTCAGGCTGCCCTGTCAGTTACGGGGACCAAATGCTAGAGCAGCTTGCCGTGGGGTGCTTCGCCGCCTCTGGCCATCTGGCTGACCTCTGCCCAGGCCGTCCCTGCAATGTCGCAGCCGGGCTGGCCGGCCTGGCCCAGCCCCCTTCCCTTCCGCCAGTCCATCCAAGGATATTTTTCTAGCTTTAATTTATTTTTTAAAGTAGCTTTATAAGCCTGTTAATAAAAGGAAAACTTGCTCCTTGCCCAACTGTCAGTCAGCCTCTGCTCATCCCCTCTCGCCTGGGAAACTCACCGGGAACAATGCTGGCTCCTTTCTCCCTGCACATAAAAAGGTTTATAGATCTCCAGTTCCCCACAACTCAGCCCAAAGTAGCTCTCACTTGACAGTCTTCAGAAATCAACGCCGTCGTCCCCCCTTCGACCAAGCTGCCTGCCCGTGCAAGGTCAGGCTGCGCGGCGGGAAGGAGCCAAGTGTTTGCCTCTCGCTGGCCGGGGCTGGGCTGTTTCTCCTTCAGAGGACACGTCCGTCTTGGGGCGGCTTGGAGAACTTTCAGGGTGTGACCAGAAGCTGCTCCTTGTCAGCCAGACCTGCTCCGGGCCGAGCCGCCGCAGGGGGCTTGGATGTGAGAGAGGAGTCTGGGATGTTGGCACCCCGACATCCATGTTATTTCAGGGCAGATCATGGAACGATGGCCATTGTATGTCCTGTCCCTGAGCTGCATGCCTCGCGGGTACAGCTAGCCTCGGGCTGTGCCCATCCTCCCCACCGTCTCCCTGTTTATGCTGTGCGAGTGTGGCTGGAGGGCTCAGGTGTATGGTACACAACTTAACATCAAGAAAGATGGAAATCGAAGCAAGTGTACGTTTGTTTTTCCACTTGTCTCGGAGCTACTTTCTATTACTTCTTCTTTTTTTTTTTTTTTTTTTAGATTCCATTTATTTATTTGAGAGTGAGAGATAGAGCATGAGCTGGGGGAGGGGCAGAGGAGAAGCAGACTCCCGACGGAGTGAGGAGCCTGATGACCCCGGGCTTGATCCGAGGACCCCGGGATCATGACCTGAGGGGAAGGCAGAGGCTTAACTGATTGGGCCACCCAGGCGCCCCTGGAGCTACTTTCACTATGGGAATTCACCCTGTTCAGTTTTGAGCTCATTGAAGTTATGTGGATTTCTGCCCCAGATGTCATTGTCAGACGCTATAGGGATATTAGTGACCACAGTGGAGTCTTATGATTTCATGAGGCCCTTCGTTGGTCAGATTTCACCTCCTTGTAGATTGAGTTTGTCGGTCCTAGATATCGCCTTGGGAGGAAGGGGAGGGAGACAATAAGGTATTGAATATCTGCCTCGTGCCAGGCTCTGTGTGGGGGGGTGGTGTGCGTCAGTCTCGCCCAAGGATGGAGTCGTCACCATCCCCAGCCCGTGTGAGACCCAGACCACTTTGTAGCCAGCAGGTGGCGGAGGACGGAATTGGGTTTGTGGTTGAGGACACCTGTCCAGCTGAGAAGTCTAGCAGAGGTCAAAGCAGAAGCTCTGTAAATACTAGTGCGTTAGTCTTCTTGGGGTTTCTCTTTTTTAGAACACCGACCGAGCTGGCTCTAATGAAAAGAAGAATAATGAGCAAAGTTACCATAGGTCTGTGGGAATCGGTCCCCTTCTCGCCCCACCCCTTATTCAAATTTTTATTAAGCACCTTCTCTATTGCATGCTTTCTGCTGTGTGAGAAGACACATGGGTTCCTGCCTATGCGAAGCTTCCGGTCAGGGTCTGCTCTGTCTGAATGGCTGCCACCAGCCACACGTGGCTCCTTGCCATGTAAACTGTGGCCCACGAGCTTGAGGGCTGGAATCTTTAGTTTTTACTTTGCTTTATTTTTTTTTTTTAAAGATTTTATTTATTTATTTGACAGAAAGAGATCACAAGCAGGCAGAGAGGCAGGCAGAGAGAGGAGGAAGCAGGCTCCCTGCTGAGCAGAGAGCCCGATGCAGGGCTCGATCCCAGGATCCTGAGATCATGACCTGAGCCGAAGGCAGCGGCTTAACCCACTGAGCCACCCAGGCGCCCCTTTACTTTGCTTTAAAAACTGTGACTTGATTCAGTTATCGAACAACTTGTACGAATGCTTACAACAACTTGTCATTTTGCAACAGTTGTAAATTTTATCAAAGCTCCTTGCAGATCAACTATTGCCAGGGAAAATGTAGCATCTGAATCGAGATGTTCTGTAAGTAGAAAACACACCGTGCATTTCAAAGACTGAGTATGAAAAAGAATGTAACTTCTTTCATTATTCGTTTTGGAAATACTGCTTGCGTGTTGAAATAATAGATTTCAGATATATTGGGTTAAAATGCGTTGATATGAATTCTACCTACTTCTTTTCAACTTTTTATTTTATTTATTTTTTAAGGATTTATTTATTTATTTGAGGGAAGTAGCATGAGTGAGGGGTGGGGTGGGGCAGAGCGTGAGAATCTCAAGCAGACGCCTTGGTGAGTGTGGGCCCAATGCGGGGCTTGATCCCACCATCATGAGATCATGACCTGGGCCAAAACCAAGAGTGGGATGCTTAACTGACTGACCCACCCAGTCACCCCATAACGTCTTATCTGAATCCTCTGCCTCATAGGCAGAGCCTGCCTGGAGTTTCTCTCTCCTTCTCTTTCCGCTACCCCACCTGTAAATAGATAAATCTTAAAAAAAAAAAGGTGTATAAAACCCCTAAAATAATGCCTGGCACATACATAGTAAGCTGTATGTAAACATGTAGTAAATCTTAGAAAAAATACATTTGTGCTCTCCCTGCCCACCCCCATGCCCACCCCAAAGTTAGCCGTTGCGGTTCCTTCTGTACTTGTGTCCTGGCCCCTATAATCATGTGTGGTTGTTGGTAATTGCTTGTTTTATCAAAACGTGATCATATTATATACACCGGAACATGACCTTCCCCCACCCACATATGATAACTGGGTTGTGGACTCTTTCTCTGCTAAGATACTTGGTGTCTGCAATTGACTTCATAATAATTCCATGGCAGAAATGTAAATTCTGTAAATGACTGTTCCCCAACGTGTCCTTTTTGTTTGTCTTCTGAAAATTCCTGAGCCTTAAAATCTCCCACTGGAAAGGCAGGGAGGAGGCCAACCTGATTAATTCTGCTTCCCAACTTGAGTAAGCTTTGGGGGCAAAGCTACAGATTCAATGCATATGGCAAGAGGGTCATTTTGAGTTAAGCAGCAATCTGAAATCACCCAACAGTTAGATAATTGACCCAATTTAATTTTCCTATAGAAGGACGACCGCTGGTTTGTCTGCTTGATCTATAGGTATGTCATCCTGTGCATTACACACCAGTCGGCTAAGTATGAAGCGATTATTACTAATTAAAATCACTTCCCTGCAGAACGGCACCTCCACCACCTCACTAGCCCACCTGCCCACTTTCCCCAGGATTCACCCCTTCAGGAACGGTTCATGGGAGCCAAAAATCAATAGCTCAATTAACAGTCAGGATCGGGGCTTCTAGGCAACAGAGATCAGGATCAATAACTTATGTTCAGTGAAATTAAAGACAGTTGTTAAGTCAAGTGTTTAAAAGCTGTAGGCACAGACTGGGGGGATATCCGTCAAAACCCGTTGGGCTCTTTCTCTGGTGAGATCAAGAAGTGCATCTCTCTTTGCCCCATCTTCCACATGGATGGATGCCTAATGAAGCGGGTCCAGCTTCACTGATGCTTTTCTGAAATAAATCCCCGGGCCCCAGGACTACCATGAGCATCTGAGCCGACTTGAGGGAGCCTCTTCTTTCATTAAGAACAATGCCGCCAAAGTGGACAATCCAGAATCTTCTCTGACATCCGTGGGGGGCGGGGGGGAGTTGAGCGAGTGAAGTTTTCCTGCATCTTCGGTTTGTTCCATCTGCCCTGCGTCATGAACGTTTAATCATTCAGCTAACATTCAGTGAACGTGGACTCTGATCTTCTAAGCTTGACTTGTACACCTTTCATGAGTTGAACCCCTTTCTGGTTCTAGTGCTATTACTTGGAATAGTTAGCGTGTGCTAAGACTGAAGTAATAAATAGCTCCAGATAAGTCGGAGTCACATAACAGGCGTCTGCCTCCTCTGTGACAGTCCTTGGTGGGTATTTCCTGCTTCCATTCCATGGCCTGGACATTAACCAGAATCCTAGAGGCAAGAAAGTTTGGGAAATATAGCCTATTAGGATGTCCAGGAAATAAAAGAGGGGTGAACAGATTTGGGAGGTCAGCGAGCAGTGTCTGCCTCATTAGCATTACCTCCCCCTGTGGATACCTGTAATTAGACCTTCCCTCTCTTTTGGTGCTAGAGTTTCCTCTTTCTTTTAGGGAACTCATTCCATTGTTGGGGTAGTCTACATGAGCTGGCCCAGGGATGTTCCCATGACCTAAGTTGGGCTCCTTGGGATATTTCTGTTGGATCTATCAATAAAAGGCCATTGGTTTCCACTGGAGTTACTGAGCTGGTAGGATAGGAGTCTTAGGTTGCCTTGTACATCATACTGCAATTTGAATAACATGTACCTAAGTCAGAGAGAGACCCTGTCCCATAATATCTCCTATGCTAGCTGGAAGGGGAGATGGGTCCTTGAGAATACTGGCTGAGTCCTTGGATCCAGTTGTGCCCAAAGCCAGTTACCTCTGGACCCTTCCAGAAAAAGAGACCAATAAATGTTCATAAACTCCTTGGCCTGTGTGGGCCACTAGGCTGACTGGACATCAACTCTTCTTTGATCATGGACCATTTCTAGTCAACGAGAACAGAAATCTCAAATCAATGGAACTGAAGATATTCCTTCTTTCTTACTTAAGATGGTTTTTATTTTGATTTCTACCAGTAGTAGCTGCAAGAATGTTGATCAGTGTCTTCCCAGCATACACTAGTTAAAAACACGAGACACTGTTTTCACAGCAGAATGCCTCCACATAGGTGTGGAGAACACCTCTGTTTTGCACTTGCTGTTTACTTTGCTGGGAATCTTCCCCCTCTTCTCTATCCATTGGACTTGTCTTCATCTTAAATATTAGTCTAATTCAGTTCTCTTCAATGCCTTCAGTAGAAACAGGCTGTCTTTGATGGGCCAGATGACTTGCTAGGCACTGGGAAACAGAGATGAACAAGATAGGACCTTGTGGCCTGGTGGAGAGACAGTCACAGACACAGGGGCCATACAGAAAAATAATAACCATAATAATGAGGATTTGTTGAGGGCTTGCTATGTGCCAGGCACATAGTTTCCAACTTTCCTGTGTCTTCAACATTGGCCCATGTGCTACTATCATTCCTATTTCACACACGATGAGACTGGGGCTCAGAGAGGTTATGGAACTTGCTGGAGATCCCTTAAACAGCCAGAATTTGAACTTGGGGCATCTGACTCTGAGGCTCTCAGTGTCAGCCGCTGTGGACAGCTGTCTGTAAGAGTGCTAGTGCGGGTGAATGACTGGCTGATACGGGGGAGGGCGATCAGGGTATGAGGTGGTGCTGGCTACCATCTCTCTTGCTTCCTCATGAGCTCCTTGATTTGGGAACAAGATCTCATGGCCTCTATTTCCCTAACAGCCAGTCTCCGTGTGCCTAGTACATAGTCACCCTCTTTATCAAGGGTTGAACAGAAATTCTAAACACCTCTGATGGAAAAAAGGAATGCACGGTGGTAGACAGAAAGATTAGAAAACATGCATGGTCTTTCTTGACCACTGTGAGCTCCACCACCCTAGAATCTTCAGATTCAAGAGGAATGGTGAGCGTTAAGATATGGCATGGCTGGCTTCTGAAGGTGACTATGACTGTAATGGACCTTCAGGACCAGGTTCCCTTGGAGAGGTCAGGATCCAGCCAGGTGACACATCCTCTTCATACATCAGCCGTCATGGACATGGTACATTGGATCCATGGCCATGTGACTGAATAAGTGGGAGCTAGCATTTATTAACGGATGAGCACTTTATGGACATTTATTACTTCATCATCAGAAACTATCATCCTGTCATTACTCTGTGGTCAGTGCTTGGAGGAGAGGCTAGGAGGTCATGGGTACCTGCCTTGACCCAATAATGCTACAAAACAAAATCTGCAGAACACCAGCATACCAAAAAAAAAAAAAAAAAAAAAAAAAAAAAAGGAGTTAGTGCTCAGGCATCTGGAGGTCATGTAAGAGTTGGCCAGGTGGCTCTGCTGATGTTTGCTGGGAATCAGCCGGCCATAGGCTGATCTAGGCTGGCTTTGTCAACATGACCATGGTCAACGTGCCTCTCGTCTGTCAACAGGCTAGCCCGGGTATGTTTCTAGGATCGTGACTGAGGCGCACACCCATTTCAATACTGAGTCGTCTCATGTTTGTTCACATCCTTTTGACTAAAGCAAATTGCGTGGCTCCGCTGACCCCGGGGTGAAGGGGCAGGGTGGGAGGACATTGCAAAATTATGTAGCAAACGTTGTGCCTAGATTAAGGGTGAAGAGTTGGGGCCATCACTCTGAGCACAGTGCCCAATAAATGAGTGTTGCATCAATGAACAATGAACCCGTGAGGCTCTGAGAAGTTACAGAAGAGCCTGGGGTTCCACAGTGAGTGCTCCGCAGAGCTGTGCTCTGAATCCAGGCAGGATGAATGATGCCACTGAGTGGCTTTGGAGGCTGCTAGAGGTCCCAGATGCCGTCTCTCCTGTAGCCTTTCCCTGGTGTTAAGCTGAGTTCTGGAGCTTCTATATCCAGGGACCAGAGCTGTTGGTCCTAAACTCAAACCAGACCAGGAAAGCCTTCATCCCTGGGAGAGAAGATATAGCAGTGCCTACTAAGGGAACAGCAACTGTTTTCAAAGCCTCAAATGAATCCAGCTTTTTCTTCTTACATTAAGACAAGTTTTGAAAGACAGAAGCTGCATGTGTTCATTGTCTATAAGATGGCCAGAGAGAAATGCCCAGCAAGTCAGATGAAGATAATGTATAACCTACAGATAGCAACTGGGAATACTTAGGAGTATATCCCTCTACCTATTTTCATTATTATTATTTACAAAGTTAGACAGTGTTTTTGACGGGGAATTTTGGCTTAAACGTATGCCACAAACATAGCTCTCCCCCAGTCCAAGCCCACTGAAAGTATAATTTTCAGTGGCTACAGAGTATCCTTCTGCATGGGTCACACTGTAATTCATTGGCCCAATTGTCAATTGAATATTTATGTTGTTTTCAACTTTTTGGTGTTAAAGATAATGCCAGGATTCCTAATTTGTAATTTCATCTTTCTTTTCATTATGAAAATGACAAGCGGCTGTACATAAAATTTTGAGAAAGGAACGAAAAAAATACCTCCCCGTCAACACCATCAAAGCCCTTGTAACTATTCTACCTTTTCTTCTAGTCTTTTCTTTCACACATAATTGTATGCTAACCTTTTCCTGACTATAAAAATAAAATACGATGACAACACCAAAAAAGCAGGAACAAAAATCATCCATGATTCCACCGGCTGGAAGCAATCACTATTAACCTTTTGGCCTGTTTTCCCTTCTTCTTATTATTATTGTTACTAATTATTTCTTATTATTTTACATGACAGAGATCATAGCAAACCTGCAATTGTTTTAGTCTTAATACCATATCAGAGCTTTCTCCTTGGGATGAGAAGATTTACAAAGTAATTTTGAAGGATTATTTAAAAAAAAAATCCTTTTTTTTTTTTTGAAAAAAAGCATCAACTATTACAACCTAATATTTTCCTGATTGCATGCTCTCCCTTTGAATAGATGGGTCATGATTAATTCAACATCCCCATGGGGGGAGAGCGTTAGCTATTAGGGTTTGCTGCCAGATTGTTGGAAGTGGATTTACTGGCTGTGGGCTGGAAGTCTATGCACATCTGAAAGGCTTCTATATGAACCTGTTTCTATTCAGTATACATAACCAGCATGCAGGGCACACCATACTGTGTCCTGATCTTATTTTGTTTTATTTTTTAAAAGATTTTATTTATTTATTTGAAGGAGAGAGAGAGCCTGCGTGCACGAGGTGGGGAGAGGCAGAGGGAGAAGCAGACCTCGTGGTGCGGGGGACCCAATGCAGAGCTTGATCCCAGGACCCTGGGGATCGTGCTGTGTCCTAATTTTAACTTCTCTTCTTGGCATAAACATTTCCCCCAAACACTGATTGCTTTGAAGGAAGGGACGCTTTCATACATTTTGTGTCCCCAGTCCAGTGACTGGCCCCTGAGCTAGCTTAAGCTTCCATTAGTAGCAAGGGCATGGATCGGGGCTCCAGACAGCCTGGGTCTGCATCGGAGGGATCACTGTTGGCAAGTTCACACATGGCTCTGCCCTTCAGTTTCCTCATCGGATAAAGGGCGACTGAGAAACTACCACCCCCCTAGGGTTTGTGAGGACTCAGTACCTGGCTTCTAGCACTCTGTGAATATAAGCTTGCTTCGTTCTTTTTGAATTGAAGGAGTCTGTGTGTTGGTTAAAAGCATGGGCCTTCAGAATCACACAGCCTGAAGTTCTGGGCAGCTTTCTGCCATAAAGAAGTTCGGGTGAGACATTACTACAAGCCTTAACTCTCTTCATTGGTACAGTGGACTCCTAATCCTACCTACCCATGGTGTGGCTGGTGCGTGAGATTGATCGAAGAGGATGTAAGTCAACCATGCAGCATGTTGCCTGGGAGCTAGGAAACACCAAATGCACGGGAGCTCTGATAATTGCCAGAGAGGGAATACAAGCCTGCCATCACATTTTCCACCTCCATTTGCACTGATCGCTGGCATTAGGAATTAAAAAAAAAATTTATTTTTTAAATTACTTTTCAGTGTTCTAGAATTCATTGTGTGTATGCACCACACCCAGTGCTCCATGCAATACGTGCCCTCCACAATACCCACCACCAGGTTCACCCAACATCCCACCCTCTCCCCTCCAAACCCTCAGTTAGTTCCCTCAGAGTCCACAGTCTCTCATGGTTCATCTCCCCTTCCAATTTCCCCCAACTCCTTTTTCCTCTCCATCGCCCCATGTCCTCTGTGTTATTCCTTATGCTCCACAAATAAGCGAAACCATATGATAATTGACTCTCTCTGCTTGACTTATTTCACTCAGCATAATTTCTTCCAGTCCCATCCATGTTGATACAAAAGTTGGGTATTCATCATTATGGAGACATAATACTCCATAGTGTATATGGACCACATCTTCTTTATCCATTTGTCCGTTGAAGGGAATTTTGCTTCTTTCCACAGTTTGGCAACTGTGGTCATTGCTGCTATGAACATTGGGGTACAGATGGCCCTTCTTTTCACTACTTCTGTATCTTTGGGGTAAATACCCAGTAGTGCAATTGCAGGGCCATAGAGAAGCTCTATTTTTAATTTCTTAAGGAATCTCCACATTGTTTTCCAAAGTGGCTGCACCAACTTAAGTGTAAGAGGGTTTCCCCTTTCTCCACATCCTCTCCAACACTTGTTGTTTGCTCCCTTGTTGATTTTGGCCATTCTAACTGGTGTAAGGTGGTATCTCAATGTGGTTTTGATTTGAATCTCCCTGATGGCTAGTGATGATGAACATTTTTTCATGTGTCTGTTAGCCAGTTGTATGTCTTCATCGAAGAAGTGTCTGTTCATGTCTTCTGCCCATCTTTTGATATGATTATCTGTTTTGTGTGTGTTGAGTTTGAGAAGTTCTTTATAGACCTTGGATATCAGCCCTTTGTCTGTACTGTCATTTGCGAATATCTTCACCCATTCTGTGGGTTGCCTTTCTGTTTTGGTGACACATTTCTACATACAAATGTGTAGAAGAATGAAACTCAACCATTCTCTTACACCATACACAAAGATAAACTCGAAATGGATAAAGGAATTTGATGAATCCTTGTAGATGATTCTTTCTTTTACCGTCATAAATATCCACGTGTGTGGGTGCAGTTGCTGTGGCTGATCATTGTTTTCCTCATTCCCTTTCTAACCCACTGGTGGCTTGGAGGGGCTCCCTTGCATCTCCCTGCTTGGGATGAGGCCCCCAGCCCCAAGATGAGAGGAGATGTCTTCAGGGACCCTTGGCCACGGCACGTTTGGAAGCCCTGCCCTGGGCAAGATGGGGTGTTTAGAAGCAGAGGGTTGTGGAGGTGACGAGCTCCCTCGCCATTTCGAGATGAGAGTGTCTTCCATGCTGTTTTATAAATAGAAGGTGATAGAAGTACAGGGGCTTTGCAAAATCTCAGTGTGGTAATTTTCCCAGTCCCAGGGATCTGAGAGCTCTCTAAAACACTTGAGAAAGTCTGCTACATTGTCAGCAGCCGCCTCATGTGCTAGGCTATGCTGTTCTTTTCCTAATTGCGTTCTTCAAATATGTGCTTGATGAATAATCAGCCCCATCTCCTACTTTCAATTATATTTACTGTATAGCCTTTCCCAGGGGATCTATTAAAATACACACTCATTAGCTCCACAAGTATTTTCACAAAATAAAATTGATATCTCTCTTCCCTGAGATTTTTTTTTTTTTTTTTAAAACTGAGCGACCAGAGTCCTACCAAAAGTGTGGCAGATGCAGTGAAAGAGTTTGCCGCACAATCTCAGAGTGATAACAGTTTCCCCCCTTAATTAATTTTCTCCTTAAGCAGAGACTGACTTTGAGGGGTTTGAATTGAGGTTTTTTTTTTTTTTTTTTAACAGTTTCGGCTGAAGGGTTAATTGCTCGCTTTCAAATGCGTCATCTCGGGATATTTCTGCAGGAAAATTTATAGCTTTAATGATAAGTCAAAAAAAATTTTTTTTCTTAACAAGAGCCTTAGAATGTTAACTTGTAAAGTGGTCCGGGTCTCCTGCAGTGGTTCTCAGCTCTGTCTTCCCGTTAGAGTCGCCTGGGAGCATTTAAAAGATGCCAGTGCCAAGAGCCCCCACTCAGACCAATTAAATCAGGATCTCTGGGCATAGAGCCTAGGCATCTGTATATTTTAAAACTCCCCTGGTGATTTTAGTTTGCAGCCGGGATTGAAAACCACTGATGTAGTGAGAAAGCCCTCATTTTACAAATGAGGGGATGGAAGCTCAGCCAGGTTAGCTGATTGCCTGATGTTATTCTGAGAAAGGGACGTGGGGTGCAGCAAGTACACCCCCAGTGCCCCACATGCAGGGTGAACTCTTAGAACTTCAATGGCATTTTCTTCTTCAGCCCTTCTAATGACCTAATGATTTTTAAAGAAAAGAATGTATTTTTAAGTAATCTCTACGCCCAACGTGGGGCTCGAACTCAAGACCCTGAGATCAAGAGTCATCCTGTCCACTGACTGAGCCAGCCAGATGCCCCCTCCGATGATTTTTTTTAAACCCCATATTATAGGAAGGGAACCAAGGCTCATAAATGCTGAGTAACTGAACCAAAGTGATATTGTCAGAAACTCAGACGCAGTGTGAGTTTCCTGATTCACAGTGTAAATGCATTTATTTCTCTTTAAGCCTGTGTATATTGTCACTGGAGTTTCTTTGTAGTCCTGTTCACAGAGAGGCATCTCGGGACTTCCCGCTGAGGGGCTAGCTACTAACACAGTGATGGCCAGAGCCTCCCAGAGCGCCTGTCTATGGCAGGAGCTCACTAGATTTGTTTACTACATGATAAGTGCTGGTGACGTTCATCAGGATTGTTGGCTTTGTAGACAAAAGAGATCTTTGATTCAGTAGCTTATGCAAAAGAGGAGTACAGTGGCTGACATCATTTCTAAGTCTAAGTATGCTGAGTCTAGGTGCTCCATTCTAATGGGAAGGAGTCTCACTTATCGCCAGGTCTGCTTCTGGTTTTCCTGTGTGTGTGCACTTTGGCCTTGTGATGGATGTTCATGGGCTCTGTGTGGGAAGGACTATCGTAGTCTCCCTGGCCGGCTTTGGATCCCGTGACTGCCTCGGTGCCAAAGACATGATGGCATTAAGTCTATGTAACTTCATGTCCAAGAGTGTGAGGAGAGGCTCCTTTCCCAGAAAGTAGGGGTTGGAATGCTGTCAGTAGAAGCAGATGGAATCTAGAGAGGCAAAACAATAGGTACTTCCCTGTGTTGTTGGTCCAAGGGGGTCTGAGTAAACTTTGAAAACTAGCCCTTGGGACAGCTGGATGTCCCCAAGAGCCCAGGCAATTATAAGCTCTCTTCTCCCCCGGGTACCGGCCCAAGGATTTAGAGATCCATCTTAACAGGGGTCCAGGAAAGCACTTACTCTGACCTAGAATGGCCTCTGCATGAAGTCAGAAGCCACTTACCTCCTCCTTCCCACGCCACGAGAGAGAGAAGGAGCCACAGGGAAACCATTTTCTGGTGGGGTTTCAAACATTCCAAGAATAAGGTTCACTTACTGTGTTGTGTGTGTGTGTGTGTGTGTGTGCACGCGTGTGTGTATGTGTAGGTCCCCACATCCCCATAAAATCAGAATTGCTTCAGGCCCCATGAAGTCCCTGTAAATCAGTGAGTCTTGTCCTTTTCCTACAGGATCTTTTGGGGATGTTGCTAATTCATATGGATCTTAAAAAATAGTGTGTGTGTGAGAGAGAGAGAGACAAAGAGAGGCAGAGACACACACACAGGTATTGGGGCTCACTTCTGAGGAATCGGTAGGAACTTGGGTGTCCCCAGTGACACAGTCACTCTGAACATTTGATGCATAACAGCAACATCATCATTTATTGCTCTAGCAATGAACAAGCACAGTTGCTGAAAATGTTTTCACTAGGCAGTGTTTTGAGAGAAATGAGCATTGTGGTGACAGTGCTGTTTTGAGTGGAAGCACCGGGAGGCTGGACCTTGTAGACGCTGGCTAGAGATGGGAGCCGCTCCAGCTTCCCCAGTGATGGGAAGCGGGAGGTGGAACAAGAGGCATCAAGGATATTGAGCCGTAGGTTGTGGAGTGTTCCAGAAAGGGAGCAGCGTGAAAGGCAAGACATGCAGATAATCAGAAGACCAGGCGTATAAAAATGTTGATGGGGTGGATGAGATTTATGTACGAGAATGTTCAGCCCTGTTACCACTAATAGTATGAGACATGGAAACAACTCAATTATTTCTCAATTATGAAACAATAGAGGATTAGATCAATTATGATTCCTTCATTTATATACTGTTATGGAGCCATCACTAATGGTCCTGTGACAAATCTGCAATAAAATGGGGGGGATACTCTCAAGCCATGAAACATGAGCAGAGTGCACAACACAGTATCATCCCACTTGACACACTCTTGACTCCATTTACTTGGGTCCCACTGTTTTCCTCCTTTTTTTCTCAAGCATTTGATACAAGCATATTTTGTTTTTATGCCTATGAAGTCAATACATCTACACTGTGGGAACTTTGGAAACCAGAGACAAGTGTAAAAAATATTCCGTTACCTAGTGATAACTTCTGCCAGTGTTTTTGGAGAATTTCCTTTCTATTTTTGTTGTTGTTGTTGTTGTTGTTGTTGTTTTCTTATATTCTTGTATGTGTTAGCCTGGACTTCTCAGGTCTTCCAAATTTCTGGAAACACTCTGGCCTTTGCAGTTACCATGACTTGAGCCTCTATTTCTCAATCCGTGGGTGGCCCAGTGGATTGAGTGAATTCACTGTATTTTTCCTCATTCTGTCTGAGATCTATCACCTTAAATAAGGCCACCTACCCCTTTCTGTGTGTTTTCACACAAAGGCTGTAGTGTGAAAAAGGTCTGGGATAAACTGGGGTAAATGACAAGAAGTGGTAAGCATCCCATCCTTCTGGGAGTTCATTGACTCATCCCCATGGTGGAGAATTTCTCACTGTCATGCTTGCTGGTGAATTCTAGCCTTTCCCCAGCCCAACTCCTGTCTTGATCCTTGATCACCTCACATTCAGGGAAATAATGTTGGTGGATGAAGGGAGCTAATTCTCTCTGTTTCATTCCATCTGGTTGTATATAAAGAGCCTTGACTTTCAAATTCAAATTGAAGAGACCTTATTCCTCTAATATATATTCTTCTGTCCTCTACCAAAACCACATTTTACTTTTTGAAATTATGTGTGTGCATATATGCACACCCAAACACATGTGCACACACACATAAATGTGCACACGCACAATATCTATAAAGCACATGCACAGATATGATATATATAAAGAACATTGTGTGTGTGCATATCTATGAATTTTAATTTATAACTGATTTTCCACCTACAGTATTTCATAGAATGTAGGATGCCATCGAGTACAATAAACACCATTCTTTTTTTTTTTTTTTAAGATTTTATTTCTTTATTTGACAGACAGAGATCACAAGTAGGCAGAGAAGCAGGCAGAGTGAGAGGGGGAAGCAGGCTTCCTGCCGAGCAGAGAGCCTGATGTGGGGCTCGATCCCAGGATCCCAGGATTATGACCTGAGCTGAAGGCAGAGGCTTTAACCCACTGAGCTACCCAGGCACCCCCGATAAACAACATTCTTTTATATATCACTAAGGAACAAAAAAACACCTTTGCCAAAAAATTTATGACATGTCATTGATGATAAGCTATATCCTGACCTCGGTGATGTCACCATGTGAAAGCATATGATTTTAGAAGGAGTGAAACAAGGTTTGAATTGATCAGCCATCACCACAATAAGAGTACGTAAAAATTGCCCCCAACTCAGCTCAGTAGCATGCGATGATAAGAATTGTTTATCGTGCATACATATGCAGGTTTGCTTGGGGGCGGTGTGGGGGGAGTCTGTGCCATATGTGCCATTTTGGGGCCCAGACTAAAGGCACAGTGGTCTCTACAGCATGTCATTCCCTTGGTAGATGAATGGAGTATAAGACAACAAGCTGATGAAGTGCACAGATTTCGCGCCTCCGATAGTATTATGTATTGTGAACATCCCTTTAACCAAAGCAGGTGACATGGCCAATTTCAAGGTCAGGATGTGTGTGTTGGGATATTTATTCCACCCATCATGTCAAAGATGTGTACATAGAATACGCTACTGGGAGTGAGGCCTTGAGACCAATAATTCAATCAATAGAGTATTTAAAAATCATTATATCTTGTACTTCATGGCGTTTTGTAGCCTAGCTCCTACTTTTTGGAACAAAGCAGATCATAATATACACAAAGTACCAGGGGAAAAAAAAAGAGACCAAAGTAAACACACTGAAATGTTAACAATGGTGGCTTCAGAGATGGGATAAAAGACGGTTTTTATTTTCTTTTTTGTCCCTTTGATTTCTCTAAGTTTTCTATGATGAGTAGGTGTTACCTTTAAAAGTCAGACAATAAGAGGTGCCTGGGTGGCTCAGCTGGTTAAACATCTGACTTTGGCTCAGGTCATGATCTTGGGGTCGTGGGATCGAGCCCAGAGTCCATCTCCCTGCTTACTGGGGAGTCTGGTTCTTTTTCTCCATCTGCTTCTTCCCCTGCTCATGCTCTCTCGCTCTCTCTTAGTCAAATAAATAAGTAATCTTTTTTTTTTTAAAAGTCACACAATAAAACTATACCTACATAATTCATGATTTCTTGTAAGAAGTCGGTGTAGGAAACTAGTTAGGGAGACAAACAAGGAGCCACTTCTGAGGAAAATTCAGAGAAAGGGATTGGCTTTTGGGGAGGGTGGCATCAGGATACACGATCATGCTTGTTCCCCAGTGCTGGAATAGGGGTGTGAAGCAGATGATTCCGATAGGACAATCGGGGGTGCCTGGGTAGCTCAGCTGGTAGAGTGTCCAGCTCTTGGTTTTGGTTTAGAATCATCTCATGGGTCATAGGCTCGAGCCCTCTGTTGGGCTCCATGCTCCATGGGGGAGTCTGTGTGAAGATTCTCTCCCTCGGTGCCCCCCTCCCCAACATTGCTCATATTCACTTTCTCTCTGTCAAATAAATAAATCTTAAAAAAAAAAAAAACAACATTCCAATCCTGGGGAATGAGATAGCAGCATGTCTCTCAGGCTGGATGGGCCACATTGGAACTGGATTGGTGAGGCCAGGTTCACTCATTAAAGATGGACACCAAAGGCCCCAAGGGAGATGAACTCTGTGCTCAACCTCAGAGCCCTGAGCCCAGATGCCTGCCATCCTTCTTACCTCCAGTGAGAATTTGTCAGATGGAGGTGAGACAGAACTTAGAGGTGGAGCAAAAGGACTTCAGTTGTGAGCAGAGTCCATAAAAGGAAGCTGAGCAGGACCTGAACAATATTTGCTAACACACAGGGTGCTGTCCAACACCCGAGGACCCCCAGAACAGTGGCTTTTGAACTGTATCATGCATCAGAATCACCCTGGAGAGGCCGTGAAAATAAAGATGGCTGGCACCCCCTCCCCGCTGCCCCCAGAGATTCTGATTTACTAGGTCTGGGATGGAACCTGGGAATGTGTATTTCAGATAAGCTCCCAGGTCATGCTGATGCTGCTGTTCTGGGGACCACACTCTGAGAAACACCCCACTAAGGCAACGGTTCTCAACTTGCTATTTGCATCACCTGGAGAGCTTTTAAATATCCCAGTGCTCGGCTGCACCCCAGATCAATTAAACCAGAATCTAGGGGTGGGACTGTCATCAGTTTTTTTTTTTTTTTTTTTTTTTTTAGAGCTCCCAAGGTGAAGACAATGTGCAGCCAAGTTTGAAAGCTGCTGCTCTAAGGAGAATTAATTTAATCTGTTTAACTACTGAGTACATTGGCAGCAGGTACTAAATTAACTCATCACCAACCACCACCCCTTTCTCTGTGGACCGGGAGTGGAAATGGTGCCTGTGAAAATCTCCTGTAAGAGTGGAGCTTAAAACTTGGAACTCGACCACCTCCTTAGATCCCAGTGATATTGGGGCAGGGCTCTTCCTGTAGGGTTGAGGACAGCATGAGTAGAAACTTAACCTGCATTTGTCCTCAGTGGAGAGGGATGAAGGTCATGGTGAGACATTGGCTGCTTTTGTTGAAGAGTAAGACTGTGAACGGTGCTGAGGTCTTCTACAATACAGTATCACATGTGCTTATAGTATGCGATTAGCAGGCAAAAGGATTTTGTCATCAGAAGCATTCTAAGTCCTCTCCATACACCTTTGAAGTTGCTATGGAAGGAGGGATGCTTCTCTAGCTACAGAATGAAGGAGGTGGAATTTGCCTCAGGTCTTGTCTGCTTTCTGTCCCTCTTCTCTTTCCACTAGACTTTCGTCCTTCCAACCCAGGTGTCCACCAAGTCCATTCTCTAGAGTGCTTTTTTTTTTTTTAAAAATCCAAGATGGCATCTGGGTCTTTTCCAATGAGTTGTTCACTTAAAACCTCCCTCCTCCCATGGGAGAAGTCTTATACACTTCCATCTTATCCCTTGATAAAGTGCACCCTGGAAATCAGGGTGAGGAATGGCTCCTGAATGGAGAGATTATAGGATTGGGGGGCAGAAAGGGAACTGTCTCCAAAGACCGTTAGGGTCTGAGTCATGTCTCCCAAAATTCATGTGTTTTGAAGTCCTAACCTTCTGGGTATCTCAGAATATGACTGTGTTTGGAAATGGGGTCTTTAAAGAGGTAATTAAGGTAAAATGAGAACATACGGATGGGCCCGGATCCAATATGACTGGTATCCTCAAAAGAAGGGAAAGTGACAGACATGGAAGAGGGAGACTCTGTGGAATCACAGGGAGAAGATGGTGGACTCCAAGCCAAGGAGAGGTGCCTCAGAAGAAATCAACCTTGATCTCAGACTCTTATTCTCTGGAAGAAAGAGATAAAATTTCTGTTGTGTAAGCCCCCTAGGCTGCGGTACTTCTCTATGGCAGATCTAGGAAACTAACAGTGATTTGAATGGATGATTTATGAAGAGGGTTTCAACTTAATTTCAATAGGACTGAACCAAATGAGTGGATATTAGGGTAGATGGATTGGGCTCAAGATCAATATAATTGTACATTCTTGACTGGCTCTTGCTAAAATAAATAACCCCCTTCTATATTGTCTGCCTCCATTTATGAGTGTGGGAGTTCTGATTTGTAATTGGGAGAGGAAATATTTTCTGCAGTGGACAGAGAGACCCAAGAGGCTAGAAAGATTTTGATCTTCATGGAGTCCCAAAGGACTTTGAACCCTATGGAAAGAAGAGTTTAGATGCATGAATTGGAAAAATAAAAGGGTTGATGTAACCTATTTTAAGTACTTCCTTGGCAGAATGCCCAATACCTAGAAACACTCAAAAATGTTAGATACCATCATGTCCACTATTACCTTCTCCTCCTCTATCTTTGTAGCAGACACCTCTTGGTGGGTCTTACCAGTTGACAAAAATTCCTCTTTCTCGGGAAACTTCCCATTCCCATCCAAAGAATAGTAAGGGTGGTGGACTATGGGATTTGAACCCTCTGGCCCAACCCTATTGGACCAGGGGTGCTCTCGTCATCCAAGGTGGGCCAATCATTGTCTCTTCTCATGGAATTTGTCCTAAAAGACTGTCCTCTATCAAGAAGGTATATAGAAATTCAGGAGATGAGGCACACCCATAATTACAATGATTCCTTTTGCATGCATGCTGCAAGTTTGAGAGTCACTCTGAATATTAGGCAGAAATACAGGTGAGAAGTGGAGGGGAGTCAGTCATGGGTAGATTTTCATTTTCCAGCTTCTTCCTGTGAACCCACTACATTCCTGCCCTTGAATCCTATCAGACTCTGGAGCCTTACAAGAAACACTTTTCTGTCATGATTCTTTCCTAACTTGGGTAAAATTTGCTGTGATGGGTATGAGGGCTGTCACTTACTCATCTGTTTAGGCCCACAAATGGTATAGTCTGGATTACTGGCACTTGCAGCTGGAGGTTACTGACTTAAAGCTCCTCTGTACCTTCCCGACCCTGCTGAGATGACATCCACTCATGCTTCACTCTGAAGACTGACCACAGCTTTACAGAGTAGCTACATAATCTCGTGCATCCTTAGTGAAGAAACTGAGGAAACTGGGTATTTATTTATTTAGAGAGTGCACCAGGGTTGAGTAGGGGGACAGGCAGAGGGAGAGAACCTAAGCTGTACTGAGCACGGAGTCCACCAAGGGCCTCCATCTCACGACCTTGAGATCAGAACCTGAGCCAAAATCAAGAGTCAGATGCTTAACCATCTGAGCCACCAGCCACCCCTGTGGGGGGGGGGTCCCATTTTAAGGCTGGCATTCCCAGGGCCCTTGAAGTCATGGACCCAGTTTCCAATCGAGATTTAAACTCGAAGCCACTTGATTTGGCCCAAGAGGCGAATTAGACTTGATTTGTCATTTATTCCAATCTGTTAAATTTAATTCCCAGCCTGACCCTCCAGCTGCATGCTCCTAAACTTTAATTCATCCCGGTGGCCAATTAGCAATTTCCTCTAAGAAACACCTTTTGGGTGGCTGATTTACATGTGATTTGCAAAGATTAGAATGGGTTGACTCTGGATCTGTTTTCCAGTCCCTAAGATGAGGCTCAGATGTGGGCATGGAAGGAGCTGATGTACATACGGAATGTAGCGTGGTGCTCCACAAAGAGAAAGAGCTCAATATATGTTAGGAACTGTTCCCATCATCCTGTTAACATAGATAAGGCCACGAAGAAGATGCACAGGGTCAGCGACCACTGGGGTAAAGTGTGGAGGGCTGATGGATGGACCAGGGTTGGTAGATTTTTTCTGTCCCTTTTCCAAAGCTGAGGGTTAATGGGACCCATGAGTTGAAACCTGTCTTGAGGCTTTATGTCTCCTTGCCTGGGGTAGTGATCATATATTTAAGCCTTCTGGCCAAGGCATCTTTCAAAGCCAATTATTCAGCTACTCTCTGTTCTGCTGACCCAGCTCTTTCTTCCCACCAAGTGCAGACTGGCTGGTTTGATGGGTTTGTGAGAAAAGTATACTTGCATCTCTGTCTGTCTCCCTTGATTTGTTTATCTCTGTGCATGTCCGCTTGTCTGTGTGTCCGTTTTCTTCTTTCTCTTAGCTTCCCTTGTTTCCACTCAGAGGGCTCATGAATATTGTCTGAGCGTGTGTCCTTGGGCATCTATCATGTCTTATGTGTGAGATTTCTTTGTCTGCCTGTGGTGATCACATCAGACTTGTGAAAATAAAACCCTCATCCAGAATGGAAAAATGGTACCCTTCCTACTCCCTTCTGCAGCAGCTCATTTGTTTTGAAATCCTCCTCCTCTTCTTCCTTTTAAATGGAACCAAATAAAGGAGTTACTTCTTTGCTGGTGTAGAGATTTTTGAGGATGATTTTTGATAATCACTCTCCCTAACGTTCTCTTAGAAGAATACTTTGAATCAGCCCATTCTAGGGTTTCCTTATAGTCAGAGATAAAACACCTTGATCAAGCTTCCATAAAAACACACATCACATCAATTAACGGATATCGCCAGGGGCAGGCTTCTTGTTCAACATCTGCTACTTTATTACGAACAGCACCAGCAGAATATATTATGGGGAGCATGGCCATGGATTTCCACTGGCCTCCAAGAATGCAGAGATTTGCACGAGGCCTGCTCCCTTTCCTAATTAGCCGCATTAGCATTCCATATTAAACCCGTAGGGCGGTGCGCTTTTCTCTCCCATTCTGGCAAAACCACTAAGGCTCTTCCATGGTGGGGGCTTTATCTCTACCCTTAAGGAGCTTGTTTTCACAAAAGGCATCAAGAACAAGGAGTAATGATAATGAGTGATAAAAGCTGTGTGTCTTGGGCACTTGCGGGATGTTAGTCTCTGTATTAGGCACTTGTCATGCATCATTTCATGATGTGAAACCAGCCTTATGCAGAGGCATTATTATTTACATTTTGAAGAGGTAGAAGCTGGGGCACGGAGAGGTCAAGTACATTGCTCAAGGTCATATGGGTAGTGAGTGGCCATAGGGCACAATGAAATTTCTTTCTTCTCGTCTCCCCTTATTTTGAGAATGACCCCGTCTTTCTGACCTAGGGATTGGGGATGTGATGGAGGCCAGGCTTATCGTGGTACTTGTCATCTGGATGAGTTTGACCCACCACTGGATCCATCAATCTGCCAAGATTGATCCTGGGTGGAGTGGACGCTGGCTCAGCCTGTCTGGGGAGAATCTGTCTCAGGAACTAACTCTCCATAGAATCTGAGTGGAAGAAGGAATCTCTCCCTCGTGGGATTGCTAAGCTGGGTAATCCCGCCCACCTTGTGGAGAAGTTTTTCTTTTTGTTATGGGGGAAAAAATGAGGCCAACAGGCAAAGAGAACCAGAGTAAGCAAAGATGAGAAACAGAAGGAAGGGGACTCTGTGGAGGGTTGTGTTCTGTGCCGGGTTCCACTTCCCAAGGACTTCATTTGTGCAGCACCTCCCGCCACACCGAGGGTCACCACGTTATTCGCCCCTACTCTGAAGCCAAGAAATCCCCTTCATGGTTTGAGCACATTTGAGGTGGGTCTGGTGGTTGATGAATATCCACGAATGGCTACTCCTCCATTTGAGATGTTGGCTTTCTTTCTCTTCCCCTTGTCCATGGACTGCACTTAGTGTATCACTTCCACCAAACAGAATACTGTGGAAGTGACTTTGGAGACTTGGTCCTAAAGGCTCTGTTGCTTTCTCGTTGCTCTTTCTTTTACTTGGAGCGCTCACTTTGGGGGAAGCCAGTGGCCATGTTGTAAGGACACTCACACAGCTCGGTGGAGAGGGCCACCTGCCACGGCCATGGGAGTGAACCATCTTGGAAATGGTTCCTCCAGCCTTGAGAGGAATGCCACCCCTGCTGACACCATCAGAACAACCTCATGAGAGATCCTGATTCCTGACCCATGGAAACCATGAAATAATAAATGCTTGTTGTTCTAAGCTGCTAAATTTTAGGGTGATTCATGCACAGTGATAGATAACTAGCACTGTGGATTTTTTGTCACTTAGAATCGATAGAATCCAGACATTTTGAGGGAGGGAAGTATGTTTGGGGGATGCATAGTTTGTCTCATCTACCCCGACGTCCCTTATTCTACCCACAGATCCATGACCTTCCTTTGGTAACTTTGTGTCTTCCCTGGTCTAAGTCACACACTTTGAGTGGGACGGACTCCAGTGTTAAAGGTTGGCTATTGTTGGTTTAGAGCCAATGTACACCCTTTCTTGGCTAAGGTGATTGGTTTGGAATGGGAACCTCATCCCCAAAGAGCCACTCAGCTGTAAGGAGATAATTTGTGAACCTTTGAGGGAAATTTCCCTCTCTTCTGAAGAAGACTTCAGAAAATTATTGCTTTCCTTTCCTGGAAGATGTGGTATTAAGGTGTGAGAGTAGATGCTTTCTATAGCCTTTTTGCTGCCATGAGGCAGCATTCAGAATAGGGTGCCACTGTGTTTTGGGAGAGCAGAGAGATTGGCAGATACCACATCTTTGATGATACGGTTACCTCGCTAGCAAAAGCCTTACCTGAAGTCCTCCTGTAGCTGTGAGTCTGCGCATTCTACTTATTGCTTAAGCCACTCTAATTTGGGTTTTCTGCTATGAAAACCAAAGAGGTAGTCAACCAGGTCTGTGTGAATCTATTGCTCATCCTCTTTTAAGCTGTCTAAACTGTCATACATTAGATCATACCATATTGAACATGATCAGTGGGCTTCTGTTTAGAAGTTGTATCAAACCCATGCTTTTCTGGCTTCATATTAAAAAAAAAAATCCCAAGAAGACGTAGAAAAATGGAAACTCATACAATCCTGAAAACTCAAACTGATAATGAAACTGTTGTCAGAATCTGCAAGAACATTCTACTTATCATAGGATTGTTGGAGCTGAATGGAGAAGTATAAAATGACGGTCAATGCACGTTTTGGTGCTTAGAACAGGGCAAACCTCATGACTATAAATAGTGAAGGAGGAATATTCT
This sequence comes from Lutra lutra, assembly GCF_902655055.1. Taxonomy (NCBI): domain Eukaryota; kingdom Metazoa; phylum Chordata; class Mammalia; order Carnivora; family Mustelidae; genus Lutra; species Lutra lutra. The sequence goes on along the minus strand of NC_062295.1, from coordinate 6,842,998 downwards.
TCTCTTATTTCACAGTTTAAAGACCAAATGCCAATGGCTGGTCTCTGCTTTGTGTATGCTGACGTTTGTTATCAAAGAGCATTGCTGAAAAGGTTTCTTAAATATTTTTTTTGGAGGGGAATATTTATTTGAGAGAAAGAGGGAACAAGGGGAGGGGAGAGCAAGTGAGAGAGAAAGGATGAGAGATAGATGGAGAGAAGCAGACTCCCCATTGAGCATGGAGCCCCACACAGGGCTCAATCCCAGGACCCCTAGATCATGACCTGAGCAGATATCCAGAGTTGGATGTTTAACTAACTGAGCCACCCAGGCACTCCAAAAAATCTTTTTATATCTTCTGTTCAGATAAGTTTATTCTAGGTCATGCAATGGCTTAGAAAAAAATATCTATTCCTTTTATTTATTTATTTATTTATTTATTTTTTAAATTTTTGATTTGACAGTCTCTACCTTTTTTTTTTTAAAGATTTTATTTATTTATTCGACAGAGAGAGATCACAAGTAGGCAGAGAGGCAGGCAGAGAGAGAGAGGAGGAGGCAGGCTCCCCACCAAGGAGAGAGCCCGATGCGGGGCTCGATCTCAGGACCCGGGGATCATGACTTGAGCCGAAGGCAGAGGCTTTAACCCTCTGAGCCACCCAGGCGCCCCTATCTATTCCTTTTAAAACAATACTTCTAGGTACATTCCAGCCAACTGGTAGAGTAATTGAAACAGGAAAACTCAAGAATGAGAATGTTTTGTAGAAATACCATATGATCTAGTATTCCACTACTGGATACTTACCCAAAGAAAATACAAACACTAATTCAGAAAGATATAGGCACAGCCACAGATATTACCACAGCATTATTTACCATAGCTAAGATATGGAAGCACCCCAAGTGTCTATCAGTAGACGAATGGGTAAGGAAGATGAGCCCCCACAGGAATATTATGCAGCCATAAAAAAGGATGAGATTGTGCCATTTGAGACAACATGGATGAACCTAGTCAGTATTAACGTAAGGGAAATAAATCAGAATGGAAAAGACAAATACTGTATGATTTCACTCATAGGTGGAACAACTCTTCTCCACTTCCTGTCACAAAACCCCAAATGAGTGAGAAAATAAAAAGCAGGATTGGACCTATAAATACAGAGAACAGATTGATGGCCACCAGAGCAAGGGGGTGGGGGGATGGGAAAAATAGGTGAAGGAAAGGGGGAGATACAGGTTTCCAGTTACGGAATGAATACGTCATGGGAATAAAAGGCATAGCATAAGCAATAGAGTCAGTGATAGTGTAACGGTGTTGTATGGTGACAGAGGGTAACGGTGTTGTATGGTGACAGAGGGAGTACACATAACCTACAGGCTTGTCCAATCACTATATTGTACACCTGCTCCTAATGTCACCCTTGTCTGTCAACTATACTCGAAACAAAAGCAATCACAAACTAAAAAGAAAAGAATGAGAATATTTTGGCATGAGCGAACTGACAATAAAATTGATTATGAATGTTGACATATGTTTTGAAAGACAACATAACATATCGGTGAAAACAAAAAGAAGCACGATGGGAAAGAAAAGCATGCTACTTTCTTCTCCTAAATAGAGGAGTGTCCACAGGTCCTGTTTTATTCGGTCTGATAAATAATATGAATGATAGTAAATTACAAATAATAATAGTGAATAGTAGTGATAATACCTATAATAATAGTCATTTAAAGTAAAAGTAAATAAAGGAAAATAATAATAGTAATTTGCAACTAAAAGTCATTAAATCTTTATAATATTCTAGGTACTATGCTAAATGTTTCGCAAGACCAATCTTATTTAAGAAATATATCTTAAAGTATGTTTATTTTTATATTTTTTAAATTTTTATTTTTTTAAAATTTCTTTTCAGTGTTCCAGAATTCATTGTTTATGCACCACACCCAGTGCTCCATGCAATACATGCCCTCCACAATACCCACCAGTAGGCTCACGTAATCTCCTACTCTCTGCCCCTCCAAAACCCTCAGTTAGTTTTTAACTAACTTAAGTGTAATGCTTCACATCATTAAATCCAATAAATGCTATGATAGATCCAACTCGAGTGGGGGACATACTTGAAATAATAGATCATTTTTTTAATGAAAAAGTTAAGTAATACCAAGGTATCATTTATTCAAAAATTTATATCTGAGTTCACAACATGCCAATCAAAATCCTATTGGGATGTTCAGGGATCTTGCAAAGTCATTCTAATTTTCGTCTGGAAGAATTCATGGGTGAGATTATTTAAGGAGATTTGAAAACAGAAAAAAAATGGTCCAGTGACATTTTGAAAGCAAAGATATTTGAACAAATCACAGAATATTTTATACGGCTATGATAATTGAAACCATGGGGTATAGGTACAAGAAACAGTGGAATAAAAGAACTAGTACTGGGGGTACCTGGGTGGCTCAGTGGGTTAAGCCTCTGCTTCAGCTCAGGTCATGATCTCAGGGTCCTGGGATCGAGCCCCGCATCGGGCTCTCTGCTCAGTGGGGAGCCTGCTTGCCCCTCTCTCTCTGCCTGCCTCTCTGCCTACTTGTGATCTCTCTCTCTCTCTCTCGGTCAAATAAATAAATAAAAAAAAAAGAACTACTACTGAGCATATATATCTTATAATATTATAACAAAGAAAGCATTATAAGTCATCGTGAAACAAGTAAATTCAAGAAGTCATGTTAGAAAAATTGGTTGTTTAGGGAGAAAAGAGACAAGTTAGATCTTCACAATTATATTATGCTCCCAAATATATTTCAAATGAATTAAAGAGATAAATGTGGCAAAAACAAAAAAAGGGAAAGAAAGAAAAAATGGAGAAAAATAGTTTTCTCAGCTTGAGACAGGATTTTTGCAAGCATAGAACACATGGGAGAAATCACAAGAAAAATAATAATAGACTCCATTTTGAAGATTGAAAATGTTGAGTAAGTTCTGGGGATCAAATGTATGGCATGATAAAATGAAAGTACCGTGAGCAAAAATAAAGGCCATGTGGCAACCGGTGGGGGTAGGGATTTACAAGAAATATGCTGAAGTCAAATAGTGTTACAATGCCAGATCTTTAAAAATCCAAAAGAAAGATTTGCAAGGGGCGTGAAAGTTGACTTCCAAAGTAAGATGTACAATCTACACGCATATGAAGAAAATGTTCATCTTTTTTCAGGCATCAAAGAGCTGGAAACAGGGGAGACAACAAGGCATCATTTTATCTATCAGATTGGCCAATTAAAACATTATAAGATGTCATGCCGCTGGAGTGTGATGAGCAGACACTCTAACGTGCTGTGGGTCGTTATATAAATTGTCATAAATTGCCTTTAGGGTCTCCCATTATTCCGATAAAATGGGGATGATCAAACTTCTCCATGATGGCAAGGGTCAGATGAGATAATAATTGAAAAATTCTTCCAACAGAGTAAATGTTAATTGTTGACTCTGGAGATGAAGACTGTGGAATGGCAGAGAAAGATTTCAGAGGACCGAAGGGTGAGGTAGTAGTGTGTGAACTGGTCCAGAAATACCATTCCTCTTTGCCTCCCAGATTTATGGATTTGGGAACAGAAGCTGTGCTGCAGATGCTCCAAGAGAAGGGACTTAGTGGGCTTTGCCCACAATGGATGGATGGACGGCTCACTCAGGCTGAACCCCAGGACAGCCAACACAAATCATGCTGCCATTGGACAGCTGACCTCTCCCAGCATCTCCTGACCCAAACCAAGAGACCTGAGCCTCCTTAACCCCTCTTCTCATCCTTCCCTTCCTCATCCACTAACTTAGTTGATCCAGAAACCATCCCAGAAACACATCCATGAGGGATATCATCATTTGCTAATCATACATGATTCCAAAGATCTGAGTTGAACCCACTAGCTGAGGACTTCACTGACTCCAGATGAAAGATCTGGTCTTTCTTTCCTTCTTCTGGAAGTGTTGAATTCTCTATAGCAGTGGCTGCTGCTTTTGAGTATGAACATACAAACAAAGCCCTAACCAGCAGTGGCTGCCAGTGTCCAAAGAAGGAAGACTTTAAACGTCATCCAGCATGGCATTAGGCTTCAAAAGGAACTGCGTTCAACGCCAGTGGGAGTGAATGTTAGTGAAGCAAATGGTTTCTGATTTCTGAAGTGGTCAGAGTGCTCTGGCTGCATTTGTCCATCCAGAAACTAGAAATCCCACACCCTTTGCATGAAGATGAACCGTGCAAGTGGCAGCTGACATTGACAACGTTTTCCAGATGTGGTAGACACCATCCATGTGCAAAAGATGTTCCAGAAAACAATTGAGCTCGCTTTGGGTTCTCGTGAGCATATTTTCAGATGAAGACTCGAGCTTAATTTTGAGATCTTGAAGGAAGTGCCAATTCGGGAGGGGGTGGTAATTGGTTTTTATTTTTTTTTTAATTTTTAAATTTTTAAAAAAGATTTTATTTATTTATTTATTTGGCAGACAGAGATCACACGTAGGCAGAGAGGCGGGCAGAGAGAGAGGAGGGGAAGCAGGCTCCCTGCTGAGCAGAGAGCCCGATGTGGGGCTCGATCCCAGGACCCTGGGATCATGACCTGAGCCTAAGGCAGAGGCTTTCACCCACTGAGCCACCCAGGCGCCCCGTGGTTTTTATTTTTTAGGAGGAGTTCCAAATTTGCTTTATGGGCAGTCTTCATACTTCTTTCGGAAGGACCATTTTGGAGGGTCCCCACTAACAGTACAGATGTGGGGCAAATACTCCCCCATAACCTTGGAGAATCTCTAGATACAGCTAAGTAGCCATAATACAGATGCTTCAATCTCAGATGTTGAATTTACTTTCAGTAATATAAAATGCCTTGGGCGACAGAGCGGGGCCATTTTCAAGTTAAAAAAAAATTTTTTTTTTTTTTCTAAATCTGAACGTAGACTACTGCTGTCCCCTTGGAAATGGTCCCTGGGTCTTGGTCAGTGTGTGGATGTGTGTGATCTTGTTGGGGCTCCTGTTCCTGGCCCAGGGTGGTCAGGGAAGAGCTGCCTGATATAGGACTCCAGTGGGAAGACGGATGGAGTTTGACCCAGCACACCCATGAACGTTGTCTAAGTAGAATTTGGCTTGTATACTTTTCAACACTTAGCCAGTTAGCTAGATCAATAGCCTTCTCCCTCGTCCTCTGCCTCTATTCTTATCACTCCCTCTCTGAGTCTTTTCTCCGTAGCAGCTAAAACTGTCCTTAAAAATGTTCTGAAGATCCAATATTTATTTTTGTTTTTGTTTCTCTCCCCTCAGGAGACATATCTAGAAAGATGTTGCTATGGCCGACGTCTGAGAAATGACTGCCCATGTTCTCTTCTCGGATTTTTATGGTTTCGGGTCTCACGTTTAGCTCTTTAATCCGTTTTGAGTTTATTTTTGAATGTGGTGTACGAAAGTGGTCCAGTTCCATTCTTTTGCTTGTCGCCGTCCAGTTTTCCCAATGCCATTGTAGAAGAGACCGTCCCTTTTCTATTCGATATTCTTTCCTGCTTTGTGGGAGAATAATTGACTCTCTAACCCAGGGTTTATTTCTGTCTCTATGTGGTGGAATATGACTCAGTCATCAAAAGAATGGAATTGTGCCTTTTGCAACAACATGGATGGATCTAGAGGCTATAATGCTGAGTGAAATAAATCAGTCAGAGAAAGACAAATACTGTATGATTTCAGTCGTAAGTGTATTTTAAGAAACAAAGAAAAAAAAAAAAAGAGACCAAAAATACAGACTCTGAACTATAGAGAGCACACTGACAGTTACCAGAGGGGAGGTGGTGGGAGGTTGGGAGAAACAGGTCGTGGGGTTGAAGGAGCTCACTTGTCATGACGAGCCCTGGGGGAATGTATAGAATTGTCGACTCAATATATTGTACACCGAAAACTAATATAACACTGTAGGTTAGTTATACTGGAATTTTAAAAAATCCAAAAAAAAAAAAGTTCTGAAGATCACGATACCCCCTCATTAAAATTCTCTCAAGGGTTTCATCGCATTTGGGATGAAATTCAAATGCGACACCACAACCTAAGAAGCTCTTGATGCATGAGGTGATCTCTTGTCCCACTTCCAGATTCAGATTTTACTCTTCCTTCCCTCAGTGGGCTCTAACTGATCCCCTTTTCAAGAAAATGTGAGGGGACTTTTGCATTTTATTCTATACACTTGTATTTGTTCATGTATTTTATAGTTGGAAATCTGTACATGTTACATGTAATTAAAGTCAAAGGAGAAAGATAGCTGTTATTGGCCTCTTTTTGTATTTTCATGTGGATGGTTTTTGTAGTTTTGTAGTTTTTTTTGCTGAATTCTGTAGTCTTCTGTTGCTTCATGTTGCTGTGACCAGTGGGGTAAATGTGGGGTTTGTTGGTCTTATCCTAACCACCGGTGACAGGGTTATGGGGGGGGGGGGGCTGAGGGGGTTGCTGGAAGTGTGCAGATTCTTTTTTTTTAAATTAATTTATTTGACAGACAGAGATCACACGTAGGCAGAGAGGCAGGCAGAGAGAGAGAAAGGAGGGAGCAGGCTCCCTGCTGAGCAGAGAGCCTGATGTGGAGCTCGATCCCAGAATCCTGGGATCATGACCTGAGCCGAAGGCAGAGGCTTTCACCCACTGAGCCACCCAGATGCCCCTTGAAGTGTGCATATTCTTGACCACATATATATCATTCCAGAGCAGGACCCTGGGAATCTGCGAGTCTATTAACTTTTTAGGATCACCGCCCTCTGGTGTCCTGAGATCACATTTTTGGGAAACTTAAAATAGAGGAAAACCCTATGTTAATATCTGACCATTCCTCTCTTTATCCTTGTTTGTAACTGGGTCCAAGCCTGGAGGCTTGCTTGTGACTTCAAAGTATTCTTACCCAAGTCCTACATCAAAAATAAAACAAAGAGAAGCCATGATGGAGACAGACGTACCACCATTCAGAGTTGTTTTGCTTGGAAAGGGAAGGGGTTCTAATTCTTCTCGATTTCATTAGGATCATTAATATTTTGCCTCAAACATCATTTGAAGAAATGAGTGGGGATGGGTCAGTGAGTGGACCCATTTCAGTATGGGCACCTGTATCATCACATGTGTGTATCAAATACAGATGTTGAGTTTAAAATCTGAGAACAGCAGAAATTGCAGTGGTATATCCCTTTGAGGATGTAGGTTTTGCTGCAAGGATTTTGTGGTTACTCAAGAGGGGATTCTTGTGTCCTAAGTGTTAGTTAAACCTTCTACTTTGTCCTGAAAATCTACAGCAGAGTTCTGCAGACCACTCCCCTTGGTGCCTAAGGGCACTTGCGAGAAAAGCGGATACCTGGGTCCAGTCCCGATCTACTTAAGCAGAGTCTCCAAGAATGGGCACCAGGAGTTTGTATTTTTTTTTAAGATTTTATTTATTTATTTGACAGACAGAGATCACAAGGAGGCAGAGAGGCAGGCAGAGAGAGAGGAAGGGAAGCAGGCTCCCTGCTGAGCAGAGAGCCCGATGCGGGGCTCGATCCCAGGACCCTGAGATCATGACCGGAGCCGAAGGCATCGGCTTAACCCACTGAGCCACCCAGGCGCCCCTAGGAGTTTGTATTTTAAATAAGGTTTCCGGGGCACCTGGGTGGCTCAGTGGGTTAAGCCTCTGCCTTCGGCTCAGGTCATGATCTCAGGGTCCTGGGATCGAGCCCCGCATCGGGCTCTCTGCTCAGCAGGGAGCCTGCTTCCTCCTCTCTCTCTGCCTGCCTCTCTGCCTCCTTGTGATCTCTCTCTCTGTGTCAAATAAATAAATAAAATCTTTAAAAAAAAATAAGGTTTCTGGTTACTCTAATGCACACTGAATTCGATCCTATGGTTGTGCAGTCTGCTGCACTGTCCACTGTGATAGCCACCAATCCCACGTGGCTTTGGGTGCTGGAAATGTGGTTAGTGCCACATAGTGAGATGAGGACATTCTGGAGCTATTGGGTTAAATAAAATAGAATTAAAAGTATATATCAGCTATCTCTTTTTACTTGTTTAATGTAGTTACTAAGAAATTTAAAATGATGCGCGTGGCTCCCATTATGGTTCTATTGGATAGAGAGTATCAGTGTCTCATAAGCCCTCAGAGGGATATATTGGAAGGAAGTTTTGGCAAGTTCTGAGAACAAGGCAGTGAGTGAATGAGAGGAGTCACCTTCAGAACTCGGGTAGGGGATGTCAGGTTCATTTCCTAGACATAAGGTTCAAATTCAGTCAGAGGTCTCTGCAGACATGACCTGGATGGCATTCCAGAACTTGGGTTTTCCTTTCAACAGGTCACGTGCAAATACTTCCCCACAATGTGGCTTTGACCAAGATATCTCTCTTCTCGGATTTCTTTTCCAAGTCTAAGCCCGGGTGGGATAAAAGCCCACAGCAGGAGAAATGGCAGATTGGAATTAGAGGAAGGAAGGGAGATTGAGAGCAAGTGGCTTAGGGTCCACAAACAGTGGATGCTTAGCACTGCACAGAACCCTCTGGGTCCTTGGTGTGTTGGTGATGACCTGAGGGTGACAGCTGGGTTTCTCGGTGCATCCTTGGGTGGGCTCGCATAGCACGGCGGCATCGTGCACACGCTGTCTTGCACAAAGAAACAAAGCTGTTATACAAATAATGAACCTCGTTCTACCTACCTGGCAGGGCTGGTGATGAACCACAATGAGATCATACATGTCCTGGCGTTTGGTAGCACGCACACGGAGGTAACAGTTCGCGATGTGTCTTTTGCTCCTGGTTGGGTCTGCACAGTGTCGCAGTCAAGCAGCCTCACGGGGGGTGGCTGAGCACCTCTGGTCTCAGCCGAGCCACATCCCTCATTAGTGTTTTATGGCTCTAACAGGGTTGCCCTGTTCTTGCACTTGACCTGGGGGGGTTAGTCCTTTGTCACTGTGAGTTCTGCCACTGTGGGGAGATGGAAACTGACTCCTTGGTGAAGCTTTGGCCAAATTCCACGAGTTGAACAGACCCTGCCTGGCCCCAGGATGGAGCCACTGGCTGGGGGTGAGGAGTGGGGCGGGGTTCCTGATGGCCGTCTACACTGCTGGCGGGAGTAGGAACCAATGTCTGATGATGGAGGAGACGTGGGGCCAGGGCTAAATCACCTGGGTCAGGCTCTGTCCAAATACAGTCTGGGAAACAGGTCTTTATTCTGACACTGGCGTTTCTTCTGTAGCCTTGACATAAGATTCCAATTCATCTGAATTTAGTACATTTTGAGGGCTTTTTCAATAGCAACCATGTGAGGAAACGGGTTGACCTTTAATTTATAATCCTCACGTCATGGAGTTTAGCAGAGCTTAACCTATGTCGGTTGTGGTTCAGAGCCGTCTGCCTTGCTTTGGAAAAGGCAGACCATGCTTTCCATGTCAGTTGGGGGAAAAAAAAATTAAAAAAAAAAAAAAAAAGAACCAAGTGATGCAATTGGTCTCCATTGTAAAAAGTAGAAGAGGGTCAGACAGCTGTGGGAGAAGCCTCCAGAAAACATAAGGCAAATCTAAAAATACACAAGACCCCAATCAGATAAATAAAAATGTTTGTGGCTCTTGATGACTTGAGAGCAGCCAGGCGGAGCCCAAGTGGCCTCAAGAGCCAGGAGGGACAGTGCCAAGGTTAATGAGAGAGGCCGAGAAGGGTCTCATGAGGAAGTGATTCAGTAAGGCATTTTGTATGCAGTGCTCATAAAGACATCTTTATCTTTTTGAGGTTTATGCAGATGTGATGCCCCATTCTGATGGGCCACTCTGGGAGGAAGCCTTGTTCCCCTGGTAGCCAGGAGTGTTACTCAAGGTGACCCTCAGCTCTCAGTCCCTCATTGAGGGTGATCTAAAAAATCCTGCCTCATTTAGGTGACACTCTCTCCCTCGGGGCACCGTCATCCAGCCCCTGTCCCATGCAAGGATGGAAAAGCTGAAGGCCTTCCTCAGCTTGGGATAAACCTGCCAGGCAAGGCACCCCGACTCCAGAGTGGAATTGCCCAAGGCCTTGGTTGGCCCTGGATCCTAGCGTCCAGTTTCCCGCTGACCAAAGCCTGCTGCCTTCCCCACTCCTGAGCGCGGGTTGTTCCCGGGAGCACCCGATGGTCAATGTCTTGCCTGTTAATCCCCGTCTCAGGCTCTGCTACTGGGGATTGACAGTTGCTCTTCTTTGCCTAGTCTGTCAATTCCTTAACAAGTGGTGATAGCAGAGAGGCTGAGGTTTTCACAAGTGCATCCCCTCTATGTTCTTACGGGTGGAAATAGTAAGTGGTGTGGGAGGCTTCATAATGCTCTTGTGAATACGGTACCTTTCATGGCAAAGCGGAATAAGTCGGAGAGGAAGTTAAGGTTTTCAATCAGCTGACCATAAAACGAGATAATCATCTTGGATTATCTGGGTGAACCCAGTGTCGTCACAGGGGTCCTTAAAATTGAAAGAGAGAAGCAGAAGAGGAGGGTTGGAGAAAGAGGAGAGGGCAGGTCCAGCTGGCGTTGAAGATGGAAGGAGGTGGTGGCCGCTAGCCATGGAAGGTGAGCGGCCTCTAGAAGCTGAAAAGAAAAGGCAAGAAATAGATTTTCCTTTAGAACCTCTGGAAGGAATGGGGCCCTGGCAACATCTTGGTTTGGGTCCCGTGAAACCTATGCTGGCCATCTGTAGATATGTGAGATACTCAATTTGTGTCTTTAAGCCACTGCATTTGTGGTGGTTCGTTACGACAGCAACAGAAGATGACAGGTGGTATGACAGTCTTTTGGAAAGCTAAGGACATGTGCCTCAAAAGCCATAGAAGAGTTCTAAGTTTTTATGCTCCAAGGATGTCCCATCCCTGAAGTTTGTTACTACCCAGTAATTGAACTACTGGGTGTTTACCCTGCCCAATAGAAGAAATACTCGGGGGGAAACATGCACCCCAGTGTTTACTGCAGCATTATTTGCAATAGCCAAGATAGGGAAGCAGCCAAGCATCCATCGATTGAGGAATGGATAAAGAAGATGGGGCATAGATACACAATGGGATACGACTCCGCTGTAAAAAAAGAATGAAATCTTGCCATTTGCAGTGACGTGGATGGTGCTAGAGAAAATAAGTCCGTCAGAGAAAGAGAAATACATTAGGATTCCAAAACTAATATCACACTGTATGTTAATAGGAATGAAAATTTTTTTAAAAGGAATTACTGAGAATTAAAACTATGTACTTGATGCTAATCAGAGTACTGTTTTGATGTTGCCTCTGGATAGACCATTCTCCCGTTGAATTTTGTCAGTCACGAAAGCCCACTTGAATCCGACCCCATCAAACATTCCAGAGCCATTCAGGGCAGGGAACACTCTCCAGATTTCTCAGATTATACCGTGAACACCCCTACATGGCCCTGAAGATGGTCCTGGAGAGTATCAAATTGTTTGAAAGGGACAATTTTTTTTTTTCCTCTCAGGACTGTAACCACTTTGGCTGATTCTGAGGTGTTTCCATCAACCTTCTGTCTTATGGTTTCCTTTACTAGACCTGGACTAGGTTCTTCCGGTGGGAAATGCGGGGTACCTTTTGGCCTTACACCAACATGAGTCACGACTAACATGATGTGTAATAAACGACTTTGCACATCAATCTTGATCTACACTAATGATTGCTTAAATATTTCAGAACCAACGTTTGTGTTTATATATAGGAGTGTGTGTGTGCACATATATAGAATATAAATATGTATTTAAAACAAACCCACAGGTGTCCAGCTTTTGGGAAAGCTTCCCCATAGTGTAAAAGTTCTTTCAAAATTCACCCTCAAGACCTAGGGTCTGGCGTATAATGTAGACAGGGCAGAAATCTGGGTGGGTTACATGGGGGTTATTCACGTGGGAGCAGAGAAATGTCTCCCTGCCTGCTTACCGTGATGTAACCCAAGTATCCGATGGGATACAAGTGTCTCCCCTTCTTCATTCCAACCAGCAAAGACCTCCCTTGGGGCCTCTCCTTCCCCTGCCCCCAGCAGCTTAGCTGATGCGCAGTGGAATTTGGAAGCTACGGTCTTACTGCTCAAAATGAGGGGTGCTCAGGTTGGAGCCACTGGCGATCTGGACCCACCAGGCCTGAGGTTTGGGCGGAGGAATCTGGAGTTTCATCTGACCCTCTGGGCAGTTCTGACAGAGGCACTTTGAGGACCACTCTGTAGCAATGTCTGCCCTGCTGGAACGCCCAAGCCGAATTTCAGGTGCAAGATTCCTTTGTGAAAACGGCTGACGAATTGACTTCTACCATTAAGTAGGGAGTCAGAGGCCTCCTCTTTGCTTCCCCTCCGGGGAGTTTTAGGGGTTAATCCAGTCCATAAATAATGTCTCCATTGCAAGTCAAATATTTATTTCCTGTGTGGATAGGAGCGAGCCCCTTTTCTGTCAAGCCTCATCGTGACACGGGTTGGAATAGTGCCAGTGAAAAGTGATTGAGCTCAGGGAGATTTTTATTATGTGATTTCGACTAACAAAGGGAAGAGAAAATCCAATTAAATTCCAGGAAGGAATGGCAGAGAGTGATCATAATGGAGCCATATTGTTCCAAGCAGGTGCCCTGGCCAGAGCTGCCAGAGCAGAGACGATGGACAGAGCGAACCCATGGGCAGATCGTGGGGGACAGAGGGAGAATAGTCAGGAGACAATCAATCAGGGGTCCTGGCCACTCAGTGAGGAGGAAGGGACTGAGGTCCGAAGGAAGCTGGCAGAGGGTCACCACATGTTTCAACACATGCATGAGATTGAGTAGCTTAAATGCAAAGAGTTATTTTAACAGAAGACAGACTGTAGAGATTCTGCCTTTTCAGGCTGGAAAGACGAAGGCTAAGAATGGTACGCACTGTACTGTCTGAATCCAGTGAAGCAAGCCACTGTGCGGTCGCTGAGCCCTGACAGAGGGATGTGTGGTAGGGGCAAGATTTCTGACTTATGAGGGAATGTGACTGATGATGTGGATGGTAGTGGAGACGATGTGGAAGAGGACGATGGTGATGGCGACAGATGACCCTGATGGTAGGCACACTTGTCAGTGGATGGGGATTCCTTTGAGGGTTCTGGGTGCTGTAGGACACAAGGACTCCATGCTCAGGGCATGAGAAGGAAGAGGCACCTAGAATGCTCACAGGGTCTGGAATGTCAGCACCACCAGAGTCTGGGTGGGACCTGGGGTCTTGGAGCCTCCAGTGGGGAGTCAGAGACTCCAGAGCCTGCCCTGAGTGGTGCCTTGGGACCTTGGGGAAGAAAGGACGTGAACCTACTTGCTTCCTAGAAACTGGGCCTGGAGAAGTGCCGTGTGGTCACCAGTTGGTTCTGGTGTAGTAGCCCTAGAAGATGAGGAGACGCTCAGGCTTGGTGAGAGACGAAGTGAAGGTCTAGGCCTGGGATCACCCCGAGTCACAGCCAGCAGCTCTCCAGTCCTGAAGACACACGTACTATAACTCCTGTGTTTGGCATTTATAATCCAAAACACAGTTCTAATCCAAGTAGTAGATAAACATCGCAAAACTGTCCAAATTAGCCACAGGCGAATTTGATGGGCAGTCATAGTAGTAAAAGGACAGCATACATTGCATGACCACGGAGAGAGAACCGGGAGGATCTGGTCAGTCATTTCCAAAGACGAACCTTCTGGGCCTCTAAGAACTGCTAGAAAGTGTCATCACATTCTTTGTACGACTGTGTTCAGACGGATTCGAGACATACCCCTGAGCCCTCCTGTGGATCATGGAGGCGGGAGCTGAGCCCCAGAATTCCGACTTCCGAGGCCAGGCTCTCCTCCAGGTCTCACCTTTCCTCCTCTGACCAATGGAGACACTAAGAGTCTGAGAAGTGGGGGGATGAACCCAGGGTCCCATGAGTAGGGGGTGATGGGAGCCATTTCTAGACCTGAGGTCTTCGTATCCTGGGTCCTCCCCATGCACTACTTCCATCCTCCTAGGCTAGACTCGGACACACTTCCTTTCACCCAGGAGAACTTAGAAGGGCCCAAGGAGATGAAGCAATGAGGTCCAGCCCGTGGGCCCCTTCCAGTGTGCTTAAGTCACCTGCGGAGAAGGCCAGGCCATTTATTTCCAGGAACAGCCTAATGATCGCCCGGCAAGTCTAGTTATGGATGTGGTTCATCAGGCCACCGGGATATACTGGTGTGAAAAGCTCGCAGTCTGTCTCTGCCTGATGGATTGCCCAAGTTATTAATACGGAAAAGGAGGGAGATTTACTTACGGGAGTGGAATTAAGGTGCTTCAGTGCACCCTGGACTAGTTGTTTTAAAATAACAGGGGACCGAGTTTCTCTTGGAAAAGGACTTAATTTTTATTGAAAACCTACCACCTTCAAATGGCCGGGAAGTTGAAGAACTATAAAACTGTCAAACAGCCCCATTATTAAAAGCTTTATTTGACAAATCTCTCACTGCTGGGGTAACTCGTGCGTTTTTCCTCCTCGCTCACAAGAAATAAAACCACTCACTTATGCAACCTGCTGACAAGAAATGGAAACAAATGGACTTCTAAACACGAGCAGAGATGCCCAGCCCCTTCCCGCCACCTAATGGAAGTTAGAGCTGTTCGTAAATCTCGGGGCGGCTGGGTCGGGCTGGTGGTTCCATGGCTTCTCCTCTCCCTGGGTGCAGAGCCGAGGAAGAGGTCCCTGTTGCTGGGAGACTCTGTGTCGCTGGCAGGGATGACAGGCCACAGGGAGGCGCTTTGGGAATCCAGTCTTCCTGTATCAGCTTTCTGTCACTGCAGAGCAAATGACCCCCTAAGTGTTGAGGCTCAGAGCCCTCCCCGGACTCCTCATGGTCTCCGGGGATCAGAGTTGCAGGAACAATGTTGATGGCCCTCGGCTCTGGATCTCATGGGGCTGCAGTGGGGATGTCAGCCAGGCTAGAGGGTCCTCTGGGAAAGGGGTCGTTTCCCCATGTGTGTGTGCTCGTGGGTGGCGTTCAGTTCCTTGTACCATAGCTTTAGTTCATTTGCGTCTGTTGGTTTCTTGCTGGCTGCTGTCCGGAGGCTAGACTCGGCTCCTCACCTGAGGTTAGGAAGCCAGAAAGAAGAGATTGCAGTGGATCGGTGAGCGAGATGGTGTCTGACACACTGTCCTGTGTTATGGACGGGGTGGCCCATCACCTTTGCTGTGTTCCTTTGTTTAGAAGCAAGACATGGTCTTGGCCATCCTGAAGGTGAAGCGTTCTACCGAGTGAGTGCCAGATGGAGGGCATCACGGAGGCAGGGGTCATCTTAGAATGTGTCTGTCATGCTCCCGAAGCTCTAGTTAGGTCTCCAAGCCAATCCGAGAAGAGTTTCTGTGTTTCAGGGTGCTAACATATACCTGTGGAATGCGCTGATAATTATTAGGATGTCTGCATCGTTTGCAAGGTTTGCAAAATGGTGTCTACCAGTCCGTGTTTTTTGAATAATTGGTCTTCCTCTTACACATAGACTTTCTTATCGGCCGTCACTTCTTGAATGCCTGCTCCGCACAAGCTTGATCAGAAGCTCTAATGAGCACTTAGAACATCGCAAGTCCTAAGTATGTTCAGGGAATCAGCAGGCGTGGATGTTTTTCTTTTTTGGGTAAGCCAGCAGGTGCACTCGGGAACAGGCAAGGAGGGAGGCAAAGGCAGGGAAGGGAGGAGCCGCACACCAACGTTCTCCCACCCTGTTGTTGCGATGGACTTCTTCAGGGTTTCCCCGACCTCAGTACGATTGACGTTCTGAGCCAAATTGTTCTTTGTTGGGGGGAGGGGTTAGACTGTTTAGCAGCATCTCCGGCTTCTACCCCCTCCAAACATTGTCAAGCGCTCCCTGGGGAGGAGAAGAAAATTGACCTCCATGCAGAAGTGATGATAAAATTCTAGCACCAAGTAAATGACATTGACTTTTTACGTGGCACGAGTTGTCTTACCTGGACTAGTATATAATCGTTTATGTACAAGTGCCAGAACTATCTCATGGAATGCCCCCTCTCTGGGGAGTCAGGGTGGCTGGCTGATGACATGGGCTCTGGAATTCTGAAGGTGGACATTCTAGGGTTTGAGTCCTCCTTCTGCCACTTGCTAGCTGTGTGACTGGGGGAAAATTTTTAAGTTGCTTCAGTTCTGCTCTCATCTCCAAAGCAACGACAGTGGCCCGTCACGCCACTGTGAGTGTACACATTGTACATAAAATGCTCAGTGCAAAAAAGACGCACAGTGTGTCGGGTGTTCTTCAGGATACGCAGATGTCTGGGCTATCTCCGGTGGGCTGTTTTCTTCCTTGGCGTTTTCTGGATTCAGGATCTTGTAGGGATGGAACAGCGGGAGTGGGAGAGTCTTATGGGTGCTACTTTGCTGGGGGGTAGGTGATTGGGAGGCGTTGGAGCCTAGGACAGACCAGCTTTGAGGAGGAGAGGAGGCAAGTCTGAGGGGCAGCCACAGTCCTATCAGATGTCCTCTGTCATCGCAAGTATTTCTCTGTGATGACGTTTCTAAGATGTTCCTCCCCCTTCCCTCCTGCAGGATCTTGCTTCCTACAGGCTACGGACTAGTCCTTATGACTCCATTGATAGGAATATTTGCATGCGCTCAGTCATAGTGCAGTCCACAGAGACGAGCCCAGTAAAATACTCACCCTGCACTATTTTCTCTTGCAACCATTTAAAAAATTAACATATAATGCATTATTTGCCTCAGGGTACAGCTCTGTGCATTGGCAAGCTTACACACTTCACAGCACTCATCATAACACATACCCTCCCCAATGTCCATCACCCAACCACCCTCTCCACGCACCCCCTCCCCCACAACCCTCAGTTTGTTTTCTGAGATTTAAGCGTTTCTTACGGTTTATCTCCCTCCCGATCCCATCTTGTTTCATTTTTTCCCTTCCCTACCAGCCCCCCACGCTGCCTCTCAAATTCCTCATATCAGGGAGATCATATGATAATTGTCTTTCTCTGATTGACTTATTTCACTTAGCATGATACCCTCTAGTTCCATCCATGTCATTGCAAATGTCAAGATTTCATTTCTTTTGATGGCTGCATAGTATTCCATTGTGTATATATACCACATCTTCTTTATCCATTCATCTGTTGATGGACATCTAGGTTCTCTCCATAGTTTGGCTATTGCGGACCTTGCTGCTATAAACATTTGGGTGCACTTTGGATCACTACATTTCTATCTTTAGGGTAAATACTCAGTAGTGCGATTGCTGGGTTGCGGGGTAGCTCTATTTTCAACTTTTTGAGGAACCTCCGTGCTGTTTTCCAGAGTGGCCGCACAAGATTGGATTCCCACCAACAGTGTAGGAGGGTTCCCCTTTCTCCGCATCCTCGCCAGCATCTGTCATTTCCTGACTTGTTACTTTTAGCCATTCTGACTGGTGTGACGTGGTTTCTCATCGTGGTTTTGATTTGTATTTCCCTGATGCCGAGTGATGTGGAGCACTTTTTCATGTGTCTGTTGGCCTTTGGATGTCTTCTTTGCAGAAAGGTCTATCTCTTCTGCCCATTTCTTGATTGGATTATTTGTTCTTTGGGTGTTGAGTTTTTTGATAAGTTCTTTATAGATTTTGGACACTAGCCCTTTATCTGATATGTCATTTGCTAATATCTTCTCCCATTCTGTCAGTTGTCTTTTGGTTTTGTTGACTGTCTCCTTTGCTGTGCTAAAGCTTTTGATCTTGATGAAGTCCCAATAGCTCATTTTTGCCCTTGCTTCCCTTGCCTTTGGGATGTTTCTAGGAAGAAGTTGCTGTGGCTGAGGTCGAAGAGGTTTCTTGCAACCATTTTTAAAGGAAGTGTTCTGTGGCACTAAGGACATTCGCGTTATCTCATAACCATCCCTGCCACCCATCTCCAGAACTCTTTCCATCATCCCCCACTGGAACCCTGTCCCCATTCAATGTGAACTTCCATTCTCCACTCTGAGTCCTGACACCGGCCCTTCTACTTTGTGTCTCTGAATCTGGGATTTTAGGTGCCTCCTATGCATGGAAGCATGCAGGGTTCGTCCTTTTGTGACTGGCTAATGTGTCCCTCAGCATGATTTCCTTAGGGTTCACTCGTGTTAAAGCACATGTCAAAATTATCTTCCTTTTTAACCTGAATAATATTCCATCATATTTGTACGCTACATTTTGTTCATCTCTTTTTCTGTTGAGGGACCCTGGGTGGGCTGTTTCCCCATTTTGGCTGTTGTGAATAGTGGGTCTATGATCATGGGGGTGCAAATACGTGTTTGAGTCCCTGCCTTCACTTCTTTGGGGTGTGCACCCAGGAGTAGAATTGCTGGATCATAGGGTACATCTGCATTTTTTTTTTTTTTTTTTTGAGGAACAGCTGTCCCATTTTCTGCAGTGGCTACATTATCTTATGTTCCCCCCAGCAGAGCACGGGGGTTCAAATTTCTCTACATCCTTGTGGTTGCGATTTGCACTTCCCTGATGACTAGGGATGGTGAGCATCTTTTCAGGTGTGCATTTCTATTTTGAGAAAGAATTTTGGGAAGACTGCAACACGCCCTAGGGGAATTCCTGGCAGCTCTAAGGAAGGGACCTCCTGCTTCCAGACCCCAGTGCCCAGAGGTGCACACGGGGCCTGTGCCTGCCGGCATGAGGTCATTCCCAGCACTCTGGGCCCCGCACACTCCCTCGTAGAGCTCTGCTCATTCATCTTGGTTATCAAGTGATATCCCGCCTACAAAGTCTGCTGAGGAAAGCGCGGCCAGCTGCCATCTCTTTAATATTTAGAAATCTGCCTTAATAAATCCTAGCTCTTCCTGCATGCTGCTATCTGAATTCGTGGTCTCCAGTTTTCTGGGAATTCAGTGGGATGGTTTCTTATCTGTTAGCTTGTCAGAAACAGGCGTGAGGACAATCAAATGTTCATCTATTCGCATCTGGTGTTCTGCGGGGAACAGCGTTTAGACCCCTACTGTGTTTAACTGTATAAATGGTTTCTATCTATCATCTAAATCAGAACTGCTTACGTGCAGAGCAAATTGCATCAGATAGAGAGCCACACAGGGTCGTTGCTGGGGACTGCTGGGAGCTGGAAGAATTCTCACCACCGTCCTTTGTTACTTTTCCCGAACTGATTCCTGGTTGAAAGTTGGGCTTTTAGTCATTGCACTGATGCATGTGCATGTGCGTGCATATGTGCACATGTGTGTATCTCTGGGTCTGTGCATGTCTACATCTTCTATGTCTCAGGTGTCTCTCTGTATTTATGCATATCCGTCATGCACCAGGTCCTGTGTGTGCTTTTGCATGGTTTCTTGGCATCTGTATGTCTGTCTGTGCTTATGGGTGATGTCACTCTGCTGGTCTTGCGGGCTCTGTGCCGGCAGAGGTCTGCCTATCTGTGTGAGCCTGTGACAGGCTGTATCGGGGGTCTGTGTTGGTGTGTGGGTTTGGTGTGGGTGTTCCTGTTGCATAAATCCTTTCTTTTCCCACATTACCCCTCTTCTTCTGTGGACAGGGGCACACCATCTGTTTTTGAGCTTGAGGACAATGATTGGCTTAGACTGTGATGGCCACAGGCAACCATCCTGGTGATACGCCCAAGGCTGGTCCTGGGGGTGCCACTTGGGAGTGGCTCCCACCCTTGGCCCTGTGCAGCTGAGTGCTGAAACCCTGTAATGGGGCTGGGTTACCTGTGTCGAAACCTTTCTGCTGCTAGCAAGCCCCGCACATGGGTGCCTTCACGGCCACATCCATGGTCCCCACCAAGGAAGGCGCTTTGAGGTGACATGAAATAATCCACTCTTTGGCCAGCTCCAGGCAGCCCCCTACCCTGAATTCTCCCCATTTCCAGGATCTACGGTATTATTTGTCTCTCTGTGTGCTACCCTGGTGTTCCCCTCTGAGCTCCCGGGGAAGACTCGATTGTCCCTTTATGCTGTGCTGCTGAGACCGAGAGAATGGTGGCAGTGTTCCCCATCACTGTCCCCACACCCATCAGCTGGCGCTCGGGCTGGCGTGGAACTCTATGCAGTAGAGGGCTTGGGTCCTCACACGCACTGCCTCCTTCCCCCACAACGTCACACCTTTGGCGCAAGGAAGATCACTTCCATTTTCTCAGAAGCAGTTGATTTTGCCTGAGCGATCGCTCCAAGTCATGATCCTCAGCCCTTTCCTCGAGCTGAACTGTGTGATGTGAACCCCAACCCTAGGAAGCAGGTATGATTATTTCCTCCATTTAGCAGGTAGGAAAATGGAGACCAAGAGAGGTTAAGTAATCTGTCTGTGGTCACACAGCTGGTTACTGGTGGAGCTGGGAGACAACCCAGACGTGTCCATCCTGAACCACCACAGAGGGGAGATATTGTGATCAGCCAGGCTCCCGGGTTGTTCTGACGTGTTACTGAAGCCTGCCTGCTCTGCAGAATATGCCAGAGTCCAGCCACTCCTCACTGCCTGCTACCGCCACTGGGCTGCCCACCAGGGTTACCTCTCCTGGATATTACAACAGCCTCGTGAAATGGCCGCAGTGGCTCTTGGTGGCCCCCAGCATCCCTCCTCCACACAGGAGCCAGAGAGACCATGAATGTGGAAGCATTAAGTCTGCTCACATCATTTTCCTCCTCCAAGCCCTCCATGGCTCCCATCTCATTGAGAGCAAAAACCAAACTCCATCCTGCAAGACCCCCTGATCTGACCTGCCGTCATCCCTCTGGCCTCATTAGCCCTTGCTTCCCCCCCTGCTCGCCCTGGCCGCATTCACCTCACTCATCCTCAGGCAGGCCTGCAGTGCAAACATGCTGTGATCGCAACTCCTCCTTCTTCAGGGCTGTCTCCCCCGGAGCCTCCTGGCTAGCTCTCTCCTCACTTCCTTTCTTCCACCCTCCCCTGCCCTGCAGTTTCAACTCCTCTCCCCCAGTTCATAGCCCCTGACTTTATCTTTCTCTCCTTAGCGCTTATGACTGGCATTGATAACTATAGATTTTATTAATTTATCTTGTTCATTTTCCATCTCCCTGCTGGCAAGAGTGTAGGCATTGTCTGTTGATTACTGCAACACACTTAGTTCCTACTGGCTCAGTGACATGTATATGGTGACACATGCATGTAATCCAAAATTTAAAAGGTACGGGAGAGAACATTTTCTTTCCTACCACTGTCCTTTAAAATTGTCCCTCCCAGGAAGCAATGGCTTTGGGTGATTATCCCGTATCCTTCCAGAGATGTTTTGCGTAAAGAGGCAACTGTGTGTATGTGTGTCTCCATCTCTGGCTCTTCTCTGTTCCCATGTCTGTCCCTGGCACTGACCCTCTATCCTCTCTCTTTCTAGATATGCGTCTGTATCTGTGGCATCACCACATACAGACCAAGAGTTAATGGAGAAGTTAATGGTTAGTAGGGCTGCTGTCTACATCAAGAGACGGGAGAGAAAGAGGAGAGTTGAAATGTCAGTCATGCTGTAGAACTGTGTGAAGTTCTGGACATTCCCATTTCCCTTGCTGTAAATGGGGGCTACTGGGATTGACCCCTCACAGGACTGTCCTGGGGATTTCATTAGCTCATGCATTCTTTTGTTAGGCAATATCTACTAAATGCTGGCCAGGTGTGAGGCTCGGGGGACACAGACCTAAAGAGAGTTGCAGAAAATTCTTCTGCTGCATGGATGGTATCATGTGGGGTGCTCTGCATTTACCTGGCACGCAGTAGGCCTGTCAGATATGGGTGCTTTTGACATTCATCCTTATCAAAGGGTGACCTTTTCTACGTGGGACAACTGTAGCAGAGGGAAGGAATTTAAGATCGCCTTGAAGGACAAGGGCACGGCTTTTTAGGAAGGGAAGGGGGTCGGGTGCCGAGACTTCCCCAAGAGAGGAGACAGTGCGGGGAAAGTTACTCAAGGGCAATGCCAGGGTGTTTGCAAAACCAAGGTATCTGGCCCCAATGAGGCATGGGGGTGAGCCTCCAGCTGTGGTGGTGTCTAAGTTGTCCCTCACCGTAGTTAAGGACTGATTCCGTGGCTCTCTGATTTCTTCTTTATCAGTGTGAAGTTTGTTCCTTGCTCTGACCTCAGCCTGAGCAATTCTGACCCTTGGCTTCCTGTGTCGTGCTGAACTGCATTCTACGCTACACCCCCTTATTTCCTCCATCCCTCCGCACTCTATGACCTGGTATTTCAGTAGAATAACCCATGATGGGCCAACTTGTGCTCATGTGTGTTCTTCGTCTGTTTTCTTATGGTTTTTAATCATTCCCTTTTGATTTGATAAATGAGTCGAAGCTTCTCACAATTTTCCTGAAGGTCCAGGGTTAAAAAAAAAACATCCTTTCTGGTAGCTCTTGCAGTTGTGAGGGAAAAAACGAGCCTTCTCTATAGTCAATAAATCACTTTGTCACCTTAATCTTTTATCGATCTCAATAAAACTTGTATTTTGTTTCTTAACAAAAATCCGCCAGGGAAGACATCCTGTACAGGCGGGGGCACAAAGAAGCAGTGGTCAAGCCATCACCTTGCATCGTTATTTATGGGAGAGCAATGAGTTTGGGGGGACGGGGGAGGAGACGAAAAACCATTCTTGCAAATGATGCATCTTATTTTAAAAGACACACTTGACTCCAGGTACCCTACCCACAGACGAGACTCTGAAGCTGTATTTCATGCAGACTTGTATAAACAGGTCATAAACACCCCACTTCTCCAAGTCAGGGTGGGAAGGCTCTTTCTCGCTTGCAAGCAATGCATCTATGGGCTCAGTTAAATCTAGAACATGGCAATCATTGTACTCAGACATAGCTTGATCTCTTGGGAAGGATTATCCAAACAGGTCACTCAGGGAGGAACGAGTAATATTTCATCAAGGTGCGGAATCGAGCTTTTTTTTTTTTAAAGGCATGGGATAAATATATCTCCCCCTCGGTGCAGAGGTAAAGACATCCTAATAAAAAATGGTCTTCAACGTTAATGTTTGTGGCTTGCTCTTATCTCCCCAGGGTGTGGGTAAAGGATTTGGTGATTCAGGCTTTAAAAAGCAGCAGCAAAGGAGAGTGGTAAAGAGCAGTACTATTCTCACTTGCCTGCTTTCTCTGTAAGACTCGACTCCGTGGTCATCTCTATCAGGGTTTCGTTGCTGGGATCTCAGTTCTTATTCTCACCAGCTAACCTGTGATTTTCTTCATCTTTACTGTGTAAATCAGGCAAGGGTCCTGGCTTCACAGGGCTGACATTCTCAGAGAAGGGACACACAACCGAAGCACAAACCTTCGTGTGTGGCAGGTGCTCAAAACACAGAAGTTCAAGTTTCTCTCTGTTTCCTTCATCTGGTTGATGGTTGCCACAGCTTGTCTGGGCACACATTTTTTTTTTTTTTTTTTTTTTTGGTGTGTAGGTATTATGGGTTTATATCTCTTAAAGGAAAGGCACGAACCAAAAGATCTCTAAAGAATAATTTTAACTTTTGGTGTAATCCTGGCTGACATTAACTGAGTGCTTTA
The DNA here is from genome assembly GCF_902655055.1 of Lutra lutra. Lineage (NCBI taxonomy): Eukaryota > Metazoa > Chordata > Mammalia > Carnivora > Mustelidae > Lutra > Lutra lutra. Next base: position 6,819,555 of record NC_062295.1, on the reverse strand, counting down.
ACCGTGTCAAACACCACGGAGTATCATTAGTAACAGATGACATTTGCTGTGTGCTTACTATGTGCCAAGTGCAAGTACATGGTACTTTTTTTTAAAAAAGATTTTATTTATTTATTTGACAGAGATCACAAGTAGGCAGAGAAGCAGGAAGAGAGAGAGGAGGAAGCAGGCTCCCTGCTGAGCAGAGAGCCCGATGTGGGGCTCAATCCCAGGATCCTGGGATCATGACCTGAGCCGAAGGCAGAGGCTTTAACCCACTGAGCCACCCAGGCGCCCCCACAGTACTTTTCATGCAGTTATCTTTTAATCTTTTTTTGAAGATTTAATTTATTTATTGAGAGACAGAGAGCACGAGCAAGTGGGGGGTGAGGAGGAAGAGGGAGAAGCAGACTCCCCGCTGAGCAGGGAGCCCGATGGGGGCTTGAGCCCAGGACCCTAAGATCACAACCTGAGATGAAGGCAGACACTTAACTGACTGAGCCATCCAGGTGCCCTCTTTTAGTCTTTATTACTACCCCAGGATGTAGGTACTGTTATCCCTGCTTTACCAAAGAGAAAATCATGTGCACGGATGTTAAGAAGCACATCCAAGCTCCCCCCACCAACTGGAAATGGCAGTCAGATGAGGCAGCCTGACTCAAGAGCGTATGCTTTTCACCATTTCACTTTTCTCCAACTCTCTAGAATTTTATTATCCCGATTGTTCTAAAGGAAAAACTCTCATTAGTATTTATTTAAGCACTCATTTTTTTTTATTTTTTAAATTTTTAATTTAAACTCAATCTAGTTAACATATAGGGTATTATTAGTTTCAGGGGTAGAATTTAGTGATTCATCAGTTGCTTATAACACCCAGTGCTCATGACAACATGTGCCCTCCTTCATGCCCATCACCCAGTCACCCCATCCACCCCATCCTCTCCCATCAACCCTGTTTGTTTCCTAGACTTAAGTGTCTCTTGTGGTTTGCCTCCCTCTCTGTTTTTATCTTATTTTATTTTTCCTTCCCTTCCCCTATGTCCATCTGTTTTGTTTCTTAAATTCCACATATGAGTGAGAACATATGGTATTTGTCTTTCTCTGACCAACTTATTTTGCTTAGCCTAATACCTTCTAGTTCCATTGATGTCATTGCAAATGGCAAGCATTCATTCTTTTTGATGGCTGAGTAATATTCCATCGTGTGATATATATATATATATATATATATATATATATATATATATTCATATTCATTCATTTCTTCTTTATACATTCTTCTGTTGATGGACTCCTGAGCTCTTTCCATAGTTTGGCTATTGTGAACATTGCCGCTATAAACATTGGAGTGCCCATGCTCCTTTTAATCACTATGTTTGTATTCTTCAGATAAATACCTAGTAGTGTGATTGCTCGGTCATAGGGTAGCTCTATTTTCAACGTTTTGAGGAACCTCCATGCTGTTTTCCAGAGTGGCTGCACCAGCTTGCATTCCCACCAACAGTGTAAGAGGGTTCTCCTATCTCAGCATCCTTGCCAACATCTATATTTCCTGAGTTGTTAATTTTAACCATTCTGACTGGTGAATGGCATCTCGTTGTGGTTTTTATTTGTATTTACCGGATGCCAAGTGATATTGAGCATTATTAAAAATGCTTCTGTTGGCCATTTGTATGTCTTCCTTGCAAAAATGTCTGTTCATGTCCTCTGCCCATTTCTTTAAAAAAAAAAAGATTTTATTTATTTGACAGAGAGAGATCACAAGCAGGCAGAGAGGCAGGCAGAGAGGCAAGGAAGCAGACTCTCTGTCGAGCAGAGAGCCCGATGTGGGGCTCGATCCCAGGACCCTGGGATCATGACCTGAGCAGAAGGCAGAGGCTTAACCCACTGAGCCACCCAGGCGCTCCTCTCTCCCCATTTCTTGACTGGATTTTTTTGTTTTTTGGATGTTGGGTTTGATAAGCTCTTTATAAATTTTGGATACTAGCCCTTTATCTGCTATGTCATTTGTGACTATCTCCTCCCATTCTGTAGGCTGCCATTTAGTTTTGTTGATTGTTTCCTTTGCTGGAGCATTTGCAATATCCAGACCAGAAATGGGGTATGCTCTGGTATCTTTTTGGCCAGCCTAAGACATTGGATAAGAGCATGTTTTCAACCTAAAGTCTGATCTCCATTCATCACATGGTCCTCAGAATCCATGAGCCTGATGCATCCTCGGGACAGAGTGTCAATGCGGATGTTCTGTAAGCATGTTTGACTGTGAAAGGAGAGATTGTCTAGGAAGACCCACCTAAACACCAGCTAGAGGGACAATTCAGCAGGCCTCCAAATACAGTGTTCACCCCGGACAGCATTACCTGCTCTCATCTCTTTGCACATCTGCGGGAAGGAGGATGGGATGTGCACACTAATTAACACATTTAGCCTGGGATATGCCAGAGAACAGGGAAATGACTCTGTATGAATTTTGGTTGTCTTTTTTTCCCCATCCATATGTAGCGATTTATCCACTTACAGATTGTGGAAAGCCCACGCCTCTGTAGGTTTGGAAAAATATAAAGCACTACATAAAACAAAGGGAATTGTTAGTAAAACAGATGCAGTGTTAATTGCACTGGTGAGAGCAACATAAATAAAACAATACACGTACTAGAATATCCTTTTATGAAGCTCAGGTTTTATAAAAGTGGGTTCTCTGCAAAGGTAAAGAAAAAAAATAACAGTGGAATTACTAGGATTGCATCTTTAACAAGAATTTAATTGGATTGATGCTGATGAGTCACTGATTTCCAAGGTCTTACTCATTTTTTTCCAGTCAACAATATTTGTTGAAGTTCTGCTGTTGTAGACCAGTCTGTATTAGGGTACCTGGGTGGCTCAGTGGGTTAGACCAGCCTGTGTGCTCGGTGCTTACAGTAATAAAGAAGGAATGCTTTGACTTTGTCTGCAAGGGGCTATAAGTTTAAATGCCCATGTGAATAGTTAGGGTGGTGGTTCTCAATGGTCGCGGGGTGGGGGGGCGGCAGTACTAGTGAAGTTGGCAATATTCGGAGACATTTCTGGATGTCACATGGGGAAACTGTGCTGTTGCCATCTGGTAGGGAGAGGACTAGGGCACAGCTAGACATCTTACAGAGTACATGCCAGTCCCCCCAAAACAAATAATTATTTGTCCCCCAAATCTAGTAGGAGCGAAGGCTGAGAAACCCTACTTCAGAATATTAGTTCATGAGTTTTGTAGTAAGGGCACATTCAAGTTCTGCAGGAACACAAGGAGAGCAACTAAGTCAGCCTCTGGCATTGGGAAGTTTTATGAAGAATGTGACATTTGAATTCAGCCTTGATAGATTCTTAAGAGCTTACTTGGTAGGGAAGAAGAGGAAGGGCATTCATGGCCAAAGGACCAGCATTTGCAAAGGCCCTGGGGGTGCAGAGGAGCAAGAGGAATTCAGAGAATGATGGCAGCTCTAAGAAGTTTGAAGCCTCATTGTGTGTGCATGTGTGTGTGTGTGTGTGTGTCTCTCTCTCTCTCTCCAAGGTGGGGGGTTGCAGGGAACCAGACAAAGTCATCAGGGCGATATTGTCAAGGGCTTTCAGTGCCTTGCTAAGGGCTCGGGAACCTTCAGTTAAATCAGCATATTACAGTCCCAGGACCCAGTCCAACCCACAGAGCGTTTTTGAATGAGTCATTCATTAGCTATGAATGGTTTTTTCCCATGTTTAAGTGTTGAAGAAAATCTGAAGAAGAAGATTTTTGTTGACCCATGAAAATGATAGGCGATTCAAATTCCCATGCCCATAAATAGTTCGCTGGCACGCGGCCAGACTCATTTGTTTATTTATTGTTGGTGGCTGATTTCACAACTACAACAGTTCAGCTGAGGAGCTGTGGCAGAGACCGTATGGCTGGCAAAGCCTAAAATATTTACTATCTGGCCCTTTATAAGAAAAGAAAAAGTCTGCTGATGCTTGAGTGAGAGGAGATAGCGAGATGTAATCACACTCCAGAAATCTGGGAGAGGACCTGTGAGGTTAGAGATCTAGGTGGAAACTATCATTAATCCCAAGGAGATATGAGGAAGGTAGTTCATCAGTCAGCATGTGCTAAGCTGTGCTGCAGTAACAAGTGAGCCCTCAAGCCTCAGCGGCTTTCGAGCTAGTTTTTCATTCAAAATACACGTCGGTCATGGGCTCTCTGGGGTTCTCATCTGTTCTCACTCCAGTATCCAGGCTGAGAGAGGAGCCTCTACCTGGAACATTTCAGCTGTTGCGGCTGAGGGAAAAATAGATATAACAAGTTCCATAACATAGTGGTTTGTAAGGGTTCTGCCTTAGAGAGACACACAACACTCCTACGCTTAATCCAGGAGCTGGAGCGAGTCTTGTTACTCCTGGGCTTGGCATGGCAGGGGTGGGTAATCCTTCCACTGAGATGGGACCCAAAGGCAGCAGCAGAATTCATGGAGATGACGAGGCTGATCTGCTTGCCATCTCAGAGAATGTACTGGAAGGAGGACGGAGAAGGCAGTCGGGGACATCCTGCTTTCTACCTTTGATGCTTTGGGGGGCATGGTGATAGAATTCACCGAAATGGGCAGCCCAAGAGGGGAGAATAGAAAAGATGATGAATGCATTGGGGGTAAGGTGAATTTGGGATGTCTGGTAAGCTGCCGGGGAAGGAGGTTTGAATCTCAGCACAGGTGTAAGAAACGGAAGAGTGCCATCAATCTTCTTTCCCCCATGGTTGTAGAAAATGGTTCTGTTCCTAAATTTGATGGCAGCATTAAGTAAAGTGTTTAGCACGGTGCCTGGCACAGAATAAGGTAGAGACTTATTCTCATTACAAACTGTAGTAATCATCCTTTTTCTTTCAAAGCACTGTAAGCATGGAAATGATAGGAATGCCTGTTAACTCTTCACCTTGCCTAACTTGGGCTCTGTGGTCATTCCGGTAAAACCATTTGACAATACACACACTTTGTTTCTTTCCTCCTGACCGTACACACTTTGCTAATCTGCATACTCATGTTCAACCCACAGCTACTCCCGTGTTTAGGTGTAGCTACGATGCTATTAACCTAGAGCAGATTTCAGAATTATGTGAATTCTCTTAGGATTTGTATCAGTCCAGCAAAGTAGACAAAGGGCCAATATCACCACCACATTGTTTGAGAATGCCAAAGCTTGGCTGAACCGGACTGCAAAGATCGTCTATACTTTGTATGCCCCAACAGGGTAGGGAGAAAAATATACAGCAGCTCAAATTTGAACACTGGTTATCCTGGGAAGGGCAGGGTTTCACCTCTGATGGACTTAGCGGGCTTAATGGAATTTAAGTTAAATTGAGCAAAGTTAAAATTGGAAATGTAGCTACATATACACTCACACATCAATATTGGTTTTAGGTTTTTAAACGTGGTCAACCATGGGGACTAACACCGTTCCTTCCTTCATTCCTTCCTCCAACCAATGCTGGAGTTCCCGTTGTATCTCATGCCACGGTTCTAGGATTTGGAGAAGGAGTGGCTGATAAGGCAAATTCACTGTCCTTACTTTCTGGAAGAGGAGGTAGACACTAATACATAAGCAAATAAATACGTAATGCACTGTTAGATTATGATAACTTTAATGAGGAATAAAGTCAAGGAGGGAAAAGGGCCGTGTGATGTGCGAGTGGTGTGTTTGTGTTTGATGTCTACGTGTCTCTTTTACTTTGGACAGGATGTTCAGGAAGGTTTTTGCTGAGGAAGTGTCACATAAGCAGAAGTCTGGATAGAGAAGGATTGAACCAAGTTTCTCTTTGGGGAAGAACTGATCCCCTCAGAGGGAAGAAAACATGCAAAGGTCCTGGGGTAGGAAGTTACCTGGCATGTTCAGAGAGACCCAGGTAACTGGGACAGCATGAGCTGAAGGGAAGCTAGGAGGTCAGTTCACAAAGGATGCTGGGGAACCAGTCAAGGCAAGGAGACTTCTTTGATATAAGCTGATGGGAAGTGATGGGAGCATTAAGAGGAGGGATGTGACATGATTGGATTTTCATTTTAGAAAGACCACTTGCTTTGGCAGCTCTCTGGGGAGGAGACTGTAGAATGGCAAAGATGGACACAGGGAGGCCAGTGATGTGATTATTGTGGTTCTTCAATGATGAAGGTCATTGTGGGGGAGGTAATTATACTATATGGGGACATATTTTGCAGTGAGGGTAAATAGTATTTGCTGAGGATGGATTGCATGCAGAGAGTGGGAGAACAAGAGGCGTCAGAAAGGACTCCATGATTTTTACCAACTGGGTGTTGTCACCCAGGTGAGGACCGTGGAGGGAAGAACCGGCTTTGCTGGGTCAAGTGTTCCACAGCCCTCTCTGTAAGTAGGGCCACGCATCCAGGAATAGCTTCTACCCTTACAGCACTGGACATTTTGCAAAAACAATTTCATGTCAGCCTTATGAGCTAGGCAAGACTGATGCTATTTGTTTCCATTTTGCGAATAGAAATAACCCAGGCTCCCAAAGAGTAAGCCAGGGACAGTGTAATAGACAGGACTGCTTTGAAACGGGAGACAAAACAACTCCATCTAACATAAGCACAAAAGAAAATGTGTGTTGGCTTCTGCAAATGATGTGTCCCAGCATGCAGGTGGCTTTAGTTTTGGGTTGGATGCATAGCAAGTTCTGTCCATCGCTCTGTCTGCTCCTGTCTGTCCAACATGTTACCTCTGCAGCCCAGGTGCACACCCTGAGCCCCTGCAGGGAGAACTGAGAAGACTGTGCATCCATCCTTCAAGGATGACCTCCCTTTCCCTTGCTAAAAGACTCCTGCAATAATGTCACCGCTAGACCCATAAAGATGGAAGATTGAATGTTCAGCTGCTTGGCTGACAGCCTTTAGTTTCTTTCTGATCTGGGAGAGGGGGAATCCATCGAAATCCTGTCACCTCACTGCCAGAAGAGATTGCCTTCTTCCTGCTGGGGAAAGATAAAGAACTCTGCCTTCCAGAGAGGCATTTTCCTTGAAGCTGGTCACTGCCAGACCTTCTGGGACACAAATCCCTCAGACTCAGGTCCAGCTGGAGGCAGGCTTATAGGGAAGGCACCTGGCTGTGACTGAAAGTGTTCTCGACCAAGTGCGTCCATACTTGGAATTCTGCCAGGTCAAAGTCATTCCTTGGGTCTTCAATGGTTATGCTTCCCTCTGCCTGATCTTCTTGGAACACACCCATATCCTAAACCCCACGCCATTTACAGTTATTTACATCTTCCTATGATTGACATGCTCACATCCCTTCTTCACACTGCCCCATTTTTGGGTCTCCATGATATGACCCCCTCCTCGTTTCTTTCGTACCTCATTGGCATTCAGTTTTCAGGTTTCCTGGCTGATATTTTCCCTCCCCAACTTAAAAATGTTGGTGATCTTCAGGCATCAGTCCTGGGTCCTCTCTCAATTCTAGATGTGGGCCATTCCCTTTGGTAGAGACCACTGGCTGCCCTACTGACAGTTATCCTCCCTTCCCTGTTGACAAAGCTTAGTTCAAGTCTGGGGATGCACGTGTTCAGGGAAAGTGGGCAACTCTTGCACTGCTAGTGGATAATCCATGCTGGGATATAAGCCAGTCATGAGTAGTAACCTCATTACCCTTTGCCAGTGATGGGCTTAGGGATGAACATGGACCCACTCCAACAGGATCCAATGGGATCTAGAAGAGGATATTGGACCAGGGTTTTGAAGGATGAATAGGAGTTTGACAAGGTGAAAGAGGTGGAATCTGGGAGGGATGGCCCATTCTCATAAACAGGGAGAGTTACCTATGCTCACACTGGATGATTTCAGCTCTTCTGAACCCTTTTATGTCTCTGGACGGTTCAGTCTGTTCCTCCAGGGCCTTGAATGTAGGTCCCCATGCTCTCCAGCTGAGAGAGCTTTGACTCATGCTTTAAGATCCCGTGCAGATGACTCTTCTTTTCTGTAGTTCTTTTTTCTTTTCCCCGTCCCCCACATGCCCAAGCTTTCTTGTCTCTGTTCTTGCCCCATCTCAGTCTTACCCCTCAGGCTGCATTGAGATTAGGTGTCTTTCCCACTCAACTCTGAGCTTTTCCAGGATAGGGAGTCTTATTTCTGAAGCTGCATCGGGGACTGCCACTCTCCCTGAATTACAGAAAATGTCCAGTGAAAGGCTGATAAGTGAAGTGTGACCTGTTGCGGCAACAAAACACTGGTGAACGTGACGAGTAAAGAAGCAGTACCGCCTAGGGGTATTGGGAGATGACATGTGGCCTCACTTTCCTGATGTTTGCCCAATATCCACACTCCTTATTGTGATAGTCAGGATCCCTCATGCTCTTGTCTGATGATCTCTCTACCTACAATTTCTTGCCACAAGCCCACACTCATGCCAGGAGCCTGACGTTGTACAGATACACAGAGGCTCTGTTCTTTGGGACAGCTAGGCCTCTTCCCTTGCTATCACCTTGCCTAGAATTTCTCTCCACTTCTTTCACCTTGTCAAACTCCTATTCATCCTTCAAAACCCTGGTCCAATATCCTCTTCTAAGATATCTTGATTACTCCTCATCATGGGTTAACGGGTTAACTCTGTACTTGGATAATAATTGCAAGCCTGGCCGTTAGGTCTGTGTGGTGTTCCAGCTGTGTCTGTCACCTTGTTAGGGGTGTAGATTCTTCCATGCAAAAGCCATGTTTTCTTCATATGTGTATCCTTGGTGCCTTGCTCAGAGCCCAGCATGTGACGGGCTTCATAACTGTTGGCCTGGTTGAACTGAATCCCTCCTTCCTGATTCCACTGAGGCTGCTTCCAGTGTCTCAGTTCCGAGCCTGCCAGGCTCCATCCAGATTTAGTTGGCTTTCCAATGGATTGGCAGAATAATAGCAATAATTAACATTTGGAGGACTTACCATGTGTCAGCACTGTTTTAAAGCCTGGCATGTTTGATCTCATCTTACCTACGTGGCTAGCCGGTAAGGTAGGTAGTACAGGTATCTGTATTTTACAGATGAGAAATCAGAAGCACAGAAAGGTTAAGTAACTTGCCGAAGGTCACAAAGCCGGTATTCAGACTGAAATACTCTGGGCTCCTGAGCCGGCTACACTTTGGGAATTGACGGCTTATGCCAACCTCTTGTGGGCACTTCTCTGCCATATTTCCAGTGACCCGGTTCCAAATCTTTGTAGCAGAGCTTTTAAATTCTGAAGACTGCTGGAATGACTCCTCCTCCCTCCAGCTGCAGCGAGCTCGCCAATGTACATCGCTGAAAGCCTGTGGCATGGTCTTCAATCTTTTCCACACTCAGCCACTTCCAGCCTTGACCTTAGAGCTGTGAAGACGATCCTTATGGGGCTGTTACTCAGAGGAAAATTGAAATGGTCCCTGTGGGGAGACTGCAGGATTTTGGTCCCAGCCTTCTAATTTCAGATTGGCCCAGAGAAAGGAGCGGTGCTAGCAGCACGAGCCACGAAATTAGGTGAGCTCCATTCTTTGCCTCTCTTAAGAAATATGGGTGCTGCTCTAAAAATCTTTTTTTAATCTCCTCTCTGGTCCATGTAACAGGAAATTGGTCTCTGCCATAGGCCAATAAATCTCCAACTTTTTATTGAATATTAAAGAAAGACTTCAAGTCAAGTCCAAATCTCTGTGCTTAGAGTTTCTCACATAACACGGTAGCTCCACTACCTCCGGTCACAAAACCTTTAAAAAGAAGGAGAAAAATGGAAAAGCTCTCCAGGTCAGTGGCCCACAGGGATGATTTCTTCTTCTTAGAAATAATAGCCCATTACTCTAAAAACCTTAAACAAGGCATTCCCTCTCTGGCTTGCACATTATAATTGAGACAGGCAGATTAACAACTGCAGATCTCTGGATGCCTCTCACAGGAACACGGGGCGCTTCTCTTGGAAGGCGAGGGGGTCCGCCCTGGACTCTGGAAGCAAGCCAGACCTGTGACAGCCGGCAGGGGCACAGCCCAGCTACCCGTAAGGACCGAGGCTGTCCTTTTCCCTGCTGCTGAGAGCATTGGTGGCTGAACCTGTTCAGCTAAGTTGCTCTCTTAGAAATGCCTTTGGCCTGGGAATGTAGCATCACCAAGGTCACCCCAATGCAATGACTGGATGTAATGTAAGGAAGAAGGGTCTGGCCTTCTTGCCTCAATGTAGGGCATCTCTGAGGGCTGTGCCAGCTCCAGACCTCCCCAGAGATCTCCTGATGCCTTTGCTGTGAATGCTTTGTGCTCCCCGCCCCCGTCCTCTGTTCTGCTTCCCACTGCCTCCCAAGTGCTGATTCTGCCATCACTCCCCAATAAATTACCCTCTTGCATGAGCATCTCAAAGTCTGTTTCCCTGGGAACCCATCCTAAGACAGACCATCATGTGCCTGTATCTTGGAGAAACATGGTTTAGGAGCATTTAGGAGGTTGGAAAGAACTTTAGAGGAAGACATACAGCATGATACCATTCCTAAAATATTTAAAAATGCAAGCAAGCACACGCACACTTTGTGAAAATGTTTAAATCAATGCGCAGGAAATGTCGGTATCAAATTCAGAAGAATATTTACTTTCTAGGTGGAAGAGGTAGTTGAGAGGAAGAGAAACAGGGTCCACAAGGGAACCACAGGGTGTTCACCTCTGTTGATAAAATTTTATTGTGCAGCGTGGGTGGTGGGTGCTTAGATATTTCTTTTATTATTCATTCTGTTTTCTGGTGGTAAAAAGGTTTCATAATACATGTAAAAGATGAGGCATTTCCAGAGATGCACATTGGAAATCTGACTGTCCCACTAAAGGGCTGTGTGGCTATTGGCAAGTGACTTAACCTCTCTGAGACTTCAGCTCTGTTGTAAAGAACAGAAGCCCCCTTAAATCAGCTATAATGACCCTGTAAGAATTTGAAGATCACATTTAAAGACCAATGGAAAAGCAGCTCTCGCTCTCTCCCGGGGCTTCTAGATCTCTCCTGTTTCTCTTCCTTTCCATGTGTCTGTCCAACTCTTCTTGTCCCGAGGGTGAGGGTCCCCTGTTTCCTCATTCAGCTAGCATATTTGATGGCTTACACTCTCCTCACCTTTCCACTTCACGTTCCAGCTTTGGGGGTTCCGATTCCATGTTCCCAAGAGATGAGTTCCCTCGGCCTCCACTGAAGATGAGCGCTCTTTGTACTGCACACTTACCCCCAGTCCGGTCAGCGGTGGCTGGCAGCTGTCATGGGGTGGAGGAGGGGGGCAGGCTCCCTGTTCATTCCGTAGCGGCTCTTCATACTGGTAGCTTTGGGGGTTCTTTTCACCCCCATCAATATCAGCTTTGCCATGTGCCTTTCTCCAGCCAATGATCTGTGAGTGAGGTGACGTGAGCAGGCAGTGCCAGGGGCAGAGCCACAGCTGGCCCTCCATCAACTTGTAACATGGTCAAAGAGTAAACCTTTGTTGTCAAAAGTCACTGAGATTCAGGGTTGTTTTGTTACCGCAGCATAACTCAGACAAAGCTGACCAATACGTGTGATGAGGCATCACGTGAGTATCAGAGGCTGTGATTGGGGCTAGATCCTTAGGCAAGAGGGCGAGGGTGGACAGGTACCCCCAGATAGATACATTTCACTGTAGAGGCTGACCATTTCCTAGTAGAGTCTACACAGCTGAATCAAAAGAATGTATATAGTTTAAAATAAGACTTGACGTTAAGAGGCATTCTATGAATTTGAGCACCTTTTCTCACTATGTAAGTGGCATATCAGTATACATTACAGCCAAGATAATATAGACCAACAATAAAAAGGGTGGAGAGTCACACTTCTAGGACTCAAATCCTGGCTTCCTCTGGTGCCCTCTGGTCTGATCACTTAACCCCTTTGTGCTTACAGGTTTCTCATTTGTAAAACAAAGATAATAATGGTTGCTTTCTAATAGGCTTGTTGGGAGGGGTGAATGAGATGCCTTCTGTCAGGGGCTTTGGGTCGCCTGACACAAATACAGCACTTACTGCCCATTCCATGATGTTTACTCTTAACAGGGAACTTGGCAATGGGGGGAAGCATTCTCAGATAGAGAACTCACACATCCATTAAATTTGGCCACTGCAGCCATGGCTTGTCAGGCCAGCTAGGGACATTTACCAGAAATGTCTCCAGCAAGCTACGGACCTTTGGTCACAGTCTGACCCTCATTTTAATCCCTGCCCTCCCCATGCTAGACAGTGGGGTAGGCTCGGCCCCCAGTGTCCGATGTACGCGCTTCTCAAGCAATGGGCCCTGTTTACACACCAGACGGAGCCACTCACCTGTCATTCCCGTCCGTTTGTAAAGAAAGCTGCATAGACTGATTGGTAAAGGTAGAATATACAGAGTAGCAATCTCTTAGGACCGTGCCTGGCACATAGTATTTCTGTGTAAGCGTGGTTACTGTTAGTGCAATTGCTAGTATTACCCTTACTATTATTGCTACTCTTACCCTATTGTTACTATTACTTTGAATGACTACAATGAATATTCTCTTCCTAATATTACTAATTATTATTATTAATTATATTACTAATATTAGTATTACTAATATTCTCTTCCACCGTGGTCTTAGGGTCTACCTTTTGCCCCTTCCCTTCTGCCTTTTCAGACAGTTCACCACCCACATGTGTGTCCCTGGTTCCTCCCGCAGACCCTCTTGGTGAGTGCCGTGTCTCGCTTGCATTGGAGCTCCTGTCTCTGGGGCACGTCCCTGGTCTCCTTGTCCGATTTCTCCTTATCCCCATGGATGAGCCTGGAAGGATCATCTCTCACCCTCAGGCTCTTGAATGGAGCTCTGGAGGGGAGGGCCTTAGGGATGAGGACACGCTCAGATGAGAATACCAGAAACCCATAAAGCTCTCTCTCCTTGGAGGAGACATGTCTCAATACTGTCTTTCCCCCAAGGTTGGGGGAGGAGGAGTGCAAAGACAAAGGTTAATTTCTGGGAAGCTGCCGGAAGATACCACTTCACCATCTTCTCTCCAGAAAGTTATCTGGAGAGAAGACATCCCTGCAATGATAGAGTGACCTATATTTGTGGCACACTTGCCTACCCTCCCAGGAGAGGGCTGCTGAGCTGTGAGATACCCCCCCTATGGATGGCTTTGTAGGATGCCCTCCCCTTCCAAAAAAAGAAAAAAAAAAATCGCCGTGACTTGTTTGATACCACTCAGACAACAAAGTAATATTCAGCTTAGAATCCTCTCCCCTCCCCCCAAAACGAGTTATTTGCCAGATCCCAAATGGTCCGCGGTTGATGGATGGTGGGTGATTTCTCCATCAGCACACCTTGGAGCCCCAGAGCTAACCCTCTGACAGCGTTAGCATAAAAGATTTACATTTATGTTACGAGGGCCACACAAGAATAATAATTTTAAGATACATTGCCTTGGCTGCTGGTGCACCCTGGGAAATCTAGCTGTGGCAGGCACTCAGCCTCACTGTAATTACAAAATGGCAGTGCAGGAGAGGTTTTTTGGAGACAAGTAGCTAGAGACCAAAGCCATCTGCATGCCTTGGCGGATTGAAATTACAGTAATATATGAAGACATTACCTGAAAAACCCGGCACCATTTAAATGATTTACTCTTCAGGCCCAGCAAGCTTTAATTTAAGGATAAAGTCATTCAGAAAGCTAATCTGATAGGGGAGGCATTATTTCACACAGTTAAGTTAATTTACAGTAGCTGATTGTTGTGGTTGGTTTTGGTATTATTATCTTCCTACAAACAGCTGATCTGCCAGACAGAAGCAATATACTGCTTAACACAGTGTCTTAATTCAGCAGGCAAGCTATCTGTGATAAAGGTTTGTTTATAAGCAATAATGGGAAAGTCATTTTGAGGCCATGCTGATAACACTGATGAGAAATATTTTTTTTAAGGAGAAAATGCACAATTCAATAAGCAAATGGATCAGCGAGCCCCGCTCCCATGGGTCTGTGTGTCCGGGATTGCTGTCCTGAGTGGTCCTTTACCATTGGTCTTGTCTCCTTTGTGAGTCTCCTGACCTGGGGTTCTGTGCACCTTGACCCCAAGTTCTATGCCTGGAAACTACTTCTTCCCCTTTGCCAAATTGACTTCTCTGCCAGGTTCTTAAGAAAACCATGTCTTGGGAACCCAGTGAACTCAGCAGCCTAAGTGGCTACCTGCTTTCCAAGGGAAAAGTGAGCGTTGATATTTGTCTTTTAATGAGTTTTTTCAATCTTGGAGAGGCCTGGAGCATGCTCACTTATGGACGTCAAGGTAGAAAAACGTGAGGACGTGGGGATTTGAAAGGGAGCTAAGTGATCAGGCGGTGGGTGAAGCTAGAGATTTGGAATTGGTAGATAAAAACCAACTTGCTTTTTTCTTTGGCGAAACTAGGAAAGTGTGGTCGTGTTTTATGTTGACTCAGAATGCCGAGATGATTCCAGAGCTCTATTAGCATGAGCAGAAGCATTTGTCTGATGGATTTGCCTTCATCTGCTTAGGGATTTTTTTTTTTTTTTTTTAAAGATGAACATTCTCTTGTCACCTCATGAGTGTCACCTCATGAGTTTATCTCATTGGAAAGGCATAGCTTTTGGAGAGGGGCTGAGGACATGCTACCCAAGAAATCAGGAACTATTTGTCCGTGGTTTAAGACAGGAGTTTGTAAGATAAGCATCTGTCGGGAAAGACCAAGAAAGTCACAGAATCAGGAAGCTAAAAGGGGCTTGGTCCAGCCCCTACCATAAGTAGCAACTGCTTCTTGAATTCTTATAGAGGAGGCACTGTGCTGAATGGATATAATTCAGTTCTTCTGTGTGCAGATGGAGAATCAGATCCAAGAGTATACACAACTTCAATCAAAATATGGGGCAGGATGAGTCCTATGTATCTATCACAGCTAGCTTTTAAAGATGGCCTCAGTGATCCCATTACCTGGTATTTTACCCTTGACTTGCTTTCTAGTATTTACAATACTGAAGAAGTGATGGGCTGTCCTTTCTGGGATTAGGTCACAAAGGATCATGACTTCTTTCTTGCTGATGATTTCTCTTCTTGCCTTGCATGTGTTGTGGAAGTCAGCTGCCATGTTGGAGATGCCCACCTAGCAGACAACTGAGGGTGGTCACCAGCCAACCCCAGTGAGCATCTGAGTGGGAAGCCATACCTGGGCCCCGACCCACAGAAACTTCCAGATAATATATGTTGTTGTTGAAGGCCACTAAATCATTTATTAGTCAGCCATGGACGACTGAAACAGTGCATTTTCAAGGACACAGCATAGCACAGTACAAGGAATTGGACAGACCTGGATGAAAATCCAACCCCTACATCTTGACCAAATCACAGGGAGGGTGAATTCTACCTTGCAGGGCTGAGTAAGAATGGAATTATTCTGTCTACTTGTCTCCTCAGGAATGCCCGGCTCATTTATTGTTATGATTTTATAGATGATTTGTGACCATTATTTCAAGGACTCATTCCCTAGTCCTTCATCACAGCCAAGCTCATCTACTAATTGCTCATGCTCCCAGATACTTTTCTGCCACACCTTTCTTCTTTCTGAAATTCCTTCTCCACCTCTCAGAAAACCATCCATTCTTCAAGGCTTGGTTGATACCCCACTTCTCTCAGGAACTTGTCTCCTATGGCCATTGTACTTTGTGAGCTTTTTATTCCCCTGGGTCACCTTCCACTATTGGGACCAATTCTTGGTCCTTTTTTTCCTGCAAAGCAAGGGTGTGTGCCTGCATGTGTGTGTGTGTGTGTGTGTGGAGGGAACGACGATGGGCTGCTTATACTACCCCAACTCAGAATGGGTCTGCTTCCAAAAATCGTTGTCAAATATAACAAACCATTCTGAGCATGTACCTTAAAGTCAGGTGGGTCAGGATGCCATATCAGCTCTGAAACCTACTCACTAGGTGATCTATGCAGAGATGTTTAGCTTCTCTAAGTCTGGCAAATGCGGTCATGTTAGGATCCCATTCAAAGCCTTCTCGTGACTTCCAGTGATGCTTGTATAAAGCCCAGAGTCTCTCCTGTGACTTGTAAGACTTGCCATAACCTGATGGTTCCAGTCTCCTCTTGGATCATTTCCTCTTTCACATATAGCATTGGTGAAACTGGCTTTTTGATGCCTTGAGCTTGTCCAGCTTCTTCCTGTCCTGCCTCAGGGACTTTGCATGTGCTGTTGCTTCTGTGAGGTACATCTTCAACGTCCTCTTTATCTGGCTAACTACCCCCAGCTCAGTACTGAGGTCTCAGACTAAATGTTACTTATTCATGAAAACCTGTCATGATTATCCCAGGCTTGTCTGTGTCTCCACAATGTGCCATGCTTTTCCTTCTTAGCACTTACCACAACTATAGTGAATGAACTGAAATGGAATAGCTCATGAATAGCTCATGATTAACTGGTGGGAGATAACTTTTATCTCCCTCACTAGATTATAAGTTAAATGAGGGCAAAAAAAAAAGTTGAAAAAACTTGACTTGCTCACTGATGTACCCCCAGCACCTAGAACCTTCCCTAGTATGTGATAGTCACTAAGCAAAGATTTCCGGAATAAATCATCAAGCGACTACATAAATGAATGGTTTCTTTCACTGTGAGATGAAAGGAAAATATCTTTGTACAGGATTTGTGGGGGGAACTATTTTAGTGGGGAGGTGGACAAAGCCCTTGGGTCCTGTCTTCGGCTGCCTCACCGACAGGATGGGCTCCCCAGCTTCTCATTGCTCTCCCCACGGTCAGTCTATTTGATGAGGTATTGGAGAGCAATGCTGCTTTTTCTGAATATTATCTATGGGAGCCAGAGAGGGTGCTGCCATTGCACACAACAGAGCTCAGTGCATTTGGTATTTCTCTTCATCCCAAAGCCCTTCCTCGGCGAGGTCCTCAGGAGACCCCTTCTCTTCTTCAGCCCTTCCCTGTGGACTGAATGGTTCAGCTCTTGGCTTTCTACCTGCTCTGGGAATATTAAATCCTCCCCCCGCTATCAGACACAGTATCTTCTCACTTCCTTATTAGACTTGGTGCCAGGATGTAGGCACTCGTATCTCACCTGTAGCGGCTTATCAAATAATGCCAACAGGGGCAGCTCTCCTCCCAAGATGATTCTCCGCTCCTTCTGCTAAAAAAGACAGTGTCTTCATAATTATCCAAATCACCGAGCGAGGGTCCAGCTTATATTAAGTATGCATAACTACCGGGTTCCCTTATCCCATATATTAAGGCATACACTAGAAAGAAAAAAAAAAAAGATAGATACTCGAAAAGGGGTCAGAAAGCAATGAGGACCCCCTTTTTCTGGTACAGAGATGAAAATTGCCCACTGTTCACACGTGTGGTTGTCACTCACCTCGAGTGCTTTCGATTGGTGGAGGCTACAAGCTTGACAATATTTGGGTCCATTTCTGGCACCTCTCTTCAGCCCTCAGGGGTGTGTGGGGAAAGGATCTAGGGAAGAAAGGCTGATGGAAATCGCCCACCCAAGGGCAGAGACCCTGCCACATAACTTCTGAGATCGGTTCGTCCTCAAACTGCATACCCTTGGTCCAAGCCCACACTGGTTTGATCTCTGGCCCTACACCCAAGAAAGGGAAGATGGCATCTGATGGAACTTGGAGAGCTTCTGATGACCAAGCTCTTCCTGGAAAAGGTCTAGACACAGGTTCTGGACCCAGCACGACGTTCTTTCCCAAACTGTTCTTCTTTCTGCCAGAGGCCAACCAGCACATACTATGTACCAGGAAACATGCTTTCTACATGGACAGTCTTGGTACTAGAGTCTAATCTGTGTGAGGGCAGGCTCTCTGTCACCTCCACCATTGTTTCAGGGTCTGGCACCTCCTGGCATATAGTGTCCAGCATGTTCTCCCCAGTCCCACGCATTCTCCTGTAGTGACAGCTCAGAAAGTCATCTAAGGATGCGTTTGGTTATCCCTGGATCCCCATTAAGCCCTCCTGCCCCATCACACTCTTCTCAAAGTTCTTCATTCTGCAAGCCTCCCCAGCCTGAAAGGCTGTGACTGTCACCATCAGACGACATGTTAAATATGGGACCCCAGTACAGTCAGGAGCACCAGCTTCTGTTCTGCACGCCATGTCCATTTGACAAGAGCGAAGTGGATTAATTAACGTGGTGGGTCTATCTTCCACCCAGCTGTCTTGGGTTGCAATGGAGAGCAAGAAAAATCCATTAGATTATACTGAGAGATAGCTGAAAGAAAGTTTAGATTAAGTTTATCTCTCGAGGCAATTTTATTAGATAGATTAAGTTTCTGTTCATCTCTCCAAAGACTGTAGTAATAACCAGTGTCATGACTTTCAAATCCTTCGGACTGCAGAGGGCAATCAAACATGGTTGTCTTTTTATCCCCTCTTTTACTTCTTAGCATTCCGCAGTCCTGCCTCGTTCATCTGTCAAAGGGATAGTGTTAAGGGGATCAGTGTTGACAAGTGACAGTACAAATTATGTAATGCTGATGACATTTTGCTGTCTCCTTCTGATCTGCTATTTCCATTCTCAATCACTCCTTATTCTATAAAAAGCATGGAAAGGGAGAGGCAGCTGTGCAAGCCACTGGCTCAAGTTCCTGAGCCCCAGGGGCAAAACAGGGTGAATGTGAAGTGTACAGAAGGCTTCAGAATGAGACAGGGGGCCTGGGAAGATGGCCTGACTGACAGAAGGGGAAATTGAGGTCAGCTTCCTACAACGGGCCTGTGGCAGTTGCCGCTTAGAAACGCGCTGCAGCCTTGGGTCGTGCTGTGGTCCTGCTGTGGAACCTGAGGTGTCAGGCCCACGATGGCAATGGGCTTTCTATTCCAAGACTCTTCCCTCTGACTTCTTCCTCCATGGGGGGATTCCACCCTTCCTTTCGGGGATGTGACGGAGGGTCATTTAAAAGGAAGAATGAGTGGGTTTTGTAAGAGGAAGAGAACACAAGGGTGACAGGTATGGGCACAAAAGAATTGCTCTTTCCTCGATGGGGGTGGGGATGAAGTGTTGGGCCGGCTATCAAGGGACCACATAAGAGGACACAGGTTCCAAGTATGGCAGAGGTGACTTTTAGGGGGACAAGGGACAGGGAACATCTTCCTTCCTCACAAAGTCTCCATTCCTTTGAAAGAATCTCTGTGAGGATAACACTCCTGGCCTCTCCTCACTCTCTTGCTCCATCTCCCTAAACAGACCTAAAGAGGAACAGCCATTCATGGACATGGGCGCCAAATGGACAGAGACCTGCCTCTTTTTTTTTTTTCTTAAGATTTTATTTATTCACTTGACAGAGATCACAAGTAGGCAGAGAGGCGGGCAGAGAGAGAGAGAGAGAGAGGAGGAAGCAGGCTTCCCGCCAAGCAGAGAGCCTGATGCAGGACTCAATCCCAGGACCCTGAGATCATGACCTGAGCCGAAGGCAGAGGCATTAACCCACTGAGCCACCCAGGTGCCCCAGACCTGCCTCTTTTTAATTGTGGCTTCGGATTAGCTGCTCAACCTTTATGAAGCCCGCTTCCCTCCACTGCAAAATAAAAATAGCCCCAACCTTGCAGCGAAGTTCTGGTACAGTCCAGAACGTTTTACCATTCTAGGTATTTGCTAGCTAGGAGAATTCATGAATCTTCAAGAAAACCTCTCTTGTGCAGTCAGATTTGGTCTGGGGCTTACCCTGAGTCCCGTGATCTGACTCATGGCACGGGACTGTTGAAATTGTTTATGATTCTTTGAGCCAAATGGACCTTGCCCTCAGTGCTGGAGTCCCCGAGTAGGGGGTGAGTGGGATGAGGTGTGATAGTAGTCTCATTTATTCCAGAAACATGTATTAATCACGTAGTATGTTTTGGGTGCTTTTCTAGGCATTGAGGACCTAAGGGTCAACAGCACACATCTGGAGTCTCGACTGTCAGTGGTTTTTTGGGTTCATTGATGAAAGTAACCTTGTTTCACGCATGTTGGTATTTCCATGACCTGCCGTGGAATCTGGACCACAGTGGGTCCTCAGATAACGTGTCCTGCAGAAACGAACAGATGAGTACACACAAACCACTCATACCCTTCCTAACCACTAACCTTGAGCTGCTGAGAGGCTGAGCCTTTCCTAGAAAAGCTTCTCAAGACACGGGAAAACCCCATGGTTCAAGACCAGCCGTCAAGGACAGGAGGCAGAAATAGGATTCCAGACCACATTTCACCGCGGAGTCTTCTGTAGAATGTAAAATAAAAACAAACAGAATTTTATTAATCTCTTTTTGCCTACAGCCTGGAAAAGCCCTTATGTCAAAAATCCCCGCCTCTAAATTATGCTTTGTCTTCCCATTATAAATTTTATTAACCACTCTTTTATTAGCAGTCTTATTATAGTTGATCTGCACATGAACGGAAACAATTTACAAATGATCAGGGTTGGATTAGAGAAACCATAAACTCAATGCAAATTGTTACAAATTATTTACTGGCTTAGCACAAATCTGCATATAGATGGAGGGAGTCAATCAGAAAGCTACCTTCAGGTGTTCTTCGCAAGATAGGATTGTGAAGATAGTTGCAGACTGGCACGCATCGTGCAGAATAGAAACTGAAATAAATAGATTCATTTGTCAAATACACTTAGGTGTGGGTCTCCTCATTTAATCAGAGCTCTGGAGGACTGGATATGTGGGAAATTGAAAAGGGGGAGGAAGCCGGAGGTACTTGAAAGTGGCCTTCCTCTAAATACAAGGTCAAAAATCCGGGAGAGATAAGAGGATTTTGGACCCTCCCCCCCCCAAAAAAAGCAGAAACATTGACCCAGCACATTAAAGGCTGACAGAATATTCCTCATGTTTGAGCTCATGAATCTTCCAGTGACGCTGTGAAATAGGGGGGACCATTACCGCCATTTGTCAGTCGAGGGAGCTGAAGTTTTGTAACTTGGCCAAGGTCACACAGCCATCAGGACTTGGATCTTAAGACTCCATGCCCACATCATCAACGGAAGGCTTGCTTTTATTTGGGAGCTGCCTTTTTTGGGGAGATGGGTGGGAGTGGTGGTGGTTGGGGGGGTCCTTGGGAATAACTCTAGTATCCTCACTCTCTGCCAGCACCGCAAGACTTGAGTTAATCTCGCCCATGCCTTGACTTCTCCTTTCTGAGAAGGATGGCATGAGGAGGTGGCGTGATTTCATGCAAAGAACCCAGGGACGGGCGTTGCAAAGGGTGAGCTCTTCTATCCAGCCTCCTGTGTGGCCTCAGACATTTCTTTTGCTTTTCTGGGACTTGATCTACTCACGCTGCTAGGATTAGGTTTCTTTGAATTTTCTGGAAGTTTGCTGAACTTAAACTCAGGGCCAGAAGATGTGAAAATGGGTGCATATTCTCTGCAGACCCACACCTCCCCTTGGCAAGATGGAAATTGGACGAAAGCGGAGCTCCCGTCCCTTATTTCTCCCTATTGTAGATGCATGACTTATGTCACCTTTTTAATATTTCAGTTTTCCTCCTTCAGTCGAAGCTGCTTTTAGGTTATTTTTCATTCGTAGTAACTCAAGTCTTGTCTCCCAGATATTTGGCTTTTATGGAGATTAGTCTTCATCTGAGTGACAGAACCCTTAATGGTGACATTCCAGATCTCTTCATTAGATGGGAAGAGCTTTTGAGGGCTCAGAGACTTCTCAGGACACTGAACATGCAGTAGTTTATTCCTTGAGCTGCCACTGCTGGCAAGTTGGAGCTGTGGGGGAGGGGGTAGTGGTGGGGTGGGAGGCTCTGCCCCTTCACCTCTTCCCTGGAGGAGATTTTTTCTGCCCTCCTTGTGGCCCTTTCACAGCATCAGCGGTGAGTGTAAATGGTCCTGAAGGGGGAGACATTTCCCCCCTCTATCTCCTTCCCAGCTGAGGGACCCATATCGCTTCATGAAGAATGAGCATAATCATATTCATGGTCACAAGAGCTACCTCTATTAGATGCCAACCCCAGGTCAGCACGGGCTCATGGCTCTGTGCGCTTTATTTTACTGAATGCTCACGATAGCTTTGTGATCTGGGATTGTATTTTCACCACCCCTTCCAGGAGAGAAAGTGGAGATTTGGTTGGGTAGGGGGATGATTTATTTAATCTCATACAGCTGGGAATTAGGAAAGATGGGACTTTGTCCCAGTTCTGTCTCTCTTCCAAGTCTACATCCTTAACCAATAAACTATACTAATCTTATAAGTTTGATATTTATGGGACTGGATCAGACGTGCTTCATAGATCTTTTCTATCTCAAAGATGTAACTAATAAATTCCTAGAGTTGACAATTCTTTTGAGAGTTTCTAGCCCAACACTTTAGGTTACAGGGAAGGAGGTAGGGGCAATTAGACAAGAATTTTTTGCAAATGTAGAAGATGATAAAGACATTGGGAATGGAATTGGAAGCAAGACAATGGGCAGGCAGAAAATCATGACTTTTCTCCTCTTATCCAGATCCTCCACACCCAGTTAAGAATGTTGTGCACTGCACAACTCTATTGGGTGCCATTTGCATGGACTGTGTGGTGATACGCTGTCCCTCTTTTTTTTCATTTCCCCTCTGCTGTCATACATGATTAGGACATTTTCTTATCTTCCTATGATTTTATTTCACAGCCATTTCTAAGACAGAGGAGAGCCTGCACTTCTGTTTCTTTTCCTTTTTTCTTTTTCCTAAAAGAGAAGTTGGGAGCTTGCAGGGACTTGGGTTGCTGGCATCACTGACTTTGGAGGTTGCCGGCTAATCAATCAGGAGCTACATCGTGAATGCTTGGCATGGATTTTCTTTTTTCTTTTCCTCCTTTGTGTGGGTTATGTGTATGTGCGTGCGCGTGCACACCACTTTGGTTTGCATTTCCACCAGCACGGGGCTCACGAGCTGGATGTAATTAAAACAGCAGCCATATACTGTAGGTGGCTTGCTTTGTACACAGATCTTCTCCCTCCCTCCGTTTACAAATGCCCCACTAGCTCTGTGCTCTGCATTCATTAAGCATCCCTGCGCCTGGACGCTTCAGAGCCTGCTGACTGGTCTACCCAAGACTGGGATCGAGGGTCTGGGGCCCATGAGGGAATTGCATGTGGCTGTTAGCGAGCCTCTAGGCTGCTCGGAGGTTGCGCAGAGTGAGCTGAGCTGAGCTGAGTCAACAGGACCTCTGCAGGGACTTCCAGCGGTGACACCCATGGCTGAGGCTTTGTGCCTCTTGGAATGCTCAGCCAGAGTCCCCTGGAGTTGAATTCAGATAAAATTGAAAGGTAAACTAATTATAGTGGGGCCATTTGTGCTTCTGTGGTTTAGCTTATGTCAGCGTTTCCAGGTTAAACTGCCTTCTTTGGGGATTTCAAAATCTGCTTTAAATGTCTTTTTTCATTACTGTTCACCCCGGTTCCCAATCTAGTTCCATTACAGGTTCTGATAGTTAGACACATGGACTTTATCCCCACTCTTATGTGCGGCTCAGGTGCAAATGGGTTTTGCACACACATACACTCATTAAAAAAAGCAAATGCACATGGATGCTGTATTCATTCATGATGGGTTCAGTTGTGAAACAAACTCGAACTGGCCAAAAGGAGATGCACAGATTTGCGTCTGTCTGATCCTGGGACTTCAGAAATCAGAATCCTGCTGTTAGGACTTTGTCTGTCTGACCCTGCATTTCTCATGCCCGCTTGTCTCAGCTGGACATTATTCTTCACAGAGGAAACCTCCCCATGGTAGGCAAGATGGCTGCCAGAAGCCATGCTGTTGAAAGTGCCCTTCTCTCCACATTAGTGTCAGGGGGAAATGATTGGTCCTGCCGGGGATCATGTGCCCAGCCGTGAGCCAATCACAATGGGTGTGGGAGGGATTGAGCAACTGGCTGGTCTGTGTCACATACCCTGACAGTCTGATTGACAACCTAGGTCACGTGCCCATTCCTGAGCCAATCACAATGACTGTGGGAGGGATTAGGGATTGGCGGTCGGTGTCACACACCCAAGGGAGCATGATTGACAGCCCTGCCAGGACCACATGAAGTCGAGAAATTGTGCTCTGTTGCTTCCTGGTGGTGTGACTGGGCAATGTTCTTAATCTCCCTGCTTTATAGTTTCTCCAGCCATGGAAGGAGTGGCGTATCATTCATCTCACAGGGTCTATTAAGGATGGAATGAAATAATAATACACATAATAACCAGTTATTAGGGAGCTACTAGTGGTAGATACTAGATACTTAATAGGCACTTTCTTATTGAGTTAGTTATCCCCAGAGCCTGTGGCTTGGGATGTGAATAAAAGGCCCATTGCTCATATACGTGTGGCAAATAAGCAGGTTTCCTTACTAGAGGGCTACTCGGAGTCTTTGGCTCGAACATCCCAAACCAATTATCATACCACTTTTAATCTGAATACTTTCTGCTCATAGATCCTTTTAGGATAATAATGCTTCACATGACCCAGTTTTGGAAGATGCTTTATATTCTAAAGTCTAAATTCCAATTAAAGGCAGGCCAGGGAGCATTTGTACCTGGTTCGTCTTGTTTTGGTCTCTTCTAACCATTTGTACTGAATTTCCCGTTGACAAGTTTCTCAGAGAGATCCCATGAAACCCAGAATTAAGACCAGCTAATGCATTATTGTGAGATGTGGTTGAGGTCCTAGAATAGTGTTCCCATCTGGACAAACTGCTCTCAGCCTTCAGCATCGGGAAGCTCACCCAAGCTCATCCATCATACCATCTTTGATTTTCTGGAAACCATTTCCCTTGTTGCCTTGGCTTCTAGGAAGCTCAGAGTCAAATGTAAGCCCTGCTTCCAGCATGTGCACAGAACTTTAATCCTGCATTTTGAGTATAACTCTACCCCTGACTCTATCTTCCTTTTCCTACTCCTTACATTATATTCACCCTGATTTTTTAAAAAAAATTATATTTGCCTTGTTTTATTTTTATAAGGGATTCAGATCTTTGAGGGGTTGAGATGGGGCAAAATAAAAAAAAAAAGTGAATGCAGGTGGGATCTCAGGGGCCTTTTTCTGCAAAGTTAATGTTGGCTGTGCTAATACCCGTTTCTCCTTCACTGCTAATGTCTTGGCTCTGCTCGGAACCACTTGTTCAATTACGGCGCCAAGCTTCTGTTTTACAAGGCTTCCTTTGAGCACATCTAATCAGGAACAGCTCCTCACTGCAGTGTCTTTGTTCACTGACTGGAACCTTGAATGCCTCGCTTTGCCTAATAAATAACCCAGGGGCTCCAGCTTGGCCTTAGCCTTTATTTAGAAAATGGAACCAGCAAAGCTCTGAAACATATTCAAAGCCAAGGCCATTGGAAGGTCAGGCATCTCTCAGGCATTTCAGAAAGGTTGTATACTGCTTTGCTTCCCCACACATTTATTGGACATTTTTTTTCTTTCCATTGAGCTCTCAGTGCATGCTCCTATCTTGGCACGGACGACACTGGATACATCCCCTGGTGTGGGGATTGCCTGGCGACTCCTTCCTATGCCAAGGTGTGGACTCCAGAGTCAATGCCGGCAATGTGCAGGGCTGGGCTTGGCCCAAGGAACCATCTGTGAAGCCTGGGTTACTTTCCTCCCCCTGGTTTTTCTACTTTGAACACTGGATGACAACAATCAGAGGCCTCTAGAAGGGTGAGCAGTATCCTCCACAAAGAGGCTCCTGGTCGGTTCTAGACCTGTGTTCAAGTCCCATCTTCATTATGTGTGGCAAGAGTTTAGATGAATTACCTTGTCTCCAAGGTTCACTTTCTTCCCCCATCAACCGTCTCCCTCATCATGCTGGGAAACTGACTGAGCTTGTACCAGTCCCCCTTTGCTCCTCTTTACCTACTTGGACTTGCTCTGCTCTCTCATGAGATTTTGGTTTAGGAGATGAAACCTTGTGGGAAGGCTTCCCTGATTTTTCTGACGGGTCATACCCCTTATTATAAGTTTCTGTCATACTGAGTATCTTTCCTCTGGCAACCTGTCATGGTGGTATTTTTACATTTGCTCTTAAGATTCTTTTTTTTTTTTCTTCTTAAAAATTTCTTGTCAGTGTTCCAGAATTCATTGTATATGCACCACACCCGGTGCTCCATGCAGTACGTGCCCTCCACAATACCCACCACCAGGCTCGCCCAACCTCCCACTCCTCTCCCCTCCAAAACCCTCAGTCTGTTGCTCAGAGTCCACAGTCTCTCATGGTTCATCTCCCCTTCCAGTTTCCCCCAACTCCCTTCTCCTCTCCATCTCCCCATGTCCTCTGTGTTATTCCTTACGCTTTACAAGTAAGTGAAACCGTATGATAATTGGCTTTCTCTGCTTGACTTATTTCACTCAGCATAATCTCCTCCAGTCCCGTCCACGTTGCTACAAAAGTTGGGTATTCATCCTTTCTGATGGAGGCATAATACTCCATAGTGTATATGGACCACATCTTCCTTATCCATTCGTCCGTTGAAGGGCATCTTGGTTCTTTCCACAGTTTGGCGACCGTGGCCATTGCTGCTATGAACATTGGGGTACAAATGGCCCTTCTTTTCACTACATCTGTATCTTTGGGGTAAATACCCAGTAATGAAATTGCAGGGTCATAGGGAAGCTCTATTTTTAATTTCTTAAGGATTCTCCACACTGTTCTCCAAAGTGGCTGCACCAACTTGCTCTTAGGATTCTTGCATCAGAGTATAAGCTCTACCAGGACAGGCACTGGAGTTGTTACTATTCACCCCTGCAGCCCTGGTGCTTGCCTTGGGGATGGGCATATAAGAAGGGCTTCATAAAGAATGAGCGGTGAATGGGTGAATGAAGATGGTAGGTCGATTGTGTCCCTTAGAGTCCACAGAGGGAAGAGAGGAGGGGGCTGATTTGGGCATCTACCTGCAGCAAACTAGGCAGGACATCACAGGCTTTACCTTGGCCAACCCATTGAAAGTTCAGCACGACCCCACGAGGTAGGGTCCGTGCTGTGGTTGTCTGTAAGCCCTGGAACTCTGCTGAACATGAGCATGAGGTCCAACAAATGTTGTCTGTATTCAGGCATTAAATAAATGAGCCAACCCATCTCCATGACACATACAGAGCTGGAGGGTCACCTGCAAAAAAATTTCAATGTTGCTCGGATGGAGGCTTGATCCTCGTTACGCCTCATTTCCTGCTGGGGGGGCGGTCTCCAGCTAAAAATGGACGGCTTCACATTGGAAGCGTTACCACCCCCTCATCCCTTCCCCCAACCCCAGTTCATGTGAGACCGTGTTCTCTTTATTTATTATACCAGTCTGCATATCGAGATAATTGGGTTGTATAATATGGCACACAGACTAATCTGAGAATGATTTCTGCTGAATAGAAATTACTTATTTTGATTCCTCGGGGGTTTGTTTTGTCAAAACTCATGTAGTATTTAGCAAAGTAATCATTGTTCAATTGCCGAGCACAGGAAGTGTAAAATTATCCTAATAAGAATGAAAAGAATGAAGGGAACGGGTGTCGCTGACCTCGTCAGCTTGACTAGTGATGGTGTTTCATTGTGTTCTCAAGGCCTAACCTCAAATGCCGCCCGTGAAGATCAGCATGTACCTCTCTATCTCACCAGCCTTAATTAGATATGCAATTTGTCATATGGTTGTTCAACCAGCGTAGATACAAACAAACAAAGAAGAGACGGAAGAGGGAGCATGTTACTGAAAATTCTAAGGAAATCGCTCAATAGCAAATCAATACCAACCTGGAAAGGGAGTTTTGAAAGCAAAGCAGATTTTCCAAAGAGAGTTACATGGGGTGTGACCTTGAGGTAGTCACTTAACCTCTCTGAACCTAAATTCCTCATCTGTCGGACAGAGTTCGTGATGACACTTATGTTAGGTTAGCTCCTTACACCCGGAAACCTGTCGTGTTCATCTGTCTCCTCCCAGAGGGTTTTAGAGCATTGGGCCCCCTCTTGGTTTGTGGGCAACTTTAAAAGAATTATTTATCTGAGAGAGGGGGTAGGGGAGGAGCAGAGGGAGAGGGACAAGCAGACTTGGTGCTGAGCCATGTTGTGCTTGGACCATACGGAGAGATCAAGTATAGTTGCAGTAGACACCCCGGCCACGCTCAGCCTCCAGCTCACTCAGCCCGAGTGTCCAACGTAAGTGAAGAAACCATCCATGCAGGTCAGCACCTCCCCCCCCAAAAGCTGATCAAGTGTCCTGATCTGAGTCCCCATCGTGATGGAGCAGAGACAAACCGTTCCCACAATGGTGGTTGTATCACACTCTAAGGATTATTTGTTGGGCAGAAAAAGTAACTCGCACCCCGGGGAAGCCTCAGTGTCCTCATCTGCTAACAGGTGACAGGACTGCCTTTCTTACAGGCTGAGACTCGGAGGTGAGCGAGCCTGACATTGGAGCTGACGCACGGTGAGCACTCGGGAGATGGTAACAGCCAGGATACCGTTCAGGCTAGCGTTACCACCCTCTGCCCTGTGGGAGGTAACTTTCAGACCTTTGAGGATGGGAGTTAGGATCCCGGGGTCGCTGGCACTGGGCTGAGACCGGGCTGCAGCCAGTGGGCAACGAAGCAAGGTCAGTGGTGCCTCCCCATCCTGGGACGTCATGTGGTGGCCTCCACATGTGCCCAAGGCCAGCAAGACCGGAGTATTTGCCAGAGCTCCAGAACTTCCCTAGGAGGCAATCTGATTGATTTCCAAACCAGGCAATCCTGCGTGGTGGCCATGGATGGAGGGAGGGCATTTCCTGCCTCGGACTTGCCTCCATTTGCCAAGTGGACCAACCCCAGCCCGCGGGTCTATTGATTCCTGGCGGTGGGAACCTCACATGGGGAGATTCATGCCCCCATGTATTCCTTCTCTCTCACTCCACAGACTTCCATGGCCTCTTGACAGATTCTTCTGACCCTTCTCAGCCTCAGCAGTGGGGTTCGGGGTTTTTTTTGCCCATATAGGCCAGCTGTCTGTTGGGGTGTCCAGCAGGTGCTCTGAGGCTCCATTATAGAACCCAGAACCTTCCAGGTCTGTGTCAGGCCGTGTTTCTTGGCATCGTTTTGCAGTAGAGGTTTTGGCCATTTCTGCAACTCACGGCCCTTCACGAAGTTACATGACCTGGTTTGTCCTCGGACAGGGATGATTTGATTATCGCCAGACTGTGACCGGCCCAGTACATCTCCCCGAAACCAAATGAGACTCCACATGAAATTCTTCGGGCTGAGCCCTGGAAACCCCCTCTTGTCAGCAGCTTTCAATCTGGAACTGTCTCCTCTGCACTTGTGGTTGGAGAATTTGGGGTTACCGAATTCTCCGTTTTCTTCCTGTGGCGACAGTGTCTGAGATGTGATAAGCATTGGTCAGAAAAAAGTCAGGGATCCTATTTATCTGTTTCAAGGGTACCACGGCACCTTTCCTCCAAGAGATAGGACCAGTGGGCTTACAGGTGTGTGTGGGGTTTTTTTTTTCCCCCCCAAGCTGACATTTCCTAAATGCTTATTGTGTGTCAGATATTGATCTAAGGGTGTCCTCTGGGTTTTCCCATCCAATCCATTTTTTCTTCCATGCCCATTTTAGAGATGAGGAAGCTGAGGTCCAGAGAGCGAAGTAACATACCGAAGCTAGGAAGCCATGGGGTGAGGTCACACAGCCATCAGATTTGCTTGCTACTTTGCACACTGCTCCGAATGCAGACGCGTAAGCCTGTTTTCTCCTCACGTCCCAGAGGGTGGCTTCTGGTCTGGTAATGGTGTTCTACATCTCTGCGTCCACGACCCTCGTTCAGGGCCAGGGCCAGGGAAGGCATTGGATAAGTGTTTGTTGAGTGAATAGGTGACCTTGTTGGGCCGACATAGTGATGTGACTGGACGGGGACTCCCAGGTGAATACATGAGTTATTTGTTGGGTCTAGGGCTTTTGAGGGGTCATGGCAGGTGCTGGAAGATCCCAGTGGAGCCGGAATAAGAAAATTGACAGTAAGGGGCTAAGTGATTACGAGAAGCAGTAGAGACTCTCAGAGCGTCCCAGAGTACTACACCAGAGCAAAGAGTGGACGGAGAAACCAGAAAGCCAGCACAAGTCTCTGCTCTCCCATCTATGATTTTCTCTGTGTTTCTGATCCATTTTTCTCCCTCTGCAGGGAACAGTTTTTTTTTTTCTTTTTTCCCACTCCGTGGGCAAAGGATGACTTCCAGAATTTTCCTGTCCTATTTCAAGTCTTAAGTCCAAATGCTCAGAAGGGAAAGTCTAGTTTCCCTGGATTGATGGAGATGCGTTGCCAGTCCCCTCAGGGGGCGAGTGGTCCTGATGTCCACTACCAACACGAGTGCCGGAAACCCTGCTCTCTGGGGCTGAGTGAGAATCCTAGAGGTGGGAAAGGTGCCTAAATATGGGTACCCAAGTCTACTGCTCCAGTTTCCAAGTCGATCTGACTTAAGATATCTGACTTAGAGGGTAGGAAAGTGGTTTGCCTAAATCGGCCTCTCTTTGCAACCTGCCTTGGAAAATACCAAACCCAAGAGAGGAGGCCCTACATGTGCCAAGATCAGCCCAGAAGCTGGGAGGTCTGGGGGCCGTCTTGGAAGATAGTTTCTACCCCCAGCGATATGGGCAATGTGTGGGGTTTCCAAAGGTTACTCTGGCAGAGCCCCTGGGAGGCGAAGTCTTCGGCGGCTGATGGCTGGGATGGTGTTCACCCCTGGGTCTCCATCTGCCCACCTCCCTGTCGCCCCCTGCGCCCACTGTGTCTGGAGTAGAGGAGGTGTGTGTTAGATGCATAGGACTGTGTTGGTGGGGCTCTGCTGCATTTCAGGCTCTATGGCTGCCATGTTTTAATTTGACCTTCATCCAAGGGCTTCATCAAAGGGGTGCTAGTTAGTATTTTCTTCCCACTTTACTGGTGAGGATTTCTTGTTCAGAGCAGTTAAGCATCTTCACAGATCAGAGTTAGTACCTCTGAGATTTAAAATTAGGTTTATCTGAGCGTGTACCCTAGCGTCTTTTTTACTAGTCCATCAAATCGCTCTGATCCAAAATG
Organism: Lutra lutra; assembly: GCF_902655055.1. Lineage (NCBI taxonomy): Eukaryota > Metazoa > Chordata > Mammalia > Carnivora > Mustelidae > Lutra > Lutra lutra. The sequence goes on along the minus strand of NC_062295.1, from coordinate 6,788,608 downwards.
AGTGTCTTGCTGCCCACCCCCCAAAAAGAAATTACTTCATCTTTCATGAGAAAACATCTTTCATGAGCTCTAAGACGTGAGGGGGCCTCCAGGTAGCCAAGCACCAAGCACATGGGAGGAAATGTTGAAGGAGATCTGGTCTAGTTAAGCTGAGCTCTAATCAGTGGCACTTTGATGCTTTGGGTTTGGGAAGGGAGAGCTTTGCATACCTAAGCACTCAGGGCAAACAGGGTGGATGCCCGGGAGGAAGTCTAAAATGGGAGTTTGATTCCAGTAAAGACAACACACCCAGAGGACAGAGTCAGTGCTCTGTGAAGCATCAGAGTATGCCAGAGGGAAGAAGGAGGGTGAGAAGGAATGCCAGGGACTGCCCAGGTAGACTGCAGTCATATTCAGTGTCTAGACTCTGGGGGAAGCTGCCCTTTAGTGGACAGGATGAGAATGAAAACCAAGAGCCTGGGTCTCCGAGAGCATCTCCCAGGTGATGGCTCCAAGACATTCCCGTTCTCAGAACTCCTCCCAATTCTCGGTACCATCCTCAGAGCTACGAGAGTGGATTTGCCCTGGGCCTGTTCCTGGGGAAGGACCCAATTCCCCGAAGGGCTTCAGAAGAACTCTTTCAGCAGCGAAGATCACACCAGTGCATCACCCAGGGAGACATCTCCATGCAATTATTCTGGTTGGCTGAGTAATTGTCGCTGACGTTACACGGGGCAGGAACGATCAGAGAAGTAATAGTAGATGCGTCTCTTCCAAAACTGATTGTGTGTGTCAGGGCTATGTTTGGTACACGGAGGATCTATGTGCTTGACTAAGGCAGAGTCTGTGGCTTTGAAGACTCAGTCTCCTTGTAAGGAAAATCATCACAGTCGTCCTTAGCTCAGAGGATAGTGGTAGGGATTATATGAGGTAACAGGGGTCATTACCCAGGGCAGTAAATGGTTCATGATGGTTTTCAAACTGCCTGGAATGGTCTCCCGATGCCTTTGTTTTATTTAACACGTATATAATGTTTACTGGGTGTGGAATGCATTCTAGATATTTACCCACGTAACCCTCATACCAGCCCTTGGAAGTAGGTATAGTAATTGTCTTCGTTTTGCAAATGAGGACAGCGAGGAAGAAAGCCACTTGTAACTGATGTGCCGTTTGGTGGCGGCAGAGCTGAGATTTGAACCTGGCTCTTGAGGTCATGCCCTTGGCCACCTGGAAGGCCCACTGATGCGGCAGGTGGCTGTGCTGCCCACAGTCCCTTGCACAGTGCTGGGGAAGCATTTATTTCTTCTCGTGTTCCACGAACTTGCAGAAAAATACAGTTTGCACTCAGATTAGCCTCTCAGGGGTCTGGTCCCAGGGGAACCCAAACAAAGACACGCTCCAATTCAGCCTGGACACTCTGTCTTTCTCTCTGAAGGGTTCCTGAGTAGGGAAAGTATGGTATTTGCAGAAAGCAACGGCCAAATGGGAAAGGAAGCACTGCTTTTTTAATAGATGGGTAAGCACCCAATACTCCCCAGGGCACGGCAGTAAAACTCTAGCCAGGGGATGTGGGATGTGGATTATGCCTGGAAAAGGGTTCACTGAGATTCCCTGCTTGCTTTATCCTGTCGGGATGTGCTGACAATGTGGGGGTGGAAAGCCAGAAGGGGATCCGCTCAAGGATGCAGACCTTGAAGTCATAGTAACTCTCTCCCACGGCGAACCAGGCTCCGTGGAGGTGAGGACTGGGCAGGGTCAGACCGGCAGCTCCTTCTCTCTGGGGCAGGGGGAATGGTGAGCACAGCCCAGGGCCTGAGCAGAGAGTCTGGGATGCGGGGAGAAGGATGGATATTCCCATCCCCTAAAGGGGGCTGAGGACCTGGGGGGAGGAGGCTCCCGTCAGCCTTGGTGTGTCTGCTTCCTCCTCTCTGATGTCACGGTGGCCGTTGATTTTCTGCCATCCAGGGAGACTCTGAGTTCATTTTCTCTGATGGCATTTCTTGGCCTGTTCTCAGACGGGATCAGGAAGGAGGAAAAGAGCATTCTGCGGGTTTTTGCCGTTTGGTCCTCACCACACGTTGATGAGGCGTCCGGAGCACCTGTGCCATTTGTCCTATGAAGCTGTTGGTTCTGTGCATTGGGAGTTGAGAAGAAGCCACAGAAACAGCAGGGATGGTGATGACGATGGTGACAGGGGCGATCTAGAGGTCTTGCCGTACATGTCGCTCACCTGGCTGGCCTGCCCATAGCAAGCCTGCAAAGGAGGTCACTCTGTCCTCATTGCACAGACGGAGAAGCTGATGTGACAAGAGGCTGGGTTTGTTGCTTTAGCAACGTCGTCGTCTGAGGCTCCCAAAATGTGTGGGAGAGAGATCAGGCTCTTTCTCGATAATGTGCTTGCTCGAGGCTGGGGGAGATGCTGTGTGTGGGCGGTGGGGGCAGGGGCTTGGTGACCATAGGTGAAAAGTTGTCTCTGTGATGTGGCTGGAGAGATTTCCTCTCGATGCATGAAGAAACATCACCTCTCTGTGGGCCTCCTCGCCGTGAGTTCCACGAACACGAGTGTGGTCACCACTGAATTGGAGTGGGGCGTGTCACTAACTGAATGAATGAATGAAAGTGTCATTATTCTATTTAATCAAAATGTATCTTTTTTTTTAAAGATTTTTTATTTATTTATTTGACAGAGAGAAATCACAAGTAGGCAGAGAGGCAGGCAGAGAGAGAGGAGGAAGCAGGCTCCCTGCTGAGCAGAAAGCCCGATGCGGGGCTCGAACCCAGGACCTGGGATCATGACCTGAGCCGAAGGCAGCGGCTTAACCCACTGAGCCACCCAGGCGCCCCTAATCAAAATATATCTTAAACTCAGAGCTCCCTGAGGGGAAAGAACACCTCTATGACAACGTGTCCAAAGGTCTGGTTCTTTGATGCTCTCTTGATTGTTGAGTTGGATTTTGGAGGAAAAAGATCCTGGCATTTTCTCGTCAACACGTTTTCTGGGAAACACAAGGAGGAAGAAGAATCCTTATGTGGTGGAACCCCAGGCTTGGTATAAGAAGCCATTTTTGCTGGTTTCATGGGTCAAGGGTAGCTGTGCCCCCTAGCTGCCGTGGCAGAGCCCACCGTCCAGGGTCCTCCCACCGCCCTCCCCACCCCAGATTGAGACTTGGAATATTGGAATTCGAAGAGGATTAGGGACCAGTGACAATTAAAGCAAGCACCAGGCCTGGAGCAGAGTTCCCCCATCTATCAACGTCTTCACCAAGGAGCCCTTGTCCCCCGCGGTCACCCAGACAGCTCCGTGAGCCGTTACCACCTGCACCAGGATGGCCCGCTCTGCCCTGGGTGCTGATTGAAAACCTGGTGAGCAGTGGAGAACAACATGCTCTTCTCCTCCCCGGCCAGATCGCAGCAAGTTAATAACCTTCTTTAGAGTGAAAGCAAATCAAGTCCTATTTTAAACATTTTATTGACAAGCACCAAAAGGCTGCTGTCTGTGGCCCAGGTAAATTTATCACTTGGTTTTGTTACTTGTTTCTGACTCGTGCAACAGACAAGAGCATTTAAATCACTCAAAGCCTCCCATTGTTGTGAAACAGGAGGAAATGTTGGTGCAGGGAAAATGGGAGGAGAGAGAGAGAGAAGAAAGAGAAGAGAGAATGAATTCCTGATGTAGGACCAGGATTTCTCTGGGTGCTCTGTTTCCATTGACCTGTGTGATGCTCAGGGCCCATTTTACAGTTGAGGACACTGAGCTATAAAGGCGCGAAAGGCCTTGCCTCGAAGCGTATGGCAACAGTGGATCCAGGAGTCAAAGCTTCCTCTGGCTCTCTGAGACGATCTGCCCTCACACTGGATTGGTCAGGGTCCCGGGGCAAAACAGAGGACACATTCAAATTAGGAGCATCCCAGGAGACTTCACGAAGGGGCCATGTTCATAAGTGAGAGTGAGGTTTTAGGGGCTGGGAGCGGCAGAACTGTCACCACCCCGAAACCCTGAGGGCAGGGGAAGGGAGGAGCCATTGCTAGAACTCTGGGAAGCATTACGTGAAGGGGAAGCATTACGTGACTTTTGGTCAAATGACAGGCAGTCCAGTGTGGTTCAGCATGGGGAGTGTCAGGGAGGGATCCCCGTTGTCTAACCCGACCGGGAGGCAGGGAGCCCACGGGTGCGGTCCATTCCGGTCAAACTCGCAGTGCGGAGGGCAGGGCAGACGAGGGGTTGGCAAGTTGCCTCCCTTTTCTGTTCTGGTAGATCTCCCCCGCCCCCGAATACTTTTTTTCCAGAAGGCAATAGCCATCAAGCCGTACCAGTAAAAAATCACTCCTCGGGGCACCTGGGTGGCTCAGTGGGTTAAGGCCTCTGCCTTCAGCTCAGGTCATGATCTCAGGGTCCTGGGATCGAGCCCCGCATCAGGCTCTCTGCTCAGCGGGGAGGCCTGCTTCCTCCTCTCTCTCTGCCTGCCTCTCTGCCTACTTGTGATCTCTGCCTGTCAAATAAATAAATAAAATCTTAAAAAAAAAATCACTCCTCTAAAGAAAGCTGATGGCTCTCAAAGCCTCTCTCCTCACATGCAACTGAAACAACCTCAGACCACATCACTTAGATTTTGGCCATGACCTAGAACCTGTGAAGACCCATCTCAAGTAACACGTTATATTCATGAAGACACCCACCCAGCAGAGCCTAGCAACTGTGTGGGTTGTTAAGATTCACCCCCTGCATTATTTAATGCATCTTCTCAACATCCTGGGGCAGACAGGGGGAGATTTTCTATCAACTGTGTCTATGTTACAAGTAGGTCTTCAGAGGAGAAAGCAAATGCCATTCTTCCTCTTCCAAGGAGAGTCATGTTGCTGTGTTGGGGCCGCTGTATTGCTGATCGGATGGCTTTGGGAAAACTAACCCCCCCCCCCAAATACCTTGAATTTCCCTGCCATGCCCTCTCCCACAGCTTCCTCTCTTTCTACCACCCTGTTATATCATACACCCGGGATAATGGCCTGACTCTTTGTTGTGCGACGATGAACCGAGAAATGAAAGCACCAGGGAGAGGAAGAGCGTCCTGGGCCTAAAATCAGTGCTTCGAGGATGTCCTGTGTGCCGGGCCATGTGCTCGGTTTTGCAGATGCAGAAACGAGTAAAATACTATGTGTGTTTGCCAAGATCAGGGGCTGGCGAGGGACACAGACTGGTGTACGTTACAGGTAAATGTGCTTGAGGTCGCTGTGAATGGTGTATGCAGAAGCGCTCCGCGAACCCAGATGCGGGAGCCGTGGCGTCTGCCCAGGGGGTCAGGGAAGTTACACTGTGCAGGTGGCTTGAGCACCAGGGGAGGATTTCTGGGGGAGAAAGGGTACTGTAGACACGGGCCAGGGCAGAGATACGGCAGGAATCCGTCTGAGGGTACAACCAGTGTGTTTGGAGCATGGAGCAAGGACGCATGGAGTACAGGGATCGGTACAGGAAAGCTTGTGTGGGTGGCATCGATCCTGCATCCATGGCTTGAGCCTTCGGGCAGCAGGGAACAAGGCCACGTTTTTACGCAGGGAGGTGATAGGGTTCGGTCTGTATGTTGGAGAGATCGTGCCGGCGTTGTGGTTTAGGGGAGGTTGGAAAGGCAGCGTCCGCGTGGGGGCGAGTCAGGGAGGGGGACTATCATGGCAGGAGTGAAGGTCACTGAGTGTCGGCTGCCCAAGGGCTTTGGAGGCAGCTCAGGAATCTCAGATTCTGTTTCTGTGTAGGCGCGGTGTACAAGCTGGGGCCTGCCGGCTGATTTCAGTGGGGGTCCGTGATGTCATTACCACCATGTTGGTGACTCATTCAGATTTGCTCTACTGGGACCCCCCTCACCACCCCCGGAACTGTGACTTTTGAACTCATGGTTAAAAGCTGCACCCAGGGCTGTGCAGCTCATTGGTAACACTCATTTCTCCTAAGGGAGAAAAAAAAAAACCCCAACTTATAGGTCGGCAGATTTCTATGCCATCAGGACTCCCACCTTGGCTGACTGCAGACTAGAAAGGTGAGCGCACTGAGCGCGGGGTCGGGATATTGGCTTCTGTGGGCTCGGGGGAGCTGGTCTGGCGCACACACCACTGGATCCATCCTTCTGTGGAGAAATGCCCTTGGTCAACCGTGGCTGCCTTGCCTAAAATGTCCAGGACAGAGAGGTGTCCCCCTGGGGGGCTGCCCATAGCTGATGACTGAAAATGGGGGGGGGTACAGATTGCTTTATGGTGGGACCAGTCCTTGGTCATAAATATATTCCGGAGAGCCTAGTGGGATCAGGCCAGGCTATACTTTGGATGACCCTATTTCTTTGCTTAGGTTCCTTCTCTGGCCCAGCCTGCTCCCTTCACTTCCTTTCAAGTTTGTCCCAAGAGCTCTCCATCCATAAATCACTTATGCAAGGATCCCCCACTTCCGTCGGCATTTAGGGAGCCCTGCCACAGCCACAAACCCTGGGAATCACGTGGAAAATCTCTCACGCCTCCTCACAGGTGTGCATGTGTCTGGGAGAAGGTCAACGGCTCTCCTCAGATTTTTCCAAGAAATTTATGACCCAGAAAAGGTTTGAAGCCTCTGCAGTAGGGGAAAAACACGCATTTTGCTCCTAGCAAATGTGGTGGATGCTCAGGGAGCCCTGCTTTTTGGGAGATTGAGTGAAGAGGACCCTCATTTACAAGAACCACGCTGCAGAGGGCGGGCTCACTCACCAGGGATTCCAACCTAATCCCCTGAAAGGTGAGGGCACAAGGCAAGGGATGATGCTTGATTTTATAGACAAGCCTTTGGGAGGGGAACCACAGCTCCAGGCAAGACAGGGAGTATTAAGCTGCACTTTTAAAGTCCTAATCAAATGCAAGCAAAAACAGGTTCAAAAGTAGGACTAATTGGTGGTCGAACAAAGACGTCTTTTAAGCCACATGTGTGTTCCACACCCGGGGACCGATCAGGGGTTTTCCTTGTCAGGATCTTCTCTGCCACAGCCGCGTAAAGCTGCAACCCCAGTCCTTGGGTGGCATCCCATCGAGGTAGAGAACATGACTGTGACCTTGGGGCAGGTCGTGGTGCATCTCTGGTTGTTCTGGAGGATCAGTGGGTGTCAAAGATTGGCCAAGGAGGCTGGGATGCTGGCTGCTCTTCAGAAGCCTCCCCCCGCCCAGCATCCCGTACAGTTGCAGACACTGTGTCCTCTGCCTCCTGCCCATCTCGGCCCTGAGCACAGCACCCTCCCCACACACCTACAGCATTCCCATGCTAGCCGGGCCTCCTCACACATCTTCACCCCGACACACTCATTGCACACTTAACACAGCTGTGTTTGCAGACTCCCTCCCACCTCCCCCCCCCACCGCCACCACCTACCCTCGTGCCCCGAGCCCTCCACACACACACACGTTCAACCATCCTCTCGGCACACACCACAAACCCTTACCTTGCTCACTCTCTTCTCTGAGATGTCTCCCCCTGCCCTTTGCTTCTCCTTCACTGTCTCTGCCTCCCCTCCACCCCCCACTCCCTGTCTCTCACGCACCCGCAAACATCTCCCACACTCCCCGCCCTCACCCCACCTCTGACATACACAGTCCCAGAAGGAACGGTGCATGGAATCTTAACCTCATTAAAAAGTTCACGCTGAAAAAATTGCTCTCCTGTTTCCCCTAAATTCTTTCCTTCTCTCTCCTGGACACTCCTGGTAACTCAGAGGTATTTCTGATGACCGTTTTGGGGCCTTCTGTGCATGCTTTGTGGGGTAGCTTGCCCGTTCGGTAGAGAGCATCGGTGGAAGCACCAGGCTCAGCCCACCGGGGTCACCACCCATCACAGGCCGCCTCACCTTGATGCAGAAGCTGTCTGCATTCAGTTTGCCGATTTGTGAAACACAGAGACCGAAGCTTCTGCCTCTGAGGACTGCAGAGCAAACGAGTAGGATAACGTGAAGCTCTAGGTGTGTAAGAAAAGGGAGCCCCTGGTATTGTTAAGTGATGCCAGCACTTTGAACCAGGTTTCTGTGAGAACTCCAAGCTCTGTAACAGGTCTGGGTTTGTGGAACCAACCGAAGGCCCTCTGTTTTCCATTCGGGCAGTCTCTGTGCGGTGGGTCCCTGGGAGCCGAACCTGGAGGTGTCCCAGAGAGCAAGCAGGTCGAATAGAATCTCTGCTACAACAGATCACAGCTGGGAGGAGTCCTTAGAGCATGGGGCCACACGTGGCCAAAGTCGGTGCTAGATCACTTGAACCAGAACCTTAGCCCTGTGGGGAACTTGGGCACGTGCTCCTCGTACCCATTTGTACCTAAATGCCTTGAGTGACGTTGAGTTTGGGATTCTGGGAAAAGTGGTTTGGAGAGGGTGTGGGGTCTGGGTTGCAGGGGACGGATGACAGAGACTGTGTTCTTGAGCAGGCCCTCCTCGGACTCTTCTGAACTCGCTTCTCACCCAGCCCTGGCTTTGGGGCTTCCGTGTCCATCTCTGCGTTGTCCAGGTTACCCAGAATCCTAACGTTGATATCTGATCACCCTGCACCACCCACAGCTGGCGTCTGACGCCCTGGCCTGCCTTCAGGAGGAGTCCTAATCCTGTTAGGCTGGGTTAGCCAGAATGTCCCCTGAGTCCTAATGCTTCTTCTTAGTGATTTTCCGTTTGTCGACCCCATACGTTCTCACGTATCTTTATTGTACTGGGGGTCGGGCCCATCTCCTGTCCCAATGTGAAGCCAGTTGTGGCTGCCCCACACCTCCCTCTATAGTCTGCAGAATGACGTCTACAGGTAGTTCTTTACAGAGGTCCCAAGTGTGTTTCTCTTTGATGGGGGTTCACTGGTCCTATGGGTGGCTGGTCTTAGTGTGCCTCTTTCTGAGACAAGGAGAGCTCTGGTTATCCCATGACAAGACAACCTGCCCTTTGGTGTCTTTCATGATCAAACCTACTTGCTTTTGTTCCTGGGTGATGATAAGAACTCCCTCCATTTCTTGAATGCTGACTATATTGGAGGGATGGTGCTTAAACTTATGCTCCGTGCATCCTCATGGCCTCTCTGGGAGGCAGACAAGGCTAATATTTCTGCTGTGGGTATACGAGTGAGTGGCAAGGTGGGTTATCTGGTGCCGTGGCGCTGAGGGGGTCTGAGCTGAAGGGACTGACAGATGGACAAAGGGCAGAGCATCAGTGAGCAGACACGCACAGCAGTGACTTTGGTTGCTAGACTTGTGTTAGTTCTCCCTTGCCTTACCCCTTACAGTCACTGGGCTGCCTTCCCATTTCATCCACGGTGGGTTTTGGGCCAGTTTGATCTGTCACAGATCTCCTTACCCCTCTGCCATTCTGTTTTCTGAGAAGGACATAGACAAGCTCCATGTGTCACCAACTGTGTCAGACCCAACTCTCTTATCCATCCCATTGAACTTTCAGAATGCAGGAGGGATGCATTTCATGGCAGACCCTCTCAAAGACATGAGCTGCTAGACACAGGGGCGGGCCCCAGGAGCATTTGCAGCTCATGCCTTCCCTTCCCTGACTTTCAAATATCTGTCCTGGCTCTCCTGCATCTCTAGACCCAGCTTCCAGCCCCCTCTGCATCTATCACCAGGAGCACAGCTCAGGGGACAAGAACAGAGCTTTAGAAGTCTGGAAGACCACGTTTAAGTCTCAGTTCTCATATCAGCCGGCAGTGACTTTGGACAAGTCCCCTTCCACTCTCTTGATCCTCAGTATTTAGTCTGTAGAATGCAGTAATAACAAACAATAAAATATATTTTTTTAAAGATTTTATTTGTTTATTGGACAGAGAGAGATCACAAGTAGGCAGAGAGGCAGGCAGAGAGAGAGAGGAGGAAGCAGGCTCCCCACCAAGGAAAGAGCCCGATGTGGGGCTCGATCCCAGGACCCTGGGATCATGACCTGAGCAGGGCTTTAACCCTCTGAGCCACCCAGGCGCCCAAACAATAAAATATTGGTAACAATATGGAGTAACAATGCTACCCGCTCTAGGGTTAAGCATGAATAGTCATTATATGCAAATAGCATGTTTATCATCATTGCACCTGACTTTATGGCAGAAATACCAACATCCAGGTCTTTCCCCCCCAAAACTGGCTGCTCCGGGGTCTCCCTTCTGACCCATGGGCCTGGGTCAACAAGCCTGTAGGATAAATTGGGCCACCGCACTTGACAGTGAGAACACCAAGGCCCATGCATTTAAGGTAGATTGCCGGAGACCTCCCACAAAACTGGAGGAATAGCTGGGGGGTCCAGATCCAAGACCCATCCTACCTCACTTGTCATGCAGGGGAGGGTCCAAACAATGGGGCTATGTGATGATAAAACCACAAATGACCATCGAATTTGCCCTACCCCCTTTCCAAACAAACATTTTCTATACGTCAAGCACCGTGCTGATAACGTCGGCATGCATTATCCCACTTAGTGTGCCAACTCCAGGGAGTAGAAATCACGTTTCACACCACACACGAATGAGGAAGGCAGGCCCATCTCAGATGGGCTAAGACCTGGTCTAGGTTTACATGGCTAGCAAGTGACTGAGTTGGGAGGCAAACCAGAGTCCTCTGGTTCCGAGTCCATCTTCCAGGAAACACTTGGGACCACTTAGCTTCAGGGTATGGATGGACCTGACTTAACTGAAGGAGAATGTTCCACAGGTACCAGAGGCTTTCTTGAATCTCTTTCTTGAAATTACACTGGTCTATCAGTGGCTTTGCTCGGGATAATTCCAGCCAAACAGCAGCCCCCCCTGCAGTAAACTGGCCCCCGTTACTGTACTCCTATCACAACCGTGGACAGCTGAAGCCACAGACCCCCAGCCTCCAGGAGGCTCTCTCTCCGACCTTTTCCTAACCACTGCATTGAAAATAGCTCTCCTCTATCTCAGTTCTTCCTTCCTGATCCCTATACTCGAGCCTCTAGGATTTACTCTTTTCACTGGGGCAGGGGCGGGGGTGGTGAAGATCGGATATTTCCTGTTTCCTGGTCTCCCTAGCCATCCCCCGCTTCCCTGCCTTCGTCTCCTCCTTGAACTTTATGTGCGCACAGTGAACCTGATGGTGCTTCCTGGTCTGGGACATACTGTGGTGGTCTGATGGTGCTCAGCTCCTATTTTATTTCATTTTTCAAAATTTTATTATGGTGTTCTCCTCTTTATCTGCCAGCCCCACCCTCCCTTCTCCTTCCTCCCATGCATGGGCAGTCTCTGTCCCAAGTTAATGTAGGACTTCCCAGTCTACCGTCCACACGGTTTCTTAGATGTGTGCGCACCATTGGATATGGCTTTGGGCGGGTGCGTTTGAAATTTTGCATAAACGGTGTTGTGTTTGAGTTCTCCATTTCTGTTCTCACTCAGTCATGTAATTTGAGCTCCTGTGTCGCGACCCTATGCAAATATCCTTCCTACTGCTGAATGGTTCGTGGCACTTTACAGGTTTTCATACCGTGGGTACCTGTTGCCTTGGTGACAGACTTCTAGGCTTTCCTGTTCTTTGGTCCCACCTGCGAGGCTGGATGATTTTCCTCATAGGTGTTTCCTGGTGGGCCTCTGTAGGAATTTCTCCAGAATACGTATGCGAGTGTTGGTGTTGGATCACATGTATTTGATCTGATGACTCCAGTCTGGAGAACTGTCAGGGTTTATAAGGTCATTGGCAATGCAGCAAGGGTTGCATTTTCCCATAGAGGATCTCCTCGCCAGGTAGAATCTTTGCCCGGTGGCATCTCATTGTTGCCTTCACTTTTATCTCTCCAAATACTGGAAATCAGAGCCTCCCATCATGTACTTTCTCGTCGGTCTGTTTTCTCCCTCTGTGAAATTGCAAATGTCTTCCTCCAGTCTGCCACCTGTCAGCGATATCCTTCACTGGAAATACTTCTTCAATTTGACATAAAGTAAAGAAAAAAAATATTATTAATCCCTCCTTTGAAGTTTGTACTTGTGAATGTCCATCCAAGAAATCACTCTGAGGTCAAAAAAACTATTTAGAAGTTTCTATGAATTTGGGGCACCTGGGTGGCTCAGTGGGTTAAAGCCTCTGCCTTTGGCTCAGGTCATGATCTCAGGGTCCTGGGATCGAGCCCCAAATCGGGCTCTCTGCTCAGCGGGGAGCCTGCTTCCCCCCTCTCTGCCTGCCTCTCTGCCTACTTGTGATCTATGTCTGTCAAATAAATAAACTCTTTAAAAAAAAGAATTTTCTATGAATTTATATGAAAGGCATAACTTTTATGTGTCTGGAGTTCACTTTTGTGTCTGGTATCCTATGGTAGAGATTAAACCTTGTCTGTAAATAAATGTATTATACATGTCGTCATCGCCAAATATCTTAAACATTTGTCCAACAGGCTGTTATTTCCTCCACAGCTTTGTGGTTCCATCTCTATCACGTATCAAATTTCTCTGCGGGTGTCTGTCTGTCTCTTCTCTCCGTCTCATCCACGCTATTCTCTTCCTTTGGCCTCTTTGCCTTGACACCAGCGCCATGCTGTGTTTGCACTGTGATTTTGTAAGGTGTCATAATAACGAGTCGTGTTGGGCACTCTCTCTTTCCCCTCTCCTCTCTCCTTTTGAACCTCCCCAATTTCCCTAGCTATTCTTGGACTTTTATGCTTATGCACACATTTTTAACCAGTTTGTCAAGTATCTTAGGAAGTCCTGCTGTGAGAGTGTCTACCCCACAGGGTTGGCTGGGTGACTGAATGAGGTAAGGGAAAAAAAGGGCTTTTGCAAACCGTTCACAAAAAGTCTAGAAAAGTCAGTAGAAGATTGAGATAGGGCAGGGCTTTGGGGGTCAACCAAACATGCATGTTGAAGTTCCTTGGAATTTGGATCAATCATCGGGATCCTCTGATCTTCAGTGTCTTTGTCTAAGGTGATCAAAGTTGAAATTAACCAGCTCCCAGGCTTGTAGGGGGTCGGCGATTCCGTTGGCACTGTAGCCCAGTGCCCTGTAGGCCTGGGGAGCTGGGCTGGGGGTAGGGAGAGTGTCACCACGGAACCCGGCGGGTGGTGAGGGAGTGGAGTGGGTTGGGGGAGAGAACCCTGAGCCAGGCGTCACACAAAGGATCCGTGCTGCTTGTTGACGGGATACAGACTGCCAGGTTAATGAGATCATTCATCAATATTACATTCAGGGCCATGATGGATTTACCCAGATCCTCTTCTTGAATCTTCTGTGGGAAAGCACATTAATGGTGACATCTGTGAGCACAGGGATGTGTGTCAGGCTCCCAGAGTGGTAGTGGGGAGAGGACTTGTGAACCTCTCAAACTCTTTCTGCTTCAACATGTTAAACTCAGCAATGTCTGGAGGGACCTGCTGCGTTTTTACTTATCTGCCCTAGAATCAGCCAGCTATGGGAGGAGTGTCTGCTAGTCAACCCTCAAACAGTGCTGGGAGGCAGAAGGGTAAAATGGCAAGGGCACCCGGTTTGGAGGCAAACGCACCTGGGCCTGAGCTCTTCCATGGTGGTGGCTGGCTGTGTGACCTTGGGTAAGTCATTGTGCCTAGTGATTATACCTACCATATAGGATGGTGGAGAAGGTCATGGGATATAATGAACGCCAAGGAGTATGGCGTTGTGAGATGTAAGGCATTGTGATCGTTTAAAAAAATAATCACATGCTGCCTATCAGGCAACTGTTTCTTTGCAGTCTTCCCCTCAGCCCTGCTACTCCCTGGGTGCTGTAATATCTTCCTGCCATGTTCTGGGGATTCTAACAACTGGCCCGGGCACTCTGGCTTCATGACGTCCACAAGTTGGCATGTGTACTTTTGTAGGCATTCGTGTGTGTGTTTATTGGAGAGGGTGGTATTGTAGGGTGTCAGAGGTTATGAGGTATGAGAAGGATTATGGCCAAATCCAAGAGTTTAAAGGACAAATTTAAGGCAAAGTGTACCCGATGCTTATGAATCTGGAGGGAACTTAGGATTCATAATCACGATGATTAGCAAAAACAGCAGCAGGAACAGCAGTTCAGTCTTCCAGATTCTTCATTGCTTGGTCTGTGTTTTCCCGTTTATCTCAACGACAGTCAAATGGATACTTGTCTTACAGACAAGGAAACTGAGCTTTCCAAAGTTGAAGGGATCCAGCTGGTAGGTTGTTGGAGCCGGGAATCAAACCCACACCTTGCCCGGTCTCAGTACCCAGGCTCCTAATACCTCAGAAAGGCTGTCAATTTCCCAGGCAGATTCATCTGGGGTTCTTGTCTCTGTCAAGGGCACCATGCTCCAACCATGTCACTTCTGAAAACAGCAATTTCTGGAACCGAAACTTCAATTTTTCAGATTGGGAGGCTGACACTTGAGCGAGCGGAGGCATCATGCTGGAGTGTGTCTCCCCAAACCCCCCGCCCCCCAATCACAGCTGTGGAGGTGCCAGTCTCAAAAAAGCAGAGGGAGGCAGCCAGCTAGAAAATCAGAAACGGAAAAAAAAAAAAAAAAACAAACCCATGGCTTCACTTGGCAGACAATTTGTATTTTTTTCGGTTCAGCTGGGCACGAGCCCTTTCCCGGTGACTTCCTGCTCAATGCGCACTAAAAGAGAGAGCCTCTTCTGGAGGCTGTGGGACCTGGTCAAGACCCCTGCCCCCGCCCCACCAGCGCAGACCCCAGAACGGGACGGGCCGTTCTCGCGTGTTCTCGAGCTTATCTGGAGATCATTAAAAATGTTTTCATCATCACACCACCTGACAAAACCCGCTTGGGGTAGAGGAAAAGAGATTAAAAATCTGTAAGTCTTCAGTGCCAGAAAGCATCTTGGCTTAGGACAGAGGGTAAGGCCCGAGGAAGCGAGCACAGAGTCTACTCCACGCTCTGCCGCTCCCCAGCTGGGTCATCTGAGGGCCGTTCCTTTCTCCCTCCACGAAGGACCCATATATTGTGAAATAGCAGGTGGGGCCACTCACCCTGAATTCCTGGGGTTGCTTTCACATGGCACGTTCTGTTCGTGGCTCCTGACCGAGTAGCATGGCAGCATTTCCCTGTCTCTGAACATCCTATTCTTCATTTATAAAATGGGGGTGATAAAGTAATATCTTCTCCGTAAGGGTTGTTTGCAGACTCAGGATGGGATAATGACTGCAAAGAGGGGACTGGGGGCTGGCACTGGAGTCGGAGCTCAGCAGCCTTCACTCTCTTCCCACGTTATTTTCCAGAAATTGGAGGCAATGGAGATAAATAAGGTTCAGCACAATCTAGTGCTTGGGAAATCAAGCATAAAGATAAATGATGATAGGAAACTTTGTGGAACAATATAAAACGAGAGATTACAAAGTGATACTTGTCTAAATATTAGGTAAGTGACAGAGTGAAGAAGTATCATGACTTCCGAAGGGGGAAGGTGTCTTTGGGGAGGGTCCCCAGAAGAGGAGTCTGGGAGGAGACCTTGTGTGGCTGGAGGACAGCAGGGTGGGGCAGGGGAAGAAGCCAGATGAGGCTGTGGGTTCAGGGAGGCCCCGGCCTCTGCTGACTCCTGCAGGAATGCTCTGGAATGCACATTGAATCGCTATTGACCTCTGCTCGCACCAGGCAGATTTGTACCCCTGCTCAGCAGGTCTTGGCAGGGCTGCGCTAGGAGGGCCACACTCCTGGGTGCTTCTGGGTCTTCTGGCACTTCTGTCACGTCTCCCAAGAATCTCAACTATCGGCCATTAAAAAAAAATGCAGAAGTTGGTGACGGGGTGTATGTTCCAAAGTCGGTGTTTTCCCAAAGTAACCACAGCAATATTTCCCATCCCCTAAGCTCTTTGAGGACTTTGCTGCTCCCCATCGGAGGTGTAAACAACCTCTTGACTTGAAGCCCTGGTGACCTCCCTGATGGACAGATTCCAGCAGAAGGAATGCTTTAGAGTTCATGAGGCTGGACTGTGAAAGGATATCCAGTCTTTCTCTCTCTCTCTCTTTTTTTTTTTTTTTGAATACTTGCCTTTAGAACCCAGCCACAGGCTTTAAAGATTTTCTTTCTTTCTTTTTTTTTTTTTGACAGACAGATCACGAGTAGGCAGAAAGGCAGGCAGAGAGAGAGAGGAGGAGGAGGCAGGCTCCCCGCTAAGCAGAGATCCCGATGCGGGACTCGATCCCAGGACCCTGGGATCATGACCTGAGCCGAAGGCAGAGGCTTTAACCACTGAGCCACCCAGGCGCCCCCAGCCACAGGCTTTAAAGAAGCTCAGGCCACATGGAAACCAAGGAAGGAGGAATCAAGAATTCCAGCCCTCAGCCCTGGCCAAACTCCTACTGGTGGCTGACACTAGTTTGCCAACCATGGGACTGAGCCTTCTTGGAAGTAGGCCTTCCATTGAGCTTCCCAGCCTGATGTTGCCAGGAACCCAGATGAGCCTCCCTTGCTGTGCCCTGCCCAAGGTGCATACTCACGAGCAAAGTAAATGATCGTTTCTATTTTGAACCACTGAGCTTTGTGAGTGACTTGTTTTCTGCAGCAGAGATTGGGGCAGGGTACCAGAAAATGGTAAAAAAAAAAAAAAAAGGGAATTTGAGAAACTGGGTACAGCATGACAGTATAGGAGAGTGTTGGGGTCATGTTCAAATCCTCCGTAGCATGCTGCTGTGCCCATCTCCTGGCCCCCATGAATGGCGGTGGTTGCCATCTTTTGGAGAATGGCCCTGGGCCTAATGGGAACCATCTCAACTGGGATGTACCCTTTCCTGTGGGAAGCCCACAGCCAATGACTGACCAACATGAGACTCCAGAAGGCTGTGCTTTGTCTCAAGGTGGAGCTAACTCTTTGGAGCCTCTGGGCTTCTGAGCTCCCCCAGGTGTCACATAGAATCTGGCCTCCTCACCCCTGCTTGGGTTCTTATCTCCTGCCTCCCCTTTCTTGTCTCATTCCTCTTCTCCTAGGGGTACTCTGTGAATAAATCACTTGCACAAGAATCCCCCAGCTCAGGGGACTTGACCTGGGAGACAGTATTCTCTATAGAGGTGTTATCATCCGAGTCACGTGTGTATTTTGTATGTAGATGCATAGCTGCTGTTGTCTGGGATGACTCAGCAGACATGGTATCGATGTGTATTTAAAACCCTGAAGGGGTAGGGGTTGGGGATGTCTTCACAGCTGAGAAAGGACAGTAATCTTTGTGTCCCAAGCCTGGGCCGGGCAGTCCTGGACCTAGAGATTCTGGTTCCGCCTCCGACTGCGGACCGCACCCCTCCCTGAGGCTTGGGGACCGTTGCACATGCAATTAGGGTGATTTCCAATTCAGCACCACAACCTGTGGAAAGCGCATGCCTCAATTAAAGGGCAGTAGTTTCTAGTAAGTCTTGGTTGTAAGGTCTTATGCTATTTTTCACAGATCAAGCCCCTGTCCCTTGACACCATCAGGATATTAGAAAAATCCCAGGGCCTGCCAGGGGATTACTCTGTTTATTAAATTTAGCTTCACAAACAGAGATGCTCTGCACTTTGTATCACCCTTGAGAACTTGAGCATTAAGGCATTCTATTGGCTTGAAACCCAGCCATTTCACAAGACAATAAAACAATGTATGTTCTTTTCAATTTTTTTTCCTGTATACTTTATTTGCTAGGGGAAGTAAAACGTAGTGCAGTGATACACCATTATGTGGTATGGAAGCTGTCTCTGCTGAAATTCAATCTCACCATTACAGGGTGAATATTCCAGATCTGTGGTGTTAGCATTTTAACTTGGTGCATGTCAGTGCCTGAGACCTGGTGTGATACTTCATCCCCCTAGCATCTGGGCATCCGTTGTTCTCGGGTGGAACTTTGCAAATGATGTGAGTGCGCAGCTTAATGCTCAGAGAATCCCAGAACGCAGAATTGGAGGAGACCTCAGAGTGGGTTGGGCTTAGATATTTCCTTTTTAAAAAGTGAGGAGACTAATGCCCTAAGAAAATATGCTTTTCCCGATGGTCACAAGACTGGTTAGTGAGTCCATAAGCCTGGTATTCTGACTCTTGAGTTTCATGAGGGTTCTGCCTCTCATGCCGCTCGCTGCCACTCTTGTCCTTAGTGGGGAAGGAGCTACACCATGAGGGTTGTTCGAATTCGTTTGTTGTCTGGCTTCTACTGCAGTTGGGCAAGCCATACCTTATTCCATTGGGTTGGCTCTGTAAGTCCTAAGGGAGGTGAGAGAGTGCAACACTATTGAAATGTTTCTCCCAGGTGCTACAATACGCGCTTCCTTCCTTGCCATCGTAATGTTAGTTGTGAATGCCATGGAGAATTTGCTGAAGATGATATTCTAAGACATTGTAATAATACCGAAGTAGCATGATAAGATATGAGTCCCTCATCCTTGCAAGAGCAAAATTTCCCTCCAGACTGGGGTTTTTCAAAGTCTGTCCATTTTTAAAAGGCGGGGGCACGGCCAGTGGACTCTGTGGCTAAGTAGTTAGGATTCAGGGTGGATTTGTAGTCTGGTTACAATGAGATCAAGCCTCATTAGAGTCTCCTAATTTCTGCTGGGGGGCTCATGAGCACATAGTGGGTCATCCCAGAAGCTTTGAAGTCTGATACCTGGTGTTGCTGAAAACGGTATTCCACATGCTTGTTCCTGTAGACATATCATCTCACCTCTTCAAGCCTCAGCTGCTTACACATAGATGGAGGATAATTTTTTAGTGATGCCTGGGTCACGTGGTTACTTTGTGGATTAAATGAAATCATTGATGTGAAGCCCTTTAAGTTGGTACCTCAGTTTTCAGCAGTACTCATTAAATGTTAGTTCCTTTCATCAATAATAAGAGCCATCAATTTGTGACTATAAGTGGCCTTCAGGCAGAGTAGTAGGCAATGTTCACATGGTCCTGGTGGCAACCTTGAGCTGAGCGTCACCTCCCTTGCCCTACAGGTGTGATGGTATGGAGGGGTGAATCTGTTCGCTCAAGCTTGTCAAGTTCATATCTGGAAGTTCTAGGTCTTGAATCCGAGTTTGTCAGAACCCAAAGCCTGTGCTCCTGTCACTACATTTCTAGAACAGAAAGGGATCTTGGAGACCACTGAATACAATGTTAGCACAGAGTAATGGGTTTATATGTTTCATGTCAAAAGTAAGTATTATATTTGCAAATTATTTTGAGAAAGGGGACTCACTGCACGTCCTCTTATGGAGACACCATTAACATGAATGTCCTTCTATCTTCATGGGGTTTCAGAGCGAATAGAACTTTGTAAATATGTTAACCTCAGAATTTTCACTGAGTCACTCATAGGACTAGCATCCTAAGGAACGTTCTTTGAAATTCACTGGTCACGAGGTGAGTCCTGATGAGAAAGAAGGTCAAGAGGGCTCAGTAGGAGCCACGAGGTGAGTCTTGACTAGACCTCACAGCTCTAGAACTGCGGGCTCGTCATCCATCCACTGCAGTGCTCTGCCATCTTTTCCGCCCGCGCGCCCCTCGTCACATTTATCAGCGAGATGGCTGGGACACTTTGTATGTCACTGTTAGGGCCTCCTCCTCATCAGACAGAGGATTTCCCCTCCTCCTACACACTCTCCTCCTTCCGTTTTACGACAGCCCCATCTGTTGATGAATCCGTCAGCAGAGTGACAGCGTTCTGATGATGTACTCACATAATACATTATCAAAGTGCCAGTCCTGATGGTCTTGTGATGCATGAGGCTGGCGTTTGTTGGTGCCCCGCCTTTCCAACAGAACCATTTATCACCACAGCGTCCTTTTCGTCGGGCCACTCCACTGAGCCACCGTCCTGGGGCAACGAGGAGCTGGGGGGGTACGGGGTGGCCAGGGGAATGGAATACCAGGGAGACACCAGAGAGATGGGCAGAATGCACAAATGCATCTGTTAATCCCAGAGTGAGGAGGAGTGTTCTATGGGCTCCCCTCACTGAGCCTAGCATTCCTTCCAATGAATTCATTCAAATATATCAAGTCAGGCACTCTTCTCGGTGTGAAGGATACAAATCATAGTACAGATTAGCAGTCAGTGTTACTTGAGCTCTTCCTCTATGTTAGACACTGTGCTAAATGCTTTATAGATGGTACCCCCCCTAAAATACTGCTTATAGAAGAGCTCCATCTTTAGAGGAGACAATGGAGACCCTCAGCAGCGAGACATGACTGATCCCAGCATTTCAGCCTGAGGCCTGGGTTCAGACCCAACTTCACCACATACCAGCTCTGTGAGCGTGGAAAAGCTCATGAACTTCTCTGGGCCTTGCTTTCTCCATTGGTAAAATGGCAGTACTAAGATCTACCTTTAAGGATTTGTGGGGATTGAAGGAGACCGTGTATGCATTTATATAAGAAGATTAGTTGCAGACCTGGCGCTGGGTAGTGTTTTCGGCAGTAATTTTATCGGAAAAGGGAAATATATCAGGAATTGTTATTAGGAACCGATTCACTAAAATTTATAACAGATGCCCAGATCTTGGTTTTAACTACTATTCTCTAACTAAGGAACCAAGGTTCCTTAGAGAAATGCCTGAATCTAGGGCTGGCACAGAAACAATGGGGATTGAACATGGAGTGTCTTGTAGTGCCAGAAAGTAAGGAAGGGTTAAAAAAAAGAAGAAGAAGAAAATAAAAGGATGAGGGGGCAGGTCAAAGGGACCTAGGAACCAACCTGATAGAGGTCCCAGTCACAACAAATAATGATGCTATTGGATTATAATCCAAATAAGTAAAAAAAACACTCAAGAGTCCACACTGAGCTAGTTCAGTAATGTCAATCAGTCTCATGGTGTCCCGGTAAGTCACCCTGGGCCCTGGGGTGCCATGTCCATGGGTGACATGGACAGCCTCCTTCCTGTCGAGAACAAGGGCAGAAATGACATGCTGTTGTTTTTTTCACCTTTCACTAGAGCCCCGAATCTCTTTGCCTTCGAACCGGTCACGGGCTGAGGACCACATGCCCCCTTTAGAGTAGGGCTGGCCTTTAAGAAAGCCTCAGACACCACGGGGCCACAGGTGGCAAGACGCCTCTCCCCTGGGCAAGGGGCAATGATTTATCCCTGATCAGTTGGAGGTCACTGAGCAGCTCAGAGCTAAACTGAAAGATTAAGAATTGATCCAGATGTAATAACACTCCGGAGTAGACACCCAGGCTTCCAGTACAGGCTTCTACTTGGTGCCCATAAGGCAGAGCACAGGGGCCTTGTTTGGGGGAAGGGGGACATTCTGGAGCTGTCCTGGGGTGCATGCAGCATCTGACGTGTGAGTCCTGGGCTCCTTGTGCGGGAAAGTGGTATATTTCAAGGTAAAGGAAGCTTTGAAGGGATTTATAGTCACTTTATTTATTTATTCAAGTATATCCTGAGAATCAATAAGCCTCACCTTGTGCCAGGCTCCCTGCCCAGTGAGGAATTATGAAGCTGAATGCTTCATATTCTGGGAATTACGGAATGTGGGGCGGAGGGTGGTCAGTGACTCCCCCCCCCCCCCCCCCCCCCGGTGAAACTGATGCAAAATGAGGCATTCTCCTCCCCTGGCTTGGCCTGCGGGTTGCCTCCCGTTCTGATCTCAGTTTGGCCTCAGGTCCTTAATATATAAAATGAGCTTAATGCTAATATCCATCTCAGGACTCGACTAGGTATTTCTCTGAAGAAGACAGCAAACGGGCAAGAAACGCATGGACAGTGTTTAATGGCATGGGTCATTATGAAAATGCAAACCAAAACCGCAGCGAGATACCACTTCAGCTCACTAGGATGACTATATGTATATGTAAAATAGAAAATAACAACTTTTGGCAAGGTTGTGGAGGAGTAAGAACACTTGGGCATTGCTGATGGGATGTGAAATGACGTAGCCACTGTGGATAGCAGTCTGACGGTTCCTCAGGAAGTTAAACGGGCAGTTACCGTGTGACCCAACGCTTCCACTTCCGGAGAGATGAAAATAAATTATCTGCACAGAAACCATAAATGGATATTTAGAGAAACATTGTTCATAAAAGTCAAGAGCTAGAGACAAGTCGAATGTGTATGGGTATTATGCTAAGCGAAATAAGTCAATCAGAGAAGGACAATTATCATATGATCTCGTTGATATGAGGAATTTGAGAAACAAGACAGAGGATCCTAGGGGAAGGGAGGGAAAACATGAAACAAGATGAAACCAGAGGGGGAGACAAAATATAAGAGACTCTTAATCTCAGGAAACAAACTGAGAGTTGCTGTAGGGGCGGGGGGGTAAGAGGGATGGGGTGGCTGGGTGATGGACGTTGGGGAGGGTATGGGCTATGGTGAGAAAAAACATTGTGAAAAAATTTAAAAAGTTGCTGAAAAAAAAAATGTGTATGGACAGATGAATGGGTAAACAAATTGTAGTCTGTATATAGAATGGAGTCTTATTCAGCCCCAAGAGGAATGGAGCAGTCCCTGCTCCATGCTGGAACTTGGATGAAGCTTGGTGGGGAAGTAATGGGAGGGTTTTAGCTGAAGAGCGACAGGACCACTGTCTGACACACTTTCTAGGATGGGTGGGAGGTCCATAGGAGAGGAAGAAGGGACCCCATTGAGGACACTGTCAGAACAATGTAGGAAAGATCATCAGAGTCTGGACTGGACCAGGGTCCGGGGGACAGTAGGCGATAAGTATCAGTTCAAGGAAGGAACAGCCATTCCCTTCTGTAGAAGGGCGAACAGGGGTCCAGGGGAATTAGAATGCTCTCACGCCTTAGTTTCAAGTGGCCTTGAGCAAGGTCTCCTGCCCCCGAGTTTGTTTCACTCGTTCAGTCTGAATGAAGTGTTTAGTAGGTCATTTCGCATCTCAGAAGTGACTGGAATATCACTGCTTGGGCGTAGCAAGAGTCCCACGGTGTTGGGCAGTTGCCCCAAACTGGGCTGGGACTGTGGTAGCACGCGGGCGAGTGGAGTGAAGCGAATTAAGTAGTGGGGCTCTCCAGGCGTGGGCAGCTTCCCGAGGTAGCCTGCACCTGCTCAGGCCAGGACCTGCATTTGTCTCTGGCTACGTGCAAACCATCGCTAAAGGTGGGACGGGGTTAATGATATGTACCCGGGGATGCTTGGAGGAAGGACCGAAACAGGGGTTTGAAGCATTTACTGCTTGCTCAGCATTGGTGGCCGAGGTGGCAATAGAAGTGGCTTTTTGGTGGCCTAGACCACCTCCGCCACTGCTCTGCATGCCATAGGTTGGCATGATTGGAATTACCAGCTATTGTCCTGTGTTGTTCCTTGCAATGCTTTGTCTCCATTCTGATCCGAGGGGAAGAAGAACCTCGTCTCGTTCAGGTTTGCCAGGCTTTGTAATGGATGCCATGAGCCCCTTGGAGAATTACTAAGCTGAATCATCAGGCTGGCAAATCCACACCATTTGGTCCTCTCCGAAATGGGGGCAGAGGACGGTGCTGAGGGGACAATTTAAGAGCTTCCAGAAAAACAAAAAGAACAGTTCCCAGAAGAACACGGGGGCTCTCGCTGTCACAATGGGGCTGCCCGAAAGACCCCGCATTGCTATGGAAACAGCGCATTTCTTTTTTTCTCTCTCTTTCTCTCTCTCTCTTTTTTTTAATGGAGCAGGCACATAAAACTCCCAGAATGTGTCATGGAATAAGTTACTGCTGTCCCGAGGCTGCCAAAGATGCACACCCTCGTTAGGGGAGCCGTGTGACAGTTTGGGGTTTATAATGAATGGTTTGCAGGCTCAGAGGCTGAGCCCAGCTTACCCTGTTGGGATCACGCCCTCTTGGTTGGGGCCCCTTCCTCAATGTGTCCACAGACTAAAGACCCATCAGCTTCTGCACTGAAGCACAACGGCCAGGTGATGTAATTACGGTGCTGCACATCTCATTTACATGCAACCAGTGAGCAAATTGTGCCGTTTCCATAAAGACACTCCTGCTGAAATGGAGCATTTTATCACCTTCTTTTCACCTGGAGCCCTTAATTGGATAACTCTGCTCCCCTCAAAATTTTATTTACTTGGTAATATGCAGATGTTAGTTGGCCAGCTTAGAAATAGAGAGGGATTCTAGAGGAGAGGAAAGAGACCACACAGGTGCGTCTTGCCCTTCGACCTGGAGCAAGGCAGCCATGACCTTGTACCCGGGAGGTCTTTTGCAAAATCTTACAAAATCTCTTGATTTCCCATTGACTGACAGTGTCTCTGATGGTGCTGCTGAGAAAGATGAGCTTGTTTGGGGAACCAGACAATTGGATTGTGCAGTGAGGGAGGTGAAAAATGAAGGAGGCAAGACTGTAAAGCTCAGGGAACACCTGGACTATTATCATTATGTCCTGGAGAACCAAGAAGGATTTGTCCTCGAGGAGGGGCTGACCACTGATGCTCAACATCGATGAAGACGGGGCCAGGGGCATAGCAAGGGAAGACATCTGTGACCATGAAGAAAGAGCTGCTTTAATAAAAATAGCACCCAGCCACTCAAAGGATGATGACATAACATCTCTCTCGGGGACTTCTCACCAAGCAGGAGGCAGTGTAGCAACATGCTTGTGAGTTTTGCTCTGAATGCCTGGGTTCAGTTCTCTGCCTGACTCACTCCGTCAGTGTTTCTGAGTGCCTTCTGTGTGATACTCACCATCCTTGCTAGTGCCATGACCTCACATAAGTTATTTAGCCTCTCCAAACCTTAGTTTCCTGATTTGTCAAGTGGGAATTGCAATCATACCTTCTTCAATGGCTTACTGTGTTGGTTAAATGGATGAATGTTTGCAAAGCGCTTAGAGCACTGTAAATAGTAAATGTTTGCTATTGCGTTTAGTGCTGCTCTTATCACAGTGTTGGGTTTGGGAAAGAAGTGGTGGCTCAGTTATTCACTTTTAAAAGAGAACTGTGGCTCAGCAGTGACGAAAGAACATCTTTCTCTTATGACCCCTTGTATTACTGGGACCAGGTCAGAATACCCAGTGAACTCCCACAAAAGACTCTGCAGTACCAAGACAGAAATAAGTAGATGACAACTGCAATAACAATAGTAATAACACCAGCGAATGTTATTAGCTTTTGGAATGTGACTTAAACTCTGATTACTTTTTACAAATTGTAGGCTCTTAGATGATCTCTAATGTGGCACAAATGGTGATGATCATGATGGTGATGATGATGTTGGTAGTGGTGACAGTGATGGTAATAGTGATGGCAATGATGATGGTGATCATGGTGATAATGTGCTGATGGTGATGATCATGATCATATGATGTTGGTGATGGTGATGTTGGTGGTGGTGATGGTGGTGTTGATGGTGATGATGGTAGTGGTGACAGTGATTGATGGTGGCAATGATGGTGCTGAAAATGATGGTGGTGATCGTGATGATGATGATGATGATGGTAGTGGTGACAGTGATGGTGATGATGATGCTGATGGTGATTATCACGATTATATGTTGATGTTGGTGATGATGGTAGTAATGGTGATGATGATGGTAGTGGTGACAGTGATGATGATGATGATGGTGCTGATAATGATGGTGGTAATGGTGATGCTTATGATGCTGATGACAATCATGGGGTGATAATGGATAGTTCTGAAGACAGCAATCACCATAACTACCATTTATTGAGTGCTTACTATATACTGTGCTAATAGCTTTGCATTCCATCTCATTTAATAGGTGCTGCATATATGTTCATTTCACTGGTGAGGAGACTGGAGTGTATAGTTGCAGTTGTCTCCCACCACCAGGAGCTCAAGTTCCAGTTATCTAGAAAGCTAGATGATGGTGGTGACAATGATGATGGTGGTGATGATTATGGTGATCAGGTCAAGGATGGGGAACATTCACCCCCCTAGCTATGATTTACCCTCTGAAAGAGGTTAAATTTCTGAAGGCCCACATCCATTTGCATGGATCCTGACATGAGGAAGAATCCCCTCTTCCTGGGGAGGCCACACTTATATATAAAATATCAGCATGGGATGCAGTAAGCTCCAGAATTCACCTACACAGGAAGGGCTTGCCTCTGTCATAGCATCTGATGAAGCTTTGCATTGAATGGGAAGGATTCACTGGCCATCTAAAAATAGGTGATGCTTTGCTTTCCCTTGTTTGGGCCTCATGGTAGACTTTCGGCATTAAATACACAGGTGTTATAAGCTCATTGAATATTGGGGAAACTTGAAAGTCTAAAACAGCTAAAATGACCTTGCCCATGTCACTGAGCAAGCTGGTGGATCCAAGTCATGGCTCTGGATTGTCAGTCCCTTGTGTCACACTGTCTTTCCTGGGGAGGTCCTATGTAGGAAGCCCAGATGGATCTTTTGCTTGGATGAAGTCACTGGTAATACAAAGAGTTAAAAATGCGTTGAATGCAGACTCTGCCACTTCCTCACTGTAACATCCGGCAGCTCACTTAACTGCTTTGACTTCAGTTTTGTCATCTCTAAGATGGAGCATAATATCTCATTACATAATAATTTAAGAATGAGAACATGATGGCGAGAGCACGTGTAAGTTTCATCTTTCTGAACAAAGTGTTTCAAATGCTTTTAATAAAGATGGGCTGGCTACATGGCTGTATTCCCCTTCCTGCCTCCACTCCCATTCCACTCTGCACCCAACTCTGAGACCAGGGGGCTGACCTCCAGGGATTGGATTAACTTGCTCTTGCCCTCTAGCTTCTGATTGGGTTTGACCAATGGGAGGCGATGGAAGGAGTCTCCTGCTAGGTTCTCCCCCCCTCCAGGACACTGAGAGTTGGCTCTGTTCCCCCTCCTGAAGGCCACAGCTCTTATCAGGCAACCCTCTTACACACCCCCTTAGTTTTTTCTTCATGCATGAGGCTAGCGTCAGCTCCAGTCTCCTGGATTCTGCTTTCCCTAGATCATGTCCTCCTTCTGTAATGATCCATTCATTAAACAGTACCTAGTTTGAGATGTCTTCCTGGGACCCTAACAACACTGTCCCTTTGAGATAATTAAGGCAATTACTATATGCTCCAATTTACACATGAGACCCCCAAATTACAGCTGTCACCCACAGAGATAAGGAAACTTGACTAAAGTCACCCCACAAATCAGAATCTCAGTACCAACCAGAGTCTCTGGATTCTAAGACCAGATTCTGCCCCTCTTCCCCCGTACAGAGTGTCAAACTCCCTTACAGTAGAAGGTAACCCTGTGAGGCTTGGGGAATTTACAAAGGAAAGAAGAGAACTCCTTCCAGGGCCCTGGATGTATCTTTGATGAGCAGAGTGATGATGGCCAGACCATATCTGAAAATAGCACTTGGACCCACAGCCTGCAGCCACCAGCCTGGGAGACCAAACCGTAGCCTCTGCAGCATTGGGTCCCAAATGTCTGGGACTTGATCAATAACTGGTGGCTTCCATAATTTTTGGTTTCACTTCCAACTTAGGACAAACCCCCCAAAAATCTAATATGTCCCCCTAACCCACCACACAACTGTCTTGTTTCTGGTCAGCTTGCTTCCAGCTTCCCCATGCCAACAGTCTCTATATGTGAAACCTTCCCTTTGCTCTACTGCAAAGCATTTCCCATTCCTCTGCCTGTCTTTGAGTCTCTGCCAAATGTAAGGGATGCTGGCTGACTCCTTGGCTACAGTAAGCTCTGTCTAAATGTATTTTCTCCCTCTCATTTAGGTGGTCTTCATTTATTTTCATGCTGCGGTTCATCCCTTTAAAACTAAGATGACCCACAATATTCTATCGAACAGGCTAATAGACAAGCTTGAAACACTTGGCAAACTGGTCAGCCCATTGGATGGAGCACCCACCCACTGAGGGTTACTGGCTGCCATGTTGTGGCTGTCAGCAGAATTCAGTTATTCCAGTTCAAGGATAAGTACACTGCTACCAAGTGGCAATCCAGAATCTATTGCATATTCCAAGGAAGGAATTGAAGGAAGGGATGCAGAGTAAGATAAACTCATTTACCGAGAACTAAGTGAAGTGAAGAACTAAGCAAAACACTTTCAACACATGATCTTGAGTTCACAACACACCACGGTCTATGACCATTATTTCCATTTTAGGTGAGACAGCTCGGGCTTGGAGAGCTCATGTGATTTGCTCAAGTTTACCTAGCCCCTCGAGTGGCTGGGATAAGGTTTAAAGCTGACTATGTCTATGTCATCCTGGGCAGTTAGGAATAGTCATGAACACCAGATAATTTTGGTTCAAAGTAGGGTCCTTCTCCTCGAATTAACTAAACTAATTATTAAGTATAGTTGGGAGCTTTATCTTACTACTCTGTACAACAATGAATTCAGTGATATATAAACATTCTGATATATTCATTTTTATCTCTTTTTATAAAAAGATATTTATTTATTTGACAGAGATCACAAGTAGGCAGAGAGGCAGGCAGAGAGAGAGAGAGGAGGGAGCAGGCTCCCCGCTGAGCAGAGAGCCTGATGTGGGGCTCGATCCCAGGACCCTGGGATCATGACCTGAGCCGAAGGCAGAGGCTTTAACCCACTGAGCCACCCAGGTGCCCCAGTTTTTCTCTCTCTCTCTCTTTTTTTTTTTTTTTTTTAAAGCTCATGCTCGGTACTACTTAAAGAAAGAAGTGTTTTTCTTCTTAAACCAGTGGTTCTCACCTGGGGGCAATTTTGTGCCTTACCCCCCCCCCC
Organism: Lutra lutra; assembly: GCF_902655055.1. NCBI lineage: Eukaryota > Metazoa > Chordata > Mammalia > Carnivora > Mustelidae > Lutra > Lutra lutra. The sequence continues at coordinate 6,760,101 of NC_062295.1, read as the reverse complement.
CCACCGATGGATATTTGACAATGTCTGGTGACATTTTTGGTTGTCACAACTGGGAATGGGTGTGCCCCTGGCATCGATTGGGAGCAGGTGGGAGATGTCTCCATGGAGTTATTCAGCCTTGAATGTCAGTGATGCCCAGAGTAAGAAACCCTGGTTTCCATACATCTAAGGTAGACTCAGTGTTGAGCATAGCATCTTAGTCCTGGTACAGGATTTTCTTTTAATGATACGGAATCCGTTTTCTCGCCATTAAAATGCCAAATGATAGCACCATGATGACTTGGGCCTTGGAGTCTGACCATAAAAGCTCTTGTTCTGGCCTCACCAGCTGAGCCTCTTCAGACAAGTGACTTAATCTCTCTGAACTTCACTTTTTCTTATCTGTAAAGTGGGGTATTTTGATCTTTCTCTCACTGGGCTTCTGTGAGCATTAATGAATGGAGGTACATAAGTACTTCATGCAAGGCACCGTATGCAGTAAGTGATAATAATTTCTGTACCCGCCGCCCTCTCCCCTTTGAGGCAGATACTATCAGGTCTCCATTTAATTAAAAAAGGTAAAAAAAATAATACATAGTAGGCACCCACTAAGTATTAATACCAAATAAAACCATAAGCTTTAGTTCTAACTCGGTTACGGACTGTGGAGTTCAAAACTCCCGGGGTGACATTACAGCGTGGCTGAGACTGGGGGGGCTCCAGCTTATCACACAGTGTCCGAAGTCCGTACTAGACGTAGGGGAGATGAGAGGAAGAAATAAGTCACGGTTATGGTCCTGAGACATCGGTTCGAACGGATGGTAAAAGCCGAAGGAGAGGACACAGGAGGACAAAGTTAAATTGATTCTTGGAATAAGCTAGACTCCAGCTTAGGGAGGGAAAAAAAAATCCATCCATTCAGAAACCAAACAATTATTTCATGGGGGGAAGTGATTCTATATAATTTATGAACCTCCCCTTTTATTATTCTTGGTGAAACAACTAAAGCAGAGAATGCAGAATAAGTTTTAAGGCCGAGCTGGGCTGAGAATATGATCAAAAGTGGGGGAGTTACATAAGCTTATTGGTGAGATGTTTTCAATTTGGGCAAGGGGCTCAAACCTCTCTTTGCTGAGACCCCTCCCAGTGCGAAGGCCATTTCGAAGATTTCGATACACATTCTAGGAAATAGGTATTTTTTAAATGTTTACGCTTGGATTGGAAGCATCTTACCATTCAGTTTATTTTTATTTATTTATTTTTAAAGATTTTGCTTATCTATCTGAGAGAGAGCAAGAGCATGAATGTGGGAGGGAAGGGCAGAGGGAGAATCTCAAGCAAACCTCAGCTGACTGTGGAGCCTGACGTGGGGCTTGATCCCACGACCCTGAGATCATGACTTGAGCTGAAACCAAGAGTAGGACATTTAATAGACTGAGCGACCCAGGGACACCCCCTCTCCCCATTCAGTTTATTTATATTTTTTATGTTGAAATACTTCCATAGTTTGAGTTAATGTGCATTTTCCGTAGATTGCCTCCTTTTCGCTCCAGTGCATGGCATTCTATTACAATGCAAGTTCCATAATTTCGTTTCACCAGTGTCTTAATTGAGAGGCCCTTGGATTATCTCCAGTCTGGGGTCATGTAGACAACCTGTCCTGAACATTCATGTGTATATATCTGCATTACTTTATGATAGGCAAAACTCTAGATAACCCTGAGTGATCCTTGCCTGCTGGTAGTCAAGGCTTTGTCTAATCCTCTTTTGAGTAACGTGCCCTGGACCAACAGAGTATGGCAATGTGGAGGGTATGTTGCTTCTGTTAGTAGGTTACAAAGTAGCCTGACTTTTGTGTTTCTAGAAGATTCTTCCCGATGCCTCCTCAGTTCCCATGCTTTGGTGAAGCATGCTGGCAGTACAGAGGGCCACGTGGTGAGGAACTTACAGCTCTTGAGGGAACAGACACTGACCACAAGCACAGAATGAGTTTGGATGGGATCTTTCCCTGGTCAAGTTTTCCGATGAGATCCTCGTCCCGGCCAGCATGTCATTTGCCACTTTATGAGCAACCATGTAGCACAGGACCCAGGTTCTGGGTCCACGGAAACTGCAGGATACTAAATGTCGATGGTTGAGAGCCTCTGTGTTTAGGCACGACTTGTTACGCAGCAAGAGATGACTAATATATGGAACTCAGAGTTTGGTAGGGAGACTAAGAAATGTACACAGACAAATATCCTGAAAGGTAGGATATTAGGACCAACAGTTTTAGGCTCTGGGTTTTCTTGGGCTGGAAAAACACTTTCAGCTCAGGGTGCTGAGAAGTCGGAGCAGGCACACATCTGCTTATTCAGAAATGATTGAACTTTCCCTGTGTGCTGGCACCATGCTGGGCTTGGGGGGGGGTCGCATGATGAAGATGCCAGCGTTGTTGTGTTTTGGGTTTTTTTTTTTCCCCTCTTGATGTTTCCCCTCTAGGGACAGAGATAGAAAATGAAGAGTAAATAAACCCGAAGAAGGTGATTTTTAGTAGACACAGGTAGTAGGACGGAAAGAGATAAAGAGGGATCAGTGATGCGAGGCAGGTTCTTTGTTTCTGGTGGTCAAGGAGGACATATCCCTGTGGAGGCCACGGATGCTGAAAGCCATCTTTGGTCTACACCCCGAAATAAGTGAGATCTCCATAAACCCAGGGGGTCAGGGGCCCTGCTCTCCTACCCCCGTGTTGGTGGCTGCACGCCCTCTGCTCCAGGTGGTGGGTGACAACGGGAGGTGGGCTCAGCTCAACAAAGGCAGTATATTGGTTCAGGCTTCTACAGCTCCTAACGGCCGGATGATGGATGCTGTGGTGGAAAGGGGGACCTGCTTTGATGTTCGCAGCCTGGTTTGATTAATGAGCGGCTCTGCCGGGAGGCTACGCTGGGAGTAAATTACTCTTTTCAGAAATGGCTAGATCGGCACTATTGTACTAATTATTTCACAAGCTTGGGGTCAGTTCCAAATTCCCTGACACACACAAGGGAACAAACACCCAGGCTAACTGAAGCCGACAGAGCTCTAATTAAAGCAGAAATTGTTTGTGACTCCCCTCTCCCCCTACCCTCCACCCCACAAGCCCTCTTTTCTCAGAGGAAGAAGCTGTCAGACATATTTCCTTCCTGCCCCTGGCGTGCCCAACATGAACCCCCAAGCACCAGGAAGCAGTCCACAGTACCCCTGTGCATATCCTGATCCCTGGCAAAGGGGAGATTTCTATGTTGGATCTAGTATCTTGGTTTCTGGTTTCTTTCTCCTAATCACATGCATAGGTATTGTATTCATTCATTCATTCATTCATTTATTCATTCTTCTTTGTGTATTCACTTGTTCATTCCATACTTATTAAATGCATTTTATGGGCCAGGCAGTGTGCTGAGGATTAGCAGTGTTCTAGCCTTTAAGAGCTTGCTGCCTGGTGGGGAAGACACATTCATCAGATAATCTCACGCATGTAAAATTACAGCAGTGAGGAGATTATAATAAAAGGATTGTGGGTTTAAGGATGTTTAATAGGGGGTTTGGCTTGGGGGCTCAGATCCTTGAGAAGGTAGTGCCAGAGTTGAAAAAGTTTAAGCAGAGGGTGTGGGTAGATGAGGAGGAGTGTTCAACCTCAGTGGTGGAGACAGCACATGCAAAGGCCCTGAGGTAGGAATAAAGTTGATGTTTGGAAGAGACAGAAAGAAGGCAGTATGGCTGGTGCTCCGCAAGGAAGCAGACTGATTTAGATTCAGGCTTTTGCTTTGTGTGTGGCCATGGGAGTCCTTCATAGTTCTGCACCTCTTCCTCACCTGAAGAATCAGGATAAACTGTGTCAAGTCTTACATGAACATCATGGTGGTCTTCCTGGCAAGCTACCATAAGTACTAGTCGTGACCTTCCTTGACAGTCTTTACTCCTACCAGTCCTGCCCATTGTTCCAGCTGCACTCCATTGCTTATTTTTCCCCAGGGGTTCCTCACACGTTAACAACATCTATGCCATCTTGGCTGCTCCTCACCAACCATGGAAAGCCTGGCTTTCTTAACCCAGTGGCTGGCAAACATGGGGGCAAAAGCTTGGTTGTGCGTGTATGCATTTGGTCTGCTACTCCACCATGCTTACCAAGTCACATGCTATATACTGCCGAATGTTTATGCCACTTACTGGGGGGGGGGTTTCCTTTGTAAAATGACAGAAGTATCTGCCATAATGCAATCTCTGAACTTTGTATGTTGCTACCGCTGATGGCTCCCAATGGGTGTGTCTTAGCCATGGACCTTTGCACACGGTGTCTTACTTAAATTCCTATGACATCCTTCCTGGTAGGTGCCACGCCTATCACTGCGCACATGAGTGATCCTAAGTTCCAACAAGGTGGGATAACTTGCCCAGAGGCTCCTATCTTGCGTGTAGGTGTCAGAGCTGGGGTGGACCATTTTTCATAGTCTATCTTTATCCACAAGATCAGATACTGCCAATACTCATTTTAGAAATAATCATAGCTGACATATACGGAAACACTTATCATAGGGTAGGCATTGTGCCAAACACTTTCCGTGCATTAACTTATACAGACCCACTGTACAGATGAGAAAACAGAGGCACAGGGAAATTCAGTGATTTGTCCCAAAATTATACAGCTAGTCAGTAGTGCAGACTGGACTTATGCCCAGGCATGAGATGCCAGAACCACGATCTTAAGAGACATTCACTGTCTTGTCAGATTTGGTGCTCGGGTAAGAAAGCAGCTTTCTTCTGATATTCCACAAAGCCACCTTCTGAAAGTGGTCGGCATGTCTGGTTAAGGTAGGCCCAGAAAGGATATAAGAGGGTAGTAGTGTTCTCTTAAGCTCCCTTACTCTGGGAGTTGGGGATTTTTCAGCTCAAAGCTCGTGTGCACTGTCTAAAAAGAATGAGCTAAATGGGAAAAATCAATAATGCACACAGATGGTCCCGGTGATGTTTACACTATTTAAGAGAACAAATTATTCTGAAGCACCTGGGATTCATTCTTTCCCCCGCAAAAGGAGAAAAGCAAGGGAATTACAGGTTGTCCTTTTCTATTCATTGAAGCAGACTCCCTAAGAGGCAATTATTCTGTGTTTATATTAGTTTGCTTTGGCTATGTTCTACCAACCACCCCCACCAATGCCAATTAAGAAAGTTTCACTTTACTGCAATTTCCAGTATAGATAACGTGTATGAAAGGACAGATTTCACCCAACGAACATTTATTGAGTGACTGCTATAGGCCAGAGACTAGGCCAGGATCTGGGACTAAGGAGAAAGAGCCATCAATGCACCAACAACCATGACAAATGTTCACAAAGCACTAATTTTGTGCCGAGGTCTCGTCTAAGAATTCAGGGGCTCTTTACACAGGCCTACGAGATAGGTGTTGCCATTATTGCCTTTTTATGGAAGAGGACACTGGGGACCAAAAGTCATGCATTTAGATAGGAAACAGGCAGGGTGGGAGCCCAGGCACTCTGATGGAAGAGTCAAATACAGCCCCTGCTCTGGGATGGTTGACCTTTTGAGCGGGGGAAGGCAGACAACAAACACACATACCTACCAAAAAGGCAAATAAAAAAATGCACACACCTGTACACATCCACACACAAAACACGGTAAATAGGTCTTGCAAATAAACAAAGATGCTTGGACATAATTAGGACAGGGAGAGTAGGTGGGGATTTTTCATATACGGTGGTCCAGGAAGACCTCTCCCGAGAAGCTATGTTGAAGCCAAAGAGGTAAGGGAGAGCTAGTGGGGCATTGGTGAAGATTTTAGTGGTGGTGTGATGGAAAATTTTAGAAAGAGGGAATTGGGGGGGTAAGGAGTCTGAGGTGCCACTAAGCTTGAAGTATCTGGGCCTCTGGAGGAAAAGACCCATGTGGCTAGGATTCAGTGACTTGGCTTGGGGGCACCGTGGAGGAAAGATGGTGACCTGGACCAGATCACATAGGGTCTTCAACTCCACATTTTTGGGAGGATAAATTGAGATAATCTATGTGATTTGCATATTATAGCAACTGGAACTTAATGAACAGTCAATTAATGTTCACTTTTGTCATCTTTATGGTTCTTCCATATTTCGTTCCAATGACTTTGACTTTTTTCAGATTATCTAAAGGGGGAAGAAAAAGTAGTTTTCCTTTAAAGTTGCTTTCCTCTCTCCAAATAGTTTATACTTATGGGATCCTGGAAGAATTCTAGCCAGGAAGGCCTCAGGTCCATCCTAGGAGTAGGGAGCAGAAACGGTGCTGAGGTGTGTGTGTCCGGAAACAACCTCCATGTCCACTGACTGAATGGATAAGGAGAATGTGGGATGTGCATACAACAGAATACTATTTAGCCTGGAAAAAGAGGGATACTCTGCAACGTGAGACAACATGGAAGAGCTCTGAGGGCTTTACCTTACGTAAAAGAAGCTATCAGAGCGGGACCAGCACTGCAAGATTCTCCTTGTACGAGGGTTCTGAATAGTCAAGCTCCCAGACTCAAGGAGAAGAGGACTGGTTGCAGGGGACTGGGGGAGGGAGAAAAAGGGACTTGCTAGTCAATGGGTGTAAAGTTTCAGCTGAGCAAGAGGAATGAACTCTGGATTGTTGGACAACTTTTGAGTAGCCAGCAGTCCTGCAGCAGGCACCTAATAGTGAGTAAAGAGGGTAGAGCTCATGGGAAGTGTTCTTTCCACAGTAAAATAGAAATAAATGAAATAGTTTAAAATAAAAATAAAATAAAATAAAAAACAAAACAAGAAAGTGAATGACCCCATCACATCTGCAGTGGAGATGTGAGGGCAAGAGTCACAGAGTTGGATCAGGGGCTCCTTGCTCCGATGCGCATCCTTACCCTGTCTGCTAAGCCTTGTGGTGGAGATGACAGTAAGCCTGGGCTGAGGAAAACCTCAGGGCTTTATTTTAAGACCGTCTGTCAGGAAAGGACTTCGGAGCAAATGCAGGCACTCAGCTGCATTCCTGAAGGTCAAACAGTAGCAGCTACATGATCTGCTGGATTTGAGGAAACATTTAAAAAGGAAGAAGAAGGGGGAATAAAAAAAGATCACACCCTTCCTGAGAAATCATTTCTGTTTCTACTAAGAGACCGGGAAGGGCGTGAGAAAGTTCTAGTAGGAGGGGATGAAAGGGAGATGAAAACCTGCCTCTTCAGCGACTGTTGAAATTGTTCCTAAATCAAGCAGCGGTTTCCCGACAGGGCCACGTAATTGATTATAAATGTTGGAATTTATTTCAATAAGCCCTGTCATTCCCACACAGCTGTTTCACTTTACAGCAAACCAACAAACAGACGGAGGTGTGGAGGCAGCCTGTCTTTTGTCTCTCCCTCTGACGAGTCCGAATTGTCTTTCGGAGAGATGCTTCTGGCTGCGGCTTGCGGGAGGAGAGGCCCCGTTTTTCTGGCCGTGGGCAGAGGGGATGGGGAGGGTAGATGAGCCGCCTACCTTCTCAGGGGCCCAGGGACGCCGTGACTGGGAGCCAGGAGAAAGTGGTGATACTGGTTTCCCACATGTATCAGCCTAAGGAAGCTGCCTGTGCATGGGAAGAGAGGCCCATCTTGGCCCATCTTTTATCCTTATACAAGCAGTGAGAGACTGTGGGAAGGTGACTGGGTTGAAGGTCTGGTGTAGACTCTGCTTCTCACGTACTAGGTGAGGGTTCTTTCTAGAATGGCACTGCTGATACCTGCCTCCAGATCAGTTGGAAAGATTAAAGTCATTGACCTGGAGGTGAGAGCTTCAGTGAGGCAAACAGTAGGTGCTCAATAAATGTCGAGCTGAATCTCCATCTTCTAAAAGCCACTGCCGTCTACTCTGCCTCACTTTGACCTCTCTCTCTCTTAAGCTTACGTGGCCTCCTTCTCATGCTCTGGATGTTTAGCTTGGGGCAGTAAAGGATTGAGCTCTAGTCTCATTTCAGATATTAGACTTTGGATCAGTGCCCATCACCTCCTGTCCTTCTCTAATTGGAAAATGGCAAAGTGATCACTTCCCTGCTTCCCAGCATAGTTGTTAGGTTTAGAAGAGTTAATAGATGGGCAGGCACTTGGCATCTTTAAAAACATGTCGCATGTGGAAAGGGTCATATTATGTGCCATTTTCTGCTGCTCTTTTCCTCCTCTTTATTAAAAACCTGGCTTTCTGTCTAAGTTGTAGGATTATTTAAAGCAGGAACCACCTCTTTGAGCTTTTTTGTGCTCTTAATCCAGCTTACTGGTTTGGTCCCTTGGGTGAATAACGTAAAGGGGAACTTTTGAGGGGGTCAGGGAGTTATCAGTAGTAAGGAGCTCACACTCAAGAATTTTCTGTTGTTCCTTTTGTCCACCAAATCTCAGAATGTGTATTTCCTTGCACAGTTCTCCCTGTTTTTCTCCCTGCTCCAGCCATGCATTCAGTGTTGGGAACATCCCTCATTGCATCTTGCCTCAGGACCTTTGAACATGCCAATCTCGCTTCAGGGATGCTCTTCTTCAGGGTTTTGCATGGATGGTTCTTTTTGTTCTTAGATCTCATAAAAAGGTCCTTCCCAATATAATGTTATTCCCTTTCCCCCAACCTGCTGCTCTCGGATAGTGCAACAGCCTGTATCATTTTCTTATTACCAAGTGAGATGATCTCATTCCATTAGTGTGTACATTTCTGTGTACATGCAAGCTCCATGAGATCAGGGACATTGGTTTTTGTTATCACCACATCCCTCATGTCTAGAGCAATTTCTGGTTTGTAGTAGGTACATAGAAAATGACTGCTTAATTAATTAGTTACCGCTCCCCCTCCTTTTTTTTTTTTTTTAACACAATTTTGGGTTTCCTTCCTCTAGGGAGCCTTCTAGGACTGTCCTAGTGCTGTGGATTTTCCCCATTTCAGGATTTTCTCCTTTTATAGATGACAGTGCTTTTTAGTTTGACATGACTTTCTGTCTAATTCCTTCAAATGCAATGGTCCAAGATAATCTTACTTTCCATTCCTTTGTGATTGAGGTGGACATGAAGGAAGTTTCCAGGAAATGTCTGACTAAGAGAAATCTCTTTGTCCGGCTTGGGTGGAGAATAGGAAGCAGAGAGCCTGGAGTATCCAGAAGACAGAGGGAAGGGGCAAGAGAGCGACTTTTCTGCGTTCGTACCTTGGGCTTTCCATTTCTGGGCAAATCACGAATTAAGAGGAAAGGATGTTCTTGAATTTTTCAGAGTGATTAAGATCTGGAATGAACCACAGGTGGTGCAGAGTCCAAGCTCCCTCATTTTTCAGATGAGAAAGGAAAAGACAGAGGGGCATAAAACAGAGGAGAAACAAAAAATTCGTAAACACCTGGGTTCCAGGTTGTTTTCTTATACCTCATCCCATTAAATCCTTACAACTGTCAATGAGGTTGGTGGTGTTCTTCCCATTTCATGATGTGATAACGTGGCTCCAGAAAGCTAAGCGACTAGCTTAGCACTAAGCACCAGCGCTAAGCGTTAGCACTAAGCACTAGCACTCAGCACTAGCTAGCAAATAGCTAGGACTTGAACCCAGGTCTTCTGTGCTTCTTCCCTACCTCCTTTTAGGTTTTAGAATAAATCTCCCACCTTTCCCCCATGGGGCCCTACCTCTCAAGACTCTGCCTTTAATAACCTGCTAGAATTCATGGGGGGTGGGGTGGGGGTGGGGAGAGGGTAGAGGCAGTATCTCTTTACCTCTTCCAGGCTGGGTACTGAGATCCAAGAGAGGTAGCCTCAGGTTTCACAGAGCTCTGTTGTCAAATCTGCCATTATGAGCTTAATTAAATTAATATTCTTGTGAGAAGGGCTGCTGGGTGCAGGGCTCCGTGAGGCTCATCGACTTTCACATAGAGGGGAAAGTTTTCTGTGCTCCCTCTCCCCAGGCTGCATGAAAAATGCATGACAGAAGTCAGATCGTGAGTGCTTGCGGCAATGGCATCTTCGTGCAATTAAACCTTCTTAAAAGTTGCTCCTCTCTCCCCCTTCCCTAGCTGCATGGGGGGATACAACGCGAACGCAAGAGTTTTTAAAGTGAGATGGGCCAAGTTTTGACCCACCCAGCCTGACCTGCGAAGCGTCCTGGAGATCGGACACCCGCCACGGAAGCAGCGTCTGAGAAGCTTTCAAGGTGAGTACATTCAAGAAGGAGCAATTCTTGGGTGCAGGAATACTAGGTCAGGGACAGGAGGAGGAAACAGGATGAGAAGAACCTTCCCCTGGGATGTTGCTTGCAAGACGGGGAGCATGGCCCGAGCCAGGTCCTGCCTATGAGCTGATCGTGGGGGTCCATGAGGGAATTGGCAAAGAACGCCCAGTGCTGGCTGGTGGGAAATGCTGGCAAATGCTCAGTGAATGATTTATTAACGATACCTAGTGCTGTTCATTGCTTCTATGCCAGACACTGTGCTACCACCCTCTGAGACATATAGTTGTGCATCTGTATCCCTATGTATAATTATTACAGTGCTCGGGATGGTTAGCTCCTCTAAGATACAGCCTACTCAGTACCTGTGGCTGGGACTTCATTTGGAAAGGCTCTTTGCACATATAACGAAGTTCAGGATCTCGAGAGGAGATCATCCTGGATTCTCTGGGGAGGCCCTACATCCAAGGACAGGTGTCCTTCAAGAGGAGGTAAAGACAGACAGACGGAGACAGAGGCTGAAGGGACGCAGCCCCAAGCCGAGAATGCCAGAGTCCACACGCAGCTTTGCAGCAAGATTCTCCCTTAGAGGGAGGTGGAGGAGGTGGAGGTGGAGGGAGCACCACCAACACCCCAATTTCAGATTTCTGGTCCCCGGAACCGGGAGAGAATACATTTCTGTTGTTGGGAGCCATCACTTTGTGAAACTTTGTTATGATGGCCCTAGGAGAACAAGTACACGTATCCTCATCCCACGTTTACTGATAAACAGATGCAGGGACAGAGAAGTTAAGTAACTCCATCATCACAAAATCTGGCAGCGAAACCAGGCGGTCTGGCTCACAGCGAGGCAGAGGACCTAGGGAAGCTGAAGGTGTAGACACGTGGTACACCTTTGTCCGGGTCATTTAAGCTCTCTGGGATCTGATCATAACCTCTATATATCGTGATTGATTGATTGATTGATTGATTGCCTACTGGCTGGGGGAATGGCAGAGAAGGGTTGATAAAGTATGGCCTGGGGGCCAGGACTGGTTTTTGCATTTTAAATGGTTTAGTTCATAGCTTTTATTTTACTTCTTGGTCTCTAAGCTTACGTTGTTTTCTATAGGACTTTTTTCCAAAAAAGTGTTGTTGAATTACTTTGACTCGTCGGCTTAGCACACATTTATTGAGCACCTGGTGACTGTCAGGAGCTTGGGAAGGAGCTTAGAAAGCGATGTGACAACCCAACACGGGGGCCCAGCGTGTAAGCCAGTCTCTACAAGAATGTGCCGATGTTGTTACTGGTATGGGTGCAGAGTTTCGTGAGGCTGGAACAGGGGACCCCAGAGAGGAGCCTTCAAGGGAGGGGATTGTGTTTTCTTGGCATCATTAGGGTCCTTGTTCTGAGACAGCACAGGTCTCTGCCCAACACGGAAGCTCTACAAATTTCTGTTGAATAAGCAAAGACTGACCTTTGTCTGTTGGACTCAGAGAAGTCTTCCTCTTAAGAGCTGTGTTCCGAACCCATCTTAAAGGATCAGTAAGACAGAAAACAAGAGTGATGGGTGCTCTGGGTCTAGGGAACATTCTTGTCAAGGGCTCGACTGCAAGAGAGGGCACAGAGTGTTTGAAGATCTGCGTGTCGCTGGGTTTGTCTCCAAGGGATGAGGCTGCAGGACCAGAGGCAAGACAAGGTGGCCTGCAGCCAGCTCCCAAAGGGCCCTCAAAGCTGGGTCAGAGATACATGGAGGACTGCTCCCACAGCCTCCTCCTTCAGACTCTCCTGTGCCAGCCTCCACCATCCCTCTCTTCTGTCCAGCCTCACATGGGCTTCTGTGAATGGTCATGCTCCTTCCAACCCACGAAACCGTTCACAGGCTTTTATCTGCCTGAGAATTTCTCTCCACCCACACAGATATACGATCTATCCAAATCCATACATTTTTTTTTTTTTAGTTGACCACATTCTCCTTTAGATCCTGACCTGAAGGTCGTTTCGTCAGGGACGCCATCCCTCACCTCACCCCAGACCAGAGCAGTTCTCCCAGATCCACCTGCTTGTGTTTTTATCTGTATCCACGGTATATCCACGTCACTCCCGTGTCCGCATCTGTATCCGTATCCGTGGTCTGTGAATGTCCACATCTCAGTCTGTGTCCTCATGTCCGTCGTCCTCTGCGCCCACATTCATGCCTGCGCGTCACTGCACACTGTCCCCCGTGACGCTTACCACCCTTGTCCTTACATACACACATGGGTGTACAGTCATCTGGCTGATTATCATCTCCCCCACTAAACTGTGGTCTTAGTGGGTGGCATTCGGCTTCCGGGGCTGCTGTGGCGGACCACCACAGGTTGTGTGGCTTAAAGAATGGGACTGTGTTTTCCCACAGTCCTGGAGGCGGAGGCCAAGGTCTAGGGCTCATGGGGTTGACGACTCCTGAGTCTACCTCTCTGGCCTGAAGGTGTGACTTTATACCATCATATGGGTCCCTGTCCTGATCTCCTCCTCTCATGAGGACCCGGTGACAGTGGATGTAAGCTCTGGCTCTGGACACGGTCTCGTTCTGAAGTAGCAGAGGCAGGACTTCAACATGGGGATTCAGGGGCCGGGAACACCACTTGGCTCACACCAGACGGTTTTTCAAGAGGTGACCGTGGAATGTATGGGGCAGCGGCCAGGGGACCAGGGAAGAGTGTGGGGGTGGGAGAGACTCTAGGGGCAGTGAATCGACCCCGTGACTGGATGCAGGGGCTGAGGGCCATAGGGACGAGGGGCTGGTTTGGTGTCGCTGTCACTGCATGGAAACAGCTCACGGGGCCTCGTGGCCCCTGTGCTGACCATGGAGACGTGTCACCTGCCCCCTGGGTCCCAAGTCACAGGAACACCCTTCTAGTAGCTTTGACGGTTCTAGCAAGGCTGATACCCCTCCTCACCGCCCCCTCCCCACCTTCCCCTTTTTCTTTCTTAAAACGAGAGACGATTACCTGCTGGTAGTTCATCGCAAGCCACTAAGGGTGACGCTGTTGGGCTCTGGGCCGTTTTATTCTAGGAGAACAGGAGGATAAAGGATGAATGTCGGGGAACATGAGTTTATGGGATTTAAGTAAGAGGTAACTAGACCCTAAAATTTAGACCTCAGAGCAGAGGCAGGGAGTCCGAACTCCGAGGCTGTCACAGCCGACCTGAGACTTTCAGTCCTATCTTGTTAGGCTTCATCTGACTTTCCCCGATCACACTGGCATCTCCACGACCTGACTCAGAAATGCGGGCTCTGCAAGGTGGAGATTAGGAGCGGCGCTGAATGGCATTTTCACCTTTCACAGGCTTTGCTGCTCCAGACGCTTATAAAATAATTTTCGCCTTTATCTAAAGGCAGAAGGGCTTTTCTCCCCCCAGCTTGTGTTCTGGCTGCTGCCTTTTTTTTTTTTTTTTTTTTTTTTTAAAACTCTCTCCACCTAATAAAAGCCTCAGCGCGGCGCCCGCCTGTGTAATCGGAGCCCAGCATCCTGCTGTCGGGGCTCGCCTCCCAGGCTGCACCGTGGCAGAGGAAGGGATCCAGCTTCGGGAAGTAATGATGTCTCGCAAGCCAGCCGGCTCCCGGAGGTCTCTCCCTGGCAGAGCCGATCCTGCCCTCTGTGTACCCCGCAGAAAGGAAGTCTGGCTTATTTACCATTTTACAAAGTCAGACCTTTTCAAAGAGGTGCCCCCTGGCAAAACAGCCTTCCTTCCCCTTCTCTCTCAAAGTAATGACTCTCCGCGGACAGTTGTGACAGTCAGGGTTGTTCCGACGGCTGAGGCGGGTGGCTGGGGGCCAGGCTGGCGCAGAGCCCACAGAAATAGCTGGGCTGCCCGCGGCTGGCTTGGGGATGCCTCCCTCTCCAATGCAACAGGTTAGACTCACTGCTGTGGAAATGGGGCCGTTGGAGGGAGGCCCTGAGCTGGGAAAGTCTCGAGACTGGTGTCCTGTTCTGGAAGTCAGATTAGGGGTGGGGGGTTTGGTGTGGAGGCTCCTGAACTATTTGAATTCGAGCAACACTGATAGTAGTAATGGTGAAGTCTGAGGTCTAAGAGAAGACAAAATGACCTTCCCCACAAACACGCAGCATCCCATGGATCCTGGGGCTGGTGACAATGGGTAAACCGTTTCATGCTACTGGTCCATGGCTAGGTGGTCGGAACTAACTCAACACACCTCCATCCAGTTCCAAATAAGGATGGAGGGGAGGGAGGAGGAAGATGTGCCAAGGGATGTGATGTCCTTTCTCACTCAAGATGTTGCAAAACCTCAGCCTAAGCTTTACCCTGGAGTCCTACATGGCTCCTGAAGTCAAGCCTTCATTCCTCTGTGTACCTACTATGGTACCTGGAACTTGAGATGTGCTCAGTCCTTTTCCGTATGCTTGAGTCGATAAAAAAAAATGTTTCCTCCATTAATGCAGGCTATGACTGTTGACAAATTGAACTCAAGCCTCTGATTCTTCCAAGGGAAGAATGACTCTAATGACAGCCAGATGACAGGTCGCAACTAGGACCATGACTATATTATTAGAGTAAAGAGTTCTTGCCCTACTGATAGAATTCCCCTGTACCTTGTCTGCAGGTCCAATGGCAGAACTGTGATTGTTTTCAAGAGCACCTGGCTAGAAGTTGTCTCTTTACTTAAATAGGAATCTGCACATTTAGAGATCTATTTTTGTGTGTATAGAGCTTTCTTTATCTGTATAATCAAAAGCCTACTGATTTGTTTGCATTGCTTTTCTTCTTGACGATATGTCTGAGATAACTTTTTAAGTCACTGCATCCAGACCAATCACATTCTGTTATTGGAGAGACTGATTATCTAACTTCTCCTGATGGACATTTAAGTTGTGTTCAATTTTAGAATTGATCTACTTTGTGTTTTTTTTTTTTTTTTGCACTTACATGAGTTTCTAAGGTGAAATATAGAAGCTAATTTGTGGGTCACAGATATAAAATATTGATGTTTTTATATCTATAGAGACTGAGATTTCTTCCCCAATGGAGTGACCCAATTTCTACCTTCCTTCTCCCAGTACCATTCAAGAATACCCATTTCTGACAACTCACCGGTACTTGGAATTGTCAAACTTTCAAGTTCTGAGGATCTTTAGTTTTAAGGGATGTGACGGAAGGTTCTCCAAAGGCTGCCCTGGGTAAAGACCTTCCACTTGTTTGTATAGAACATCCAGGAAAGGAGAATGTGTTGAGAGCATCTCCCCACTGTGGCTGTGCTGGATTCCATACCTCCTTCTCCTGGGTCATTGACATCATCTGTGCCGGGGATGGGCTCTCTTCACGTATCTCCTGAGAAGAGACCCATGGGCCTTATTTGATATGGAGGTGGAGGGAAGGCATCTGTATATCCCACATCTGCAGGAATATCTGTGTTGCTACCTACTTTGTGTTTCCCCAAACTGGCTGGTCTTTGGAATCACCCAAGAAGTTTAAAACAAACAAACAAACAAACAAATAAACAAGAACAGGCGAATAACAAAAAAAACCCCTTCCTATTCCCAGGCATTGATTGGAACAAACAGAATCTGTTTTAGAGATGGGTCAAAGGGATCTGTACTTTCACAAGCTTCCCTTGTGGTTCTGGTGCAGACGGTTGGTGAATTGCCATATCGAGAGCTACTGTTCTAAGTGACAGTGTAATGTTTGTGAAGCCGTATTATATCACATGCGCGAAGCAGGGGAGCTTTGCATCCAGGAACACCGGAGTTCAATTCTTTGGTCAACCTGTGCCCAGCCGGGTGGTCCTGGGTGGGTCCCTCGCTCCCCTCCCCCTGCCAAATGTCTAGTGGAGGTCCCAGGTAGTTGTGGTTGAAGCCACAACTGGTAGTGCAGGTGTGAAGCACTGATTTATAGCCAGCCATCCAAACGAAAATAGGGTCAAAACATAACAAATCATGCAGTTCTAGCCTGTTTCCATGGTATCCCTACTCCAAACTGAGGCTCTGGTAAATTATCTCCCCTGTCATCCCACCATCTGCGGAGTCTGAACCAGGATGAAAAAGCATTTGGGTCTCCAAGTAACAGATGTAGATTCAGATCGACCAAGTTGAGAGGTGAGCCGCCTGGGCGGGCAGGCGGGAGCACGTGGGAGTGAGGGGCCAGCGAAGAGTACGCCACCTGGCAATGAGTCGACAAGACATGGCATCTGATAGGCCAGGGTCCTAAGCTCTTATCAACAACTTTGGGATGTGATACCCCAATGTCCGCATCTGCAAGGCGCGTTGCTAGTGATGACAGCGGAGTGTGGTTGTCAGGATTCAGGTCAATAATTCATTTAAACACAGTATTTGGTATAAGACGGGTTGTGATTACTATGATGACAACATGGGGGTCGGCCTTTGGCAACTCGCTGGAAGTAAATCGAAAGAGAAAAAGAAACCCATGTACGGAGGGTGGGCTGCATATTGGGGGAAGGTTTCAAACTACGCTTGGGGCGAGTTTGTAAGCAGGACTGTCCCTGTCTTCTAGGGCTGTTGTAACAACTGACCACACACTTGGCTTAAAACAAGACACATTTGTTATGTTCCAGGGTGCTGTGCGTGGACACACCACGAGAACAGGGATTATTTATTTAGGATGGGTTGGGGTTTGGCAAAACCTTCCTGTGAAGATGAAACGTTCTCTGAGCCACAGAGGTTGGCAAGGAAGTAATCTGGTTAAGAAAAACAAAAGAACAACAGGATACCTTCCCTGGCTCCCTAGAAACCGTCAAGTCTGCTTACCTACCCCATGACCTCCTGGGCGCCTGCTCACCAGGCAGAGTAAAATCAGAGCTCCCCCTGGCTCCGAAACCTGGTCTCCTGCCATCGCATGGGATCCAAGAACTATTTGTTGGACCCTAGGCTTGGAGAGCTACTTCCAAAGCATGCCTTACAGATGGAAAAAGAAAGAGCAACGGCTTGCAAGTCTTCCTGCTTTCTGGATGGGGAGTGGCTCGGGCAGGGGCTGTGGCTGCTCCTCCCTAAGCCCCACTGAGAGACGCTTTAGTCTTTGCAATGGTGTGTGCTCACGGGCTCCGGAACCAGCCTGCGCTTCTGTCCCCGCTCTGCCACTTACTAGCTGTGCTATTGTGGGCACCGGACTTGGGCCACTGTGGGCCTCACTTTCCTTGTCTGTAGGATGAGGTTCCTCACAGGTTGCTCACCATTGGGTTGTCGATGAGGATTTGACAAGTTCAACTGGACAGATTGCTTAGAACCCTCTGCCCTCGATGTAATAAAACTCAGTGCTGGGGCGCCTGGGTGGCTCAGTGGGTTGGGGCCTCTGCCTTCGGCTCAGGTCATGATCCTGGGGTCCTGGGATCGAGCCCTGCATCAGGCTCTCTGCTCAGCAGGGAACCTGCTTCCTCCTCTCTCTCTCTGCCTGCCTCTCTGCCTACTTGTGATCTCTGTCTGTCAAATAAATAAACAAAAATCTAAAAAAAAAAAAACACCCCAACAACTCAGTGCTTATTGGCTGCTGCTGCTGTCCATCATTTCTGCCACAAAACAGATGCTCAGCCAATGAGAAATGAGGGAAGTTAGTGTGCAGGGTTTTTTTCAGAGACATAATGAGGTAACAAGACCATGAGATAACATCCTTATTTTTCAGATATGGACATAGACTCAGAGGTCAGTGACTCGTTTCAGGTCACAGAAGGAATTAATACAGTTCAACCCTGCACTGGAATTTGCGTATCTGGACTTTTACGCCAAAACGATCTGGCATAGAAGAGAATGGAAGAAATTGGGGGTGTGGTTGAGGGCTTAGGGGATGGGATTGTGGGGTACACACGCCCTCCCGCCCATCTCCACACAACACCCTGCAGACACCAGGAACCATGCACTATCCCTCGACTAACGAGGCCACGGGAACCTAGAATCCTAAAGTTCCCATGACTCTGAGAGTCAGGCAAGGTGCTTCCCCAGGACACTCATGCTTTGCCTTAAGGAAAAATACCCAAAACTGAGCAAGGCTCCTTTTCAGAGTCCGAGTGGGCTTGAAGAAAAGAAAAAAAAAAAAAAAAAGAAAATTTATAGGAGAAAAACAAGCAGCCCTTGGAATCTGGCCACATGGCGGGGAAGAGCACAAGTACTTTTTCTTCTCTTGGCAGAGGGAGAGAAGGAAAGCCATGGTCTGCTCAGGGTAAGACACAGAGCAAGGTGACCGACCAGCCTTCCCCAGCTTTGACAGTGTCACTGGATTCAAGACTCCGTCTCCTCGTTTCCAGGGTGTGGAGAAGAGCTTGTCCTCCCTGCCCCTCCCATTTCCCAAGGGACAGCCACAGCAGTCTCCGGAAGGTGGTCCTCTCCAAGGTCAGAGACCCAGCCCTGGCTGCCCCAGGGGAAAGGTCTTTGGAAAATGTGAAATGAAAAGTACACTTTGGGAGCGTTCGGTTTTCAGAGCCCAGAACTGCCCGATCCACCTGCGCTCTGAAGACCAAATTACTCGACCGTGATTTCTTGAACAGCCAGAGATTTGAGAGGTGTCATTCGGCCCCTCCGTACTGAGCGCACCTCTTACCGTGGTGTGGCAGCTCTGTGACCATCTGTGCAGCGCCGACCGTATGAGCGGGCACCGACCCATCTGAGCGTCCCTCCAAACGCCTCCACAAGCGGTCCTACGAGAGGCACGTCACCAAGCAGGGCCAGAAGGACCCTGTCCTGGGCAACATGTATGGACCTTGAAAAATAGTTGTTGTTTTTATTCCCTGCTGGGACTGATAAAACAGGATTTGGGGGTCGCCTCTCCAGCGCTTGGCCAAAGCTCTTCTGGAGAACATGGCTGAGCAAAGAGGAGGGACGGGTGGGGAGGAAATGCCTGGCAGACTGCGAGCCATCCTTCCAGGCTTTAAGGCCCCGCTCCCTGTTTCTTCCACTTCGGCCGCTAACCTGTTACTTGTCAGGCTAGGTCAACAAATGTCTCCTCCTTTGGGGATGAACCTCTCTGGAGCTGAGTGTTTGTCACCTGCCACTTAAACGTATCGGCCTGGCCAGTCATCGCAGCTGACAAGTCTGGGCGTGAACTTGATTTCTGCCAAGGTCTGTGTTCTCATATCCTCCACTCGCCGGTGCCCTGAACTTTCTCAGGCCTCTCCTGGGTCTGGCAAAGTCTAGCTCTGCTCTTAGTGACCTCTTTGCTCTTAGGTCCCCGAAATGTTTCCTCCGGACGAGGTCCTGTCTGCCTTTCACAGAGCACTGTGCTCCTGCCCCGTGGCAACGGCAACTCCTCCGTCTCCTTGGCCTTCTCTTGCACTAAAGCACAAAGTCCTTGACGAGGGGGCGAGCTCTGGATTTGTGAGTGCACCGGCAGCGCTCAGTGTGACGCTGATGTCTGATGGGGGCGCAGAGAGGGGATGGGGTGCTGAGGGCCCCCCGTGTGCAGGGTGGAGGGAGGCCACGAAAGAGTGACTTCTGGCCCAGCGTCTGCTCCGTGCCTGGAATAATAGTAGATAATCACAAATCTCTCATTTGTGTCTGTCTTTATCCACGTTGATCGACACAACGACAGTACCCAGTAGGAACCGTTGCCTCTGTTTTATAGAGAAGAGCGGGAGACTCAAAGGAATTAACATCTCCTGTCTGGGTCGCAGGGCTGGTGCGTGGACGATCCAGAATTTGATTTCGTGTCTGTGAGGCTCCGCGGTCTGCTTTGCTTTGCTTCTTTAGAAAAAATGATTAGTTGGGAGGGACTCCGTTGGTTAAGTGTCTGCCTTCAGCTCAGGTTATGATTCCGGGGTCTTAGGATCGAGTCCCGCATTGGGCTCCTTGCTTGGTGAGGAGTCTGCTTCTCCCTCTTGCCTGCCTTTCCCCCTGCTTGTGCGCACGTGCTCTCTCTAGCAAGTAAATACATAAAATCCTCAAAAAAAAAAAAAAAAGTTTCAATGGAACAACAGATGAGGGAGACCTGGCTTCTATCCTCAAGGAGCACAGAATTTGCTAGAAGACACAAGCATGATGGAATGAACCAGGTAGCATCACAGGGGACCACGCAGGGGACCTGAGTCCGTGAGGTTGGTACAAAGTGCTACAGAGACACCCACTCTGGAGGTTTCCCTTCTCAGTGTTAGATTTGGTCCATTGTTGCCCCAGTGAGAGCCACGTAGCGGGTGATTATGAAGACTTGCCGGGCAGAAAGGCGCCCCTAAAACAGGAACGATTACATAGAAATGAGAGGAGGCCCCTACAAGAACACACGGCATGTCACATTGGCAGGGGGCAGGTCTTAGAAGGAGCTGAAGGGCTCTTCTACCCCAAAGACTGGTGAGCAACGGCCTGTGGCTCGTGCGAGGCACTCCCTGTACTCAGGGCAACGAGGCTCAGGCCGGGGACAGAGGTGCGCAGACTTCTCTGTGGTGGGTCCAGGGAGCCCGGGCGGCCGACGTCTGCATCCTAGAGGGGCAGGGGGGGCTGGCAGGGGAGGGGAGCATGGTCTTGATTGGGCTTGTGGGAGGAAGGTGGGGAGGCTCCGGTAGAAGGCCTCGGGGAGGCATGCAGGCGCTTGGGGGTTGTGGCAGCTTTTCAATGCCCTCTGCAGCTCTGGGCGAGGAGCAGTCATTTGCTGCTAATGGCCTGTTGCTAAAGCTCCTCTTCACTCTCCTGGAGCTAATCTGGCCTGTCTGGCTGGCTGTTAGGGGTGCGTGCATGTGTGTGTGTATGTGTGTGTGTGTGTGTGCGCATGTGTGTAGGAGCACAGTTGGCACGGGCCAGGAGAAAAGGGGTGCCAGTAGAGCCTCATGTGAGGAGAATAGGGGGTACTTACCTACAGGATGTGAAGCCCATCTACCAGGTGAGGAACTGCTTTTCAGAAATTCTGTAGTGCCCAGGAGTCCTCTAGCCCGGCGCAATACGCCTTCTGTGTCTTCTCCTGTTGAATCCCCCCATCGCCCTTAGCAGGCATCAGCTTTATTTTATCGGTGAGGAGACTGCCGTTTGGGCTGAGGAACGGACTCCAGGGGAGTAGTGAGAGAGAAGATGAGTGAGATCATACGAGAACTTTAGGGCCTGCGAACGGTTTGGAATTTTCTACTCAGCATGGTGACAAGTGCTGAGTGCGGCGGCGCATTGACGGCGTGTGGCTCTGGCTGCTGTGTGGTCATGAAACAGAGTGGGAAGAGCGGAAGCCGGGAGAACACAGAGCTACTTAGTATTCCCCATGAGGCAGGAGACTGGCCTGGACCAGCTTGGTTGCAGGGAAGGGCTTTTTGATACATTGTGAAGATAGACAGCTTATGGAAGGTCCTTTACCGACTGAAGACCACTCTGGGGTTATTCTCGGTGATGTGGGTGCTGAGGTTGAGTCAGCCTTTGGTGGCCGGGCAGTCGGGCCTTGTGGGTCCACCCTGAGTCTTATGCAGATGACACGTGGCCCTTCAGTATCCCAGGAGATGCTTCACTGCCAGGGATCCTCCCAGTTGACAAAGGACATGACCTTTTAAGGATGGGAACTGGCCACAGGTGAATATCCTATCTCTTCTCCAGCTTCCTGTAGAGCCCAAACACTGTCTAGAGCAGGAAGAGCAAGTTCAGAAGAGGCTGTGGTGGTTTGGGAGACCAGCGGGAGAGATGCCATCCTTTGCGCGAGCTCCCCCCTTACAGGCCGCATTGGGTCTAGACACCCCTATACAGCTTTGGATTACATCCCTGCACTCCTCATGAGACTTGGGCATGCCTAGCCTGATCTTGTGGCTCAGGAACGGGAAGCTCCATGATTCTAAGGTCATAGGGCAGGTACGTGGCAGAGCTAGGATCTGAATCTGAGTCTGTGTTCAAAGCATGAGCCCTGATTGCAGTGTGCTATGATAGGCCAGAACTAAGGGTTGTGAAGTCGTGGGCTGGGTAGGTGCCACAGCGGGGGTGGCGGTGTGGCTTGGGGATCATGAGGGACATTACAGCTCCTACCAGGTCCCCATTCCCCCCATCCCCCACATGTGGCCCCAGGTTTCGGTGACACTTACTGAGACCCAGTGTGGTTGGAGCTCATCAGTACTAATGTGCATTCATGTGGGCAGGGAGGTCTTGGAGGCCTGTACAGGGGGGATGCCTAACGGAGGAAAGAAGGAAGGATCTTAGCAGGAGCTTGCACTGTTTCAAAGTCACTGCTGCCAGCTGGTGGGGCTTGAGATCCTCCCTGGGACAAGGGCAGCGTGGGCTTCCGGTGGCCTCAGAAGGGGCAGGAGAGGATGCTCAGAGCAGGTGGTCACGGAGGAGGGAATCGGGTGGCCTGGGAACAGAGCTCAGGCACATCTCCAATCAGATGTGTGCCCGGCGCGGCTTGCAGGCTCTCTCTCTGGAATTACAGGTAATAAGGTAGAGCTGATGTTAATGGTTTATGACACGAATTCATTCTGAGAACTATATGCTTCACCCATTGCTTTTATTTTTCAATTTGGATCTGTTGGGTATTAATAGCTTTGGGGCTGTGTTTTCCATTTTAATCTGGCTTTTTCTCATTTCCAAGTAGATTCCTTCTTTCAATTTACACAAACATTAAACCTCCATTTCCTGTAGCCCCACACTCCCGCTCTCTTTCATTCTCTCTGCTGACCTTGGGATAAAACTTTTCTCGAATGCGTGAACTTTCCTCGTTCCGGGCCCACCTTCCCGTCCCCACTGGCCACTGTTGCCTTAGGCTTTAGCCCGTCTTTGCTGCTCGGAGCTTTTCATAGACATGACGGTCCTTTGCACCAGAAGGAAGAGAATTCAAAGCAACCGAGACTTACGAGACGTGGATCTTTAGGATCTTACATAGATCCTAAGGTGGCCTGTTTGGTAGCTCTGTGATCTCAAGACGGAGACCAGTTCTTTCAATCTTTTGTTCTTCCCTTCTTCAGAGTAGAGGCCTTTTTCCTTCTGGTTGTCTCCTCATTCTTGTTAGAAACCCAGAGAGTTTGAGGTTCTGTCCTCCACAGTGGCCTCCTCAGGAAGGCAGGGGACATTTTCCCCTGTCCATGCCTTGCAATGGGCGAAATCTCTTTCCCGGGAGCTCCCCCACCGGTCACCCCTGGATCACATGCCGAAGCCCATTACCGACATGATGTCGATGGGTCCAGACAGCTCCTGGCTCATTTCCAAGGGCCGGGACTATCTTCTTGGAGCACCTGGTGGGCTGAACAAGACTAAGGGAGGGGTGGCCGTTGCATGAGCCGAGGAGCCTGCTCACGACAGCTCCTCCTTGTCCAGGTGCTTTGTGCTGGGTCCTCTTCCCATCGCCGCTGGCTCTCGACCTCGAGGGCAGGGAACACCTGGCTGACTCCTGGTCTGACTATAAGATGCAGCGCAGGCACTACATTCTCTGGCTGTCCCTGGTCTCCTCGCTTGTCACCCACATGCCGTAGTGCCCCAGGCTGGTGTCAGGCACTGCATTTGCAACACGATCCTTTAAAATCATCTGCGTGTCCCTCTGAACGGGGAGTTCCTTGTGGGTTCCTGCTGGATCTTGTTTACCTTGGTCACCTCAGGACCTGGAGCCCAGGCAGTGCTCAGTAAAACTGCTGAAGGGACAAATGGCCTTGAGAAAGGGGACGTTGAGACATGATCCTGTGTGTTGCTGCCGCAAGAGACACCTGCCTTAGAGGACTGGGCATGAGGAACAGAGAGATACTTGGGTTTTCCAAACAAGCCAAGCTCTTTGGTGCCCTGGTGTCTTAGCCCTAGTCCGTATCTGCCACGTGCACGGCCTCTCCTGGGATTCCGCTCCCACCGTGCCGCCATTTTTATTTGTTTTGTTTTTGTTTTGCAAACCACTTCCCTTTTAAGAAGAACCATCTTTTTTTTTTTTTTTTAAAGATTTTATTTATTTGACAGAGAGAGAGATCACAAGCAGAGAGAGAGAGAGAGAGAGAGAGAGAGGAGGAAGCAGGCTCCCTGCCTAGCAGAGAGCCCAATGTGGGACTCGATCCCAGAACCCTGAGATCAGGACCTGAGCCGAAGGCAGAGGCTTAACCCACTGAGCCACCCAGGCAGCCCCAAAGAAGAACCATCTTTTAAAAAAAATATTATTTAGTTATTTTTTGAGAGAGAGAGAAAGTACAAGTAGGCAGAACAGCAGGCAGAGAGAGAGGGAGAAGCAGGCTCTCCATCGAGCAGGGAGCCCAATGTGGGGCTCGATCCCAGGACCTTGGCATCAGGACCTGAGCCAAAGGCAGCCGCTTAACCGACGGAGCCACTCAGGTGCCCTGAATCGTCTTCTGTGTGACGAGGCCTGCTCTGGAAATCTTTCCCAAATTTGGATACACTTTTATGGTCCTCATTCGCTTTGCATGTACTTCCATTAACTAAGGAACCTTTTAAAAGCCTTCCTGCACATTAGGTGATAAAAGAAATGATAAACCACTTCTCTGTGGTTTGGGAGAATAAGTGGGTTCATCTACTCGTAACACTGAGAAGAATATAACATGGAACCGAGCCTACGTTGCCTGTCGCCCGGGGTGGCGGCTGCAGAGTGTACCCCTTTGCATTGTGCGTGTCTCGTCCCTGTTCCTTCTTCCCCAGTGTCCTCTGAGAACCCTGCAAATAAAGACCGTATCTTGCCCATCCCCAGCTCCTAGCTCCCAGTATGAGCGGGGCACACAGTCGATGCTCAGACAGATGGCTGGGGACTCAGTGAGTGGATATGCATGCTTTCCTCCTGGAGGAAGGCAGAAATCACTGTCCACATCGTCTCTGGAAAAAGAGATGCTGAGGAGGAGGAGGCAGGGCCATCACGGAAGGGGTGCAGAATGGGCAGAGGGGGACACTCGAGGGCCTTCCATGCCCTTCCCCCAAAGCACAAAGCCCAACACCCATGAGTAGGTATCTTGTAACGATCATCTCTCTGTGTTTTTGGGGTAGATTAAAAACTAGGGGCTCCAGGGGCCAATCCTGCTTTTACCGTAGGCTCTATGAATGGCCTTGGGTGAGCTCCAGAAACAAGGCTCTTGCTTCTCAGACCATAACATGCAGGAGGATGAGATGAGCAACAGCTTAGTTTCTTAGCATCTCAGACATTTTAAAAATAAATAAAGGCGAGAATAAAAATGAGACATTCTGTGGTTCTAGGGACTTCGTGCATTTCCTTGGGACCAATCCATATGGGAGGAGAGTCAGGAAAGTTTGTAATTAGTGCCAGGAGGGCAGGACTGACCCTGGGATGGGGGTGTGCCTAGACCCGAGAGAAGTAGGGAGCACAGGGATCTGGGTCCAGGCAGGCTGGGTATCTAGTTCTTACTCTGTCACTTGAGAGCCACAAAGCCTTCACTAAGTTACTGAAGCTCTCCAAGCCTCAATATTCTCATCTGTGAAATGGGGAGATAGAAAGTACCCCATGGGATAGTTGTGAGAGAGATGCATGGATCTGGTTTGTGGCAACTCCATTCCCACTGGAGGTCTTAACGGAGGGGAGTTGAGTATAGTGTCAGGAGGTGGAATCTGAGATGAAACATGGAAAGTGGATACTGACCCACTGGGCGCAGAGAGGTGAGGAAAGACCCGTGTCCAAGGCTAGGGAGTGATGACAATGATTGACAATGGCCATGCGGCTTACCCTGCATCACATGGTCTCATTCGATTCTCAAAACACCCCTTTAAAGCAAGTGCTATGATTTGTCCCCTTTTGTGCATTAGAGACCAAGGCTCAGAGAAGTCAAGTAACTTGCTCGAGGTCACACAGCTAGTATACAGCTTAGCTGAGATTGGAATGCACGTAGATGTGTTCCAAAACTCAGACGTTCTCCTATCTTTGTGAGAGTCTGGGAAAAACCTGGAATACCGGGCCAGCGTCTTTGAACACTTAGCTGGCATGACATAGGGGCCTTGGAAGGTTAGCAGGGGTTGTCCAGGATGAGAGCTGGGCTCCAGACCCCTTGTCTGAGTGGGGGAAGGGCAGCCCCACCCTCCCAGCTCCCTCTCTCCTCCAAGAGGCCTCACAGTGTCTAGGTTGCCTGATGGCTGAGCCCCAGCACTCATGATCCTGGCTGGCAAATTGGAGACACCCTTAATTGGATGCTGAAAAACTCTGCCTGGTGTACAATGGCTCTGGCGGAAGAGTTATAGCTGTTTACTGTAACACACAGACAGTCCCATTAACAAGAATGATGGGAGGCTGCTCCACGGCATTACTCTTAGCAAAAGACTTGACAAATATGCTTTGTAAATGAAGGCGCTCCAACAGAGAAAACATATAACCGTCTCCCTCCCCACCCCCACCTGCCCCTCCCCTTCCGTGGGACACTTTGCATGTTGAATCCTTTATCCATTATTCAAGGCTCCGGATTCTGACGACGTTCATCCACAGCGGTACCTATGGCAGGGAGAAGCTTGTATCCGCTGACAAATGTAGACAGAGCAGGCTGCTTAACCCAGGAACAGTGGGTCAGAGAACAAACAAGGAAATTGATTGTGCCCGCCGTATTTCTGCGGGAGCGGCGGAGTAAATGAACGCCATACGTCACGGCTTCTCCCATACGGTAGGAGGCGATCGTGAATGGAGCGGCGTGGCGTGCTTAAGGAACGCTGATGGATCATTCACAGGCAGCTTTTGTTCCAGGCTGGGCTTTGTCTTGTGTACGGAGGGTCTGGCAGCCATAGGGGGAGAGCCACTGAACGCGTGCCCTCCCCAGCCACAGGCCTTGGAGGCGGCCTCTGCTGAGGGTGGAGACGTCCAATCGCCGTGGCCACTGGACACAGGGATGAGTGTACCGATGGGCCCACTGGACTCTCATGGGTCCCCGTAGGCATACGGGTCTTGTCATTCCTCAGAGGCCAGAGGGAACAGTGGTTACGGGCCTGTGGCATTTGTCACATCAGCTCTTGGTCTGCCATCTGTTAGCACGTGGACCAGTCAGTGAACGGAGCCTCCAGTATCTAGCCTGGGCTGTGAGGCACCAACAGGGCCTGCCTCGCAGGACTGGGGTCAGGATTGGTTGAATGCCGAGGGCCCTTGGAACAGGCTGCGGCGTCCAGTTGACGCTCAGGAAGTGCTAACTTGTAAGTGTCTTGCGAGGTAGTGAGCTTGCTGTCACTGGAGGTTTTAGGCTGAGGACAGACCACCTGCCATTCTGGGGGTGATTCTGGGACGATCCTGCGAGGTCGGAATGGAGGGTGAGGAATGTTGGCTTTGGACTCCTGGTACTTACTGCCAATTAGCTGTTTGTGGGGCCTTGTCAAGCCTCATGATGTCTAAGATGCACTTTTCCCTTCTGTCAAATGGAGAAATAACGTTTACAAAGCACAGGATAGTGTGTCCTGCCCCTAGAGGACCACTGGTAACCGGAAGTCATCAATGTTTTCTGAATGAGGAAGGGGGCTGGGGGCAGAGCCCGCCAAGCTGTCTTCAGCCCCAAGAGCCCATGGAGCTCTGGAGAATTACAGCTCAGGATGGTGGCAGAACCATCAGATGGGCCTCCGCCACCTCCCAAGTCACAGGCAATGAAGAAGAGCGTGCTAAAAGTAGAATGTGTTGAGTACGTGCTGTGCATCAAAGCATCTTTGATCATGTCGGTCATAACTCCTGATGATTCCGTCAGCAGATCTTAGCCCCATTTTGCTGCCTGCCGCAGACAGCAGGAGCCCTCAAGCAGAACAGGGAGGGGAGAAACCCTGGAGGGTCTATTCCGAGTCTACAGCGGAAAAGACCACAGAAGTCCTCTGTCCCCTGTCCTCCAGCCCCTGCTGGAGAGGTGTCCTGAAGTTCTGCCACGGAAGGCCCTTCTTACCTTATATCCCTGCTTCAGAAAGGCCGATTTCTAGCGAGGCTGGACAAGCTCATTGAGCTCCCAGCTGGACATGGATATGATCGCAAAAATCCCCCCAAGTTTCTGGGAGGAAAATTGGCTTTTGTCTTTTTCAGTGAGCTCACGCCTAGGAAAAAACCACAGGGCTGGGAAAAGGGGGTTGCTGGCATTGGGGGCACAGGAGGAGGGGGCACAGGTCTGTTCCTGGCAGGAGCTAGTACTGGGGTCTTGGATTGGACAGATGGAGGCGGAGGTGGGCTGAGAGCCAAGAAAGATGAGTAGATTATTTCAGGCATGTTCTCCTGAAATCTCTAGAATGAAGAGGGGGGGCTTCCACGGCCACATGGACCACCAACACACCCACTCTGTTTCATTACCTTGTGGCAGGCAGTTGAGAAGGAATCCTTAATGTAAATTCAGTACTGCCCGCATTCCTTCCAGTGCCCCTGGGAGGAAGTGTGATTAACACCCTTTTCGCCACCAAGGATGCCCCGAACCTCCCAAGTTCATGTGCCCAATGAGCGGCAGATCAAAGACAAGGACCCTTTCATTGCTGTAACACTTTAAGCCTGTGTACCTGTCTTTC
This sequence comes from Lutra lutra, assembly GCF_902655055.1. NCBI lineage: Eukaryota > Metazoa > Chordata > Mammalia > Carnivora > Mustelidae > Lutra > Lutra lutra. The sequence goes on along the minus strand of NC_062295.1, from coordinate 6,731,653 downwards.
TTCCTGTCTGGAGCAGAGAGCTATCCACTGGAAATACAGCGTGACCCACGAATGTGTGCCACGTGGGAAGTTGTCAATTTTGTAGTAGCCGTGTTTAAAAATAAAAGGAAATGGGAAATTAATTTTCTTGAACCCAGTTACCCAAACATGTTATCTCGATAGTTAAAAGATTATTAACTACATAGTTTACGTTTTTCCCTTGGCACCAAGTCTTCGAAAATCTGGTGTGGACTCCATGCTGGTGGCAAGGTCACTTCGGAGTGGCCATGTTTCAAGTGCTGGGTGGCTACACGCCCCCAGATGGCGCAGGTCTGAAGGGCGACCTGTGAGCTCACACGTCACCCCCTGAGTCACTTCCCTGAACCCCCAACCAGAATGGCATCCCACCCCCTCCTGTGAATTCCATCCCATCTTCCCAGCTGGTTTCCTCCATGGTGCATATCATTGCTGCTGGTCTTGCTAGTGATATATATTTATTTTTATTTCTATTTTTCTTGTGTGTCTCCCCCTGTAGAATATTAGTCCCCAGATGCACCCCAGCCATTGAGAACAGTGCACGGGACAGAGGAGGTGCCCAGAAAGCATAACTGTGTCGCACATCTGACCAAAGGCAGGTCTGAGTCCAAGGCTAATAATAAGGGTGATGTCGGGACCCACCACACCTCCAACCCGGGAGTAGCTGCCCTTTCCGGTAATTCGTAGGCTGAACCCTCCCTCTTTCAGCCCCCTTCCTCCGTATTCCAGTGTTTTACAGAAGTGGACGGCCTGCTCCCTAGTCTGAGTGCTCCCCGTGCAGATACTTAAAGAAAGAGAAAGATCCAGGGTCTGTGCTCATTTGCCCGTGCTTATGTAATTTGTAAGTGGCGGAGCCCTGACGTACAATCCCAGTCTGGGAACCAGGGCTGTGTATCCGCTGCTGCTGGCCCCGGCCGTTGAATAATTTGGGGCCCCTGTAAACGCAGCATCTACCAGATTCATTAAATCTGACGTGTCCAGCCATTTGCCATACAGATGAACTCGGTCCAGCATCCTGGGATGGGGCATCCTGTGCTTTGGGATTCTTGGAGTCTCTCTTTGCCCCTCAAGTCCCTGACAAAAGGAAGGAAATACTCCCTCAGGGGCATGACAACCTGTGCTACGCAAAGCTTGAGTTAGAGACCTGTCCTCTTGTGATTGCAAGGGGCCCCGTGTGGTGACATATACGTTATGTATTATGTGACCCATCTCGCAGCCTAGGAGCCTGATCCAGACATGCCTGCCCCCCTGCATTGGACTCTGAGCTCTTGGTGGGGATGGAAACATGTCCTGCTCATCTCTGTAACCCCAGCTTCTAGCCCCTGAACTGACACACGGTGTCTGTGTGTTGAACAAATCTACGAACCAGTTGAGTCTGGAAACCATTCATTCATTCATCCGCTCGTTCATTCTGAGCTCTTGACTGAGCATCTACTCTCTCTACTCTGTGCTGCATCCTGCTCTAGGTGTCTGAGACAAGTCCCCAGCCCTCTTGGAGTTACCTACTGGCAGAGAGTTGAATGACTGTTATGATTTTTTTTCTCTTTTCCCGAAGAATATCAAACATTTATTTTGTCCCTGTGACTACTAACAGTGCCATAACTATTTATCTAGCATGGTGGTAGGAACCTGGACTCAGGAGTCTGAGGGTGTGGGGGTCAGATCCTTGCTCCGTCGCTTACCCCCTGGCCTGCTTCTCCATCTGTAAAGGAGGACAGCGACAGTCCTCACATCGAAATGTGTTCGAGGGCATTGAACCAAGGGCTTGTGAACTGCAGGGTGTGGTTCGAAGCTGGGGCATCATAAACATGTTTCCGACGCTAGGCGGGGCTGTGTTTGGTGGGAAGGAAGGCCAAAGACTGAGTTTGGGGCTGGGCCAGAGGAACCACAGTTGGGCCTGGGTGGGAGAGTTCTGGAGGCCGGAATTGCTGTGTGTGTCTTAGATGATGGTGGGAAGGGGCCAAGGAGGAGCCATGGCAACAGTGCCCAATTTCTGGTGTTAAGCAATTAACACATTACAAAGAAGCAAAGTTGCCAAGAAACAGGACAGCAGGCCTCTGTGACCAAAAGGAGCCACAGGAAGAGCCCTTGTCTGCACAGTCCTAGAGCCAGCCCTCTGTCCTTGCTTCTGTTCTAACGGGGGAAGCAGGAGGGCTGGGACACCCCTGGCCCCAGCTCAGCCGTCTCTCCAGAGCACCTGGATTTCTGGAGTCCTGGTGGGGCTAAGAGGGCTGCCCCAGGATGGCAGGGAGGGCAGAGGTCCCTGAGAGACAGTGCAGTGTGGTACCGAATGTTCTTGAGCTTTCTGGAATCTTCAGAGCTTGCACTCTGGAGTCCGATTACCCAAGTCGAGATTCCTGCCTCTGTCACCTATGGCCGCATGACTCTGGCAAGCCGTTCACCCTCGGTTGGACTCCGTTTTCCCATCTGTAGAATGAAGATGCGAGGGACACCCACCTCATGGTGGTTTTGGGGGGCTCAAATGGGAGTATTTGGGTAAGGCACCCAGAACGGTGCATGGCACCTAGCGGTCACTCCGTAAGTCCTCTGCAGAGGTCTCTATCTGCTCTGCTTCTCTCTGCTCTCCATCAGCTCCTTCCTCTTGTGTCCTACCCTTCTGGGTCCCCACTTTACCCCGAGGCACTCCTTTGGATTTAGGCCAACACGTCCCATTGCTCCGATCCCCAGAGTGTCTGCAGAGACGTGTGAACACAAGGTGGACAAGTGTCTATCTTATTAATACAGTAACTGCTTACAGCGTAGCCTTGCCCTGCGCCTGGGCTGTATGCCTCCCCTGGCCAGCCCCCGCCCGGTCTCCTCAGGTGGAAGATGGTTGGGGGGAGGGTGCGGTGCTGGTGAAGGAGACGAAAGAAAAAATCAGGAGAAAATGGGTCCTGTAAAATAAATAATTGCAATTCTCTATTTTTATGTGCTGTTTATTATTTAGTGTCACCCGGTTGTTAACGGCTCTAGTCAAACTGGAACCGCAAGTGATGCGTGAGGGGGGGTACTTTTTCATCAGATTATTTTGAAACATCCCACAGTCCTATTGTAGGAAAGAAAAAAAAATATGTGTATTGGCGCAAGGTTCTCAGGAAGAAAATTCAAGTGAAAGGAATAAACTGATTTTGTTTAATTAAGAGAATATAGGAAGGAAATTAAAAAAAAAAAGTGAGCCTGGCACCTTAAAAATAAAATGGGATGATAAACTCTTTGCTGGCAAAGTTGCAATTTCTCTGTTGGATTTTGGATCTGGCTTTTATTATTAAGGCTGGTGTGGAAAGCTGGCATTTTGACAGGAACATGGAGCGTTTGTCACTATCTGGGAAAGAGATAGATGTTGAATGACATTTCGGAAGAAATGTATACATTTTGAGCGTAAGTGCTCTCTCTCTTTACCAGGAAAATTCCACTAGCAAATAACTGATTGGTTATCTTGAGTTCCCAATTCCCGTGGCTATTTAAATGAAAACAGAATTAAAAGGGTTTCTCTCTCTCTCCCTCTTTAACCTTTGGGGAAAACGGAAAGATTTCTCCATGGACAGCATCTTTCCCAGGTAAGGGCATCATTCCTATTTAGCAAAAGTGGAACATTCTTTGTCTCCAGAGGTGAAGTAATTGAGGGAACATAGAATACATCCCTCGAGGAGTAGCTGAAGTCCTCGATTAGGGAGAAGATCATTTTTGTCTCCAAGCCCCACTTATTAATGCAAAGAACTCAGGGGAGGAACATGGCAAAGATGCGAAAGGATGTCAGGAACATCACCCAGGAGACCTGGGTTGCTCCAGCTCTGCTACTTCCCAGCTGTGTGACACTGGGCGAGTGGCTTTCCGTTCCTAGCTTCTTTGTTAAAAGTAGATGCAGTGGAAGGGGCACACTCCCTCCCTTGCTGTGAGGATCAAGTGTGAGGAAATGCGGGGAAAACTCCAGACCGCTCTCCAGACCATGCTGCTGGTTTAGGGTGAGGGGTCTATGGTCTTGAATGGGCAGGAGAAAGAGCCTTCGTTACAGGGAGAGACAAAAAACAGGATGACAAGAACAGCCTGGGATGGCAGGTGGAGAGTACTGGCTTCCCGGCGAGTGGAGCCGTGGCTTTGCCTGTTATTCTCAGCTTTAGTTCCTTCCCTTGCATTTTCCTCCCCTGAGAGCTGAGGCCTTCCTCGCAAACATTGCTGGGGAGTTGTAAGATGTTACGGACCTGCCGTGCAGAAGAAGTCGTGGTTCTGCTTAGGGAGCTCCAAGTCCAAGCTCACGGCAGCCTGATTTCAGTGGGTGTTCTGAGTGGTGGCCACGCTTGACTTCCCACGCATGGTTTGTCTCTTACTGCACTGGGTTTCTTTCCCCTTTGCCATGGTCTTCTGCAGCTCTGAGGTCAGCCAGTAGGAGCCAAAGCCCAAGCAACTAGAACTTGGGGCAGTCCTCCTCAGAGGCACAGGGAGTCTCTGGGGAAAACATCAAAGGGCGACTCCAGCTCCTCTCAAAGGAGACAGCTTTGGCTCAGGTGTGCTTGAAACACAGGCACTCTTTTGCAGGTACAGATGTTAATATTTTCTGGATTGAAAATATATGGCAAAAGTCCCCTCAAGATTTTTTTTGTGTAATCACTTCCAACTTGCTGGTGCTCACTCCTCTGGCATGTCTGTGAAGACCCTGATGGTGTTAAACTTTTCCTGAGCCCAGGACTGCCCAGAAAATAATGATGCTTAAGAAACACCCTTACCTAGTCTTTTGTCTTCCAGGGAAATGGCTAACCTCCCTCTTGCATATTCCAAGAGAAAACCCACCTCTCCTTTCCTCAACAACCCAGACATGAGGGCCTCCATACTTTTTCAGGATTGCAAGACGTGTGAATGACTTCCATACCTACCTGACTCTATAAACACACCAGCTCCCCTTCCTTTCCACAGAGACATCCTCGTTAGTGAATGGTCTTTCTAGTGTAGTAGCCTGCATGAAATCATTTCATGAATTCAGGTTTCCATCAAAGCCATAAGAAGTTAGAAGCAAGAAGGCGATGGGGAATCAGCAGGAAAGTCCCTAAAAAAATGGAGCTAGAGGTAGACTAAGGAAGGAATACAGGCTTGGGCGTTTAGACCTTCCTGCTTGCAGGCAAAAACCACAGCCTTGGCAAAAGCAAGAGAAAAGATGTGGGGTAGTAAAAGATGACCATGTTGGCCCGTAAGTTTTCTTCTACTTTAATATAACCCCAAATCCTGTGACAGATGTCATTCTGGAGGCCCTGGATACCAACATGAACACATGCAAAGGCTGGGACAGAGCATCCGACTGGGAGTTGTGGAATAGCTTCAAAATGTTTGACTTTTGGAACAATGCCCTTGGATGCTGGTGTTTCTCAAGATTTCATTCTGGAAGCAGGAAATGTCTGCGAGTTTTGCCTCTCACCCCAGCGGCAGCTGCCAGTGACTGGTGGGAAAGTACCGAAGTCTAGTAGCTTTGCCTCAAGGCCTGGAGATGATTTTCGGTGCAGAGATGGCCACAGGTTTCAGGCCGAGTTTGGAACTTCACCTGTAACTGCCTCTGCATTACCGTCTTTCTCTTCCCTTTGCTAATGCCCTTGCTTCCTTCTGGGGTGCTCCTGGACTCCTTCCTTATGCAATCACTTGTCTTTGAATCCGTGGTTCAGGCTCAGCCTCTGAGTGACCAGACCGAAGACATTCTATGGACCCGCCCCGATGAAGGAAGGAAAGAAGAAGAAGAGGGAGGGAGGGAGGCCAGCTCTGCTAGCACCAGCTGATTAATCTTGTGTGTGATTTTCCTACTCGAGTCTCAGCTTCCTCTCGGGAAAGACGATCACTGACTCAAGGGTGGCACAGTAGTTGAGTAAGGCAGTGCTTCTTCGTGGACCAGATATGGCCAGATCAGCCCATTCAAGCCCACCATGGCTCCTCAAGAAGAGTTCCTAAGAAAACCTGTCTTCACTTGTGCAAGCTGATCCCAGAATTTCCCACTTTGATCCAGAGGAGTGTTGGCCTGTATCTTCTTCCTTCCTCAACTATTAACTGAAGTACAAGCTGAAGTAGACAGACATTGTTATCAACTTACTTCAGTAGATTTCAAATTCTCAGGGGGACACAAAAATCACTTGGGGTCTTTGTTGAAAAGAGAGTTTTCCAGAATCCCCCCCCAAGAGATTCCAGTGCAGTGGAAATGGAATGGTTTCAGAGGTCTACCTTTTTATAAGCTCTGTGAGCTGAGGCTGGAGATCCACAGACCGAGTTTTTAGAGGTAATCCCCTAGTTCAGAGACGAATTCTTTACCAGTGCGGTGCTCACAGTGTTTGATGCTCTATGACCTGTTTGCTGGGGTGCATCACAGGCCCCGCTGGCTATTTCCCACCTGGGCTGGACCCCAGTGGGAACGGTCGGTGCCGTTCCCCAGACCCCAGCTGCTTACCTGAGCTCTGGAATGCCTCTCGGTCCACTTTGCCCCATTGGGTTGGCACTTTGCTCTGCACATCGATGAATTCACTCATGGATGTCCATGAGCCCTTGTCCATTTAGTGCAGAACGAATAGGCTGAGGTTGCTGGGAAACCCTGACATGGCCCGGATGATTGATCACAGCGAGCTGTGGGGCCCCCCGGCCCTGAAAGGTGACATATCCATTATGGCCGATTCAGACCAAGAATGACAAGAAGCCAAAGGCCTTCCTCATCTGTGGTACCTGTTATGATGCCAGAGCTCAGCCTCTGACTTTGATCGTGAATGCTGCCCACCGCTGGTCATGACGTTTGTACTTCCAGTCACCGGTGACTCAGTGAGCGCACTGGCTGGCTGCAGCCTGGTCGGTTATCTGAGAGCTCCCCTTTGGGCCCCCACACCTCAGGCTCCCGAAGCTTCCAGAGCACAGCTCCATTCCCATCGATACCATCTCGTTGGATGTAGGATAGGTATGGGAGGAAAATGGATTTATTATTGACAAAACTGTGCTATTTTCTTGTTACCTCCGGAGAAACGCTGGAATCTATTCCAGCCGTCAGCAGACTTTTCTGTAAAGCCCCCAAATGCAAATATTTTTGGCTTCAGGGACCAACTCGATGATCTTGGGGCGGTTACTCATCTCTGCCTTTGTAGCGTGAAAGCAGCCACAGACGACAGGTGAACACAAATGGGTGTGGCTGTGTTCTAATAAAACTTTATTTATAGAAATGGTGGTAGAGTGGATTTGGTCCCCAGGCAGTGGTTTATAACACCTGGTCTAGCCCGTGGTTATGCATCTTTATTCATTTTACAAATATCTGTTGGGCAGCCCCAGGTCCCAGACATTGTCCTAGGCAGAAGGGATACAGCAATGGGGCATGATAGATGACATTCCCCCTTGCCCTGGGCCTATAGCGGAATAGTGGGGGAACAGACGATGATTAACTAATGATGCAATGAAATGCGTCTTCCGTTGTTCCAAGTGCTCGGAAGGAGAAGTGCATGGGCGTGAGTGGGAGTCAGTAACGGGAGACATGGGGCTTAGGGAGGTGAAAGTGGAGTGATGAGGCACCAAGCAAAAGGAGTAATAGGGACGGTCTAGAGGCAAGAGGAACATGGACCTCGGGGGACCCAGGGTAACTGTCACCCAGAGGAGGAAGGAGAGAAGGGTCACACCCAGAATCTGGTGCTTCTCGCCATGTATTTCATACATCCCCCAGAAGCCTTGGGGCATCTCTGAAGATTCTTTAAAAAGCAGAGGAGTTGACAGGGGAAGATTTAGGTCTGACGATGATTTACCTGGCCAATTTGCAGAGAAAGGGGGACAATAATAAATCCAGGATGAACTGGATGGAAAGTTCCTGAACTACTCAGTCAATTCTGGTATAATACAAACTCTCTACTCCACTTCTTTTTTGCCAAGGTGGCCCACAAAGCCAGGGGTTTGATGAAATGTCCATGCCCCAGGTGCCTGAGTGGCTCAGTCAGTTAAGTGTCTGCCTTTGGCTCGGGTCATGATCCCAGGGTCCTGGGATCGAGTCCCGCATCGGGTTCCCTGCTCAGCCGAGAGCCTACTTCTCCCTCTCTCTCTCCCTCTGCCCCTCCCCCCGACTCGTGCTCACGCTCTCTCTCAAATAAATAAAATCTTAAAATAATTAAAAAAAGAAACGTCCATGCTCGAGGTCAGTGAAGATATCTCACTGGCGAAAATTCTGTTCTTGGGAAAATGGTGTTTCATTTGTGTCGGGGACAGGGCTCTGCTGGGGAGGCCTGGGTGCTGAGGCGGGGGTGGGGGTGGGGGGGACCTGGGCTGGGGGTCAGATAGGGCAGAGCCTGTGAATACCAAGGGATGCATACTTCTAGAAGCTGGACTTCCATAGCCCATTCCTCTTGCCCCTGTGAGGCCCTGCATTTCAAGGCCAGCTGCCCCTTCCGAAGCTTTGCTTATAGCCGATTCAAGTAATGGTTATTCTGCTGCTCTCTTTTGAAGGTGCCATAATGTTGCAATGTCTTCTTATTCCAAGACATTTAATACCTCTGCTTGGAACGCACTGATACGTAGATCATTAAGCAGAGCAGACCTTCTCGGGGAAAGGAGTACTAATTGCACTTTGCAAATGCCATTTTCATTTGCTATTTGGCAGGGGTGCCACAGTCACGGTCCTTCTATTTCTATTAACCACAAGGGCTGGGACAAAGTCATCCCATCTTCCTTGGCAGCCGTGTGGCTCTTTAGGCATTCAAGAGAGCCGTGAAGCCAGCCTCGGAGACTGGGGCCTAGGGAGGGTACCTCCTGCTGTTCCCACACTGGTGGAACACCCTCTCACTTCACAGCCGGGCTCATCTGTGTGGCCAGTGGCCCTGGGCAGAAGTGGTGATGCCCTCCTTCCAACAATAATTTCTAAACAACAGTGTGGCTTTCATCTTGGTGATGCTCTCTGTCTTGGATCTCTTGCTCAGGGAGAAGCTGGCCTCTGGGCGGTGAGTGGCTTCAGAGAGAGACCCGTGCAGCGAGGAACTGGACCCTCGTTCCAATGGGTGAGTGAGCTTGCACATGGATGCCAGCCTCGGTGATCGTGGCCTCCGTCGACAGCACAGTTGTAACCCTGTGAGACATCTCCAGCGAGAGGTAGCCAGAGAAGTTGCACCCAGATTCCTGAGGCTTGGAATCAATAACTAAATGTTTACTGTCTTCAGGTCTAAGTTTTAGGATCGCTTTTGACCCAGCAATAGGTCACAAATACAGGAGATAAAAGTATTAAATCCTTCAAACAATTAGACCTTGCATGAACGTCCATAACAACTCTGGCACAAAGGGCGCCCTTTTCTGGAAGGGGGAAATGGGGGCACAACCTGGCTGAGAGTCAGAAGTCCTTACCGAGGCCCCACACAATTTGTGGGGCCCAGGGCAAGTCACAGTCCCTTTCTAGACCTTTCTGTTTCTCTGGTTATAAAAGCAAGAAGTTGGATTAAGAAGGCAGATTCCTGGGGCGCCTGGGTGGCTCAGTGGGTTAAAGCCTCTGCCTTCGGCTCAGGTCATGATCTCAGGGTCCTGGGATCGAGCCCCGCATCGGGCTCTCTGCTCAGCATGGAGCCTGCTTCTCCATCTCTGCCTGCCTCTCTGCCTGCCTGTGATCTCTCTCTCTCTCTCTGCCATATAAATAAATAAGATCTTAAAAGAAAAAAAAAAAAAAAGAAGGCAGAGTCCCTCCCCTGATACTTGGATGTTTGGTGGTGGACACAACAAATAATGGTCACTCTGTAAGGGCTCCCATCCTTACGTGCGTGCACGCCCTTAGAATGTGACGACGTCAGCTAGCAAGGAATAGGTATCGAACTGTAGGTTGGGCATTGAATTATACAGGAATTATCAGTTAATATTGAAAATATCCAACAAAAGCAGGTGCCTCTACAATGATCATTTATTAGACCAGAAATTCAGGCTCAGAAAGCTTCATTTCGAGCAGAGACATTGTATTAGGTGTTTTACTGCTGCATAACACATGACCACAAATTTCACGGTTTCAAACAATGCACATTTAAAAAACGTATTTATTTACTTATTAGAGAAAAAGAGTGCACGAGTGGGGGGGGAGGGGCGGAGGGAGAAGGAGAGAGAATCTCCAGGCGACTCCCCATTGAGTGTGGAGCCCGACGTGGCGGGGCTCGATCTCATGATCCTGACATCATGACCTGAGCCTAAACCCAGAGTCAGACACTTAACCGACTGTGCTACCCAGATACCCCTAAAATAATGCGCATTGTTCTTCTCACAGTTTCTGTGAGTCAGGAATCTGGGCATGGCTTAGCTGGGTTCTCTGCTCGGGGTTTTAATTTTTATTATTTTTTATTTTTTTATTTTTTTAGATTTATTATTTATTTATTTGACAGACAGATCACAAGTAGGCAGAGAGGCAGGATCCCTGCTGAGCAGAGCGCCCGACGCAGGGCTCGATCCCAGGACCCTGAGATCATGACCTGAACCGAAGGCAGAGGCTTAACCCACTGAGCCACCCAGGTGCCCCTTCTGCTTGGGGTTTTAGAAGTTTGTCATCGAAGTGTTGGTCAGGGTTGTATTCATATCTGAGACTCAGGGTCCTAATCTAAACTCCCCCAAGAGTTTGAAAGAATCTAGTTCCTTATAGTTGTAGGGCCGAGGGCCCCCAGATCCCAGAGCCACCACCTCTCTGTAAGCAGTTCACAACATGGCTCTTTGAACATAGCCATTCACAGCAAGGCCAGCAAGAGAAAGCCTCTCTCTCTCTCTTTTTTTTTTTTTTAACTTTTTTGCGGTCATTATAATTGCCTTTCTGAGGAAATGTAGTCAAACTGTTCATAATTACAATGTTTTCCATCCAAGTCAGCAATTCTCACATTGTATGTTTTTTTGTTTTCCTCACATTGTATGGTTTTTTTTTTTTTTAAACCTCTCACTTTATTGATTCACATATTTTCAAATCCACTATATTTTTCAAATACAGGATCATTATCATAAAGATTTCTATTTATTTATTTATTTATTTGATTTCTTTTCAGTGTAATAGTATTCATTGTTTTTGCAGAAAGGGTCCAGTTTCTTTATAAGGTGTCCCTCGCCTGATGAGGTGAGGCTCACCAGGGCGCTCTGGTTTTGATTAGCTCAAAGCCAACTGACTTAGAATCTCCATTGAATGTTCAGAACCCCCTCACCTTTGCCATGTAACGTAACCCAATCATGGGAGTGAGACCCCCATCATATTCACATGTCCTGCCCACATGGAAAGGGAAAGAATAATCCAGAGCATGTACCGGGGGTGAGTGTGGTATAAATCTTCAGGCTACTTGGGACTTCTGCCTACCAGAGACACGGAGGTAGGAAATGGTGAAACTGTAATTCAAATTCAAGTCTGCTTGATTTCAGTGCTTATGTTTTGAACCACTAGCCATAAATCTGTGGCTGAGAATGCACTGAAGATAATTATTATGGCCTCTGTCTTGGTAATCCCCAGGGCTTAGCACTTAATAATGACTCCAGTATTTATCAAGGGCCTGATCAAGGGTGCTTCTGACTGCCAGGGACAGAAATCTAACACAAAGTAGCTGAAGAAAGCTAAGGAGCTCGACCATTAGCTGGGAAGTCTGGGCCTGGTACAGGGTCTTACGTAATAGTCTCTGGGGCCCTGTTTTTCTCATTCAGGGCCCTGTGGCTGTATTTCCAGGCAGCACCTCCATCCCATGGTGGTAAAAAGGGAGGCTATAATCTTACATTCTCTTGGCTCAAAATCCAAAAGGAAAGAACTTTCCCCCCACAGTACCTATATATCAAAATTTAAGGAAGATTCTAAGTGACCCAAGATGTGTCCTTTCTGGATCCAAACCCTATCTGGAGGAAGAGGGTTCTCTGACTGGTCAATTTGAGTCACAGTGACCGCCCTCTAGTTGGGGAAAGTCAGGAAAGACAGCATGATTAACAGCTTCCCCAGGACAATGTGGGATATCCAAAGTGTGGCTCCTGAAGGAAGATTTGGGCACTGTTGCTGAAAGGAGGGAGTGCTGTTGGGCTGATAAGAACACAGACTGTACACAAAGCTGAAAGATAAAGCTCTTTAACCCTCTGCATGGGGCAAAGTGGTTGTGTAAATACCACTGAGTGTATATGGAGGCTTACTTCCCAATCATACAGAACTGAGAAAGTTAACACATTAATTCTTCATTCCGGCTTCCGATTCTCAAGCATCCAAATTACCGAGATGGGGGTGGGGACCCGAGTTAGCGCATCCGATGAACAAATGATGCCCTTTCTGGGGCTAAGTATTTCAGAAACTTTGGAGGTGAGTTCGTGGCTGGGATTTAGATTCACGAAACTTATCTTAGTCCCGGGGAACTTTCTCCATGGTATTCTAGATTTTTAAATGAGCTTTATCTGGGCGAGTCACATTAGCACACATTCTCTGTGTTATGGTGGCTTGACCCCAAGGAGCAAATGCAACTTGATAGTAAGGTTTGGTAAAGGTGGAGGGTATCCTTAGGATGGGGCTAACCTTTATTTTGTGAGCATTCCAATAAACTAATGGAGGAATCCATCCTGCCGGCTGCTGGCCGGTCAGGATACTAAATCCTTTCTTCACCAGGAGCGTGTTCCCTCTGGAGAGTGTCCTCCCTAGTTTCTGAGAAACATCTCGTTTCTATCTGTCCATGTCTCCGTGTGTGTCTTTAGTCCCATTGTATATGGATCACATGGATACTTGATCACTTTTCTCTAAAAAGCTTTTAATCTCATTTCAGCTGTTTTTGTTTATTTTTTTGTTTTTGAGGCCTTCCATTTGGGTACCCCTCCAGAGAAGGGACTCAGGCTCTTCCAAAACATTGCCTGAAAATGATTCGGCAGTTTTGATAGTCAGAGATCTTTCCATAGTCTTCTTCCATAGGGAGAGGGAAGTGGAACCATGGCCAACTTTCTATGAAATTTAATTTTCCAAAGTGGTAACTCCATCCTGTAGCTATGCATGGAGAAAATATGCAATGTGAAGTGCTAAGGTATTATAAGGACAGCTAAGGGCTTACCTCTCCCTTGTTAATCATCCAGAGCTCGCTGCCTGCCTTTATTTTCCGCTATGTACTCTGTCCCAGCCCTACCTCACCGACCTCACCCCAAAGCACAGGAAATGAGCATGGGTGGGAAAAAGTCAAATATGCAATTAAAATGGGAAGATACAGAAGAATAGGCTGCCTTCTGTTAACAGGTGTGTCCGGGGGGATTGATTGCATAATGAAGGCTTTCTCATATTCCCTGAGATACTGGTGGACAGCTGTTCAGTTGTTCCCCAGAGAGCTCCCCTTCCTTTGAGTATATATTTGACCTTGTGACTCACCAATGGAATAGGACAGATGTGAGGGGATGTTACAGCTAAGATCAGGTTACATGCAGACTGGCTTCCATCTCGTACTCTTTCCTAGTCTGTCACTTGTCCTTTGGGATGGAGGTAGTCGCTGGGAGCCGCCAGGCTCTGAGCAGCCCTGTGGAGAGGGCTGGGTGGCTAGGAACCGAGGGTGGGCCTGGCTAACAGCCAACAAGGAGCTTATGGCCTCAGTCCCACAGTCCATGACAGACCAAATCTTGGCAACAAACATGTTACGAGAGTTGGGAAGCGGATCTTCCCTTGGTCGAGCCTTCAGATGGGATCACAGCCCAAGTCAACACACTGACTGAAGCCTTGTGAGACACCTTGAGGCAGAGGCACTCAGGTAAAGTGAACTCAGATTCCTGAATGATGGAGATGGAGAAAACAAAGAATGGTTGTTTTAAGCCACTAAGTTTTGGGATAATTTATTAGGCAGATACAGCTAACATCTCTCCCCAATACCTGTCTCTCACCTGTCTATGTACATATCTGTCTCCATCCATCCACCAACCCACCCATCCATCCATCCTTCCATTGATCCTATCCCTTCCTTTCTTCTCCTTCCCTTCCCTTTTCTTTCTTTCCACCTACCCATCCACCCATCCATCCATCCATGCTGTCTATCTATCCATCCACCAACTCATAAATTCTGTCTATCCATCTGCCTGTCTCTATCCATCCATTCTGTCTGTCTCTATTATGCATATATCTATCATCTATCTATCTATCTATCTATCATCTACCCATGAATTTATTCATGTATCTATTCACCCATCCATCCATCTATCCATCCATTCATCCATCCATCTATCCATATATCCATCTATCCTCTCCCTATAGAAGGGTGTGGTAAGGGGAAGCATCTCTACCTGACAAGAACATCTATATACATTGTTCTCTTTTGCAGAAACCAAGGCTCAGAGAGCTGAGTGATTTGCTGCATATCACATAGTAGGCAGGACTACTCTTGGCTAGGAATTCTACTATAGCCCTATGACTTATTTGTACACTGTTCTGTGCCTGCATTATGTGTCTTTGTTGAATCCTCATCTCATTGCTTTGAAGTAGACATTTTTATCCTCCACTTAAAAGTGAGAAAATTGGAGATAAGAGAGGTCTGGTATCCTTCCTCAGACCACACAGTAAATAGAGTAGTGAGGATTCATCATCTCCCCCCCCCTTTTTAAAAGAGGGAGGGTGTTGTGTCAATCTTAATGATTTTTCCATAAAGAGGCTGCCTCATTAGTATTTCTTTTTAGTGTGTTCTCTCTCTCTGCTCGTCACACTGTAAGTCAGAATTGGGAAACACAGAAATTTTTTATTTCAGGAAATGCAATGAGGAAACTCAGAGTCTTCAATCACAATCTGCATTCTCTCTCCTATGAAAAGTGAAACTAGCATCAGAGCACTTCCTGTGTGCTAAGTACTGTTGTTATGCCCAGTTTATAGATGAGGAAACTGAGCTCAGAAGTGTATTTATTTTGGGGTGTCTGAGTAGATTAGTTGGTTAAGCCTCTGACTTTGGCTCAGATTCTGAATCTGGGGTCCTGGAATTGAGTCCCACGTCAGGCTCCTTGCTCAGTGGGGAGTCTGCTTGTCCTCTCCCTCTGCCCCTCCCACTGCTTGTGCACGTTCTCTCTCTCAAAGAAATTAATATAAAATAAAATCTTTAAAAAAAGTGCATTTATTTCATATCATATAGCCAACAAGTGGCAGTCGAATTAAGCCAGACTCTAGAGCTACCATGTCCTGTACCTCATTCTCCCCATCCCCCTTCTCCCACGCACCTTGTCCTAGTACCCAAATATGGGTGTGACTCTCAAGAAGGGTTCTGTGTGAGGACCCTCATTCTTGACCCCCATTCCCTCAAGATGGATAAACATGTGGCATCTGCCCGACGCCTGTGTTCAGGCAGGGACAACATAGCATATCACTGATGAGATTTCCTATGAAGAATAATCACCTGATAGAGTGTGACCCCTTATAAAGATTATCATTCAATGAAGAGGGATTCGTATCCTTGTAAGAGGAATTTCAGGATGATATTTCTCAGACAGAAGCATACTGATACCTGTGATAAACACGAGATCCCTGCAGGTAAACCAAGACCCAGTTACAGTTGATTAGACATGTATGAACATGGCATCCCTGATGCGCTTATGTCCCAAACCCAATATACATTGGCCACAGGTACCTACTATGTATAGGTCATGGTTGGATACGAGGTTGAAGAATGGACTGTGAGTTCCATCCTCTGCATGAGCAGAAGATGCTGGGCAGCAGCAGAGGAGTCTATCAGCAATTTAACACAACGTGCTTTAAATATGTATATGTAGAGGCCAGAAATGTTAAGTGTATGGAGACTAATGCCTGTTCTTCAGCCCACTCTCCTTCCGGTTTTCCTCATGTGGTAATTGGAACACTGTCTACTCTGTTGCTCTAAATGGATGCTCAAGAGATTCTTGTTTGAACTTGGGTTGGTTCCTGTTGCCCTATTTTTAGGCTCTCTGGTTTCCCTGAATGGGACCATGGCTTGAAGGTGATGGCCTCCATCAGAGGAGTGTTGAATTCCTGATCCGAGTGTAATAATGAGTGCTGTGTCTTCTTACTGGTTCTGATACATCAGCTTCTGGAAAGAGCCTTAGTAGTGGGATCTTCTAAGAAAGGGAGAAATCTTGGGCCTGATAAAGAAGAAATAGAAAGATGGGTGTGGACACTTCTAAAATTAACTCCTATTTCCCAGGCTTTATTTTAGATGATCAGCTCATGGCTATTTACCAAAGACTCTGTAGAGATCAGCTTTCCTGGAAAGGGCCACCCATTGAGTTGGGCCTGGGGAATACGTGTCAGTGTGATACATGTTCTATTGGACATACTTCTAGATACTCACCTATACTCCAATTCTGAAACAGTATGAGCTCATGACTGTCCCCAGGGTCTTCTCATCATCCCGAAGAAATCTTTTTTCAGTCTGCTTGTAGATTGTTTTGGGTAGAGACCATGTCAGGCTCTTCCCTTACAGATGACTTGACCCTCAAAATCATTTTGGAAAGTTTCCCATGGTGCAGAAGGACATCAGATACAAGGGTTCTAAGGTCTTTCTTTGGAGAAAATACCATTTCAGGTTTTTTGTTTTGTTTTGTTTTCTGAAATTTAATAGCCTGAACTCAGTCTCTCTACTCAGGAGAAAACAAGGAAAAGAGACCAGAAGCCAGAACTAAAATCTGAGAATGAGGGTTTAAGAATCCAAGAAATCTTCAATCCATGTTTCCAGGCAAAAGAGGGACTTTAAAATGTGCTCTGTTCATCACCACTCAGTGTTGCTGTTAACGTTGCACGAGATGCAACTCAAATGGGTTCATCCAAATCATTCCAACAAACATTTATTGATCGAGGGCTGTGTCCCAGGCATGAGTTGTACATCGGAGACCATTTTCAATGGAGGAAAATATTGAATAAATATAGGAATCATACTAATGGCTCATAAAATAATGTGAAGGTGGCTGAGGAAATGCCAACCAATGGGCAAATTAGTCAGAGTGCAATTTACAAAGTCGTCTCTTGTTCTCTTGGGGTCACTTCACACTGGGATGTATGATCATTAAATATGACCCTTCAAGGCATTCTGTCTAGAGTAGGGGAAATTACTCAATTTTAAGACAAGGTTTTAAACAAGGGCCAAACTGTTTTATCTACTTGGATTTGGGTCACTAATTACACCCAGGGATCTTCCAGTAATGAATCTAACAACGACCTCATAAATTGTACAGTGACAACGAGTTCCCTTTCCATCCTTTGTCATCATAATGTGAGACTGATGCCCTTTCCAATTAGTTATGGCAATTATATGTCCATCAAAGGCATGAGACAAAAGAGGAATATCAGTGTGGTGCTGTGCTGTGAGGGGGAACTTGGATGAGAACTGCTGTTGTGCCCGTGCTGTGTGTCCCTAAATCTGCCCTTCTCCCTCTCTGATCCTGATTCCTTATTGGGAAAAAGCATGATGCTGCTTCAGATGGGTTCTCAAGTCTTTTCTAGCTCCTCAGCCCTAGGATTCTCAGGAAAATTCTGTGTTTCTCCCAGTGGAAGATTATTGTGCATAGTGTGCCAAAGTAAGGCCATCTGTTTGAACTGTATCTCATTTATGGTCATAAAAAACAAACAAAAAAAAGACAGGTTTGAAAATAGCATGGGACATTTGACATGGGAAAGAATGGCTTAATAGTTATTGCAGGGAGGATAAGCCATTGAATATCTTCCGAAAGACGTGGCGTGGTTTTTATTAGTTGACATTGTTAAAGGGAAGCTAGGAGGTTTTTTAAAATTATATATTTGGCTAAGTGCATGCTACAAACTGCATGTTTATCTTCCTGCAAAATTCCTATGCTGAAATCCTAACCATTGATGTGACGGTGTTAGCAGGTGGGGCTGTTGGGAGGTGGTTAGGTTGTGAGGACGGCTGTGCTAGGATTCCTGCCCTTTTAAGAAGAGACAGGAGAGCTTGCTTCCTTTCTCCTCTCCCCACCAGGTGAACTTACAGCAGAGGACAGCTATCTGCAAAGCAGGCACTGGGTTCTCTCCAGACCCTGGGTCTTCTAGCACCTTGCAGGAAATATATTTATGTTGTTCAAGCAATGCAGTCTATGGTATTTTGTTAGAATGGCCCGAAATGACTAATGCAGTGCATTTCCTTCTAGGAGGAGATCCACGATGTTGCACAGAACAGGGTATGGAAATACTGCAGTGGTGCTTGCTGGCCCAAGGAGCCTCAAACTGGCTCATCATGGCAGGTGAGTTGCATTTGAGAAGCAGACCTTGTCCTGTACGTGCAGGGATGGTGGTTTTGGCAGAATCCCTGCATGCAGGGAAGGCAGATTTGTATCTGAGGTGTCTCCACCAGGGACCACCTACATATACTGTAAGGGGGTCCTTACCTTGGGGGAGCCCTTCCACCCCAGAGAAGGTTCTGGTTCTCCTCTCTTTTAAGAGTGGCTGTCTCATTTCAAGAAGTTGGACAGCCAGCTGGCAGAGGCACCTCTGATAAGAGGGAGGAAAGAAGGGAAGAGGCCAAGGGAGAAGGGAGGAGAGGTGACAGTTCCGTTGACAATGTAACACACACACACACACACACACACACGCACGCATTTTCCCAGAGATGAGCTCCTTTTAGAGCTTCCTGTGACTTTTCAGAAGGTTTCGCTATAGCCCCTAAGATGGTGACTTGAAAACTTCAAAGTCAGTGGCTTTTCCAGTAATTCCCTAAGAGCATTTTGATTCGGTACATATCTATGTAACACCTCTTGTGTGCCTGACATAGGGGTTATGTAGAAAATGGGATGGAAGAGATGAACACCTGTCCCGGGTGATTGTAATACATTAGGGTGAACAGATGTGCAAGTGACTAGTTAACACTGTGGTGTGATACTTGTACAGATAAGGTTTATAAGATAACAAGTGGTAATAGTGACTAAGTTGGCCGAAGGTAAAGCAGTGGGGACATCAAGCAGAATGGACCTCCAGGTGGGTGTCAGAGGGTGAATAGAAGTTTTTGTGTCTATCAAGGCTGATGGAGGGTTTTTCTTTTTTTATCTGTTTTTTTTTTTTTTTTTATCCTGCGATCCTGAAATGTATTTAGGGATTTTCCTCAATGACATAAATAATGCATGAGTGGTTGTCTGAAGATGTTCTCTGCGGTGGTGTTTATGAGGAGAACTTGGACGCAACCTAAAATAGCCAGGAAAGGGGGAGGGATTTGTAGAAATTACAGTGTGTGTCTATAAATCGAGTGCCTGTGTTCAAATGATGTAGATCTATATTGATTGCAGTAGAAAGATTAGTGGTAAATTTTTGGCTAAAAACCAAACAAAAACAACCACAATACTGCCCTGGCTCAGAGAAGCGTATGAGTGATATGAGGCCACATAATAATGTTTGGGGCAGAGGTGATTTCTGTCCCTGATTAGTGTTTCTGGCTTTCTAAAGACTCCCGGATTCCTGAAAACAAAGGGCCGGTGTCCAGCACTCGTTTGGGAAATTTAAGACAAAAGGATGGTTAAAAAGTGGCAAGAAAAAAAAAAAAAGTGGCAAGAAAACAGGTCCAGTCCTGAAGCAATGAACTGGTTTGGGTTCTTTCTGAGGCCCGGAGCTGCCCTTGCTTTTAGCTGGAGAAAACCTAGCCTTGGTTGGCTCCGTACTTAATCCCCGATGAAGTCCTTCAAAGTGGGAAATTTCACCGTGATTTATTTTTTTCCAGATGTAAATATATAGCAATAATGCAGTTATAAAACTGGCATTGTATTAAACCATAAATTATATTTGACACATAATAATGTTGAATTACTGGGGAAGTCCATCAACGTGCAGTGGCATTGCCGACACAGGCCGTCGCTGCTCGCACCAGCTCTGCTGCTTGCTCAGCAATGAGTAAAGTTCTGGGGATCTTTGCTGTTAGGGTCAAAATGGAATAAACTAGTGGAGAAGGGCCGTGTCGGAGTCTAGCTTGGGCTGAAGGTGCCGGAGCCCAGGGATGCAATTTCTGGGCTGATTTCTTCCTTCAGACACACCTTTACGGAAGACCTAATTGTGCAGCGCTGGACCCTGATGGGGTCTAGGACAGACATGGGTGGCCTCTGTCCTCAAGCAGGGAACTCAGGGATGTGAGTCTATTTTTTTTTTTAAGATTTTATTTATTTATTTGACAGAGAGATCACAAGTAGGCAGAGAGGCAGGCAGAGAGAGAGAGAGGGGGGGGAAAGCAGACTCCCTCCTGAGCAGAGAGCCTGATGTGGGGCTTGACCCCAGGACCCTGGCTTCATGACCTGAGCTGAAGGCAGAGGCTTAACCCACTGAGCCACCCAGGCGCCCCAGGGAGGTGAGTCTTAAACGGGCAACTTGTTACTTGATGAGGGTGAATTCATGTAGCAATTCCTTGAGAGTTGTTCTCTTCCTATTGGTACTGTCAAGGCCAGTGGTAAAGTGGGGGTGATGGGGCCAGTCTAGACAGCATGGGGGGAATTTACCAGCATGGGTGAACTAGCAGTTAAACATAGGAACTTCATCTACATAGCGGCACACAGGGTCAGGTCAAAGAATCTGAATTGTCCAACGGACTGAAAGGGTCAGAGTCAGGCTAGGTAGGTTCCTTACTTCCAGACCAAGGATTTAAGACTAGTTCATAGTGGCCATACCTGTTTGTTTGTTTGAGTTGCTGATTCCCCATTGCCAAGACCGTTGTGTTGCTTGGGGAACATTCAGTGGTCACTGAAAGCATGAGTGAACACCATGAGAGTGTTAAGTATTGTTCTTATTCTAATAATTACCCAAAGAGGGTCACAGCGGATGGTGGGGACATGGGGACAAATCACCCAGAGGTCTGTTTACATGAGACTATTATCTAGATCCCCAGGCGAAGGGGTTCAGGGAACTTTGGAGCTGACCTCCAAATTTCCTAGGGGCTAATTAACAGCACTCTTAGAAAGAGAACCAAAGACTCCCACTGTCCACGGGATGGATGGGAGGGAACGGACGGCATCCCCTTGGAGGTGGGAGGGTAGTGAAACCAGTCTGACACCATGTGTGGTCAACGAAGGGGTGGGGGGCATTTGTAAGGGTTTCAGTTTTCGGGGCAGGGGGAAACATTTCTTGTTTCTTCTGTGACATGGAAGGTCCCAGACTGCCCTTTGGAGGAGACTAGAAATGGAAATAATTTGAGAGGACACTCTTGTCTTTGACCATGTCTTCAGAAGCGGAGCATTGAAATGGTGACTAAGAGATATGGAGAAGTATTGCAGGGGCAGATTTGGAGGCCCGTGGTGGGGACTCGGGTGGCACATCAGGGAAACAGAAGGGAAGAAGGCACTGGGAGGTCCCTGTCCTCCGCTTGGTTGTGGTCCTTTGTTATTGGGTTGTGCTCACCGTTTTGTGGAAGGAGGGGTCTCTAGCTCAGTGTGGTGGTGGCTGCTGGGGAGGGGTGTTTAAGGAAAACTCCCAAAAGGAGGTGACGGATGGAAAGGCAGGGTTGAGCAGATGCTGGCTTATAAGGGGGTAGGAATGCTTTGCGCAGGGAGGTCACTTTCATGAGAAGAGGGGGCGTGGGTAAGAACCAGCGTGGTTTGCCAGAGAGACGATCAACATTTGGTGTTGTTGAGAATCAGAGAGAGGAGGTGAGGCTGGGAGGAAAACTGGGGATATGGTGGGTTTGGATTCCCCGGGCTTGACCACCATGCTCAGGAGTTCAGCTTTTCTCCTAGGGCAATGGGGAGCCATTGATGGTTTTAGGCAGGATTGCTGTGAGATCCTATTTGCATTTTGTAATCATGCCTCTTGCTGCCGTATGGAAATTGGGTCTGGAGGTGAGAGTTGAAGCCACGAGAAACCAACCAGAGGGATAATGAGAGCTTGAGCCAGTCTAAAGTTCTCTCCACTCCTGGCTCCGCAGGGAGAGTAGGAAACAGGGCGACATTAGGGTGGTGGTGGATGGGAGGATGAAGTCCCACCCCTCGGTTCCATGGGAGCAACAATTGGGTGCTGAAGAACAGGGAAAATATTTATCCGCCCCGGCTCCTTGGTGGTGCTTTCGCGTGGTGAGACGTGCGAAGTCAGTAAGTGGGCGGTGTGATTTATTTCATCTGGTGCTCCCCAAACCGAGGGTGGTCAGGGCAGCTCCGCAGACCACAAGCTGGCTAGGGGAGACGAGAAAACCAACCCCAATTTGAGAGGCAGGCCGGTCCTAATTGAACTGTTGAGGGAATTTTGATAAACGACCACGCCAAAGCAGGGAAATTGATAAATCATGCTTGAGGCTAGAAGACTGTTTCCTGAGGGATGGCACCAGTGCTCCCATCCCATCGATGCTGGTGGTTTAGAGGATGGCTGGGGTGCAGGCAGCAAACTCATGCTCGTTTCCCGCTCTGCATCTGGGCTGCAGAAGAGACATCCCTCATTAGCATGGCCCCGACCCATTCTTTGAAAATGCAGAAGTAAGTCGTGTTCCGTGAGCAAGGGGGAAAGCACCAAGCTAGCGGCAGCCTGAACTCAAGGTTTAGGACAGACACCCTGCTCAGGCTCCGCGATGCTGGCTGGATGCTGATAGAGAAGACAGCAGCCGGCATGGCTCTCAAATTAAACTCAGGGGAGAAACGGGGGCAAGGCACTTTGCCATCTGCGATGACCTCTTTTTCTGGGCTCTGACTTGGTGCACCCTGTGGTACGGGCACAAAGCATTTGCAAAGAGAAGAAAAATCAGGTCCCGCGTGGCGCCTGACCTTTCGTGGCGCGTAGGGATCCTTTCCAACTTCGTGATTTTAGCATCTGTCTTTTTGTGAGAACAGAATGTGAGGCATCTGGGAAAAGGAAGTGGAATGCAATCCTCATAAGGCTGGCGTTCCCATCCCCGTGTGACAAATGAGGAAACAGACTATGATGTTGTGATGTATAAGGAGAAATGTATATTTGGTTTTCATCCCAAATGCCGGCGCTTTCTGGCACTGAGCTCCTAAAGCCCTTGGAATTCCCCAAGGGATGAAGGAGATAAAGGTCTCTCTTGTTAGGTGACTGAGGTGACTTTTGGGTTGCACCTAAGAGTGGGGGCCGGTTGCCAGGGAAACACCCAGCCCCCATCCTTTCAGTCCCACCCTTCACCCTCCGGGGAGGAGAGACGGGCTGGAGGTTGAGTTCAACTGCTGATGGCCAGTGATTTAATCGGTCATGCCTATGTAATGAAGGCTCCCTGAAACGCCAGGAAGACGGGGTTCAGAGAGCTTGGGGGTTGGGGAACAAATGGGGAGCAGGGGAGAGAGGGGCTTGGTCTGAGAAAGCATGGGAAGCTCTGGGCCCTTCTCAATACCTTGCCCTATGCGTCTTGCCCTCTGTTTGTTCCTGAGTTCCAGGCTTTGTAATAAACGGCTAATCTTGTGACTGAAAAGTTTCTCAGAGTTCTGTGAGCTGCTCTAGCAAATTCATCCAACCCAAGGATGGGGATCGTTGGAACCTCCAGTCTAGAGCTGGTCAGTCCAAAGCACAAGTGACCCTTGTGACCAGCATCTGAAGCATGGTGGGGGTAGGGTGGGGACTGGGGGGACAATCAGGTCTGAGCCCTTCACCTGTGCGATCCAGTGCTGCCTCCAGGTAGATGATGTCAGAATTAAGTTGAATTGTAGGGTTCCCAGGTAGAGTCTGCGAACTGCTTGGTGGTGTGGGGGGACATCTGACACATGTTGCATTTGGTTCCAGAATCTGGGTTGATGATCAGGGGTGGCCTCGGAGTTAGAATCTTAGAGGCCAAGAGAAGTTAGTTAACTTGCCCCAGAAGGATGTGAGATGTTGACAGGGCTAGGGGGTGATAAGCTCAGGCGCTTTAGCATTGGCATAGGGCTTTGGAAGGCCAGTGGGTGTTCTGTATGGCTCTGACCAGTCATCCTGCTGAGCTAATCACCTCTTTCACAAACAGGAACATCCTTGCCTATCACTTTCTGGCAACACCATCAAGATCCCAGGGCAAAGCAAATTCTGAAAGGAGTTTTGTTTTGTTTTACTTGAAAAAATTAATGAGCTCTATGTTTACTTGGAAAATTTCCTTGGGGACTCTGGTTTGGGGCAGAAGGGGCTTGTGATTTGGAAGACCTGCTGGTCATGTAAGGGAACGATTTCTGTTCGTGCAGAAACAGGACAGGAGGAGGGAAAAGGATGGGTGGGGACAATGAGATGGGTGTGCTTAGCACCATTAATGGAAGTGAGAACACACCTTCCCTGTGCACCCTTGTGTCTTCTGTAACTCACACCAGGAGCCAGTGTGAGAGGCGGGTTGTGTGCACCAGAGGGGAGCCATCGCTTGCGCGGGGTGTACGCAGACTAGAACAGCTTCTGGGTCTTCAAGACTGGGTGGGGGAGAAGCAGACAGAAGCATGGTGCATGGTTTCTGGAACTCTCAGAACTTGAAGGGGAGATATTTGGGTTATCATATCTCATAGTATTAGAGATCCATCCAAATGTAAACTAGTCCCCGAAGGGGTAGGGACACTCTAGCCTACTTCAGGTTATAGGAATTATTAAGTCCATTATTATTTTGAACCACGGTGGGGAGGTAATTTACACGTCATGGGGGCTCTGACCCCGGCTAAGAGTGGAGGTTGGCAAAGGCTTTCTGATGACTGTACTTTTCGAGGAAATGCAGTGAGTAAGAGTCGGGTGAGTGGGGCAGGGCTGGGAGAGGGGGACCAGCAGCAGAGACAGAGGTAAAGCCCTATGGGCGGGGAGGAGGAATAGCACAGTCCATTTTAGGAAGTCTGAACATAAACACAGAAACGCAAACCTTGCCTTCAGTTCACCCTTGTCCCATTCAGCAAATCAGGTTATATATGAAGACAGATCCATTTGTATCCAAGCTGGGAGAGGACCTCTGCCACCAATTAGCTCCTCCATGCTTGGGGATAGCAGGCAGGTAATTTAGTGTAATCACGTGGGTGTACCTCAGAGATGGGACAGGTTTGCTTACAGATCACCACGGTAAAGTATCTCAGTAGAGTGAGTCAAACGTGTGCTTTAGGGTTCCCAGGGCACTTAAGAAATTTGTGTTTACACCCTAACCTATTCAGTGTGCAAAAGCGTATTGTCTAAAAGAACAATGCACATACCTCGATTAAAAAATACTTTATTGCCTCCAAAGGCTAACTGAGCTAACATCAGCTGAGCTTTCAGCGAGTCATAATCACCGTAACAGGTAGGATAATAATGGGAAAGTGTGAAATACCGTGAGAATGACCAAAATGAGACTCAGAGCCTCAACGTGAGGAAACGCCTTTGGAAATATGGTGCTGGTAGACATGCTTGCTGCAGGGTCGCCACAAACCTTCTATTTGTGAAAAACACCGTATCTGGGAAGCACGGTAAAGCAGAGCGTGATAAAATGAGGTGCTGCCCGTGTCCGTGACTTGGAACCAGAACTCTCCGGGGCGTTGGAAGGGAACAGATCGAGCGGATGAACCATATTTGTGTCATCGGATTCGAGAACCCGTGAACATTTTGGTTGGGAACTTTCTCCCTCTGGCAGGCACATTCAGTTCCCATATGACCCCTGGGAAGATCCCAATTTGTTGGTTTTGTCCATAGAACACCTCGCAAACAAGGTTTTGTAAGATGCTTTTGCCGGCTCAGAGTGGTGGGTCATTCAGGAACATACGTGTCCATTCGCTTACTCACAACAAGGATATCGTATGATGCAAAGGCAAATTTCCCACAGCATCTTCGCTTCCCTGGTCAGCTAACTTTTTCTGTACTGGGCCAGACATCAGATATGTTGGCCTCCGTAATGGGAAAGTAGCCACAGACGATTTGTCAGTGAATGGGTATAGTTGTTCGCCAATAAAACTTTATTTACAAAACAGGAGGTGGGCTGGGGTTGGCCTAAGGGCCATGGCTCTATGGTTCCCCCGAGGACGCTGGTTCTAAGCGACGTAGCAACTTCCAGGGGCAGATGTGGGTGAGGAGACTGGGTCAGTGGGACTCTGAGACTTGAGCGAAGGATTTGGGAAACTGATACCCTGGAGAGGGGACCTCCTTGGGAGACTTCCTTGGGAGATCGCCTGCCATTCACTTCCTCCAACAGGAGAGTGGGATTCGTGGAATTCTAAACCCCATTTCTGGCTACGGACCGGTTAGCCCATTTTGGACTGAGGGCAGGTACTGAGACATTTCGCCTTGTCACGTCAGGGTTGGTTTAGCTCCAACGAACGAAGCTGCGTGTTTATTCATGGGCAGATACTGTCGGGATTAGCAAACGCAAAGTCACGGAAACGCATGCAGAATTCACCATCACTTTCTGCTGCTGCGCCTTTTCTCAACACACTGAGAATGGAGGTACTGCCTCGTGAGGGTCTGCTCGGTTTTTAGTGTGAATGAGCGAGCCTCATGTTCAAAGTCGGGAATCCGGGCATTGAACATGGAGCCAAGGTGAGGCTCGCCATACGAGGGCACTGTGGCTTGTGGTCAAGGTGTGCACCCCCTTTAAACCACAGTCTTCTCTTAATGACATGAGGATAATGACAAGTAGCTCCCAGTTTTATTTTTGGAATTAAATGGGAGGATAGACGCAAAGCAATTAACATAGGGCCTGACATATAGGAAGCACACACTAATGCTAGCTATTATTTTTGTGGTGATGGTGATGATTAATAGTAATCATTTCACCATGGTAGCGGGAGGAATAGTAGGGACAGTAGTGGGAGTGGTGATAAAATTGGCAGTATCGAGCACTACTCGGTATGGTGGGCGTAGCCGGGTGTCACAGGGGAATGTCCCCAACAGTTGGCGACTTGAATGAGACACCACCAGTCTACTGTAGCTTTTTAAAAGACCGTTTTCTCTTGCAAACACCTGCAGTCAGATCCCGAGGGTCATGAGATTTCTCTGACAGTCCTTCCTTACTCATCGTTCTGAAACAGTTGGAGAACTGTTGAATATAATTCCACTTACGTAGCATGGCCTTTGGAGGAGCAAGTCATCTGGGCCCTGAGTTTCAAACCAAAGTGAATGTAGGACTTCAGAGTCCAACATGGAGATCAGGAGAGCATCTCTAAGACTGACTGGTGACTTCCTGAGGATGCTAAGAAAATAGTATACAGATGGTGATAAATGCTCAACAGAGGGCATCAGGCCTGCTGGAACCCCTGGGTAGCTCTGTAGGGAGGTGTTAGGTTGCAGGGTTGGGGGTGGCTCCGAGCCACTCCCTTAGAAACTATCTGAGTGGGCTCAAACCTTGGAAAATCCAGCCCCCTGAGTTTTTTGTATTTGTTGAGTATGAAGGTCATGTGATTTTACTATATACTTTAAACAAAATATTTGAATGGGGATTGGGGTGAGCGGGTGTATCTATCTATTACACCTCTAGAGTGCCTCATATTTATGGGCGTCTCTGTGCTCAGTACTTCATTTTACATAGTTCTATATAATCCTTGCAATAAACCTTCGAGCTGTATCCACACCCCACCATGCAGATGATCAGCAACTGATCGAGGCATTAAGCCACAGGATGTAACTGTCAGAGTCGTGGCTTGTCTGAGCCCAAGGCTGTCAACCTTCCCAGCATCCCTGTGTTTCTTAACAAATGATTCGATAAGCACTCACGCCAAATCTGCTGGATTTCCGGGAAAAATGCAGATGATCGCAGCCTACGTTGTATTGACTGATTAGAAATCTCTACTGGGAATCTGCATTTTTAGTTAACTCCCCAGGAGGTTCTTCTACGCGCTCATGTTTAAGAGCCACTGCCTTGTACACTCCCTCTTATCTGTTAAGATAACATCCACCCAGCCATCCAACCCAGTACTCGTGCATCTGGGAACTGGCACAGTTCTTCAGGATTTCAGTTACTGTTAATCTTCCTCCAACCACAGGACAGGTTTTCTTTTCCTCTACCCAGGAGGATTATTAATAATATGTTATCAATGGCTCCATTACATAGCGTGACCAAGAATATTCCAAATAGTCACAGTATATGGTGCTCAGGATATCTCTTATAAATCATAAGAATATTACGGGGTGGAGGTAACTTCAAAATAGTAGAAGAGTTCCTTAGGACTAGCTTGAAGCAAAACTGCTAAATCAATTGGATATTAAATTTGGGGGTTTACAGTCAGACAATTCCCTTAAAATGCTGTGCTTCCAATTCAAATGAGTTGCTGCTTGGGGACAGAGATACCCTCTTTATGTTTAATCTGATGGCCACATACACGAAGTTTTCCCCTTAATAAGTTAAATTGTGAAGCATGGATTGGAATAATAGAATTGCAGATGGTTGGAGCTTGATGGGGCCAAGGAACTGAAGATGAGAGTTGCTGGAAATCTATGAACAACACATCATTAGCCAGCTAAACACCATTTTATGTGTCTTAAATATGACTCTGAGATCTGTTGCCTAAGCAGACAAAAGAATGGGATCTCAACGAAAAATGACTTCAAATTGTATTTCAAAAAATTTTCCTTAAAATGCACGCTGGTACAGCCACTCTGGTAATCAGTAGGGAGGTTCCTCAAAAAGTTGAAAATAGAGCTACCCTCTGACCCAGAATTGCACTAGTAGGTATTCACCCCAAAGATACAAATGTAGTGATCCGAAGGGGCACGTGCACCCCAATGTTTATAGCAGCAATGTCCACAATAGCCAAACTATGGAAAGAACCTAGATGTCCATCAACAGACGAATGGAGAAAGAAGATGTGTGTGAAATTTTTTAAACAATGGAATATTCCTCAGCCATCAAAAAAAATGAAATCTTTCCATTTGCAACAAAATGGACAGACCGGGAGGGTACTATGCTAAGAGAAATAAGTCACTTGGAGAAAGACAATTATCATATGGTTTCACTTCTATGTGGAATTTAAGAAATAAAACAGAGTATAGGGGAAGGTAGGGAAAAATAAAACAAGACAAAGACAAAATGAGAGAGGGAGACAAACCATAAGAAACTCTTAACTTTAAGAAAAAAAAAACTGGGGGAAGGGGTAACTGGGTGATGGCCATTAAGGAGGTCTTGGGATGGAATGAGCACTGGTTGTGATATGCAACTGATGAATTACTGAACTCTACCTTTGCAACTAATAATATACTATATGTTAATTGAATTTAAATTTAAAAAATTTAAAAAAAGGGGCTCCTGGGTGGCTCAGTGGGTTGAGCCTCTGCCTTTGGCTCAGGTTATGATCTCGGTGTCCTGGGATCAAGCCCCGCATCGGGCTCTCTGCTCAGTGGGGAGCCTGCTTCCCTCTCTCTCTGCCTGCCTCTCTGCCTACTTGTGATCTGTCAAATAAACAAAATCTTTAAAAAAAAAATTTAAAAAAATTCCTTTTAGCTCTGCCTTTCTTTTCATCTTTCCCTCTTTAGATGGTCTTGCTACGGATCCCTTAGTGTATTCTACCCTATCCTCTCTCTCTTAGTATTTGTTAGGGATGAGTTGTGTCCCCCATCAAAAGCAAACAGCAAAGTTCCAACCCTCGGTACCTCAGAATGTGGCTGTATTTGCAGACAGCATCTTTATAGACATAATTAATTTGATGTGAGGTGATTTGGGTGGGTCTCCATCCAACATGACTGGTATCCTGAGAAGGAGAGGAAATCTGGACATCGATCGATGCAGGAGGAAGATGATGTGAGGTCACAGGGAGAAGATGGACATCTGCCTGCCTGGGAAAGAGGAAGGAATCAATTCAGCCAACACCTCGGTCTCAGACTTTCAGCCTCGAGAAGTGTGAGATCGCTGTTTATGCCGTTGAAGTCGCCAGGTCTGGGGTATTTGTTACAGCAGCTGGAGCTGACTAATACCGTATCTCTCTGTATTATCCTCCTCTCTGGATCTCCACAACTCTTGTTTTCTCTCTGTACCTTGATATCACTGTGCATTTCTTTTGTCTGCATTTTTGTTTCTCTGTGTCTGTCTTTTTCTCTGTCCCTGCCACCCCCAATCTGACTGTCACATCCTGTTTCTCCCCACCCTCTCTCTCTCCCTTGGATGAAGCAGAACAGCCCCTGTGGGATGTTTAGAACAGTGAGTATCCTATAGAAATTACCGAAAAAATCAAATTCCTCTCTGTTCCTTCTCTCCCTCTTTTTCATCCCTTTAGTGATGTTTCCCTTCCTTCCATTTTCTCCCACTTACCCCCTCACTAGACATAAAATAAAATTGGGATTTATTTTTCAGGATTTATTGTCTTTCCTAAACAAAGTTTTATGGCCCCCAATTCTAATGTTAAAGCAGCTCACTTGACTGTTTTATGTTCTTTGAAGGGGGAGACAAGTGGCGAGTGAAGGGAATTGCTTTTTGTAAGTGACCCCGGTTTGAAATATTTGTTGGTTTTTTTTGGGGGGGGTGGAATAAAAAACTTTCCATCTGTTGCTCTCCATTTGTCCCAAGCCTGGTAGTAGTCTGGTTAACGATGCACATCTTTGCTCTCTCACTCCAAGGTTTGAGTTGGTACATTTGCCTCGGGGCCTGGAATGATAGAATCTCCAAGATTTCCCGGGAATTCTTGTTCAGGGGGATCCTTCAGTACGCTCGGACAATCACGATCTGACAGAGTAAGCTCTGAGCCCTGCCTCACCTCGTTTCATTTCAAAGAGAGACTGAAATGAAACCAAGCTGCATTTCAGGAAGAGGTTTTGAAATACTCCTTTTGGCGATCAGTTGGGAATTTTCCCCTCTTCGAAATCTGTGTCTCTGACGCAGGCTGCCCAGAGCCTGTAATCGGCGGAGCAGAGAGCTGCCATCCGTTTCCAAACAATCGGGGCAGGTGGAGAGGGAGCACAGAACTCGAAGAATTAACAGTCATGGAGTCACTTCTGTGGCACCTGTTTTGATTATTGAATTAAGGAAGTTCTGGCAGCTATAACCAGCTCCGCCAGATGTTGAAGAACGCATTTCAGGGAGGATGGAAAGGGATGTCAGAAGAGGTGAGGATCATTCATTTAAAGAATAAACTGTCCAGATCAAGTTCTGTTTAGGCTGTCAGAACTGATCGCCAGAGTAATGGAACATCAAGAACAGAGGGGGTGGAGGAGACGTTGATAAAACCCAAACACGTCGTGAAATATAAAAATCTCCTGATTTTTAAGTCAACACCCCCCGAGAGTGTCAGCTTATCAGCTCACGGAAACCACAGACCTGTTGAGAGTGGTCCATCTTTCCTGCCGTTCGGGAAGAGCAGCCCGCTGCTCTTACGGAAGCTGTGAGTGATGCTGTTGGGGGCTTATCTGTCAGCATCGGGGCAAAGGGAGGGCCACGGCACCCGAGAGGTCTTTGGGAGATGCTGATAGGAGAGGAGGCAAGCACCCTGTCAGTGGCGGAATCACTCAGCGTCACTCCAGAATAAGTGGGCATCTGCTTCTGTGAATCCTGAGTATCCGTTACCAAGACACACGCATGTGGACGCACGCGCACACGCATGCACACACACATACACATCACAGATGCATGCCACCCGTCCCACACACACATTCCTCCATTATAAATGTCAGACAGGATCACACATGTGTACACGGCTGCATTCATGGAGAATACCCTGTACGGTGTACATCCAACACCTTTCCTAGCCCTGGTCCAGCCTGCCGGGGAAACATGGAAGACTAGAGGCTTAATCAGAGTCTGATGCTGATGGGAGCTGATGGGTGGACCTTCCACTGGAGTTCTGGGAGTTATCCCATTAGAGAAATGACCTTGCATTAAAAATAGAACTACTGTAGGGGCGCCTGGGTGGCTCAGTCATCAAGTGTCTGCCTTTGGTTCAGGTCATGATCCCAGGGTCCTGGGATTGAGCCCCACATTGGGCTTCCTGCTTGAAGGGGAGCCTGTTTCTCCTTCTCCCACTCCCCCTGCTTGTGTTCCCTCTCTTGCTCTTTCTCTCTCTGTCAAATAAATAAAGTCTTAAAAAAAAAAAAAAAGAACTACCCTAGGGTCCAGAAATCACACTGCTGGGTATTTACCCCTCAAATACAAAAACCATGAATTCAAAAGGATATATGCACCCTTATGTTTATGGCAGCGTTACTTACAAAAGCCAAACTCTGGAAGCAGCCCAAGTGTCCATCAGTGGGTCAAAGGCTAAAGAAGATGTGGTATATACAGATACAAAATGGGATATGCTTCAGCCATAAAGAGGAATGAACTCTTGCCATTTGCCACAACGTGTATGGAACTAGGGAGTGTTACGCTGAGTGAAATTGGTCAGTCAGAGGAGGACAAATACCAGATGATCTAATTCAAAGGTGGAATTTAAGAAACAAAACAAACAAAGGGTAAAAAGAGAGACAAACCAAGAAAGTATAGAGAACAAACCAATGGCTATCAGAGGGGAGGTGGGTGAGGGTTATGGGAGAAAGAGGGGATGGGGAGTAAAGAGTATATTTTTCATGATGAAAAAAAAAATGAAAAAAGTTGCTTTGCTGGTAGAGTGTTTGCTTGGACGTGCATTTCTTGGACCTACCATTCAGGACAAATTTGGGTGAGATGATTCTACTCTGTTAGCCATGTCCAGCACAGGTGGATTCACAGGCCCAGCCCACTTGTTTTGTGGTATGAAGATCAGGAAGCCTGTATGGGGAACTTGGCCGGGACTTAGCAAGCCTTGGCTGGCTGAAATTCCCTAATAACATCTATGCTTCATCAATAACATGCAGGGACTGTGTGTGCCTATTTATACAGTATCTGTACTCCTTTAATCAGTGATATGTTTTTGAGATTCATCTGTGTTGTTGTATATACTAATAGCTTATTCACATATACATGCATTTTGTATAATCTCAAAAATATCTACCCCACATTATGTTTATCTACTTACTGCCTGATGGGCATTCGGGTTGTTTCAATTTTTGACTGCTATGGATAAAGCTGTTATGAAAACCTCTAGTACAAGTCATTTCTGAAGACATGATTTGCTTTGTTTTTAATTTTCCTTGGATAAATACTGAGGACTATAATTGTTGAATAATATTTATATGTAAGTTTGTTAAAAAATGCCAGTTTCATGACATGTTTAGATGTTATAGTCCAACCAGTAAGGAATGAGATTTCTATGAAGAATCCTCATCCTCGGGGCACCTGGGTGGCTCAGTGGGTTAAGCCTCTGCCTTCAGCTCAGGTCATGATCCCAGGGTCCTGGGATCGAGCCCTGCATCAGGCTCTCTGCTCAGCAGGGAGCCTGCTTCCCCCTCTCTCTCTGCCTGCCTCTCTGCCTACTTGTGATCTCTGTCTGTCAAATAAAGAAATAAAATCTTTAAAAAAAAAAAAGAATCCTCATCCTTGCCAACACTTCGTATTGTCAGATTTTCCATGAAAGTGGCTATGAAACGATATCTAATTGTTCTATTAAGTTGCATTTCTCTAATGATGGAAGTGTTGAGCTTTTCATATACTTCATATATCTGGCTTTGTGAAGCGTCTGTTCAAGTCTTTTGTCTTTTTTTTTTGGTCACAAAAAATTGTGTTTTTTTAAGTATGGTTATAGGAGTTCTTTATATATAATAGATAGAAGCCCTTTTTCAGATGTTTGTGTTGCAAATACTTTCTCTGAGTTGTTGGTTTGTGGCTTTCTATTTTTAATAGTGTCTTTTGATGAAAAGCTCTTAATTTTGATGATGTCTGATGGGTTATTTTCTCTCTTATGATTTGTGCTTTTCATGTGTCTAAGGAATCCTTCTCTATACTCAGATTCTAAAGATACTCTCTTTTGTTTTCTTCTAGAAGTTGATGATTTTAGCTTATATGTTTGAATCTATGATTCATTTCAAATTTTTTATGTACAAGGTAAGATAGGAATCTAGCTTCTGTTTTGATGTTATTAATTGATAGAAACTAAAACTATTTTCCAAATTTTTATTGGCAGTCTTCGAAATACAACTTTTGGATATTGATTTTGAAATATGTGGGCTTGTAGAGTTTACTTGTTGTTTTTGTTTGTTTTTGGTAGATACCTTAGGATTTCTTTGTAAATAATCATGTCATCTGTAAACAAAAACACTTTTATTCTGTCCTCTTCAATATTTATGTTTTTTATTTCTCCATAGTGTTATTGTGCCACTTAAGACATCCCATACAATGAAATGGGAAGAAAAGTTTCAATAGTTCACCAGAAGGGATGATGTTAATGCTAAAGATTACTGTTGTTGGTGGTGGTGGTTTTTGTAGATGCTTTTTATTAGATGAAGAAATTCCTTTCTAGTCCTTATCTGCTGGGAATTTTTTATCATAAACGGTTGATGAATCCTGTTGAATGCTTTCCTATATATGTTGGTAGGTTCATGTAACTTCTTTCCATAATTGTGCTAATATGATAAGTTATATTAATGTTTTCTCACATATTAAATCAACCTTGAATTCCTGGAATAAATCTTACCTGATCAAGATATGTCATACTTCTTAAATATTGTTTGATTTACTTTGCTCATATCTAGTCAGGAATTTCTATTTCCTTTATGTTCGTGAGGAATATTGGTGTGGAGTGGTTTTTCTTCTGTTTTAATAATGTCTTTATGAAATTTTGGTATTAAAATTATACTGACCTTAATGCAACATGGGGGGTTAAGGGGGTAGGAGAAGAATAAATGTAACAAGATGGGATTGGGAGGGAGACAAGCCATAAGTGACTCTTAATCTCACAAAACAAACTGAGGGTTGATGGGGGGAGGGGGGTTGGGAGAGGGGGGGGTGGGGTTATGGATATTGGGGAGGGTATGTGCTATGGTGAGTGCTGTGAAGTGTGTAAACCTGGCGATTCACAGACCTGTACCCCTGGGGATAAAAATATATGTTTATAAAAAATAAAATTAAAAAAAAAATTATACTGACCTTATATGAGAATTGTTCTGCCCTCCTCTACGTTCTGAAAAGACTTTCTTTTTGTGTAACAGGTATTATTTCTTCCTTAAATGTAGTATATGATTCACCGGTGAAGCCATCTGGGTCTAAAGTTTTGTTTGTGGGAAGGTTACTTAGATTACAAATACAACTTCTGTAATAGACAAAGTCCCATTCATATTTTAAAATTCCTTCCTCAGTCAGATTTGGTTATTTGTATCTTTCAAGAAATGTGATTGTATCATCTCAAATGAGCTTATAGTTGCAAAGATATTTATAATATTCCCTTATTTTGCTTTTCATATCGTGTCTTCTCTTTCATTCCTGATATCGATCTTTTGTGTTTTCTCTCTTTATTCTTGATCAGTCTTGTGAGAGGCTGATCAATTTTTATTAATCTTTTTGAAAGATCAATTTGGGGCTCTGTTGATTTTCTTCATTTTTTTTAAATTTTTTAATCATTTTTTAAAATTTATTTTCAGCATAACAGTATTCATTGTTTTTGTACCACACCCAGTGCTCCATGCAGTCCGTGCCCTCTCTAATACCCACCACCTGGTTCCCCCAACCTCCCACCCCCCCTCCTCTTCAGACCCTTCAGATTGTTTTTCAGAGTCCATAGTCTCTCATTGTTCACCTCCCCTTCCAATTTCCCCCAAATGCTTCTCCTAACTCCCCATGTCCTCCAGGCTATTTGTTATAATAGCTCCACAAATAAGTGAAACTATATGATAATTGACTCTCTCTGCTTGACTTATTTCACTCAGCATAATCTCTTCCAGTCCCATCCATGTTGCTACAAAAGTTTGGTATTCATCCTTTCTGAGGGAGGCATCATACTCCATAGTGTATATGGACCACATCTTCCTTATCTATTCGTCTGTTGAAGGGCATCTTGGTTCTTTCCACAGTTTGGCAACCGTGGCCATTGCTGCTATAAACATTGGGGTATAGATGGCCCTTCTTTTCACTACATCTGTATCTTTGGGGTAAATACCCAGTAGTGCAATGGCAGGGTCATAGGAAAGCTCTATTTTTATTTTCTTGAGGAATCTCCACACTGTTCTCCAAAGTGGCTGCACCAACTTGCATTCCCACTGACAGTGTGAGAGGGTTCCCCTTTCTCCACATCTCCTCCAACACATGTTGTTTCCTGTCTTGCTAATTTTGGCCATTCTAACTGGTGTAAGGTGATATCTCAATGTGGTTTTAATTTGAATCTCCCTGATGGCTAGTGATGATGAACATTTTTTCATGTGTCTGATAGCCATAGATTTTCTTCACTTTTAAAAGTTTTCAGTTTTATTGATTATGTCTAATGTTTTCCTTTCCCCCCATTTCTTTGGTTATTTTGTGTCTTGTTTCTGCTGCTTTTTCTAGCTTCTTCATGTGGACATATAGATCATTGATTTTTCTGCTTTCTCCTGACACATTGAAAGAAATTCTGCTAAGGTTCATCTGACATTCCCTCAAGGTGCGACCCTAATTTGTGCCCTTAGGGCCTCATTCTCTGCCACCGAAGGTGGGAACCGGTCTGGACTCCTGGCCCCGGCGTGGCAGCCTGACCCCACTCTGCCTCTTGCACAGGTACAGGTCATCAGAGAGGCTCTCGAGGCCCCCACCGGAAGCGCCGGGTTTATGTTACTGCCCTTAGTCTTTGCAAATCCACAAGACAAGTGTGCCGTCTGACTTTTTTGGTTTCAGGAAAGCAACAGCGAGACTAATTAATTTGCCTAAGACTCAGGACACGGCTGAGATTCAGATTCATCCCTTTTGACTCCAAAGTCAATGTCAGGGGACTTGAATAAGTTTTACCCAATTTCATCAGCGAGTAGGTGGCGGATCTGGGATTTGAACCTGGTTTGATCTTACTTCAACACAAAAAAGAAAGGAAGAAAACCAGATGTGTGAAGAATACCAAAGAACTCCGCTTACCCTCACGCAGGAGACTGGTGGCATCTTTGAGACATGGTGATTAGTTCACAAACTTCTAAAAGCACGGATCGCACGTCCTCAGCATCGAACAGAGATGGGATCCTCCCAGCAGATCCCTCAAGGAAACTGCACAGCCGTCTGTCAGATCTCAGCAGATCGGGAAGAAGAGTGTAGCCGGCCATCTGGTCTAGTGCCTTCTTTCACAAAGAAACTGAGGCTTCAAGGGGAGGTCCTCCTCCCCCACCACCCCTTGGGGGGTACTTGATTTGGAAGCTGCTGATAATCATGGCGGGCCCTTCAAGTTGAATGGACTCTCTTGAGCGCATTTAGGCTGTTTTATGTCAGTTCACACAAGAGCCAGGTGGGATGAGCAGGACAGATGTTTTTACTGGTGTTCTTGGCGGGAAGTCTGGGCGCCCCAGAAATGACTCGCCCCTGTCCTGAGCGGGCAGCAGGGTCTGCACTTGGACCCTGCACCTCCTTCGAAACCCTCATTGCCCTTGACTGTTGAACAGAATGTGGCTGGTTGCAGGGAGCTGGGAAGGAGGAGGGCTCACTAAGGACATCCCCCAAACTTGATCAGAAACATTGGAGGCCAGCTCAGCCCAACCCACCCTGTTCAGGCTTGTTTTCCACTTGAGAAAAAGCTGGCAAGACTATAGAATATCTTCACAGCTGTTTATGGCTTCCAGTAACTTCCTCTAACCTTTCCCCATCTGCTTTTGCAGTGGGAAAAATCACTTTCTCCATGTGATGGGTCTTCAATATCCCCTTTCCTACCTCCTTGGTACTGTACTCCAAGATACTACACTAAATTACAGTGATTCATTATTCCTATTAAACAATATCCCCCAAATTACCCGGCAAACTAAACAATTGTGAACAGTAAATTCAAACAGTAAAACACGGGCACACATTGGGTAAATGTTATTTTCCCGAACAAGAAAGGCTTTCGGCAAAGTGTTTAAGTTGAATACAACAAAAGGCAATTTAATTTAGTAATACAGCTGGGTGAAAAATGGAGACCTCGGGTTTAATAAGAAGGGGGAAAAGACACGCATATATCATCCAAAAGGATAATTATGAGAAACTATTTTGTATGATCCGGCTAAATCAAAGCTTCTAATGCTTTCTTACTTCTGTCAAAATAGGGAGATTTAAGGCCTTAAAAATGGGAATTTTGCAGACTTCCCTGCCAAGAAAAAATGATTTGTCTCTTGATAAATTACTATTGGGCTTTATACTTGGGAAAAAATACACTTACATTGAAATAAATGCCAAGGTATGGCTAGAGAATTTATATTATTCGTTCATATCTATCACTGGATTGGTGGGGAGACAGCAGTCCCATTTAAAACATCTCCTGGCTTGCTGACAGAGTGCCACGGAGACAAGATGAACACCTCTGTCGAATGGGCCGGGGAGGGGGGGGAGGTGCAGCCCTCCCCCTCCCCTGCTGGGAGTCTGCACAGATCTGGCATTGGGATGCTTTCTTTTCTTTTTCTCCCTGGAACACTAACCTTCTAGCCACTCTGGAGTCTACATTTCAAGAAGCCCCCCGCCCCAGTATGGACATGTGTCTTTTCCAGATTCTGCACATTTCTGTGGGTTCTTATGCATGTCTGAGATAAATGTGTCTTCCAACACAGAAGGACAATGGGGAAAATGGGAAAGAGGGACCTTGGCAAACGTCAGCCTCCCATCTGTCAGGTATGAGGGGTGCGGAAAGGACTGGCAGCGTGACTCTTTGTAGCCTCTGTCAAAGGCTTGCCGAATAGAGAAATGGTAATGACTACATCGGAGAGAGAACGTTGGCCATTGAGGTAGGGATGCAGACTCCAGCCTCATTTCTTTTACTGCTTGTGAAAACTTTGGCAAAAGGCAGTGCTGGGCCTTCCCATCCCCCCCATCACACGGCTGATTCGGACAAGCAACATTGGCCTCCAGTATCTTTTGCGCAAGACTTCCCTTCAGACACACTTTTACATAACATTGCGTTTTGTCATACAGAGAAGACTCCAGATAGAGGAGAGTGCTTCTCCCTTTTTCACCTCCTGGGGACCCCTAAGTCACTCCCTAAGCTCTAGAGCTTCAAGGAATGCACTTTGGAGAATCATGAAATGGGGTGCTTTCTAGGGATCCGTCCAGTTTGAGCACATCGTGGTTCTAGGGTTGCTCTCTTCTGGAACAATCAACTGAGGCTGTGAAAATGCTCCGACAGCTTTGCCTGGTGTTCTTGTTTTCCGTGGTGGTGGTGGTGGTGTGGGTATGTGTGTTTGGAGGAGAGCTTTGTGACAAACGCAGGTTTCCAAGACATAAGAGCTGGTAAGGCACACCCCCTTTCTTAGGCCGAGATGAAAACGGAACTGTTTCAAAAATCCAAGTAAAATTATCGGGGTGCCTGGGTGGCCGAATGGGTTAAGCCTCTACCTGCTCAGGTCATGATCCCAGGGTCCTGGGATCAAGCCCGGCATTGGGCTTTCTGCTCAGCAGGGAGCCTGCTTCCCCCTCTCTGTCTGCCTGCCTCTCTGCCTACTTGTGATCTCTCTCTGTCAAAAAAAAAAAACCAAAAACTTAAGAACCTCTAATTAAAAAAAATCCAAGTAAAATTATTATCCCAATATTTGTCTTCAGAATTTGGAGCATGCTATGCTTGCTAAAGGCTAATTGGCTAGTTTTTACCCATCCCATATTCCAGTAAGTTCTAGAGCAGGTACTTTCCCAAGTGAAACCATGCAAAAACATGACACTTCAATCTTCTAATAGTTGGATTCTGCCTTATCTGCTACAAAAACTAAATAGATGTTTTGGGGAAGGAAGGTTTTTGAATTTTTTTTTTCCTCTCTTGGTACTTAGAAAAATGCACTGCTATTTTTTTTAAAAAAGGTTTTATTTATTTATTTAATTGACAGAGAGATATCACAGGTAGGCAGAGACAGAGAGAGAGGAAGGAAGCAGGCTCCCCGCTGAGCAGAGAGCCCCATGTGGGGCTCGATCCCAGGACCCTGATATCATGACCTGAGCTGAAGGCAGAGGCTTTAACCCACTGAGCCATCCAGGCACCCTGCACCACTATTTTTAAGCTGAAGATGTTTCTAACATGCCCTGATCATTTTCCATCTGAGTAACACCAATTTAAACATCCTCAATCCAATTTAACATCCTCAATCTTTTTTGAAGTTTACAGAGTACTACACATTTCACAAAGCACTTTTTAGCTTACAAACATCATTTACAATAGACTTTATCGTCTGCAAGGTGCTGCACCTTTTCCAAGGTGCTTTACAGTTTACAAAGCCTTTCATGGTTTCCGTGTTCTGTTGTATAAGCCACTTTATCATCTCAAAAGTATTTGGCATTTCCTAAAGCCCTGTTGCCATTACAAAGCACTTTGCAGCTCACCAAATGCCTCACAATTTGTAAAATGATTCCAAGCCCATAACCACATTGAGTTTTCACAGACGCTGGTGACATAATTGCGTCTTTCTTCGATGATTATAAGGATCATGCTGGGCGTCAGAGTCATAATTGTGAACTTGCCTTTACTGAACACAGACCGAGTGTCCCATGGATGCTTGTTACTGTCTGATTGATTAAGAATATTACTGCTCTAAAGTGATGTAACTGGTGACGTCCTGAACATTTGGTCTCGATCAGTGGCTCTCTACGGTGGGGACAGTCTTACCCGCCAGGGATGTTTGGCGATACATGGAGACATGTTTTGTTGCCACAGCTGGGGGAAGGGATTCTACTGGCATCTAGTGGATAGAGGCCAGGGATGCTGCCTAGGGTTCTACAGTGCCCATCACAGTCCCCACAACAAAGTCAGAGCCAGTCCATAGTACGAGTATCGCCAAGGCTCAGAGGCTCTGGTCTTGATAAAGCTCAGACCCTCTGATAATTTCATGCTCCTTATCTCCTGCTTTGGGAGGATGCTCTCAGTTGCAAGTAACAGGAAACAGCTTCACATGGGCTTAAGCATGGTGTCCGTTTTTCATTTTCACCAAACCGGAAATCAAGAGCAAGTGCAGGCTACAGGATTGGGCGATGAAGGCGCCGACCCACGGCATCAAGGACCCTGGTGCTGTCCTTCCCTCAGGTCTGTTCGGCCTCAGCTCATCTCGAGGCAGATTCATGGCTGTCAACTGCAATTGAGGTGTCTGCTGTTGTTCATATTCAAAGGCAAAGAAGCTGACTTTTCTCTCCCAGAATCCCAGAATGACCCTTTGGGTGTGAATAAACACCCGCATTGTACAGCGGCTTGTCTAACTGAGGAATGTGTGCCACGTGCCTGGGACAGAGCCTTATCTACAGCCAATGCTCGGTGTTCATCACACCTTCCCTGCACCCCCCTTCCATCCTTTCTTGGGTACTAACTTTTAGCCAAGAAGTAGGGATTTTGAGAGAACAAAAACATAATAAAAATCACTTGTTGGTCCCCCCAGGAACCCTTTTCCTTTCCCA
Source organism: Lutra lutra (assembly GCF_902655055.1). Classification (NCBI taxonomy): domain Eukaryota; kingdom Metazoa; phylum Chordata; class Mammalia; order Carnivora; family Mustelidae; genus Lutra; species Lutra lutra. Next base: position 6,690,584 of record NC_062295.1, on the reverse strand, counting down.
GGAAAAGGTTCCTGGGAAATAGCTGAGCAGATTTATGTGCAGAATTCACGCTGCTTCCTGGCCTGGGATCCTGGACTGTAAATCCTTCCCCAGCACATTACACATGCACACATACACACACACTCTACCTCTTGCAAATTAAAAGTCATATATATCTTGCCAGAGCATTTCTGACACACAGCCTCAGCATTCCGAGCCATAGGCAAGTTTTATGTGTCTTGCTGTGATGGATTACTGGCTGGGGAGGTTGCAAAGCCCAGAATTCAGTGACTCGTCAACAGACTTCTGGGTTCTGGGCAAGGCTCACTCTCTCTTGTCTAGAAAACCTGGTCCGTAGGAGGTCCCTTATGTGGGGACGTTTGGCTCGAGAGCAGCTTCTACACTAAGGTGAAAAATGGTTTGTATGGGGGAATCCTCACCATCAGCCACGTGTTCTGTTGTGTTTTCACATTTGCTTTGGAGACAGTGCCGACCTGCAGGGGTCTGCCACCAGCCGGTCTGTGATGAGGAATGGGCCTCGTGGATGCTCGTGATTGGCAGCCTTCAGTGGCCACTGAGTACAAGTCAGACAGACTCAGACCCCTTGACCTGACGCTCACAGTGGGGCCCCCAAACACTCCATTGACCGATCTCTCTCCAATTATTATTTCCCTGCAAGTATTACCTACTCCGTTCCATCTGATCTCTTAGTTCTGTTAAGTTTTATGTGTTTCTGGATTAGAGAATCTGGAACATAGCAGGTATGAAAAAGCAATAGACTTGGGTCTTCACTGTGACCTGACCACCTCATGAGTGTGGGTGAGTTGCCTATTAAGTGCGATTCAGTTTTCTTGTCCAGAAAATGAGAAAATGCCACCTTGTAGAATAGATGTATGTGTTAAGTAAAATAATTATTCATTGTGCATAGCTCAGCCTTTATATAGAAGGCGATTAATGAAGATGTTATTTTTCCTTGACTTTTCTTTATCTGCCCATGTTGACTTCTCTTATATGTGTTTATTTCTGCAATATTTTAAGGAAGGTGCACTTTATTACTCCTGTAAGTCCCTCAAAGTCTGCGATGTTTCCAATTCTATAGCCTCCTAGCTCGTTGTATTTTTCCTTTAGCACCGATCCCAGTTTCCATTTATTCCACTTTGTGGAATTAACTGCATAGTCTGTATTCCCTTTGGTAGATGGCAATTTGCTTAAGAGCAGAGAACATTTCTGTCTTGCTCATGAGTATGGCACCTCGATTCTCCTCATACCTAGAATAGTTTCTGACACTTAGTAAATACTAAACAAATATTAGATGAATAAGTGATTGGATAATGGAGATGAATTGTGTACTTCTTAGTACCAGGCACTATGCTAGGTTCTTTATGCATATAACCTGAGAGCATCTGAATACCCTGGCACTATTATTACCTTCCTATTTCCTGATGAAGAAGTGGGGGCATAAGGAGGTAAAGTAGCACAAGGAAGTAGCACATCTGGGAAGAAGCAGTCAGGATTCGAATTTTTGTCATCCAACTCCAAGCCCAAATCCTAACCATTATCACGACAGGTTCAGTTCCAAGATGGCGGGCCATGGAAGTCAATACTGGGTTCAGGGCTTGGGTAATTTGAGGATTGGGTCATCCTGCTTTAAAGTCACTGGCAGTTGCCCAAACAGGATTCACAAAATATGAATCCCTTTTTTTCTTTTCAACAGCTTTTCCTGTCTCAATGTCCTTTGATCTTCACATAAGACTTTGCTTTGTCGGAGAAAAAAAAAAATGGGACACAGCAGGAGTAAGTGGTTTGCCCAAGGTCACTCATCTAGTCAGTGATGTGGAGAAACAGAGCTGGAGATTCCTGGAACAATCAGTGTCGTAATCACACCAGGTCACTGCAGTTAGCCAGGCCTCCCCTCCTGCCACCTGTTTCAGAGGGGAGCACGATGTTGGTCTGTCTGAGAGAGAGCCACGATGAGCCTGCTGCTATAGGAAAGTCCCGGAGTCGGGGTCCTGGATTTTGAAGGCAGCCGCGTTACATGGATCTGAGCTCCTGGCAACTATTGGCTGAGACCTGTTTATCCGTCTGAACAATAAGGTACGATTGGGTGTTTTCTAAAGATCTCAATGGGATGTATTCACTCAACAGATACTTATTGATGCCCAGGAAGACCTAGTCTTCCTGACTCACCTCTGTGTTCCTTGTCCGTAGTGTGCTTTCTGCTACATAGTGAGTGGTCGGTGATTATGGAGCGAATGGAGGACTGTGAGTGATGGTGGTGGGAGGAAACAGTGGGTGACACCTTGTCCGCCCCTTGAGCTGCCCTTGAGCTGGGAGAGAGTGGGCAGTGGCTAGTGATCCTGCACTCTGCCGAATCCTTCCACTGAAGTCAATGCAGTGTGCTTTGGGTGCTCTGAGGGGGTGCAATTAATCCAATTTGGGAGATGGCCAGGCATTTCTGGAGGACTTCTTGTAGGAAGTGACCTCTTGTTGCCAGCACCTTGAGGATGCTCAGAGGTAAGCAGGGAAAGAGGTTTAAGTGCAGGGCAAAGCTGAGGGGTGGGGAAGAAACTGGAAGCCTTGCCTGCTTGTTCAGACAGACTCAGAGTTAAGGGAATGGAAGGTGGTTCAGTCGGGCCTGGGGCTGAACCTTCTGGTGAGGCAGAGGGGACCGGTGAGTCTGGAGACTCAGACTATTCTGCTTGTGGAAGCGGGAAGGCGGGTTTGGGTGCTGTCGATGTGTGGAGAAGGGTATTGGCAGGAGGGCTGGCGGGAGGAGAAGGGCATGAAACGAAAGGAAGACACGGAACGGGCCTTCTGCACTTGTGTGCTCTATTCCGAGATCGTAAGACCCTGCGGGAAGGAGCTGAGAGCTGATGTGAGGGCAGGTGCAAAGCTAAGTGTCTGTGTTTCTGGTCCCTCTGCTTCTCCCCATGGCAGGGGCAGAGAGCACCCACCTGGGAGAGGCAGGCAGACCGCTCAGCCTGAGGCCCCCTGCTCCCCTGACCTCCCATCCTGGGCTCTGGCTGGTGGCCACCTGCTGCTGGCCCGGCCTCTCCCCGCCTGCTAGCTGCACACTCCATGGCCCCTGCTGCCCTCACGGTGCGGAGCTGACCCTGCTCATCCTGTCCCCGCCACTCCTATCAGCACGGCTGATCTCACCATTTCCTTAAGTGGTATCTTTGCCTTTTAATTTATTTTCTTGACCCCCTCCAGTTCTAAGGCAAACTCTCTGTCAATAGAGAGCGTTCCCAGGGATTAGCTTCAGGTCTCCTTCATTATCAGTTTGGAAGCAACAGGCCCCAAAGCATTTTCCATCCTGAGAAGATGGAGTGGTGCACACAGGAGAGAGCCCTGGGGCGGCAGGCAGGACTGGGTGCACCTGTGACCTTGAGCAAGTCAGTCAAGCCTCCTCCATTCTATGGGAGAGAAAAGGAAATTGTGTTTACTGAGCCCCGGTATCCGGCCAGTACTGTGTTCCTTCCTCTGTGCTCTCGCTGTCATCTTAAACACATTCTTTTTACAGAGAATGTTCGTTCATTCGTTCATTCGTTCATTCATTCATTCTTGATGTGTGAGGTCAGTTGTTCTGCGGTTGTCTGACTCTTCTATCAATCTACAAGCACTCAGGTGTGGGGTGCAGGACCACTTTTCATTTAAAATGATCCTTGTACTCCTCACACAATGGCTGGGCACCAAATGCATGGTGGATAACTGACTCTGTGCCATCGTTTGGAGGCCAGCAGCCTGGCCTCAAACAGGACTGTGACCCTGGAGCCCTGGGACCTGGAACAGGTCCTCGAGCCTCTCTGAGCCTCATCTCCGGAAAACCGGGGTGCGGATGATATCTGCTTGTATGCACAGTGCAGAACAGCTTGATTTCTGACAAGGTGGGTGGAGAGGACGAAGGCTAGTTTAGTGTCACAGCACATGAGGTCATGCGAGGAGAGGTGGTCAGTTATGAAGAAGGAGAAACTCTCTGGTAGTGCGATGTCCACTGTGGGCCGATGAGAGCCAGGAGCACACTCTTCTTGAGGACCGCTCGTCCTCAGCGAGGACCTTTTCCCAGGGGCAACGACCCCCCCCCCCCCCCCCGCCCTCGTGGCTTTGGTATGTGGTACAGGGATAACAGAAGAAGAGGGAGAGAGAGAATGGCAGGTGGGTGCCCCTCAGAGGCTCTCAGAGGAGCTTCAAGAGACAAGAGAAGAGGTGGTGTATGTCGCCGTTGGATTTTATGTGTATTTATGATTGGTGGCCGGCTTGCCTGTTTCTTGCTGGAAAGAGCGTACTCACTTCCTGTTGAAGAAGTTGCTAATTGAGAGGCGATGCACGGAAAGCATCTAGGATGGGGGCTGACCGCATAGGCTTAGTGTTACCTTCTGATCGATAAGCTACAGTGAGTATTTCAAGGGACCCCATTATGAACACATGCCACATCCTCAAAGTGACCCCTCTCTTGGGATAACTTTACATACTCAGGCCTTTCTTAGGGAAGACTACCAGGCTGGTTTGTAGGAAAATAGAGAAACGGGACTTCAATATTTCTAGAAATACACCGTATTAGTCAGGGTTCTCCGGAGAAAAAGAACCAATAGTTTGCATCTACAAAACCAGTTGGTTCACATGATGGTAGAGGCCGGGAAGTCCCACGATCTGCTGTGAGCTGGAAAATCATGAAAGCTGGGGGTGTGATTCACTGAGTCCACAGGTTTCCAAACCAGGGGCATCATTGTCCCAGGGCAGGAGAAGATAGCTGATGTCTCAGCTCAAGCAGAGAGAGCAAATTCGCCCTTCCTTTGTCTGCTTCTGTTTGGGCCCTTGGCAGATTGGCTGATAGCCCCATGCACTGGGGAGTGGCATCTTCTTTCCTCACTCATTCAAACCCCAATCTCTGTGATGGGAGGCACCCTCAGAGAAACACCCAGAAGCCACGTTTCGCCAGCCACGTGGGCGTCCTTCAACCCAGTCAAGCTTACGCACAAAGTTGACCGCCACACATGCGTTCTGCAAAGTGAAATCCATCATGCCATTGGGATGGGGGTGGGGGGAGGTGCAGGAGAGCGATCACAGAGTGAAAAATGAGAAATAGACCTTCCCACATCACAAGGGCCCCTTAGAGGAACACCCCAGTCCTCCCTCCACCCCACCCTGCCCCCGGCCGGGAGGATCTTTCATTGTTATCTTAAACGACATACATAGAGCCCCGTCAAAGCAGAGAGCAACTTCTCTGTGGCTGACACATTTCACAGGGAGAAATGGATTTTAAAACTGTTTTCAACTAACAAATTGACAGTCTTAGCCTTCCCTCACCCAGGACGCACTCCCTGGAGTGAAGCGTGGGGAGGAGGTGGATGAGGGCTGATAAAAATCTAATCCACCGCTTACAGAATTTGAGAGAGAGGTTTTCTAATCACCCACTGGAGGGTTCCCCCTCCCGACCCAATTTCCTCCTAAATCACATACTAGAGGTCAGAGAAAGGGGTGATGAGCTGTCCACCATGAGGTGGGTGAAAAGGCCTGATTCCATTCCATCAGAGCCATGTCAGACTTTATAAATTGTCGTGTCTGTCTCTACAGAAAGGGATAAAGTGTACCGTCTCACACAAAAAAATGCATTTTCAACTTAGATTTATCATCTTTAATATTCTTGAAGAGTGGGAGAGAGACAGAGGCAGAGAAAGGTGGGGGTGGCCGGGGAGGAAGGGTACAGCGGGCACGGACAACTGACAGGTGTAAAATGGGGCCGCCATTCCTTCTGCGGGGACCAGGAATTGGGGAGCACAGAGGCATTTACGGAGGGCTGGCTTTGCCGTCTGACAGGGGGAAGGACTCAGACTCAGGCTTTGCCTTGTTGTGAATCTAGGTGGGTTACTTCAGCTCTCTGAATGTCCTCTTCTTGGAAATGGGGATAAGGATAGGATGGACGTATCTTGGAAGAGTTATCTGAGACTCCTGTGAATGAATGCCATCGGTATTGGGCACAAAGCCCAGCACCGACTAGTGCTTATTCAGGATTGGCTCGGTCATACAAAACCCGTGGAGTGAGCTTCAGTCGAGAGAGTCTTGGCATAAAAATTAGGATTAGGGGGCTTCCATGGATGGAAGTGAAGGGACAGAAAGTGTCACCATGTTTTACTGGATCTGGGAAATGGAAAGCTCACTTGCTTGGGCTTTCTCTTTCTCTCTTGTTTTCTTTCTTTCTTTTTAAAAAAGATTTTACTTATTTATCAGAGAGAGAAAGAGCACGTGCATCAGCACGGGGAGGGGCAGGCAGAGGGAGAAATAGGCTCTCTGCTGAGCATCTCTCTTGTTTTCCTATCTGTTTCATCTGGTTTATTCTCCTTTCCTAGAAGATGAGCTGTTTCTGTTTCTGTGCCATTAAATGACCCTTCACGATGGTCTCAAAATGGCACCCCACTGCCAACCACCTGGGGCGGGGGTCCTATCCCGAATTTCTAGAAGAAATCATCTGATTGGCTCAGCTGCGACCAGCTGTCCACCCCTGACCTAATCTCAAATCCCAGGCAGAAGTACTGAGGACGGAGGGTTGGGGTTAACTGACGATGTTATACTCCGAGCTCTGGTGGTGGCTCAGAAACCTTAGCCTTCTAATAATTGTGGTGGACGTGGAAACACATGGTACTTAAGACCACAAGCTCCAGACCCAGATGCTCTGGGTCCAAGTCCTGGCTCTCTCATTTCCTAAGTGCATGTCCTTGGGAGTGTACGTTTCCCTGTGCCTCAATGCCCTTTTGTATAAAAGGTACAGGATAACCATTCCTACCCCAGTGGGTTATTTTTCTGGCTAAGTGGGGGTACAGGTGACAGGCCATCCACACTCAATAGTAAACACTCAGTCCTTACTCTGACTGGCCCTGTAGCTATGAAAACAATGTAGCCGGGAAAGAGAACTTTGCAAAACGAGCTATAGCACAGCACATGAGGCCCTTTCCATAGAGACGCTCGGCCAGCTTCTGAAGCCATCTTGCCCATCCTCCTGGGCAGGGTTTGGATTTACGAGTAAGCTAAATCTGAGTTTCCCGTTGATGGACACCCAGAGTGCCTTTCCCCTCTAGGGGGGCACGCGCTGGGAAGCATCCTCAATCTGTCCTAACCACACGCAGCCCGACGCCACCCCTCCCCGCCAGCCCCCCTCCTTTCCCCTGCTGTGGTGTGTATGAAAGTGGTGGGTAGAGATGGAAAATCAGGAGAGACAGAGCCCATTAGACACAACGGCAGGCGGATAAGGTTTGCCAATTATGTTTTGTTTCTTTCTGCCTTCCCCATGACTTTTAGGATATAAAGATTCTTTCTGGCACTCCCTCTGGTTCTGTGCCTATAAAAATAAGTTTAATAGCTGAATTTTCTTTAAGATAATCAGAGGCGGTATAATTTATGCATATGAATAGTATTGTAGCCAGATGTAATTTTGCTCGGAGTTGTGGCATTACAGTTAGAAAGAGCTCTGCTGGCTGTGTTTTGTAGAATTTGCAATTTATTTAACAGTTGACTGAGCAGTGACCCCAGATAAAATAACCATAATCAAAGAGTAGTTTTTTAAAAAGAGATATAAAAACAAAGGTGGGAGTGGGCTTTGGAGAAAGCCTGCGGTGCTGATGAGCGAGAGGAACAGGTGGTGAGAATCCCAAGGCAGGTGAACTCCGGGTAGTTGGTGCAAACGGTAGAGGGTTCTTTGAGGGAGGAAGAGAGGGAGGGGGCCAGAATCTTGGCTTTGGAAATTCCTCCCCCACCCCAGGGCTTTCTGTTTGGAGCTTCAACTCCCTTTGATCAAAAAACAAAACAAAACAAAACAAAGCAGATTACTTTTTGCATGGCTCCTGGAAGCTGTGACGTTTGTCATTCCTGGTGTCCCGGGATCACACAGGAGAGGTCTAGAGGAATCTCGAAGGGGCCAGAGGTTAGCAGGATGACTCTGTGGCTTCTGTAAAAAGGAACCTCAACCTTTTCCAAAAGCAGACACTCTTAGAGTTGGCTTCATCCTATAGGAGGAGGGAAAGACTCCCTTCTCCACACACCAAGCCTGCCTTTGGCTCTACTCCCAAAGCACCTTTTTTTTTTTTTTGAATGGAAGAATGCTTGGATGTATTGTAGGGCAGATGCTGGACCTCTTTGCACCAGAGGATGCTGTTCACGTCCTTGTGCCCAGGCTGCATCCTGCCAGGGTCTGGACCCTTGGAATGGGTGGTTCATCTTTTATGTTTCCTTATTCCCCAGTCCCAAAGGCGAGGGAGAGTCGCTCCCGCTCATAGGAGCCATGCCCAACGCTTCCATCCATTCGCCGAGAAGATCGGAAGACCTAGGCCTCTGTGGGTGAAATGTTGCTAAAATGCCTCTGTTCCTCGTGTGTCTTGCTCCCTCAGGAGCCTGGCGCAGTCACAAAGTTCTAGGTCTTTTATTTGCGCACAGAATGTCTAAATGTTTTCACCTAAATAATTTCAACTCACCGCTCAAAACCCAGCCTCCCTAGACCTTGCTCTAGGAAAGCACTGTTTTTTCCTAAAGGGTGGGTGAAACCCCCTCCTCTGTGATTCCGTTACCCTTCATACCACCTCTTTGGTGACAGGCCTGTTCATATTAATTGCAGTTGCTTTACTACCTGTGTATCCTCCAAACCCAGATGTTGCCTTGCACAGAGCTCTATATGTATTTGTCCAATGAAGGCATAAATAAACATTCTCTAAAAGTCGTGACTGAGACCGATGTGCAGGGGGAGGCCAGAGAGGGGAGGGCGTTAAGAGGAAAAGAGATAAAATCTCACGCCAGGAATCAAAATACTTCAAGAGGATCAGAAATAAATATGCTAGTTGGGGCGCCTGGGTGGCTCAGTGGGTTAAAGCCTCTGCCTTTGGCTCAGGTCATGATGCCAGGGTCCTGGGATCGAGTTCCGCATTGGGCTCTCTGCTCAGCGGGGACCCTGCTTCCTCCTCTCTCTCTGCCTGCCTCTCTGCCTACTTGTGATCTGTCAAATAAATAAATAAAATCTTTAAAAAAAAAAGAAATATGTTAGCTACTATAAATTGTATATATATTATATACATGGTATATATTATGTGTCACTCTGCTAAGAGCCTTATGTGGATCATCTCACCGAGTCCACACAGTGACACCACAAATAGCAACTATTGTTTTCTTACATAACTGATGATGAAGCAGCCCTCGAAACAATACACAGTGAGTAGCAGCAGGCCACAGCAGGCCACGCTCGAAACCTCTAGGTTCTGGAGTTTGTGCTTGTTTTTTTCTTTGTTTCTTTTGGCTTTTTAATTACATCTATTTTTTTAAAAAATTCTGGAATATTCTATGTATGTCTAAGAATACAGAGCATAAAATCATAAACACTCATATGCATAACCTGTCACACAAATTTTGACAGCTGTTAACATACTTTTTCTAAAGTTAGCTTTTACATCCCCGTTCAATTCCCTCCTCCATCAGAGTCAGGATCCTGAACTTGTCTCCTGTTTCTCTCCTTTCACATTTTCTTTTTTGTTTTTATATTGTCATGACTTGACTACGTACCCACTAACAATGAATGACATTTTTGAGTTTTTAGATATTTACGTAAATGGGACCCTACTATATTTGTGCCTTTACAGGTTATCTACATTATTCCTCTTAATTAAGTACATTTTTATTTTATTTTAGACTAACTTTAGATTTACAGAAAAGTTGAGAAGCTAGGACACAGAGTTTCCATAACCCCTCACTCGTGTTTCCCCATCATTAACGTCTTATATCACTATGGTGCCTGGTCAAAACTAAAAAAATCGCACCGGCACATTACTATTAATTAAACTCCAGACTTTATTTGTTTTTTCTATTTTTTCTGTTTTTTAATATTTTCCTGTTTTTTTTTCTATCAGTGCTCTCCTTCTGTCCCTGAATCCAATCCAGGACATCCTATTGCATTTAATTGTCACATCTCAGGATCCTCGTGGTTAGGATAGTTTCTCCTTGCTTGTTTTTCATGACCCTTATTGTCATATTTTTTTAAAGATTTTTATTTATTTATTTGAAAGAGAGCAGGTGCAAGGTGAGGAGGAGCAAAGGGAGAGGGAGAGAGAGAATCTCAAGCAGACTCCCTGTTGAATGCGGAGCCTGGCCCAGGGCTCGATCTCATGACCCCGAGATCATGTCCTGAGCTGAAATCGAGAGTCGGATGCCTAACTGACTGAGCCACCCAGGCGCCCCCATTCGTGACCCTGACAGTCTTGAGGGGTAGTGGGCAGGTGTCCTGTAGAATGTCTCCCAATCTGGGTTTGTCTGATGTGTTCTCATTACACTGGGGCCACCTGTGGGCTTTGAGGCAGACCACAGAGGTGCACTGCCCCTCTCATCCCCTCACGTCAGGGTGTTTGTGACAGCCACGTGACCTCTCTGGCGATGTTGACCTGATTCACTTGGCTGTGTCTGCCACAGGGGTCAACTGCCAGTTTTCTTCATGGTACAGCTACACGCTCTGTTCCTTGGAGGCAAGTCTGTAGGTCCAGCCCACACTCGAAGGGTGAGGGTTTTAAACTCCCATCTCTTCGAGAGTCTGTACTCACTAAAGTTCTTCCATCAGGCGAACTTGTCTCTTCTTTCCCATTTATTTATTCAACCATTTATTTATAACAGTATGGAGTCATGGATGTTTCTTTTGTGCTTTGTGTTACCATCCAATATGACGGGATTTATTTTGTTGTCCAAATTAGTCCAGCTTTGCCCACCGGGAGCTCTTTGAAGTTGAGTCCTTTGTACTGTTATTCCTGCTATTATGTTCCTTCTCAACCAAATCTCCATGGATCATTTTTTGCCCCCAGATTTTTTTTTAAACCGTGATAAAATATACGTAACGTACAATTTCCATCATAACCACTTTAAGTTACATCGCCATGCTGCACAGCCATCCCACGGGAGGTTTGGTGCGTTTCTTTGGCCAGCCATATGCTACGCCGTTCTTGGAATTCATTCCCCTCGTGGTGGAGACAATGAGGCAATGCTAATATCACACATCTTTTTACCTGACTCTACACAGGCATGAACAGGAGCTTCTCTCGAGTCTAGTTCTAGAAGCACTAGGTGCTGGGATGGAGGAGATGAACATCTGTAAACATTCTAGGCATTGCTACATTTGTCTCCAAAGTGAGATGCCTTTTCTGTTCCCACCAGCTGTCGAGCCTGCGTTTCTGCACACGCTTGCCGACCCACAGGCCTGGGTACCTTGTTTCAATCTGCGTTTTTCCGCTTATGTAGCAGGATGAGCTCCTTTCCACCAATTTACTGGCCACGCAGGATTCCTCCTCTGTAAATTGCCTCTACTCATGTTGGGTTGTTCATCTTCTCTTATTGATCTGTAGGACTTCTTTATATTCTGGGGGAAAATCCACTCTTGGTTTTACGTGTTGCAAATCTCTCCTCTCAGCTGTGGCTTGTCTTTCAACTTTTCTTTTGGTATTTTATTTTGTTGTCATACAAGCCATTTTCAAGATATTCTTTTTTGCCTCTCGGCCTTTAATCCATTCAGAATAGAACATTTTCTATGATGGGAATTGGGGATCTAATTTTATTTTTCTTCCACTGTTTTTTACCTATGTGTTGTTGATTCGAAGATGTGCTTTCCATCCTCTCATTCTGCCACCTCTGGAATTGTGATACGTATTTTTACCCATGGAATTGAATACCATTTTCCCCTCGCTTCATGATGTGTAAAATAGTATGTGTCTTATAATCATCAGCATCATAGATTCAGTGAAAGGTACACGTAATCGAGGTGTATCCCAATTCTTGATAGCTGGTAGGATGGAACTTTTCTTTCTTTCTTTCTTTTTCTTTTTATTTTTTTTTAAAGATTTTATTCATTCATTTGACAGACAGAGATCACAAGTAGGTAGAGAGGCAGGCAGAGAGAGAGAGAGGAAGGGAAGCAGGCTCCCCGCCGAGCAGAGAGCCAATGCGGGGCTTGATCCCAGACCCTGAGATCATGACCTGAGCTGAAGGCAGAGGCTTAACCCACTGAGCCACCCAGGCGCCCCAGGATGGAACTTCTGTTCCCCTTGTCCTGGCAATTACCAGTCTCTTAATGTTTCACGGGAGAGTTAGAGTCACTTTGTCAAATCCTGAGAATGACTCAGAGTTTTGTTGTTGTTCTTTTTAAATTCAAATTGCATTGGCCCTAGAGAGTAGTTGTGTTGAGGGGACATCATTAGGGTTAAGCTGTTCCATCAGGCTGGGACACCTGGGTGGCTCTGTCAGTTAAGCATCTGCCTTCAGCTCAGGTCATGATCCCGGGGTCCTTGAATCGAGTCCAACGCTGGGGTCCTTGCTCACTAGGGAGCCTGGTTCTCCCTCTGCCTCTGCCTGCTGCTCCCCCTGCTTGTGCTCTCTCTCTCTCTCTGACAAATAAAAAAAATTAAAATCTTAAAAAAAAAAAAAAAGATATTTTGTCAGGCCTAAGCTGGTGAAAGGGTTGATTGAGGTCTTCAGGTTAAGCAGTTGGATCAAGAGACAAGGGGAGAAATTCCAAATCCAAGATTCTGTTTGGTTTTCTTTTTCCTCCAAAGTCTCAACTCTTTCTTTGATAGCATATCCCGATTGCTTGAAATAAGCCTCCTCCAGGAGCAGTGAGACCCCGTGGCTGGCGCTGTCCACACTGTGGCTAAGTGGCCACCTGGTAGATAGGGTTCTTCCTTCAGGGTAGAAAGGAACTCTTAGGCTCTTCTGAGCATGAAAGGCCACGGGCATCAGGGAGCCTGGTGTGATTTGGAACTGGAGGTGAAGTGAGATACTCCTGGTCTGTAACTTTGCCTAGGCCAGCCCTGAGCTAGGAGGACAAGAATGAAATCCGCCCACGTTTTCACTCAGCTTCTTGGGGCTCCCGGGTAGGCAGGCCAATGGATGTCCTCATTCCTTTCCCATACGGATCTCCTCTTCTCTCCCCGAGTACTGAGAAAGTTTAAAGTAAGAGTGGGTAGGTACTGGCCTGCAGGCCGAAGCCATAGGCTGTGTTTTTCTGTAAATAAAATTTGATTGGAATACAACCAAGCTGATGGTTGACATGTTTTCTCTGACTGCTTTCAGGCTGCAAACCCAGTGGTGAGTGATTGTGACAGAGACCATACCAACTGCAAAGTCTAAAGCACTTCTTCTCTGACTCTTTATGGAAAAAAATACATGGTTAAATCTTTGTTTAAGGGGGGAGACCATTAATACAAAGCCCATTTGTTCTCTGGATTCCAAAACAGGGTTGCCTCTATGCTCCATTCTTCTGTTTATATTTTCCTTTTTGGGGGGAACAGGTTAGATGGCCCACTTACTTACGGTTCTGAACAGAAATCGGAAAGTATGGTGGGGGGACTTACCCCACCCTCAAGGGAAAATGGACCCCAGCAGCATGCCTTCACTTTCTTCGGGTTTGAGGCTGTCCTTGGGAAATTATCTTAGGAAGGTCAGGCGGCGTGAAGGCTGAAGATAGAGCAGGGAGAGAGAATTTCAGGGAAATTCTCCAATGGAGCTCATGGTCTCGTCCCCAAGCTCAGTGTGGGGAAGACAGCAGGGGCGAGTTATTACAGCCCTTTACTAGAAACTCCTGGAGGTCAGCTGAGCGATCGGGGGAGGGGGGCAACGTGGCACTGCCAGTTGTTTGTGACCAAATCACTGGTTTTTGACAAGACCTCTCTCAGATCTGCTGCTTTCCTACCCCTGTCTACTTGTTTCCATCTCGTCATCAGCCGAACTCCCTCTCCCAATTTGTAGAGTCTGGGGGGCAAGGCTCTGGATTATGAACGGTTCCCCACACTGTGGGCAGCAACAGTTCCTATGGATTTTCTCCCAAAGTCTCGCACGTGGACTGCCAACAGAACCGGCTGTTTAAAATGGCTCACAAATTGACCGAAAAAGTAATAATATCGGTGAGATATTACCAGGATAACATTTTAAAATAGATTTCTGAAAAATAGCCCTGGCACATTGAACTGAGATTTCTTGAGTGATACTGCTTGGATAAAGTCAACAATAGGATAGAAGTAATAACAGATGTGGGGGGGCTGAATAATGAACCCCCCCCAAATATGTCCACATACTCATGCCTGGAACCCATGGACATGCTCTGTTATGTGGCCAAAGGGACTGTGCTGTTGAGGTTCAGTTAAGCATCTGGGGGGGGGGAGATTATCCTGGGTTATCTGGGTGGATGTCAGTGTTGGGCATAGAGGTTTGCCTGTGAGGGAGGGAAGAGGGGCTGAGGGAAGGAGATGTATTATGGAAGCAGGAGAGAGAGATGGAGAGAGATCTGAGGGTATTAACTGCTGATGTTGACGATGGAAGGGGCCGTGATCTAAGGAATTCAAGCAACCCCTGGAAACCAGAAAAGACAAAGCAATGGACTCCCCCCTGGTGAACGCTGCCAGCAGCCTGACTTCTGCCGAGCGCCCCTCCCTGCAGAACTCCGACCTCTGGAACTCCCAGATGGTGAATCTGTGCTGCTTGGAGCCCCCTGGTGCGTGGCGGTCCAGCCCGCAGCTATGGGAATAACCAGCCCTTGCTACGTTCCCAGCACTGTATCCCGTGTGGCGTCTGATTCACCTTCACAAGCGCCTGGCCACCAAGGAATTACGATTTGCCTTTCATGGAAGAGGATTTTGAGACTCTGGAAGACAACAGGCCATCTCAGTCCTGCATGGTTTGCCCAGAGCCGGACAGTTTCTGACAGGGCATGACCAGGCCACTGTTGATTCTTGGTGTGGTGGGAAGGTTGAGGCACTGGAGGATGGATAATCGGGTCCTGTCCTCTGTCGGGTGACCTCCTACTGTCCCTCTTTGCCTTGGCCGCAGTCTTCTTAGCTACCTGGAAAGAAGGCGTGGATAAAGTGACATTTACTGCTCTGTGAGTCCTTGCGAGACTCCCGCAGGACCTTTCCTGTTCACCCGGCGTCGTGGCCACCAATGGGGGACCCCATTGCCACCTCAGTCCGCATCCCCCCTTAGTTTTTGAACATAGAACACAGGCTTTTCTGTGGGAGGAAAACGGCTTTAAAATTTCAGCCACAAAGTGTTCAATTTAGAGGCAAAGAGTGAAGAGAAACCTGCAGAAATAAACCCGTGACTGAGAAAGCTGGGTATCTCACAGAAATATATTTATCTTGTTAGTATTACTGGAGAATATTTGCATAGCAGGAAAAAGAGCTTTTAACTCTCCTCCTTATCTCACCTTCTTACTGTAGAGAATATTTTCCCCCTGAAGGTGTATCTCGCTATTGAATCTGGCGTTTAAAGGAAATGTCATCAGGACCCGGGATGAAAATTGAATTTTCCCAATGCCTAAGGATGACTTGCTTTAACTAACTTAGCAGACTCCTGACCCGAAATGGAGGCAGATGTCCTAGTTTGCTTTGGATCTGGTATTCTCTCCCTGTTTCAGCCTCTTTGATGGATCCTGCTGCCTTCTTCGTTCTCCTTGGCTGCCTGCATGGCTTTGCCCCGTCCTGCCTTTCTTCTGTTCCTCTCTCTCCTTCTTGAATGGAAATGTCTCCAGGCTTCTTCCTCTTGTGCCCACATAGGTGCAGAGGAATGTGGTGGCTCCTTTCCTCTTACTGACAAGGTGAGGCTCTACTTTATCCCAGCACCTAGATTCCCCACAAGGTGCAGGGAGGCTGCTGCCTGCTTTCCGCACAAGGAAGACAGTAGGGGTGGGGATCTAGAAATGCAAGGGCTGGCTGCCGTTTTTTAAAAAACTTTTTTAACTCTCAGGTGACCTAAACTGAAATCTATTACTACACCCATTTTAACAGCCACCCCTGATTCTCATCTGGGGAGAGGTCAGCTCATCCTGTGAACGTGCTTTTGATGACATGCGGCACTCGCTCTGTCCAAATGCGGGGTCCTGACAGCACTCCACGCTCAGAAGTCGGGTCTCGGGTGTCCTTGGTTGCTGCCTCTTAGCATTTAGGGAAAGAGGATGTGGGAGACGTAGCAGTGGGGGCAGTTATGTCACCAGAGGCTTTTCCCTGAAGGAGAAAACTAGAAATCCTTCCTGCAAGTTTTTGATCAAGCAATTGGCTTCCTACACAGCAGTTTTCCACCGGTTCGCTTAGATAACTTGAACTTGAAATCAGGCCGTGGGCTGCCGGCGTTCGGTTGGAACTGCAGATGCTGTATGTGGGCCCATATATAGCCCATAACAGCCCATACACGGCCCATAACATAAAGAACGGGAAACTCTCCCCCTCTCAGCTGAACGGACAGTCAGGTATAGTGTCTGGGAAACCCATCTCATGAACTAGGGCTTTGTGCTTTCAATAGACATCTTAGGCTCTTTCCCCACTAAGGGTCACCTGTCTTTTTGAAGATTCGTTGGAGATTCTTTGGAGATTCACCCATTTGGCCAGGGAGCAATGAAGACGAGAGCAGGCTGGACTATGAGAAGCTCTTCTCAGACCTTTGAAACGTCTCCCCTCTCGTCTCAGGCACCCACCCCTCGACAGCCAAGACTCCCTCCTCTCCTCAACACCTGCAGAATTAATCCAGGGGAAGGGGTGTGCACTGCCCCATGCACCCTTTCAAAAGCCGCTGTTTCTGACCTGCTTCCACGCCCCTAGCAGAATTCAGGAATCATTAGTGTTGGGTGATCTTGTGTTTCAAGACTTCAATCTCTTGTACTTTGAGATTGAAATTCCTGAGCCTGCAAGGGACCTAACGCTGACAGCTGACTTATTGAACTCTCGCCGGCTTCAACAGCTTAGGAAGTCAATCTACCCACCCTACGCCTTGCAGTGCACGATCCGTCAGGAAGCTCAAGACCAAGGCTGCATTTCTGAACACGAGAGCTGCGTCCATTCCCCCTGACATTAAGGGAGAAGATGGCATTAACTTGCACGCCCATTAGCAAATATCAGGATGGTGACATCCCGCACCAGATGCCACACGCCTGACTCCATTTCCGAGGGTGGCGTCACGGGTGCTGTTGTCCTTCCTGAAGTTCGTTTCCAAATCCCTGCTCCCCAGAATAACTTCATTCAGGAATTGCCCTACTTCCCTTCCCCCATATAGAGTATGTATCTGTTGCCTCTGCATTCCATTTTCTCCATCTGTAAAGTGGCCGTAAGTGCTCGAGTATGAAAGTAACGTGCGTGCTCAGCATGGTCCCTGACATAGGGCAAGACTGGGATAAACATTAGCAGTTACCATTAGAAAACGTGAGAAACCAAGATCCTTCTCCATCTGTCTAGGGCTTGATTACCGTCTCTTGTCTCCCAGCTCTCTTGTTCTCTGAGCACACGGAGGTGAATGCATACTTCCATCTGCTGAAAATGCCATTCCATCTCCTCCCATCTGACTAATTTTTCCTTTTCCCATGAGGCTCATCCCGGGAAAAGATTTGGGTTGTCCAGAGAGAATGAATGGCCTCGGTTCTGGACAATTCGATATGCTACTTCTTCTGTACTTGTCTCATATTTCTGTTGGTGGGTCTGCCCCTTCCTCCCACCCACCCCCTGCCCCCTGCAAGCTCTGTATGGACTGGGAATACTGGTGTTGTTGGGGAGAACTGTCACCCTCAGCCCATCCATTCATGCCTGCTGTCACTCACACCAGCACAGCTAGAGTCACCCTTGTCTGAAGCTGCCCCATCATAAATCTGTCCCCTTAGTCTGGGGCATTCTTCCTGGCATGTTTGACTTGGGACACGTATTTGAAGCCCAAGTTTGTTTTCTCTGCCTTGGTCTTCCGGGTGTATCTCTTGATTGACAGCCACACAGCTCTCCTGGTACATCAGCTTCATCTGATGCCTGCCCCTTGACCTTCAAATTAACATTTGTGTTGACCAACAAATTGTGTTTTTAGTCAGTGTCTTTATTTACTTTTTGGTTTAATTTAAAAATTTTTTATTTTTTAAATTATTAAATTTAATTAATATGTAGTGTTTTAGTAGTTTGAGAGGTAGAGTTCAGTGATTCATCAGTTGCAAATAACACCCATGGCTCATCGTATCACGTGCCCTCTTTCATGTAAAGTCTTTAAAATTTGGTGGAAATCCATTCAGATGTTTTTATTCAACCACAAGTGAATAATAATAATATAGAGAAAAATTCCATAATGGCATAATTATATAATAATATAATTTTACATTATTTAATAATATAATAATGTAAGGGCAGTGATGAATGTAATTCCTGATACATGCTTTTGACCACCATGTCAACTATAAGCGATTCTATCAAATGCTCAAACACACACACACACACACACAAATCATCAACACCCTTCTCCTTCTTTTTGGTGTCTAGGTCTGGGGCACAGCTCTCATCATCTGTCTTGTTTACTGGGTTCCATGTATTTCTCTTTCTTGACCTAATGTTTCATTTTATTAAATCTCATCTGAATAAGGGTACATGAATGGGTTTTTTTTTTTTTTTCATGTTTGCATGTCTGAAAATGTTATTCTACCTTTCCACTTGATTGATAGTTTGGCTAGGTATAGAAAGCTAAGTTAAAAATCATTTTTATTCAAAATTCTGATGGATCTATAGCCTCCTAGCATTTGATGTGTCTGTTGAGATGTTCAATGTCGTTTTGTTCCTTATTCCTCTGCCTGTGATGCTCTGTTCCTGTTCCCACTTTTTTTTTCCTGTTCCCACTTCTATCCTTTCTCTAAAATCTTTCAGTGACCATCCTGTGTCTCAGATGTTATGAAATTCTACAAGGATGCATCTTGGTGTGGAATTCTTCCTCTCTTTCTCCTTCCCTCCCTCTCTCCTTTTCTTCCTTTCTTTTTAGCTTAAGAAGGATGCACTTGATATGAAATAATATATCCCTCAGTTCTAGAAAGTGTCTTTATTACTATTTTGGATAGTTCTCTCCTGTTTTTATTTTCTCTTCTTTATTTCTGGAACATGTATTATGTGGATGTTAAACTTCCATATGATTTTTTAAAATATAGGCTCACCTCAAATTGTCTTTTTGTTTTTTAGTCTAGAGATTCATTGTACTTCATTCTCTAGAAACTTGATTTTTAAAGAAATTTGATGTAATATTTATAATAATTTTTTTTCAGCTTATTTTTTCAATAATTTGACTCCCTGTGCCTCCTTTTTTCTTGTTTTACAAATGCAGTGGCTTCTGAGGTTTTGTTTCTTATTTTTTGTTTTGTTTTGGGGTTTTTTTTTTTGAGATGCTATATTTTAAGTTTTCTTATAATTGTCTTCTTTTCCCTGGATGATTTTGTTATTTTTTTATTTCTGCGTTTCATTATTTATTCTGAAGGTCTCCCTCTAATGTCTCGTGGTCCTTGATGGGCAGTTCATATATTTAGGAACATGCTAAAAATTTCTATGTGCACAGTGTGGAGAGAGTGGCAGTTACCTGGTATGTTTCCCTTGAAAATAATCATCTAAAGTTGCATCCTTTTCATCAAAGGACCCAAAATGTTAGTAACAGAGATCTGAAATCTACTTCCCTGGGGTTCTCCAGGAATAAAGCTTCCATTCTTCCTCCTGGAAAAGCAAGTGCCTGGCTGCTGGTATTCTGGGAACAGAGAACCTTAGCCTTCAACCTGGCCTGAGTCTAGGCTCGCTGTTAAAATTTCTTCAGAACATAATCCTTCAAGTTCTTATAGTGGCCATGAGGGTCTAAGGAGGAAAACAGAGGGTCTAACTATTCTCTGTAACATTAATTTCTTTATGCCTTGAGTCACTGGCTGGATTTTCCCAGTGGGAGCTCTCGGGGCTTCTGGAGGAGGAACTAGCTGCTCGCATGTCGTCCTTCCTGCTCTCCAAACACTTCCCTCGTAACTTCCTCCAGTTTTATTTCCCATCTTCTATTGTCTTCTACCCCTTTTGTCCTTTGTCCTTTTGGCTAATACCGTATCATATTTTACTGTCATTTGGTCATGTGTTTTGAGTGGAAAGAACAGGTATGTACACTCCGTTGGCTACTTCCCCACAAACAACTTTTAAGTGTGTATCTTTCATCTTGAGAGAACTCCCTTTGATGTCCCCATGTGAACATGAATCACTGTTACCAATGCAAGACTTGGGTCAGTGTGAGGTTTTCTCTGGGTATTGGGTCATTTTTATAATGATGCAAACTCTCCTTCCTCAAAGTCCTTTCTCCCCAAAAAGGGACGTGGTCCCAGAAGACCAAGTGTAGGACAGAACAGGAGGCTTAATGAGACTGACTTTATTCATCTTTGCTCTTTGTTCTTGACTAGCATGCAGAATGTTTGTTGGGTGGACGAGTGAAGCATTGAATAAAGCTCTTGCCTGTTTGAAATGGTAGATGAAGCACATAAAGAAATCAGAACCTTGCTTGGTAAAAGTGATAGTAAGAGTTGGCCTGTAAAAAATAGTGGGACTGAGGTTTCCTCAATTCAGTAACAGTGGACACTACTGTCCTATATTAAGGAATCTACTAAGTCCTAGAACTTGGTAGGTACCCTAGTCACCAATGAATAAGATAAAGAGGCTGATAATTTGAACACAGTTTGGTGTGTAATGTATCAGTATATATAGGCAGATATTTTCTTTTTGTATATATTCATGAAAAATGCTTATATAATTAATTACATCAACATATACACATATAAAGTTAAAAACAAAAATTCATAACCCCCCTTTTAAGGTACAAGACCATTATTTTTATTATTTTTAATTTTTTAAAAAGATTTTATTTTTTTGACAGACAGAGATCACAAGTAGGCAGAGAGGCAGGCTGAGAGAGAGAGAGAGAGGGAAACAGGCTCCCCGCTGAGCAGAGAGCCCGATGTGGGGCTTGATCCCAGGACCCTGAGATCATGACCTGAGCTGAAGGCAGAGACTTAACCCACTGAGCCACCCAGGCGCCCAAGACTGTTATTTTTAAATAAAAGAAATGAACATGGAAGATTTAGAATGGAAAGTACAGGATCCCTTCAACCCCTTCCCATAGTCCTTTTCAGTAATTACTGTCAACAGGAGTGTGTGTGTGTATCTTCTTATATAAAAATAGAAACATCTTACAGTGTTTAGAATCTCTTTTCTATTTAAGAAATCTTAGGGGTCTCATTCTTCTGTAATGACTTTATACTATCTCACTCTTTATAGGTGGTATATTTTAATTAATCCGCTTTTCTCCTTCCAAATTTTTACTACGACAAAGTCACATACTAGGCGTCCTTGCATTTAAGCTTTGTATCAGGTGGAAACCCCAGAGGGGGTCAGTGGCTTCTCCGTTGTAGTTTGGGGTTTGTCACACAGGCAGTGTTGTTCCCTTCCATCTTGGTCCTGCCTGCAACTAAGCATAGGTGTGACTGAAAAGGTTGACAAGAGCCTCGCTCTCGGAGAACTCTGACTGCCCAGGCTGGACATCCGTTTACTTCCAAGGAGAATGTCCAACCCCATCTCCCAAATTCTCTTCCAGTTTGGAGATAACAGAATCACTTTTTAATTAGTAAGATGTGTCATGATCACCATCCTCTTTCTGGCTCTGGGGAATGGGTCTGTTCAGGTCTCTCATCGTCTTCTTGTTGAGCAGGGACGATGGCTTTCTCTGTATCCAGGTAGAGCAGAATGAACCAACTCCTCCTTGGTGCTCGCACAGTGTTTATTCCTGCCCATTTGAGAGGCCGGCAGTATCTAGCACTTTCTCCACCCATCGTAGAGGGAGTAGGGAGTAGGCTGGTGGAACATCCTTCTGTAGGATCGTGATGGGGCAGAGGGTCCATCTTTGTGAATGAGAGTGAGACGGTAGGGCAGAAACGTCCGAACTGCCATGAAGGGGACAGCCCACGGTCAGAGCCACGGGACCGGGTGTGGGGGTGAGACAGAGCTGCAGAGAGGACAGTGATAAATGAAAAGGGAAGCTGAGTGGTTTGGGGAGTTTGGGGGGGAAGCCGAGCACCAACCAGTTGCTCTTTTTGGAAAGCCAGGGTATCTTATTGGTGTGAAAAGGCTGGGTAAGGTCAGCTCATTCCTTCTCGCATGTCCCCATAGCCATACGTCAGTGTGTGTGTGTGTGTCTTACGACTCGTCTGTGAGGTCCTCAAGGTTGAAATCCTTCTCAGCACTCAGCAGAAGGGTCTGGCACATGGCAGGTGCTCGGGCTGCAGGTGCCCAGTGAAAGCAGTGGTCTCGGACCCGACTCTGCAGGAGAATCGTCCGCGTAAAACCAAACCCCGCATCCCTGGGCAGGGTTCCAGGCCCCAGTCGGAGTCTCGAGGTGACAAGTCCCGAGACTCAGCTCTTTGGAGATCCTTGGCTGGTTCTGGAGTCTCCAGCGCTCTATTTACCGCTCTGTAGCCTGGGGTGTGGTAGCCCATGTCACCTGACCTCTGCTGTCGTTGTGGAAAATAATCAGAGTGGCAAGAAACCAAGCGACACTCGGAGGAGCAGGAGAACTCGGGTTTATTTTATGCCGGCGGACCCAGACGAGCTCGCACTCGAAATTCTGGGCCCTGGATAGTGGGGTTACAGGGTATTTGTAAGGCAGTGCAGGGGCTCAGTTTCTAAGGGCCATGTTGATGGCTGGTTGGTGGGTTTAAACTGAGGGAGTAGGGGGTTGCTTTAGGTGGGAACAGTGGTTAGGGCAGCATCAGGGGGCTTGCGGCGGGAAGCCTATTTACAGAAGCAGAAGAAGAAAGGGCTGGTTAACTCTTGCTCCCAGGGCGGGGGTGGGGGGTGCTTCTAGTTATCTCTTGGTCTTTCTAGCAACTTTCCATCTACTGGGGCCTGCTGGCCTGGGCCTGCTCTGGGTAAATTTCCTCTTCATTCCCCCCCTTTCTTTTTTTTTTTTTTTTTTAAAGATTTTATTTATTTATTTGACAGAGAGATCATAAGCAGGCAGAGAGGCAGGCAGAGAGAGAGGAGGAAGCAGGCTCCCCGCTGAGCAGAGAGCCTGATGCGGGGCTTGATCCCAGGACCCTGAGATCATGACCTGAGCCGAAGGCAGCGGCTTAACCCACTGAGCCACCCAGGCGCCCCCATTCCCCCCCCTTTCGATGCCTTTTCTAACTTAGAACGGGCATCAACCATCACCCTTGGGTTTTTCTTGGTCTCCACGACTCCATTAGCAGTGGTTGCAATTTAATTGATTTTTGTCAG
This sequence comes from Lutra lutra, assembly GCF_902655055.1. NCBI lineage: Eukaryota > Metazoa > Chordata > Mammalia > Carnivora > Mustelidae > Lutra > Lutra lutra. Next base: position 6,667,539 of record NC_062295.1, on the reverse strand, counting down.
ATGATGCAACGGGTGATAAGACTAATCCTGCACGGATGGAACAGGAGGGTAACAGAACCATGTGGAGGGCGCCAGGTAAGAGAATGAGCCACGTGGCTCAGCCCAGACATTACGCCAATTACCGCACCAGTTTGCTGATTCTTGTCTCCCGCGTGCAACCCGATCCTGGAGTTGTTGGATCGGGTCTCTGACTAACCCTGACTGGTTCATGCAGAAATTTAACAGTCCTCACTTAGGAAGAGGCAGAGTGCCCCCTTTTCAGCAGTGAGGCAGTCTAAGCCCCTCCGGTTCTGCAGTACCCCTGCTGCGAGGGGTTCTCTCTGAACTTGCATGGTCATTACAGAATTAGCCGCCCGCTCCGTATCTTCTGCAAGATTTTCTGACCGCTGCTTGTAGTAATAGGACGAGGCCCTTCCTCCTGTCCCTAAGCCCGAGGGAGCTGTTATGCCCAGTCCAACCAATAGTGGGAGTACTTGGACGGCCCTCTCGGACCGCATGTCTGCCAATGAGGGAATGGGGAGGGATGGGTTACTGGGGACTGTATCTACCTGGGGAGGAAGACACACCCATGAACAGGTCCCTGTCCAGTTAGCTGGCAAACACTGATAAAGAGATCTGTCACACATGAAAAGGGTGCCAGGTTCTGGGGTGCACCATGGTGTGGCAGACATGCACCCATCAAGTGAAGGGCACTTGTGGGTTTGGAGACATTGGGTGGTGGGTAGACTTCCTACTGATTGTGTTCCCCCCAGGATTATGGACACAGCCGGGGGCCTGGTAAGGCAATACATTGGCCAATTTGGGGTCTATTTCTGCAGGCTTGGGAGGGTCGGCTGGGGGCCTGATCGGGTTAAGGAAACTCAGGGGGCTCACTACATGCTGAAAGGGCCCGGTCAGCAGGCAGAGCCAGCAGTCTGCGGCCAGCGAGGGTTGGTTGTGTTGAGTGAGTGGTGGACCCCTTCTATCACATCACTTGCTTGAGGGTCTTAGGTGAGAGGCCCCTGATGGGGAGATGAGGAGGAAGCCTTAGTAGGGGCCGGTAAGGGACAGGTTCCCAGCAGGTTGGACCCTTTACCTCGGGACATCTTGGATCCCTATAGCCCCCATATAGCCCAGGCTTAATACTTCCAGTCATGAGTTCTGTTCCTTTAGTCTGTTCCAAATAGTGACCTCCCTTGGTTGTAACACTGTGTTGGCATGGTGGGGTCTGCCACGGTGCAGGAACAGGGAGACTGTGGGGCTGGTGTTGCCTCTCCTGGGCTGGGGATGGCTGTAGCTGGAGCGAGGGTGAGAGTTCAGGCAGGGGTCTTCAGTACAGGAATGGGGAGAGGTCGTGGAGGAAGCGGGGGATCTCCAGGGGTAGGGCTGCCTAACAGGGCATCCCTCTGTTGGGCGACTGGACGTGTACAATAGACCCTTATGTTGACGGAGGGTCAGGTGGGCTCCAGCACACGTATTGAGGACATTTGACCAAGAGGGTTGGGGGTAATGGTGGCATGTACATGGGGTGTGGTTGTGCTCCCAGCACCAAGCCTGCAGCTGGCGGCACTGACTGTCCTCAGTCATGTCGTCATCTAGGGAGCCGAGCTTAGCCCCATCATTGACAGCCAGAGCGCCAGCATCAGGGGTTTATTTTAAGGGGGGGAGGCAGTTACAAGAAACCGTAGATTCCACCAAACAGACTCCCTACCCCTATATAGACTATGGCTACACTGATTTCATGTGTCCAGTTCTAGTAGCCCGGGGCGGACTCAGCTAGACCCACAGAGAACTCCAGGGCCACAAGAACCATGGTTATTACTGGCACTGGGTGGCACCGAGACTTTAGTGTGCAAATGTTCCTGTTGAGTTCCTCAAGCTCCCACGATGTGCTGACCAGTCAGCCTCCAGGTATATGGACGGAGCAAGGTCATGGCCTCCTCCAGTGAGGGATCAGTGGATTTTTGTAGGGCACCAAGTCAGGCTGTTGGTCCCCCTGGCACCTGTGGGACTGCTGGGTCATCTTCTGGATCTCTAACTTGAGGGGATCCGTCGGGTCCCAGGCTGTCTGCCAAAGGTCTGGGTCTGCAGGGCCGTTGCTGTCTTTACTCGGGGATGGTGGGTCCAGGGAGTGAGACCTGCAACCTTAACAGCAGTGGGAGTTGCCATTGTCACTGGATGAGGACCCGTCTGACTGGGTGGGAGCGGCTGCTTCTTCCAATCTTTTACCCACATCACGTCCCCCGGTTGGTGGAGATGGGTCCAATTACCCACAGGGATAGGGCTCTTTCTAAAACTTCTTGGGAGAGGTGGCGTAGAGTTTTTCCTAGGGCTCGGAGGTGTCAGGACATTTCTACATCTCCAATCTCTTGGAGGTCTCCTCCAAACCTGCTTACTATGGGGGGTGGCCTGCCCTAGAGAATCTCGAGAGGTGAGTAACCAGAGGGCCTTGGGGTACAGCGTGCCCTGAGCACGGCCAGCAGTAACAGGGGGACTGAGTTCCCTGGCAGAGTTCGGCTAAAGTTGTTTTCAGGGTCCGGTTCATATGCTTGATTTTCCCTGAGCTCTGGGGTCTGCAGGCCGTGTGGGGCTTCCATTCTATTTTTAAGGTTTTGGGTAGGCCTTGAACTATTTCTGCTACAAAACTCGCTCTGTTGTCTGAGCTGATGGAAAGGGGAAGCCTATACCTGGCGATTACCCATCTCTAGAGGGCTTTTATGACATCTCGTGCCTTCTCTGTGCATGTGGTTAAGGTCAGCCTCAACCCAACCCCGAGTAAGTGTGAATGAGGCCCCGGAGGTATCAGTGTCCTTGGCACGGCTGGACCTCTGTGAAGCCGATCTCCGGGCCTTCGAAAGGCAGGGTGCCCGTTGTTTGGATCCTGGGGCTTGGTCTAGGTCCTAGTTCTGCCTCATTTCGTGCACACATACTGCCCCTCGTACTTGTTCGGGCTCACAGGGTGGGGAGTTCGAGGATGAAACAGTACCTGCCCAACAGCTTCTCCAGGGCTGTTTTCCCCAAGTGAGTGAGTTCGTGATGCTGCCATACTACGGGGGTTGCTACAGCACTGGGTACGGGAAGTCCCTGGTCGGGCACTTTCTACCAGCCCCCTTCTCCCTTTTCTCTCCCCTCGCTTTTTTGCCTATAATTTTTCTTCCTTCATGTAATTTCGCATGGGAGGCAACTCCAGAGCTAACTAGAGTTTAGCAGCCCGGCCCGTCCTAGCTCCCTGCGGGGGGACCCTGTCTGCCACCCCCCTTGCCGCCTGATCAGCCAGGAGGTTTCCCCTGATGACAGAGTCTGGGCCCCCTCCTGGCCCCTGCAGTGGGTGACTGCCACCTGGGACAGTTCCCAGACTGCTTCCAGCAGCTGGAGGATTTCTTCCTTGTTCTTTATATCCTGTCCCCCTGCCCCCGCCCTGTTGTAGGTAGTCTTCTCTCTTGTAAATGGCCCCGTGGACCTGTAGGGTCCCAAATATGCCTCTGAATCGGTGTAGATGTTTAATCGTTCTTTTGTGCGCCGTAGTGCCTGGATTAATGCCCAGAGTTTGGTCGCTGTGGGGACCATCCTCGGGGTACGTCTCCGGCCTGGATGATGTCATTGACAGCGGTTACCGTGAATCTGGCTCTCCACTGTCCTTCTCTAATGGAGCTGCTTCTGTCCATGAATAGCTCAAGTTCAGTATCTTGAGAGGGGGACATCTGTCAAGTTGGGTCTGCTGGGGTAAACTTTGTTACTTCTTCAGGGTTGTGACCTGGATGCCCTTCCTCTGCCGGCAGGAAGGGGGTGGGGTTGAGAGTCTGCACGGTCTTGAGCCTGACTCCGGGGGGGGGGGGGGGGGGGGGGGGGTGGTTCTCACGGAGCTGTCCTTGGTGCTGGGCCATTCTGGAGCTGGGCAGCCATCTGTGCCCCTGTCCATTCATTAGGGCCATAACTGCATAGGGAACTGGGATACGGATACCCTGTCCTAAGGTGAGTTTATCCGCCTCCTGCATCACGGCCATTGTGGCAGCTAAAGCCTGGAGACATGGGGGCCACCCTGATGTCACTGGGTCCAGGCATTTTGATAGGCAGGCCACAGGCCACTGCCACTGTCTGAGTGAGGACTCCCAGGGCCGTGTGGTTCCTTTCATGAACAAACAGGTTGAATCGCCCCTTCCATCTGGTCCCAATGCAGGGACGCTGGCCAGCAGTTTCCTGACTTCCTGGAAGGCCTTTCCTTGGTCCTGCCCCCAGTTTAGAGAGTCCTTGTCTGATCCTGCCATGGCCTCTTGCAGTGGCTTTGCCTGGGCTGAGAATCCAGGTATCCAGATGTGGCAGGACCCTGCTCCTCCCAGGAATTCACAGACTTCCTTTTTGGTCTCCGGTTGTGGGCTAGAACAGTCTGCTTTCTCTCTGGGTCTAGGGCACGTCACCCCTTGGAGATGACAAACCTGAGGTATGGGACTTGCCGGCAGACTTGAGCTTTCTTCCAGGACACTCTGTAGCTGGTCTCAGAGAGTCGGGTCAGTCATGCCCCCGTCCCTTCCCAGCACTTCTCTTGGCTGGAGCCTGCCGGGGGTAGGTCCTCCACATAAAGGAGCAGGGCGCAGTGCGGATTTTCTGTCAGGGAGGTGGATAGATCCACTGCCAGACCTTCTGCAAATATTGTGGGTGAGTTCTTGAACTCCTGTGGCAGTCTGGTCCAAGTCCTCTGTGTCTCCCTCGCCATCTGGAGGTCCTCCCATTCGAAGGAAAACAGCAGCCGCCCTGCAGAGACACAAGAAAGTGTCCTTCAAACAGGTAAACCAGTTTGCCTGTGGTGACGGGAGGCTCAGGAGTGATTAGGGGTTGGGAACCACTGGGTGTAGTGTGACAAGGGCATCGCTGACTGCCTGCCAAGTCCTGGACCAGCTGGGAGTCACTTCCTCCTCTTTTCTTGATGGGTAATAGTGGGGTGTTCCTCAGTGATTGGTGTTCGATCAATATTCCTGCATCCTTTAGGCGTTGTAAGTAGGTCTGAACCCCTAGTTGTGCCTCCCAGGGCACTGGATATTGTCTCTGTTGAACAGGGAGGGCCCCTGGCTTGAGACCCACCACTACAGACATGTGGTTAAGGGCCATGCCAGGAGGTCCTTTTTGAGCCCAGATGTCAGGGAACTCGTCCAACAGACTGGTTTGCTTCTTGGGGTCTCCTTTTTCTGGACAGCAAAATCGCCATTCATTTTCTGCGGGAGTTACTGCTATAATGAGGGAACTTGGCCTTCCCAAGGTGAGGCTTGAAGGTCCCTCTTGGGTGAAGGTAATCTGGGCTCCAAGCTTTGTCAGTAAGTCTCTACCTATGAGGGGATCAGGGCACTCTGGTAGGTATAGGAACTCATGCATGAGTCACTGTGTGCCCCCGCCCCAGTTGGCATGTTTGGGGTCCGCAAAGCTGGTACGCAGTTTGGGAACCAGTCACCCCGACAATTGTGGCCTTACGTCCCAAGAGTAGGGCCACAGGTGTCATAACACTGAATTCTCAATGCCTGTGGCCACCACGAAAGCAGCAGTTGGCCCCCCACTTTCATTTTGACCATAGGCTCCAGGGACCTAACAAAAGGGAGCCCAGTCTTCCCTAGTCTGACTCAGTCCCAGGCAGATGGATAAGGTTTTGGCTTTCAGGCTCTGACTGCCATTTTGTTTTCCTTTATTTCTGAAGTAATTTTGTCAGGCCCTTGAGTTGACTCCTTGTAATGGGGACATTCATTTTCCCAGTGGCCAGTCTCCTTACAATAGGCACATCGATCTTGTCAGAGTGGGGCTCACCTATTGGGTACCCCCTTCCATGGTGGGGCTGACCATCCAGTTGGATTCAGTTTTCCCAGTGCCGCGGCCGGCAACAATACCTTTGTCTTCATTCTTTTGTCTGCTTCTCATTTGGCCTCATGGTCTCGACATGCAAAGACCTTATTCACCACTCCTGCCAGCTGGGTAGCATTCATGGCAGCGAAGCCTTCAAGTTTCTGGAACTTCTGGTGAATATTGGCATATGACTGAGTCATGAACGTTGAGTTGACCATTCGTTGGTTTTCTGGGGCCTCTGGATCAAATGGGGTGTGCACTTGGAAGGACTTGCATAGCCTTCCATAGAAGTCAGTCGGTGATGTTTCTGATTTCTGGATAACTGCTGCACTTCTGGACATGCTGGTTGGCTCTTCGCCCCTGTTCTGAGTCCATGTAGAAGAGCTGTTCGGTATGGACTTAGGGTGGCAAGTCCCTCGGCTGTATGGGACTCCCAGCCAGGCAGAGTGTCGGGTGCTGCCTCTAGCACCCAGGACTCTGCACTCCGGGTTCCAGATGGGAGCTGGCCTTGGAACCAGTGACGTGCCTCAGAGAGGATTTGTGGCATTCCTCCATGCTGAAGGACATCAGGAGAATCTGGTGGCAATTGTCCCAAGTGGGCTGGTGGGTTTAGAACAGGGACTCCAGGTCAGTCATGGCCTGAGGCTCCTCTGCATAGGGCGGCGTGGGGCTTTTCCGATTTAGAAGGTCGGGGTGCTAAAGGGCTGATAGCTGCGAACTGAGTGTCCAGGCTGGATGGTGTCCTGAGGGTTGATCTGTCGTGGCACTTGCATCTCACGGAGTGGCATCTGGAGACTCGCAGCTGGGGGAACTGGAGCTTGAGACGAGCATAGACCTCAGCTCCTGGACTGGGCGCTGGGGCTCCAGAACCGGGTGCAGGCTCGGAATTCCCTCTGGGCTTGGTGGTTGTAGAGGCGGCTAGGGTGGGCTATCCAGAAGGTGGGGCATCAGCTATCCCAGTGGTGGTGCTCTCAGGGCATATGGTGGGGGCACTAACAGACTGTCCTCAGTCTCTGGGTCTCCCTGATAAACAGGCTTTGCTTTCTCACAGCCCTTGGCCTCTTTTACTTGTGTGACAAATATCTAACTCTGGCCCTTCCTATTAGTGCAGAATCGGACCCAAGGGGGCAGAGTGTGGGCTACCTGAAGCCAAGAATCAACCTATGGAAATTGGTCAGGGTGTGTGGGAGTTGCCACCACAACTCTGTAAATGGCCTGGACAGTGAGTAGGTCTAGGGTCCCCCTCGGAGGGCTAGCCGACACCAAAGGTGGGCCGTTCCAGCTCATATAATGTGTATATTTTCCAGAAGACATTTTGATCCCATAGTTTCCTGAGAGTCCCTTCTTAAAATATTTGAGCATACAGTCTAGGACCATAGGCTTTGAAGAGCTTCCGCCCATGGTGAACAGAGGCTCTCTTGTCCACCTTTTTCCCTCCCTGTGTCGGTGTCCCAAAGACAAATCGGGGTGGGTGCCCCTCCAAAGGACAGACCAATCAGATACCCACCTGTCCGCCCTCCTGGAGGAGACGTGGGTGCCTCCGAGCTGTAGCGAGTCGGTATAAGCCCCGGACGGGTGACTTTGGGGTGACTCCGCGAGGTCACTATGGAAACAGGTTAAGGCCCACTCAGACTCCATAGTCTCAAGACGGTGGAGCCACAAACTCAAACAGGCCGTTCATTCACTCATGCATCCACACACAAGTTATGACCGGCTCCCTTCCTCCTCTGGGAGGTCCCGGACCTATGGAATTCCTTTTGGAAATTCCTGGGATTCCTGGGATCAAGCTCCCCTTCTTCTCAGTGGAGTGGGACCTGACTACGGCTGGTCTTCCCATCTTCCCAAGAGGCTTACCGAGTCTGGACGAGCTGCCAGGCGTGTTGGTCCCCTTCTCCTTGGAGTCCAGGAGGGTCAAGACTGCTGGGAGGGTGGCAGCTCCAGGGGAAGGAGGATGTCTGCGGGGCGCGCCGCCGCGTTCAGTTCCGAGTCCCTTCCTGCTCTGGTGCTGCCCGGCCACCGACCTATGGCTCAAGGGGCTAGAACAGTTGGAATTTTGCTCGGGCCTCCAGAAATGTTGCGGAAAATAATCTGACCAACGAGAAACCAAGCAACACTTGGAGAAGCAGGGGAACTCGGGTTCATCTTATGCCTGCAGACACAGACGAGCTCGCACTTGAAATTCTGGGCCCCAGGCACGGTTTTTACAGGGCAGTGCAGGGGCTCGGGTTCCAGGGGCTATGCTGACTGCTGGTTGGGGGGTTTAAACTGGGGGAGCGGAGGGTTTTTAGGCAGGAACAGTGGTTAGGGCAGTGTGGGGGGCTTGTGACGGGAAGCCTGTTTACAGAAGCAGGAAGGGCTGGTTAGCTGTTGCTCGCAGGGGGGTTTCTACTTATCTCTTGTTCTTCCTAGCAACTTTTCATCTACTGGGGCCTGCCAGCCTGGGCCTGCCCTGGGTAATTCCCCTCTTCACAATGGTTCTCATCCCAGCAGTGTCCCATGAGTGGCAAACGGCACAGACTCCTTATGCAAGGACCCTCTCTTCTGACTGTTCCAGCCAGGTCCCCTTCGTCAAGGATGGCAGGGGGATTTTGCTACCCATTGCTATGGGAAACTGGAAGCGAGAATCTTTTTCTCTTTCCCAGGGATCCAGGCTATGCACTGGCTATAGGCAGCCTGGGTACGCTTGGGCATTCCTTCCAGAAAAAGTCACATTCCTTCCAAGATATTTACAATGGCAGAGATAATGGGTTATTGATGAACCAATCAGCTGGGATGGCCCCTGGTGAATTAGCTGTTGGCCACTGGCCGCCTCAGGATAAGGGACGGCACTGGGCTCTGCAGCAACTGGGGAAAGGTCTAAATCACACCCATCACCTCCAGCGACACCAGTAATCTCCGCTGAAGGTCCTACTGCAGCCAATTCCTCATACAAGGGAAGCAACTTATTTAATTTATAGTTAACTGAAGGCCGGGAGCTTTGGAATCAGCCAGATGAGACGTGCAACCCCTACCTCCTCCTCCCCTTCCCAGCTGTGGGACAGATGCACGGGATTCAGCATTTCTGGGGGCAGCTTCCTTACCTTTGAAATGAGAGTCCTGTCTCCGACTTCCTGGCATTGCTGTGAACGGGGCAGGAAGGGATGGCCATGGATCACTTCCCGGCTTACAGACCACTTTCATATTCATCACCCCACTTCGTTCCCCCAACAGTCCGAGGAGGTGTGCAGCACGAGTTCATTTTCATACAAAAATACACAGGGTTCAGAGGGTTTGAGTATCTTCCTCAAGAAGCAGCCTTTCCCTTGTGCCCACAACAGATAGGTTTGATAGACAGGGAAACAAATATTCAAGAGGGCCCAAGGTCATGTGAGCAATAAATGGTCAGCTTAGTAGCTTCCTGTCCAAAGTGTGTATGTTGTCCATCTGTCCTTCTAACTGTGGAAGGTGGAAGAAATGCCCCCAGCACCCCAACCCAGCTGGTACTCAGGCCCTTTACCATATAACTTACCGGATATCCTCTGGTCTGGCTCTGAGCTTGGCCGCACGACTTGCTTTGGCGAAGAAAACGATGGTGATGGGGCGCCTGGGAGGCTCCGTCGTTAAGCCTCTGCCTTCGGCTCAGGTCGTGATCCCAGGGTCTGGGATCGAGCCCCTACTCAGCAGGAAGTCTGCTTCCCCCTCTCCCCCTGCTGTATTCTCTCTCTGTGGCTTTCTCTGTCAAAAACAAAACCAAAAAGAAAAATAACCTTAAAAAAAAAAAAAGAAAATGATGGTGAGAGGGTTCTGAGCCCAACCTTCAAAGGCGTTGCACGTTTCCACACGTGCTTGTGCATTTGCCATTGCCACGAGGACATGTCTAGGCTGCTGGAAAATGACAGACACGTGGCACCGATCTTGATACAGAACCCTGACCCCTGACGCATGAGCAACAGACACACCGTTGCATCCCACCGAAGTCTACAGTCATTCATTGCACGACATCATCTTGCCAAAGAAGGCTGATGCACTACCCTGTCTTGGGATGCCCTGTCCCCCAGCACCCTAAACCCACGCTGGCTTTCCTTCCGTCTCTCAAACAAGTGGAGCTCTTTCTCTCCTCAGCCCCTTAGTGAATGTGCTGCTGTGCCTGGGACGTCCGTCATTTCTCCTGCATGGCCCTTCGTTGGCTTCCGACAGCACTCAGCTTCCATCTTCCCTCCTTAGAGAGCTTCCATCTTCCTTCCTTCCCACTTGGTTTGAATGACATCTTTCTACATTTCAGTTCCTTGTTCTTTTTCCATGGTAGCCTTTTAACAATTCATAATTATGCCATATATATATATGGCATAATATATATACACACACACATATATATTTATATATATTAATATACATATTAATAAGCTTAATGAGGTCTGCGAAGACTGGACTGGTGGCTAATGTTGGAGCCTCCACTCTATCCTGAGCACTTTGCGCAGTGCCTGGCTTGGCACACGTTTTCAGGACGCGACTGGCAGATACATAAACGCCCGAGCAAATGAACTGTCAGAACGGGACTTTCAGCTCTTCCCTCTTTCCTCTCCTCCTTCCCTGTGACAGTCATGGTGTTATCGGAGGTTCAGAGCTTATCTGTTTTGGAGAACCCTACCTAAAATGCACAGTTCCCTGATAGTGTTTGGTCGGGTTAGCGAGCATCTTTTTTTATCAGTTTACACTCAAGTGAGCGGCTTACTACTTCAGGGGATTAGCTGGCTGTCAGCCAGCTGAGGGGAGATGTGGGAAACAGCTCCAGGTCGGTCAGAATACAGGGAAATGAGAGCTTTGGGAGAAAACCGGGGGAACCGGAGACTGCGGTGGGAGCATTTCTTGGGTTTGGCCCTTTCCCCGTTCCACGTGGGGGATAATTTCTGGTTCCAGTGGCTAGCTATTGTTGGAGCAAGCGGCTGACAGCTTGAGGTCTCTAGATTTATTCTGGAGGAGAGAGACCTGGGTGGGTAGTGATTTCTGTCCTCACCCAGACACACATTTCGGCCCTGGCCACTGGTCACAACACTTTAGGATCCAGAATTTGACAGACAGGGGATCTCGCTGCCCCAGGCCCTTGGCCAGGGTCTCTACTCTAGACTGGTATAAGGAAGAACCAAAACCCTGGGGACTCTGCTATTCTGAGTTTAATTGCATGACAGGGGTCAGAGACCAGGAAGGTGGACGCTTAGCATTGAGAGTCCTTGTATGGAGAGAGATCAAATACAGAGAATGCAACTACCACAGTGAAAATTTGCCTTTCTGTAGCAAAGCCAGGGGAACACCTAAGAAAAATAGACTATCTGGTGGTTCCCAAATTTAGATGCTTCCAGAAAACTGACAGAAGTAGAGGAAGAGAATAAAACAAATCACAGAAAAGATTCTACTCAGTGCTTTGGTTGTGTGGAACACGGCCTCAAATGACCAGAAATTTCCAGTGAAGAGTGTCTGATTGAGCTAACCCGAAAAAAATTTTCTAAAGTATGTTCTCAAAAGCAGTTTTCTATAACCTATCAACAACAAGAATTCTAGGGAGGAAAAAAAGTTCTGTGTAGAAATAAATAGGAAAACATCACATACCTTATGGAGAGTCACATGCATATTTGCATATTAAAGGCTCTGAAAAGTCATGTACACGAAACATTTAACATTTTTTCATCTAAATTGTCCTATCTTATATTTCACTAAGAAACTTCCTCCAGCTTCCTTCCCTTTCTAATTTTGTTCAATGCCAGTTAACGTTCCTGCAAATCAGAATTTGTGAAATACTGACCTTGAGAAATTTTTTTCCCCAGTGTGTTCCATGTTGTGCTCATGATTAAAATAATACAAACAGGGGCGCCTGGGTGGCTCAGTGGGTTAAAGCCTCTGCCTTCAGCTCAGATCGTGGTACCAGGGTCCTGGGATCGAGCCCCATGTCAGGCTCTCTGCTCAATGGGGAGCCTGCTTCCCCCCCCCCCACTCTCTGCCTGCCTCTCTGCCTACTTGTGATCTCTCTCTGTCAAATAAATAAATAAAATCCTTTTTTTTAAAGATTTTTTATTTATTTATTTGACAGAGAGAGATCACAAGCAGGCAGAGAGGCAGGTAGAGAGAGAGGAGGAAGCAGGCTCCCTGCTGAGCAGAGAGCCCGATGCGGGGCTCGATCCCAGGACCCTGAGATCATGACCTGAGCCGAAGGCAGCGGCTTAACCCACTGAGCCACCCAGGCGCCCCTAAATAAATAAAATCTTAAAAACAAACAAACAAAAGGAAGCAGAATGATTATTCACTGAGCCCCACGTGTGGGTCAATCATTGTACTAAGCACTTCTTCGTATACCTAAACTTATTTTATCCTCAAAACCACAGTGAAGTAAGGAATATTATCAGTTTTTCAGATAAGGAAACTGAGGCTCAGGTAGGCTGGTTTGTTGTCCAGGGTTATGCCAGTGGTAAAATGAACTGTTGGGTTTCAAACCCAGAGAGTATTTTTAAAAGATTTGTGATTGTACCTTTATTTCGACGGAGACATGCCGACCAAGGGATGTCAACATTTCTGGGGCAGACGCAAAGTCAAACTATCAGCCAGGGGCATCAGAAGAGGTACACTTAGTCCGCTTACAAGTCTGGCAGGCTGAGAAGTTTGTGGCCATTTCCATTTCCTCTGTGCTGCATGGATGAACGTGGTCAATAATTATATCCTGGGGTTACATGGTAGGTATAATTATATCTATGAACAAGTTAGTTTTATTTTTCTAAGAAAAAAGTATGCAGCCCAAATGATGTCTTTAGGAAGAATGAACAGATCTGTCCTTATAAATATTATATATCCCACCACCCTCCCAACAGCTTCACACAATGGAGGGTTGGCTCTGGCTCTCTGCCTTAAGCCCTGCCAGACACTGTTCGCTCATGACTGTCCTGTTCCCAAAAAGAGCAAATCCCCCTTGGTTCTTCTCATCTCATGTCTGCTTTGCTTCTTGTCCCCCATCCTGTTTATACACTCGAGCAGAGTAGACAATTCAGGGATTTGGAACCAGACAGAATTGGTTTCCACTCATATTTTTAGTGCTTTTGTTTACTCTGCTAAGCATTTTTTTTTAAGTTTTTTTTTTTTTTTACTCTTAATCTCAGGAAACAAACTGAGGGTTGCTGGGGGGTTGGTGGGGAGGGATGGGGTGGCTGGCTGATGGACGCTGGGGAGGGTGTGTGCTATGGTGAGTGCTGTGAATTGTGTCAGACTGATGAATCACAGACCTGTACCCCTGAAACAAGTAATACATTATTAAAAAAATTTTAAAAATAAATATTTTTATCTATTGTGAGAGAGAGTACAAGCAGGGGGGAGGAGCAGAGGGAGAGGGAGAAGCAGACTCCCCGCTGAGCAGGGAGCCCAATGTGGGGTTTGATCCCAGGACCCATGAGAACATGACCTGAGTTGAAGGCAGAGGCTTAACCGAATGAGCCACCCAGGAGCCCCTGAGCACTAATTTTTTGGTGTTACTTTACCTTATTTTCCAAAAACCCTGTATTGTAGATTCTATTATGACCCCCCCACCCAGGACTGGGTTTTAGGGTAGGTTAAGTAACGTGACCATCGTACTCGAATGACTCATGCTACTGAGAGTGGTGGTGTATTAGTTACCCAGCACTAACAAACCACCCGCTAATGCAGCCACTTTGAACCACAGCATTCATTAGTTCACAGTTTTGCTGGGTCCCAAATCCCCTGGGCTAGCTGGGGTCCTTGTCTAAGGGTCTCTTAAAAACTGTAATATGGGTGTTAGCTCATGCTTCTCCTTCCAAGTTCACTGATGTGCTTATTGGCAACTCAGTTCCTTATAGGAGGTTGGTCTAAGCTCTCAGTGCCCCAAGAGCTGTTGGCCAGAGGTCTTCTCAGTTCCTGGCAATGTGGGTCACTCCATAGAGAGTCTTAAAACATGGCGGCTCCCTCTGAGTGAGCAAGAGAGAGCACAAGGAGTGAGAAAACCAGCAAGGTGGAAGTCACAGTCTTTTGCAACTTCATCAAGGAAATGACATCTCATCGTCTTTGCTGAATTCTACATATTAGAAGCAAATCACTAGATCCGGTCTGCATTCAAGGGCGAGGGATTACACAAGATCATGAATACGGGAGGTGGTGGAGGGAAACGCTGGGGCCATGTCGGAAGCTGCCTGTGCAAGAGGTTAAGAGCCTATGCCTTCAAGTATGGTTTTTCCAGCACCACTACTTATGGGCTCCATAACCACAGGAAAGCTCTACACCTTCTGTTTCCACACCCATCATGCACCTACTTCATCAAGTCATTATTCGGATTAAATAAAGGAAGAGATGCTAGGTACCTGATAATAGTTCTGGTGTCTTCTCCAAGCCACGGCTAGGGCCCACCAAATGGCTGCAGAATCGTCTGGGACCCAATCCTTCCCTTGTGGCCCATGGAGGGGACCTGAGCAGAGGAGAGAGCTAGGATTTGAGGAGACCGGTGTTCCGACTCTCTTCTTTGCTGTGTCATCTTTGTCCATGTTTTTTTTTTTTTCTCTTCTCAGGGAATTTACTTATCTGTAAAATTAGGAGATAAAGACATAGTAAAAAGCTTGCCTTTTTTTTTTTTTTTCCCTTTCTCTGCCAATTCTAAGTGGTTGGCCGTGGATCTCTGGGGTTTTGTGTTGAGAAATATCTCACTGGTATGCAAGAGCCAGCTCCCACCGGCTCAGGAGAGCCGGCTGTGCACAGCTCTTAACAGCTCCTCGTTGAGCAACGTCATACTCAGGTCCGCCGTGGTGGGAGTGCTCATACCACAGATATGGGCAAAGGTTACACACTAGGGCTCTCTCCCCCACCACCCCAACCCCAAGAGCATGGTGTTTGGTATTTGTCCTTGCGCCCGCGAACTGCAAAACTCTCTGGGAAAGAGCCATGATTTATTGCATGCCCTAGCAAAGACTCCGGAAGAGGAAGGGGAAGAACGAGTGACTAATGCATATTTGCCATTTCTCGGTAGTTGATTTCTGTCATCCTCCCTCTGCTGATATTCGTGGACTGCCTGCATTTTCAGGAGGAAGAATTTACTGGGGCAGAGGAAAGCTTGCTAACAGAGGCTCTATCTCCAATATAAAAGGCATACAAAAGCCCAGTGTATCAGCTGTGGACCACGTTCCCTCATCTCAAGGTTCTTAAAACTATTCAAGGAAACCAGTAGCAGGCGAGTGTTCAGATAGACTCATTAGAAATCCTAAGACAGTTTCCCCTTTCTCTGAATGGATGCAATGCAAGTATGGGAAATAACATACATGCTATGAAGTTTGTAATGTGCATGACTGCGTACGCAGACCTTGTCAACCACAAGTACCATGCACGGTACGTAGGTGTATTAGGACAGTCCAGAGGAATAGAACCTAGATAGATAGATATATATGTATTTCTTTTTCCACATGAGCAACTGGCTGTCACAATTATGGGAGCTGAGAGGCCCCACAATCTACCATCTACAAGTTGGACACCCAAGGAGGACACTGGTGTGATCCCATCGGAGTCTGAAAGCCTAAGAACCAGGTATAACTCCCAGTCTGCGGGCAGGAGATGAGGTGACGTGTCCCAACTCAGGTGGTGAGGCAGAAAAAAAAGACTGAATTCCTCCTGCCTCTGCCTTTTGTTCTATTCAGGTCCCCAACAGATCGGCTGGTGCCCACCCACACTGGGAGGGCCATCTGCTGTGCGGAAGGCATGGATTCGAGGGCTAATCTTGGCTCGAAGCACCGTCACAGGCACGGCCGGAAATTGTGTTTGATCTGGGCACTCTGTGGTCCAGGGGAGTTGACACATAAAATTAAACATCACAGTTGGGAAGGGATTATTTCCAACTCCCCCTGCATCCCCCAAACCCGAGCACTGAAGATCAGAGATGCCCGAGTTACAGAGTCTTACCAATGATCTCATTGCAACAAATGGCCAGGATGAAGCCAGTATTTGGGTCTTCTCCACCCCAGCCCTTACTTTGTGGACATTAGGTTGAAAAATCTTGGCATATGGAGGAGAACAGGGAGTCAGGACAGACCCTCCCGCTTGAACCTTCGCACAATTCCGATGGTCTCCAAGGCAGTGAGATATGGCCACACTCACGATGTGTTACCCATGGAGGAGCTAATGGCATAATCACGGACTCTCCACAGTCAATTAGTGCAATTACCGGAAGCCACTCTCTTGTCATATTTCATTTAGCACACCATGGCACAGGGACGCACGTGGCACCAAGGGTCCTGGGCCCATCGTTGCTGCCCTCGCCGGAGCAGGCATCACAAAAGGAGAATGCCAACCCCAATAAACTGCTCCTGCAGAAGCCATTAGGCTAGGTGACATGTTCACTTAGGGTGACATATATTGATCATGTAAAACACGCACACTGTATAATATGATTAAACAAAATGAACCAGTTCCAGAGAGAGCCAGTGAACTGTGTGCGGGGTCTGGCCCTACGGCCAGAGCCTCTTGGCCCTGGGTGGGACGGAGCGCCTAGCTCAGGGAGGGCACACATACAGCGTGTCCATCACTGATCATTTGTTCATTCATTAATTCACTCATTCATTCACTGGCTCATTCAACAGGTATTTATGGCGTGTCTTCTACACGAGGGGCATTGGGTTTGGCGCTGGGGGCAGAATGACGAGTGACATGAACGTCGACTCCCGTGAAGCTTGTCATCTACTAGGTGACACGGGTGTCGGCAAAGTGGTCAGTGTGAGTCACGCATGGATGAAAACGCTCTGAGAGAAAAGAGCACAGTCCAGTGAAAGCATATCGTGAAGGAGTCGGAGCAGGGAAGGGGTCATGGACAAAATCTAACAGTCGTCAGCGCACCCCTGCCGCAGTGGGTTGAGCAGTGTCCCCTCAGGTCATGTCCATCCAGAACCCTCAGCTCGTGACCTTACCTGGCGTCGGGTTTTTGCGGCTAAAGATCTCAAGATGACATTGTACTGAATTTAGCGGGAGGCCCTCAAAGCAACGGCTGCAGACACTGGCGTCCTTTCAAGAGGAGAGGACACAGAGAAGAGGGAGGAGGGCACACGAAGACTGAGCAGAGATGAGAGTGATGCCACCACAAGCCAAGGACGCCTGGAGCCACCAAATCTAGAAGAGATTCTAGATTTGGTGGCTCCAAATCTTCCCTAGCGCCTTTGGATGTGGCCTTCCTGATGCCTTGACTTTGGACAACTGTCCCCCCTACCCCCCGAACTACACGAGAATAAATTTCTGTTGTTTTTAAACCACCGGTGTGCGGTCATTCGTTAAGCAGCCCCAGGAAACACAGACACCGGAAAGTGACTAAGCGTTAGAAGCCTTGCCAGGAGTTACCAAGGCAGCACGACGTCAGACACAGCTTCTGCCTTCACGGAGCTCAGAGTCTCGTGGGCAGCCAGCCCATCACCAGATACCCAAACTCTTCCCTGTTCGCAGCGATGACCAGGATCCGCCCCAGGGTCGTGGGAGCGCAGGCAGAGAGCCTCCCTCAGGCTACTGCATCATCAGGACCCAGAGGTAAGGCTGACGGCGCGACAGTCATTACACCTGTCACCTCACCCGAACCCTGCCTTCCCTCCCCTGTGAAACCTGTCACACCAGGGTCCCTCTCCGTCACTAGCAGCTAATGCCCAGCGTGGAAGAATCTCCAGCTGTGTCCTCACTTCCGGAGTGTTTGGTGCTTCAGTCCGATCACTTCTCTATTTGTATCCTAGAACTTCCACGCCACTGGCAAAAAAACAAAACACACACACACACATGCATAAGAAAACCCCCCCAAACGCCCCTGGTCCCTTCACCTGTACCTTCCAGCTCTTTAGCTATCAGGGAGATAAAACGGATCAGACTTGGGGTTTGGGTGGTACAGAGGAGGAGACAGGAATGCCCCTTAGGTGTCTGCTTGGGGGGATGGGGTGGGTGATGGATGACGTTGGTGGGCCATGGACATGGGAGCTCAGACAGACATGCATGGGGACGTGGGGGGCTGAGACTTGGGTTTGCCGAATTTGTAGTGTCCGTGGAATGTCCAGCTGCTGATAGAAAATAAGCAGCTGACTGTATGCGTCTGGAGTAAAGGGACACGTCTGCCTGTCTCACATTCTCTAGTGGTCCTCTCCGATGACTCGTCTCTGTTTCAAACCCAGGCGAAGCTATTAAGAACCGATCGCACTTAGGATAGTGAAACGGCGGGGCTTGACCCTCTCATGTAATATCATATGCTGTACCGGCTCCGAGAAGAGGGGAAAAGGGAGGAGTCTTGACGAGCTACTGAGTTCATGCACTTGACTCCTGGTACATATTCTATTAGAGTGAATGTGGCCAGGAACCTACGGGGTTTGGAGATTCGCAATAACGTAATTTCAATAGGAAGTTGGACAGTTCAGTCCTCAGAGATACAATTTATCTTTTCCGGGTGGTAACAGTCTAAAAGCATTTTCTGGAATATCAATCCTAGGCAAGTTATGGTAAGGGATTGCTATTATTTTAAAGATAGAAGTTTCTCCTTTGAAGAAATGCTCAGGGCTTTCAGTCTTCCCAATGTGAACATGCAGTTAGCAAGGACTTTTAGAACTTACCATGCAACATAATGGTCCTCTCACCGCATCTTTTGGTTCCCAGGGGAAAAAAAAAGAATAGAGAAAGTAGACCTGTGAGCGTATCCATAGAGAGCAGAGATAGATTTGCAAGGGAAGGGAAGCAATAGCTCAACATCTCTAATTTGAAAGATAAAAATCATGCAAAGTTGGAGGGAGGACAGACAGATGAGGCTTATGGCTTACGGGCTCTTGGTCTCAGTTTTCTCATCTGAAAAGGAGGCTAGGAAGAGCGCCCCCTCCCCCGCCCCGCTGTGTTCCTCTAAGGAATAAACAAAATATTACTGCCAAGCCCCTTTCACAGAGACTGGCAGATAGTAGTTGGTCAGTAAATGGCAGCTTTCACTGAAATTTGAAATAATGGAGAGCCTGCTCCCCAAAAGCAGGCTGATGATTGCAGTTTCAAATAGCCTAGTCATGGATGTGCTCTTGCCTCATTAGACTTGGACTGTGAGCCCCAGGGGGGCTAGGGATGCAACTGAGTCGTCCTAACAGTAACAGTGAAAGTCATTACAACAGCGAGCATACATTGAGCACCTACCTTTTGCCAGAGATGCATGCCGGGCTTGCATGATCTCCTGTAATCCTCCCAGCAACCCAGTGGGATTAGCAGTATTTTCCCCACTTTCCGGTGTGACAAGGGGGTCAAAGCAAGAGAGAGAGAGAGAGAGATCCACACTGCCTTATTTATGTCGGTATTCCCAGTCCCTTGCACAATCACTAGCTAAATGGGGTTTCATGAAGGTCATCTGAATTAGGGACTGAATGAATAAACAGAAAGATTGCACAGATGGAGATAAAGACACAAGCTACGGGGGCTTAAAGCCCCAGCTGGCTTGACTTCTCCTTCATGTGGATCTACACTGTGAGCCCGCAGGGACCTGGGCATTTCTAGAGCATTCTTTGCCCTCCTCCAAAGGCTGAGCCAGGAAGTCTCAGCACCATCTTTTTACTTTGTGGTTCTAATTACCTGCTCATTGGCATGCAAGGACCTCCCCAGCCCTGTTCCGGAGAGGGAGTGCAAATTCTGTGAGAATCGTACCCATTAAGGCCTTTTATGACCACCATTATGTAATAAAGAGCATCTGGAGCCCGAGGAATTATGGCAAGCTTTTATTTTGTTTTAAGTATAACTATCTCCTCACACCCTTCTTCCCTCGGATGATTGCAGGCATAGTTATAACTGCATGTTCTCTTTCAGGTCTGAGCCTGTGGTGGACAGCAACCACTCCTCTTCACTCTTGCTCAACAGAAACTCAGATTTGTCCTGGCATCTGCCCTTCCCCCACGCAACATGCACTTCTTGGTCAGCTGACCTCACCCTCAGTCTTGGATGGACCCCGGTGGTCGGAGAGCATCCTTATCCCTTTGCAAATGGCTGGTTTGGTCTAAGTCTAACTGATTGGGTGCTGGGAAGTATGCTGGGGTCCCTTGGGTAAATCTTCCTGTCTCTTAGGAGACAACCATGGGTAGAAAACATGACCTACTGGCTCGGAAGCCCATCTATTAGGATGTGATACCAGGCCCTGCTCAGCTGACTCTCCACCAGGCCGTGCTGAAGCAAACACCAGAGATGGTAAAGCAGAGATGTGCAAAGGTCCTGGGTCTCTGATGACATCACTGAGCCCCTCTCCCTCTGCACTTCCTGTGATGGGAGATAACACATTTCTGTGTCTTTTAAGCCAGTTTCATCTGGGTTTCCGGTATTTGCAGCGAAGAGCAGCACCCTCTTTATTGAAGAGCCCCAAGAACACAGAAGCCCCAGAGAGAGGACCAGGTTTGCAAGATAAAGTCATTTTCCAGGAGAATAGAGGCAGTCTGCCTCAAAGAGTTAGGTTCTCTTCAAAGTGTCCAAAGTTCTTTTATCTTGGTGGGTTTTGAAACCTAGAATTTCTGGCTTAGAGGGGACTTCAGAGACACCTTACTTCCCAAACTCAAGCCCTTGGGCGGGTTGCGTCAGTATCACCAGGGGGGGTTTTAAAAAATAAATGTTCCTTGAGCGGTGCCCCAGAGATCCTAATTTCAGAGGTTTGGGATGCAGCCTGGACATTCCCATTTTTAAAAGGTTCCCTGGGTGATTCTGATCATAACCCCCAAGTCATTGATCTAAACCTGCGTTCTCCATCTTCCCCTCAACCCAGCCATGGAACCCCCTTTTTTTCCCCCAGATAAAATCTAAAGCAGGAAGTCAGTATATAAAACAGACAGAAATGGGGCTGATTTGATAAAAAGGAGCTCAGAGATCTTCCGATTTACTTCACAAGCAAAGTAGGTGACAGGTAGGGTCTCACTGCACTGTGTGGCCAGGAAAGCCCTCTCGGCTAAGGTGACCCCCCCAGCTGGGACCTGAAGGATGAGATGCGGAGGGGGAAAGAAGCATTCCAGAAACAGTAGGTGCAGAAGCTCTGGTACTTTCTACTGTACTTGAGGAACTGGAAGAACGGACGTGTTTTGGGTTGAGTTGCGTCCCATCCAAAGTTCATCCGCTCAAGCCCTAACCCCTGGTGCGATGGTCTGTGGAGAGGCGACCTTTGGCAGGACCATCTGACCCTTGAACAACGCAAGGACTGGGGCACCAACTTCTGCATAGCCGAAAATCTATGTATCACTTTTGACTCACCCAAAACATAACTACAAATGGCCTCCTTTTGGCCAGAAGCCTTACTGACAACGTGAACAATTGAGGAACGCACATGTTATACATTATTTATGTCATAGATGGTCTTACAATACAGTGTTCTAGAGAAAAGACAATGTGATTAAGAAAATCGTAAGGAGGGGCACCTGGGTGGCTCAGTGGGTTAAGCCGCTGTCTTCGGCTCAGGTCACGATCTCAGGGTCCTGGGATCGAGTCCCACGTCAGGCTCTCAGCTCAGCAGGGAGCCTGCTTCCCTCTCCCTCTCTCTCTGCCTGCCTCTCTGCCTGCTTGTGATCTCTGTCAAATAAATAAATTAAAAAAAAATCGTAAGGAAGGGGCACTGGGTGGCTTAGTCAGTTAAGCTTCCGACCCTTGTCATCTCTTGGTTTTAGTTCAGGTCATGATTTCAGGGCTGTGGGATGGAGCCCTGCCTTGGGTTCTGCACACAGGGTGGAGTCTGCTTCTCTCTCCCCCTCTGTTCCTGCCCCCCCCTCCTGTTCATGCTCTCTCTCAAATAAATAAAATCTTTAGAAAGAAATCATAAGGAAGAGAAAATACCTACTTCCTCTGTCTGGCTTATTTCATGTAGGAGATCCCAGATCCAGCAATCCCATTCTATATATTTATCATAAATAAATATATAATCACCAGATACACAGATAAGGCAAATGTAGACTATACAGTGAGATATTATTTAGCCTTAAAACAGAAGGAAGCAGGATTTAACACAAGGTCCTTAATCAGTGGAAATACAGGGTTTCCCCTTACCTTTATTGTTTTTGGTATGATATCTCCTTTATGTGCAAAATGTGCAGCTTATCTTCCCAGAAAGGATAAAATGTTTTAGGTCTGTGTTACAACAATAGACCTTTTACAGCTTAATCTTGTTTCCAACCAAAGGGAAAAATTGGTGTGCTGGCCTCTTCCTGCAACCGCTTGCCTCCACCGTTCCTCAAGTCCTCACCTTGGCTGTATTGGCCACAGATGCCAGACTCACTTGGGAGCTCTTTTAACCCAAGGGGTGAGATGTTCTACCTTGAAGCGTTAAAAGAAGGACCTGCATTTTGGAGAAAGCCTGTAGTACCGCCTGGTGCCAGAGAGGGGCAGCATACAGCCATTAGCATGGAGGGTCCAGCCTCTGCTGAGCCGGGCTCTCCTTAGTAGGGCTCAGACGCCCAGCCAGCAGGCAGGAGCCTTAAGAAAGCTAGTTGAGCAGTCACCGGGGAAACGGAAGAACCAGGGAAGAAGCAAACACAAGGAGAAAGGGAGCTGGAGCGTTCATGGAGTTCGGAATCCTGCGTGCCCAAGCCACCACCTACCTCCTCCTCCACACGGGATGGGTGTGCGCTCACCGGTACCTGCTCACTCCAGCATTCTTCCTACACATTTCTTCATTCATGCGTTCACTGACAAGGAGCGAGCAAATGCTTTTTAGGCGCTTTGGACGTGTCAAGGGGCTAGGCTCCCAGGAGACATGCCGCAGGGTTTGAAACCACAGCCCCGCGCTGGGAGGTGACTCGGATGTCAGGAATCCGGGGATCAGAGAAGTTAGAGATATACAGGTTGTGCAGTGGAGGAATGGGGACTGTGGCTGCCTTCTGATGGGGCACTCTTCCCTGGCCTAGCCTGAAGCAGGACCACATGCTTCTGGTTGGGCAGACTGGGCATAGCTCAGGTCAGGCTCCCGTTGTCCCCAGGACGGTTCTAGATCAATAGTCTCATTACGAGTATTTCCAAGAGATGGCAGTAGAGAGTACGAAGGACGGCATGCTACTCTGCCATTTTCCTCATGGGTCCTGCTGGAACTGGGTGTGGAATTCTGGAGGAAGCGGCCTCACTCTGACTGGAAGCCCCGTCAGAGCCTTGCTGGACAGCAGAGTGGACCCTGGGATGGAGCAGCGAGGGTCCTGACCACCATTAAAACTGGATCTGATGGGAAGCAGGGAGGACCTCACAGCACACTTGTACCAACACGAGGAGAACCTTGGATACATTTCTGCACCATTTCTTAACTACCTGCCACCAGTGGACTGGGCAGAGATGAATATTATTTCTGAACTTAATACCAATATTTAAATATTACACACTCATGAATTTCATAATCTTCTAAGCGAGCATTCCACTCCCCCCCACCCCCGCCACCTTTGACAATGGCTAGCTGGATAAGAAGGGGTAGAGGCCCCTGGGTGACTCAGTGGGTTAAGCCTCTGCCTTTGGCTCAGGTCATGATCTCAGGGTCCTGGGATCGAGCCCCGCATCGGGCTCTCTGCTTGGTGGGGAGCTTGCTTCCCTCTCTTTCTCTGCCTGCCTCTCTGCCTACTTGTGATCTCTGTCAAATAAATAAATAAAATCTTAAAAAAAAAAAAAAGAAGGGGTAGAGACTCCTTGACTTTCAATAGTTTTGAACGGAGAGAGTAGACATTTCTCGAAACGGCCAAAATGTCAAATGATTCTTTGTTTTAATCTTTAAAGAGAGAGAAGCAGGCCGCTGTTATTTTAGAGGGAGAAACTTCTCCTGGTTAATTGCTCCATAATGAATCATCGCCACAACATCCCCATGTCCCCGACACAGAGCTTGTCAAAAATTTCTAATAACCTGATGGATTCCTATGTTGTCAATAAACTCATACTGTCAAAGGCAGTATTAGCTCGATGAGGAATGATTCAAATCAGCCCGAGCTTGAATATATGGGCTCATCACTATGTCTCTATCTCTCACACACAATCATACACACAGACACACCATAATTCTTTCTAGAAGCGCGACGCCTCCATTGATACATCTCTGAAACCAGTTGTCTTTTGGCAGTGGACTTCTGTTGTCTTTATCTGCCTACGTTAGCTTTGGGGGTTTTCATCAAAATATCTCCCGTATCCCTCCTTCTAGACTCATACTCGAGTACACATTCCTGCCCCTTGAAGTTAGGTGTGGTCAAGTAATTTGCTTTGGAAAAAAAAATTTTTTTTTCTCAAATTTTTAATTTGGATAATTTTTTGGATAATTTGGATAATTTGGAAAATTTTAATTTGAATAATACATGGGGCTCCCAAGGACAAGCTTTTAACAACTAGTGTGAAATTCACCACACACATCCCGACCCCGCCCCCGCCCCCCCTTGCTCAGCAGTCTTGAAACTGTGGAGATGCCCCGTCCTTTAGCTTGGGTGAGGATGACGTCAGGCAGAGTCCCTCGCCCCCAACCACGATGGACACGTGTGATGAGCAACGAACAGGTGTGGATGTTAGCTCCTGAGGTTTGGAGCGGCTGGTTACGATGGTACAGCCCGTCCTATCTGACCGACACTCTTCCTTTCCGTCATACCCCTTTCCTGGAACCAAGCCGGGCTCTAGCTCCTTTCTGTGCGGTCTGGGGGACAGTGATGACCTGACAGCCCCTTTTTCCTCCCTTCAGAGGTGATGACTGAACCCCATCCGAGCCTGACAGAACACTCCACCGTCCTGTCCTCGATGACTGGTTCACGCACAGGCAAAGGATGCAAGTCAGGCAAATGAGACTCAGTCCCCAGCTCAGAAAGAACCTCGCTCTTGACACAGGGGGACTAATGAAGGGAAGAATGTGAGACTAGAGGTACCGGTGGCCATTTTTCCTGCCACTTGGGACCAGCCCCTCTGAGGAGAAAGCTGACCTAGAGAGACAAGAGCTGGAGAGACAAATTTGTGAAGATCTTATTTAAGCATTCTGAGTCGGAACAGTCTTGCTTTCTGGTGATACCAGTAACTTTCTTAAAAAAAATTTTTTTTAGGGGCGCCTGGGTGGCTCAGTGGGTTAAGCCTCTGCCTTGGGCTCGGGTCATGATCCCAGGGTCCTGGGATCGAGCCGCGCGTCGGGCTCTCTGCTCAGCGGGGAGCCTGCTTCCTCCCCTCTCTCTCTGCCTGCCTCTCTGCCTACTTGTGATCTCTGTCAAATAAATTAAAAAAAAAATAAAAATTTTTTGGTAAGTTTCTTGTCATTTGCAATAGAAAAATATTAGCTAATGTATTTTTTAAAGATTTTATTTATTTGAGAGAGAGAGAGTGAGAGAGAGCATGAGAGGGGAGAAGGTCAGAGGGAGAAGCAGACTCCGCATGGAGCTTGGAGCCCTATGTGGGACTCCATCCCGGGACTCCAGGATCGTGACCTGAGCTGAAGGCAGTCGCTTAACCAACTGAGCCCCCCAGGCTCCCCAGCTAGTATTTCTCTTAAACATGCTGAGTGTCACACCTCAGGTACTCAGCCATGTTTAGCCGCAGAGTGAAGCTTAGCTAAAATCTGTCAGCATGGCCTTCGGCGATTTTCTGGTTTGAGACCCAATAAGTATTTCCAACTTGACATGGGGGTCACACCCTTCTCGGTGCTTCCCTGCCTGCGTCCCGCCATGTCACCTGGACTTGCAGCCCTGCCCGTTCTCCAGGTTAATGTGGGCTTTCCCACAGCTGCCCTCCTGCTGCCCTCCCTGGGCTCTGGTGACTCAGGGCTGAATCTGTCCTGGCCCCTTGAATGTAGGCTCGGTAAATGCAGAAGGGGGACAGTATCTCATTTTGCTTCTGTTTTCCTCATAGTCACCTACTGGCCCTTACACAGTGGTCCGTGCTCAGTTGCCCAAGTGGACCCTATCCTGCCTTTCAAAGTCTTCTCTTACGCACCGAGCAGGCTCAGACCCTGGTCAGTCAAGCCTGTATTGGGGTGACCTTTTGAGAAAGCTACATTTACCTCTGTTTCTGTTCCCTCAGACAACATATTCCAGGACTCCAACGGAAACCCAAGTTCTTGTTTAGGCTAGATCATTAACTGTTAGTCTCCTTTCTAGAAGTCTGGGTTATTTAAAATTAGTAACTTTTTGAAGAAAAAAATAATTTACTACAGGCTTTGCTTTGTTAAAAATGTACGTGTAACACACACAGCAGTCTTAGATGGGTATTTTCAGTAACTCCGTTAAACAGACAGGAAATACCATCCAGAGAGGTTAGGAAACTTGCATCATGTCACACAGCAGGGCTCAGACCAGAACCTAGACCCTTTGATGCCAGGAACTTTGCTATTATTTTTTGCGTACATTCCTCAATTACAACATTGAGAGATTAATGGTCACTTATCTTAACTCTTCCTAAAATGAGATCCTGTTCTTGGAATCTTCTTGAAGCATCCTAATGGAAGCTGGGACTTGATGCTCCCTAGAGATGAGGGCAGTGCCATGTAGCACAAGAAGACGAGCCCGGGCTAGGGGAGGTCAATGTTCAAACCATGGCTCTGCCCCTTTCTACCTCTGCGACCTCTGACAAGTCACCACGGCAATCCCAGTCTTGACTCAGTCATTTGCAAAACCGACCTAAGAACCATTGCGTGGAGTTGTGAGGGTTAAGAGTGAAAATGGACAAAATGTCCCAATAAAGTACCTGGCACGAAGGAGTGCTGTGCACAAAGAAGCTATAAATAATCACGTGTAGATTTCCAGTTTGGGTAATGCCTCCGTCCTGAAGCGTCATAACCATGAGGCCTTGGAGACCCCATCTTGCCTGCATTTACGCGCTCACTGCCTAGCACCATGCCTGGCATAAAGCAGACACTTGGCTATCCTCAGGCCAGAATGCAGGCCTCCCCAATTTTGTGTTCCTAATTTTTAAAGGTGGGCGATCCTATCTCCTACCAGGATGAAATGGGGTCCCGGGTGCAAGGTCCCAAGTGTGGGGACAGGCATCTCGGATGTACCATTGAACAAACTGGATTGAGGTGACCGTCCACACAGAACCCATTAGAGAAGATTTCCCAAATGCTTTTCCTAAAAGCCCTGGTCCTCACCCCCTCCCTCTGTGTCCTCCTCGGTCTTGGAGCCACCAAGGAGACCCTGGGGATGCACTCGGAGCCGGGTCTGCCCCATCGTGCGGACACGGCGGCAGGGCAATGCCAGCGCCCCGCGTGTGCTCTCTGCAGGGCACAGGCAGAACGCGAGAGGGGCTGTGGTAGACAGGGTGGGGAGGAGGCCCTTACGATCACATGCAAAGCGGCGGTGAGGTGTTCAATTTCCTAGTCCCTTACCAAAGGCGGGATGCAGGTTGTCACTGTTTGCAGCATATGCACAGAAGCTCTCATAAAGAGGACGTTTTATGAGGACATATGCTCCACGCCCAGAAGCACTGGCAGGCCTGAATGCTATTCCTTGGCGACACCATGATTATATCTCCATCGAGTCCAGGGAAGCCTCTTAGGTCCGCCAGGCTGCAATTTTGAAATGGATTTCACAGCTGCAAACTATAAGATGACCCAATTTGTCTTTCCCATTTCTAACTCCTCTCCTATAACTATGGAAATCTGCATCCCCAGCTCGGTGATGGGCCGCATAAAATATGCAACAGGACTTAGTGCTCGGATTCGAGAACCCTGCAAAATTTAGGGACAGCTGTTAAAGTGATTTTGGGGTAGGCGGCCGGGTTGGGGGGCGGCGGTGTGGGCAAACCCATGGTAGGGAATCTGCAGGCTTCGGCTCCCCCAGACACAGAGACCCTCTTTTTCGAAAATGCTTGTCCCAAAGGCAAGAGGAGGAGAGGATATATATGCCCCCTTATTTTTTCTGAGGAACCCGGGGCTACCCATCCTCCAAAGAATATCCCAGATGGTAAACGGAGCTGAAGTTTGCACATAAATTCTCCCCAGGGAATTGGTGGTTGGTGATAGCAAGCCTAATGAAATTTTTTATTGTGGTTATTACATACAATTTGTACAGTATATCATGCACGGAAATTTTTTCTGTTCCTATAAATCTGGAATTGCTAGCAAAAATGCCCGGGCTTACGGACTGCTGCAGAACACAATTACCTCTAGATACAAACTCTCTTTAGGACATAAAAATCGTTGCTACTGAGAAGGCTGAATTGCACCGGCAATTTTGTAAATATCTGAGTGATATATTTCCTTTTGGATAAGTTTTCATAGCCTTGGAAAGCTGTCTCGTTTCTTAATGCTTTTGTTGTTTGTGTGTGTGTGTGTGTGTGTGTGTGTGTGTGTGTGTGTGTGTGTGTGTTTTCCTGGGTATCACTTGTGGCCTGATTGTTGTTTTCAATCACGCTTAGTATATCAGACTATTGGACAAATGTCATTTATAAAAGGCTCAGAACTGCGAGGCCTTCTGTTGGCATTAAGAGGACTGTCTTTAGAGCATGTTTCTTAAAGACATGAAAGGAAAGGGAAAAAAAAAACCAAAATTCAGGCACATCCTCTACTTTCTCCTTCTATATGGTCAGTTTTTCAAGTCAGAAGTTGGAGACAAGGTTTCCATTTTTAATGAGGGCTGACACACAGCGCCTTCCTCTTCATGCTTTGATCAATCAATGAGAGGAATCACTCCTGGATACACCGGGTTGATTCTCACGCCGGCAGAATGCGCTGGACACATGAAGTTTCTGCACATTTTCTAGTTAGGCTTTATTACCAAGTATGATGGTGAAGGATGTTATACCCTTTTATCGATTTTCTACAAGTTCTAATATTGGAGCTGGGGAAAGTTCTTCCATCAGCTTCCAGCAAACAGAGAACGGAGACTGTTAAAACTCCTCATAACAGCTTCCAAAGGAAGACAACAGTG
Organism: Lutra lutra; assembly: GCF_902655055.1. NCBI lineage: Eukaryota > Metazoa > Chordata > Mammalia > Carnivora > Mustelidae > Lutra > Lutra lutra. Next base: position 6,638,929 of record NC_062295.1, on the reverse strand, counting down.
ATGGATTATAGACTGTTCTGGAAGGGAGGGGACATGCTCGGTGTGCATGTGGGAAGTACTCAAACAGGAGCCACACTGATGAGGAGGAAGACATGCCCTTCCTTCCTCTCTTCCTTCTTCCTCCCTGTCTCCTTTCTTCCCTCTCTCCCTCCTTCCATTTTTCTTTCCTTCCTCCTTCCCTTATCTCATTTGATATCAAAACGACCTTTCAGGGCCTATTCTTATTCTGCATTTTACAAATGAGGGAAATAAAGGAAGAGCAGCCGCTGGAGTCCTACAGTCTGCCGGGGACTAGTTGGGATTTGAGCCCCGGTCGCATTGGACTGTGAGACTCCATAAGGGAATACAGTCAGTTGCCTGCTTCTTCCAACTTTCTTTTCCCAAGTTCATGCCAAGAATTCGACACTCAAGGATGACAGAAAGCCAGCTGACTGTGCTCACGATGCCCCAGCACCGTGAAATGCGTATTTGAGAAATGAAAAGAGGACTGATCTACGATTCTTATGCAAATAGCACGAGAAATTAGGTTTGCACCCTATGCATGAGAACCTAGTAAACCCAGTAAAGGGGTTTTATAAAAGCATCGGGAAGAGTGTGGGGCTCAATATGGAGATAGATACTCAGGAAACGTGGACTGAATTTGTGTTCAAGTCATCAGGTGAGGAACCAAAGAAGAGCGAGAATCAGTGAAGAGCAAGAATCAGCATTTACCAAAGAAGAAGTAAAGAACAAACGAGAATAGGAAAATTTCTCATGTTCCTAGTAATCGAAGGATCTCCATGTTCAGTGATTACACTAAGGTAATTTCTCTATTCATAATTCCTGCTGCACTGAAGGTGAAGATGCTGGGACTCGTAACATGTAATTTCATTGTGATGAAAACTGATACAAAGTCAAGAATGATATATCTATTCGTGCGTCTGGTATTTCCTGGGCACTTACTAAGTGCAAACTCTATCGGACAGTGGGATCCACAGGGATGGATGGATCCGATTCACCCCTTGTGGGGTTCATATGCAGCTGGGGGAGAAAGGTATTAATGGAATGGTATCACTAGTGACTGCAGAACGGCAAAGCAGAATAGGAGTTGTTGAAAAAAGAGGCACGTGTCAAATCTGAATGTAACGAACTCTGGTCCAGAGGACATAAACTAAAATAACAACATTTAGAAAAATGAAAACTACTCTCTGAGTTAATAGGGCCATGTAAAAAGTACTAAAACATAAACGTTTGGCTCAACAACTCTGTTTCTATCAAGTTTCCAGAAGTCACCACCGATTCACACCCATCTTTATGGCCAAAGAGCGCCATGATTGTGTTGTTCACGGTAACAGACATTTGGAAACAATAGTCGGCGATGGGAGAATTCTCAAGGTGTGGTATAAACACACACGGAAACTCCAGGCCTTTCTTAGAAATCAGGATCCTGAAGCCTTTAAGTGACATGAATTACATGCTAACAGAACGTTGAGTGGAAACTAACAGCTTCAGACCCGCACACATGTTATGATTTTTAATTGCTTTAAACAGAGAAAGGAAGTGGAACAGAAGGCAAGGGTGTGAGATTCCAGGTGAGTCATAACTATCTTCACGGCCTTTATCAGTGTGTCCCCAGATTTCCGTAATGAGCCTGTATTAGTACATTATGAAGAAAATGACTTAAGTTTTAAAGAGATGATAGATTGAATTCTTGAGTGGATATTGAGTGGGTGGGCACCAGCTGTATGTATGCAAATATGAAAACAGCTGAAACGTACCCCCTGGCTGAACGCAGTCTGGCTTTGGAAGAGGACTGACCATTTTCTGTCTTGTATCAGAGCTCCCCGAGGGCCCAGCTCACCTGCACTGTCTGTGAGCTGCTCTCCTGGGAGTGGGGAAGAATTGAGCTTGGCAGCTAGCTGGTGGCACGATTTATTTAATTCATTTAATTCACGATAAATAATGCTATTTGCCGGGCCCTGTTCTCAGTGCCCAATGAGTATTAACTTATCAACCTGCCATAAAAGTATCAAAAAAATACTTTGATTCGGCAATTCCATTTCAATCAAGTTTTTGGAAATAATCATTGATTCCCACAAGTCTTTATGCACAAAAGCTTTTTCCTAATTCTGTTGTTTATAATAACCAGAAATTTGAGCTTAAAAGTCCTATGGGCTTCAGATGTCCGTTGATGGATGGGTAAGATGTACACACACACACACACACACACACACACACACACCGAAATATTATTCAGCTGCCAAAAAGAATGAAATCTTGCCATTTGCAATGACATGGATGGAACTAGAAGGTATTATGCTAAGTGAAATGTTAGTCAGAAAAAGACAAATACCATATGATCTCACTCCTGTGTGGAATTTAAGAAACAAAACAGATGAACACAGGGGAAGGGAAGGAAAAACAAAGTAAGACAAAAACAGAGAGGGAGGCAACCCATAAGGGACTCTTAACTCTAGGAAATGAACTAAGGGTTGCTGGAAGAGAGGGTGGGGGGATGGGGTGACTGGGTGATGGCATGAAGGAGGGCACCTGATGTCATGAGCACTGGGCATTAAACGCAACCGATGAATCACTAAATTCTACCCCTGAAACTAATAATACACTATATATTAACCAAACTGAATTTAAATAAAACATTACAAAAGAATCCTATGGGCCTGTAAAATGGCACAACCACTATGGAAAGCAGTTTGGTGGTTCTTCAGAAAGAAGAAAAGAATTCTATGTGTAGAACTACCATGAGACCCAGTAATTCTGCTTTTGGGTATGTATGGTTAATCCATTTTTATGGAGAAATTCTGTGTTGGCAAATTTGTCTATTCACAAAAATTCATTTGTAAGCCCCAAATCAACACACGTGGCAATGTGCGGACACACGTGTAGTGGCAAAAATTTAAGTTGTTCACCTGGTACATTCCCAGCTGAGGTCTGACAAAGTGATGCGTGTCCTCGTGTTTCAGCTCTCCTATGGAGACGGTCAGAGGGTGGAGGCAGGAGGGGCGGGGCCATGGCGAGCAGGGAGCTCCAGCTCTGGGGCCGTTTGACTGGGGTCAGTCCAGCGGGAGGCTTAAGTCACTTAGCTCTTCCGAACCCATCTTCTCCTCTGTAAAATAAAGAAAATAGAAAATAGAATCTGCCAGGATAAAACATTTTTGGGGTTTAAGATTATACTCTGCGTGATACGTATCTATCTGTTTCCGCTAGGAACAAGGACTTAGTTATTTGCTAATTCAGTGTTCCCTGCAGCTTCATAGAACATAACTACAATGCATAATGAGAACTAATTGTATAAACCCCCAAGAATCGAAAAGGCATATCTAAATAATGACCCACAAATGTTCACACTTGCAGAAAGATGGAAAACCTCAGATATCTATTAATGGATGAACAGATGAACAGAATGTGGTCTCTCCATGTAATGAAATATTACACAGCCAAGAAAAGGAACAAAGTACTGATATTCATTGAACATGCACGAAGCTTGAACCTTCATACAGCTACGTGAAGGAAGCTAGACACAAGGTCACATGTTCTATGGTTCCATTTATGTGAAATGCCCAGAACAGGTACATCCATCACAAGAGAAAGACGATCAGTGGTCAGCAGAGGCTGGGGCAGGAGGAAACAGGGAATGTTTACTGGGTCTGGGTTTTCCTACTGAGGGTGATGAAAATGTTTTGGGGCTAAATAAAATGGAGGGCTGTACAATGTTCTGAACGAACTCAGTGCTACTTTTTTTTTTCTTTTAAAGGTTAATTGCATGTTGTGCAAACTTTGTCTCACTAAAAATAATCCTCTGAAGTAGGGGTCGGTATTATGCCCGTTTGAAAGCTGAAGAAATCAAATCATTTGCCTAACACACATGACTGCCAGAGAAGCTGGGAGGGGAATCCAGACCCCTGACTTGGAGCTCAGAGGCCCTCGATCACCGTGACATGCTTCTGACTTTGCAGAACAAAGTGTAGATTTGGGCTCATGGTAGGTTCTTAGCAGACACTGCCTCCTTTCCCCGCTGCTTCCTTTGCAGACAGGAACTGCATATGACAGGACTTCCTCACTCTCATTTGTAGAGAGAACAAATCCAAGTATTTGAATCATCTTCTAGTAAGTAAGTCAGATTCTAAGAACATACTCTATTGTAAAAACTGAACATGGAGAAAAATGTGGCAAGAAGCTGAAGAAAACATCCATGACCAACCAAAGAAGAAAAAAATAATAAAGTCCAGACCTGCACTCTTCTAAATGATGTAGGAGAAAAATAATGGGCCAGAGGAGAGAAGCTTGGCTGTGTTCCCCCGGGGTCCCTAAGATTTATCACCTACACACACAGGATGCTACAGCAAAGAGATCTGGTGACCACAGCCATAACTCAGAAGCCAACCATGCAGCCTGCTACCTGCTGATAGTACCGACAGCGCGGGGCCTACATCCTCTGGACCTGGTGGGGGGCGGGGCCTCGTCACTGACAGCCCCGCCCCCCTTCCCCCCAGACTCAAAGTCTGTAACAGTAGCGCAGCGCGCGCGGAGGCCTGGCACCAGGCGAGGGGTACGTGTTTCAGATCTGATGGTTTCCTGGTTGTGGTTGGGCTGGGGACACAAAGCACGCGGACAAAACCAACCCCAGCTATGGGCCTTAGGTTTGCGCAAATAGTTCACGCTCCTATGAAGGGGGAAAAAAAAGGCTCAAATAATCAGAGAGTTTGGGGGCTGCCGTATCCCTTAAAGATGGGGCACTGTATTTGTAGGTGGTCTCCACGCATTTAAACCGGTGCCTAAAAACCACTCCTCATCCAGGGTGCCCACAGTGTGAATGGGCTACAGAGGACCAAACAGACATAAAATAGCAATTTGGTCTTTAGTGGCGGAAAGAAGTTTGTATCGTTTCATTATGAACGGTTGCGATAGCACAAGCAAAATAATGCTTTTACTATAAACTCCATTGAAAATCACTCTGAACTCATGGGAGATGAAATGCACACCATCCTCCTTTCTTTAGTCTCCTCAAAAAATCCTTATAAAATTAGGATTTTTTTCCCTATACCTCTGCTTCCTGTATGCCAGCAAATATGGTGGTTCAATTTCTGATCTGCTTTTTTGACCCTTTAATAACAATGCCCACCTTCCTTCCTTCCATCCATCCATCCATCCATCCATCCATCCATCACCATGTGTTAACAAGGCTATAGGAACTTGTGATTTATGAGAGAGACAGATCTCTTCTTGCCCTTTTGGCTAAGATCAGGTGTAATGAGAGAGACAGATATCCATTGGGAACAAGTTTTACATGGATTTCAGTATTCTTTCTAGAAAATTCTGCTGCCCAGTCACAGAGGAGGCCAAGGGTTTGGAGTGGGTGGTGGGCAAATCCTAGGTTCACTATATCTTCACATATAATATGTGGCTTCTGGCCACAGTGACTATTATAGGCATGGGTGGGCTTTCTGGAATTATTTAGGGAGAAGATGAGGTATTTTATGGGGAATGTCTATTGGGAATACTCTGCCTTCACCTTGAAACGCTTTCAAGATTCTGAATCTCTTTTACAGTCTAAAATGCAATAACTTTAGGGGTTAGGGAGTCCTTCTTCAGGGACATTTGTGGTATGACTTGAGGTACCGAGTGAGGTTGCTGTCCCTAAAGTCTCACCCATGATGACCAATGCCTAAAATCCCACCAATAGATAGGGATTTCTGTAGGATATTTATTGTCTTTATTTCTGAGGTTTTCCACCCAAGAGCAAACTAAGATGTGAAAAGCTATTCATTCCAGCTTTTAAATGCATTGCACATACCTTCATCAAAAAATACCTTATTGCTAGGGGCGCCTGGGTGGCTCAGTGGGTTAGGCCGCTGCCTTCGGCTCAGGTCATGATCTCAGGGTCCTGGGATCGAGTCCCACATCGGGCTCTCTGCTCAGCAAGAAGCCTGCTTCCCTCTCTCTCTCTCTGCCTGCCTCTCCGTCTACTTGTGATCTCTGTCAAATAAATAAATAAAAAATCTTTAAAAAAAATACCTTATTGCTAAAAAAGTTCTGATGATCACCTGAGCTTTCAGCAAGTTGTAATCACTGACCACAGATCGACATAACAAACGTAACAATATGGAAAAGTTTGAAATATCGCGAGAACTGCCAAAAGGAGACACAGAGACGTGAAATGAGCAACTGCTGTTGGAAAAATAGCACCAACAGACTGACTCAACACAGGGTTATCAGAAACCTCCAATTTGCAAAAATCACAGGACCTATAAAGCCCAATAAAACAAAGCACAATCAAAAAAGGTGAGCCTGTAGAGTAGAATGCACAAGAGATGGGTGGGAGTCCGTGTTCCTAGGCAGACGGCTCAGCTCTGTCCCTTAGCAGCTGGGTGATCTTGGGCAAGTCACCTTTCGGAACCTCTGTTCCAGGGACGTTCTACAACTGGCTTCCACTGGCTCATGAGAGCGGATTGTTGCATACTTAGGAATTTTGTGAACAGGCTGTTAAATTGTTCTTAGCTTAAAACTGGCCACGGTGGGAATACTGACATCACAAGAATCAGCAAACGCTACAAAGCAGGCCTCCGCCCTCCACTGCCTCTGTGCGAGGATGGGCTGACCAGCACACCGCCGCTCGGCTGCTCGTGGGTTCCTCGAAACAATTAAGAGATGATTTATGTCAAGGGCTCAGCACAGTGCCTAGGATTTAACAAGATCCTTATTAAAGTTACTCATTACCACTACAATTAGCAATAATTAAGTAGTAATAATGTTATTATAGCACTTTGGACATAGTAGGTACTTAAAAAATCCGAATGTCTCCCCTATCTGTTCGTTATGATGGTTTCTGCAAAAGGGCATCTAGAGTGAGTCCATGCCAAAGGAAATGCCAAGGGGACAGTTTGTCTTTTAGGGTCCCTTTGATCCTCAGACAACGGAGAAACTTCGTTCCTTCTCATTGACCACAGTTCAGGGTAGACCCTCAGATGTCCAGGTAGCCATGACTAGAAGCCAACGAACGCTAGTCTCCACGCTCCCTTTCTCCCCCCAACTCGGTTTCCTGCTCCCACCACAACAGCTGAGTGACTGGGGGCTCTCTTCTACCATCATGAAGCTGTCAGCATCCATGGTGGGCCCTGCAAAGTATAAAGGACAATTTATCCACAGAACGGTGGCAGCATCATTGTTTATGAAATGATAACTGCTTCAGGTAGCAGCAAGTTCCAACATTAGCACAACAAAAGCTTTGAGCTGGACCATCTGTTGCCACGTGGACAATCTGGTGGGCTTGCCAAAACCATTTATCCGTGTCGGGTGCATATCCACACTGGCCAGTCCTCATGCTGAGCAGAAAGGAAATTTAAAGAAAGGCCCATCATTTATCATTGTAGACAGCTGGCCTGGAGTGTGGGCAGAGAATTTTTTTTTTTTCCTTGAGAAAAACAAAGACCCTGAAGATGGGTATTGCTTGCTCAGCTCCAAGCTCCTTGCTAAGGACACCCCCTCTAGCTCACTCTTTTCTCCCTGCCTTTCCAGATGGTAGAAACAAAGTTGTAGTCGTAGATGTTGTTTTCCCTGTCCCCTAATCTCATGAGCTGGTGGCACATGGAGCTGGGGTTGGCATGTTTATTCATGCCCCCTGGAAGGGGCCTCCAAAAGGGAACCTTCCTGCCATGTCCAGGGAGACAATGGTCACAAAGGCCATTGACCTTGGAGCTCACAGCACTCCACACGCGTGCAGGCTGGTCAGCTGTGTGTTGGCAATCAAGGACGTGGGAGCTCAGCCTCCTGGAGCCCAGCTTTGTTTTCTGCCACATGGTCCTACTTCTACCTTGTAGCCCTGTTTGTGCATGCTAAGCCACTTGTGACTTTAGTAGGCCTTCATTGAAAGTATTCAATGACATATTTTGTGACTGGGTTGGTATAAAGACAAAGCTATTAATATTATATATGAAGACATTTTCTTTAACCTAAAAGTTCAGTTTTTTTCCCTCTTGGTTTCCCAAGAAATCGAAACATTTTTGTAGACTCTAAAAATGATTGTGGGGAAAAGAATATATTTATTATATTACATAAGAATATATTTACTATATATGATGGTTAAGATACTTCTACTGCAACAGCCCATCTCAGCGTCTCCAAGGGTGATTGGAAAGGTTGTATGCATTGATTAATATCAAACTCCTGAGGCAGTCTCGTGGAATATATTAAGCCTTTGCTAACGGTTAGCTCACCCGCTCTCTTTGCTAACTGTCTTATTTATAAAGCAGCAAGCATGCTGGGAAGCAGAAGACATACTGGTTAAGAGCAGAGCCTCTGGAGTGAGAAGACCTTTATGAATAAGTCATAAATACCTAAGAAAACACTGCCACTGCATTGAGGTCCCAACTCAAACCACTCCTCTCTGCACTATTTTTGTGACCAAATCCCATTTAAACGACCATCATTGCACACATACAGTATTGGGCGGGTGGTTAATGACGCATGAGCACGTTTTATAGGAATCCACTTGACCTGTGAGGGATCAACTCTGTGATCTGATTAAAGGCTTAACCTTTCAGAGGCTGGCTCTGACCCCTCCACAGATAAATCTCCAAGCTGATAGATCCCGACTTTTAAGGGTTTGGCCCAAGGTAAGGTGATATTCCATTTTCCAGTTTCCTAAGAGATGCAAAAACAATGGAGGCATGCTCTAAGTTAGCTGCATTATTTTGGACAACCCTTACATGATCTCTTGGCCTCAGTTTCTCCACTGGTAAAATAACAGTAAGGCTATGGAAGTATAGTTAGAATTCTCTCCGATTGTGGGGGATTCATGAAGCCCAGTGGGCAAGATGCTGCTCCCCTCCCCTTCTTCTAGAAAGCTCCATTGTCATCTCTATAAATTCTTGCAGTTCACATATGAGTTTGATGGCCAGAATCGAGTTTTATGGCTAAAAAACAAGGTGTATAAAACTGGCCTCAGTGACACCTCTCTTCAATACTAATTAAGATATTTGGAAGCAGTGGGCCAAATCTGAGATAAAACTGAGTAGGGATACATGTAAGATTCTCCACTGACTCCTCCAAAGAGTAGCATCCAACTACAGAATGAAGGGATATGCTTAGGAAAACACAAGCAAAAGCCACTTGGGCGGTTTGGCTGGTGGAAATGTCAGGATGAATTAAAACTGGGATGTTTTCATAAGACAATAAGCCCACGCGACAACTGTCCACTGCTTCACCCACAAGCATCACGGTAAAGTAATGTGCGTTTGGGCTAACTTAAGAGAAAGGTCACCCTCGGAACCAAAAAGGTGAATTTCCCTTTCCACTTCTTGACAGTTGTAACACACAGTAAGTTTTAGGGGTATGCGTGCCATCAAGATGGTATTTCATGATTTCGATGAGACGTTCCAAGAGTATCCACACCGTTCCCACTCATCTTTCTCTTCTCAAAGTTCCTTGGGAGATTACGTTATAATCAAATCATCATAAGCATTCATGCCCAAGGTTAAGAGAAGTTCAACGTTCATGGGATGTATCGTCTTATTACAACTCATTGAACTGTCATAACCACCCTGTGAGTAAGTTCTTTGAGCTTGTTTTCCCTCCCAGAAGAGGAAATGAAGGCACAAGGATATTGAGTGATTGGCGCAGTCTCATAGACAAAGAGGCAGAGGGAGTGAAAATTGGAGTATGATTTTGCCACTAGCTAGGTCAAGGCCAAGGAACCTCCATGAAGGAATTTAGGAGAGCTGCCCTGGAGTTTCTGGCTTCTGCTTGAATCCTAGGCAAGTTCTCGACCTCCTCCTTTATGTATAAATATGCATCGATGGATCTTGCCATATCTGCCCATCCATATGGTACAGGAAATCAGAGCAGTGACTTTCCAGCTAATGGAAGACAACAGAGCACCATTCTGAATGTTCTTGTGAGATCAGACAGCACATGACCCTTTTATGCTCTATCTGCATGAGGGGAGACAACCAGACGGTAGAGTCTTCTGCATGCTTGCCTCTGAACTCCATGATGCGCATGAGCACTGTAGATCTGGCCAAGCGATATTTGCATCCTGAACCATCATCAGATCCCTCTTCCCTGCTCTTCTGGAGGAATCAGAGACAGGTGGCCAGTGGGGTGGAAGCTTTCTGGGTGGAAGTTTTCTGCCCTCTGCCGCAGAGATTCTGAAGGCTGGACTCAGTGGGCATTGCAGACTCAAGTGTGTGTGACCAGGAAAGGAGAAGTCAGAATGTGGTCATAAAGCAGTTATCCTCATGTACCTGAAAAGCCACAACTGAAACAAGACACATCTTGCTGAGTGTGGGTCACATGTGGAACCCTGGCCAATGAACACGGAGGAGCAGACTTTGGTCTCTGGTCATCAGAGCAGTCTGGCAGTGGTATGGGTTGCCTCGTGAGGCAGGTTGTCCCAGTCATGGAAGATGTTCGGGAACTGGGAGATGCCTGACAAGGACTCTGTGGATCAGCTCTACTCAACGGAGCCTGAGAACCAGTTCCAGCCTATGCATTCTTACTGGTCTGCAGCTAAGTCAATGCTGAAACTCTACGTATGCAGAAAATTTATAGGAATTTGACAGAGGAATTTTTATATCTGTTGAATCTAATAATAAACATAAATAAACATGGGCTTATATATGGTACCTTTTACTTTTTCTAGTAACTTTTTTTTTAAATAAAAGCATTGGCATACAGATGCATAAAATAATAATGAGGATGTCTTTCTCCATAGAGAGTTTGAGAAGCAGTAGTGCAGGGGGTTTTCTGACTGGGGAATCTGTAGGGGGTGCCAATTGGGCTGAACAGACATTGAAGTCCATGGTCAGCCTGGGTCGTATGTCCTGTGATGAGTGACATATGCAAATCACCTAGGACAGTTTTTTTTTTAAGATTTTATTTATTTATTTGACAGAGAGGAAGAGAGATCACAAGTAGGCAGAGAGGCAGGCAGAGAGAGGAGGAAGCAGGCTCCCCACTGAGCAGAGAGCCGGACGCCGGGCTCGATCCCAGGACCCCGGGATCATGACCCAAGCTGAAGGCAGAGGCTTTAACCCACTGAGCCACCCAGGCGCCCCACCTAGGACAGTTCTAAGCACCTAGTAGGTACTCAACCCTTCTTACATGGATTTCATGATTATTATAGCACATCCATTTCAGAGGCCACCGTTTGTGTACAAGAATTAAAAATATTACGTTCACAACCTCAACTTTCTTTGTACTGGGGCCTCTTAAAAATAACACCCGCCCTTCCTTTCCTGCCACGGGTTTTGCATTTTGTTTGAACACCTGGCAGAAAATGGAATGAGCTCAAGTGGTCAAGAGGTCATCACTTATAGATATCCTAGGTCTTCATTCTTTTTTTTTTTTTTTTTAAGATTTTAGTTATTTATTTGACAGAGATCACAAGTAGGCAGAGAGGCAGGCGGGCGGTGGGGGGGAATCCCCACTGGGCAGAGAGCCCAATGTGGGGCTCCATCCTAGGACCCTGGGATCATGACCTGAACCGAAGGCAGAGGCTTAACCCACTGAGCCACCCAGGCGCCCCTCATTCTTCCTATTTCAACCGTTCTATTTGAACTGAAACTTGGGAAGCAAACCTTGGTATCTGAGCTCTGGTACCTTAACGCCTCGCGGGTAGCCTGCCATTCCAGCCCTGGGTTTGGTGCGACAAAATGGGAGGCGGGTTGCTGCTCTGCTGGCCACTAGGTGGCGAACGGAAACTCTGTCTGCTTTTACTGTGAGCTTCTGTTCAAACACTCCGGGCTGGGATCCGTTTAACACACACAAAAGATGATGGACGAGAAGTGACATACAGAGCCGAGTAAGTTGGAGTGAATTATCCTGAGTGTACCTGACCAGGGACTTTATCACATCCTTCTCTTGCGGGGGGTGGTGGTGGGCGGCAGCTGGAAATGATGCTTGAACTAACTCCATAGTAAATTACTTCTGCTTCCCATCCCACCGTGTGTGGTATGGTATGTTCAGCCAAGCCTGTTTTTCCCTTCTCTCTCTCTCTCTTTTTTTTTCATAAAATAGTACATTAAAGAATCCTTCCAGATCTTTCTACTTACCCATGTATCTTGCCTCATGAGTTTAGCCACCACTCAGGTGACCACAGAGAGAGAGAATCGGGTGTCAGGACCCCTTACAATGTTCTGCTTTAATTAACAAGGCTCGCTTCTTCCCCAGGTGTGTGAGGTACGGCACACGCGGCCAGCGGCTTGGACACGGCCAAAGTCAAAACGAACGCGTGCGCTCTGGGCAGATGAGGCCCCCATCCCGCCATGGTGCTGCTGCTGCGGAGGGACGCCTCTCACGTGTGAAGGGAGTCGTTCCCCACCATAAAGCTGGAAGGTGGCAGTGAGCCCATTCACTTTTGGCAGGTCTGAGGAGTCCAGATGTCCATCATGAAATGGGTTATTTAATGTATCTGTGGGCTGTTTGCAAAACGGAATGCCTCCGTTTTTGCAAACCCCAAGTGGGCCAGTGCCAAATGTGTTTGCCATCAACATCAACTTGTACATGGGTACCGAATGCGCATAAAGGACCCTTTTTGTTCAATCCAATGCAAATCAAACATTTTGCATTTCAATTCATGTCTACTTAATTCTATTTCTTACCCAGAAGCAGCTCCATTAGGTCTCCCTGCCAAACTCTTGGTATCTCTGTGGACCTCCCCTGATGGGGCAGTTATCAAACAGATCTGCCTATGTAATGCTTGAATGTGGCACAATGCGGACCCTTACTCACCTTCATCATAACTCATCAAACCCTGCTTCCCCGAAAGGAACCGGGAAAATAACGCCGGCTTCAATGAGATACCTCCAAGACAATATTCTGGAGAAAATGCATCAAAAGCATTAGTTGATCTCATCCCCTAAACCCATGGCTTTTAGCCTTGTGTGTCTCAATGAGAATGTGTGCGCACTGGTGTGCAAGACTTACATTTGAGGATGTGTTTATAGGAAATGATTCATTTCCTGGGAGGGGACACGTTATAGGAATCACTATAGGAAATGATTCATTTCCTGGGAGGAGCCCCCTTGGGGGACTCATGGACCTTCTAGGAGTCTGTGGATTAAGAAGCCCTGTTATCTTTTCTGCATATGGTTCAAATCACATTGAAAGTCTATTAAATGGATGATAACCATCTGAATGCTCATCTTCTATTATCACTCAATATAATAGACTCGATTTCATTAATCGCACTTAAGTAACTTAGAGTAAATATTACCAATGGAGGTTGCCTCCTCTCAAGGCCATGATAGAATGGACAGATACACTGGAAGTGTTAACTTGGAGCAGGAAGACAATTTGCATCAAATGTAAGGAGTTAGTATGTAACCAACTTACACTGTCTTCTGTGTTCAAAGTAACCTTGACCCTGAAGGAAATCATGGTTCAAGAGAAGACTATTTGGGACATGCTGGTTTTATGTGCCTAATAATACAAACTCGCCTTTAAGTCAACCACCCCTAGGTCTCTCGACATCCAAGAAGACAGTGGGATCTGACACAGTGACCAAGATTTCACAGACCACACTGTCTTCTGCTCTGCAGGCAACCTGACCAATATAAAAATTTGCCCCGGGCGCCTGGGTGGCTCAGTGGGTTAAGCCGCTGCCTTCGGCTCAGGTCATGATCTCGGGGTCCTGGGATCGAGCCCCACATCAGGCTCTCTGCTCAGTGGGGAGCCTGCTTCCTCCTCTCTCTCTGCCTGCCTCTCTGTCTACTTGTGATCTCTCTCTCTGTCAAATAAATAAATAAAATCTTTAAAAAAAAAAAAATTCGCCCCTCACCAGGGTACTGCCTGGTGCACTTTTGCGGACGCGCCTTGCCTGCCGTTAATCTCCTCTGAGTCCTGTGGAACGAACCGCCCGTGTCATTACGTAATTGTTACAAATGCCGTATTTGAATTACTCTGCTTTCTTGATTTCCTCGCATGCGGGTCCACTGAGGCTTTCCCTCTCCTGCCCTGTTGCCCCCCCCCAAAATGGTGTTAGTCTTACCTCCCTACCCCAGCCAATTTTGCGTGAGGCTAGACATCATTAGGAAAGTCAACCACTTCTACTGGCTTTGAATCTGTACCCCCTCCTTTTTTTTTTTTTTCTCCCCATCAACTCCAGTTGGATTAGAAAAAGCTCGGATATCACCCTCTCCAGAAAGCCTTCCTTGACTGACATTCTCTGGGTTGGGCGTCCTTCCTCTGCACCTTCAAGGTCCTCTTGCCTCTATTTTTAGCACAGTGCTTATTACACTGCTTCATGCTTATAAGTTTGTCCCTCAACCAGACTGGGACTTCTGTCAGGACAGAGACTGCGCCTTAGAGCACAACCCAGCAGCGACTCCGTGGCGATTATGGAATTCGCAGATGAAGGCTTCTCACTGAGTCTGGACTGCTGTCAGCCGCACCTGCTCCCCACCGCACACAGCGCTCTTTCCGGGCCATATCCCTTCCCTGGTTGCAAGCCTCCTGCTAGTTATTTACCTCTTGGGTTGACTAGTCTTTCTCCTGGGTCCCTTCCAGACCCCAGTCCCTTCCTGCACTCTGGGCAAGCTCTCTCCTTAATCCCAGTGCCTCCCCCTTTTCCGTGCCACCCATTTGGAACCTGGGGTTCTGGCGTCCACACTGCCTATGGCACCTGCTGCTGTTTTAACCTCAAGAGACTGCTTCCTGTGAGTTCTCACAAACGGACATCGCCCTGGGCCATTTATCCTCGTTCCCCAATTCTGGCTGGGGCACCTTTTGGAGTAGATGAACTCATCTCACTGACTGGTTAGTGTTCCTCTCCTCCCCCACCAGAGCAGCCTATTTCTGGAGAGTCAGTGGACAAGGAGCATCCTGTGTCCTGCGGAGAACATGTGAGGCTCACACACAGCCCAGCTTGGGGGCATCCCTGCAAACCAGCTTAGACACAGAAGAGTGGTTCTCAAGCATCGGCATGAACAAGGATCCCTCGGACGTGCTTGGTGAGACCAGACTCCCATGTCCTCCTCCGAAGTTCAAATTCAGCCCTTCTCAGGTGGGCTTCAGGAATACGTATGTTGGATAAACACCCCCAGATGATTCTGACAACAGTACTATGCGGCTCACAAGTTCACAATGGAGTAGCTCTGTCCCACTGGCGTGGAGAGGACGGTCTGTCTTGGAAATTTATACTTCACATGGGCGGCGGTAGGGCATTCCAGCACGGGCGTGAGTGTTAGAGACAGACAGACAGACACACGCTGGTGAGAACCATGGCTGAACCACATACTGGCTATGCTCGCTGGAGAACACTACTTAACCCTTTTAGCATCAATGTCCTGGTACACATCCTGGGGTTTACTTTTCAGGGGTTTTGGTGGATGCAGAGACAAAGTGACTGACTAGTGTTCGTGGTGCCTAGTGTGTGGGAAGCACTCGGTAGGTGGTGATTTTATTTTCCCATTGTTGGGGTTAATATCTCTTTAAATTCCTGTGATCAGCTCCTAGGCAAAAAGGAATCAGAACAAGGAGGGTCTTCCTGAAAGCCATTTCCCTGAGATGCTGGGCTTCCTGCCACTTACGCCCAGTTTCTCTTTAAGTGGTAATACTGGTTTCAGAGAACAAGTTCCCTTCATTTTATTTTAAATACCATTGGAAGTCAGATTTTGACAGCTCGTCTGCATGGATGTGATGCCGGGAGAGGGGATGAGGAGGCGAGCAAAGGCTTTCTCTCTGCCCGCGTGGAGGTGTGCAAAGTGCCTGATTAGCCAGATATTTTTAAAGTTTCATAGGTGTGAGGCGGCCTCCGCTAATGAGAGTTTTAGGGGATTTCTCCAATCTAAAGTGAAGGGTGCCAAGAGTGGAACATGACCTTGGGGCTTTCCTGTACATGTTAACTAATATTACAAAGAACTCTCAGAAAACCCTCTGAAGTCAACTTCAGGAGGTGCGGGGATCAGGTGAGGCTCTGGGGAACCGGCAATGGAGAGTTAATGATGGTTGCTATAAATAGCTTCGTTCCGCAGGCTGAGGCAGAGCATCACCGCTGCTCTGTTGAGAGTGGGAAACAGTGGGGTCTGTCCCAGAAAGCGGGCCAGGGGTCCCACGACAGCATTTTATTTGGAGGCAGAAGTTAAAGAGAACAGTGTGTAGAGCCACCAAGACACACAGCTGGATGGGAGCTCCAGAGCCCTCCAGCCCCACAGCCCACCCCCCCACCGCTAGCTCTTGCCAGTGTCCAGACCTGTCCTAGCTGAAGATCTCCAGGTTGGGACGTCGGCTCACTGTATGTGGGAGAGCCAAGGCAGCCCGAGCACCTCATGCGTGCCAGCCCCCCGTGCTTGACAGCCTGCGTGAGCTGGTTCCGTCCTCCCACTGAGACCGCAAGAAGGTGTCCTATTCTTATTTTATGGGCGGTGGCAGCACCTGACGCAGTGGAGAGGCTGAGGAATGTTCCAAGGTCACCATACATGCTAAGTGGCAGACAGGGTGTGGACTCCGGGCTCCCTGCCCTTAGGACAGACACAAGGTGTGTCTGGGGAGGCTTCTGTGGGCTGTAGATATGGCTCTTATGAAGGAAAAATTAAAAAAAAAAAAAAGCCACGACCTCGAAGAGGATGACAAGGCAAAGCTGGGATTCCAACAAGAGCAGAGCCCTCCTGGGGCTTGGGGGTGTAGAATCTGTTCTTCTGGGCCAGGAGTCGTGCCCCAGCAAAGCAAGGGAATGAAAGCGCTTCAAGTCTAGTGGGGAATTCTGTTGCTATGTGGGGCAACAGAGGCAGAAACTTAGGTGAACGGACCGGACCATTATGGGATTGGGGAAGGGAGTGTTCATGAAAGGTGTGACCCAAGGGCATGGGGATGACGTTGACTCCGTGCTACGGGTTTTACTCAGGCTCAGCAGATGTCGAAGTGGGGGGTTTTCTATCTTTCCGGACCCTGTCTCAATCACTACCGCACACCCCAGCACCTAGCATGGCACCTGGCACGGCTACCCCCTGCCCCTGCCTAACGGGGGGTGCCGTTCCCACGGGCGTGGAAGGAGCCAGAAATCCTGGATCTGAGGACTCATTCTGCAGCCAAGATCTGGGCTGACCCGAGCAATACAGAGTTTCCTCGTCTGCAGAATTTGTAACCACTCCTTCCCTACACGCTTTGCAGGGGGTGCTGAGCCGAAGAGACACGAATGTGCTCGTTCTGTGACAGCCATCTGGGGCAGAGCCCAAAGTGGTGGATCTCAACCTCGAAATAGCTTTGAAGTCTCACACTTTATCTTAAGGAAAAAAAAAAAACCCACACAATTCTATATTCTACCTCATAATACATTCAAGTTTGTTTTATTAATAAAAAATATGCTGTCCCCCCCCCAAACTGAGTACATTTGATACTCTAGGAGGATGTCTCCCTCCCTCCCCCATCTTCCTATGCCTCCTGGTACACTGTGTGCCCCAGTTTTAAAAAGCCCTTTGAAAAGAATAAAGCAAAAATAAAAGAAAACTATAAAGCACTGAACAAGTACAAGGCATTCTTAGAATTCTTATTTATTAATAAATCATTGTTTTTAATAATTAATGCCAATCAAATCCATTTAAACGGCCTAAGCAAGTCCTTGAGGGATTCGAGGCAGCCTTAGCCACAGCTCAAGAAAAGCACAGCCAAAGAGAGAACATGTCCGTTCCCGATTCAGCGCAGGAGAACATCTTTGCTTCTCTCCAGGGCTCCTGGCTCTGAGACTAGGGCTTCCTTTTCTACTACGCCTGGCGGGGACAGCAAGGACCAACCAAGCAACATGCACACAACAGAAATCAGAGCAAAACAGCAGCGTACCATCCGGGAGGCATGGTGCTTTCCCAGCCTGTCTAGTTTGTCTCTACAACACATAGGCGGGGATGTTGGAGCCCACTTGCAGAAGAGGAGAGGGAAGCCCAGGGAAGTCAGCCATTCTTCCAAGGGCACCCCGGTGGGAGCAGGGTTGAACTGTAGCTGGAAAGCAGAGGTTTGCAAACTGCAGGCTAGACTACCTTCCGTAGTAGACCGAATCTGGCCAACCGCTGGGTTTTGTCAATAAAGTTTTATTGGAACACGGCCAGGCGCATTCTCACTGGAGCTACCTATGGCTGCTTTCACGTATGGTGGCAGAGTTCAGGGGTTGCATGGGAGACTATACGGTCTGCAAAGCATGAAATGTTTACTACCTGACCCATTGCAGGAAAATTTGGCTCCCAGTGCAGAGCTCTCACTCTCTATCCCAATCCTTACTTTCAAGACCTGGGGTTCTGGCTTTGTGAGAGTCTGACACCGAAGTCTCACGGAGCGCAGAGCCGAGGGCCATCTGTGGTCCAGCACAGAAAAGGCCCTCCTGGGAGAACTGGACCCACAGCTGCTTTGCTTCCCACCGGGGCACCTGCGAGGCTCTACACAGATGGCCTGGTCTTCACACTACCGCTCCAGTGAGTTTGGAATGTTCCAGCCTGACTCCCCCCTGTTCCTTCCCTGACCCTCAGTACTTCATGGTCACGTCCAGGTTCCTGAACACGGCATCGGGAGGTTACTCATAAACGTGCATTCACATCTCCCTAGCGTCGGAGCTTGACAATTTTTTTTTGGGTGGGGGGGACGGGATTTCCATTCTCTATGCCACCTTTCCATGTGTCCGAGCACCCCCAGAAATAATGTCTCTCTTGCCTAAGGGATGGCTTGCTGATGTGACCAGATTGGCCGGTGGGGTTCCCGTGCCTGGAGGGAGCAGAACCCTGTGGGAATGGCCTCTCCCCTCCCTGCCCCTAGGTGCTAGGAACAGGCACATGACTTCCTCTCATTCTGTTCCCTCTCCTCTCCTCTTCCCTGGGGAGGTAGATCAGGGCCGGCTGCCGTGTCCCCTGTCTTTCCTATTCTTGCAGGTTCAGAAGGGGAGGTGTTGGCTTATCTCTTCACCTCGGTCTCACCAGAGCTGTCACAGAAACCGATTGAGCCTGCTGGCTAAGCCATGGGCAGTGTTTCCAGCATGCGTAGGGCTTACTGTCCTGGGACACTCAGACTGAGGAGGGATCAGTGGCAGGATTTGGCTGTCCCTGTGCTCCTGGATGAAAAACACTATCCTCACCCCCAAACTCATTCTGGAGTCTAACGTCTTCAAGCTAGACACCCGGAACCTCGCTCAGCTACCCTGCGACTCCTGCTTCTCTCCATACTGCCCCCCTTTTCAATGAAGCGCACCTCTCCAACGGGCGAACTCCTACGCAGTCTTAAAGGCTTAGTGCAGGATTTGTGGACAGTGTTTTGGGGTGGGGGGAGTCTTCTAGGACCCCACTGGTTGTATATCTCTGCTCCAGGTCCTGATGGCTTTCGCTGCCTGTTCATGCACTGGTTATACCTTCTCGCCTCTGGGGATTGACTTCTCAAAGCTCCCACTACACTGGGAAGTCACCGAGGATGGCTATTGTCTTATTCGTTCATGTCCCATTCCCCCGAATCAGCAGTCCACCTGTCATGGGGTCCGCATCTCACGGTGCATTGGGCTGCAGGTAACAGCTGAACAAAGATGACTGAGAGCCAGTATCTCACGTTGGCTTAAATGAGAATCCAGAGCAAGAGGGTCCTGGGGTTGTTTCGGGCTTTTAGCAACGTTATCTCCGACGCAGGCCACCTGCTGTACTGGGGAGACCTCCCCTCCCGGCCACAGGGCGGATGTCTCGGCTCTGGACATTATGTCTTCCCAGGGTGACTCCCAAAAGGGAAGTGAAGGGGGCCACTGAACGCTTCCTACAGCTCTGCTTGTTCTAATACTGCAGGGGACTGCTTCCCGGAAGGCACTTCCAGCTCATTTTTCCTTGTATCTGACAGAGTGAGGTTACATGCCCTCTGCCAAACCAGTCTCTGTAAAAAGGGGGATCTTTCTACACTGATTAGCTTGTAAATGGGATGGGCTACTGGTGAATAAACCCGAAATGTCTATTCACTCCACACATTTTGCATATGGGGGGCACTTTGTATTCAAAGAGTCACTGTCATCAACCAGAGATGGGGTGTCCCTGTGTCACTTTTGTAAGGGGGAGATGCCCTAGTCAAGGGAGGGGAGAAAAGCTACACTGTTGACAGCTCCAACCTCCAGCACCACGCCAGGCAGAGTGTGAGGGAAGTCATGGAACAGAACACTGCTGCAGCCACCACCGGCCACCTCGAGACAGCCAGATGCTTCTAGAACAGACTTTCATTCAGTTCAATAACCAATTACTGACAACTTCTTAGGTACCACTCTCAGCTGGAGACCATGGGATCAGACCTGCACTCGGGACCGAGGACGGCCCTTCCTGAAATTTACATCAAGGGGAGGTCCACAGTGGAGAGAGGAGATGAGAAACTACCAGCCATGGAGGTTCACGTTCTGCCTGTTCATTCGTCCATCAAATATTTACTGCGAACCTACTACATGCCGGCCCCTGTTGCCTGTGCTGGAGATCTAGCAACGAACAAGACAGAAAGGGTCCCTGCCGCCATGAAGTTTATGCTCTAGCTGGGGAAACAGATGATGAGAATGGAAAGGTATAGATAAGGGGAGGATATCTAGGAATCGGTGCCGCTCGTGAACAGAGTAAGGGAGGGAGACAGGATCCTTCCATGAAAGGGTGCGTGTGTGCTTGCCCTCAGCAGAGGGCACCGCAAGGGGAAGGGGCTGAGGGTAGGAAATAGTTTTGCCAGTTCCAGGCATGTCCAAGGTGACTGATCCGAGGGGGTGAGGGAGAGTCTGGGGACAAGGCGAGGTTGCGGAGGAAGGCAGCGAGCGGCTTTGTAGGTCATGCTACGGAACTCCTTGCAAATACGTTTGCCCTGCCTACTCTTGCCCTGGCATGAGCAGCACAGATAAGAAATGCGTAAAATACTTCAAATAGCAGCTGTGGGGTTGCTTGAACACATTATTTGTTATTATGTTATTTGAATTGTAGGATGCAGCTAGCATGAATACTGCTGTTTGCACAGCCTTATTTGCTCGGTATACTGTGGTCCTGGTTAATGCGGGTGTCTGTGCAATCTTCCTGTGTTCTACGGCTTCCCGAGAGAAGCACCATCGTGGATTCAATAAACCTAGCAATAAAGCCCGTATTAATAATGTATGCAGAGCTATATATGTCTATTTATAAGGTGCAGAATTGCAGTCCAAATGCATCCCTCCTCTCTCCTCAGATGAATGTAAGTGGCCCGAACTATGTTAGATGAGGTTTCTCTCCCGACCTGACACCCCTTTTCACCACACTGCATATTACAGCTGAGCTAAGTGCTGTGCCAGCCCTGGGACCACTGCAAACACGTTGCCCCTTGGATCCGGGATGATTATTTATGCAGAAACAGGAGATGAAACATGCCTTGAAACACGCCATGATTCACGGCTAAAAAGAGAAATAAGTAACGGGAGACCATGTGAATAGAGAGATGGATAAACTTTCTTGGAAGACATCCTTCATATGAGAAGAGTTCAGTGAGGCAGGAGAGTGGGGGAGGCATCTCACGGGTGACGCGCGCCTACTATGCGGCAGAGACTGTGCTAGGAGATTCGTGTGTGCGCGTACGCTGGAGGCCGAGTGTGTCTCCATCAGATTCACGGTGTGAAAGCTGATCTCCAATGTGATGGCAGTTAGAGGTGGGCCTTTGGGAGATGAACAGATCATGAGGGCGGAGGCCCCAGGAATGAGATCAACACCCCTTCCAGCAGGTGAGGTTGTGTCCAAAACAGGAAGTGGACCTTCACCAGGCACTGAATCCACTGGTGCCTGATCTTGGGACTTCCCAGCCTTCAGAACTCAGAATAAATTTCCACTGATTATAAGCCACCCAATGGTGGCTTATACCTAATTTTTCTCACATGATAACAGAAATATTCAGGACACTGAGGTAAAGGGGAGAATTAATATTTCTGGAAGCCTACTGTGTGCTAGATACTTCTATATGCACTGCTTCATTTTATTGACTCCTCATACCAGACCCCTAATGTTACTGATCAGTCAGGATGGACTAAATACTGCTGCTGTAACAAGGGACCCCAGAGTCTCCATGGCTTCCAATAACAGAGGCTTATCTCTAGATCACACTGCACACTCAGTGTGTGTCAAACATCGCCTGTTCCATGACATCTCCGGGCTCTGTCTGGGGGCACTGCTGATCATCATGGATGAGGGAACGGACTGCCTGGGGGGCCCTTTGGAAGCTATGGAAACGTCCACCTGGAATCGACATAGGTCTGTTCCCGTGTCAGTGGCCGGAGCAAGTCCCATGCCTAAGCCTGAGCTGAAAAGGACAAGGGTGCATGATCTCCCTAACCTCCCCAACAGCCTCCTCACAGGTATCCCTGCCTCTGGTCAGGATGGTAACTTTTCCAGGGTGCAAATCTAGGCATGCTTCCTTCATTTGAAAATCGTCATTCCTTTTCCTTTTCAAATATCCCAGGCACGAACCGCATACTATATGCAAAGCACTTCGCGGACTTCAGGATCATAGTAGTGGCCAAAAGAGCAACCTCACCATCTTTATGGGATTTATAGTCCAGAGGGGGAGACCAAACCTAGCCAAGAGTACAGATGCGTGTCACACGGCGATGGTGATAAATTCTACCAAGGAGAGAGACACAGTGTGCTGTGGGATGAAGTCCAGACTCATAACGGATGCATCTTGGCGTGTTGCAATGTTTGCACTGTGCATTTCTCTCTGCTTCATGAATCTTAAGATTATGTAGAGCGGGGAAGGCGTCTTCTTCATGACTTGATTCTCAGAGACTTCTCTAGAGCCTGTTACATAACGGGAGCTCGTTATTCCTTGGTGGTTTATTGAATGAATAAACTATGTATTTTATTCTGTGAATTATACTTGCGTGTACTTCCAAATCTGGGGTGAGACGGGGGAGGAACTGGGCCAGAGGAATAGAAAGAAAGGGAAATCGTGCTTAAAGTATGGGCGTTGGCATCACGAGACCTCAGGCTGTGTCCCAACAGCGGCACTCTCTGGTTATGAGACATTGAATAAATGACACCTGTAGGCTGATCCTTAGCATTTATCCTGTAAGATGGCCTACCAACTGAATAAAAGAAGGGATGTAAAGTGTTTACTGTGATGCCCAGGCAGCAGCCATCCCTCACGGAGTGCTAGATCCCATCAGTGGTAGTATTATTTCTTGAGAATACCCTGTGTTCTAGAAACTTGGGAGGTACTAAGCATGCACCATCCAGTACTGCTCCCAGCCAGTGCCAGGCATCCCATTGTACAGATGCACACACTGAGGTCTGGAGAGATGAAAGATCTCACGCTAAAGCACAGGAGGATTAAGCCATAATGACAGGAAAATCATAAATTTTCTGCCATAGCTGTTTAAGGACAAGGGAATACGAGAAAAATAATCCACACTGGGGATTCGCTTAAACGCGGGTCTTCAGCAGATTCTGTCTGTTTCCTAAGCATCTCTGTAGGCCCCAGGGATTGGTGGAAGCTGCTGGGTTTGCCGAGACTGCATTCGGTCCCTTCACGGGGCCTCCCCAACCAGAATTACTCTTGATATATTTTACTGTTAATGTTTTTTCATCTGTGAAAGCAATCCCATCTTTTTAGAACTTCTGTGAATATTTAATACACATACAATGCTGCAGACTTTCACTAAGGACATAAATTGATTTGAAAAAAAAAAAAAAACAAACCTGGCACAGAGCAAGCAATAAAAAGGCTGGCAATTATTATTAAGAAAATATAGTGTGGGCAATTAGTCAAGGAAAAGAAATAAAAGGCACTCAGATTAAAAAGAAAGATGTAAAACTATCTCTGTTTTCAGATGACATGATCTTGTCTAGAGAAAATTCTAAGGAACACAAACATACACAAAATTATTAGAGCTAGTAAATGAGTTCAGGAAGTTTGCAGGATACAATACACAATGTATTTAATATGTATGTACAATATAGACACTGTATATATATATATACACACACACACAATATATATATATATACAAGTTTGCAGGATACAATATGTGTAGAGGATCATGTAGTATAGTGTATACAGTGTATATATTGTCTATAATATACATTGTAATATACAATGTAATGTACATTGTATAATATATATTATATACATTATAGACTATATATACAGTATACACTATATATATCTATACTACATGTGTATCTACATATCCCTTATATTTCCATTAAATAGCAGTACGCAATCTGAGAACGAAATTAAGCGAAAACAATTTCATTTACAACAGCATTGAAAAGAATAAAATATTTAGGAAGAAATGAACAAAAGAAGTACAAAACTAGTCCACAAAAAGCTGCACATCATTGCTGAAAGAAATGGAAGATGGCAAATAAATGGAAAGACAGCCCTTGTTCATGGATTGGAAGACTTAATGCCATTTAGAAGGCAGTCCCTCCCAGACTGATCTACATATTCGGTGTGATTCCTATCAAAATTCCAGGTGTTCTTTTTGCCGAAATTGGCAAGTTGATCCTAAAATTAATATGCAAATGTGGGACACAGAGGAGCCAAAACCATCTTGAAAAAGAAGAAGAAAGTTGGCAGACTCATGTTTCCTATTGGACATAATCCAATTACCTATTAACTGATGAATGGATAATAAACTATAACATATCTATGCAATGGAATGTTGAGCAGCAAGAGAATGGAATGGCATATTGATACTTGCTACAACATGGATGAGCTTTGGAAACATGCAAAATAAAGAAGCCAGGCATACAAGAGCACGTGTTGCCTGATTCCGCCCGAAGTGCCCAGAAGAGGCACGTCCACAGAAGCAGAAAGGACATGAAGTCTTGCCAAAGGTTGGAAGCAAGTAGTGAAGAAGGGGAAGTGACTGCTGATTGGGAGGAGAGTTTTAGGGTATTGAAAATATTCTGGAATTAGTGAGGATGGCTGTATGACCTGTAACTATACAAAAACCACTGAATTATGTGCTTTAAAAAGGGTGAATTTTATGGTATGTGAGTTATATCTCCAAAAAAGAGAGAAAGGAGAAGGACCCATACTTCTCCAAAGCCAGTTGCCTCAATGTTCTGAGCTCAGCTTCAGCTCTGACACTGGCTGAGAGGCCCTAATACCTAACTTCTAAGTACATCCGTGTCCTCATCTGTGTCAAAGATAAGAGAGTCTCTAAGCCATAGGGATTTCTGGATGGACTGTAGGAGTTCATACATGTGAAGTGCCTCAGACAGTCCCTGCATGCAGTTAGAGCTCAGTGAATTGCTGTTCCTTGCCTGCAGGAGTTATAATCTAGACAGATGGCTGACACACAAACAGAAAATGACAATACAGCATGTCAAGGGCTGAGATGGAGAGACACACCAGGCATTTGGGGAACAGTTGGATAGGCTATCTTATCCAGCCTGGGCAGTAGGGAAGTCTTCCTGAAGGAAATGATACGTGGAGTGAACTTAAAAGACAAGCAGGTGTCAAGCAGGTAAAGAAAATTTTAGTAATTCCAGGTAGAGCTGCACATCCAAGGCTGAGAGAAAGAGCCTGATGCCTTCTGGGAAGACAGAATGGGAGATGAGACAGGAGTGAAATATGGGGCTGGGGTGTCTAGGGATGAACCTAAAAGAGCCTTATAGAGGTTTCTTTCTTTTCTTTTTTCTTTTCTCTTCTTTTCTTTCTTCCTATAATTGGTTTTTTTCTTGGGACAGTACAGAGCCATCAAGGGGTTTTAAGAGAGGAATCGTAAAGTTATACTTGAATTTTTAAAGCCCTCGATGGCCTTGTTGGGGGTGGACAATACTTTAGGCATGGGGAAAAAAAAAAGCCATAGCAGACCAGTTGGGGGGCTAGCCTGTTTTCCAGGCTGTGAAGATACAGAGTCAGCAAGCAGAAAGAAATCAACAGTGTGGTGAGCAATCTGGGTGGGTGGGGTGGGTATGAAGGGCACTGAGTTGTCCAGTATGGCTTCTGCATTCTTGGTCTGGCTGAGAGGGGCCAGCTTCCGCTGAGGGGGAGAGCCCACGGGGAGGAATATGGACAGAGGAGGAAATAATATGGTTTTCAGTTTGAGCAGGTTGGAGAATCAGATGTCTCTTGGCCTCCAGGTGCTGGTATCAGTTCTTCAAGGCCACGGTCAGCAGGCTTATCCTTAAATTCAGGCATTTATCATTTCTAAAAAGCTGGTGTCTCATGTCCCATGTCTTCGAGTTCTCATACTCGAAGCTGCTATCAATCACAGACATCTTTGTGTGAGCTTGGCCATGACCCTTTGTTCTCTGAACTTGGGAGTGTATGACCAGTCAATTTGGGTAAATGGTGATTCCTTTCCTGTGTCACTTACAGGGGGAATTTGTGGGAATGAAATCCATGCAGAAAAGTGATGTGTGTGTTGTGAAGTGTTGTATATGGAGAAGATGCTATCATTATAACTTATAATAAAATAAATAATAATGCCATGAAAAACGAAAGGCTTTTGAACCAGTTTTCTTAAAGACAATAAATGCTTAGATCAATCATAATAACGTTAATTAATACCTGGCATCTGTCTGACACTTCGCTGTTTGACATATTGCTTCCACATTTATTGTCTGGGCGGATCCTTCCCTGTATAGACAAGTTTGAGGTAATCATTTTGTAGATAAAGAAATAGAGTGGTAGAGCACTTAAATATTTCCCAGAGTCACCTAGCTAGTAAGAATCAGAGATGGCCTGACCCTTAGTCCATGAAACTTTCCTCTATACCACATATTCTCTTTAAAAAATCACTTAAAGATCTGGGTCTTTAGATTTTAGATTACATTTCCCATATTTATGGCAATTACAGAGACTGCTACTGCCTACCTAACATCTATTTTCCTCTTTGTTACTTAATAGCAAATCTATGGTTACATCTGGTGTAGCAAATTGTTCAGCTACTATGGCACATACCCCAGGCTTCCTTGTAGCAAGGTGGGGTTAAATGCCTAGTTCTCTTCAATTATATAAAAGTAGAAATGAATAAGAGTACGAGAAAGTTTTTTTTAGAAAGAACTGAGTTCATTGGGAAGTGGGTCCTTTTTGACTTTCCCTCTTCTTGCTGTCTGGAATGGGGATGTGATGGCCGGAGTCCCTGCAGCCCTGCTGGACCATGCAGTGACCATGAGGATGAAAGCCTGCATTCCTAAGCCACCGTATGAGCCCTGAACCTCTAAAATTTGTCTTCATTTTTATTGTGGTATAATTGACAAATATGAACTTTATATATTTGAAATATAAAATATATTTTATATTTATATATTTAAGGCATTATATGATGTTTATACACACATACACACACACACACACATTATGAAAAATCACAATATCTGTCACCTCACAAAGTTACCCTTCCTTCCTCCTTCCCTCCTTCCTTTCCTTCCTTCCCTCCCTCCCTTTTCTTCTTTTAAAGAATGAGAATAGGGGTGCCTGGGTGGCTCAGTGGGTTAGGCCTCTGCCTTTGGCTCAGGTCATGATCTCAGGGTCCTGGGATCAAGCCCCGCATCGGGCTCTCTGCTCGGCTGGGAGCCTGCTTCCTCCTCTCTCTCTGCCTGCCTCTCTGCCTACTTGTGATCTTTCTTGTCAAATAAATAAATAAAATCTTTTTAAAAAATGAGAATACAGGGGCGCCTGGGTGGCTCAGTGGTTAAAGCCTCTGCCTTCGGCTCAGGTCATGATCTCAGGGTCCTGGGATCGAGTCCCGCATCAGGCTCTCTGCTCAGCAGGGAGCCTGCCTCCTCCTCCTGTCTCTCTCTGCCTGCCTCTCTGCCTACTTGTGATCTGTCTGTCAAATAAAAAAAAAAAAATCTTAAAAAAATGAGAATACATAAGATCTACCTTTTTAAAGCAAATTTCAAGTATATAATATTTTAGCTATAGTTATATCGCTGTACATTAGATCTCCAGAACTTACTAATGTTGTGTAACTGAACAACCAACATCTCCCATTTCCCCTTCCCCCAGCCCCTGGTAACCACCATTCTACTCTCTGCTTCTATGGCTAAACTTCATTTTTAACATCAAACAGGCAAAAAGAAAAAAAAAAAAAAAAAAGAGAATCCACCACATGTAAGCCTCCATCTTCTTGGATTTTCTGTTAAATGCAGCCAGTAACTGGTCCAAGAAAACAGCCTGACCTCTCTTTCTGCAAGGGTTCACAACCACGACTCTGCCGCTCCTAGATCTGGGGGAGATGGGTTCTTCCCCATGGTAGCCTAAATTCAGATCTCAACATGAAGTCACTGTGATTTAGAGTTAATTTCACAGGAGGGCAGGGTTGGAAGGTAAGCCTCTTCTCCACCTGCGGTCTTCCCCTCTAGTGTCCGCAGGCCACGGAGCCACTGTGCACGTTTCCTCTGCCGCCATCAGCCTGCGGTCTGATCGGAGGCATTTCTTTCTTACCTTGCTCTTTCCATGCCAGCCCGGTGGCTTGTTGACTGCCTTGAAACACATTCCGTTATCATCGGGGCAAATGGGTGGCTGGAACCCCCGGCCAGGCAAGTCGACCGGAACAAATTGACATTGCACTGAAGCAAACCGGAGACCTAACAAGCGATCCGGGGAAGTGTGGGGACAGCTGCAGCTGCTTGGCGGCCTGGATTCCCAGAGACGGTTTAATGTCAGCGTCCGTGGGCTCCACGTTGGCAGCCTCCTATCCTTGACTTCCACTCCGCACCCGCTGACATTTTCCTTTCTTTCAAATTGGCAGCAGGAGCCGGGGAAAACCTAAATTTAACCTCCAGAGAATAGACCACATGACATTTGTGGGTCTTGCGTGTTCGGTTTAAGACTTTGAAAGCTAATTTAGCCAAGCGATGCCTCCGTAAGTGATGAGGGTTGATACACCTGAACTTTTGTCATTGTTAGGCACTGTGGTTCCACTCTGTCTCCTGAGACTTCATTCCTTAATAACTGCTATCTTAAGCCCCAGAGGATAGCACTAATGAGTATTTGAAAATGCCAGGTTCTTGGCACCATGTGCTGATTTAAAAAAAAAAAAAAAAAAACCTAAATAACACCCATCAGTATAATGGTCACTCAGCGAGGGGTATGGGGGATGTATTATGCATGACTTGCCTCGTCATTTCCATCCCTCCCTTGAATTCCCACATCCTAAGTACAAGCAATTAAGTGGCTCCCGGACCAAATCTTAATTAATTCGAGGTTTTGTGACCAAGGCCCTGAAATAAAATGCCATATAAGCAATACATATAAGAAATCACTAAGCCATGAAGAGGACAATAATACAAGGATTAGCTCTGGAGAGAACAACGATGGCTGCTTAGTGACAAGTCTCTCTTCTTCGTCTGGGATTCCCAGCACCTAACGTTGCCGTTCAAGTTTGAAATCTTAGTTTTGAACTCCTAGAATCTACCATAAAGTATCTGAGACTGAAAAAAAAAAATCAGTTAGATTCCCATTCCTTGGAGAAAAGGGCTTTCTTATTTGTCTTTGAGTGTTTGACAACTAGCACATAGTGGGGTTTCACCAAGTTCTAATTAAACTGGACACAATTCATCAACTTTCTCCATGCTTGACATTAGTGCCAGTGTTCCACGCTACCTGGTGAATCCTGGCAGTGGCCTCCTTATTATATATTATATATACTGTATATGTATATTATATATATAAATATGTGTATATTTATATGTATATATACACATATTTATATATATAAATATATTTATATATTATATAATATACATATAATAATATATGTATATATACACATATATATGTATATATACATTATATATATGCATATTTATATGATACACATATATAATATATAATATATATTACATATAATATATATAATACAATATATATAATACACATATATAATACTATATATAATATATATTATTATTATATATTATATTATTATACCTGTGGGTGTTTGGGCTCTTCTGTGAGTCGTTAGAAGCTCTCTCCCTATTTGATTTCACTTTCATACATGGCTCTGAAAAATCACACTGACATTATTCTTTCGCCTATAGCATTTAAAGTCTTGAAAGTGGCAAAGTAATCTTGAGCACACATAGGAGGGTTCCCATCTGGCACGCCCATGACCACTACCACTGCCAGCCATTCCACTGGGAACGTTCTCGAAGGGTGTCTGTCTGTTGATGCCTTTGCTGGGCATATGAATTTTTATTTTTCAAAAGTGGCCAGCTAATGTCAGTATTAGCCAGTGTCAGAAATTAACCTAAACAAACCTGTACAGTAGACCTGGCCAGCTCACTTACATGTCATGGAGCAAAGCTCTTGGGTTACACATTCAGTTAGTGAAGACCAGTACCTTTTTCCTCTGTGCCCCTTGGAGTTTGTTATAAGCAAGGTTGTTTTGTGCTAGGCTAAGACCTTGGAAACCTTACCAAGGCTCATTTCTCTTCTTTATAGAGATAAATCTCCCCATTTAACAAAATGAGAGGCAACACAGTTGCAAGAAAGGGGAGAAGGAAATGAAAAAATGGGAGGAGGAGTTAGAGGAAGAGGAAGGAGCTCCCAACACAACAGCAGATAGAGAGGCATCAGGAAAAGGGAAGAATAGTTTTATTTCCAGTACATATAGCACCAAGTTCACCCACAAGCCCTCCAATTCAATGGAAGGCAGAAGAAATGCAGGATCGGTTTAAGAGAACATCAACATACAAACGGTCAAGGAGTACACGAAAAGGCGCCCGGTATCAGTCATCCTCAGGGAATGGTGGTTTTCACACACCACAATGACCCATCACTTTCAAGGGTCGGAATGGCCATCATCAAGAAGACAAGAGATCGGTATAGGCGAGGACGTGGAGAAAACGGAAGCCTTGAGCACCGTGGATGGGCATGTGAGTTGGCGCAGCCACTATGAGAAACTGTACGGAGGTTCCTCCAAAAATTAGAACTATTATACCGTCTGATCCAGCGATTCCACTTCTGGATCTATAACGGGAGGAAATGAAACTGTCTTCTCAAAGAGATTCTGTACCCCATGTTCATCACAGCGTTATTCACGACAGCCAAGACAGAAACAGCCTAAGCGTCTGCCACCCAGTGAAGAGATAACCAGAACGCGGGATACATACACAACAGAACATCATTCAGCCCTGCAACAGGAGGAAAGCCCGCCCTTTGCAACACTGCGGATGGAACTTGAGGCCATTGCACTAAGTGAAACAAATCAGAGCAAGACCAAGACTGTATGACCTTATTATATGTGGGATAGAAAAAAAAAATCCCAAAACTGAGGTCATAGAAACAGAGTAGATGAGTGTTCACTGGGGGTGGGTGGGGGGTGGAAAGGGGGGATGGGCAGAGGTGGCCAAAGAGCACGGACGTCCAGTAACCTATGCATAAACTCTGGGGACGTAAAGGACAGCATGGTGGCGGTATGCGGCATTAAACTGTGTACGTGAAATTTGCCAAGAGAGGAGGTCTTAAAAGATCTCACCACACAACATACACACAGACACACAGACACAGACACACACACACACACACACATGGCAACTATGTGAAGTGTTAATGAACCTTACTGCGGTGCTCGTTTTTTTGCAATATACGCGGGTATCAAATCATCACCTCGTACATCTTAAAACTCAGGCGGTATTCTGCGTCAGTTATATCTCAACAGACTTTGCAAAATAAAGGAAGAACATTCTCACTTCAGGGAAACGGTGGGAGGACACTTTGACTTTGGCATTTCAAAGAGTTCTGCTTAATAAAAGAAACAAGGTAGGGTTTCCAGAAGCTGCCGCGGAGGCTCCATCAAGGTCAAAGAGAAGAAATGCGGAAGAACGGCCCGGATCCCTAACTCCTGCTTTGAGAAAATCTGCTCCCCAAGAGCAAGAACACGTGATGTGAATTCGAGCTGATGGACCTAATGTGCAATTGTAGGCAGTTTTCAAAGCGGCAGCTAGCAAGAAGGGGCCGCCTCAAGAATTGAGATTTCTTTAATCTGTCTCTCCTCAGCATGTGTTTGTTCTGGATGGCTAAGAGGTTTCTGGAACCCACAACCACAATTCACACACAGACCTTCCGAGGGAACAATACTGTGCCTCGGAAAGTTTCAAACACAGTAGTCGGCTCCCTTTTCCTTTCGCTTTGTTGGCTAGAACCCCAGTGGGCAGAAAGCTTTATTTTGAACGCGATCCATCAACAATTCAAGAGAATTAATAATGTATTTATATCACATGCTAGTAGTAGCATAAAATTATCTATAAATGTTTAATAAATATTCTGGAATGCTTTTGGAACACATGTTATAGATGATAAATAAATAACAATGAATTCCTTATGAAATATTTACCCTCAGCATGGTTATTGTAATGTTGTAACTGCTTGGGAAGCCATTACTAACAAAGTGAATTGAGTTATCGAAGTTATAGATATGTTCGGCCTGCCATTCATAATGAAACGTGCACCACTTAAAATGAGGTAAAGACACTGGAGACAGCTGTTGACACACTGTAATCGCTGGAGTCACCAGTCATACTTAGCAGTTTATAGGCATAAAAGATTGGCAACTCTTTAATAAACTATGCCTCCTGGAAAACTAGGTCCTGGCATCTTGTAAACATCGTGGGCTCTTTCTTTACGTATTCTTCTCTGTGCCTGGTAACACTGAAGCATGGGATCGTCCCCAAATCTTCACAGGTTCGACAGGGCATGGAGTTCCTCATCAAGCAGGCAGCAAACAAGAGCTTAGAGATGCTAGCGATCACTGAGTGAGCGCTTACCATGTGCCAAATGCTTTATTTCATATAATCTTTGTAGTAACCCTAAGAGGCAGGCATTGCCATACCCATTTTACAGATGAGAAAAATTGATTTCAGGGAGGCTGAATCACGCACCCAAGCTAGCCTAGCAAATAAGCAGCAAAGGAGGGCATTAAACCCAGGTTTCTCTGCACACAAAATCCATGCGGCTTTCCAAGGTAAAGTGCTCCCCAAAGTATGTTAAGACTCTGAAATGGCTCTTGCATACATGGTCAAACGATTTTGTGTGAGAGGGCTGTTTCTTCAACAGATGGTGCCGGGAATACTGGATACCCACATGCTTCAACACTGTTGAAGCCCGACCTTACAACACAAGACAAAAATGAACTCAAAATGGATTAAAGGCATAAGTATAAGAGCTAAAACTACAGGACTCCTGGAAGATAAAGATAGAGGAAAAGCTTTATAACAGTGGATTTGGCAATGATCTCTCAGATGTGACCCTAAAAGCAGAGACAACAAAAGAAGCGGACGTCAAAACTACAAAGAAGTGTGCTTCAAAGGGCACTCTTGACCTTGAAAAGGCAAATCCTAGGAATGGGAAGAAATATTTGCAAATCATCTATCTGATAAAGTATTCATAATCAGAAAATGTAAAGAATTGCCTACAACTAAAAACAACAACAAAAACCTAATTAAAGATTGGCAAAGGACTTGACTAGATATGTCTCCTAAAAGATATACAACTGGCTGATAAACACATGAACAGATGTTTAATATCACCAATCATTTACATAAATGCAAACCGAAACCATGATGACATAACGTTTCACACCCATTGGGAGGGCTACTAACCAAGAACCAGAAAATGATAGAGATAGAAGGTTGAACAGTGGTTACAAGGGCAAGGAAGAATGGGGAGCTATTGCTTAACAGGTAGCAAAGAACCAGAAAACAAGTGTTGAGGAAATGGAGAAATTGCTCGTGCACTGTTGGTGGGGATGTGAAATGGTGCAGCCATTGTGGAAAAACAATATGGCGGTTCCTCAAAAAAAATTAAACATGAAGTTACCATCCGATCTGTCAGTGCTAATTCTAGGTACACACACAGAAGAACTGAAAGCAAGGACTCAAAAGAGACATTTGTACACCCAGTCCATAGCAGCATTGTTTACAGTCACTGAAAAGGTGGAAACGACCCAATCATGCACTGATCTATGACGGATAAGAAAGTACACACACACACACAGGAAAAAGAGTGAAATTCTGACTCATGCTACAACAGAGATAAACCTTGAAGACGTTGTGTTATGTGACATAACCCAGCCATGAAAATGTAAGTGTAATGTGATTCTGCTTTTTTGAGATACCTAGAATCATCAAATTTATAGAGACAGAAGGTTGACTAGTGGTTACCAAGGGCAAGGAGGAATGCGGAGCTATTGTTTAACATGTACAGCTTGGGAAGACGAAACATCCTGGAGGTAGATGGTGGTGATGGGTCACCCAACAATGAGATTGGACTTGATGTTGTGAAATGTACATGCATAAATGGCTGAAATGGCAAATTATATTATGTTCATTTTACCACAATTTTAAAAATCCTTTAAAAGGAGAGGGATTACCATATAAGGTTCAAAAGTGATGCACATAGGGTCCCATGAAAAAGAAACAAAAATATGAAGCCAGAGGATACTTGATAAAAATACTCTCCAAGAAGACAGTGGTCAGAGTAGCAGAGTGTAGGTAGAAGGTATCCCATGGGACTCATAATACCCACAAACAAATTTTTGCATATGATTTTCCAAGAGAAAGTGGTTCCCACCCAGAAAAATGCAAAGAGTTAATATTTTCCTTCTATTATGCCAACCACTGGTTACTTCTTGGGTCTAGTATTCACCGGCTCTTGTAATTAAATGGGGACAGGTAGAAAAGATGGTGCATTAATTAAGGGCGAATTACCCTGGACCACTGCAGAGTTCCTCATCTTTAAGAGTTACATTAATAGTAAAAATCAGCTCCTCATTATTAGGGAGGAAAAGAACTAAGAATGAGGTCCTCATTTTCTGCTAGATATTCCTGCCAAGCCAATTTAACATCTCAGATCTTAAGCTCATCTTGAGTTCAGTGAAGCTTCACAACTATTAAAATACTCAGGATTCAACCAATACACCAAAAATAAAATGGAAACTCATCTACATAACAAAGGCTGGGAGAAAGTAGGCACCGTGTCAGTCATCATCGCCAGATCTTGGCTATTCAACCACCACTGAGTCGTAGGGCTTGGATGAAGGACGATATGCATCATTTGATGGTAAGTGTCTGCTTTAGGCACTCAGGATAATGGGATGCCCATAGGATGTATGCCTTCCAGCTGTAAGTATACATATGTGTATCTGGGTGGGGCAGCATGGGAAAACAGTGAATTAGACGGGTTTTTAACGTCCTAGAGAGCTCCTATGTTTACCAGTGTAAGTTTCTGTCCCACTCATGCCCCTTTAAACTTAAAAAAGATGTATTCTTTTCATGCAATCAGATCTCAAATGTTACTGGACATCTAGACCAGTAGTAAAACCCCAGTACCTTCAAGTGTCATAGAGCCTCATAAATTGGAGAAGTGGGTCAGGTGTGATGGAGAGAGAGGGACGGTCAGTCTGATATGTATTACGAATTCCGTAAATTTTTACAGTGTTTTGTATTTTAGGATTATGTTTTGGACATCACCGTTTGCTCTAAGGAGAACAGCTTTGGAAATCTCTCACTTTGTATTTAATCTAAATTCATCTCCTTAATATTCATGTCTTTTTTTTTTTTTTAAAGAAGCGAGTTTATAATGAAAGCACACAGGCACAGAGAATCAAAGGGAAACAAGAGGGATAAACTAGGGATTGGATTGAGTAATATATCCAGCTCCGAGCTTCTTTAGAGCCAAAAGAGAACAGAGAAATGATGCACTAAAAACTTTCATTGTCTGACTAATAATTGATTTATCAGGTCTTCAGGAACACCAAACCATTTAAATGAAGTCTGGATATTAAGATGGGAGCAGGCATGTCCTGGAAAAGAAAGCCAGGCAGAGGGAAGAGAGGACGGAGATACAGAGGAAGTTACAGTCTTGGGCTGGGGATAAGGACATCGATGTGGATGGGTACTGGACAGACATAGTCCTGCCCATTCATTCAGCAAATATTTGTTGAGTACCTACTATGTACTAGGGACTGTGGCAGATATTTGAGATCGAGGAGTGGAGTAAATATAGATTTCTACTCTCATTCCAGTAGAAGAGAGAAAATATGCAAACCATGTAATAAGCAAGTATGTTACATGGTACGTTAGAAGTGATATATGGGGGGCACCTGGGTGGCTCAGTGGTTAAAGCCTCTGCCTTCGGCTCAGGTCGTGATCTCAGGGTCCTGGGATCGAGCCCCTCATCGGGCTCTCTGCTCAGCGGGGAGCCTGCTTCCCTCTCTCTCTCTCTCTGCCTGCCTCTCTGCCTACTTGTGATTTCTGTCAAATAAATACATAAAATCTTAAAAAAAAAAAAAAGGAATGCTTGTTTCTTTAAAAAAAAAAAAAAGAAGTGATATATGGTACAGAAAAGGAAGAAAATGCAAATCAGAAAACAGGAATCAGGCATGAGACTGACATGGTAATAACTACTCTGCCTTTATCTCAAGACTGGTCTGAGAATCAAATCAAACCATGTAGGTGAAAGAGGTCCATAGATTATTTTGTAAAAGTCAGTAGATAAAATAATTGGAAGGTTGTTTTCAAAAGCTTCACGCATAGACACATGCAGACACACACAGATGCGCACACACACACACGTAAATACTTAGCTCTTGGAATAAAAGGACACATCTCTTCTGCTCTTTCTCCTAGTAAGTGATCATCTGTTACCAGGGGAATATCCTTGGTTCTTAGCCAGCAGCAATTAGAAGATGACATTTCAGAAGATGAAAAGGAATTGAGATATGGCCCCTTCTGCCTTGGCTGCTACCTCTCTAGTTCCCAATCCACTGGTGACACCACTACGGCCACAATGGCCTGTAAGCCAATTACGACACCTCTGCAATCCACCAGTGGCTCCCTTCTTCCTCCACATGCTGGTCACTGGGAGGGGGATGGATGCAGCCTTCCTTGCCTTTATCAAAACAGGCCCATGATGGGTCAAGACTCCAGCTGGCTGATGTGGTGTTCGGCACAGTTGAAACGAGTTAACAAGAGCCAAGATCTATGACTGAGCACGTGGAGTGAGCCAAACAAATACACTGTGTAAAGCTTCTTTTGAATTCTTGCTTCTTTAGATACCTACATGACCCTATTCATCCTGGTCCCAGTTGACAAGATGACGGAGCCCAGAGGCTTTTCTGGTAGGTTGGATGTTGGGTACTTGAGTAAGAGAGCGATTCGGAGTGCCTTTAAGGTTTTTGTCATGAGCAGTTAAAAGGACCAGGCTGCCCTCAGCTGAGATGTGGAAGGCTGTGGATGGAGAAGGATTTGAAGGGAGGCCGTGGAGTTTGGGATATGCTGAGTTCGAGCTATCAATTAGACCTTCAGGGACAGATGCTGAGAAGGGAGGTATATCTGTGAGTCTGGCCTTGGAAAGAGATGTCTAGGCTGGATGTCTAAATTTGAGTTATGGGCATATACCTGGTATTCCATGAGACCAGATGAGATCTTTAGGAGAGTGAGTGTGGATGGAGAACAGAGGCGGATCAGGGGCTGAGTGCTGCATCACTCCAATGCTACGAGGAAAGGGAGGGGAGAAGAGAGAAGGCAGTAGAGGAAACTGAGCAGGGATGTATAGTGAGGTGGCAGGAAAACAGATGCTAGGATGTCCTGGAAGGCAAATAAGGGAGAGTGTCAAGGAGGAGGGAGTGAACTACGCCAAACACAGCAACACTCACGTCTATAATTTAGTGGATGCCTCCAATGTTTCTCATTTTGCAGAAGACCCTATCACCTAACCCCAATTACGCCAGGAACCTTGGGAGAAGGAAGTGTGCCCCTTTTTTACTCATGAAGAGCTCAGTGAGATCGGGTAGGTGCCCAAGGTCACGTTGCTTCAAGTGCCTGAGCTTGGATTCAAACCCGAGACTGCTAGCTTCGATGCCCACACTTCTTGGACTACATGTTTGTGTGTCTTCTCCCCACTGCCCCCGCCCCTGACTTTTGGGTATGGTGGGAGGTGAGGGAAAGGGAGCTTTAGGAATTATCTTATTCATTTTATGTTATCTTTCACAAATTAATTCAGGGGAAAAAGTGAAATGAGCTCAATACCATATTGTGTTGGAATTATTGACAACCATTCTTATTCTAACCAGGAAAAAAAAAATCATTTGGTAGAAATAAAGCCCCTCACTCTCACGCTACCTTTCTATTATTAAAAAAAAAAAAGCCTTGCAATTCTGTGCCTATTATTTTACAGTGTAAAATGATGAAGAATTAGAAAATTGTTAGATAGCAGGTGACAAATTGCAATCTGATGGGCCAACATGAACCTATAAAAATGTTATCAAGATGATATTAAACAGTCTATTTCTTACTTAGCATCCAGGCAGGAAATTGGACCTATTCTTGCTGGGGTATCTCGCACTTTGATATTTTTCATTTAGATAACGCTGTTTAAAATTTAACTGGATTACTGGTAATTTGTCTTTCAAGATGATGTACCTAAGCACTTGGCTCAGAATATCCTTTTCCCAGTTTTTAGTGAAAGGCATTTGGAACTTTCTGGAATTTCTGGAGCTCATCTCTCACCATGATTTTTTGCTTCCTTGCCTACAAATCTGCTTTAAGAAGAAAAAGGAGGGGTGCCGGGGTGGCTCGGTCATTAAGTGTCTGCCTTCGGCTCAGGTCATGATCCTAGGATTCTGGGACTGAGCCCCGCAGCAGGCTCCCTGCTCAGCAGTCTGCTTCTCCTTCTGTCCCCTTCCCCTGCTCATGCTCTCTCTGGCTCTCTTGAATAAATACATAAAATCTTAAAAAAAAAAAATGGAAAGAGAACGATGAGTCCAACTTTACATGGCAGTTGGATGTGAGAAGCCTTTGGATCCTTGACCATCTTATGTTATGAACTGCATCCGTGTTGTTGGTTATGTCCCTCGTGCTTAGCATGGCACCTGTCACATAGTAGGGACCGATGTCATCCATTTGTTGGATGAGTGTTTCATTCAACTATTTTAAACCTGCTCTTGGTCTGAAATCCAGCACAGAATGGGTGCAAACTTACTATCTGTTTCATCGAACGACTCGGGGTGTAGCAGGAGGTCACCCCCTTCAGCTCTGAATTACCTCAGTACTGGTTCGCCTCATGCCTCTTTCCTCCTAGGGCTCTGGGAGGCAGAGATGGCTCTGCTTTCTAAGCCCAGGTTTTAAAGGGGGAACACCTGTCTGGTCTAAAAGTAGAATTAGAGGTAGTCAAATTTTGGGTGGCGTTTGGTAAGTGGGAGGAGGATAACTGTATGTATGGTCACAAAATTGTACATAAAGGCCAAAAATAATTCTTAAAAGAAAAGCTATACCATATGCAAATAATAACCATCTGGCTCTGACTCTCAGATCATATTTACAAAGCCTGAGAAGAGAGGAAGAGTTGATGAAGCAATTCCTTCTATTACTTACAAAGGTTTCTGAGAGTGTGTTGCATGTCCTGCTCTTTGCTTGGGGCTGGCGCCACAGTGGGGCCAAGTTCAAGGACCTGCCCCCCTGAGAGGGATACTCTATCGGGCAAGACAGACTACAGAAAAGTTAAAATATATACAGTTACAGAGATGAGTCATACAGAATATAATTTAAATGATACTCTTCAGAAAGTCAGTATTAGCCAATAATAGAGTGAAACGATAAGGTGTATGCTTTTCAGGTCAATAAATTTACATGGTAAGTAGGAGCTGGTAGTAATTCCAGGCGGAACTTCCTCACATCAGGCAATGCTCAGAGGCCAGCTAGGTGACCTACAATTCAATTCACTTCTGACTCAGTCTACCTGGAGATGACTGTCGGGTCCTCCAGGTTAAGGGTTCAGGACCGTCCTCCCTCACTCAGATGCTAATGTGAGGTTATCACCCGTGCTTCTGAACAAGGGGGTTGCAGATCCGAAGTTCTCAGGACCCCCTCCTGGGTTTGACTGATTTGCTAGAGTGGCTTACCCATCTAAGGGAGACACTTTATTTCCTAGATCATTGGCTTATATGTAATTCGGGAACAGCCAGATGGAAGAGATGTAGGGGGAGAGGCCTGGGGAAAGGGTGAGGAGCTTCTAGGCCTTCTCACCTGAGACTCTCTCCCCAAATTTCCAGGAGCTCAGCAATCCAGAAGCTCTCTGAATGTCCCCGCCTCCCCCCCACCTTCATGTAGGGTCATTAGGAGGCTTCATGACATAGACAAGATTGATCAGATCATTACCCATCAGTGATTAGATCAACACTCAGCCCCTACTCCCCTTGGAGGTCTGGCAGGGGTGGAACTGAAGGTTCCTAAATTCTAAACACATGCTTGGTTCCCTGGAAACTACCCCCCACCCCCTCCTTAGGAGTGGCCTAAAAGTCATGTCATTGACATAACAAAATACACCTCAATTACTTCCCTTTCTTAAGAAATTCTAAGGGTTTAGGAGTTCCCTGCCAGAAACAGGACAAAGACCAAATACATATTTCCTATTATAAATCACAATCTCACACATGGTAACCAAACATTGTCCATAAGGGAAAGATCGGAAAAACAGAAGAAATTTTAAGGAAGCACTAAAAACAAAAGGACGGTAAAAAGCAGACAGAAAGCAAAAGACAAGAAGACACACCTAAGAGTAAATATATCAGGTAAAACAATAAGCGTCCTTTTTCTAAACTCTCCTATTAAAAGAACACAAAGACGCTCATAGGAAGAAAAAAAGAAAAAGATTTAAAGAAATCAAATCCTAGTAAACGCAAATGAAAATGACAGGAATAGTTAAACCCAGTAAGACAAGCAACGCTTTACCCAAAAAGAACAAACAAAAAGTGAGTTTAAAATTCTGTTTTCTACGTAAGGTAAGATACAAAGCAAAATTCGTAAAGCAAACAAGGATCACTTTATATTGACAAAACACGCAATTTGCCATAAAAATATATGGGTCACGATTCCTTATCTAACAAATGACATGGTTCAATATATAAAATAATCAAAAGATTTCAAAATTTGCTTGCTTTGTGTTTTGTGGTTTTCTTTCTGTTTCCAGTAAACGGAAGGATGGCACCATCCCCTGAGATGGGGGAGCTGGGGGTAGGGTCTGAGAAGGAGGACCAGGGGTTCAATGTGGTGCATAATGCTTTTGAGATAGCTATTAAGTTGCCAAAAATGTGTCTGGTGAGTTTATACAGTATGAAAGGCAACGCCTAGGGCAGCGCTTTTAAAGAGACGCATGAAGATGCTAAAGGTGGGGCAAGAGAAAATAGTTACTTATTAAACGGTTACTCACTAAGCACAGAGTCTGTGCCCCGAATTCAGAGAGCAGATGTTACAAAGTTACTTCACGTAACACAACAACTCTGTTGCTTACTAATGGTTAATTGAGTACCTGCTATGTCCAGTCTCTGTGTTTAGAGAAAAGGAAGGCACCTTTGATAACTTCAAAGATCTCAGGGTAGGAATGACTATGGCCACTTAACAGGAAAGGTAATTGGGTCTAGGAAAAGCGACGTGACTTGTGGTCCTACAACCGGCAAGTGCCATAACTGGACACCACAGTCACAGACAGGTGTCTGCGGGTTCACCATGCTTCAGTCTTCCATCTTGCCTCCATCAAGCCTTCGCTCTGCCTTCAAGGGTGGGAATGCTGCCACCATCCCTGGAATACACCCAACACAGCCAACCCACGTGCTGCTGAGCATGCTCTCGATTTTTATGTTTCTGGACAGGCGCCGATCATTGCATTACAAATCGGACTTGACAACTATTTAAAGCAGGACTTCTAGAAGACTCGGATTCAGTCATCCATCGTGTTCTCTTCTTGATAAATTAGCATTTCTGTGGAAGGGTTGGAATTCTAAGCCCTCATCCTTTCAAAACTCTGTCCCACATGAGTGGCTTAGTAATGGACGCAGAATGCTTGGGCCACAGGCAGCCCAGGGTCTGCCCCAAGAGGACCGGATGTCCGCGGGCAGGTGATGAACAGCCCTTTTTGCTCCTTTCTCCTCATTGCCCAGATGACAGCCCAGGAAGCTTGAGATGTCTACAAAGCAAGTATCAGTTGCATAATTTCCTCGTGGAAAAGGTTATAGCACTTTTGGAGAACGCAAACCGGGGAAGGTGGCCTTTAGAAATGAGGGCTTCCAGGTAATTTAACCTCTTAAAGTGAATGTTAATATTTACATTATCTTGTTAACATCTTTGTGCTTTCTCCTCTGAGACAGAAGCCCGAAGGTTCAACTACTTTACACAGATGCTCCTTTGAGGGGAACTGGTCTTTCCCAGCGTTTGAGAGAAGAAAGAGCATGGTCTTTGTAATCTGCCCACTGGAATTCCCCATCAGAGCCGTTTGCTTTGAGGGACAGTCTCGAGGATGTCAGGGACACCGGGCCTTAAGTCTCTCATCTGTAAAATGGGAAACAGGTTCCCTGACTCCCTCAGTTACTGGGAGGATAAATGGGCACCATTTCCTGAGTACCTGCTGGTACCCAGTAATATAGAACTATCACTCCTGCTGCTTTGATCACACTTTGTTCTAACCCATCCCAAGGGGCAGCAAATCCGCTGGTTTTTTCAACTTTCTCTTT
Organism: Lutra lutra; assembly: GCF_902655055.1. Taxonomy (NCBI): domain Eukaryota; kingdom Metazoa; phylum Chordata; class Mammalia; order Carnivora; family Mustelidae; genus Lutra; species Lutra lutra. The sequence goes on along the minus strand of NC_062295.1, from coordinate 6,596,541 downwards.
TCAAGAGGTCCCAACATCATTGATACTAACACGTGAAACATTCACTGGCACTGTATACTTTTCACAGCACTCTGGGGTCCACCCAGAGAGCTGAATTGCAGCAGTAACAAATCGGACGCAGGTCTGGACTGCCTCGAGTTCAAATCCTGACATGACCACGTTCTAGCTTCAAGGCCTCGGGAGAAGTCTCTATCTTCTCTGTGTCTCAATTCTTCCTCCTCCGAACAGTGGCGATTATGGTACTCACCTCAATCGCTTGTGTGTTTTAAGGCAGCTAATCCACAAACAGGTCTTAGTGTCTGGCTTAGTATCTTAGTACTTGCTGGCGGAGTCGTAGGGATTCTTGGTTCGTGGGAATACGGGTGCATAAGACGTTCTGCTGGGAGCACCAGAATACACGGGACACGATTCTCATGAGAAAGATGGAAAAAGTGAGTCGCAGGGCAATCTGTAGGCACGGCCAAAGTCACACAATGCATTTGCAGCCAGCCAGCACCTGCACTGCGGCCGTCTGACTCCTGAGGCAGTTCCATCCGCCAGGAGAAGTCCCAGCTGCTGGAGAGCTCCCGCCAGGATTTATTTCAAAGGCAGCCTGGCTGCACACCCACTCCCCGCACCCCACCACCGCTGCGGGAAATTATGCTGCGAGCCATGTATCTTCTTCGACATGCTCTGCTCTTGAAGAAACACTCCCAATTACTGTGGCTGTGTTCTCCGTGATTGCAATGTGTCATGACATTTCCAAGATGTAAGTTTCTCCGAAAAAGGCATTAGCACCAGGCGAGTGAAGCAGCTCATTTTTCAAACTTGGAAACTGTCGTCTGCCCCGCTCGGCGCCGGTGGAGCCTGAACGCACTGTTTAGTGAGCACCGTCAGGCGACCGAAGTTCACTGCCTCGGGCACGTTTGGCTGCTCTCCTCCTGGAAGATCTGTGGCTGAGAACGTGCCGACGCGCCTGCGCGCCCAGCACCCTCCACACGCGGGAGCACGCACACCTGCACTACACCATGTACCCCACGCCCCACCGCGCCCGCCGTAGTCACCGTCCCCATCCGGAGTCTGATTCTCCCCACTTACAGACCGTTCTTTGCCCTTGTCCACCACCCACCACTTCAGAGATGGATTACACCCTTGGCGCTTCCTCATCTGTATCAGCCAGGTGATGAGGTGCGAGCGCACGCAACGTCCCTAGGCTGGTTTCAGCAGCCGCGGAGTGGGCTGAAGGCGCTCAGCGCCCAGAACGGCCAGCCTCACGGGGCAGGCCAGCGCCAAGGAAGGCAACACGGTTGGAACCGCAAGCAAATTTCTGCCACGGCAGCGGTCCCGGGAGGGTACCCGGAGCTCAGGTGGGTACAGTTCTCGCACTGAAGATCGATGTTACCACGTGCCCCCTTTGCCCAGGGCAATCCTGGGTCGGGGCACCTGAGATGCCAAATTCCAGCTTGGGGCTCCGACGGTAGCTGCAAGGGAGGCGGAGAAAACGGGTCGTGGCTCTATTCATTTCCTAGAGTGGCTGTGACAGAGAACCACAAACCGGGTGTCTTAGGACAAGAGCGATTTATTGTCTCACAGTTCTGGAGGCTAGAAGTCCAATGTCAAGGTGTTGGCATGGCCACACTCGCTCTGAATGCACCAGAGAAGGATCTGTTTCAGGTCTTTCTCCCATCTTCCGGTAGGCTCAGGGGTTCTTTGGCTAGTAGAAGGTTGTCTCCTCGCCCCCCCCACCCCCACCGCCCCGAGTCCCTTCACACTGTCTTCACATTCCCTCTCTTCATGTCTGCTTCTGTTCAAATTTCTCCCTTACAAGTTCACCCATCTTCTTGGGTTAGGGACCACCCCAATGACTTCATCTTTGCTACATCTGCAAAGACCCCATTGCCAAGTAAAGCCACATTTGGAAGTCCTGGGCGTTAAGACTTCAACATGTCTTTCTGTGGGTGGGGGAAGGGTGCAGAATTCAACCCACAATGCTCTCCTTTCCGTTCATTTTTAGGAGGCCCGCTGTGGTGGTTACAAAGTACATTGTGCACAGCTGGTGAAGCTTCTGTACAAACAATGGGGTTCAGGTACAGACTGCCCAAACAAAGTAACAGAAAGCTTGGAAATGCCCATTACAGCATCACCCTAAGGATCCAGTACTGCAAGCTTCTTAACAGAGCACTTAAAGTTCTCCTCCTTGACCTGGTTACTATCTTCTTCCCCTTATTTTCTGCCCCTCCCTATAAAACTCCTTGGCCTGTTATATCAAACTACCTACCATCTCTTGAATATTAAAAAAAATTTTGTTTCGGCATACAAAAACTGCACATAATGTATACAAGTGGGGAAGTTTAGAGATAACTATACACTGTGAGATCATAACCACAATCTGACATAAACCCACTCATCACCTTCAAGTTTCCTCCAGCTCTCTTCAGTATTACTTTGTGAGAAGAACACTTACCTACCATAAGATCTACCCTCTTAGCGAACACTTGTATTTACAGAGCAATGGTAACAAGAGGCGACATGCGGCACAGCAGATCTCTAGGACTTACTCATCTCCCCGATAGTTTTTTTTTTTTTTTTTTAAGAGAGGGATGGATTGGGGGCAGAGGGAGAGTAGCTTAAGCAGACCCCTGCTGAGCATGGAGTCTGAAACAGGGCTCGATCTTGTGACCTTGAGATCATGACCTGAGCTGAAATCAAGAGCTAGATGCTTAACTGACTGATCCATGCAGGCGCCCCATCCATCTGTGGAATATCAGAGATGATATCCGGAGATCATCCCTGGAATATCAGTAAGAGAATTGATGAATTACTAAGGGAAAAAAATGGTTTGACCCCACCAATTTATGGGTCTGCCAATAAGCAACAATGTGTAGTAGAATCTCTGATCCAAAGCTTATGGGGAGGGGGGAAGAACTGACATCTGAGGAAGATGAGAACGGTTCCCCAAGAGCAGTGAGTGCTGGGGATTTAGGGAGGTAGAGAAAGTGCAAGGAAATAAAGCATTTACTGCTCTTGTTGCAGCAGGGGTGGGTGGTTTCCAGAGGGGAATGTCTGCAAAGGGCAGTTAGGGATGTTGGATCCTGGGCCATGGTGCTTTGGGTCTCGAGGAACAGGGCACACTACAGAGTAAATAAACATATTGATGGTAATCAGTGTAGCCCATGAATGGGAGGAACTTTGTCAAGGTTCTAGAATAGACTGTACAAACCCAAGAACTCTGCTTGACTTTGGTGATTCTGGAAGAAAAAGCATGGTACTAACAGACACTAAACTACTTGCCAGCCCAGCAGGATAGGGAATTCAATTCAGATATATCTAAATAGAGCTAGAGGAAACCCTTCTTTTCAAGTCATGTTTCCTTCCCCCCTTATACCAGGTATAGTTGAAAATGTAAAGTCTGCACCACTGAATATGCTCTTATTTGCTCTCGAGGTTCCTCCTGCTTCCTAGAATCACCTGCTCCCAGCCTGGGAAATTCAGTCACAATCCTCTTGTCCAATAACCTTCTTTTGCTCCCCCTTCCTAGACTGAATGAGACCTTCATCACTTTTCTCTCTTGTTCTCCATCCTTATCATGGAACTCCTGGATTGTAGTTGCCCCTTTCTGAGCCTGTCTTGGGAGCTTCTGGTACCAACACTTTATGTGATTTGTAAGTGTCTCACACACAGTGAGATGCACCATCGACCCTCACTCACTGATGGACAAGTAACGGAAATGATGAAAACCAGTGGTAGACATTCTAGCTTCCTGGACTTTGAGAACAGCTCAGCAAATCACTCTGCCACAGAGTGACAAAACCAACCTACTCCACAGGACAAGAGCTTGCTGACAGTCTCAGTTGCATAGTGGGATGAACACAGGGGGATGCTGTCCAATATGGTAGATGCCAGCCATATGCAGCCATTTAAAATTAAATTTGTATAAGTTCCCATTAAAGGAAATCACAGATACTGTTCTTCTGGTCCACTGGCCACATTACAAGCACTCCACAGCTCCCTGTGCTAGCAGCTACCTTACTGGACAGCACAGGTATGGGATATTCTCACAGAAAGTTCTACTAGAGAGTGCTAACATAGGGTTCCTGTGTCCCTACAAAGAGCTTACATCCTAGTCTTAATAACTGGTCCATTTCTCCACCCCACATTTATTTTTAACTCTAATAAAGTTATACACACACACACACACACACACACACACACACAATTAACTATCTGACCCTGCAATTGCACTACTGGGTATTTACCTCAATGATACAGATGTAGGGAAAAGAAGGGCCATCTGTACCCCAATATTTATAGCAGCAATGGCCACAGTCGCCAAACTGTGAAAAGAGCTAAGATGCCCTTCAACAGATGAATGGATAAAGAAGATATGGTCCATATATACTGTGGAGTATTATGCCTCCGTCAGAAAGGATGAACACCCAACTTTTGTAGCAACATGGATGGGACTGGAAGAGATTATGCTGAGTGAAATAAGTCAAGCAGAGAGAGTCAATTATCATATGGTTTCACTTACTTGTGGAGCATAAGGAATAACACAGAGGACACTGGGTGATGGGGAGGAGAAGTGAGTTGGGGGAAACTGGAGGGGGAGATGAACCACGAGAGACTGTGGACTCTGAGAGACAAACTGAGGGTTTTGGAAGGGAGAGAGGTTGGGGGTTAGGTGAGCCTGGTGGTGGGTATTAAGGAGGGCACATGTTGCATGGAGCACTGGGTGTGGTGCATAAACAATAACTCTTGGAACACGCACACACACAGAATTAAATTAATTTTTTAAAAGGGTACTATTGACTTTTACTAAAAAGACACTTATTGCAAGAAGAATTCTTTATACAGCAATTTTAAAAAGTCCCCTTTCTGGGTAACTATAAGAGAATGTCTGGATTTTAATAGGGCTACCATTTTTGCGCCACTGCCACAGGACACCAAGCATTTATCGTCCGTTCCTGGGTACCTCATCTAAAAAGAGAGCTCAGAGATGGGTGCTCTGGTGGGGAGGTGACAGGTGGGCCAAGAGTCCCTGATCCCAGCAACTAAGACAATCTCTTAGAATGGGTCAGCTTCATAGTTTCTACAGAACTGGAAAGCTGCCATCCAAAATGGTATGCAGACAAGTTATTCACTGTTTGGATCAAGCCTGGGAGAGGACAGTTCCTCCAGCTGTTTTCAAGCTGGGAGTGAGTGTGGAGGGTAACTACTCTACAGAGAAAAGGAAGCCTAGGGTTATTGAGGGGGGTGGAGAGAGAGAGAGAAGAGAAGAGGAGAGGAAAGGAGAGGAGAGGAGAGGAAAAGGGAGAGGAATGGGGGTGAGGAGAAGGAGGAAGAGGACAGGAGGGGAGGGAGGGGGGAAGGAAAGGGAGTACATAGGCACCTATTACTCCAGGAAGCTCTCAGAACCTTATCCCTTTGGGTGAGGCTTCATTATGTAGGCAGGATTGACTGGATCACTGGCCTCTGGCAATTGATTCAACATCCAGCCCTTCTCCCTGAGGTCAGTGGGGTAGGACTGGAAGTTCTGTTCTAGCATGGTTGGTTCCCCTGGCAACCAGCCCCAACACCCCCACTCTCTCCATAGGTGGGTCCAAAAAGCATCTCTTTTGGATTTACAGATTAACATAACAAGAGACGTGCTTATCTTTCAGCACTGGAAATTCTAGAGGTTTTAGGAGCTCCGTGCCAGAAATGGGGGAGGGAATTAAATATCTAAATTTCTTGGTATAAATCCTATCACTCCACCATAACAGAGTATCTACTCTATGCTAGAATCCTTGCCTGATGACATTTAAAGCCATGATGGATATCATGATCCATCTTACTTTTATATTTGAAGAAACTGAGGCTCAGGGAACCTAAGAGGCTTGTCCACCACGGCACTACCAGTGGGACCATCGAAGCTGGGATTCTACAGCTTAACACAAATCCCATGATTAATTTATAGGATACCATCTGGCTGCTATAACAAAAATGCCTTAGACTGAGTGGCTTTTAAACAGCAGAAATTTATTTCTCACACTTCTGGAGGCTGCCAGCATGTTTGGGTTCTGGGCTGCACATGGGGGACTTCTTACTGTATCTTCACATGGCGGAGAACAAGGAGAAGAAGCAAGCTCCCTCTGACTCTTAAACGGACACTAAATTCCATTCCTAGGGGCTCCACCCTCATGATCTCAGCCAATCCTAATTAATTACCAGCCAAACACCCTGATGCTGTCCCAATGGGGAGGTGGGGTTTCAACATGTGAATCTGGGGGGCACACATTCAGTCCACAACACCACCTTCCACACCCTCTAAAACTCTACCCAAAGCCCTTAAAGAACATCTATGTCACCAAATCCATTGGCCAGTCAGGATCTAGCCACTGAATCTAACTTAGTCTCTGACTTCATGTCCCTCCTAATACCACCTCAGTTGTCAGGAGCAGCAGACAAGGGCAGTCACCTCTTTGGCCATTGCTGCCTATCTCCCAGAGCTCAGTGAAGGCTGCCTCTGGTCAGCAGTGTTCCCACTGAACTATGATCTGCAGACTCTGCCTTTGATCACTCAGGTGGGATGAAGACTTCCTTTGACTTCTCTACAGAGAGCTTAGTGGAGAAACCCAAGACTTCCATAGACATCCCCCTACCCTCCTCCCACTACCGCCAATCCCTCAAAGATCTTTCTCTTGTCTGCGGGACTAAGAACACATTCCCGAAACCTTTTAAAAACTGAGAAAGTTTGTGGGTCACTGAAAAACAACCATGCATGAATTGTAAGCTCTGGCTACAGGACTGATGGAGAAAGAGAGGGGAAAAGTGCTGTGTGAACAGGGAAGGACTCTAAGTGTGAGCTGATGGAAAGTAGCATAGGGGAGGAAAAACAAAGGGGACACAGTCGAGGTTCACAAGGGCCTCCCTCTGGGGTGAGCAGGTTGATCTTCTGTTTAACATTAATGATTGCTAAATTATATTAAATGACATGACAATCAGATTAATAAAGCTTACAATATTTAGGGCATTCCGTTTGCTGAAATCACTGGCATCTGTGCCTGTTTAAAATGACAGATGATTAGGATATCCAAAGTTTGGTGGAATCTGCTAGCTAACAAGGTAGAATTAAAATTTACATCTTGCTCTGGCATAATGAAGATAATTAAAAAGAGTGATAAAACCCTTTGATTAACCCTCGTCTCCTCTCGCATAGCATTTTATTATGCAAATGAAACCTGCAACACTGTAAACCTAATACCAGTTAAGAATATGAATATGTTCTCATGTTCAAAGCACAGAGATAGATGTTGTACGGACAAACTATTTGATTGAGGTTGGAGAGGGGGGCCTGTTTGGCCATAAAGTGGAACTCAAGAGTGTGTGTCCCATGGAACAAAATTATGTCTCCATTTGCTCCAGACCTACCATTTTCTCAGAACTTCTGTCTTGTTATATGATTTCCTGCCCTGCCCTGCCAGGTCACTGAGCCCAAGCAGAAGCTCTTCCTCGCCCTCCACCCAACCAACAAGACTGCCTATGTTGTCCCTTGGAAGGCTTGTTTGTGGTCCTGCTTTCACTTTCTTGAATAAAACGGCACATCACAGTAACTTTCGAAAGCAAGAAATTCCTTGTCTGTCCATCATCTCTGAGGTCTGAAGGGAGAGAGAGCTTAGGAAACCCTAGGGTAGAAATTTTTTTTTTTTTTTTAAAGAACCTCCAGTTTCAACATGTAATTTCTCTCCTCTCTGAGAATTCTTTCCCTCTGGTGGTGTTAAAGGGAATGTTGGGGATAGCAGGATCCCCACAAGGGGAGCTGAGCTAGTTTAATGAATTTTCCCTTGGCCAACCAAGTTAACAATAAGAAAATAAGAAAACAAACAAAATCGTTTGTTTGTTTTTTCCCTGTCTTTCTCCAGATTTCTCTGCTTCCCTTTGCACTTCCCATTCATTGTTCCCCATCTCTACACTCTGGAAAGCCAAAAAGCTTTTAGTTTAGTAATGAGTAGCAACCAGTTAGCGAGAGAAATCTGAGTTTGTACCCAAGAGCCACCCCTTGAAGACTGTGAAGATCCAGAGACAGCCGAGGACAAGATGTGGGTCACAGAAGTGAACCCATGGAGTGGGACCTGTGGGCTCTGGGGCTTGGTAGGGAAGGAAGCTGAGAAGCTGAAGGGAGACATGCGAGAAGGGAGATCAGTGGAGAGAAGTTTCAGAGGAGCCTGCAGAGGAGAAGGCAACATGAAAATATAGCAGAGAGAGAGAGAGAGATGGCCGGGAGCCAAAGGATGCAGACAGCTGCCAGAAGCCGGAAGAGGTCAAGGATGGATTTGCCCCTTGAGCCTCCACAGAGTGTGACCCTCTAAACACCCTGATTTTGACTTCTGGCTTTCAGAGCTCCAGAGAACACATTTCCTGTGCTTGAAGCCACCCAATCAGTGGGACTTTGCTACAGTAGGCACAGGACACTGGCAAAGCTTTTAGTTACTGGGAAGCGGGAAGTCGAGAAAAAGGGGGCGGGGTCCCTGTATCACCTTCCCGATGTTAGGGGCATCCCTGTGCAGCTACGGCCAAACTCGGTCCTTTCAGATGATGGCTCATGTTGTCCAAGTGTGGCTCCTTGAACCAACCTGATCAGGTTATGGAGACGATTCAAGTAGTTCATACGTAGGAAGGAAGTGGACAGCCCCTGGCGTAAAGTGTGTACTATTTAAGTATTCGCTTCAATTTCTGCTATTGTCACTGTCCCAGTGATTAGTTGCCAGAATTTACATGCCTTCTGGATTATTGCAGGGGTCTATCTGAATGTCATTTCATGAGTTTTTAATAGAAAATAAAGACCAGAAGTCCAATCTCCAAAATATTTTAAAGAGTTATTTCAGTTTTTTGAGGGAGGCTTGGATGGCTATGTATTTCCCCCTTAGGACCACCTTTGCTGTATCCCATAGGTTTTGGACCGAAGTGTCTTCATTCTCATTGGTTTCCATGAATTGTTTCAGTTCTTCTTTGATCTCCTCATTGATCCAAGCATTCTTAAGCAAGGTGGTCTTTAGCTTCCAGGTGTTTGAGTTCCTTCTGAACTTCTCCTTGTGATTGAGCTCCAGTTTCAAAGCATTGTGATCTGAGAATATGCAGGGAATAATCTCAGTCTTTTGGTATCGGTTGAGTCCTGATTTGTGACCCAGTATGTGGTCTATTCTGGAGAAGGTTCCATGTGCACTTGAGAAGAATGAGTATTCTGTTGTTTTAGGGTGGAATGTTCTGTATACATCTATGAGGTCCATCTGGTTCAATGTGTCATTCAATGCTCTTGTTTCTTTATTGATTTTCTGCTTCGATGATCTATTTCTGAGAGAGGCGTGTTAAGATCTCCTACTATGAATGTGTTTATATCAATATGACTCTTTATCTTTTTTTTTTTTTTTTTTTTTTTTATAATTTTTTTATTTTTTCAGCATAACAGCACCCAGTGCTCCATGCAATCTGTGCCCTCCACAATACCCACCACCTGGTGCCCCAACCTCCCACCCCCCACCCCTTCAAAATTCCCAGATCGTTTTTCAGAGTCCATAGTCTCTCATGGTTCACCTCCCCTTCCAATTTCCCTCAACTCCCCTCTCCATCTCCCCTTGTCCTCCATGCTATTTGTTATGCTCCACAAATAAGTGAAACCATATGATAATTGACTCTCTCTGCTTGACTTATTTCACTCAGCATAAACTCTTCCAGTCCCGAATATGACTCTTTATCTTGATTAACAGTTTCCTTATGTAATTGGCTGCTCCCATATTGGGGGCATAGATATTTACAATTGTTAGATCATCTTGGTGGATAGTCCCTTTAAGAATTATGTAGTGTCCTTCTGTATCTCTGACTACAGTCTTTAGTTTAAAATCTAATTTATCTGATATGAGATCACCTTACACCAGTTAGAATGGCCAAAATTAGCAAGACAGGAAACAACATGTGTTGGAGGGGACGTGGAGAAAGGGGAACCCTCTTACATTGTTGGTGGGAATGCAAGTTGGTGCAGCCTCTTTGGAGAACAGTGTGGCGATTCCTCAAGAAATTAAAAATAGAACTTCCCTATGACCCTGCAATTGCACTACTGGATATTTACCCCAAAGATACAGATGTAGTGAAAAGAAGGGCCATCTGTACCCCAATGTTTATAGCAGCAATGGCCACGGTTGCCAAACTGTGGAAAGAACCAAGAAGCCCTTCAACGGACAAATGGATAAGGAAGATGTGGTCCATATACACTATGGAGTATTATGCCTCCATCAGAAAGGATGAATACCCAACTTTTGTAGCAACATGGATGGGACTGGAAGAGAAGATGCTGAGTGAAATAAGTCAAGCCGAGAGAGTCAATTATCATATGGTTTCACTTATTTGTGGAGCGTAAGAAATAACATGGAGGACAAGGGGAGATGGAGAGGAGAAGGGAGTTGAGGGAAATTGGAAGGGGAGGTGAACAATGAGAGACTATGGACTCTTAAAAACAATCTGAAGGGTTTGAAGAGGTGGGGGGGTGGAAGGTTGGGGGAACCAGGTGGTGTGTATTAGAGATGGCACGGACTGCATGGAGCACTGGGTGTGGTACAAAAACAATGAATACTGTTATGCTGAAAATAAATTAAAAAAATGATTAAAAAAAGAGTTATTTCAGGGTGGTGGATTTGCCACGGACTTTTATTTGCTTCTGTTTGCCTCTATTTTTCTAATTTTTCAGTAACCAACACATATTACTTTTTTTAAAGGTTTTATTTATTTATTTGACAGAGAGATAGAGAGCACAAGTAAGCAGAGCAGCAGGCAGAGGGAGAGAGAGAGAGAAAATCAGGCTTCCTGCTGAGCAGAGAGCCCAATGTGGGGCTCAATCCCAGGACCTGGGACCTGAGCTGAAAGCAGAGGCTTAACCCACTGAGCCACCCAGGCACCCCCATATATTACTTTTGTTGGAAGTTCAGAAATAACAGAAATAAAACTAGTGAATCACCAAAGTAGTGATTGGTGGAAGTTTACTGTGCACACACCGAAAGAGACAGTTTGCAACCGGGGGTACTCTAACCAAAACGTGGAATGAGGCTCAGGGGTTCATTGTTACAAAGCTGCTTCTTCAGTGAGAAGACAGTGACTGTTTATGCATCACAGGGATGGGTTATAATATTAGACTTTTCTTAAATGCCAGGGTATTGGTCAGTGGTTACCTCATATCAACCTTGGGAAACAGAAGTGTTGCTTATGATTTCCAGAGGCATGAGCAAGAAGTGACCCAGGTCAAGTTAGCCTTGCAAAATAAGCCAAATTAAGCTTTGTTTGTATGACTAAGCTGGTTCTGTCTGCTCAGGGAATTCTCAAGGCTGGTCTCCGTTTGCTTTGGATTTTAACGCTTTGGTAATAAGAATATTAAAGGTTTGTTTTTCTTTTTGGCTTTTAAGACCGTTCCGTTTTAACTCTTCACAAAGGCGAAGAAGCCCAAATCAAAGCATTTTCAGTGTCTGCATTGAGAGAGAACACTGTATAATATTTTTGATGAAACCCTAAGATTTCTAAGAATTTTCAACTAGTAACTGGGGAAAGAGATGTGGGTGGGTGGGTGCAGGAAGGAGATTTGGAAGCCAGTTTCAAAGGTTTATGAGTGGACCAGGGTAAGTCTCTGAGATCCCCAAGTGTCTCTCCAGTTAGTGCCTGAATTCAAAAGTATGGATCGATTGGGTTCTCTGGTTCAGCACCCACGTCTCCAGATAGATAATTTCTGGGAAGAGAAAAACATGTGGTCACTGTGGGCCAGGGTTTGTCAACCGGACACAGTTGATCTTTTGGGACTGGATAATTCTCTCAGGTGGGGGGCTGCCCTTTGCCTTGGAGAGTGTTGAACATTCTCCCTGGTCTCTGCCCACTAGATGCCAGGAACAACTCCCCTCTCAGTTGTTAACAACCCAAAATGTCTCCAGACATTGCCAAGTATCCCCTGGTGGGGAGGGAGGCAAAATCCTTTCAGATTCTGCCTTGGGAAACCCTTGGCTCAGGCCGAGGTGCTGTAGACCTTTTTTCTTGAAATGAAATGAAATCCTGTGTGATATGGACTCTGAACACACTTGCTTGTCAAGTTTCAACCCTTGGTAGGTATGTGACCTGTCCGTGGTGCTGACCCCTGCCAACCCTCAGTTTCTTCTCTACAAAATAGGGTTATACCATCAACCTTTACAGCTTGTTTATGTGAATAAGAGATAATAGGGAGGCTGTATTGCACCATGCCTGGCACACAGTATGGCTTAGCAAGTAGCCGGTGCCTTCCTGGCAGGTTGCTTCGTGTGTCTCACAAATCAGAGGAACTCCTTAATAATATGATATAATTGAAACCCCCCATGAAAAACCCATCAAACAATTTATGCACATACTTCTTTTATCAAACCCAATTTTCCAAGCCTACTTTGTCCCCGCCCCCCAAAATCCCCAGTAAAAATAAAATAAAATATAGGAACTAAGTCGATGCAAAATTATGATTTATGTTCTTTTTGTAGTTTAGGAGGGCCTAAACAGAAAGCCCTTATCACTGAGCCCCAGCTGCTGAAGGAACCCTTTAATCATGACCGACCTCCTGGAAGAATAATAGAGATTCGGGGCCAGACGTGGGTACTAAACAAGGAGGAAATACTGCCAGCGGCTACCCTACCCCTTCTTGTTGGCTGCGCATGGCTTTAATCTGTTTCCACTGTCTTTTTGAAGTCTGGAGATATTTGAGTACAGCCTAATTAGGTAGTTGTGGGCTGAGAGAGAATTTATTTTTGTCGAATACACAGCACGGAGGGAAACGTGTCAGTGATGGTTTTGGAGCGAGCCTGTCTCTTTGGGACCTGTGGCTCTCAGGCCACCCTGGATTGTACCTCAGTGAACCTCTATAGTGGTGTCCCCTTTCTCTGCGTGGCAGCTTAGGGCTGAAATCACAGTGAATGGGATTTATATCTTGGCTCTGTAGGTTATCAGCTGGGCAACTGTAAGCACATGACGACCTCTCTGAGCATCAGCTCTCCCAGCTGTACAGCGGGGCTATTAAGTTTAGCCAAATTAATTAAGTCCACATGTGGTAGATGGCTGCCCTGTACAAGGCGCTGTCCTAGGTGCTGAGGACGAAAACAAAACAAAACAAAACAAAAAACTAACCCACAAAAAAACCCCAGAAACAATATCATGGATATGCAGATAATGTTCCACAAATGGGTGACACGCACACAAAGGCCTTATTGGCAATATTCGCCAATTTCTGTAGTGTAAATGTAGCCATTATGCTGAATGCAAGCTACTGGCAGGACATCGCTGAACACAGTCAGGGAGCTCTTGTGAGTGGTGCAAACTGCTTTCCGCATCCATGTTTTTAAAAGACTGGAGAGAGCCTCGTGTACGTCCCACCTTCCCCCTTCTCCTCTTTCTTATGATGGAAAGGGTTTGGGGGTCAGAAAGAACCAAATTCAAGTCTCAGCTCTATAGCTTACTATCTGAGCCCATTTCCCAACCTGTAAAACAAAATAGGTAAAGACTAGGATTGTTTTGAGTATGTATTCCATATTTTGTTATGGATATGTTGAGATATATATATATATATATATATATATATATATATATGACTGTGTATGTCCCTCTATTTTTAAGCAAACATCTTTGTTTTCTTCCCTTCCCTCTCTGATTCCCTGATCATATAATAAGATAGCCACATTTTATATCATGGCATTTGAGTGTTGTGACCTCTTTATCAGAGCTCTAAAATTACAGCTCATCAAGGAGGAGAGTGAACACCATCTAAAGACTTTGCCTCCTCTTCTGGAGAAAGGGTCCGTGCTCTTTCAGATGTGCTCTTTCAGTTGGGGAGAAATATAACTTTGTTAGTGTTCTTATTGGGAGCTTAAGTGTGGCTTAAGGAGACGCATATGAGTATTGAATCAGTTGAAAGCCTTGAGAGCCGAGACTCGGGCTTCCTGAAGTAGAAGAAATTCTGTCTCTAGACGGCAACAGAGAAATACGCTGTGTTTCCGGCTCTCAGATTCAAGGCTGTGACACCCACTTTAACCTCAGTCTCCAATCAGCCAGCTTGCCCTGAGGATTCTGAACTTGTCAGCCTACAATTGCGTGAGCCAATTTTTAAAAACAGATCTCGTCTTCCCTTTCCCTCTGCTGCTGCCTCCCCTCTTCAATCTCCGTCTCCGTATATATCTCTTCTTGGCTCTGCCTCTCTGAAGAACCAATACAGATTTCAGTATTTCTTGACTCCGTGTGACATGCTCAAAGATCAGACCGAGCAAGAAAATGTAGGTCGGCACCTGGGCTAGGAAGGGCTGTGAGACAGATGCGCTGGGGGTTTTCTCACTATTCGTAGCAGAGTCTGTGTGACAGTGCATCCTCTATCTGCCCTGGAGCCCAGCATTTGACTCCCACCCGAGAAACCCTAATCTAGCCAGTCTCTAATTGTACACTAGGTTTATACTATACTTTACGGAGGTAGCGCAGAAAGGCTGGACCTGGCAGAGAGTGGGAGTGCAGTGTCCATCTGTCCCCCACCCCGCCACTGGTGTCACTAAACCCTGATCTCAGCAGACATGACGGTAGCAGGTGCATTCACAAAACATGGGTGCTCAAAGCAGCAAGGGGTCCGGAAGGAGCAGGAAAAGGGCAGAGGAGAGGCGTTGGACAGGGACAGGTAATGGAGGGAGGGAGGAGTGAGAGGATAGGTAGGACCAGGGTGGGCAGGGCCGGGAGGGCACCCTCCAGTTCCTCCCACATGTTGTTCTCTGTACGCCACCGTGGACTCCAACACTGACAGAGCAGATTTCAAGTTTTGGAAGATGTGTGCTCATCCTTGTGTCCCCTCACCTTCAGGGAGCGGCTGTCACCCCCCTCCCCACTCTGCCTCCATCCTCTACGGCACAGCTCTGCAGGCCACAGATTAGTGGGGACACTGCACAGGCACCTCTCCGAAAGAGAATCAAGAAACAGTAGCTGAAGGAGGGGAGACACAGGTGCGAAGAAGCCAGTGATTCCTCACGCTTCATGCATGTTAGCAAAGTAACTCGGAAGAGCCCGCCCCAAGCTTACCTCCCCAGCTACTTCTGCCCGCTACCCTCCCACTTCTACCCCACGCTGCAGTTGTGCCAAACCACAGGCAAGTCCCAGGACTTCTTGACTCACTCCTAAAGCAACTCCTTCAACATTTCCCCTCATCACTGTACGGAGCGCTATCCTACAAAATTCCATTGCACATTCCTTTCCTGAAGTCTGATTTAAGAGACCACGCCGTACGCTTCCC
The DNA here is from genome assembly GCF_902655055.1 of Lutra lutra. Classification (NCBI taxonomy): domain Eukaryota; kingdom Metazoa; phylum Chordata; class Mammalia; order Carnivora; family Mustelidae; genus Lutra; species Lutra lutra. The sequence goes on along the minus strand of NC_062295.1, from coordinate 6,581,276 downwards.
CGGGCTCACCTTTCTCCTAGCGTTCAGCGCACTTTATTTTCATTCCTTGTGTACAAACTTGTCTCCTGCGCTAGACACTGAGATCCATTTGGGGCAAAGCCCAGCTTGATTTCAGCTAGCATCCCCAGAATCGAACAGAACACCAGGAACTCAGTAACTCTCATCCAGAAACGTCAACACCCTCCTCCTGGGTCCTGCTTCCACCATGGTGATTAGGGCCACGGTCACTGTCTCACGCAGATGAGATGAGATGGTCATTTAGTGAGTACTTTCTGGTTCTGAGAACTTTCCAGATATGACTGTATGGAATTCCCCACAACCTGCAATTTTAGTGTTAGCGTTTATGCTCTTCATTTACAGATAAGGAGGCTGAGGCTTTGGAAGCTTCTGAGATTTGCCAGAAAGAGCTGAGAGCCCAGCCGCCATCGATGACGATCTAGAACCCTGTGCTTCCGAGACTCAAGCCGTTGGGTGTGCTCCCCTCCCTTCCCGTTCCCAACCTCCCCTTTCTGCATCTGACACTAAACTCAATGATCAGACCGTCGGCGGAGCCCATCCATCTGGCAGCTGACAGGCAGCGCCTCGGAGCTCTTGTTTTCCCTATTCTGTTTCTGTATCATTCAGCAACTTCTGTTTTCCTCTGAGGTCACCCTTAAAGGTCCATGTGTCATGTTTCTCATTTCTGCCTTGTCGAGGAAATCTTGCCAGTGCATCTATCAAAGTAATCATCACAAGCCTGATGTAAGAGTATGGTTCCTCTCACATTTTTCATTACTAGATAATTTATTAATATCCTTCCCAAGCAGCACTAGATTTATCTTGATAAAACTGCTATCAGCAGGCACACAGGCAATGCCACTAGGGTGTAGCGGGAAGAGCCGTGTGCTTACCTCCTTCACCCCATAATGCCTCTGGAAGCCCAACCTGGAGCCGGCCTGGGGGGCTGCCAGGACCCAAAACATTTTATCATTTTGATAAAGTTGACCCAGGGCAGCCTCGAAGGGATTGCTCCCTCTCTCCCCTTCCTTCTCTGCGGGTGGCGAGCGCAGCCCTGCCCGTGTAAGGAAAGGCAGGCAGCGAGGTGGGGCAGATAAATGACCCTCCGTGAGTTTGCTATTTATCTCGTTTTCATTCGAGCATCTGGAGGGAACAGCTTCACCTCTCGGCTCAAGTGGGCTTTCTGGGAGGCCTGCTTCTGTGGTTGGTGTCGGCCCTTCGGATTATTTCTGGGCTGATGTCAGGGTACGGACTCCTTAGGGACGTGAGCCAAAGCAGCCCCATCGTCGGCTCCCTCTTCTGTCCTCCTCTGTCCAGAATGGGAGCGGAGCTAACCCCCTCCCTCCCTGAGAATTATTCACAAAAATGAAAAAGCAGGAGGCGTCTGTGTGAAGGGGCTGGCCTCAGAGGCTCCTGGTGGATGTGGCTGCTGGGGCGTATTTGAGACAGGAGCTGTAACTCAGCAGCCCCTGGCCTGTTGCCATCAGAGTTAATCTTTTATGAACTGGGTTCCAAGGTTCCTTTCTCCCAACATCACCCACCCCGAAAGGTAAATAAAATAAATGAAACAAATAAAAGCAGACATGCATTCAAAGGGGAAAGTGAGGTCTCTGAGTCAATCATCTGACTGCCATAGGGTGCAAAGGGGTGCACATACGTGGTGCTGGGGGGAGGGCTGATGGGCTCGGTGCAGCAACGTTAAAGGACCGATCCCAGGACTCACAAATCTGAGTCTGATGACTGACCCCCACATGTGCAAAGACTCATTTTTGCAATGTATGTATTCTTCAGGGTTGTTTATACTGGCAAAGTATTTGTCATCCTAGAAGAAGAAACCAGTTCAGTAATGGTGCATCCCCTTGGTGGAATATTACACAGCCAGGCAAAGGAGGAGACAGATAATGGCTACAGAGCAAGATCCATCCAGTGATCAAATGCAGAGGGGAGGTTCTTCTCATAAAATGTTCCCCTTATTTCTGCGGTGACTGTTGCCTGAAGGACACAGAAGACAGTAGCCGTACCGACTTCCTGTGTGAGGCAGACATGGTAATCTGAAGAAGGGACGGGGGAAAGATTTATTATCACGTCTTCTGTAGTCCTGTTTCAACTTTCCTTGATAGCATGTTACATTTTCACTTAAAAGTAAAGGCTCTTCCTGGACTCTTTTTCATATTTGCCTCTCTGAACACCTCTGAGGATGCTAATTAATGTTTTCTTTCTTTCTTTCTTTCTTTCTTTCTTTCTTTCTTTCTTTCTTTCTTTCTTTCTTTCTTTTTTTGCCTTTCTCCTAAAATGAGCTTGAGTCATAACATCTGGTTCTCTCCACTCATTCTTTTCCATAAATAATAAAATCCACATTGTGCAGGGCTGCGGCCGACTGCACTGAGGGACCGGTCCTCAGCCCACAGATCACTCTCTAATGGGCCAAGCCAATTTGCATGCCAATTATTCCCACAGTGGCGTGAGAAGGAAGAGGGGAAGCGGCTGGGGTCATTTTCCTGTTGCGGAAACTGAGTCTCTAAGAAAAGTAACTTGTTCTCTAGGAATAAGAATGTGTTCAAAATCATGCATCTGGGAGCGGGTAGAGCTGAGACTCAGACCCCAATCGGACCGAATCCATCACACATCCCCCTCCCCACCCACCCCTGCCCCCCTGCCAGGCTCACAGTGCTCCCAGGTTCCCAAGGAGGAGATAGACGAGCTCCCAGCCATTTGCTCCTACCCGCTCCCTCTCTCTGCTGTTAACCTGGGGACCGTCCCCGAGCCATGTGGTGGCTGGTGAGGCCACGTCTGTGAGCCCGTGGCTCCAGGTGCCTGCTGGAGAGAAGCTGGCTCCTGCACTCACTAATTTCAGGGCTGAGGATGGCTCCGGCCTCCTGGACAGATGGCCGATCGCGCTAGAGCTCTCCGAGGGCACATATGTCAACAGTGGCAGGGAGTTTCAGCTGTGACCAGAGCTGGGACAGCCATCCAAATGCAGGGCCATTCGTCACTGTGGTTGATTCCATAAAATCAGGGATGAGGAGGCAGACGGGGAATGCAGGCTCGGCTTTCTGTCCTTGGCAACGCTGGGACGACCCAGCACACACCTGTCTCCAGGGCTACTGAGACTGCTGGTCTTGGGCCAACTCAGAATACACAAGAAGCTGTTGTTCTTGGTTGAACGGCTGCACCTAGTGACCCGGTGATCGCCTCAAAATACCCAACTATTTACCGTGGCCCCTACCCGCACCACAAAATGGACGGGCCTCTTCCCCTTTGCTCCCTTGCAGTGTGGTCAGAGGACAAGCCCTTGTTCTGTTCCCAACCCTGTGTCCACTCTCTTCCTTTCTTTCTCCGGTTCTTCACTTCACCTTTGAATTCTGGCTCATATGTCAGGTAACACCGTGTGGCTTCTTCTCTGGATCAGGTGATCCGAGGACCTGCTCGACACTCACTTGCACAGTTACCCCGAGACCAGAAGCGGGGCCCTTCCGTATTCTCTACAGCTACTGCTGAGTCGAGGGGCAATGCTGCTTCCCACCTCTACCCCAGGGAACAGCTGGTAATGTCTGGAGACCTTTTTGGCTGTCTGAGTGTGGTGAGAGGAGTCCATTCTGTTTGTGGGTGGCCAGGGGAGGGGAGAGGAATTTGGATTTTTAAGGCTCCAGAATCAGGAATCAACACCATGGCGACAGACCGTTTTGGCTCTAGAATGAAATAAGGGAGCTCAAATAGGGACTGTGCTATTTACCCCTGTCATAAAGCAGAGGCTCTCCCCTGGGACAACTGTGTCTTCTAGGGGACGTCGGGTGATGTCTGAGGGTGTTTCTGATCATCCCAGCTGGGGGGATGGCTGCTCCTCCTGGCATGCAGTGGGTAGAGAGGAGGGACGCCGCCCAACATCCTATGGGGCACGCGGGACAGCCCCAGGACAGAGAATTACCCAGCCCCCCATGTCAATCACGCCAAGGCTGGGAAACCCTGACTTACAATATGACCTTCATTTTTTTCTATTACCATATTTATTTTGACTTTCAGCTTTATAAACATCTACTTCAAAGCTACTAAAAGTAGCTTCATAAAAAGCTACTTCACTGGGGACGTGATCTACTCATGCTTCTTACTAAACCCTATGGAAAAGCACAGTCCACAGAATGCTGCGTCATCCTGTGAGGCGGGAGGATGGGGTACAGGCAGACGGGGTCCTCCGATTGTTGAAACTTGAAAATCCCCTCATAGTCCTACTGAGCTGTGACCTGAGTATCCTGATTCACTCTGAAGAAAAGGCTAAGCAGCAAATATGTGGGGTTTGGAGGCTGCCCAGAAAAGAGGGGAGGAGGAGGAGCCTGGGTCAGGCTTGGAACCAGAGGAGGAATGGAGTAGGAGGAACCCTCGGGGCTGGCTGGGGAGCCAAAGGAAACCAGGGTTCCTGATACTCTGTGGGAATAACCCCATGGGGCTAGTAAGATCTTTAACATCTGTGTGCTAAGTACCAACTGAATAAATTGTGCCGGAGGCAGCAAGGAACCACCAATAACGCCTGAGAAACACACACGTAGGAGAAAGACAGGCCTGCTTTTAAAAGATTTTATCTATCTATCTATCTATCTATTATCTATTATCTATTATCTATTATCTATGTATCTGAGAGAGGGAGAGACAGAGAGAGCATGAGCTGGAGGACAAGCAGAGGGAGAGGGAGAAGAAGATTGCCTGCTGAGTGTAGAGCCCGATGTGGGGCTCAGGCTCAGGACCCTGAAATCACCACCTGAGCCAAAATCAGCAGTCTGACACTCAGCTGACTGAGCCACCCAGGTGCCTCAGGCCTGCTTTCAGAGAAGGGGTCAAGTGAGTCCACTTTGCAAGTTCATTTATTCAGTGTGACAGTTAAGTTTATGTTGACTTGATTTGGGTCCTGGGGTACCCAAGTAGTTGGCCAAAGACTCTTCTGAGTGTTCCTATGAGAGCATTCTGGATGAGATGAACATTTACATCAAGAGGCCGAGTAAAGCATGGGGCACCTGGGTGGCTCTGTGGGTTAAGCCTTTGCCTTCAGCTCAGGTCATGGTCTCAGGGTCCTGGGATTAAGTCCCGCATCAGGCTCTCTGCTCAGCAGGGAGCCTGTTTCCCCCTCTCTCTCTGCCTGCCTCTCTGTCTACTTGTGATTTCCTTCTCTGTCAAATAAATAAAATCTTAAAAAAAAAAAAAAAGAGAGAGACCGAGTAAAGCAGAGTGCTCTCCCTAGTGTGGGTGGTGGGCATCGTCTAACAAGTTGAAGAACTGAATAGAACAAATGGGCCAACCCTCCTGTGAATAAGGGGAAAATCTAGCTGCCTTCCCGACTGAGTTGGGACAATGGCCCGTTCAGCTTTCAGACTCAGCCTGCAACCTTAGCTCTTCCTAGGTCTTGAGCCTTCTGTTGCTAGCACTAGACAACACACGGACACTCTCGAGTCTCTAGCTTGCTGACTCACCCTACAGATCTCCAGACTTGTCAACCTCCATCATCATGTGAGCCAATTCCTTATGGTTCATCTTTTTCTCTGTGTCTATTTCTCACTGTGTGTACATACACCTCCCATTGGTTCTGTTTCCCTAGGGAACCCAGACTCACACAACCAGCAAGGAGTTCCTACTGTGTGCATGGCACTCAACCCCCTTCCATGCATTACATGAAGGAGGAGATGCCAGGTTTTACACAACAGGATGGACAAATGTCTGTGGACGTTCACAGGGTGATGGGTGACACAATTTGCTACACAGAAGGCAACAGACATTTGACACTAAGCTGTGAGAAAGGGCACCCAACGTGCATTGATGTCTATGTTAAAATATTAGTGCACTTTAATTCCCCATAAAACTTCAGAAAATAAACCCTATAGTTCTCGTTCTTTAGACTAAGGGAGTCACTCTGAAAAAGGAAGAGCCAGGATTCAAATCCAGACCTGTTTGTTCTAGAATCCATTACTTTGGGCTCTGGGTGCTCCCTGGGCTAATATCAGGATCATCAGACAGCCTGAATAGTAGAATCACTATGCAAAACAGTCTCAACAAGCTTGAAGCCCAGTCAGCTAAGGGTTGAACTCAAGCCACCCTCCTGGCATCTAGAAAGTAAGACTTCTGGATCTAAAAAAATCCAAGACAAACTGTATGAGATTCAGTCTTGGCATCTGTAAAATGGGCATCAGAGGCCCATTAGTGAAATAATGGTCTTTGAGAAATAAATGGTCTGATTTATGGGAAGCATCATCATGGTGTCTGCTATGACAGAAATCTTACAACATTTTTGACGTTCACTTCTGTTCACATAGCCATACCATGCCAGCACAGTCTTGCCGAATGTCACCCATGTCCTGTCCTGCTAAAGTCAACGACCCCTTTGGTAGCTTGCAACCACTCCTCATAAATCCAGATTTCTTGCTACTCTGACGTTTCTGGTTGGAAACAGTGGGTTGATGGCCAGGTGCTCTTATGCTCACAACTTCCAGAGTGATCTCTGGGAGGGTGAAGATTAAGACTTACAATTTTCCCTCTAGTATCACCTATAGAATGGCACAAATCCTGGAAACCTCTTTAAAGCTACACTTTCCTCAATTCATTTTGCAAGGCACGGTGTCCTTAAACCATAGTGATTCACAAAGTAATCAAGAGGAGCTTATTGGATGATGAGGGACTTAGGAAGTAGACCTTGGAGCCTCTCGTCTATTTCTCAAACACATCAAAGAAGTCAACATGGATGTTATCTGTGTGTGTACGTTTAAAGGAAAAGGGGGGCAGAGACATCATGTGTAGAGTTGCTGGGCACACCCTCCCAACTTAGACATATGGGTGTGACAAAGAAACGTCACTCAGAAATCCCAAGTCAATTCATGCCGCCGTTAAATGAAGGCTTTATGTCAACAATGGTGCAGGATCCTCAGCAGGTAGTTAGTGTTGAAGAACATAAAGTACCAACCAGGTGGCCGGGAAGTGGAGCAATGAGTCAGGAAGTCAATAACTAAGCTCTCGTCTCAAGGTTATTTAGCAGCTGGAAAAGTCTCCATAAAACTCCAATGGTCCCCTCTGGAACCCTCTGACTGGGCTGATTCTGACAATGAGTCTTAAGTTCCAGTGGGGGCTATAAAAGAAAGCAATAATGATGACAGAAGAGCCTCAACAAGGTTAGTCAAAGACTGAACCTCGCAAGGGAGGTGGAAGTCTTCTGCTGATGAGTGCCAACGTGCCTTTACCGCCCATTGTAGGGAGAAGCGAACGGCTGAGAGCGGCAGAAGGGCTCTGAAAACTCCCAGGGTGATGGTTAGGTTTCTAACTCCTCCACCGCCTTCCTCAATAATGAAGGAGTCTCGTTAGGGGTTGAGACTGGAGTAGGCTTGGAGAACTCCATTTGGAGGCACCAAAGGGAGATGGGCTTCATTGTCTCTGGGTTCTTCTGGAATGAAGGAGAGCAGGGTGCCATTAGGGAAGTTCCCATGTATGGCCAAATGAAAGACCCAGGGCTCTGACTTCAAAAGAAGAGGTCACCTGGTAGACTAGAAAGAGTGTGGTACCAGTTAGACATGCTGATCGTGAACTCTGATATTGACTCTTTAATGCCGTATCTGAGCCCTGGTGGCCCTCTCTGGGAAATGCAGGCAATGATACATTCTTTACAGTGTCACCTGGCGATTCAATGGAATAATGTGGTGAAATGACTTAACATTGTGCTGGGCACAGCTGAAATGCCCAGAAAATGGAAAATGTCTGATGCTTTGCTTTTTGGATCTAGAAAAACTACTATATCACCAAACAAATCAAGAGAAACTTCATATCACTTTTCAGATCTAGAGAAACTATATCACTGAACAAGCCTAGAATTTGACTCAGACTTTAGAGACTCTACAGATGGATCTGGGCCTGTCCATTTCTTCCATCTTCAATTCTGTTTTCTGTCTTCCCACCTGCCTTCCTTCTGCCTATATTCCAGTGTAAAGTTGGCCCATCTTCTGATATGGTTTCCTGCCCACTCGGACATTCGCAAGCCAAGCTTTATATTACCACAACCCTACCCAGCTATTTCTATTATGAGGGCCATCCTTTTCCACCTCTGTAGTCCTTTGCATCAAGTCTCCTTGGCCAATGTCTACAAGCTGTTGAGCTACTCAAAGAGATTTAAGCGAGTGTTTTCTCAAAAGCACACTTGGTGACATGTCAGGACTGCCTGTCCTCCCCAATCCCAACTCCATGGTGTCTAGGAGCCAAAATTCAGAATAGAAAGTCTCAGCTGCCATCATGTGATGGAGAAGAAAAAGTGGACCTCACTTATTGGCACTTTCTAGAGCAAAGAGGACAAAGAACAGACCCACATCTCAATAGATGATCTCAGGGCAGGAAAAAAGTGCTATGAGCCGTCAGGCTTTGTGGTGCAGTGAGGCTTCCCTCTGAATGCTGAAGGGTGGTTGCTGGGTGCAGGAGGGGAGAAAGGTCATTCCTTTCAGAACAGACAGATATGTGAACATACAGAGACAGGTTCAAATAAGTTCTTTGTGGCCGAAGCAGAGAATGTGTAACAGAAGATGGGACTAGGGAGTAAGTGAGAGCACGTGCTATCAAGTGAGCCACACAAGAGGTAAGGAAACCTTGGGGTACCTGCGTGGCTCAGTCATTTCAGTGTCCAACTCTTTATTTCGGCTCAGGTCATGAGTTCAGGGTCATGGGATCGAGCCTCACATTGGGCTCCTTGCTGAGCGTGGAGCCTGCCTGGGATTCTTTCTCTCCCTCTCCCCATCCCTCAATGCTCACACTCTCTCTTCCTCTCTCTCATAGATAGATAGATAGATAGATAGATAGATAGATAGGAAAGATGACCAGGAAATTGTGAGGACCATTTTCTGTGTCCTATAGGAATTCAAAAGGGACATCAAGAACATTTACTTAATTATGACAGGATCAGCAATGAGAACTCCTGCAAACAGAGACCTAAAACAGATCCCATTTGTACAGAACAGGGCTCCCTCGGTCACTCAGAATCAACTGGAAAGATATCTTAGAACAAATATTTTGGGCTACAAGTAAAACAGGTTGAAAGACTCCAGTCCTTACAGCCCCATTTGAAAGGGGAAATTCACCGTGAGTTCAAAGCATACCCATATTCAAGAGGACAATCCACCAGTGAATGTTCAGGGACATTAACAGGAGGAGTGACGAGGCACATGGCGAAGGAGTTAACATTTGAAGAGAAAAAGGATTGAGGATTATATGGAAAAGTTGAAATGCATTCAAGAAAGCAATAAAGACTAGTGAACCAGAAACTCCCTGCTCACTTATGATAAAATATCTAGTTAATACCAAATAAAAGATTCAAATAGACTTGTTATGGTTCTTGAGAAAGTCTCTCTAAAATAATGCCAATATCCCCCTGTTTTTTTTTTAAAGCATTTTCATAAATAAAGTGTTGCCTTTAGGAAGGAAGATTGGCTATGGGGAGTAAGCAGCTTAGTTTGAAGGAAAAGGATATGAGAGGAACATCATTTCTGAACTTGGAATTGTTCTTAGACACTGTTTCAAGAATTCTGCCTTGCACACAAGATCTACCATTTATTTTGTATAGGTGTGTATGGGCTTTGATCACACGCGATCACCTTGAACACAAAAAATATACGCTGGTTTAGGGGAAGAGGTGGGAAATCAAATTGACAATTTCAGTCAAAGGTGAACAGTGCTCTAAAAAAGAAAACACTGTGTATTCTTAAGAACACAGAGGAAGGGATGCTCAATGCTTGGGAAAATTAGGAGGACATCATAGAGGAGGTGACATTTGAGCGCATTCTTGAAGAATCAATAGGAGTTCACCAGCTTGGAGAATGCCTTTGGCTTGGAAAGGTCAGGTCTGCCCCACTGTAGAGGACAGCCAGAGAGTCTCAGTGAGGTGGATCTGAAAGGAGAGTGAATGGGGTTGGACAAAAGACCAGCTGTTTACCCAACTACAGACTGAAGGGTCTTTAACTTCTCTCTTGATCTGTGAATTAACCATTATTGCTTATGAGAAAAAAAAATGTGTCTGAAAAGGGATCTCACACCAGTATTAAGGCACAGTGTTGATGGAGACACTTTTTACATCAAAAGTTTGAGGCAAACGCTACAGACTTTTACTTTCTAAGGTTGTCTGAGAGCAGTAGCAGTATGGAAAAGGAAGGGGTATAGAGGCTCCATTAATGAATGCTTCCCTTTTATATCATAGATGCTAATCTAAAAAAAAAAATAAAACAAAACAAAACTACCCTTGACTAAGTGGTTTAGGAGAATGTATAATCATTTGTTTTGCAAAATAAAAAGCAACGAAATGATCTATCTTTCCTTCACCTAAATTATTTTTTTTACTTAATAAGAAGAGAAGGAAGGACAAGAAAAACAGCATCTACCCAACCCACTCCTTTTCCTATTATTATTTTTTAATGGCGAATCTTGCTAGAACCATAACGAAGCTCTGAAAGAAATAAAAACTTATGATCAGAACAAGCATTATAGACATTTATGTAAAACTGGAAGTGAATAGTATTTTCCCATCTGTTACTAATTCATAACCGGATTCTCTCTGGTATTGTGACTGAAGTACATTTTTATAATTCATTTCTTGGCTTCAACTGTCGGGGAGTTCTCCTCTCTGTTAATTTCACAACATCAGATGTTCATGAGGAAGTTACCATTACGACTCAGATTCAACATGTTATCAATTCCAAGAGGAGAGGATGTCGCCAGAGAACGTGGTACATCGGAGGTTTTAAAATAGAGCTGTATTTCTAAACACTCTATGCTCCAGGAAAGAATTGGGGAAATGAGGACATGGCTCGGGGGCTGATTTGAGGATCCCATATGTATGATTACAGTACACCAGGCCAGCCTGCGATCTAACAGCCCTGTTTGCATTTCTGCCTCCAGTGATGCCAAAACCCATTAACTGCTCATTAGCAAAGGTGAACAGTTGACAGAAAAGGGACTGATATGCTGTATGGGTAGTGAGGAGAGAGAGACAGAAAGAGATGAATTGTTGGCAGTGGGGACTAAGCTTAGGCAGTCCCACCCTTTGACACGCAAGTCTAAAAAAATTTCACCACTAAAAGTGAAGGGAAACCACTATTTCTTAATGACAACATCAACAACCACTGTTTTTGGGAACCAAAAAGTTTAAATGTAGAATATCATTTGAAATCATCAAGTCCTTGGCTTGCATTTGTAAGACACACAAAGCAAGACAAAAATGATACTGAACCCGATCAAGATTTATTGTGTTTTACCTCACACCAGTCAGAATGGCTAAAAATTAACAAGTCAGGAAATGACAGATGCTGGCGAGGATGCGGAGAAAGGGGAACCCTCCTACACTGTTGGTGGGAATGCAAGCTGGTGCAACCACTCTGGAGAACAGCATGGAGGTTCCTCAAAAAGTTGAAAATAGAGCTATCCTATGAGCCAGCAATTGCACTACTGGGTATTTACCCTAAAGATACCAATGTAGTGATCCGAAGGGGCATGTGTATCTGAATGTTTATAGCAGGAATGTCCACAATAGCCAAATTATGGAAAGAACCTAGATGTCCATCTACAAATGAATGGATAAAGAAGATGTGGTATATATACACAATGGAATACTATGCAGCCATCAAAAGAAATCTTGCCATTTGCAATGATATGGATGGAATGAGAGGGTATTATGCTGAGTGAAATAAGTCAATCAGAGAAAGACAATTATCACATGATCTCTTTGATATGAGGAATTTGAGAGGTAGGGTGGGGGGTCATGGGGATAGGGAAGGATAAAATGAAACAAGATGGGATCGGGCAGGAGACAAACCATAAGAGACTCTTAATCTCATGAAACAAACTGAGGATTGCTGGGGGTGGGGCGGTAGGGATAGGGTTGCTGGGTGATGGACAATAGGGAGGGTATGTGCTATGCTGAGTGCTGTGAATCGTGTAAGCCTGATGATTCACAGACCTGTACCCTTGGGGCAAATAATACATTATATGTTAATAAAGATAATTTTAAAAAGATTTATTGTGTTTCAGTTCAGTCCACAGAGTTTTTCATAAAATAATGTCATTTTTGTTTCTCCCCCATCATGATATAACCTGGTAGGTTAATTTACAAGTCTTGTATGTTGCTAAGTAGAAGCTACAGTTTTTTGTTTTTTGGGTTTTTTTTTGCTATGAAAACAATATTTATTTGGTTATTTCATAGACCAACACAGTCCGATAGAACAAAAGTATAAGGGGAAACATTTATGACATTTCCCAGAACATGAACCTTGTATTATTGAACTGAGTTCATTCTTTGAAACTTTCTATTCCCCCCCCCGCCCGGAATCATATTACTGAACCTAAGAGGGGTTAGCAGGTGTAAAGAATTAGTACAGTATTTTAGAAAAAAAAAAAATAACACTTTCAAGCGGAATAACATTTAAAATGTTGATATTGCCTGACATGGTTGGTCCAAATGCAGGAATTCCTCCCAAAGAAATAACTCTAATTTTAGGAAATTGTTTTATACTCAACATTATTCACTACCATGTTATCTACAATAGTAAAATCTTTAACTCCATTTCCATGGGTTACTATATAGTTATGAAAAACGTGGAATACGAATTCACTGGGGGCCAACACTGCCATTTATTTTAAACTTGATTTTCTATGACTATTATGTAAAAGCAAGGCAAGAATCCCCAAGAAAGCTCATTAGGCTAGTTAGGCACAGATCTTATGATTGCTCTCATGCCGGCTCAGTGTTCTCTATGGTTATTTAAATGGAAGGCAGAAACCAAACAAGTGAATAAACCAACAAATACTCGCCATGACGATTTTCGGACCTAATCCCACTCTCTCTGAGTTCAACCTTTGAAGCTAGCCAAACAAAATAATAATGAAAAAAAAAGTTATCTCTTAAAGTTTGCTCTATAATAAACCTGTAATATTGGTACTGTTCTTGTTCTGTGGGTGAGAACACTGAAGGCTGGGAATACTCAATCACCTTTCTAAGTTCTGAGAGCTACTGAGTGGTGGATGGAGCATGTAGATTGAAGTTGGCCCGACTCCAAGTCTGTGTTACTATGCAGACTGCATTCGTCTCTCCTTAGAGAAAGCTGGAGAGAGGAGGGCTACAAAACATTAAGAGAGGCGACCGATAGGTATGGAAACTGTGAAAAAAGAAAATGAAAATAAAAATTAAGGACATAATGAGTTCTGAGATAATCAGATACTCTTTGGAGAGGGGGAAAATTGATGAGGAATTTTAATCAGACTTTCTATATGCACATCTTTTATTAGTCTTCGCAGCATTATCTCCAATGACAACAAAAAGACACAAACAATAAAAATGTCCATCCATAGGGGGATGATGGACTCAATGATGTTCCATCACCGTGATAGGATTATTTTGCAGATATTAAAAATTACCATCATGAAAACTGGGTGGAAATATGTAAAATGTTTTTGATCAACTGTGAAATGAACAAAGCAGAACACAAAATGACCTGGGCAATCTTAATGCCATTCTGTAAAACTCTGGGTCTAGGCTCTTAGACTAGATTAGGGCATATAGAAATGAAAATAATTGTGTTGTGGATAATATTTTTGTATTGAAGTATAATTGGGCTATTATATCTTCCCTTCAATAGTAGATATAAACACACACATATATTTTAGGCATCATGTGCTCATATCTTTGCTCATTTTAATATATAGAGCTCAACCAGATAAAAGAATAAATTCCATGCATCCGTGCAAATGTAACAGAATAATGAACCCATTGTATCCATTATATAGCTTCAAAACTTATTAACTTTTTTTTGTACAAAACATTTGTATTACTACAAAACCAATATGAGGTGTGGGAGAAATTAATGCTAGAGATCATCACCAAACCGGAGGCAAAGTCTCATGTTAGAAGTTGAAAATCTGTTGACTGACTGTTTAAAACCTGTCACTCATCTTGGTCTTGTATATGAGCCAAACACTGCACCCATCTCTAGTTAATAATAGGTGTTAAGGGTTGACTCCAAAGAAAATAGAAGTGTGGAAACAGAAAAATGCTAAGAATCCTGTTTCTCGTTATCAGACAGAGATAATTAAGTGCAACGTGAATCAGGGAAAATGGCATCCACCACCAGGACTGCAAGGCACACCCAGAGGCTAAACCAACATGACAGGTTAGAACCACGAGTAAGATTAAACCTCACCAAAAGGCATAACCATCTCAGTGCCTAGCAAATAAATGGGACTCAGTCACCCTGACACTTCTGAGATGTAGAAAGAAGAATGGATTAAAACAACAGAAGATATTTCGGGGACTAGGGCTAAAAACTCCTAGGAATAGCAAGGAAAGTTGATTGATTAATTGATCTTTTATTATATTATTATCTGCAATCTACCTATATATTAGCATCTAAGTTTATCTAGTAGCTCTATGATCTATTATTCATTAATTGATCTCTTCATCCATCTGTCCATCTATCTGTCCATCCATCCACCTATACACTCATCTATCCACCCATCCATCTATCCATCCATCTGTCCATCCATCTACCTATACACTCATCTATCCATCCATCCATCCATCCATCCAGTCAGCCAGCCAGCCAGGAAGCCAATAAATCATAATTTTGCAGGAACTAAAAGACCTTCAGAATTTTTGAAACATATAGAATAAAGGAGTATTGACAAAGAGTTAGAAAATCTACACTTGATCCTGAGCATGATGGGAAGCCATTGAAGAATTCTGAGCAGTCAAGTGATAGGAAGAGATTTGCCTTTAGGGGCAAGTAGAGAGTAATTGGCCTATGGTTGTAAAAAGACTGGAGACTTTGATTTCCTGGAAAGTCAAATAGAAAAGGGGAGTGTCTGAGTTGTCTAACCAAGCCTGGACAGTGACGTTCCAGTAGATTTTCTGACACTGGGGCTTCAGAGCCTCCAATTATCTCAGGAAACCATACCTTTCTTCTTTAACCATAAATAACCCCCATCTACCAATGAGACATTTAACTTAGCAGGTTCTGCTGCACTGAGCTTTGGTTTTCCATGGTCAATCTCAACTATCATCTTAGGTTCCCATCTAACGTGTCATTGGCGCAATATGATATCATACGAGAGCTGGAAAATGCTAAAAAAAAAAAAAAAATCAAGTCCCAATTTTTTCTACTAGAAGACACCATCAGACCTCTCCAAGGTATATCTGGTTAAGAACCAAGTAGGTAACATGTCAATAGAGTGTTTTTGAAGGTGGATCCAACTTCTCTAATTTCAACTCTGCAGACTTCCTGTGGACTTTGGGGAAAAGTATAGAAGATTTACCTGTCCTAGTCTCTTTCCTCTCCATTCACCAAACTCTCCTAGCAGTAACCCAAAACTATGACAGCCAAATATCATCTATGTTAAATTACTTTTTCACTAGTAGTTGATTTATAGTTGATTAGGTAATTAAATCAAATACAAGTGGGTGAAAGTAAATCTATTTTTATCATCCCTGTAAATTAAAAGTTCCGCATCATAAAAAATCATGACCATCTTGAAAATGACTAGTCAAGTGCCTTTTAGAGGAAAGCAGGATTTATTGTCAATTAACGTATTGAACTGTATAGTCAGCATAACCCTGTGCTCAAGACTTTTAAAATTATTGGCTTCCGCTTCTGAGCTGCTCCCTATCATGGTAATGAAATGTATCTAGCTATTCTCATATTGAACAATTCCGTAGGTTGGGTTTATATCTCACTATAACAACATTCCATTTTATTATTATCTCCAATCCCATGTAATGAATACAAATACATTCCTTTTTTCCATCACGAGTTTATCAATTTTCATTGATTTGCCTATAATGAATACAGTCAGAAGAAGAAAGGCAGACAGATCATATCCATTAAAGTGTCTTTAGTTTCAAAAGTTTGTCTCTGGCATTGTTTAATTAAAAAAGAAAAAGAAAGTCATCAGGAAACTAATTAAAAAGAGACATTACTTCCGGGCCTGCTTATAAACAAGAAGTCAATAATTATTGCATAAAGAAGCTTGGGAATGATGGTACTTATAGAAATGTGGCATTTGTATCCAGCCCACCTGAAAAAAATAAAATGATTAATCCTTTTCATATGGATAATCCTATACTCTCTAGTTACAATGTTTTTATATTTTTCTAAGTTAATAAAGATCAAATGGAACTGTTAAAGCTAAATGCATTTATGACACGCTCCATCTCTCTGACCAGGTGTTTTTGGCAGAACATGTGCACTCTTCCTTTTGGGTAAAGCTCTATAAACCCACACTGATGGTGTGGCATTGAGAAATTCATGTGTGTTTCCAGCTGTACAGATCTTCATCTGTTAACATGGCTCTTCTGAGGCCTTTTCCAGAAAAAACTGGTTTCCTATTCTAGGTAGCATTGAATCAAGAGAGCAGTAAAGCACTTGGCTTTCCCTGAGCCGTACTGTTAATGGAAACCGAGCCCAATGTTGGACTCCGAGTCAAGTGTTTGCCCAACTCTGCAAGGCAACGAGCATCCTCTTACAAGAGTGAGAACACAGATCCCCAATTTCTGTAGTCCTTTCAAAACCTTTTAAACATCATTATAATCAAAACCCAAACCACCATGTCTTCAGTGACATTCAGGGCCCTATAATCATTGCTTCTATTTAGGCTTCATGTCTGTAGCCCCACATGAGGGTATCATTCAGCATAAAATCAATTCAGTAACATCTTAGAATTCTGAAGGAGAAAAATCTGAGAAAGAGCTAAAGATTCCAGATTTCCTTCTTGCCTGCTTACTACTTGGAGCTGACAGGTATCCCTTGGTGAGAATACAATCTGGGACATCTTGTTTTGCCCCAGAAAAAATGCCGAAGGTCAATCTAGTTCTGACGCTCAATCATCTCTCATTGGTTAGAGAGTTTCCCTTTCAGAAAGCTACTGGTTCTTTAAGCTTCTCTCCTTAGAGATTAAGATACAGAAACTGCCTTATTTCCGGACAACTATGGTGTTTGTCATCAAATGTAGACATGGAGTACGAGGTAAAAACTGGGACTATCTTGGGGCACCGGGGTTGCTCAGTCGGTTGAGCATGTGACTCTTGATTTCAGCTCAGGTCATGATTTCAGGGTCGTGAGATCAAGCCCCATGTCAGGTTCTGCATTCAATGTGGAGTCTGCCTGAGGTTCTCTCTCTCTCCCTCTACCCCTCCTCCTGCTCGTGTTCTCTCTCTCTCTCTCTCAAATGAAGTCTTTAAGAAAAACTGGAACTATCTCAGACAAAAAGAAGTGTGTGTTTACTGTTCCTACTCCTCCCCACATATTTTGCCCTTAACCATAGCCAGTGCTTAAATCAACTCTATTGAAAGAATGAGCTAGAACTTTAGAGTCAAAGAATGACCCATCCGTGGAGCACCAGCATCCCCTGGGAGCTTGTTAGAAATATGGAATCTCACATCCCACCCCAGACTTACTGAATCAGAATCTGCATTTTAATAAGTTTCCCAGGAAATAAGTTTGCGTGTTCAAATTTGAGAACAACTGAGGTATGGGATTTTGTGTGTGGCAAAGACTCCCAGTAGTTCTGTCATTTTTCTGCCCAGTAGAATCAACTGAGCCGTTCTGAAAAAAACACAGATTCACTCTTCCCTAGGACCTGGGATGGAACCTAGAGATGCTACCAAGCAAGCAAACAAGGGGATATGTTCAAAAATGTTCACTGTAAAGGTGAAAATGTGTCAATGTCTTAATGTCCATCAGTGACAACATAGCTAAATAAGTCTTGGTAAATTCAGACACTGGAATACCATACAGTGGGGAAAACAGAAGAACTAGTGCTACATTCATCAGTGTACAATGGGTACAACCCAAAGTACCAACTGACAGAGTAAAGAAAATCATGGACGAGAATGTAGAGTTAAATAACGTACACAGTACACATGCAAAATGATGCTATAAATTACGTGGGGACATACCTGTAGGCAGTAGCAGTATGCAAAAATAGATGGGAAAAGCAAACATGAGATTCAAGATAAAGGTCACTTGTCTGTGGGGAGGGTAAAAGTTCAGCAGAGATGGGCATGGCAGGGACTTTATAAATGTCCCTGACATGACTATTTTTTTTTAAGATTTTATTTATTTATTTGAGAAAGAGAAAGGGAGAGAGCACGAGCTGGGGGGAAGGACAGAGGCAGACGGGGAGCCAGGCTCTCCACTGAGCGGGAAGCCTAATGCGATACTTGATCCCAGGACCCCAGGATCATGACCTGAGCTAAAGGCAGAGGCTTAACTGACTGAGCCACCCAGTTGCCTCATGACATGCTTATTTTTAGGCATAGTGGTAAGTGCACGAAGGCTTCATTTTCTGTGAGTTTTGCTTGCCTGCAACATTTCATAGTAATACCTACAACACAGATTACTGGGTCCTACTCCATAATTATTCCATCAAGAGCCCCCAGAATCAAGGGGGATGAGGCCTAGGAATCAGCCTTAGCACACAGGGTGATTTGTGCAGGCAATCAGATTTGAAATTCCCTGGCATAGATGATCTCCAAGATGAGCTGAGAAGAACAAAGAGAGACAATCACAGATGTGTGATGGGACGTACGACCTGGAACCCTTTCAGAGGTAGGAGGCTGCCCAGAAGAAAGCACAGGTTTTGTATTCAGATGACAATGGACTTGGAGTTCAGTGCAGCAGGCTTGAGCAGGTAGGGCCAGATGACTCTACACCCTACTTTCCTCACTAGCAACTGGAATCATTTTAAGGATTAAATGAGAAAAAAAAAATCCGGGCATGGGAGGCAGTCCACAAATGGCTATTATTTCTATTACCACAAAACGCGAAAACTAAGGGTTCATCGATAGAAATGTAAACACCCCATTCACAAAGCTTCCATTGATAGGATGTCTTCCATGTGCCAGAGACATCGTGCATGAAACACTCTAGGCTTCTGTTCTCGAAGAGTTAACTGTTGGCTTTTAGTACATTGCCTGGGTAGTACTACGGTTTTGGTTAGTCCCACATCTTTTGTGCCTCCTGTCTGATTCTGGAGGGGCTTCCAGTCATGGTATTCTGTTCCCTGACTGCATGGGCTGGCCCATGATCCAGACCGGCCAGTGCCCATCCTCCCCCTTTACAATATCAATCAGCAAAAGAATTGGGCATGCGATTTTCACTGGCTAATCAGAGATCTTTCCTAAAGATTTTTCTCCATGGATTCTAGAAGAGAAAAGTAATCTTTCCTCAAGGTGCTAAATGAGAGTTTTGCAAGCCTTAGCTGCCATTGGAGATGCTTCTTTGCTTCCCAGTTACATGGAAAAATCCATCGGCACAGGGAGTGAGAGGCTCAGATAAAATGCAATGAATCATCTGAAGCCTTGGATCCATTTCCATTCTTCCCAGTTACAGGAATCGATAAATCCTCTTTCTTTCCTTAAATACACAGAGGTTAGATTTGTCAGTTGTTACTAGCCAACATTATCTTGATGAAAACGTACCTCTCTCACAGCACTGCTTGTCTGACTTCCGATTACAAAGTCAGTTCTCATTAACCGGCAAAACCGTATGACACAATCCTAACGGTCTTTGTGTTTAATAGTTCCAAAGTACTTCAGATTCTCCCTCCCTATTTGATTAAATAATCTAAGAATTTTATCTCTGTACCACTTAGGAGTTGCACTGGGCTACTAGGAGTAGAGATTCATTTACAATGGCTTGAACAGACATGGACTAATTCATGAACTTGAGTTGTCTGAAGATAGATATTTCACGACTCTTGGTGGCTCCACAGGGTCAGCTGGGACACAGAGTACCTTTTATGTTTCTCTTTTACTAACTCTTACACTGATTTTTAGCCACGAATTCTCCTCAGAGTCCAAGATGGCTGCTGGGATTCCAGCCATTGCTTTCCTACGATAAGAAGCCAAACAGAAGAAAGGGTAGTGATGACCAAAAAAGGAATTAACTCCAAGACAAGGCAGTCCTTAGTAGTAGCTTTTTCCAAAATCCCAAACAACTCCACTTACATCTCATTCACTAGAACAACAAATGAGGCTGAAAAACATAGTGTTCGAACTTGATGGAACAATACTCTGAATAAAACCACTTTTTGCTTCTCAGTAACGAAGGGAGAAGGGATATGAAGCAGATAGCAGATAAGCAGAAGCAGATAGCTCTCGGTCTTTCCAAAATCCCTGTGGACGCTCTTCGTCTTGGGATACTCAACCTCAGTCAGACCACACCATCACATTCCCAACTTGAGGTGAAAGGAAGCTTAGGGCAATGCTTTCCATCCCCCGAAATAAATGGAGGGGGTTTCAGTGGAACTATGGGTTCAGAGAGGGGTGGCCCGTGGTGTGGGCTGGCGGGGAGATTTCAGGGAATGAGTTATCTGGATTGGAGGACATTTCTGGTCCAGAGGCAAGACAGTATTTTAGGGGAAGTAAATGCAACTAAGTTTCAGAGCACCTTTCTTAAATGCTTCCCTCCTGGGACCATTGCCCTAGAGCAGAGTTGGCAATATATATATGTTCTTTTATGTAAAAGGCCCAGAGAGCAGATCTTTTAGACTTTGTACTTGTATGTTCTCCTTTGCAGGTACGCAAATCTGTCTCTTGGTGACAAGGAAGCAGCCAGAGACAAAAGGCAAACAGTTTTGACCATACCCCACTAAAAGTTCATTTACAAAAATAGCAGTTGGCCTTAGGCCTTGGTTTCCCAGTGGCTGATTTTTTTCCATTATCCTTGTAGATGACATCACGTATT
Organism: Lutra lutra; assembly: GCF_902655055.1. Lineage (NCBI taxonomy): Eukaryota > Metazoa > Chordata > Mammalia > Carnivora > Mustelidae > Lutra > Lutra lutra. Next base: position 6,560,550 of record NC_062295.1, on the reverse strand, counting down.
TGGGGCATAAGAAGAAGAGATACGTACAATCATACAAAAATATGTAGCAAAATCATATAGATTAAGGACCTTCCTGTCAACAAAATTATAAAGAATTATTTTTCTGAATTTCTGAAAACTTTGTGAGGTTTTCCAGCATTTTCAGATTTGTAGTTTTCCATCTTTTTATCATTCGAAATATGTGTCCACATGAATCCCTACGTTTTTATTAGTAATCTTATTTTTCCCCCTTTCCTAAAGAGGGCCTCTAAACTGTATAAGCTCTCAGCCCTGCAAAAAAACAGATCCAACCCTGCCCAGAGGCAGGGGAAAATTGCACACTGCGGGAATTACAAGTAATTTGGTATTGCTCACATGAAATAGTGAAGTGATGAGAATCCTAGTCTTCCCACCTGGGTTGAAATCCCAGTGTTACTGCTTATTGGCTAAGAGAAGTATCCCAGACTCCGTTTTTCATCTGTGCAATGGAGGTAAAGCATTTTCCCAGCCTCGGGGGCTTCCGGGGGGAGGGGGTGAGGTGAGATTACTCACACCAGGGCTACGTGCAGTGTGTAGTATCTGGTAAGGACACATTCATGCCAGTGGTGAGAATGAGGACGGTGAGTAGAGCAGGAAGGCGTGTGGCTGGGGGCAGGGTTGAGCAGGTAGGGTCAGACTCCGAGGGCTGCGCATGCAACCAAAGGAACCGGAATCCATCCTGGAGACAATGGGGAATATAAGAGTTTCAGCCCCAAACTGGCCTGATGAGATTTTCATGAGTTCCCGGCACTGTGAATCACGGCTCTAAGAAAGGAGGCGAAGCGGGCCCCAGCTCAGTCAACGCCTGCTGTGCTAGCAAAGTTGGAGGTCTACTTTCCGAAATCCCTCCCAGGGAAATATTCTGTTGAGTTATCTCAGCCAGCATCAGGGCACAGAGCAGAAGGAAATGAAATGCATCAGCGAGGGCCTGGACGTGTCCTACAGGACTGGTGTAATTAAAGCTATCTATCCACATAGCTGGGTGTTGCGAGGCAGACGGGGCGTTTGTATCAAAGAATGGTGTCAGGGCCAAGTTCCTGGGTGTACATCAGCGCCTCCGGTAGGGCCGTCCACCCCAGCAGTGACAGGGCAGGTGACTTCAAGCACATGCCGCTCCGGATCTCTGATCCTTTACTCAAAGCGCGGTTAGCTGGGGGGAGGCAAGGTCAGGCAATGTTCCCGGGAAGCTTCCAGACACAGGCGTGCTGTGGGGCAGGCAAACTACCCGACCACGGGGGCCTCGTCAGGACTGGACAGGCAATAGCCTTTTACTCTCTGCTGAAGCTTCGAATGTTTTCTCTTTGCAGCTTTTAACACAATTGTAGTCATGATAATAATAATAATGATAATAATAAACAACTTTTTGGGTAATAGTTAAATATCAGGCTACATAAGCAATCATCTCCGGGATGGTGAAGACTACTTTTGTTTAACTCACTTCTGTATCCTCAGTAGCTGGCAAGGTGAATGCACATACAGACTCACTGATACCTGTTGTATAAATGACTCTGTAATTTAGGTGGGATCCTCCCGGCAGGTTTAGGGAGTCAGGTGAGACAGGATTTTCACCCACTGAACCTCATGAACCTGTGTTAACCTTACTCATGACTCACTCCTTCACGCCCAGTTTTAAGAACCTTTACTGAGATATGATTCATATACCAAGCAACATGCCCATTTGAAATGTACGATTCAATGGTTTTCAGTCTATCTGCAGAGGGGTACAATCCATCACTACCTTCAATTTCCAGAATGTTTTCATTTCTTGAAGGGAAACTCTATACCTCTTAGCTCCTCCCCCACACTCCTGCCCCAGCCCCCCATCCTCCCCAACCCCAGAAACCCACCAGTCTACATTCTGTTATCTATGGAGTTCCCTACTCCAGACATTTCATGCAAAGAAATGATAAAATCTGTGGTCCTTTGTGACTGGCTTTGAATTCAAGGTTCGTGATTTCAAGGTTCATCTACACTGCCCTGTACATCAATACTTCAGTTTTTATGGCCACAAAACATTCCACTGAATGGATATACCACATTTAATTTATCCATTTCTCAGCTGATGGACATTGGGCTGTTTCCATGTTGGAGCTTTTATGAAACTCATGCATTCTTCAACACCGATTGGCACCTACTGTTTGCTGAGCACCCTTGTAGGGTCCTAACGTGAAGATAAATGAAAGTCAGTTTCTGTTGGGTAGAAGATTCCAGCTTCTAGAGATGGAGGGTCACAGTGAAGCTTTAGATATCATGAGAAGCGCTAATGACATTTCTTTACCTAAAAATCCAGAGGAAGGAACAAGTATGTGTGCAACTGAGGGGTTGGAATCAGATACTGAAGCTGGAAAAGCATGAGTTTAGTAGAAGAGCTGAGGAGGTTGCCCAAGGCAGAGGGAACACAGTAAGTAGATGTGTCCCCCACAGACATGCCCTGTGTGTTCAGGACACCATAAGTAGGTTAGGGGGGCTTGTGCTTAGAGCTCACAGTGGGGAGATGGGAAATGAAGCTGACAGGAGCTTCTCAATTCTGGGATTTGTAGGATGAACAGTGAAAAGCAAGTCTTTCTCTCCCCACTAACTCACCAGACCCCATCACCTGAGTCCTTTCTGATACACAAAGCAATAAAATTTTACTGAGCACTTATTACATCTAGATTCCAGGATCAAAATAAGGACAAAGACAAAAAGTCTTTGTACTTCTGGAGGTCATATTTTAGTGTGGAAAGGTAGATGAGACATAAGTGAAGAAGTGTATATTTTCCTGTCACAACATAAAAAGGATTAGCCCACTTATGCTGCTCTATAACTTGCATTTTTATTTTTTCACTTAAAAAGATAGCTTGGCAAATTGATCCATAAAAGGATGTAAGCATTCACCTTATGCTTTTTTTTTTTTTTAAACCAGAAGGCATTCCTGCTAGAGTCAGCATAATTTATTTAAATAGCATCAACTAATGATCATTTAGGTTTTTTCCAATCTTTATGGTGAACAGTGTTGCAATGGATGTACTTAACTAGGATACCCAAAGGTAAATTAGCAGAACTAGGATTTCAGATTAAAGAGTGTGTGCATTTTTCAGTGAGAGATATTTACAGATTGTCCTTGGGAGGGGCTGTGGTGTGTCTTTCCTTCTGTGAATGAAGTAGAAGGGCACTTGCATATCATGTTACCACCCTTTCCAGGGCCACCAGCCTGCCCAAGGACGCATTTTGGAAATATTACAGAGACACTAGTTTGACTCAGAGGGATGGTGTGGGGTGGGAGACACTAACCCAGAGCAACATCAGTTGGCAGTTACACAGGGTGAGAGATGAGGTGTCAGAGGAGGAGGTCAGGGTCTGAGTTTAGGCAATAGAACTCAGCCACATCGCCTGTGGAAATGAGGGAATGGAAGGTTTCAAATACATGCACTAAGAGGTAGAAAGACCCAGAATAGTGCCGGCATCCGAAAGACAAGAAACAGGCCTTAAGAGAGGGATCCACTCTTGACTCTCTGAAGCCAGTGTTGTGCCTTCCAAAGGCACAGACTTCAGACCTGCTCTCACCTGCCAGGAGAGCTGACCTTGAATGACTCAGAGTAAAGCCTGAAGAGACAAAACTCCCAAATTATCCACGTGGGAAATCGTGCTTGCTTTTGGAAAGAGGCCCTGGACAGAGCTTCCCGTCTCAGGGAGCATATGGAACGAGGCGTTCTCTCCAAAGAGGAGAGAGTGTGGTGCAGAGCTGCCAGGGAGCCAGACGGTAGTCTTGAAAGTCCTCTGTGTTTCCATCACTGCCACAAAAATGGGGCTTCATCTGAGGGGTTCCCAAGCAAAAGCTCAGCACATTCCCTTCTGGATTCTGGGACTCAGTTTGGAGACAAAGACAAGAAATTTGAGATCCTAACAAATTTCACAGCTTGAAGTGTCTAAATTATCCATTTGTAGTTCTGATAAACAACATTCTAATAGGTCAACACTCCCAAGAGGGAAAACTAAAAATACTGTATTATAATAAAAGGGATTTGGTGGTTATCAGAGAAGCTATGACTTGATGGGGACAAGGTGCTCAAGGCCGGTGAAACTCACGGAGGTCAGTCCAGGAAGTTTGGGAATCTGAGCAGAAAATAACTGCTAAGAGAGAAGTTGACAAGAACTTTTGTCAGTTTCCTAAGGTTTTGAAGGCCAAACAGAAAAGCAAATATGATGTTCAGAATTAACCAGACAACCAAGATACTAGTGGAAAAGATCCTAGAAAGAAAATAAGTACAAGAATGGAGCCTGATAGTCTAAGCTAGTTTTTCATCCTTGAATTATTTGTTGATTTGTAAGAGGGTGACAGGATGAGAGGCAGAAACACTGGGCATAAAGTCATGGGTCGGAGGCTCAGAAACTAACCAAATGTTCAGAAAAGATAAGGACTGGGGTTCAGGTTTCCTTAGAGTGGAGAAGGTCTAATAAGCATGGCAGATATTTCACTGGGCAGTGGAAGGATTATACCCCGGGAGTGGAACTGAAATGAAATAGAAATGTCCTTTATGGCTCAAACATACTTTGAAACATCTTGATTACTGATTGCAGTTTGATGGTCTGCCCCTACATGAACTTCCTGCTAGAAGTTCAGTAAATACTTCTAGGAGAAAGACAACAGCATCTGGACCCTCTACAATGTTTAAAATATACACTGTATGGCATTCATCTAAACATTACCATGTTTACCAAGACATGAGACCAAGAGAAAAAACAAACAATAGAAATAGAACCAGCAGTGATCCATGTTTTGCACTGTACATCAAACATGAACTGAAAAACAACCATAGTTATTCCAGAAATAAAGACAGGATAGAAAATGTAAAAGATGCAAGTAGAGAGAAACTAAGTTGAGAAAAAAAAATGTAATTAACACTGTAGTAATGTGTAACTCACAAAGCAGTCATATACACTGAGAGTATTAATGAACTAGAAGATAAATCTGTAGAAATCATTCAGACAGAAGTTCAAAGAAAAAAGAGGATGAGTAAAAAACATAAAAGTGGCATATGGAACACAGTATTATGATCTCACACACATGTATTTGGGGTATCATAATTAGATGACAGACAGAAGGGGACAGAATCAATATGCAAAGAAACATGAACTAGTGATTTTCTAAAACTGATGAGAGACATCAACCCACAGATACAAGAAGCATTACAAACTCAAGTAAGATTCACACACAGAATCCCACATTGGGTGACCTTTCCGTAAAACTTTTGAAAACCAAAGACAAAATTGTAAAAGCAAAGGAAAAAAAAAACACATTATCTTCAGAGAAATAATAACAAATATGACAGCTGTTTTTCAGGAAAAGATGGAAGCCAGAATACAAACACTGAATAAAATAACTGCCATATATAGAAAAGAATTCTATACAGCAAACATATATTTCAAAAGTGAAGGTAAAATAAGGACATTTCCAGGGAAACAAAACCTAAGATAATTTATAGCAGACCTACACTAAAAGAAATACTTAAAAAGAGTTATTCAGGCTCAGAAAAAAATCATTTCTAGATGGAGCATGGAAGCGTAAAAGGGAATGAAGACCAGTGGAAAAATTTTGAATATATTTGAACAGATACATATAAAATGTTTATTTATTGACTATACAGAATGATAGTATTGTCTTATGTGATTAAAATACATGTAGAAATACTTACCAACTGTGTAACAAAAGGTGAGAGGGTAAAAATGTATAGCAAAAGTTCTAACACCAGAAAAGGAGTGAAAACAGTATCTCGCTCTTGACTATGGGCAAAGACACATGCTGCAACCTCCAGATATTACAAGAATAATAAAAGTTTCAAAATTATATATCAGTAGAAGGGGACATTATGGAACAAAAGGACTCCGATAGATGTCAAGTAGAAGAGAGAAAAGAGGCACTAAAATGGGACAAATAGAGAAAATAGTACAGTGGCAATTGTACCTATTAAACATATATATTATATTAAATATAAATAGATGAATTAATCAAATTAAAAGACAGAGATGGTCAGAATCAAATACAGACCGATGTAGATATGTAGATATAGTCTTCTTACAGAAATGCTCTTCAGATGTGAAGATAATTGATGTTAAAAATCAGGGCATGGCAAGGATAGGCCATACAAACACTACCCCCAAGAAAGCCAATATAGCTACACTATATATACACTACATAAATGTGGACCCAAGGGAGACTGTATCTGGGTACAGTGGATGTTGTCAGGCCAGGGAAAATCTGAGATTTATTCAATGCATTGTTTTTACATATCTACTGTGGGACAAGGAAGAAGGACAGCTGTCAGAAGCAGGAATTTCAAGCATCAGAGAAATGAGCTGGGGAGCTATTTCAAAATAGGGAGGGGCTTGTGACCACCTATCTCAGCCACATGAGACAGACTGGATTTCTTTTCAAGGCAGAAGTTCTTCATTTTTTTCCTTTGTAATATTCTTATTTATTTAATTACTTTTTGTTAAAGATCATATTTATTTATTTGACAGAGAGACAGAAAACAAGCAGGGGAAGCAGCAGAAGAAGGGGGAGAAGCAGATTCCCCACTCAGCAGGGAGCCTTATGTGGGGCTTGATCCCAGGACCCTGAGACCATGACCTGAGCCGAAGGCAGACATTTAACTGACTGAGGCACTCAAGCACCCCTGTACAGTTTTTTTTTTTTCTTAAGACACTAAGAAAGATTAATAAACTGGGACAAATGGGTGAATAAAAAAGTGTCTTTTCTTGAACTTGTATTTTTAATAGGATAATCTTTTTTCTTAAAGGTTTTTTATTTGAAAGAGAGAGAGCAATGGAGGGAGAGAGAGGCAGGAAGGAGCAGAGGGAGGGAGAAACTCTAGCAGACTTTGTGCTCAGCACAGAGCCTGGTGTGGGGTGCGCTCTCACAACCCTGAGATCATGACCTGAGCCAAAATCAAGAGTTGGATGCTCAACTGACTGAGCCACTCAGGTGTCCCTTTAATAGGATAATCTTTTTTTTTCTAAGATTTTATTTATTTATTTGAAAGAGAGAAAGATAGCAAGAAAGAGAGAGAGTACAAGTGGGGAGGAGAGGGAGAAGCAGGTTTCCCATTGAGCAGGGAGCCGAACGAGGGGCTTGATCCTGGGACCCTGGGATCTTACCTGAGCTGAAGGCAGATTCTATTTTTTTAAATATTTTATTTATTTATTTGACAGACAGAGATCACAAGTAGGCAGAGAGGCAGGCAGAGAGAGAGGAGAGAGGAAGAGAAGCAGGCTCCCCGCTGAGCAGAGAGCCTGATGCGGGGCTCGATCCCAGGACCCTGGGATCGTGACCTGAGCCGAAGGCAGAGGCTTTAACCCACTGAGCCACCCAGGCGCCCCTGAAGGCAGATTCTTAACCAACTGAGCCACCTAGGTGTCCCTTGCTATTAAGATAGGATAATGTCAAAAAGAAGGGGCTATTTGTGTGGTTTCAGGACACTTGCTCTACATTACCAGGAAAGCAGCGTAGACCACCTGCTTAAACATTTTTCTACTGTCACTGGATTCCTATTCCTCTCTAAACAAGGCACGTCTCTCTTTGCAGGTTCATTGCAGGGCAACAGCAGAATAACGAAGTTCGCAGAAGTTTCTGGGACTCTGTTATTGTGAAATATCAGACAGGTACCTCAGAAGTCCACTTGGAGAAGGCTTAGCCCTCTGGGAACTTCTCTGCATGTTCTACGTTTCAATAGCAATAATAATTTATATCAGCTGACATGTACTGAGTGTTCACCCCCACGAGAGGATTTGTGCTGAACTCTTTAAGTGTTTTTACTTTTACTTGATCTCCAGCACAACCCTGTATTTGTCCCAAATGAGGAAAATGAATCTTAGATCAAGCCACCTGCCAAGGTGACTGGATTTGTAAGTGTCAGGCGGAGAGATGAAGGCCATCTTTATGGTCCTTATGGTCCTCTCCTCCCTTCCTGTATCCCCATTTCTTTCTCAAAGACCACGAACAAATTAGGAATTCCCCCCCCACCCGACCACCACCTACATCCTACTTCAAGCAAAGCCACGTTTCAGGAGGTTGAGTCTCTGTCTCAGTGTGAGATTAGAGCTTATTCTCCAATTAATATTGCAGCAGGCTCTTTGGCTAATAAAGTCTAAACAAAGAGCATTTAATCCAATTCATGGGCTTTTTTCTCCATCGTGAGCAGCCTGTCAAACACAATCAGATTCCGCATGCAAAGCAGAGAGGAGGCAGGCATCAGCCCCACCTGCTTAGCGGGGCTGTAAGCGGGAAGCCCGGAGTCAGAGAACAGTTGGCTGTGCAGATGGCAGAGATGGGAAGACGTGGGGGAAAACCACTCTCTGACTCTAGCGCAGCGCAGGGAGGGGGCCATTTGGGGGTTGCAGGGAGAGAAAGACTTCTTCATGCCTCCTGACTTGGTCCGGCCAAGGAGTGGAGAGACCACTCAGAAGAGACATAAAATTTGCAAGGAGCCCCCTAGGGGACAGACATGGAAAGTATGGGATCTCTAATTACCAAGCAATGGTCAGAGATAGAGACTGGCTTTCCTTTTTGTCCAGGTGAGAAAAATGAAGACCCTGAAATAAAGTGACTTTCTCAAGGTCACAGAGCCAATAAATAGAGTGAGTGGGGCTCAAGTTCTTAACTCCCAGATTCTCTTCTTTGCACCAGGCTTACTGAAGAATGTCGAAGAACCTCCCATGTGCAAAGGATCTGTGGCCACCCTTGGACACAAATGTGGAAGGCACTCTCCTCATCTTTAAGGAATGCACATGGTATAGATGGGGAGATGAGAATTGATATATAGGGTTAATTGAAAGACAGTGATGTGCTGAGTTGTGTGGCCAAGCCTCTGGGTAATTTAGAAAAGGACAGATAACCACAGGTCAGTGTAGCAAGAGCAGCCTGGAGGGTCCCAGAATCTCAGAATCAAAGGGGCCATCAAAAGTACAAGCGAACAGACTGTTGGGGGTCCTGGGGGAAGAAGACCAGGCCTGATTCATCCCTTTGCCCATTGTTTTGATCACTTTTAGGAAATAAATGTTGAATATGCAAATTAAAATTAACCTTTAAAAAATAAATAAATACAAGCAATATCTATTTTTTTTTTCTTGGCCATGCACTCCTTGGAAAAATGTATAAAATCAATGATCTCATTTTGAAAAAAAAAATTCACGTATCATTTCTGAGGGTCCAGGTTTCCCTAGAAGCCCATTCAATATTATGATGTTCTACATCCGAGGTGGATTTGGGTGGCTATGACGCATCTGTTCAGTTGAAAGGTGCACAACTTAAAACCATCATGTTTACAATAACACTAAGGAAAACTGCTTGGTTATAGAGGTAAAGGAAATAAAGCCAGGATGCAAAAATGTTATGTAACTTAGGATCACTACTAGGTATAAAATCCTGGTTAAGAGTTTTGGCTTTTGCAAGACTACCCACGCCCATCCCTAATTACTCCATCAGCAGAGTGACCTTGGATAAGTTATGTAATCTCTGGGTGCCTCAGTTTCTTCATTTCTAACACAGTCCTTTCCCCATGGGGTTACTTACGAGAATTAAGTGAGTGGATAGAGTCTAGACAAAGCACCTCACACAGTGTCTGGCAGGGAGACAAGCCCTCAGGAAACATCATTATCACCTTCATCTTCATTATTATATTTTATTTACGTCAAGAATTGGTCTATAGCTTAGTATCATCATTTTACATATAACACACATATACACACAGACACGCACACTGCCATTTATAAAATTAGCCTCTTGGAAGGGAATAGAATTAATTTTGGAAACTGATGGTGTCTTGATAATCAAGGACTTCAAATCTCTTTTCAGTAGGAATATGGGTATATGTTACTGTAAGTCAAATTAGAGACAAATGTGTAATATAATTGCAAATGGGAGCCTTTCCTTCCTATGCACACTCTGTCCACGACATGGAATATTTCCTGAATAATGAAATTAATGTCTTTTTTAAAATAAAGGGTCTGGGTTGAGTCCCAACACTCACTTGATGTCTCTAAGAAAAGAGAAGAAACAGGCAAATGTCTGTTGAATATCACAGAAGCCTCACCGGAAGACAGATGCCTGATGGACCAACTCACTACCCTGCATGATTTCATCTGCGCCACCTATAACCTGAAGTGATTGGTTCCCTCAATTCCCGAGGTTCCCAGCATCCAAATGGAATTACCATGTTGCCATTTAATTAGGCAATGGGACCAAAAGCTGGGGCTATTAAATATCTTCTTCAAATGTTAGGCTTTGCATTGCATAAGCGCGCTTGTTTCGGCACTGAAAAATGATATTCTGGCAAGACTATTTCTGTCTATTCCCCTCCACAGGCTTGGCTGGGGGCAATTAGCAAGCCCTGGCAAGCTTCCATTCAACGGAGGATGAGAAGTCTGATATTGTAGGAAACAAGTAAAAATTATTCAGAGAAGTACGTTAGAAGATTGACTGAAGCAAAGTTTCAGATTCTGCAAAGCTTCAATTAGCCAAACAACAGAACTGCTGTGAGAGTTTTTTGGTGACGGATGAAGTCAAGACAAAATCGGCAGAGAGGAGCACATATATTTCCTGATGTAAAGGAAATCTCAGAGCCATCAGGAGGGAAAGGAAGAAGAGGATATTTTAGTCAGAAAGTATAACCACCATTGCTATCTCAGATGACGAGGAGAAGGAGGAAGTCGAGTGTTTAGGTAAAATAATAATCTCAAAAGTGGTTCCATGTTTTCAGTAGGACACACCCAAAGCCCTCAAAGATAGTGATCTACCCTTCAGCAACAGCAGGAAAGAAAAGAGGTCTCAAATTCTCATCTTTATTAAATAAATATTTATCAAACATCTTCTGTCTATCATCCCTGCTCTAGGCACTGTCTTTCTAGCAGTGAGTGACACAGACAAAAAAGCTGTCTTGCTCAGAAAGGAATACATATACTTAGCAAACACATGTAGACATAAGTAGTACAAAAGCAGTTAGTATCAAGTGCTCTTAATGGGATAAAACAGTGAAATGATAGTGCCTGGGTTGATTGGGAAGAATCGATCTGAGGAGGCAACATATGAGCAGAGATTGAATAATGAGACGGAGCTACATATTTCAGTATTTGAAGACAGTATGTCTCAGGTTGTCTAGAGGGACCAAGAAGAGCAAAGTCTCCAAAGATGTGTTTGGTTTGTGAGAAGAGCAAGAAGAAGTCCAGAGTGATTGAAATGTTTATGGATAAGAGTGGGAGGCAGGAGAACACCCCACGGAGGAGACAGGGACTTGACTGCATTTCTGTTGTCTACCAACCTAGGCTGTGATATAAAACCATCTGGAGTAAGATGATTAAATTTATATATAAGATGCTGGTCACTGGCTCTGAAAAATTTTTTGAGGGCAACTGTTAAAAAAGGTACTCCAAAGAGAAATGAATTTCATTGAACTGAACTGTTGGGAACCTGATTGATTTTATGATCAGTCAGGATGGGCCAGATTATGCCGAGGTAACAAGCATTCCCTTAATCTCAGTAGCTTAAGGAAAGAAAAATGTTTTATTTCCTGCCCTCACTATGTATCCACCACAGGTCAGCATGAGAATTTCGCTTACTCTAGTTAGTTGGGGATGGAGGCTGATGGAATCGTTGTCATCTAGAACATCTCTGGCGGTTGCTGTGCTGTGAAAGAGCTCTGGAAAAGTCTTGCACTGGCAACTACCATCTCCAGTGCGGCTGCGACATTCACAAACATACTTTTGCTGACCACTTGGAAGGCAGAGCTAATCACTTCATTCTGTTCAATGGCATGCGTAGTGCTTAAGAAGAGAAATTTTACCACGTGTTCAAAGGAAGACAAAAATGGAATATATTTGGTCCTAATCCCCCTACTGACAATCACCACTCAACATTGAAGTTACTTGTCAACATTTACCTCCTTCTGCCTCAAATACCTATGACATGCCTGGCGAGCCTATTCTATTTGGGAAGGTGAGAAAGGTGAAAGCAGCTGAGTTGGAAAACTCCAGGGCACCAATCATAAACTGGTTGGCCATAGGCTCTGAACCACAGCCTAGTCATTGTACGTTGAATGTCTACTGTATCTGTGTCAGACTCTGGATTTCACTTCATTATTTCACTTACTATTCACAACAACTCTAAGAAAACAGGACACTTATCTGTATTTTACCACCCTAAGAATGGACGTTCTGGACTATCAGGCAACTCGCTTATACTCATACTGTTTTTAAATGTTGGGTGCCAGGTCAGGTCTGCCTGATGCCAAAGCTCTACAGTATTTTTTAATTTATTTATTTATTTTAAAGTTTGGGGGAGGGGTAGAGAGAACCTTAAGCAAGCTCCATGCCCAGCATGGAGGCAGAGGTGGGACCCAATCTCATGACCCTAAGACCATGACCTGAGCTAAAATCAAGAGTCAGATGCTCATCAGAATGAGCCACACAGTTGTCCCTCGACAGTATTCCTCACTCTGGTATTTAAGGTATGGTCCATTCAGAAACCCAACCAAGACATGTCTTAATGATTCAAGATTAACTGATGAAGTTCCTCCACAGCTTTCTGCCTTTGGGCACATCATTACTTCTTCTAGTCAACCATGTTTTTACACTTATGAATTTAGTAATGGGTTTACCTAGGGAACTGAGAGTTCGGTGGATGAGAATTTGTCAGGAAGTGGGTGGGCCACCAGAGAAATCAGAGTTGATACAATGTGCTTGCAAAAAAATGAGAGAGAGAGAGAGAAAGAAAAGAAGAAGAAGTTTGGAAACCATCCTCCCACTTCTCCCTTCCCCCACGTGGGGCAGTCACAGCAATGCAAAGGTGTGACCTACAAAACCAATTACTTCTTTTTCAGGAGAAATGTTTTCACTTAACACTTTTAGAAGATTTTTTTTTTTTTAGTATTAATACTGTAAAGAATGATCCATTATCAGAATAAGCCCTCTGCGCAGGATCCGCATGGGGTCCTGGGACATTTGTGATAACAAGCTTGTCAGATATTCAGATTATAATTCTCCTGGGGAAAAGTGTATCTATAAATTAAATCCAGGATTAACTTCAGTCATCTTTATTTTCTTCCTTTTGTGCTAAGAATCTTGGTTCCCAATGACACCAACTCATTTGTACTCATTGTTTTTATCTCATACCATATGCACAACAGACTTAGCATAGAATAGCAACACGACCATGAACAATACGTTTTCTTAGAATGGCTTCCCCCCAGTCCCTGTAGATGACAGAGCGTATCTCATTAGAGATGTAGAGCGAAAGTCCTTATTTTAAACTCAAAGACCGTTTCCCTGTGTGTGTACTTCATGCACAATGAGGCTCATGCGTTATGTTTTAGAAGTTGCTTTTTTTTTTTTAAGATTTTATTTATTTATTTGACAGATAGAGACCACAAGTAGGCAGAGAGAGAGGGGGAAGCAGGTTCCCTGCTGAGCAGAGAGCCTGATGCGGGGCTCAATCCCAGGACCCTGAGATCATGACCTGAGCCGAAGGCAGAGGCTTAACCCACTGAGCCACCCAGGCGCCCCTAGAAGTTGCTTTTAAAAATATAAATTTGTCTTGTGATTATGGAAAATATTTATAAGGCTTCAGAGTAAAATCCTTTCATCAGGAAAGTTGAGATTCTACCCTGTTTCTTCACATTGTCTCTCCTCCTCTTTTCTTTTTCTAGGTTACATTTAAAAAAAAAAAAACCCTTTGGGGTTTTTTAATATGAGCTACTGTGTACTCATATTCTGCTTTTCTTAATGGTAAAGAGTACGCTACACACCCTTTCCTCTATTTTAGAGTCTTTAATTTTGAAATATGTCCTGGTGATCACGCCATAGCAATCCATGGAGATATTACGTGTTCCTTTTTACTGGCTGTCGAATACTCCACTGGGCGAATTTCCGTAGTTTATTTCGCTGGGTCTCTGATAGGTAGATATTAGGAGAGGACCTGGCTCGACTTCTTCACTAAATGAGAGCTAATGTTATCATTACCACTATTCACAGATTAAAAACTTGTGATTTCTCCTGTTTATAGGCAACATCGAAGGCACGTGCTTTCTTAATCTATCCCTCATCAAACACAGACGGCGGGGGTGAGCTCCTAGAGTTAGCACGGCCAGACATCCTCTCGACACACATACCACTGCTGTTCACACCCTGTCATCATGTCCTCGGGGGCTCCTGGGAAGTGACCACAACTTATGACTTTGTGAAAGAGACGGGCCCCGCAGGAAAGCGGAGAGCCCGTTGTTCATGCTGGGGCTGGAAAGGCTGAGAAATGGCAAGATTTAAGAAAGCGCTGATTCTTAGACAGAAACAAGCTTCACGTGGGAACTGAGTTCTGCGTTTACAGACTCATTCTTTCTCTGCAGGAATAACGTGCGTCTTTTCAGCTATGCTTTACTGCATTCAAGAGGAATCTGGAGTGTCACTCTGGTGGCATTTGGGGACTGGAGTATTCGGGAAGTCTTGGACCTTCCTACGTCACCTGAAGTGCGCTCACTGGAAGTCAAAGTTAGTGCACCGTAATTCAGAGAGCACGGACCTTGGAGCTGAACAGACGCAGCTCTGGCTCTAATTTCTTTTTTTTAAACCAGTAATTATGTGCAAATCATTTGGCTTCTCTTATTCTCCTTGTGCACAACTGTGAAATGAGGCCAAAACCACGAGCCTGTGGTATTGTTGAAGCAGGATAATTGAAATAAAGCCGACCGAGATCTTAGCACAGGTAAGTCACCACCACCCTCTTCACCTTCACTGTCCCTGGTGACAAGAGGCATTACAGTGCCCCGAGCATGGTGCAGGTCTGGAAACTGCCCGCTTTCATTTGAATGCTGGCTTTCCTCTTTCTAGATACGTGACTTCATGCAAATCTGTCTGTGCCTCAGTTTCCCCAATGATGTCCGGAGACTAAAGGAGTAACTACCCCATAGGATTGTTGTAGGATTAACTGCACGTTTACTTGTGAAGTGCTTGGAAGCGGGGGTAGGCACTGTGATTGTTTCCATATGAGCAGGAAGGTGTACCTGGATGTGTTGTTTGACGCTGGACCTCCCGCGTGTGAATCATCAAAGCCTGCTCCTGAGATCTGAAGCCGGATCTATCTGGACACTCATCTGCTCCTGTCTTGCATCTCACAGTCCAAGATAAGTGTGGCTCCTCCAACTGTCCCCTGCCCCCTGCCCTATGCCATCCGACCCTTCCCATGGAGGCCCCGGAGCCAGCTCCCGGAGGAGGTATGGGAGCTGCGGCCCGGCTGGTGTCTGAAGGGGGGAAGGGAACCCGCTTCCAGCTGCCGGCTCCAGCCCCACCCGCCCCGTGACATGCTCCTCCTGGTGAACCCTCGAAGGCCTCCATAATTCACCGCGACCACCAGGCTCAGACAGGTTGCTTGGAAAAGCGAGTTCTGAGCCAAGGGTTTTGGCAGGTCTTAAAATATTTCCTTCTGTGCAGCTGCAATCACATCTCCATCATGAGCACCTGAGAGTGCAGTAAGGCATAAAGGGGAGAGGAATGAGGAACACACGCGGCCAGAGGTTTATAATTCACCCTTGTCACGGCGAGATCTGGGCTCAGCCGATCTGGCTTGCAGTGCGAGATCCAGGACAGGAGAGGTGATACCTCTGTGGTTGAGTCTATTTTAATTTTCCCAGGTAAACAGAGTGTGGGGCTATCCCCCAGAGGCAGGTGCCAGCCGCTTCCACACTTCCGATGGCCAGGGCTTAGAAATTGCACACACCCGTGTCCACAGTCCGCCAGCTCACACGAGGTCGGCTACCTCCTATTTCTTTTTTTTTTTTTTTTCCCCCAGAAAATCCTGGAAGGGGAGAGGGAAGCATTCCAACCCAGATAAGCACTGGAGAAGAGCTCGTCCTGAATTCCCTGGGACAAAGCCCGGGTGGGGTGGTTCCAGGGCAAATCACCATCGAGGCCACATGAAATATTAAGAAGGAAAGATAAGTAAAGAGAAGTGTATGGTTTTGCTTTTTCCAGCCTCCTTTTTAAGTAAAATGCTTGGTACATTCTATGCGTTCAATAAATTGTTGAATAAGAGAGGGGGGGTGGAGAAGACAGAGGAAAAAAAGAAAGTAAGGAGGACCTGATCCACGGAAGGGTTGCTCCACGCCGGTGTCAGAGGTGGGATTCGGTATTGAACGTGGGCATTGTGAGCACACTAGGCGTGGGGCCAACGGTCAACTTCTGCGTCCCTGTCACTGTCCTCCCCCTACCAGACACACACACACACATGCATGTGCTCGTGCACATGCTCACACACGTGCATGCACACGCTCAGACACCCTCTCACATGCACGCGCATGCACACGTTCTCACACGTGTGCTCACACATGCTCACACATGCTCTCACACACATGCACTCACACACGTGCACACGCACTTTCACAAACACGCACGCACACGCACACACATGCTCTCACACGTGTGCTCACAAACACACATGCTCACACAGACGCTAACACACACGTGCACGTGCACACACATGCTCACACACACATACAACGGCAGGGCTTATCCACGAAACACCTGCTAAACCTTGGTTACTCCTTAATCTCCCACCTCATGTGTCCCGAGATTCACGACACCCTAGACACCGTACTAAATACCTGAATTTTTTCATTCTCCTTGAGACAGTTTCTATCTTCATGTTTCTTTTTGTAGAGGAAGAATCTGAAATGCGGGATTTTTTTTTTTTTCCCATTTGTCCAATACCTCTCCGATCTTACATGGAAAAGCCAGGTTTTGAGATAATACTGCTGGACTGCAGCCCCTGCTATTCCAATATATTTACAGGCAAAGGATGTCCCGGAGCGGGATAGAGGCCCACAGAGCTGCAGAACTCACACAGTAACACATCACAAGTCGGGGGCAGAGCAAGCGTTAGCGCCTCCCTTCCCCACCCCGAGGCCAGTGGCCTTCCTTCCACACTTCCCAACTTGAGCCAATAGCCCTTGATGTTGGAGAACAGAGGCCGCTTCAACCTGTCTCTGCCTTTGCAGTGAGCTTTTGGGAAGGCAACTGACCATACACGAACACCAATTCTGCAGGGGACAAAATTCTTTTGAAAGGGAGGCTAGTCAATCCGTTCAAATTCTTCATTGCCAGCTAAAAGGACACCAGGCAGCGACAAAGGGGCAGTGGTGTAGGGGATGAGGTATTTTACCGATTTGTGGAACTCCAAGTTTCTTATAGGACAATGGATTTCAGTGTCATTTACTGCAAGGGCTCTAGTGACACCATCTGCTCTCTCTCCTTCTCTCTCTCAGCCTCTCTGCCATCTCTGAGATCTGTTTTTCTCTTTGCTGGTGATTTCTCAGCCAAACCCTCTCCAAGGGAGTGCACATTCCCAGGATGACACAGACCTCACTTTCTGAAAAGGAGACATGCCCTCTCTTTCCTACTGACTTTCTCAATCCTAGATCGTCCCTCCCTTGGTCATGCCCACAGTTCCAGACCAACTGTCATCCCAGGAGATGTGTGTGCTCTGATCAATTAGCGGCAATCCCATGGCCATTTCAGTTGGTTAAGATGACAAGTCAGGGTGGAAAACTTTGCAAAGGAAAAAAAAAAAAAAAAGATAACCCGTAACCAGAACAAAGAGAAGCGATGCTGGGCAAGACAAAGGGCTATGCCCACTACGGACTGACACCCAGGCAATTCCATACCCTTCCACAGCTCATTAAAATCCCAGCACCCTGCCCAAATGGCTGATGAAGAAACATGGATGTGACCCGCTCCGTGTGATGTGGGTATTTGCTGAAAAGAAGTCCGGAGTGCCTGCTGAACGTCCCTCCCAGAATTCTCTCATGATAGGAAGATTTAATTATTTATCATTTGAAATCACTCCCCAACATCTGAAATGCTGGTGGTCAAGGAAGGCAAAAAAGCACGGGATGTCGACTCGGCAAAGACTCGGGTGAGGCAGAGCACTGTTCTTGGCTAATCACAGCACCGAGCGAGGTGATTTTTATTGATAATCTCCTTGAGCAGGATGGATGTCTTCATAAACCCAAGAAGGAAAGAAAGCAGCAGAAGTGACAGAAAGGAGCCGAGGAGAAAATGTGGCAAATATTGAAGTGGGTAGGAAATTGTTTAAAAAAAAAAAAACAATCAGAACTCCGCGGAGAATATTGAACTCCCTTTGCCCACAGATGAACAGATGAGCCCAGTTCCACACTGCGGGGTCTGAGGCTTGAATGAGGGCTCAGAGGCGCTTTCACCATTGTCTGAAGGACTGCGCACCCCTTTGGGCCAGGACAGTGACATCAGGATTCCAGACTAAGTTTTCTACATGCGAGAATATGACACTCTGGTCCGTCCTCTCTCAAGCACGACACAGAGAGTGTGAGCATTTTCTTTCTTTCTTTCTTTCTTTCTTTCTTTCTTTCTTTCTTTCTTTCTTTCTTTCTTTCTTTCTTTTTAGATTTTATTTATTTATTTGACAGAGAGAGAGATCACAAGTAGGCAGAGAGGCAGGCGGGGAGGGGGGAGCAGTCTCCCTGCTGAGCAGAGAGCCCGATGTGGGGCTCGATCCCAGGACCCTGAGATCATGACCCAAGCCGAAGGCAGAGGCTCAACCCACTGAGCCACCCAGGCGTCCCCAATGTGTGAGTATTTTCTACTATTCTTGTTCTTCTCTCTTTGCACCCCACCTGCCCTCTTTCCCTCTTCCTTTTCCCCCATCTTCCCTCCCTCCCTCCTTTCCTCTCTACATCTGGACATGTGACGACTAAGAACGTTTTCGCTGATGTCTAAATCCTCACCCCAGAACCTCCACGTGTGCGTGCTGTTTTAGATGACATCTGCTGACGACCAGAAAAATAGATGAATAAGGGAAGAACGAGACTCGATCGATCAGCAGGAAAGACGGAACCTTCGGAAGGACTTGACAACTGAAAGTGGAGTCCTGGACGGTTCACAGAGCCAGAACACTGTGTTCTCTGTCACCAGGCTTGTGCGTGTCACATACAGTAATGAGTTATCGAGCCGATTTGATTGGCCTGTGGTCGGCGCCTCTGTTGGTGAGGATGGGGGAGGGGCGCACTGCCGCACCAGCGGGTTGTTGTACTTGAAGTACGTGGTGATACACTGGAGAGACCAATGGACCTAAGTCGAGGAGAACTGGGTGGATTAAAATAACATTAATTATTACCACAACAATAATACCATGAACAATCCAAGAGGCACCAGGTGTGGATGCTGCGCAAGGCAACTTTTATATACATTGTCTCAGTTGAGTCCTGACAACCCTCAGAGGCTGGTAGAATGTTCTCCCCATTTTACAGCTGGAGAAAGAGACCAAGGGCCGGTAAGCGAGATGCCTACAGAGCCAGCAAGTGGCTCACGTGGGGTTTAAACCCTGGGACAGTCACTTCCTCTCCAAAGTACTCAGTTGTAAAATGAGATTGATCTCAACCTCTGGGAGCCAATCTTTTTGAATGTGAGAGCTTTATATTTTTTTAGACCAGCGCGTTCTTTTTTTCTCAAATGCTCAGATCATTTAAAAAGGTAGTTATTGAGAAAATAAAGTGTAATTTTTAGGCATTTGGTAGTTTTACTTATTTGTAAATATGGGGAAACGTTTCATGGCATTTCAAAGCACAGTTTCCAGAATCACAACTGTATGTGGGTACAGTGCTTACGTCTGCCACTTACTAGCTATGTGGTTTTGTACCAACTATACAACCTCTCTGTGTCTAATTCCCCCATCTCTAAAGTAGGATACTAATAGTATTGCCCTTCTAAGATGGTTGCAAAGAAAAAAAAAGGCGTTTCTATTTGGAAAGCACTTAGAAAAATCACCAGAGAATAGAAAATGCTATGTAACTCTTAGCTGTTATTATTAAATTATATTTCATTAATCATAGTGATAGTAATTATATTTTAATATTTTCACAGATCTACTAATTTGTCACACAAGACTAGATATATATTCAGAAAGTCTGGGAAGACGACAGGGTTCTGAAACACAAAGATGGAAGCCAAAACACAGAATTATTTTTGGGCTTTCTTCCAGTTGGAACACTGTGTGAAGAGACCTACCCCATCACCGACCTCCTGACATCACAGAACAGCTTCTCAAGACTCGTCTGATGGAAAAGCAGAAGCAAAACGGGTCCAGGGTAAATGTTTTTGTTTTCTGTGTTTTCTTACAGGGCCACTAGCTCTGGGATAAGGGAATTCCTAGGTGACCCTGGTTAGGATCCACCAACAACACACCTTTGTGCCTGAGCCAGCACAATGAAACGCATGGTCTTGTGAATAGTGGATGCTCATCTAGAGTGTGAAGAGAGGAGGAGGAATGAAGGAACTTGACGTTTATACAGTGTCTGCTCCAAGACAGGGTTGCCTAGAAATGGTCCAGACGAAAAAAGTTCAGAGAACAGTGGGGTGTAACACAGGCCAGGATGTGAGAGAAATGAACACGGCTGGTGGTCACTTGCCCCCCGGTGGTGTCAGAGAACACGGACCAGGACGACAGCTGCATCCATTGCTGGCAACGTTTTCACATGGTCTCTAGGTACTCCCTCCAGTTGTTACCATCCCACCTAGCCCGTGCTTCTGGGGCATTCCATGGCACGCCCACATGGTCCTCCCTCATCACACTGTCCTCTACATCTACCCTGGCCACCCCCAACCCCATATTCTCACACTCTGGTTCTTCCTACCTGGAACTTTGTCCCGAAAACCCTACTGAATCCTGAGTTGGAACACGGGCTGCTGTTTGCAACTGTGGGAGACTGGGTGAGCAGTGGGGGAACACCCACCTGGGGACAGGGACTGAGAACATGGCCCCTGAGCCACGCTGTTAGGGTTTAATTCCTTGCTTGCTCTGCTGATGATGAGGTGTGTGACCCTGAGCGGGTACAGTGACCTCTCTGTGTCTCACTTTGTTCCCCTGGGAAGTGGGGATCACTGTAATAGTCCCACCCAACTTATGGAGTTATGAGGACACAAGAAACTTAGGGTTGCATCTGGAGGGTAGGAAATAGGACTCCACTATCTTGATCGGGGGGTGCCGCAAATTCTTTGTTCAACCCAGAATGTGACTGAATCCCCAAATTCCTTTTTTCTTTTCTTGGCTCTGTACCACTTGTCCTTCGGTCTCAGCTGGGATGACATTATCCCTTGGAAATACCCCTTTGCTCTCACTGTCTGGCTCAGATGTTCATCCTTTGTGCCCATGCAATGCTGGGATTAGACACATCGGTAGACAATATGGTTTTGTTCTACGTTATAAAGTCAGTTTGTTTACCTCTCTCACTGGACTTTTTAAGTTCCTGGGGACTGTTACGAGTAGGCGCTGTGAGCTATTTTATCCCAAGCATCTGGTCTCTCTTCAGAGTGCTCCTTTGTCTCTAAGGACAGCATATGGTTTGGTTGGGTTGGGTCTGGTGGGCAAACAGAGGCTTTGGGGAAGGCAGGTTTGGGTATACACGCCGCCCCTGCTCACCTCCCTGTATGGGCCATGTTGACCTCATGTCCATAATATTTATCACCACTCATTACCACTGCTTTACTGGACCTCAGCAGTGCCTGTCTGGACCTCTGCAATCATCCCAGACCATTTCTATTTTTTACCCTTGTCTCCACTACTGACTCCTTCCATTCAACCTATACACTGCAAGATTAATCTTCCTAAAATGCAAATTCAATTATTACTTACCTCCCTGTCTCTCTCAGTAGACTGTAAAGGTATGATATCTTTCCTTATGGCCACAGTCCCGGAGTAATGTCTAGTGCAAAACACATGTTCCAATTACCTAGCTTTACTTCCCCCGCCCCCGTGTTTATATCCTCAACCCTTAGAAAAGAACAATCCATAGGTCTCCGAGGAGGGTCACAGATAAGTATACAGTAGCGTATTCATAAGATGGAGTACTGAACAAAAGAGGAAATCAATGAACTGTTTGCATTAGCAAGGACAGATCTCAGAAACAGATTCTTGAGTGAACAAAGTCCATTTCAGAATGATATGCAGAGTATAGACATATACAATTTATCTAAATCAGTAACATTCTACAACTCTTTATGCTTTTGTGGTGAGGCTAAGTATATAAGATATAGACCATATATAGAGAAGAATTCATCATTACTTCAGGAGGGAGAGGTAGAAAAATATCCTCGAGGAGGACAGTATGTGGAATTTGGCTTTATTTTTTTTAAAGATTTTATTTATTTATTTGACAGAGAGAAATCACAAGTAGGCAGAGAGGCAGGCAGAGAGAGAGAGGAGGAAGCAGGCTCCCTGCTGAGCAGAAAGCCCGATGTGGGGCTTGAACCCAGGACCTGGGATCATGACCTGAGCCGAAGGCAGCGGCTTAACCCACTGAGCCACCCAGGCGCCCAGAATTTGGCTTTATTTACTACGCTTTATATACATAGAGGGAAAGAGAGAGGGAGAGAGGTGGGGGAGAAAAGAAGGAAAAGGAGGAAGACGGAGAGGAGAGGGAGATCTACAGCTGGAAAGAACCCTAAATCAATGGAAATCCAGAAAGAGCTGAGCTATTGATAGGAGAGAAAGAAACCCACGGCTTCTTTTATCCCTGGGCAAAGGAGGAGAAAGAGAAAATGTGCATTGATCCAAAGGAGAAATCAGCCTGACTTTTAACAGACCCACGGTCTGGCAGGATGGATTAGAATGTGCTGGAGCTCCAGGCAAAGGGCCATCCTGATCCCACCTGAGGATTCTACCAAGGCTGCGTGTTGAAGGCTGAGAGGTGGATAGGAGGGCCTGGAGGAAGCCCGAGGTGTCTAGACACTTTTCAGAGCAATTGGCTGAGGCTCATGGAGGGCGTGAAGAGCTGATAAAAACCAGAGGCACAGACTGGCTGTTTGGCAGGGGCTGGCAAAAGGCTGGGCAGAGCAGAGCCTCCCAGTGCCCGCCAAGACCTTCACTTGAGGGGCAGGTGGGAAAGGGTAGGGGGTTAAAAATCACCGGGGGCACAGGAAGCCAGGTGGGATCACAACAGGGAGGACTCCTTGGTTCCTCCTCAGAGCTAGTGTCTGGTCTCAAAGGACAGCAAGGCCTCTGAGTCTGGCCAGGGCGTAGATCCCGATCTCTGTTGCAAGAAAAGCCCTGATCCTATCCTGGAAACGTTTGAATCTCATTGTGGCTGTGACAGAATCTAGACCAGCATGACTCAGATTATATCGACTCAGGTCTAACTCTAGCAATCTGATGGAGAAAGATCGATCAATCAATAATTAATTATCCCCAGGAATATTGTTGAATGAGTGAATGAATGAATGCATCTAAGTCTGGTAGACATCTATCTTCTGGGTCACATCACTGGCAGAAAATAAGCTGTCAGTTTGGGTCTAAAAGCTCCACTCAGTAAGAATAAATTTGCTCTTTCTCTACATGTCTTGCAAAGCCACAGTGGTCACTGACAAATTTTTAAGTAAAAGTAAGCAAAATGAAATAGATTTTTATAAAACTGAATTTATACATTTTAAAGGGCTGGCATGAATCCGATGGTGTCTCCTTATTTTCCTGGTGTTTAAACATTCCTTCTTTCTTGAAACGATGATATTAAATAGTGGCTCTCAAAGATGTAATTACTTAGCAAAATGGAAATCTGGCTACTTTTGGAAGGCTCCCAGGACACACTGAACTTGTTTTCATTCGCCAGGTGATCCAGGTTTTTCCGCTCTTGCCACACCTCACCACTGAGCTGAGTGAACTCATTATTCAGGGCTTGGATTAAAAAATCACCCAGTCCTCAAAATATTTCCTGAGTCTGCAGACTTCTGAGAGCTCTCCCTATAACAGAGGCCCATAGTATTTGTCATTTTTCTCCAGGCTCATCACAGGTGTTTTTACTAAGTCAATGTGAGTAGATTATAAGCTCAGTGAGCCCAAGAATCCTGCGTCTTCCTTGCACCAGCAAACCCACAGGGCCTGCCACCAGACCCGGCATATGGCCTTCACCCAATAGAAATATTTGCTCACCAAGTGAACGAGCATGAGCCACAACAAATTTAGGAAAAAGCTGGTTTATGCATTTGCCTCAGTTGCCCTCAAATCCACATAAAACACCTTCTCATAATTCCCAGCTCCATCTTCCTCGGGAATGGCAGCAGGGGGGGTGAGCTGATGAAGGCAAGCTCCAGACTCCCTCCCGCCCACCTTCCCATCTTACAGCCCCGCCTGCTACGTGTGGAATGGAAGGGGGAACGAAACATGTTTTACGTGCTCTTAGTTTTGACTATGTCCTTGTTTCTCATAAGGGTCTTTGAGTCGCTATTTTATTAACCGCATTTGATTGATGAAGAAACGGAGGCTTGAAAGAGACTGAATCCCGTGTTTAACCAAGTTTACATAACATAGAAGGGCTGGCATAGAGCTCAGGTACGTCTGGTGGCAAAGACCACGATTTTTGCACTCTTGTAATGTGTGGCCTTCATCACCTCCATCCAAGAGAGGCACCTAGTCCTCATCCACTCTGGGTTCATGCAGGAGAAGCCAGAAGCCCCACGACCCTTTCCTGGGTGCCACCCGCCCCTCTGGGAATGGGCAAGCAGGCACCTCCTCCCCGCTGCGGCAGACACGCGTTGGCACCGTTTCCCACTCAATCAGTAGGAAATCATTACCGCATTGCTAGGAAAATGAAACAATGCAGGTTGTACAAGACCCACGGTGACACTGAGAAATGAGGAGCTGCCATGAGCGCCGCACAGCCAGATCTGTATGCCTGCCAGCCAAATCACAAATGGCCCTTCACGCATCTGTCTTGGAAAACAGGAGCTTTAATTGCAGTGCGATACGCATGCGCAGATGTCAGGGCGCACCACCACTCCCCACCCAACCTGCCCCACGCCTTGGCATGGACCCACAGCGTCAGTCGTGGGACCGGGTGGAGGCAAGATGTGGGTTCTCTATGGAAAGTGCACCTCCCTACACCATAGATTCCTCACCGCCTTGAGCCAGAAGGTTCTAGCTAACTGGTAGCCAGGTGGCTTCTCAGCATGCTGACTCGGGGTCCCTCTGGAATACTTCTTTTGCAAGAAGCCCACTAGCTGCTAAATGACCCATCATTGACCATCCTGGTCAGTGTTTCCCCCAGGATGGGATGCATCTCAGAAGAGACCGTACCTAGAGACATTCATTCTCCTAGAGAGGCTTCTCTCCTTCTCAGCTCTCTTTCATTTAGATGGTGGGGGGAGCGGTCCCCACCCCTCCCTCTCTAACACTTTCCAACCTTCCTTTCTGATAAAGAGGTGGCAGCCCTCGGACCATCTGGAGCTCCCCGGCTTTTTCTTTTGGTCTGATTTTTATTCTTTAGTCCTATTTATGGTAAGAGGTACCTAGTTTCCATGTATGGGGATGCGAGGTGTTATCCTTTAAAAATACATTCATTTCTCTTTAATAAGGAAGTGAGTGGGAAGAGAGAGGGACAGACACCTAGCACAGACACAGCGAGAGTGCTGCCCAGCTTCTGAATGAACCTCCCTGGGAGCTGGCTCCCGATTCTGTTGCCCCTGAGCTCCCCTGCACAGGAGCTAGGAGCAAGCCCAGGGACTCAGGTGTCTAGCTTCTCCTCCAGTAGACTGAAGTTCTGATATTGGAGATGACAGTAATGTTCCTAAAAGCCACTCCTTTCAAAAATAAAATTCCGATTCCCCTCGACTCTCTTATCTGAGGCATCCCCAGGGTTCACCCAAGCCTGCCTCCCTTGTCCGGAGCAATTCCGGTTTTTCAGCTCTTCTCGTAAGGAGCGCAGTGTCGAACTAAATGTATCATCATCGCAGGGGTGCAAACAGAACCTCATTTCCCTCCTTCCAGTCATTTCCTCACTTCACCCCACTCACTGCAGCATTGGGACCTTTTGCTTTGCTTTGTTTGATTCCTGTCATCACGTGGCCTTTTGATGTCGCCACACAATGGACGCAGCGTGTGTGAAAATCCCTCCATGCTCCCACTCAAACCTGCATGTATCTCTAAGAGCCTGTTGGCCATTATTTTTAACTCAGAACCTGCACATCGCTCAAGCTTCAATGTCAGATTTAAAAAAAAAAAACAAAAAACAGAGCTGAGTCCTGACTCTTGCCCTTGCCAGCTTAGGTCTTGGGTCATGAACTGTTGCCTATGAAGCTTCATTGCTGGCCAATGATCTCCAAAATGCGGAGGTACATCACCTACTGGTTGGGTATAGTGACACCAAAGTATTTGGCGTTGGATCTACACAGGATTTACGTGGGGAGCTGCATTTACAAATCCATCTGTAGTGTTTCCATTCTCTTAAGTAGGTTCCAACCCAGCATGGAGCCCGACATGGCGCTTGGACTCACGACCCTGAGATCAAGACCCAAGCTGATATCAAGAGTTGGAGGCTGAACCGGCGGAGCCACCCGCACACCCTGCCCCACCGCTCACCATCTACACTAGGAAGTAGAAGGAAAGCCAAGAGCAACAGTTATTTGGCTCTCTTAGAGATCCAGGAGTATGAAGATTGAAAGGTACATATTCAAGATTAGCAATAAACAGCAACACACAGTGCTTGCACTTAGCCACAAAAATGCATCCTTAGCTAGGGGCTCGCCCTTTCTGTAGGGCTCCTTGGGATGTCTGCCCTCTCTCTCGTGTTTCTTGTTTCTACATATCTGTTTTACTTTGCTTTCTTGGAAACCATATTTATCTCCAGAGCTCCTGAGCCCTAGGACCCCCTATGTGAAATATTAAGGACTGGCCATCTTGCTGGCTTCAATTGGGTGAGGTTTGATGACTGATAACAGTCCACCGTAGGGAAGTGATGGGTGGTAATCGAGGTCATTTCATGAGTGTGTGACAACAGAAGGCCACTCCTGAGGGTGGCAGCGAGGCATTAGCAAAGAGGGACTATGGGGTGATTAGACACCCAAGAGTTTTCTACGACAGGGTGGGTACAAAGAAATTCAGACCATATTGCTGTAAGCATGACAGCGAGCATATGAGTGAGTGCAAGTCAGGGGGTGTGGGAGAGAATCTCAAGTAGGCTTGGATGTGGGGCTCCATCCCAAGACCCTGAGACCATGACCTGAGCTGAAGTCAAGAGATAGACACTTAACTGACTGAGCCACCCCAGTGCCCATAAACCTTTTTTTTTTTTTAATATGTCTCCCCATGATAAAAAAAAATGGGGATAAGGTCCTAGAAAGAGCTTTTACCGAGGCTGAACACCCTGTCACAGACACACAGTTGCAACCCAGGGCTAGACGCTTTATTTTTCTGAGATGGTGACTTTTAAATTCTAGCTGTAGCCAGTCGAATGTACCCACAGCTTCCCCTGCACTAAAATCCTCACTTCGCCCGATCCTGAAATATATTATTTTACCAATCAAAATATGTCAGGGATTTTATTGCATTTGCATTTCAAACCTGATAAAATCATTTTCCGGGTGACATTTTTCCTTGAAGGCAACTTCAAATTGAATATTTTTTTCTTGTTATCTCTCTCTCCCTTACCAGTCCAACTTCACTTTCAGATTGCAAATCACTCACTATCAAGAGAGAGGCAATGATCCACTGTTGCCATCTTTCCCTCCCCGGTGTGTGGAGAGGCTCAGCTTTGCATTTCCAACTCAGGTCTCTACTTAAAGAAAATCTTTCGCAAACACCTTAAAACATCTTCATTGCCCATATCTCATAAGCCGATCTCTGCTCTTTGCCAGAGGCTGACAGTGGACGCCTCCTTTTACACCCGAAAGGCAGGCAAGGTTAGGAGATACATTCGTATTTGGATTTTAGGGCTCTACCCTTTATCTACGAACCTCGTTTCTTGATTTGCTTTAAGCCCTTGTAACAAAGGATACAGGCTAGGAGTCAGACGGTTCTGGATGGGAAACCCTTTTGGTGTGCAACAAATGAGAAGAATGAAACCTAAAACATTCAGTATCTGGGAAGATTCCATTAAGTAACACCCAGTATATGGTCAACGCATGAGTGTAAGCCCTGGCGAGTTCTTTTTGATCTGTTTTGCCTTATCTTTCACCAAACATGTGCTCAGGAAGACCTCTGATATGACTTGCTCATGCTGGGAGACCCCACAGTTCAGGAAGGAGCACAGTGAGACCTCCTCCCCCCATGTGCTGACCCCAGCTTGGAGCCCCTTGCTGCTGAGCGACAGGGGGTGTGTTGCTTAAAGTCTGTGAGTGTCAGTTTCCACCTCTGGAGAAGGGGGGGGCAATTGATCTGCCACCTCCAGGGTGGGTGTGAGGCTATCAGGCCATTAGATGTGCTGCCCGGAATAGTTCTGCAATTTTCAAAACATTGTTCTCGCCATTGCAAAGCAGAGAGAATACATACAGAGCTGCTTCTGCAGGCCAGGCCCTATGCCAGACTTGGAGCTCGCTTCATCACCACAATTGTATGCTCACTACAATCAGAGGCAGCCCGCGTCCTTTCCAGCCTGGGGTATCAAGAAATTGCAGCACCAGGAAAGCAAACTCTTACCTGCGTGAGTGTCAGAGCCGGGTTCCCTCCCACCTTGTTGTCTTTGCTGCCATCGTCACCACGGGAGATCCACAGGAGATCCACGCTGCCAGAGGTGCGGGTCTTTTTAAAACCTGAAATTAAAAGGGACAGTGAGCGGAAATTGTTATGAAAGCAGAGAAGGAAATTTAATGCTCGGAGAAAAATTTTCTTGGCACTTCCTCAAAATACTAATTGAAAACTTGTTTAAACACCCAGGACTGTCATCCAGATGGTGAAACATATAATTAAAATAATTACCCTAAATCTGGCAATCTAGAATTATCACTTATTATTATTAATATAACACCTATTCAGACAGAATTAACTTTTTTTTTTTTTACTTCCAATTCCTTCTGTAATATTTAGCACAGCTCCACAGGCATGAGGATTTTCTGTCTTTTGGATAAAGTCTTTATAACGTCTTTCATTTGTCGTCACATTCACCTATAAAGAGGGATTTCTCAGGCCCGGAATGATTTATCCGGCAATCCTGCGGTGGTGGGCAGTCTCGTTCCCTTTCAAAGATGGGGATATTAATGCCCCACAGAGCTCTGCCACGTGGCTACCAAATGAGAGGGCAGGGATGTGGTTTCTCAATTCTCAACTCTGATCAGACAAAAACTTTTTGAATTATGAAGATCGAAGAAATAAAATGGAATTAATGCACGAGAGTGTTAAATGTCAGCCTTATTCAGCAGAACCAACCACTGGAAAATGCCTGTATTCCCAACTTAGGAAGAGGGTTATGTGTGCTCTTTTTCCCCTGAACCGATGGCACGCTGTACCGGTGATTTGAAATGTCTGAAAAAAAAAAATCATGTGATATCACGTAATCGCTATTTATTATCTACTTCTCTATACTGCATTTGTTACAGAATGCAGCGTGAAGCAAAAATTGGAATTCAGAATTATACACAGTGCATGACCCCCGTGCCTATAGAATTAACAAAAAGGAAATTCATTGGGCTGTTCACAGATCTTATGCTTGGTAAGAGACATTTTTTTTTTCCTTTTCAAGTGCTCCTATTTTTATATTTTATGTGACGATGATACTAATGTTGGAAGAAAAACCATCGCCAACGCATTTTAAAGATGGTTACCTGCAGATATAGAAGCAGAAACTGAATCGTTACCTGATTCCAAGACAGCTTCTGGAATAATGACTAAAAAATATAAATGACAGGCCTTTGGGCATTCTTGTTTTCTTTCTAGGATGCCTCACTGCTTAGCAAGCTACATCATTCTGTGGATTTCATCGGGGGCTTCACTAATGTATTAATTTTGTTTCTCTCTGCTGGAAACACTAACTGCTGGGGGGTTGGGGCTATCTGCCTATTAGTTCTGATTGGGAAGGAGAGTGATATTATGCATCTCGAGTAATCAGGGTTGACTTACTGGAGAATGCAAATGAGATGAGGGACACAGTGGGATGACTACCCAGGGAGAAGGTGATTTCGGGCATGAGAAACCGTTTAGCAGAAGGGCACAGGAATTTGGAAGGCTCCTGCCCATCCCTGCCAAGTCCACTTTGCTTAAAAAACAAAAATAAACATTGAACAAGAATATAAAAATTTCCTATCAGGTTCCTTCCTAGCTCAATGACAAGGGCTACCTCCCCTGATGCAATTCTGGTTCCTCAGCCTGGAGAGTGTGTCGTGTAGACCCCTGAGAGGGGGACGAGCTTTGTGAATGGGGAGAACAGGTTCGAATCCTGGGTGAGTCAGTTGCTAGCTGTTGGAACTCCGGCAGGATGCTTAACATTTCTGAATGTCAAGTGCCCTCTTGGGAAAATGAGGATGGTGCAAAGTGGAAAGGAAAGTTTGGGGATTATAGACCAAGGTTTGGATGTAAGATTGCCACCTCCTTTCCCATGTGGCCCCTGACCCTTCCCATATGTGTGCCACTATGGGACCTTCTTCATGTTCCCCAGATACACTGAGCTCTTCTTTCCTCATAGTGGGTTTTGACAAGTTTTTTGCTGTGTTGGAAATGACCCCAACTTTGCCGTGACTACCCCACATTTTCTGCCATGCACCTTCCCCTCCCTGAGGGGAGACCTCCTGGTCTTTATCTCAGCCTAACTTTTCATGAACCATAGACCAGGGGAGACCCCCCCACTGGTCATTACTCCCATAACCCCAGATATCATTCCCTCTCAGAACTTATCACCGTTTATAATGCTGAGTTTGTGTGAGCATTTGATTAGTGTCTTTTCTTCTCTTAGAACACACGTTTGGAGAGACAGTGGTGCCTAGTCCAGTAGATCCTGACTATGCATTTACAAAACAAATGAACAACAACAAAACAAAACAAAACAGCGCTTTCTGTCTTCATAACTCACTAGATCATGGAAGCAAGATCTGAGGTGCATCTTGCAATGATGATCAAAGGAATGGTCAACACGTGAATGCTATTTGCCCCTATAAAATGATACAAATAATATCCTTTTGGAGGGTTAAAATATGCACAGGATGGACCCAACATACTGGGCAAAGATAAATTAACAGACTGTGAATTGGGAGGAAGATGATCCAAGTTAAATCATTCTAAGTTTTGTATAATATTCAGCAGGGAGTTAAAGAGAGATCAACTTCTGATTCAGTACTAAGTATGGATGCTATAATTTTTAGAGTAGCCACTGAAATCTTAGAAATGAAGAATGTAATTTAGGAACTGGTAAAGAACAAAGCCGAGAATGGAGGGGGTCAGGATGGGAAGCTCAGTCTGTCCCAGAGAGGATAAGTAAAAATAAGGAACAGAAAAACAGAATGAATAGGCAAGTCTCCAAAGACAGGGTCTAACTCAATATGACCTCAATAAGACCTTTTGGGACATAGTTTGAACTTTATGGAAAGCTCTTAAAGAAGACTGAAGTAAACGGATACATACCCCATGTTCCAGGAGGACTTAGGAATGCCAAAAATGCCAAAAGTCCCCACAAATGGTCAAAAGATCCAATTCAGTCAGTGATCAGTGAAGTCCCTGCAGTGTCTTTCGTGTAAGATCAGATGTAATCAGATACCAACATCTGATTTTAAAATGTATATGGATCAATGAGAGGGTAAAAATAGCCAAGGTATGCCTAAAGCAAACAAAATGGTAGAAGAGTAATCGCCAAACCCAATCAGGGTTACTATGAAAGTATATAATAATTAAGACAGTATGGGCACAGTACAGAGATACGCGGAGCAATGGATCAGAAATAAAGAAGAGAAAAAAAGTGTCCATGTAGAAACAGACCTACATGGATATGAAAACTTCATGTCTGATGGAGAGCAGCAGCTATACATCAGTGAGAAAAAGGGAGCCTCTTTAATAAACCATGTCAACCCAACAGATTATATACCGGGAGAATGAAAGAGAAAACAGAACTAGGGAGAGGAAGAGGGGGAATCTTCACCTTGCCATTTTTTCAAGAGAGTTAAATATTTAAATATGAAAGACTGAATTTTATAACTTGAGAATGGAAAATAATGTCTTTATAACATCTGAGTAAAGTAGAGTTTCTTAATCAAGACACAAAGCCATAGCTACAGAGGAAAAAATTGGTAAATTTGACTATGTCCAAACTTAGAATTTTGTCCATCAAAACATAAACTCAACAAGACCTGAAGCAAACCAAAAATTGGAAGGCGTTGGCAACACTCAAAACTAGCAAAATGTTAGTAACGGTATACATTAAAAATTCCCCCAGCCTGAGAAGGAATACCAAACCAATAAATAAAATGGACAACATCCTTGAATCAGCATTCTCAGGAGAGAAATAACATATGGCCACTGAGATAGGAAAAATGCTCACCTTTGATGGTAATCGGAAAAGTAAAATGCAAATTAAAGCCACAGTGCAATGTTTCTATTGGCCAGTTTGACAAAATTTAAAAGTCTGAAAATATGCATGGAGAGCATGGACACCCACATACTGTTGCTGGTTGGGAGCATAAATATTTGCAACTGCTTTAGAATACATCCGTCATTATTTAATGTATTAGAAAAATGTATAGCCTTAAACATCGTTAGCACCACTGTTTCCAGAGTGACATTAAAACAAACAAACAAAACACCCTGGAAATATCCAGCAAAACTAACAATAGGCAAACAGGCAAATAAATTATGGCATTCGTACAATGAAATATCATGGAGAGGTAAAATAAATAATATCTACACACATTTTGTTGAGCAAAAAGCAAAACAAAAATACGAAAAGAATATGTACAGTATGCTTTCACTTATGTAAGGCTCCCAAACTTGAGACATGAATGACACACTGAATAAGCATTACTTGGTAAAAGTATAAAGAAGCAGAGGGGTGATAATCACACAACTCAGGAGATGGCTGGTTAGCTTAAGGCTCAATAGGGGATACATACAAGGTTGGATACACAAGGAAGTCTTGAAAAGTTTTGGTGATATTCTTCCTTTTGTGTTGACTGATTGGTGCAGTGTTATACATTTTGTTATTATTTTATAATTTATGAATCCATAATATACTTTATTGATTTATGAAATATCACATAGTTTTTTTTTTAAGATTTTATTTATTTATTTGACAGACAGAGATCACTAGTAGGCAGAGAGGCAGGCAGATAGAGAGGAGGAAGCAGGCTCCCTGCTGAGCAGAGAGCCCAATGCGGGGCTCGATCTCAGGACCTGGGATCATGACCTGAGACAAAGGCAGAGGCTTTAACCCACTGAGCCACCCAGGCACCCCACACAGTTGTTTTTTTTTTAACAAAGGAAGGACTAGTTATTTCTGCTGACTTCTCAGAGCACTCATTTTCAGATCAATTACATTTTGTAAATATGAGAATGTTGAAACCAAGTCAATTTTTCTATCCTGGTTTTCTGAGACTATGGGGTCAACCAGACCACTTATCTTGTCATTTAGATATCTTTTATTTAGATTTAAATCTACTTTAATCAAGACATGCTTTCCCTGAATTGAAATCCCCTGAAAGCCATGCTGGTTATAAAAATGGACAATGGATAGTCCCTTTGAACAAAGTATCATTCATAACGATCTATAGAATTGTCACTTTCCTTCAACTGTCGTTTGATAAAGAAATAGATCCTTTTCACTCAACTGATTAAAGGTGAATGACTAATGTTGCAGACATGTCCGTTGCTCTGTAGAAATGGACACCATTTCTAAGCAGAGTGGCTAAAATGAAAATTATTTTGTGGGGCACCTGGGTGGCTCAGTGGGTTAAAGGCTCTGCCTTCGGCTCGGGTCATGATCCCAGGGTCCTGGGATAGAGCCCCGCATCGGGCTCTCTGCTTAACAGAGAGCCTGCTTCCTCTCTCTCACTCTCTCTGCCTACTTGTGATCTCTGTCTGTCAAATGAATAAATAAAATCTTAAAAAAAATTAGAAAATTATTTTGTTCCTCTGATGAGTCACTTTAGAACCAGTGGTTAGATTTCTGGTGGCCTCTGTTTATTCTAATCGTGCGGATCTTCTTAGGCTTGAGGTGGGGCTGGCATGTTGTATTTTATCCGTGAGTGATGATCTGGGGTGACCTTTCTGAATGCTGCCTGAATATTCTGAATATTCTGAAGCAATCAAGATAAAATATTACTACTTCCTGCATAAGTGGAAGACTAAAATTAACGCTAGACACAATTCAGCACGTCTTCGTAGCTGGAGGGACTGAGGTCCTATTTGCCAAAGAGGGTTTTGTGGTATGTAAACTATGAGGAAGGTAAGCTCCATGGTAGGTCACCTCACTGTTTCGGTGAGGTTTGCTTGCTCATAGGAAGTATCCCCAAGGCTCAGTGTCGTAGTGTCTCTGGATACATGTCAGCATCACTTGAGTTTAGAAAAAAAAAAATGGTGGGGCTGCCTGGGTGGCTCAGTGGGTTAGGCCTCTGCCTTCAGCTCAGGTCATGATCTCAGGATCCTGGGATCGAGTCCCACATCAGGCTCTCTGCTAGGCAGGGAGCCTGCTTCCTCCTCTCTCTCTCTTTCTCTCTCTCTACTTGTGATCTCTCTCTGTCAAATAAGTAAAAATCTTTAAAAAAAAAAAAGAGAGAGAAAAAAAAGAAAAAAAATGGTGCCCAGCGCTCATTCCACATCAACTGTATTAGATTTGTGAGTGTGACTTTAGGTATTGCTGCATTTTAAATTTTCTCTAGGTGACTCAACTGTGCAACTGGGGTTGAAAACAACCTTTGAAGACAACCCAGATCTGATTTTGAATCTCAACATTAGCAACTAGCTGCTTGGGTTTTTTTGATTAAGCCTTTCTAAATTACTCGTTTCCTTATCTGGCAACAGTAGCCAATAATGGTATCAACCTCATCAGTTTGTTGCAAAGATTAAACAAGGCAATCAACACACTTACAACAGCGCCTGACATATAAAATACGTCCAATAAAGGATGGCTGTTGTCGGCCCACTAAGTTGTCTCAGGAGTATTTCCTGTCTGGGTGCAGAGGAAAGAGAAAGTGCTGGTTTCAGCCAATCAAGAAGGGTCCAGGGGAGATTTGAGTCCCTAGTCCTTCTTTTCCTTCTTCCTTTTTTCAGGTAGGTTCCATGCCCAGGGTGGAGCCCAATGTGGGGCTTGAACTCATGACCCTGAGATCAAGACCTGAGCTGAGATTAAGATTAGACGCTTAACCGAATGAGCTACCCGAGGGTCCCAAACCTCTCATTCTTCTTTGTGAAAGCAGGCCCCCCCCCCCTTTCTGTTTCAGTTCTCCGTGGTGGGGCCTCTTCCCCGAGAAGTGCCATTGTTCAAAACAGTGAGTTCTAAAAGCCTTACGTTCTTTCCACATCAACAGCCTCCCCGAAGAGACTCTGAAATGAGCAGGCTTGGGCTCACCCAAAAGGGTTGGTGGAAAAGTTCAACTGTCCCTGGCCTCCTGCCAATCCAGACAGAACTCCTGGAAATATTTTCTCTCTGAAAATAAAAATCAATTTAGTGGACCTGAAGATAATGTAGTATTCACAGACATGCCATTTTTCTTCCAACGTAATTCCCCTCGATGCTGCTAAAGGGTTCAGTTGTCAGTGGCAAGATAGAGGGAACATTTTTTTTTCTTCCCTGGGATAAATTATGAATTGGCTCCCACTCCATCAGCCCAGTGCTAATATGTCACCAGCCATCAAGGTCAGGCACAGCTTCAGCTCACTTACCCTCAAGGTGTTAGAATGGTTAACAGCACAGGCTTCTGAGTAGGGAGTTTCAACTTCTGGAAGTGCCTCCATTTTTTTAACACGACAGATGACAAGTTACTTAATCTCTTGGTACTTCCATTTTCTCACCTGTAAAATGGGGATACTATTGCCCACCTGACATGGTCTTGGTAAGAATTCAAGGAACTAAGGCTTTTTTGAAGGTGGTTTTTGTTGTTGTTGTTGTTGTTAATGTTTTTCCCACAATGCTCGGTATTTTAAAAAGGACTCTGTACTTTGTTGCGATTTAGGACAGTGTTAATGATCTTGAGAAAACAACTCAGGTTTAAAGTTGCATGTGTGTGTTCTATGCCTGGGAAGCAAGGTTGTGTGGTAGCTTTCATTCGTGCTTGAAGAAACATACTGGAAATGGCAAATCAACTTACAATTAGGGATTGGGGGGGTGCCTGGGTGGCTCGGTGGGTTAAAGCCTCTGCCTTCGGCTCAGGTCATGGTCCCAGGGTCCTGGGATCGAGCCCCACATCAGACTCTCTGCTCAGCGGGGAGCCTGCTTCCTCCTCTCTCTGCCTGCCTACTTGTGATCTCTGCCTACTTGTGATCTCTATCTGTAAAATAAATAAATAAAATCTTAAAAAAAAAACAATCAGGGATTTTTGTTGTTGTTGTTGTTTGTTTTGGCCAGGGTTTGTTTTTTGTTTTTGTTTTTGTTTTTGTTTTCTTTTTTCTCCCAGCAATCAGAATATATGCCCACATTTATATGTTCAAAGTTGTACTGTATGAAATGCTGGCTGGGGGAGATTTAGAAAGGCTGGTTCTAGTCCAGGCTCTCACAGTAACTAACTATATAACCGTAGGCAAAAAATTTTCATTTTTCTTGGTCTGTTTCCTTGGTGATGAAGTCTATCCAGGTTGGAGTAGATGTTAAGGTCAAACCCTGCTTGACTAGGCATTGAAAATGCTCATTTTTAGGGGATCAGGGATGGTTTTTATAGAATAGATCAAGAGAGATCCCTCTATGGGGGCTGATTTTGAGTAGCTGCTGATAAAGATGTGCCCCCACTGTCCTGTTACTTAGATTGGATTGCAAAACGAAAGGATAAGGACTTTGTCTACTCTGTTGGGGTCCTCTTTCATCATCCTCTATCCATCTCCATCCTGCTCTGTGCACTAAAACAGTAAGAGGGCACTGAGTTGGGCTTCCCTGTTTTCTGGCCCCTCCATCGGTTGACCAATGTGAGGACCCAGTAGGAGGTCATATAGGGAGAGCAAAGAGAGATCACAGTATTCTCCCCAGGTCTTCTAGCTAGACTGTGGTTGTGCGATATGGTGTAGTGCTCAGGGATATGGCGGATTCCTCCAACCAAGGTCATGCCTTCCCCCAGGCAGGCTTACTGTACAATTCTAGCTCCCGCCAGGCTTGGAACTCTATCTTCACCTACCCCTAGGGAGGTGATCTATGGATGACAATGGTTTTCCCATGTTGCCAGCTTCAGGACACTTCTCCGCCCCTTGTTGATTTCTCACACCTTATAAGGAGCTCATTCATAAACTCCTCTTAATCATTCTTTTTGGATATGGCATCTGGTTATTACATGAGGGCCTCACTCAGTATGATGATTTACTGAACACCTGCAAAGTCCCTTGTATGTAGGAGCTCGCCAAGACCTGCCTTTGAAGCGATCCTTTGGCTTATTATAAAATCATGTCTGAGTTCAAATAACAGACACTTCATCAGAGCCAGGGTAGCAAAGATCATGCATGGTTTTTCTCCAAAGGCAGATCTCCCTTCACATTCCCTCATTTTCTTCCCTTCAACCCCAAATCATGAGGCATCTATTACTTGTCAAGAAACTGCATATAATGTTGAAAGAGAGAGTTCTAAGAAATTAAGGTAAGAATTATATTCTATATTCACCCCAATATTCAAACCAATGTTTGAATGTTCTTCCTTCCCGAAGGACCCAAGTTACCAACTGGTTTCATTTTCCTTCAGCCTGAGGGATTTCCTTCAGCACTTCCTGTGCTGCACATCTGCTATCAATCAAGTCTCTTAGATTTCTTTTATCTGAAAATGAATTTATCTCACTCTAGTTTTCAAATGATAATTTTAAAGAATTCTGAATTGATAGTTTATTTCTTTTTTTGTTTTCCCAATATTTTAAAAATATCTTCCCACCACATTCTGGACTCCGTTGTTTCTCTCTTTATTTAAGATTTTATTTATTTATTTGACACGAAAGAGAGAGAGAGAGAGAGCTCGCGTGCAAGTAGGCAGAGAGGCAGGGAGAGGGAGAAGCAGGCTTCCTGCGGGGAGCCTGATGCGGGGCTCGATCCCAGGACCCTGGGATCATGACCTGAGCCAAAGGCAGATGCTCAACCCACTGAGCCACCCAGCTGCCCCTGGACTCTATTGTTTCTCATAAGAAGTCAGCAGTAATTTTCTTGACTGTAATGTCTTGTTCCCTCTGGCTGCTTTCAAGTTTCCCTCTTTATCTTTTCTGTTCACAGTTTGGTTCTGATGTGTCTGCGTGTCTAGACGTGGTATTCTTTATATTTACTTTGGATGAGTTTCACTGAACTTCTTTAATCTCTAAATTCATATCTTTCTCCAAATTCAGGAGGTGTGTAGATATTATTTCTTCAAAAAAAGTCATGCCCTGTTCCTGCTCTGCTCTCCTTCTGGCACTCCAATTACAATATATTAGATCTTTTAATATTGTCCTACAGCCTGAGGCTCTGTTCTTTTCTTCAATCTTTCATCTTTCTTTTTTTTTCAGAATGGATACTTTACACTGACCTATCTTTAAACGTACTGACTCTTTTCTGGTCATCTCCAATATAACTGTTAAGTTCATACCATGTATTTAATTTTAAATGTTGTATTTTTTAGTTATAAAGCATCCAATTGTTTTTCTTAAGACTGTATATGTCTTGGAGCACCTAGATGACTCAGTGGGTGAAAGCCTCTGCCTTCAACTCAGGTCATGATCCCAGGGTCCTGGGATCGAGCCCCGCATCAGGCTCTCTGCTCAGCGGGGAGCCTGCTTCCTCCTCTCTGCCTACCTCTCTGCCTCTCTGCCTGCCTCTCTGCCTACTTGTGATCTTTATCTGCCAAATAAATAAATAAAATCTTAAAAAAAAAGACTTTATAAGTCTTTGCTGGCATTTTTATCTTTCCATTTATTATTAACATAATTTTCTTTACTGAGTACAGTTGCAACAGGCACTTTAAAATAATTTAAATTTTATTTTTAATAAAATAATTCTGCTTCTTTCAAACTACTGATTATTTCAGGTTGGTCTCCAGGGATTGTCTTTTTCTTTTTTAAGAATCGGTCACATTTTCCTTTTCAGTATAGCTATTGCAAATATTGTGTTACCATGACTCTAAATTCTGTTCTATTTCTTCAAAACATGCTGGTTTATTTTTTTGTTTTAGCAGAAAATTAACCTGATTGGACTCCAAAAAGTGTAAACTCTACCTCTTGGAGGAAACTCAAATTTCCATCCACTTTTCTTGTCTTTAGCGTCTATCCTCTGATTTATTAAATTTACTAATCAAGATATACTGTGGGTTTTCTATTAGGCTTTTTAGCCACTAAACCTGGCCCAGAGGGATGCCTGCCATCTGCTAGATGCTGGGAAGCTGGGAAACTTATCCAGGATAATTTCCTCCTTTCAAGGGGTGACCCCTTTCAACAATCTGCCTGCTTTATTTTCCCAAGTGTTTTAATATAATCTGTTTTTAATTTATCCAAAGTTTACAATTATTTATGGGAAGGTCTTTATGGTAGAAGCTAAGTCATACCAGAAACCAACCTGGGATATGCTTTAAGATTCACTACTACCCTGTGTTTAGAACTGCTAACAGGGTAACAGAGTTAACCAAAATGCATGCAAAAATCACTTCATTTGATAAAGGCATAGGTCCTATCCCAGAAAGGATGCTTAAAACAGAAGTGTAGCATTTAACGTTCGTGCACATGTAATTTGGAAACCCACCGGTAGTGTTCCTCAATGTTTATAGCCAATCTGCCTCTAACTTCAAAGGAAATAAACACCTAACATCGCCACTCTTCCCATGTGAGGCTGAAGGTGTCATGCAGAACAGGTTCCTCTTTGGAAGATGGCTTTGGCGTTTGAAGTGTTGTTTCAAAAGCTCAAAACCGAACAGCAGTAGCAAAGGTAACATTGATACTTATGTATGAGTACGGCTAGACGGCCGTGAATTCTGCCGGAATAGATAATACTATAATCCTTGTCTTACAGATCAGGAGATTAAAGTACATGGAGGTAAAGCAATGCCAAAATTCACCTCACATGTCAGGGATGGACCCTGGATTCAAATCTGGGTTCCCATACTGGCAATGTGATCCTACTTTCAGTTATGTTCTAGACTGATACCAATTCTCAGTTAATTCTATTGGTATAAAGCCTTCATGCTAGAGGACCCAGTGAACTTCTATCGAAGAAAGATGAATGGACTCTGGAACTCAAGACAGTGAAGGGGTGTACCACTACTTTTCCGAGCCTTTGACAAAGACCAAGTCATAAGCCCACACATCCACAGAACAGTCAAGAGAAGTTGATTGGCAGACGTGAATTCAGTTCCCAGGAACGAGGAGGAAGTTGCCGTTGAAAGTCTATCAGACCTTTTTGTAGACCTCATAAGAAATTCCATTATTCCAGAATTCTAACATGATTGAAAACCCAGGGCATCAGTCACTTTCAGAAGCTAATCATATTCTTAACAGCCAGAACAGTGTGACTTTGGCTCAAGATAGGTCAAACTTGTTTCCTTCTCTTTTGGTGGGGGGTCGGGGCGGGACACAGGAAGATTTAACTCAATTGAAAACGGCTATGAATCCGAAAAGTGCTCAAATAAAACTTCGCTTCCAGTGTCTCATTAAGAAGGTCATTTTCAAAGTTTCTGTGCATTTTGTTTCCATATGAAGAGACAACAGGCTGTGGTTTTTCTCTAGCATTGTCTCATGTTAAAAGGATCTTGGCATACAGAGAGGCTATTTGTTGAATCTAATTGAATTTGTTGCTCAGAAAGATGAAACCAGCACTTTTGAAAGGAGATGCCCAAGCCCTAGGCGCTGGAACCAGGACAGATACAAGAAACTCACAAATTCTTTGGCTACCTGTAGCTGTGGTATCACATTCTGGGCTAAATGCACACAACAGGCTACATCTGGCTATAGAGTTTAAGTAACAAATTAGCCTGTGAAATACTCAAGCCATTTGTTGAATCATTCTACTCCCTACCATGACCATCACCGTCAAATGTTATAGAAAAGGACAGAGCGGGGGACAAAAGGTGACATTATTCTTAGATCTGGTGACATCTTCCCTATTTTTGCATCTAAGGAATTAGCAATTAACTACACACAGGCTATTTTAGATGTAAAGTGATGCAGGCAACCCATGTCTGGCACACATTTTATTTTCCTTCCTTGTACAAGACAGTAATGATGCAAGATACTGCCTTTCTCCCTCCCTCCCTCAACTCACTCATGTCTTACTCTCAATTCAACTGGCTCTTACCTCTGCACCATGAGATGCCATCCTAAGACATCATTTATTGTACTGTACCAGGTGCAGGAATACAATAGCACATTCCCTTCATGGAGTTTTTTCTCCAGTGGTGGAAACAGAGTACTAAACACTCAGACAATTACGGGTGTAATTATGGAATTACCTTATAGAAGGACCACTCTGTTAGTGACTTGTTAAAGTGGCAAGTTATAATATAGACAGTTACACCCCCCACACATACACATGCATATATAACTTACACAGTTATAATTTATAAAATGGTATCATTTTGAAAAATCATGCCACCCTTAATGACTTTTCCCAATGTAACGGTTTTTCGCGCAAAAACGCGTAAGAAGTTCTGTTTAGATACGAGAGTCAGCTTGTGCTTTACATGAGTTTCTAGTCACAGAACAGTCTAGTCACGCGCACCAAATTTGAATGGTGCTCCCTGTTCGGATAAACTCCAAACAATATGGGGCGCCTGGGTGGCTCAGTGGGTTAAAGCCTCTGCCTTTGGCTCAGGTCATGATCCCAGGGTTCTGGGATCGAGCCCCGCATCGGGCTCTCTGCTCAGCGGGGAGCCTGCTTCCATCTCTCTCTCTCTGCCTGCCTCTCTGCCTGCTTGTGATCTCTCTCTCTCTGTCAAATAAATAAATAAAATCTTTAAAAAAAAAAAACAAAACTCCAAACATTCTGCATACACGAGTGACAGGGAAGAGAGGTAACACCTGACATAATGCATCTTTTGTGTGTGGATGTTATCTCTGTGTGTTATAAAGCATTTTGTGTTTCGCTTTTACTTTGCTTTACACCTATTTCCCGGGGTATGACTTTCAAGCGCCGTTTGACTGAAAGATATTTATGATTTGAATGAACAATATTTATGATTTCCTCCAAATGTGAGAATAAGGATATGGAGATAAAAATGCTTCTTCTAAAGAATGCCCCTGCTCTCTGACCACTCCAACAACCGCTACCAACTGCCAAACACCCTTTCTC
Organism: Lutra lutra; assembly: GCF_902655055.1. NCBI lineage: Eukaryota > Metazoa > Chordata > Mammalia > Carnivora > Mustelidae > Lutra > Lutra lutra. The sequence continues at coordinate 6,518,387 of NC_062295.1, read as the reverse complement.
CTCTGACCTGCGAAATCTCCAGTCAAGTCCCTTAAATTGCATTGCATCTCTAGGCTATTTCCTTCCAAACTGTTGGTTATTCCACCTAGTGAAATTACTCAATCCACATACGTTCATACACACACACACACACATGTTCTTAAAAACTGGGCATGAAACTTACATGTCTCTATTATTTGTACGTATTATCTGTATCAATATAAAACTCAAAATACTTTATCCCATTAAAATTAACAGAGATAATTTTGTTTTTATTTCATTTTTTTTTCTAGTTAGTGGTAATGTTTTCAGAAATGACAGTTTGTATTAGGTTAAATAAAGAATAGGTGTGTGGGAAAGGCAGCTTTGAGATCATGTGGCAAAAGTACCTGAATCTGAATGACAATGGGGGACCCTAAAAGAAGTACCTATCTTAAATGATTTATTTATTTATTTACTTCAGAGAGAAAGAGAGCGAGCGAGCAAGCACCCAAGCATGAGTGGGGGAGAGGCAGAGGGAGAAGGAGAGAGCATCTCAAGCAGACTCCTCATTGAGTGTGGAGCCCCACACAGAGCTCAGTCCCACAACCCTGAGATCACGACCTGAGCCAAAATCAAGAATTGGACACTCAACCGACTGAGCCACCTGGGTGCCTCTGGAAGAAGGACCTTTTAGGCTGAGACTTGAGTAATGGGGGAGATGTAAACAGAAGAGCAGAGAGATAGTGAAGGGAACGTGTTTTTGGTCCTTCGGTGGAAGAGGACTTGGCTGGACTCAAGAGCGGGGAGCATATGCCTCGTGTGTATTGCAAATGGCTGGCTGGCTCATGATTTGGGCTTGAGGCACAGGTTTGCCCTTGGTCTTGGTGATCACGTGAAAGGGCACTGTGAGCCGATGAAGGGCTTCACGCAGCAGACCATCAAGACCACGCTTGCTTTCCCAAAGGCCACTTTGGCCACTCGGTCATAATGAACCCGAAGGAGGTATGGGGTAGAGGCGATGGGGGCTCCGACCAGAACAGGAACAGGTGCCAGGGGAGGCTGGGTGAGATTGAAGGAGCATTTTGAGGTTTCATGGTCAGAAGTTTCCAAACGATTGCATATGCATGGAGAGGGAGACATTTATACTCACTTTCCCCAGAACTGGAAACTTATTCTCAGAATTCAGACTTGTGGGACTCTGGCTGCCTCTGTCCTGAAGTTAACAATGGCCAGAGTGAGTGTCTACAGTAAGTTAGATCCTGCCCCAAGTGCCTTGCCTGCATTCTACCATAGAATTTTCACTCCAGTCTCTTATTATAATTTCTATTTCACATTAATTACTGTTTCATAGATGAGACGGATAATGTGGATGAGGTCACATGACCAGTTAACAGGAGATTCCAAATTCAAACCCAGGCAATCTGACTGCAGGAACCACTTTCTTAACCCCAAGTGGTGACCCATCCCCTTTATCTCTAGATCTCTAATCTCACATCCAATTAAAAAAAAAAAAAAACCTAACTATTACATGCCACTGCTTCAGGGAGGAGTAAACTATGGGCTGGGAGTTTTCTCTCTTTCACAATGACTCATGGATTCCCTGTCTTTCAGAATTAAAGCTATCTATATATTGGCTACACCTCGAAATGCTGGCCATACATTCTTTTAAGATTCTGGGAAGCTGATTGCAAAGTGGGAATCCTTCATATGTGATTGGAGTGTTAAATGAATACTTACAGGAGTTTCTTGTACCTTTAAATAATTCCCAGCTGAAGAAAAATCCCCAACACCCCATTTTCTCCTCGACAAAATCAGCTACAGAAAGACAGAGGAACAAGCCAGCCAACACCCAGGGTGCCATCTTATCCTCCCAACAGATACCAAAGAAATGTGTTGACAACAACTAAGTGGAAACCTAAGTCCAGAACAGGTTCGTTTTCAAGGCAAATCATGACTTTCATGTACCTGGATGCTTGGGCAGAGTATCATCCTGGTGTTCCCTGTATGAAGGACAACTTTGCGTGGCCCCACTGGGACGCCCTTGGGAGCTGAGGAAGCCCCTAACTGGGTGGGAAGACAGGTATGCACCGGGACTATTCCAGAGATGCTAGAATGCTTGGACACCCCCTAGAGATAGCCACTTTATGCTCGTGCACCATTTATGGTGAGTGCACAGATCCCGCCAGTAGCTTTTTGTCTTGACTTATGAGTCTCAGTGTCATTTTATACTTGACTTCTCCTGGGCATAATGTCAGATGATCCCACCTCTTCATCTCAGAATAATTTTCCTTGTCAGGTGAGGCAGGGGACAGGGGAGTGGTAGAATGGATCGATGGACCCGTCTTAGGAGGAAGAGTATGGGGTTTGAAGCCTGACTGCCTGTTTAAGACACCGGTTCACAACTAATTTACTGGGTGATTGAAGTAAGACAGAACTCAGGAGGTTCAACATCGAGTGACTCGTCGAGGCTACCCTCATGCCTGATACTGGCATATTAAAGATGATAGGTACAAAACATCTGGCACTTAGGAGGCTCTCCAGTAGAGATGGATATTATTTTTTAAAGATTCACTTATTTATTTGAGAGAAAGAAAGAGAGAGGAGGGAGGGGCACAGGGAGAGGGAGAGAAAGAACCTCAAGCGGACTCTGAGCCTGACTTGGAGCTCAGACTCACGACCCTGAGAACATGTCCTGAGCTGAAATCAAGAGTCAGATGCTTAACTGACTGAACCACCTAGGCACCCCTCTAATTTATTTTTTTTTAAGATTTTATTTATTTAACAGACAGAGATCACAAGTAGGCAGAGAGGCAGGCAGAGAGAGAGAGAGGAGGAAGCAGGCTCCCCGCTGAGCAGAGAGCCTGATGTGGGGCTCGATCCCAGGACCCTGAGATCATGACCTGAGTCAAAGGCAGAGCCTTAACCCACTGAGCCAACCAGGAACCCCTAATTTATTCTTTATACACTTTTTCAGTGGATGAAATATTCTCTCAGCCCTTGGTAATTCCACATGGGCTTTGCAATGTCCGGATCTCCAGCCTTAAGAAGCCTCACTGTAACTCATCACAGAATGAGGTTTACGTATTCTAATTTTCACATTTTTCCATAATATGAAAAAAAAAAGTATAGAAAGCAGGTAAATGGAAATCAAGTCTCCATGAGAATAATATTTATACACAACAGGTGGGAAAAGAAAAAGTCGAGCAGTTATAAGAGTAGGAAAGGATATACAGAAGCAGAATTGGTTCATGCTCTTCAAGTGAGAGTACAGTTTCATCCGAGCGCGATGGGAAAGAACTCGGCATTCCCTTGTGACATTTGCATCTTGTTACAATTTGGCCATCTTGGACCTAACACTTTCACTCCAGGGAGAGTGTCATCACATGTGCTCCCCAACCCCAGAAACAGACACGAGAAGGTCCAGGCCAGCACAGTCTCTTGCAAAAGCAAATACATTAGCAAATGAAACTGGAAACAAACTGAATTCTAGAAAAAGGAAAGAGGTCACGTGTGGTGTATTCATACGATAGAATACCACGCCACAACGAGAAGGAACGTTAATCAATCACCACGGCTTAGACCTTGGAGCATAATGTTGGGGGGAGAAGTCCCTGAAGGAAGATACAGTTTAATACCATTTTTAAAAATATATTAATAAACTATGTTTGTGTGTAAGTGTGTGGGAGGAGTACCGAAGAACCTCTTTTTTAATTAAGAAAGATAATTTTCTTGTAATCACTTACTTTTCAGAAACTTCAGATCATTTCTTTGTGTGTGAGTTCTGTGTGGGTGGAGGAGCTGTAAGCATCAGGGAGACAGAAGGCATGTGAGCCGGAAGTCCTCGCTGCTTTCTCAGACACAGACGGGGGCGGCCAGTGGTGTCTCTTATGGAGCGAACGGACGGAAATCAGGAGCTGATCATGTACCCTATTTTTCCCACTGGACAGGTCTCACTGACTATATGCCTCTACCCCAGATGAGTTTCTTTCAATACCAGTACTGGAGGACTACTCTGAAAAGCATGGGGCTTTAAAATATATATATAAATAAAACTATATTATAATAAATACATATTTATTATTATATTAATAACAGAATAATTATTATAAATACATATTCATTAATATAATAATAAATATGTATTTATATTATTTATATATTTATATGTATTTCTATATTTATTTTTATATATATTTTATAATATATATAAATAATGTAATATTTATATATTTTTATATTTATTTTTATTTATATATCATACATTATATTATATATTATATATTATATGAATATATTATATATTATATAATTGTATATTATATAGATATTACATGTTATATAAATATTACATATATATTATATATTAATATATAAATAAATTATATATTATATATTAATATATAAATAAATTATAAATTATATATTTTTATATATTATATTATATATTATATAATATAAATTATATATTATATATTATGTTATATACTATATAAATAAATTATAGTATATATTATATATTATATAAATACATATTTTTTATTTATATTATATTTATTATAATTATTATTATAATATGATCTTAAATATATAAAATATATATATTTTATTAAAATTATAATTTTATATTTATATATTTTTATATATTTACATTTTATTATATAAATATATAAGTATATATTTGTATTTTATGTTTATAATTTATTGAAAGGGGTCCTCTAAGCAAAGAGAGACCCTAAAAGTAGTAGATCAGAAAGAAACAGAGACAATATACAGTAACAGTCACCTTACAGGCAATACAATGGCACTAAATTCATATCTCTCAATACTTACCCTGAATGTTAATGGGCTAAATGCCCCAATCAAAAGACACAGGGTATCAGAATGGATAAAAAAACAAAAACCATCTATATGTTGCCTACAAGAAACTCATCTTAAACCCGAAGACACCTCCAGGTTTAAAGTGAGGGGGTGGAAAAGAATTTACCATGCTAATGGACATCAGAAGAAAGCAGGAGTGGCAATCCTTATATCAGATCAATTAGATTTTAAGCCAAAGATTATAATAAGAGATGAGGAGGGACACTATATCATACTCAAAGGAACTGTCCAACAAGAAGATCTAACAATTTTAAATATCTATGCCCCTAACGTGGGAGCAGCCAACTATATAAACCAATTAATAACAAAATCAAAGAAACACATCAACAAGAATACAATAATAGTAGGGGATTTTAACACTCCCCTCACTGAAATGGACAGATCATCCAAGCAAAAGATCAACAAGGAAATCAAGGCCTTAAATGACACACTGGACCAGATGGACATCACAGATATATTCAGAACATTTCATCCCAAAGCAACAGAATACACATTCTTCTCTAGTGCACATGGAACATTCTCCAGAATAGATCACATTCTTGGTCCTAAATCAAGTCTCAACCGGTATCAAAAGATTGGGATCATTCCCTGCATATTTTCAGACCACAATGCTCTAAAGCTAGAACTCAATAACAAGAGGAAATTTGGAAAGAACCCAAATACATGGAGACTAAACAGCATCCTTCTAAAGAATGAATGGGTCAACCAGGAAATTAAAGAAGAATTGAAAAAATGTATGGAAACAAATGATAATGAAAACACAACAGTTCAGAATCTGTGGCACACGACAAAGGCAGTCCTGAGAGGAAAATATATAGCGGTACAAGCCTTTCTCAAGAAACAAGAAAGGTCTCAGGTACACAACCTAACCCTACACCTTAAGGAGCTGGAGAAAGAACAAGAAAGAAACCCTAAACCCAGCAGGAGAAGAGAAATCATAAAGATCAGAGCAGAAATCAATGAAATAGAAACCAAAAAAACAATAGAACAAATCAACGAAACTAGGAGCTGGTTCTTTGAAAGAATTAATAAGACTGATAAACCCCTGGCCAGACTTATCAAAAAGAAAAGAGAAAGGACCCAAATAAATAAAATCATGAATGAAAGAGGAGAGATCACAACGAACACCAAAGAAATACAGACAATTATAAGAACATACTATGAGCAACTCTACGCCAACAAATTTGACAATCTGGAAGAAATGGATGCATTCCTAGAGACATATAAACTACCACAACTGAACCAGGAAGAAATAGAAAGCCTGAACAGACCCATAACCAGTAAGGAGATTGAAACAGTCCTCAAAAATCTCCAAACAAACAAAAGCCCAGGGCCAGACGGCTTCCCGGGGGAATTCTACCAAACATTTAAAGAAGAACTAATTCCTATTCTCCTGAAACTGTTCCAAAAAATAGCAATAGAAGGAAAACTTCCAAACTCATTTTATGAGGCCAGCATCACCTTGATCCCAAAACCAGACAAGGATCCCAACAAAAAAGAGAACTACAGACCAATATCCTTGATGAACACAGATGCAAAAATTCTCGCCAAAATACTAGCCAATAGGATTCAACAGTACATTAAAAGGATTATTCACCACGACCAAGTGGGATTTATTCCAGGGCTGCAAGGCTGGTTCAACATCCGCAAATCAATCAATGTGATACAACACATTAATAAAAGAAAGAACAAGAACCATATGATACTCTCCATAGATGCTGAAAAAGCATTTGACAAAGTACAGCATCCCTTCCTGATCAAAACTCTTCAAAGTGTAGGGATAGACGGCACATACCTCAATATTATCAAAGCCATCTATGAAAAACCCACCGCAAATATCATTCGCAATGGAGAAAAACTGAAAGCTTTTCCGCTAAGGTCAGGAACACGGCAGGGATGTCCGCTATCACCACTGCTATTCAACATAGTACTAGAAGTCCTAGCCTCAGCAATCAGACAACAAAAGGAAATTAAAGGCATCCAAATCGGCAAAGAAGAAGTCAAACTATCACTCTTCGCAGATGATATGATACTCTATGTGGAAAACCCAAAAGACTCCACTCCAAAACTGCTAGAACTTGTACAGGAATTCAGTCAAGTGTCAGGATATAAAATCAATGCACAGAAATCAGTTGCATTTCTCTACACCAACAACAAGACAGAAGAAAGAGAAATTAAGGAGTCCATCCCATTTACAATTGCACCCAAAACTATAAGATACCTAGGAATAAACCTAACCAAAGAGACTAAGAATCTATACTCAGAAAACTATAAAGTACTCATGAAAGAAATGGAGGAAGACACAAAGAAATGGAAAAATGTTCCATGCTCCTGGATTGGAAGAATAAATATTGTGAAAATGTCTACGCTACCTAAAGCAATCTACACATTTAATGCAATTCCTATCAAAGTAACATCCATTTTTTTCAAAGAAATGGAACAAATAATCCTAAAATTTATATGGAACCAGAAAAGACCTCGAATAGCCAAAGGAATATTGAAAAGGAAAGCCAAAGTTAGTGGCATCACAATTCCGGACTTCAAGCTCTATTACAAAGCTGTCATCATCAAGACAGCATGGTACTGGCACAAAAACAGACACATAGATCAATGGAACAGAATAGAGAGCCCAGAAATAGACCCTCAACTCTATGGTCAACTCATCTTCGACAAAGCAGGAAAGAATGTTCAATGGAACAAAGACAGCCTCTTCAATAAATGGTGTTGGGAAAATTGGACAGCCACATGCAGAAAAATGAAATTGGATCATTTCCTTATACCACACATGAAAATAGACTCAAAATGGATGAAGGATCTCAATGTGAGAAAGGAATCCATCAAAATCCTCGAGGAGAACACAGGCAGCAACCTCTTCGACCTCAGCCGCAGCAACATCTTCCTAGGAACATCACCAAAGGCAAGGGAAGCAAGGGCAAAAATGAACTTTTGGGATTTTATCAAGATCAAAAGCTTTTGCACAGCAAAGGAAACAGTTAACAAAACCAAAAGACAACTGACAGAATGGGAGAAGATATTTGCAAATGACATATCAGATAAAGGGCTAGTGTCCAAAATCTATAAAGAACTTAGCAAACTCAACACCCAAAGAACAAATAATCCAATCAAGAAATGGGCAGAGGACATGAACAGACATTTCTGCAAAGAAGACATCCAGATGGCCAACAGACACATGAAAAAGTGCTCCATATCACTCGGCATTAGGGAAATACAAATCAAAACCACCATGAGATATCACCTCACACCAGTCAGAATGGCTAAAATTAACAAGTCAGGAAATGACAGATGCTGGCGAGGATGCGGAGAAAGGGGAACCCTCCTACACTGTTGGTGGGAATGCAAGCTGGTGCAACCACTCTGGAAAACAGCATGGAGGTTCCTCAAAATGTTGAAAATAGAACTACCCTATGACCCTGCAATTGCACTGCTGGGTATTTACCCTAAAGATACAAACATAGTGATCCGAAGGGGCACATGCACCCGAATGTTTATAGCAGCAATGTCTACAATAGCCAAACTATGGAAAGAACCTAGATGTCCATCTACAGACGAATGGATAAAGAAGATGTGGTATATATACACAATGGAATACTATGCAGCCATCAAAAGAAATGAAATCTTGCCATTTGCGACGACGTGGATGGAACTAGAGGGTATCATGCTTAGCGAAATAAGTCAATCGGAGAAAGACAACTATCATATGATCTCCTTGATATGAGGGAGAGGAGATACAACATGGGGGGTTGAGGGGGTAGGAGAAGAGTAAATGAAACAAGATGGGATTGGGAGGGAGACAAACCATAAGTGACTCTTAATCTCACAAAACAAACTGAGGGTTGATGGGGGGAGGGGGTTGGGAGAGGGGGTGGGGTTATGGATATCGGGGAGGGTATGTGCTATGGTGAGTGTTGTGAAGTGTGTAAACCTGGCGATTCGCAGACCTGTACCCCTGGGGATAAAAATATATGTTTATAAAGCTGTAAAAAAAAAAAAAAAGAAAGGATGAATCCCCAAGTTTTGTAGCAACATGGACGGGACTGGAAGAGATTATGCTGAGTGAAATAAGTCAAGCAGAGAGAGTCAATCATCATATGGTTTCACTTATTTGTGGAGCATAACAAATAGCATGGAGGACAAGGGGAGATGGAGAGGAGAAGGGAGTTGAGGGAAATTGGAAGGGGAGGTGAACCATGAGAGACTATGGACTCTGAAAAACGATCTGAGAATTTTGAAGGGGTGGGGGGTGGGAGGTTGGGGGCACCAGGTGGTGGGTATTGTAGAGGGCACGGATTGCATGGAGCACTGGGTGTGGTGCAAAAATAATGAATACTGTTATGCTGAAAAAAAAATTAAAAAATTATAATTTTATATTTATATATTTTTATATATTTACATTTTATTATATAAATATATAAGTATATATTTGTATTTTATGTTTATAATTTAATAATAAATTATTAAATTATAATAAATTATATATTTAAATAAATATATATATTTAAAAGCCCCATGCTTTTAAATGCTTTATATGCATATATATATATTTTTTAATTAATTTTACAGAGAGAGAGAGTACGAATGGGGGCAGGGTCAGGGGAAGAGAGAAAACCTCAAGCAGACTCCCTGCCAGCTGTGAAACCCCACGCGGGACTTGAGATCACGACCCTGAGTTCACAACCTGAACTGAACCAAAACCAAGAGTCCCACGTTCAACCGACGAAGCCGCCCAGGTGGCCCTGACCAGGACGCTTTTAAGAGTAAAGAAGGCCAACCATGTGGCACATTGGAAAATGGGGAAGACAGATGTAGGCTGGAATTCATTTTGGGGAAAGGAGAGCACGTGTCATCCTACAAAAAGTGCTGTTACTCCGTACCCACCCGTAGCTGCCTCTCAATCTTGTTCACCAGCAGACATTTCCCCTTGACTGAAAAGGACCGAACCAGCTCAGAAAGTCAGCCCTAACACCATGGCAGCTGAAGGGTTGAAGAGCTGGAGGTCAAGTAAGAGCCAGAAGACAGTTACACACAGAGGAGAACATTCTTCTTTCTTCCACAGCTCCAAGGCTCTACTCCTCACCCGCATCTTGAAGAAGAGGCGGGAAATATTTACTTTGGTCCCTTGGCCACGAATGTTCCAAAGAGTCTCCTTTCTCTCATTTCCATAATGGCAACTCCCAACACATTCTATTCTCCCGATTCTCACCAGTGTCTTGTTGTCTCATCCTAAACCACTGAGAGGTGACATAATTAAATCAATGCTTGGATTTGAAACGGCAGAAAATAAAACAAACCTTGCCTTATTCTGAATAGAGCGAAGATCTCTATTTCTCCTTCTCTCACGATTAATATTAAGATACAATCGCAGGGGTGGGCTGGAGGGTGGCCAGCCTTTAGAATATATCTCTTTGCTGAATAAGTGACAAAAGTTAAAAAGCAGTAATTTAGGAAACTTAAATGTGACAGCGGATGATAGATGGTAGCTGGCAAGGCTGCAAAATGAGAAACATTAAAATTGTATATTAGGATAGATCAAGCTCTGTACTGTGGTTAGCGTCAGCAAGTTTCTTTTGATATGTCAAGTCTCCGTGGGCCTGGAACTCCAGTCTGCTTTGAAGATGGATTTTAAAAGGAATATGTTTATGTTTAGAAACTTAATAATGCCACGTGCCCCAAGAGGCCAGGGACAAAGTCAAACCGAGTGCGTTACTGTGTCTTTGCTGTGGGGATCTTGCACAGCCCAGCGCCCCAGGGCTCTGTGTCTGCTAGAAGTTCCGGAAACCCTTTCAGAAGCACGTCAAGTATCGCCTCCTCCAGGAAGGCCTTCTGATCCTCGCCAGCAAGGGGCACTCTGGCTCTCCCGTAAGTCCTCACTCCCTGTTTGGACCTCCTGCCTGACGCTAGGATTTTCCCCCTTGCAAAGTGTTGGTCCCACTGCATCAGGGCTCTGCACGAGGCCTGGAAGAAGACGCTGTGATTGTAACGGTGCTGTGAGCTTTCTTTGCTATCCCGTCCGTGCTACCACCTCGTGAAGTTGCAACACTTTGCGCATATTTCTGTTCCGATCTCTGTTCAGGAAGAAACCATTCTGGGGTGGGTGTGTGTGTGTGCACGTGCGCATCCGTACTCTTCTTTCTTCTTCTTCTTCTTTCTCCTTCTTCTCCTTCTTCCATACGGTGAGTTTCCTGAGGATACAGATGATGCATTCTCCCTCTGGGGAATTCCATTAACTGGAAGGTCTAAGCTACAGTAGGTATATGTTGGATACATGGATCAATCAATCAGTAAGCCAGGGGATCAAATGGTGAGTCGCTAGAGTTTGATGTCTTTGCACTCTGAGTGTCATGGGCGGGGAATTTTGTCTACAGGTTGTGATGAACCCTAGAACCAATCAGTTCTCTCTCTAGAGGCTGAATCCTGTGACCTCCAAGCTCCTTTCTATCTCTATGCCTATTCAATTTGTTAAGCTCTTTGTCCCCATTGAGAGAAACACCAGTACTGTGATGCTAGGATGATTTCCCCCTGATGGCTTTCACTTATATAATAACACGGTCATCGTTGTTGAGTTGCACGGGGACTGAGGCATGGGGGAGTAGGGGAAAGAAAGTGCATTCTAGTGGGAGGCTCTCAAGGTTTATTCTCTCCTGTGGTCTCAAAGGGAGATGGAGAAGTAGCTGCACCTTTGGCACTACCAAGAACATGACTTCTCCCCTTCTTCTATCAAGACTCACGAGGACAGACGTGATGGGGACAGGTGTGAAGGAAAAGGAAGAGGAGGATCAGGTTCATACTTCTCTCCCCATCTGCATGGTGGACCCAATCTCAGAGGCAGGTTTTCAAGATCATTGCTTTCCTTTGGTGTGGATTCCAACATGTCGCATCATTCTCCAATCAGGTGTCAATTCCACATTTTAAAAATTATTACTTGAGGGGGCGCCTGGGTGGCTCAGTGGGTTAAGCCGCTGCCTTCGGCTCAGGTCATGATCTCGGGGTCCTGGGATCGAGTCCCACATCGGGCCCTCTGCTCAGCGGGGAGCCTGCTTCTCTCTCTCTCTGCCTGCCTCTCTGTCTACTGTGATCTCTCTCTGTCAAATAAATTAAAAAAAAAAAAAAAGAAAAGAAAAAAAAATTATTACTTGAGGGATGCCTGGGTGTCTCAGCGGGTTAAGCCTCTACCTTCTGCTCGGGTCATGATCTCAGGGTCCTGGGATTGAGCCCCGCATCGGGCTTTCTGCTCAATGGGGAGCCTGCTTTCCCCTCTCTCTCTGCCTGCCTCTCTGCCTACTTGTGCTCTTTCTCTCTGTTAAATAAATAAAATCTTTAAAAAAATTATTACTTGAATTTTAAATTATAACTCTACTATTTGTATGGTCCTATTTCAAAGCTGGTCAATGTCTCTAAAAAAAAAAAAACTACCTAAAAACAAACAAACAAACAAAAAACCCCACATGATTGAGCTCTGACTCATACAAAAAACTGTACACATTTCATGGATACAACTTGGTGGATATACCCATGATTCCATCAACACAACCTTATGCTGTGAACACAACCACCTCTTCCACAGGTGTCCTTCTGCCTCAGGAGGTCTTGTGTTACGTGGTCAATGCCTCTTGAAGCCAGGTTCATAGTTAAGATACTGGGTGTTGTGTTCTGGGGGATCAGTTCTTTAAAAGTCATTTCACTATGACTTTTGTTTTTTATTTTTTATTTTTTTTGAGGTTTATTTATTTATTGAGAGGGAGAGAGAGCACAAGCAGTGGGCGGGGGTGGGGGGAAGGGCAGAGAGAGAGAGAATCTGAAGCAGACTCCTCGCTGAGCACGGAGCCCGATGCGGGGCTCGATCTCACGACCTCAAGATCAGGACCTGAGCTGAAATCAAGAGTCAGACGCTTAATCAACTGAGCCACCCCCAACTTGTATTTTTTTAGAAGTAGAGTCCACTTCCATGTGGAAAATCTACCAGAGTACGAATACATTTGAAGAGGTCCCCTATTAGAACACAGCCTGGATTCCTGGGATTCCAAATTCTGCTCTAAGCGCAAGCCAGAAATTCGGAGGAATCTGAATTTCTCTCAGGTACCAGAGGTCCCTCATACTGGGAAACTGAAGGTCTCTTAGTTATAAGTAAACAGATTTGTTCACTGAAACTGTGCTATCATTTCATTAAACTGTACTGGGTGGCCAACACAATGGTAGAGGAGGGAGGCCTGGGTTTGTTGAAGGTTTCATAATTAAAGTTTACGCAGAACACCGGCTTTGTCCCAATGGCTTCCTACAACATACACTCCCAGCCACCATGGTCATGGGGCGGGGATTCTACATCCTTCTGCCCAGCTGTATTAAAGTTCTGGGATCAGGATGGGTAAGCTCACGCTTCCACTTGGGTACCTACTCCATAAAAGTTTTCCCAATTCGGGGGCGCCTGGGTGGCTCAGTGGGTTAAAGCCTCTGCCTTCGGCTCGGGTCATGATCCCAGTGTCCTGGGATCGAGCCCCACATCGGGCTCTCTGCTCAGCAGGGAGCCCTCTTCTTCCTCTCTCTGTCTCTGCTTGCCTCTCTACTTGTGATCTGTCAAATAAATAAATAAAATCTTAAAAAAAAAAAAAGTTTTCCCAATTCGAACTGAAGGTACACGTCTAATCATCTCACATGTACGGTTCCTTTAGACCTACTTTCGTTCAGTTTGTTTTGCTTTTCTTTTGTTTACCCCTAAAGATGTCCCATCTTTGTCCACGATTATTTCAAGAGCAATATTCTGTAAATGCCCAGGAGACCACAGACTGTTGACCTGATATTTCTTCCAGAAATTTTCCCCCAGATGCAAAGAACACTGAAGTCCTGCTTTGCCCACTAGAAGTTCTAAAATATATGGCACACAGACGTGGGAGAGGCATGTGAAGAACTCATTTGTCTTGTCTTTTTTTTAAGGGTGATCAGAGACACATAAAAATCTTCATGAAGGGGCACCTGGGTGGCTCTGTGGGTTAAAGCCTCTGCCATCAGCTCAGGTCATGATCCCAGGGTCCTGGGATCGAGCCCCGCATTGGGCTCTCTGCTCAGCAGGGAGCCTGTTTCCTCTTCTGTCTCTCTCTGCCTGCTTCTCTGCCTACTTGTGATCTCAGTCTGTCAAATAAATAAATAAATAAAAATCTTTAAAAAAATAAATAAAAAGCCTCATGAAAAATGGATGAAGGTGAGCCAATGGTCAAAGGTAAGCCCACAAAAATGGCTCCCAGAGACAGGGAGTCCCTCAGAGTTTGTCGTCAGCCAGAGAAACCCAGCTGCCGGTCTGCGCACGTGCCCTAGAGAACCAGCCAGAGGGCCAGATGCTGCTTCGGGGAAACAGAGGCTGGATGCTTGTTGTCTAGCAATGGCCTTGGCTGTCCAGGTAACAGATTAACCAGAGGAAATGTTCCTTTTGCTGGATGACTTTTCTACCTGCCTGCACCACTGGTCACGTTTGACCCCTCTCCCCTCTCCGCATGCACACACATACACGAAAGACACATCTAAAGCTTTGTGAGGAGGATATGCCAAGGAGAAAAAGGAAGGGAACGTAAACAGAAGAGGTCTTGTAATGTTTCCATTGCCACAGAACCTCTTTGTGTGCGGCATGTCCCCAAATCACAACACGCTGTGAGGACAGAGTCCCTTTCAGAGGAGCTAATTATAAAAACATGGTCTGGCATGGAAATGGCAGGATGGTTCCAAATCATTCTAAAGTAGGATGCCAGGTTCCTTGTAGCTTTCAGTGTGTGTATTAAAATTGCCAATCCTCTTCTTCTTACCATTTTTCTATGTTAGATCTTCCTTGTTGCAAAAGACAGGGATTTTGGGGGAATACTAAGAAAAGATGGGTCTGTGAAGAAGGCAGGGAGAGGGAGAGACTGAGACTTTACTTTTTTTAAGATTTTATTTTATTTTATTTATTTAAGATTTTATTTGATTTATTAAAATCAATTTATTAAAATTGATTTAATTAAATTTATTTAAAATAATTAAATCAAAATTATTCAATTTATTTATTTGAATAATTTATTTATTTTAAGATTTTATTTGGCAGAGAGAAAGAGAGATCACAAGTAGGTAGAGGGGGAGGAGAAGGCAGGCTCCCCGCTGAGCAGAGAGCCCGATGCGGGGCTCAATCCCAGGACCCTGAGATCATGACCTGAGCCGAAGACAGAGGCTCAACCCACTGAGCCACCCAGGCGCCTCGAGACCGAGACTTTTCTAAAGTGGAATTTGCTTCTCATGGAATCAGTTTTCCTTGTTTAATTTTAATATTCTATATGATGACAGCTATGTGAGGCACACATAGGATTTTCTGTGTCAGCAGCACCCTCCACTCTTACTGATTCTTTCCATTGTATTAAATCCTATGACTGTCTGAATGTACTCGCATCTTAACCGAACCAGAGCAATGAAGGGATATTGACTAAGTACCTATCACTTCCATCGCTGCCTGTCGGGGGGGGGGGGGGAACAATGTGATATCAAGGACTTAAGGTGCACACTGGTTTAGACCAACTGAGAGAACTTCTAGAGATGGTGGAGATGTTTTTACACCTGTCATGACCAATATGGTATCCACTTGTGACATGTGGCATTGAGCCCTTGAAATGTGGCTAGTAGGACTGAGGTGCTGACATTTTAATTTGATGAAAAAGCAATTAATGCAAATGAGCTCCTTAGCTCAATGTGTTTTACAGACATGGTATTAGACAGCACAGATCTAGACCCTTGAAAGAAAGTCAAGAACTTGGGGCACCTGGGTGGCTCGGCTGGATGAGCATCTGACTCTTGATTTTGGCTCAGGTCATGATCGCAGGGTCATAGGATTGAGACTCGAGATGGGCTCTGTGCTTGTCTTTCTCCTTCTGTCCCTTCCCCTGCTCTCTTTCTCTCTTAAATAAATAAATACATAAATAAAATTAAAACAAACAGACAAAAGTCAAGAACTCAAGTACCTATACTCCATGCTGGAAAGTTCCCTGAGCCCAGACGACCTTTGTCGATTAATCTGTATGATCAACTCGGGCAAATGACTGAATGACTCACAACCTTGGTTTTGTCCTATGTAAGACAGGTGCAACAGCCCCCCTCTACCTGCCTTGTGTTGCTCTTGGATGGCTGAATGCAGTTAGTGGGCATCAAGGTGTTTTGCTAAATGCAGTGCTGCTTATGGCAGTAAGTTTAGAGAGGGGGTTACATGAAGTAGACTCTGATTGCCATACTAAGAATTCATCTTGTGAAAATTAGTTAGCTTATTCCTACACGAATTCTGTTTTACAAATGTGGAAAAGGATGCACTTAGGGGTTAAATGACTTCCTCAAAACCACTGAGATGGTAAGTGATGGGGCTGGTATTTAAATGCAGATGTTTGGGTTTTAAGTTCTAATTTCTAATAATGACTCCCCCAAACCCATGCTGACTCACTGATGGCTTCTCCAGCCCCTATTTCTCCTCATCAACTGAGATTCCTAAAGGTCTGAGCCAGTTTTGATTGGTTGGTCTTAAGCCAATCAGCACATCTCCTATCCCTGGCCATGTGACACAGATGGCACCTGATGTACTTCCGGCCAGTGGGACCAAGACATTTCCTGGGACCCTTGGATAGAGAAATTTCCTCTCTTGTTTATTATAAACTGTGAAACTTGTAATCCTGGTTATTGCTGGCAAACATCTTATAATCAACTTTGTGCCTCAAGTAAGGATGAACCAAATACTGTGGAAGGCAGAGAGGAGGGGTGAAAAAAACCTTGGTTCTTGGTCATCTAGGTAATCTACTTGATCCAGCTTTACCTGCAGTCTACTCTATAGCTACAGTATGAAGTTATGTGGAATTATTTTTTTAAACAGTATATATTTTTGTTCTTGCTGTTATAACCAGTAATGGTAAGCAACCCAGACCGACCAATATAGTCATACCTTATAGAAACTCGAAATTTCACAACCCGGAAAATTATGTCCATCATTTAAAAGTCGAGGTTTGAAACTGACAAATGCACAAAGAAAGTGTTGCTCTTAGCTCAGAGACCCGATTCTTTGCTCTGGCATTTGGAATGAGGCTTCCTATAACAAGGGATAACAGATTAGCTCTGCAGCAAGCAATGGACATACATTAAAAGAATATTAAGGTTGTGACAGGAAATGAGATCAGTAGAAGCAATTCCTCGGGAAGGGAGAGGCACCATATGTGCAGCCAACACGGAGATGCCAGGGCGAGGTGGGGGGCAGGGAGAATGAGGAAAGTCATTAAAGAGACTCCCCATTGTGCCCAGGAGTTAGAAGACATATGGTGCCTTTGCCCCGAGTTGGGAGGTTTTATTTCTCTTCCCTTCCAACTTTACACTCATCCTGTGTAACTGAGGCGGAAGACAGGAAAACTCGCTGAGCAGGAGTCAGCAATGTGGGTCCTTATGTGGACTTATGGTGACTTATGGTGACTCAGCAGGATCAGAGAGGAGGGTGGTGTAGTGGAAAGAGCCCTGGGTTATAAGCTCTAAGGCTGCTGTGCTACGCATTTTTAACCCCATGACCTCGGTCAATCACTTGAACTTCCTAGCTCTACCTACCTCATCTAAAAAATAGAGGAAAGACAATGCTTTAGCCACAGTGAAATACTACCTTCCCATAAAAATACATGCATGCAAGACAATGCATGATTTCTGCCCCCAAAACAAACAAAAAACAGTACACTCATAAATACAGACATTGGATAGGTGGTTGATGGGGGGCGGGGGTGATGGGTGAATGAAACATAAGAAGGTGGTCAAATGGTACAAAATTCCAGTTAAAAAATAGATATATCCTGGGCATGTCTTGTACAGAATGGTGACTACAGTTAATACTGCTGTATTGTATATTTGAAAGATGGTGAGAGTAAATCTTAAAAGTTCTCATCAGACACATGAAAAAATGTTCATCATCATTAGCCATCAGGGAGATTCAAATCAAAACCACATTGAGATACCACCTTACACCAGTTAGAATGGCCAAAATTAACAAGAGAGTAAACAACAAGTGTTGGAGAGCATGTGGAGAAAGGGGAACCCTCTTACACTGTTGGTGGGAAAGCAAGTTGGTGTAGCCACTGGAAAACAGTGTAGAGATTCCTTAAGAAACTAAAAATAGAGCTTCCCTATGACCCTACAATTGCACTAATGGGTATTTACCCCAAAGATACAGATGTAGTGAAAAGAAGGGCCATATGTACCCCAATGTTCATAGCAGCAATGGCCACAGTCACCAAACTGTGGAAAGAACCAAGATGTCCTTCAACAGACGAATGGACAAAGAAGATGTGGTCCACATGAAAAAGTGCTCCACAGCACTCGGCATCAGGGAAATACAAATCAAAACTACAATGAGATACCACCTCATACCAGTCAGAATGGCTAAAATTAACAAGTCAGGAAATGACAGATGCTGGCGAGGATGTGGAGAAAGGGGGACCCTCCTACACTGTTGGTGGGAATGGAAGCTGGTGCAACCACTCTGGAAAACAGCATGGAGGTTCCTCAAATGTTGAAAATAGAGCTACCCTACGACCCAGCAATAGCACTACTGAGTATTTACCCTAAAGATACAAATGTAATGATCCGAAGGGGCACGTGCACCTGAATGTTTATAGCAGCAATGTCCACAACAGCCAAACTATGGAAAGAACCTAGATGTCCATCAACAGATGAATGGATAAAGAAGATGTGGTGTATGTATACAATGGAATACTATGCAGCCATCAAAAGAAATGAAATCTTGCCATTTGCGATGACGTGGATGGAACTAGAGGGTATCATGCTTACTAAAATAAGTCAATCAGAGAAAGACAATTATTATATGATCTCTCTCTGATATGAGGAAGTCAAGAAGCAACATGGGGGGTTTGGGAGGTAGGAAAAGAATAAATGAAACAAGATGGGATTGGGAGAGAGACAAACCATAAGAGACTCTTAATCTCACAAAACAAACTGAGGGTTGCCAGGAGGAGGAGGGGAAGGGGAGGTGGGGACATTGGACATTGGGGAAGGTGTGTGCTATGGTGAGTGCTGTGAAGTGTGTAAACCTGGCAATTCATAGCCCTGTATCCCTGGGGCTAATAATACATTATATGTTAATTAAAAAAAAAAAAAGATGTGGTCCATATATACAATGGAGTATTATGCCTCCATCAGAAAGGATGAATACCCAATTTTTATAAAAACATGGACAGGATTGGAGGAGATTACTCTGAGTGAAGTAAATCAAACAGAAAGAGTCAATTATCATATGGTTTCACTACTTGTGGAGCATAAGGAGTAACACGGAGGACATGGGGAGATGGAGAGGAGAAGGGAGCTGGGGGAAACTGGAAGGGGAGATGAACCGTGAGAGACTGTGGACTCTGAAAAACAATCCGAGGTTCTTTGAGGGGAGGGGGTGGGGGGCTGGGTGAGCCTGGTGGTGGGTATTGTGGAGGGCACATATTGCATGGAGCACTGGGTGTGGTGCATAAACAACGAATTCTGGTACACTGAAAAGAAATTTAAAAAAAATATATATATATAATTATGTGTCTTAACAGACATTAAGTAGGCTGATTGTAGTGGTCACTGTGGAATATATACAAATAATCACTATACCATCCACATTAAACTAATATAACGTTATATGTCAATCATATCTCAGTAAAAAAATGTATGCGTTGCCGTGCCTCTGGGATTTCGGTCCTGGGCTCCCTCTGTCCACATGCACTGCCCACTACTTCTCTTTAACTTCATGTCAGCTCTAAAGTCATCTTCTGTATGAAGTCCTCTCTGACTTGTACTGAATATCTCCCCTTCCACTCCTACCGACCTAGGACTGACCCCATGTTAAAAAGAAAACCAAAGGTCCACAATGGCATCACTCAGACCCCACACCAGCTAACAAAGACTTAACACTGAACGTGACTGCAGTTTCAGACCTTAGAAATGGAAGTTTTAGCTAGCTGACATGCAATGTCCTGGTAAGCACTGGGAAATTCACTAACACACCCCTTCTTTTCCTCTTAGGAGGGTGACCTTACCTAAAACAATGTATTCTTTGCTAATAATTTACATTTTTTCCCCACTTTCTCCACGCCTTTAAATATTTTTTTTTCCCTTTCTATAGCTTGACAGAGCACCTTTCTATTTGCTAGATGGGCTGCTGCCCATTCATGAATCATGAAACAAAGCCAATTCGATCTTTAAATTTTACTCGGTTGAATTTTGTCATTGAATACTGGCAATGCTGGGATTGTCTGTTCCTTCTCGATCGAAGCTAAAGTATGCACAGATCTCCACGTTCTGCCTACCACACATACTAAGCATTAAGCACCTTGAGGTCAGAGCCGTGTTCGTGTGTCACTATATCCTGGGTGCTTAGATATATGGAACAGCATTAACTAGGCTCTCCACGCCATGCAGAGGTCCCCAGTGATTTCATCAATTCTCTGCCTGTGATTGGGAAGATCCTCCCCTTCCTCAGATTGGCTTTTGACCTCCCCCTAGACTCTCAGGAGAGCGCTTTTGCAGAAGAAGATAATGCGGGGTTTTGGCAGAAGAAGACAATCACAATCCCGTTGGAGATGAAGTCAAACCACAAGAGATATCCATTTGGCTGAACAATGAATAGGGTACCATGTACCTAAATACATTTGTTTCTAAAACAAATGGCAATTTTTTTGTTTGTTTTTGCTTTTTCCTTTGGCAAACATGTAACAGGTGAAGGAGAGCCCAAAGAATAACAAGATTTGAATCTAGTCTCGTAACAGCCAGGCTACGAAGGCAGGTGAAGATTCTGTGGACCACAGCTGCTGGGACACTTGCAAGATACAATGAAACCCGCAGAGCCAAGACTCCTGGTGTTGTGGAAGATGCTGTGGCCACCCGTGACTGGGGGTGTGGTGAGTTCACAGCAGCTCTGTCCGCCGGTGCCCCCCTCCTCTGACCTTCAACTTTGTCATCTCCGCTTACACGGATAGACTATGAGACAGAAAACCATTCCAGCAAACGGTTACGTAATCATAAGGAAGGAGAACACAGCTGAGAGCTGAGATGATGTATTTCCATCTGAGTTTATCTTTCCCCGAATTTCTGGAGGTGCTGTACCCACCCAAACCTCTCCCTTCACAAACGCGAACACCCTGAAACTGGTGATTGCATCTGGAAAAGGCATTGGAAGCTTTCAGCCAGAGAGAGATACTGATGAGTCTCAGATCCTAATTGAGAATCTGAAGGAGGATCTTCCAAGTTCTCCGTTCGCGGGAGACACAAGTTAGTGAAGTAATTGCTGGGAAGGCTCTCCGGGAGCCGGCGCATGCTCCAGAGGGATGGGACAGCGGGGAAGTATGGACTCCAGGTCCCACTGAATCCCGCCCCCATGCCTCCTCATCCTGCACCATCATTCCCATTTAAGAGGAGGAAACTGAGCTCCCAAGAGAAGCGATACACTTAAGATGTAAAGGCCTATCGAAATCTCTCTCCGGGGAGACCCCAAAGTGCAGCCTCTCCACAAATGTCGGTGCCCTGCCCCCATCCCCTCACCTTTAAGGCTTCAGTGAAAGGTGGACAGACTTCCACTGACAAGTGATGCCTTGAGGGCCTGGGGGCTCTCTTGAGCCACCCACGTCCACTTTGCCCACCGTGGGGCTGGATGGAAGACCCGGGGAACCAACATTGCTTCCAAGCAGTCCCCAGCCGATGGTGGAAAGGGGAGGGTGTGGGAATACCCAGCGCCCTCACCCTCAGGTGGTGTAACTGGGGAAAGGGATGTCCCACAGTGGCTATCAGCATCTCCAGGGAGATGGATCTCCAGTCACCCACAGTGATAACTGACTGGATTACACACACTTTATCATCTATCTTCCCTTGTCTGTCTTAGTTCCTCACTTGTGGATCTGGCATCTTATATTTTCTTCACTTCCCAACAAACTACTTGCACTTGAGATTGTCTCCCTGCCCCCAACTCCGGGGGTCTGCTTTTGGGAATTGCAAATTGAGACAGTCCCATCTGCTTCAGACCCTGTGGACCCATCTATCATCTATGTTTGCCAAAAAAATTGCAATTTGTATTCTATTTTTCTTTCCCTCTCCCCCAACCCCACTCCTACATTGGATCCCCACATGGATGGGAAACCACAGAATGACTTAGCTATGGTTTCCTTTAAATAGAAGGGCCACGGTCTGGACAAGGTCTGAAGATTCACAGACCTGTACCCCTGGGGCAAATAATAATTATTTTTATTAACATATAATGTAAGAAAGAACAATCCTATGTTTCACTACCTTGCAGGGGAATGAACAGTATAAGATGAGCAGAGAGATGAGTTTGTTTGGGAATCTGTCTCCTTGGGGCCTTTACGTGAGTCATATTTCTTTCTTTTTATCTCTTTCTTTGCCTTTTTTTTTTTTTTTAAGAGAGAGTGGGAGAGAGGAGCACAGGGGTAGGGAGGGGCAGAGTGAGAGGGAGAGAGAATCCTAAGCAGATTCTGAGCTGATCTCCGAGCTCAGTGCAGGGCTCGATTCCATGACACTGAGATCATGACCTGAGCTGAAGCCAAGAGTCAGATGCTTAACCAACAGAACCACCCAGGTGCCCCGTAAGTGAGCCATAATTCTATATGGGAATTAAGAAAGGGACTCACTGAGTGGCCAGTCAGATGATGCCAGACAGTCACAAGAATGTCAGAGACTCACGTCAGCTAATTTTTAAAAATTCCACGGGAGGTATTTGTTTTCACACACACAAAATAACGTTTTGAATATTCTCAGAGTATAGGAACCTTCCATGATTTTCTTTAGAAGCTATATGGGTAAGAGAAAAACCACAAAAGCTTTTATAATCAATTTTGTCCTAAAAGTGGAGTCAAAAGTGAAGGCCCGAATGTGACTTATTTCTTTTTGTGAACCAGTCTTGCAAAGTTCACTGAATACTGTTTTATATTTGGTTGCCTTTCTTCAGTGAGAATACTGCCAGTCATTATTAGGTTTATGGCATTCAAAGCTAATTATTACCCTAATGTCTCTGTTCCATTAGCGGAATGGAAATGGAAATCCTGACTGGTTCACATACGCTTGCATATTTTGTAAAGGGGCCGCAACCCCTAAAAATCAAGATTCCAAGATAAAATCACTCTCCTTCATGTATATAAACAGTTTTGTGCGGTGCCTGACGTGACTGCTCATGACCTGTTTGCTGACTGTTTTCCCTTATTTTTACCCAAGCACTGGAAAGAAAACAGTATGAACCACAAATTCAGTGACTCCGCCAATAAACGTTGGAAACACACAGCCTTCAGGACGTGCTAACAGGAGTTAATACATTCTGAAAACTAGGTAGGGCCGTTTGTGAACAGAGGCTCCACATCTGCTGATATCCTGAGAAGTGTTCCGGAAAGCTACCCTTGAGAGGGTTTTAATTCAAGACTACGGTGTTATCCTTGTTTGGTTCCATACCTTGGAATTTAACAATGTAAGTCGGGTGACAAGAAAAACCAGATACCCATTCCATGTCAATATTTTTAGAAGCTAAAGAAATCAGTCTTTTGGGGCGCCTGGGTGGCTTGGTGGGTTAAAAGCCTCTGCCTTCGGCTCAGGTCGTGATCTCAGGGTCCTGGGATTGAGCCCCGCATCGGGCTCTCTGCTCGGTGGGGAGCCTGCTTCCCCCTCTCTCTCTGCCTGCCTCTCTGCCTACTTGTGATCTCTCTCTCTGTCAAATAAACAAATAAAATCTTTAAAAAAATTTTTTTAAAAAACCATTTAGCTACCCACAACTTCATTCTGGTTTTATTGTGAAGCAACAAAAAGGGAAATGTTGACATCACTGATGGTTTATCTCTACACTAACTACTATTCCTTCAGTAAGATGGTGATCGACTAACAATTACCGACAAGAAAATCTTATTAATGATTTTCCAAAGATTGTATTTATTTGAGGGAGCATGAGAAAGAGCATGAGCAGGGGTGGGGGCAGGCGGCAAGGGAGAAGCAGACTCCCTGCTGGGCAGGGAGACAGAAGTAGGACTCGATCCCAGGACCCTGGGATCATGACCTGAGCCGAAGGGAGATGCTCGACCAACTGAGCCACACACATGTCCCTGTATTGTTAAATTTTAAAAGCAGATTAAAAAACCCCATGGCTGGGGGGGGGGGGGAAACACAATTGTGGTAGAACTGAGGACATTTAACACTAGATAGATATCCGATATTAAGGCATTGCTGTTATTTATTTGGTGCAACTATTGTTTAGATATTTTTTTGAAGATTTTATTTATTTATTTGACAGACAGAGATCACAAGTAGGCAGAGAGGCAGGCAGAGAGAGAGAGGGAAGCAGGCTCCCTGCTGAGCAGAGAGCCCGATGCGGGACTCGATCCCAGGACCCTGAGATCATGACCTGAGCCGAAGGCAGCGGCCTAACCCACTGAGCCACCCAGGCGCCCCTGTTTAGATTTTTTTTAACATACTATGTTAAGATGGGGCGCCTAGGTGGCTCAGTCGTTAAGCGTCTGCCTTCAGCTCAGATCATGATCCCAGGGTCCTCAGATCAAGTCCCACATCTGTCTCCCTGCCCAAGCGGGGAGTCTGCTTCTCCCTCTCCCACTCTCTCTGTGTTCCCTCTCTCACTGTGTCTCTCTCTGTCAAATATATAAATAAAATCTTCAAAAAAAAATACTATGTTAAGAGGTACTGGTTCAACAGGTCATTGGTCAAATGGGTGTTGGGTTCTCCTCTGGAAATACTACTCACATGAGATGAAGGGAACAAAATAAGTGAACAACTCATAGGTATAAAAGCCCTGGCAAAGACTTTAAGTGAATTAAACATTTTAACACTTTGTAGAAGGTGGACGAAGTGGCTGGAATAGTAGTCTGGGCAAGCAGAGTGGTGAGGACAAAGCCACGGAGAGGAGTCACAATAAGAAGTGAGTGACTCACCAAACCCACCAAAGCCAGAATGGCTTGGAAACCGGAGATGCCAGGAACAGCAGGGAGGGGCTCAGAAAAGACACCGAAATGGGGATGACTGACAAATATCGACAAGAGTGGCCAAACCCATCTAACAAGGTGGCCATATGCCTCTTTCACAAAGCAAGAAGACTTAGCCTCTGTCTCGGCTCGTTTGGTCAAAATGAGATTGGTCTGCCATCTTTGAAGGAGTTTGCTGTCAATGTTATGGTGAGTTCATGAACAGAATTTGGAAAGTTTCATTTTCCTCCCGGGCTCTGAAAGAGGTTTAATAGCATGAGAACTATCTGATCCTTTAACTTTCGGTAACATTTTGCTTTAAAATTATCTGCATGTAGCATATTTGTGAAAAGATTTTTTTTTTTTTTTTTGAGTCTGAGAAAACATTCCCCAGTAGTTTGTTTGCTTAAATTCTCTTTCACTCCTGGAATCATTGTTGGTGATTTATTATTTTTTCACCAGTGAGCCAAGAGCACCAACTGCAGAATGATTCCCAT
Organism: Lutra lutra; assembly: GCF_902655055.1. NCBI lineage: Eukaryota > Metazoa > Chordata > Mammalia > Carnivora > Mustelidae > Lutra > Lutra lutra. Next base: position 6,493,063 of record NC_062295.1, on the reverse strand, counting down.
TACAAAGCCCTTCTCGCCTTGCCTCTTTCACAGCTAGATTCCTGCAAACATGAAGTGAGCGTGCAGGTGCGTGAACATGTCGGTTTCTTTTGGTTTCCATTCACCACTTAATCTAGTGGGCTAATTGGAAAGGGGGAGACACTAGTCAGTCTCTCTATAGATACCATTCCTAATGTTAAAAATTAATAAATTGCTATAATCCCGATTTGGAAGAACTTTGGTCCTGTATCTAGAGTTCCTGTCCCCTTTCTGCCTCACCTTCTGTCTCCCTGTACCTGTGTCATGAGCTGAAAGTGTTTCCTAGTTTCTTAAAAATGAAGTGTGCTCTTCAGTTTCTCTTTGAGTTGTCATTTGGGTGATGTCTGAGAGCAGAGTGGGGAAAATATGTACCTTTGCCATTGTCAAATTAGAGGCCTGCATTAAAAAAATCTCTGTATTCCCTATTAGACTTCCCCATAATCTCATGAACGAGATCAGTCTTATTCAAGTCTGTATCCCAACCATCTGACTCACAATAGGGATTGAATAAATATTTGTTGAATGAATACAAAAATGAATTAATCCATAAAGTATGATCTCATTTCGAGGAAAAAAGATAATATGAGACATGTCCAGGAGGAGAGACATAAGGAAGTTATTAATAACAGTTATCTCTAGACAAGATGGCATTTATGCTTGTCACCTTCTGCTTTAAACTGTAATAAACATGGCTTCTTTTGTAATAAGAGGAAGATATTTTAATACAGCATAATTTTAAAAGGCATTTTAAGAAGTGCTCATTTTTAAATACAATGATTCGTTCTACTGGATCTACCAAGAGAGTCTCGATTCTAGGGCCATATTATCTCTGGGAATAAACATGCTCTTGCTGAATCAAGGCTCCCATGTTGGACTCACTAAACAGTGTTCATGACCACTGTAAGAGTAAAGGGAGTCCCCCACCTCGAGGGGGACCTCCCACAACATTACGAACTCTTATGCCCAGGTTCCCTGAGGGCGAACCAAAGGAACACATCCTCGACTTCAGCTTCAGTCTGAGAAGAAGCCAACCAAAGGACATAGCCCGTCCTTTCTCTGCTTTCCTCTTTTCAGGGATGCTCTGTTGGTTTCAGAGAATTTTAGGGGTTGTCAGTGTGCTGAGACTCAAATCTATGCACACACAACCTTTTCTAAACAGGGGAGCAAGGGTTTCCTTGGAGTGTCAACCTTTCCCCTTACCCTCTGCAGCCATTATGGCCTTCTCTCTGCTCCCAAATGCATCATATTATCTCCATCACCCTCTCTGATCTGTCTGTTGCTTAAAATGCTCTTCTGCCTGGATGCTTTCTTTACTGGATCTCAGCTCAAGTGGTTGCTACCTGCGGAGACCTTCCTTCGCCACTCAGTCTAGCATTCCAATCCAGGGGCGCCTGGGTGGCTCAGTGGGCTAAGCCTCTGCCTTCGGCTCGGATCATGATCTCAAGGTCCTGGGATCAAGCCCTGCATTGGGCTCTCTGCTCGGCGGGGAGCCTGCTTCCCCCTCTCTGCCTGCTTGTGATCTCTCTTTGTCAAATAAAGAAAAAAAAAATACCAATCTGGTCATTCTCTGGTCCATTATCCTACCCTAGTTCTCTGAACTTTCTATCAGAAAGGCAGGAGATTATCTGATAGATACTCTTTTTCTTCCCCCATTAGGAATGTAGGTTTTCTGAGTTCCTCGTTTGCCTGATTCACTGTTTTATCTACAACACATCTAAGAACTGGTATTTAAACATGCTAAGAGTGTGATGCATATTTGTGAATGGGAGGGGAGGAGGGAAGAAAGGATTAAGATGGGAGAGACAGAGAGAGAAATGCAACACCTCACCTCTCAGCCGCAAATCTTCATTCCCAAACTGATCGAGATACCCTCTTTCTTTAGAAGACAGTTGAAATTCCAAATTGCAAATTTCCTGTTATCTATATACTGAATTAACATAAATGTGTGGTAAAAACTAAAACGTGAATATAATGATTTACACTTAGCTCCTCTTTGTTCACACGTCACTGACAGAAAACTCATTATGTGATTAAAGAGGAATGCACAGAAATGAGGACCTTGACATTTTTTTCCTGAAGCCTTGATTCGAGAAAGTCACAGATTTCCAACCTGGATTATTTCCTTTGATTTTGAAACATGAGAGAAAAAGAAATCACTACCAACATTTTACTCTTCATGAATCATGTGGATAGTGGCATAATGAGAACAGACGTTAACTTGAATTTACACTTTAAAAAGGCTGAGAGAATAAAGCAAAGACGAAAAGGTACGGCTGGCCATTCCCATGCCCCTGTCTCCCTGCCGCCATCATCATCGAAGCATTTAGGACAGGGAAGGAGCAGAGCTCCAGATGACCTCGCGGGACATCTGGTGCGGGCAAAAGTAACTTTGTGGTTAGGAGCCAAAAGAGTTTTTGTCGTTTCTGCAGCAAAGCTTAGCCCATCCTGACCCATCCATGGTGGCCACTTGGGGATGAGGGAGTGCACAGGAAAAGAAGAGAAAGTAGAACCACATACCTGAACATGCTGGTGGGATTAAAGGGAACAGGAGGGGAGAGAGAAAGGGAAGACACAGGAGAGGGTGCCAGTAACTGGTTGGCCTCTGGAAGGCAAAGGGCTGCGGTCCTCTTGTGTACACTCGCAGGCCACAGCCCAGGCCACACTGTGGGTGTGGTTTACACACCGAAGTAGGAGACCCTCATGATAGGTCTGTCTTCTGCCAGTGGTGGTGGGATGGGGGGGGGGGGAGGGGGGTCTCTTCCCGAGAAAGCCAAATAGCCAATAATCAAGTATTTGAGATGATTTGTGCCAAGCCTTCCTTCATAAGCAGAGGAATGCAAGGATCCTCTTCTCAAGCCCTTAGTTTTTGTTTTGTTTTACCTATAAAACAGTGACAGTAATAAAATCCCCTTCACAGAGTCATGAGGATTCTATGGGTTACTATCTTTACGGCACTTGGAGCAGCGTCAGGCACAAAGTGAGAGCTATTTAAGCGTGATCTCAGAACCCCTTTGGGCTTTAGGAAGAAGCTTCTAACATGGCAGTGAAATCTGGCATTGGCTTCTTTGGGGTGTCATCTAAACAACAAGGGAAAATCATAAGGACGAACAAAGTCCAGTTCTACAGAGAGGCGCAGAGCCATAGGTGAGGAAGACATACATGTGACGTCTGTACCAGCCTCCAAACTAGTGTTGCTATGTAAAAACCCATCTTCGTGTATCTTTTTTTTTTAAATTAATTTATTTATTTTGAGAAAGAGGGGGAGAGAGAGAGAGAGAGCGAGCATGAGTGGGGGGAGAGGCAGAGGGAGAGGGAGAAGCAGGCTCCATGCTGAGCAGAGAGCCTGATGCGGGACTCGATCCCAGGACCCTGGGATCATAACCTGAGCCCAAGGCTGATGCTTCACCGACTGAGCCCCCCAGGCACGCCTATCTTTATGCATCTGAAAAAAAAAGGATCACACGGATACACTCAGGGATCGGCTATCAGCCACGTCTTAATGAGTGAGAAGTTTCTGTAACTGCTGGCTGACACGGGAAGGAAAGCGGCAACAAAACGAAGGGAAGGAAGAGAGGACAGTAAGACTGAGGGAGGGGGGCAGAGCAAGGGAGAGAGGGAGAGGAACAGAAAGAGAAATGGAAAGAAGGGGGAGAAGGTAAAAGCTCCCAGGAGCTGAGAGGCAGGGAGCTAGAAGAAAGAAAATCTACGAAAAAGCAAGGCTTATTGACTAGTTGACAAAACAGACTAAAAAATCCATAATGTTTCCTCTGACACTTTAGATAACTTCCCAATAATGCTGGCCAGCGTGCTGTAGGAGCGGGGTTCCTGGGGCTGACGGCTTCACTCCAGACTGAGTTTTCTTTATTTTTACATCTCCCCAGGTGGGAAGCAGTGCGGGCTGTCACCTTCCGAAAGGATGAAAGTGAGCCTTTTTCACTGTGAAAGGGGCTTTGGAGCTGGGAACAGGGGGTGGCAGGGCTGGGGGTAGTTTATTTATTTATTTTTGTGCCCAGGGGCTGGGTCAGTGACTGGTTTCTCCTTCCTGACAGCAGGAACCTGATAATGCAGTATTACTTTTGAAGATCCTTGCCACAACCAGCCCCACACAAAAGAAGGTGAGTGGCCAGCAGCCTCAAACTTCAGTATTGTGCAGGTAACTTTGGAACTGGAAAAGCAATGGATGTCTTCCGTGTTGACTTGCTAGGTTTTTAATATCTTCATTTAAATATGAGTAGCTGCTAAGGTAGACATATCCTCTCATACGTGTGGCTCTTACACAAAACTAAAAATCTAAATGATTTCATAAATCTAAAGCAAACAAGTTCTGGTACCAACGAAATCCAAATTAGCCACATTGATTTAAAATAAGGGGTTTTAATTATCATATGATCTCCCTGATATGGAAGTTGAGATGCAATGTGGGGAGTTTGGGGGGTAGGAAAGGAATAAATGAAACAAGATGGGATCGGGACAGAGACATACCATGAGAGACTCTTAATCTCACAAAACAAACTGAGGGTTGCCGGAAGGAGGGGGGTAGGGAGAGGGTGGTTGGGTGATGGACATTGGGGAGGGTATGTGCTATGATGAGTGCTGTGAAGTGTGTAAACCTGGCAATTCACAAACCTGTACCCCTGGGGCTAATAATACATTATATGTTTATTAAAAAATAAAATTTTTAAAAATGGGTTTTAGGGGTGCTTGGGTGGCTCAGCAGGTTAAGTGTCTGACTCTTGATCACGGCTCAGATCATGATCTCAGGGTTTCCGGGCAGGATCGAGCCCCACATCAGGCTCTGCACTGGGTATGAGCCTCCTTGAGATTCTCCCTCTTCCTCTGACCCTCTCTGTTTGTGTGCTTTCTCAAAATAAAATAAAATAAAATAAAATAAAATAGGGGGTTTTAAAAATGAATTGCCCTTAGAGGGTTTAACAGAAAACCATGGCATCAGGTACTGTTCTATATTTAATCTTAAGTGTTTTGACCTTGGTGATCCAAGTCTAGAGAAGTCCTATCCTCTAACAGATGCATAAAGTGACACCACTATTCCCCAAGTGTTTACTTGCCAGTGTAGAATGATCAGGTTGTAAGCCGACCACCCTCCCCCCGCCCCCGCCGTGTAACCAAAATTCTACTGAGCAAGCTCAATTCACAGAGGGCCACTTGCTTTCGCAAAACGTTGACTTGCTCCCTTGAAGGTGAGGTTAACAGTGTTGCTTTTTGAATTTCCAGAACCAGGAAAGGGGAGCCTCTTCTGAACTTACTGCTTGCAAACCATTTGCAAAGGTCGTGCAAGACAGGTCATGATGTCCCTGAAACATGCCCACTTGTGAGCCTGCGGTATTAAAATTCTGGCACGGGTCATTTCTAACTTAGTGTCCCAGTAGTTATACTGCTTGCCACGGGGCACACGGACTTCTTTTCATCTACTGTAAAACCTTCATTCTTATAATATATGGCAATGTAGTTTGGGCCCAATTCAAGTAGATACACAAAAAATTGTGTGGCTATCCTAGGTAATAAGATGAATCATGCATGATATGCTCTTATTTTCTTCAGATTATCACCTAGATAGAATTAAGACTTTTTTCTTAAGAATTCCCAGACCTCTGCAGTATGTCTCAGACCCTTCAAACCCTCAGACTCTAGCATAACCAGAGTATGGCAATGGGTGCGTTCCAACGTGGTAGAACACACTGGCCTTTAGAGATGGGGGCTGTGCTAGGTCTCTTCTGCTCACACCTCCAGAATCACTCTCGTTGCTCCCTCTTGCTCTGCTAGCTGGAAGGCTGGCCTGTATGGACTAGAGGATGCCCTTGCCTTTGGGCTTCAGGGTCGGTTCATTGGATGGGAAGCACCAGCTGACGTAGAGGGAAAGAGAAAAATGCAGCCGGATCCCATGTAGCCTCCTGCACCCTTCCTTTCAGATTTCTAAAGCTCACTGTGACCTTTTACTGCAGGGTGTGGACCTTGTTCAAGAATCCTTCCCCTTCACACTGTTAGCAGCACCTTGCTCAGGGGTACTGCTAGAGACTGTGTAGTATTTCCTAACCCCGCCCTGAGTTGTTGTAACTAATCCCTTTTCTAAATGCTCCTTAAATTGTTCAATTTGATTATGCACCTCTCCCCTGCCAAGACTTGGATTAAGACAGGTACCTACCTAGTCAACAGGACCGGAAGCACCTGCTGTCTCCAAGATAACAGGATGAGGTTAATGGAACACACACACACACACACACACACACACACACACACACACACACGTGTTCCACATATGTTTCTTGGGATATAGATGGGAAAACAATTCTTTGTAATTGATTTACAATGGGCTGGGCACCCAACTAAGCACTTGATTTTCTTTCTTAAGCTTCTTGGCCACATTTTGAGAAAGGATTTATTTTCCCCACTCTACAGAGGAAGAAATGAAGGCTCGGAGAATGGAAGCATGTAGCCTGATGCAAAAAACCATGTTTGTAACCACAGTAACATGTAAAGTAACCACAGTAACATGCCTTCATGGAGGGATAATTTTTTTTCTTTTATTACACTGAGAAGTTAATTTAGTGGGGAGAAAGGCCTAGGAAAACACCACATGAAGTCCCCTTTATATATCACCAGTCCTCATGCATAAAGCAGACAGAGTCTCTATTCCAAAATCCAAGCTCTAGAAATCATGATTTGAGTCAGCAGAAATTAATTCCCCTCACAGAACCAAAGAGGAGAAAGTGAACACCAAGCTCAGATGGGCAAGTGACATAAAAAAGTAAAAAGTTGCAACAGAAAATTCACTGAGATAAACTGACAATTTGCGTCTAATAGTCAATTCACTCCCAAAGTACTGTCAAACCCTACTTACCCAGATACCATGCAAATAATAATAGCATGTAAATAAATGGCAATCTCCAATAGGCAAAGAAAGTTAAGGGTGGGAGAAAAGGGTCTTCAAAGTCAAGAGGAAAGCTATAATTCTACGCACTAAAACTCAAGAACTTTTTTTCTAGAAAGATCTTGATAAACTCCCATTGGATGTTCTAGACTCACTTTTAACATCTGAGGTGGGATCCGGTCTCCAAAGATGGCCCCCAGGGAACCATGTCTCTTGATAGTTGACCCTTGTGTTGTTTCCTCCCATAGGTGACCAACAGAATGAGGCAGATGTGAGACAGGGGAGGCCCAGGATGTCTTAGAGCTTTCACCCAGGTCGCTGGATGTGTCTGCTACCTCTGAGAAGCCAGCTCTGAGAAGCCCAAACCACAAGGAGAAGCTGTGTGTTGGTTCTCCTACCCATGGGCCCAGCTGAGCAGCCAGCCTCAACTGTCAGCCATGAGACGAGCTGTTCAGGACATCTAACTCACCTGAACCTTCAGGTAACCCCAGTCCTGGCCGTCACTTGACTACAACCACAGGAGACCAGCCGGAGTGAAAACCATCCATTCCAGTAACACACAGAACCATGTGCGCGACTCACGTACTGTTTCAAACCAACGCACTTGGAGTCATGTGCTGTGCATCCATATTTACCCGAAACGCTTGGCTGCCAGGGTTCCAGGAGCAATTGGGAGGACTAAGGGAAAGGTAAGACAGCCAGCAGTAGGAACTGGAAATTAAATTTGAGGGAACTAGCAGAGGCCATTAAAATCAAGAGCAGAAATCACAACATGGTAGTTGGAGATGATTTAGCGGGAAGAGCGTGGAGCCAAGTGCCAGCCCAGCACCAGACCCCTGACAACAATCATTACTAAATCACATCCCTTTTTAGTCTCATGTATTCATGAGAGCCTGTGGTTGGGAAGAAGGATCACATACTCATCAGCATATCTGAGAACACACAGAGGTGAGAGAGCGATTTTAGAAAATGTCCTGATTGCCAAAGATTGAACTGTGCCGTTGTGTGAGAGTGGAAGGAAGTGAGCTTCAGTTTTCTGTAAATTTATGAACGAGGCCCACTTAATTTCTCCCCAACTGCCTCAAGCAGACGACACAGGCTTGCCTTGTAACTCTTTCTGACATCTGGACTTCCGTGGTGGCTGTTAGAGGCATGGAAACGTGTGCATTGATTCATTGATTCATTCGGCAAGGATGCATTAATATTTGCTAAGCACTAGAACTTTTCTAGTTCTAGTAGGAAGATGAACATGATGTGGTTCATGCCTCCAACAAGGCTCCAGCCACAGAGGGAACTAAAAAGAACAGGCACAGCCAGGATTTGCTGAGGACAGATTGCCCGTGCCCGGCACCATCCCAGCTGCTTTTACTACTAGTTCTAAGCTCTCTCAGAGACTCTAACGGACCTTATCATCCCACTTCTAGATGAAGAGGCAGAGCCTCAGAGTGGTTGCACAACTCAAAATCCATGAGTGAGCTTTCAGCCTTCGTCACTGTCCACTCTCCAGCCTCTGGAAGTCATAGGTGAACTTCCTGGGACACTGGAGAGCAGAAAGCCCTCTCGACTTTGTTTGCTTATTTTGATCATTTCAAAGGGTTTTGTAGTGATCAGAGGCAATAGCAGAGTCAAAAAATTCCTGCCTGGCATCTGTCCTCCTGCATCCAAGTCAGTTCTCCCTTTTCCTCTCCCGTCATTATTTAATTTGATGATGCCCGAGATTTCCCAAGAGTGTTTGTCATTTTTATAACAGCTCTTTTTCTCTGACTTGGTTAAAAAAAAAAAAAAAATATATATATATATATATATATATATATATATATATATATACACACACATAAATATATACAAATATATCAGTGTTTGCCTTCATGCACATTCCTTAAAGTGCCCCCAAATACGTAGATTCCCAATGAGCTTAGGATTTTAATTCATTTTACCCCACTGCTGCTGCAGAAGGAGTCACATTTTTAAATGTGTGATGACATATGGCTGTTCATTATTTATACATTCTGTAGCAGACTATAAATTTTCCTTTGGACATATATCGAGGCACTGAAACCATTTTGGTTGCAAACACATAAATCACGGTTACAGTTATTAGTCTAAATGTAACACCACACGGGTTCTAGATCAAAACCTTTAAAATCCATTGTAATTGATGTCTACTGCATAACTTACGTCTGATTTTATTAAAGGTTCTCATTATTATTTATATATTTGGAGCATTCCACTCCGAGCTGGGCTCCTCTGTCCAGGGTAAATTATTTTGAGGTGTGGGCCTGAGAGAGGGTGTAGGAGCGTGTTGAGGGGTGCGGGTAAGGGAGGAAGGCTCTTTGTTAAAGAAAAAAAAAAGAAAAAGTGGGGTAAGGCATGGGGGACTGTATTTCAGTGCAGCCTAACTAATTCAAACGATGATTTAGTTAATTTTGCTCCCAAATGCCTTGTCTTCTGTACCAACTGACATTCATCTGAGACAAATAAAACAGCAGCAGAGTTGTGTCAGCTAAATTATAAATTAGCCAAAGGGCAACTGAATGAGCTCGATTCCCAGGGCTGCCCCTGGACCAGGCCCTTCAAAGACCAGAAGCACTCAGATTGATGTGTACATCACAGCCCTGAGATGCCTCAGCAAAATGAGGACCGAGGATTGATGACACTTCACAGGCTCATTAGAAAGCTTCCAGTTGATAAGCTGGTTCTCCTGGAGAGCTTGTCTGCTGAAAAGCTGGCAGAGTGACCCACGGGGCCGGGACGTGTCAAAATGGTGGAGAGGGTGGAGACCAAAGGCAACTTGCCACGGAGGAGGGAGAGTGTGGAAGAGGGAGGCAGGAGGCTAGTAACGAAGGAAGCAGGAAGACAGGATGACAGGAACATGGGTTTTGAGCCACATCAACGAGGATCCCGGTCCCCAGGATGCCATTAGAAGCGTGTGGTCCCGAGGGCCTTTCTTTCCTCCTCTGAAACCAGGAGGTTCTAATAACCACCTGCAAGGCTTTGTTCTAAATTCTAATTAAGGGACTTTATTTTTTTTAGGACCGTTTTAGTTTACAGAAAAATTGTGCAGAAAGTACAGTGTCCCCACCCCCCACCATGCCTGCCTCCCTCCTCCGACACTTGTCCCTATTATTAACCTTAGACATGAGTGTGTTCTATCTGTTGTGATTCATGAAGCAATGTCGACGTATTCTCAAAAGGCTACAGCTTCTCGCAGGTTTCCCTCTTTATGTTATAAGGCTCCACGAATTTTGACAAACCTGTAACATCCACCATTCAGCACCAAACGGGTTTGCTTCCCTAAAAATCCCCCCTGTCCCGCCTGTTCATCCTTGCCTCCCTCCCACCAGATCCATGGCAACCACTGATCCTTCTACCATCTCTCTGGTCTTGCGTTTGTCGTTAACTTTCGAGATAAAACGTGGGAAGAATCTAGTGGGGCATTCGGTAAACGGCTGAACTATAGCAGATCCGTGGTGGGAGCCGTGCATTCTATCTCCACATGAATGTCAAATGTCACCCTTGAAAATGTGGATTTCAGACCAATAACCTGAGAAGTTATAAGAGAAGTAGCTTTATGGTAGTGGTGTGTTTTAGAGCCCAGCTGGCTCTCCTTCTAGAGTTTTGGCTGCTAGAGTTTGGCTACTCTGAGGCTTTCCTTGAAGTCTTCCATGGGGAGAAATCAGAAGGTCCCACTGCTTTCTCCAAAATGTCTCTTCTGGGGCTACTTAAGTCTCTGGAGCAGAGATGGAGAGATTTGCTTGCCTCATCACCAAAGCAAGAACTGGCTTCTTTCCCTCCTTCCATGAGTGACTCCTGGCAAGGCTGCCTCTGCTGACACACTTGTTATCCTTCTGGTGCCTTTGAAAGGTGTAGAGACCCAGAGCATCTAGCTGGGGAATGAGACGGGACTGGTCAGGGATTGGTTGTCTGCTCTCAAGGGTGGGTGCAGGAGACGTCTGGAGCACCTTTTATGCCCCTTGGCCCATTTCTGAGAGTCCGGGGTATCCACAGTGAGGGACAGTTCCCTGGACGCCAGCAGCATTCTCCTGAAGCTCCTGGCTTTGCCTCAAGGACTATCATGATGTTATGGGAGACTGTCCATCCCTCAGTCTGGGGTGGCCTGAACTTAGGGGAGGAGTTGATGCCCCTGATAACACCTCTAACCAAGGAGCCATGGCTGCAGATGGCTAATGTCTCAGTCTCTTGTCTTTAGAAAGACAACGCTGAGGCATGTCATGTGGAAGGTCCCCACGGGACTGACTCCAGCTGCCCACAGCGGTACCCATGCTGAAGAAAAAGGCATCTTTTTCCTTTTTCTTCTCTCCACGTCTCTGCTGCTTCAGCCCAGCCTTCCTAGCCTTCTCTACAAAAACTACATGCCCCGAGCCTTATTTCCAGTTCTGCCTGTAGAGGACCCCAAGCCAGGCCAGTGGGGGCTGCGTGCAAGCAGCTGGCGGAAGGTGACATCATGTGGAAGCTGAAAATGTCCTTCAGCCAGTGGATGAAAATGAAATTTATGACTCCAATTCCACAACAGTAGTTACCATTGCCAGGTCATTTCCGGGGTGCTAGATATTGTACACGGATTATGCCATCTGATCCTCATACACGTGTCTGAGATAGGAACTATTCTAATAACCATATAACATAGGAGAAAATGGGGGTTTAGAGGTACTAAGTGATGTGCCTTCTCCAAACACCTAATGAATTCATAGTGTGGCTGGGAGACAAATAATGCAAGGTTTCCCTCTCAACCCTGGTTCTCTACTTCCTGACTCAGTATGTTGTTTTAGTTGGGTCTATGTGTAATATACGTGTCCTTACAGACATGCATTTTATAAAGTCGAATCACGACGCATATACAGTTGTAAAATGAGTATGTGTCAAAGATTTTATATTTATCTTGTTCATTAATGGACGGAGCCAGTAAGATGTTAGAAAGGAAAATCCAACATCCTGCAATCTTCCAAGAGCCTCGAAGTGAATTTACAAATAGACTTAAACCTGGAAGCCAAACTGGTCAATATCCATAGGGCAAAAATCAATCCCGGTCCGCGGGATGCAGTTCATTTGCTTTTCTATGGATAAGAATTGTTTGCATTAGCGTCAGTATTTTCTGCAACTTACGGAACTGAAAGAGAGGTCAATGACAATGAGACCAGATATAACCCAGCAGAGTACCCTACATGATGCCCAGTAATTTTCTTTGTCCAAATTTTGACAAAATATATGAGTTGAAGGAGCCTAGGACTTTTATAATGACACTGATAATAGAACAGAACAGGAGTCAGCAAGACTTTTTTCCAACAGGGTCAGATAATAAATATTTTAGGCTTATCGAGACATCTAGTCCATAATGCAACTACTCAACTCTAGGTCTTGCATGAAAGTAGCCGTAGCCAATATATAAATCAACATCTGTGACTGTGCTCCAATAATTTTTTTTTTTTTTTTTTTTTTTTTTTTTTTTTTTTACAAAAAGAAGTGGCCAGCTTTCAGGCTGTTCTATTCCACCCCTGATAGAGAAGACCATGAGATACATGAAAATGTTGCCCAAGAAATTTTCCCAGGCAGGACAGTTTGCATGAATTCACTTCATCGTTATTGACTTGTTACCACTAGGAGTGTAAGAATGTATCATATTTACACTAGTTTATAAAACAGTATCCACTTATAAATGATCCCGATAAGTCTCTTTATTCTTGAGAGGCCACAACACGCTTAGATATTTCCTCCATGCCATCCAAAAGCAGATGAGGAATCTGGGACCTGAGATAGGGAAGATACCTGTGACAGATCACAGGGAACAAGTCGCTTATCCCCTCAAAAACCAAGCAATGGGCTAAGAACTGCACTGAAAACATACATTAGAACTGGAGAAGAGAAAAATATTTTACCTCGTGACCTTCTAAGTTCAATGTCTGGGGCCCAGGAATCAAACTGATAAAAGACAGATTAACCAGAAAGATACAGTTTTAATTAAATATGTATGCATGGGAGTTGGTAAAGGGAAAAAATAAAAAGGAGGTAGCCAGATTGTTGACTGTAAACACACAGTTGACCTTTGAACAATGTGGGGGGTCAGGGATGCCAGCAGCCACCCAGTTAAAATCTGTATATGACTTTCGACTCCCCCAAATTTAATTATTAATAACAGCAGGGTGACTGGGAGTCTTGCCGATAACACAGTCGATTAACACAGATTTTGTAAGTTGTATGTATTACATATTGTATTCTTACAATAAAGTTAGAGAAAAAAATGTTATTAAAATCACAAGGGAAAGAAAATACATTTACAGTATTTGTACTGTATATAAAAAAAAAATCCTGCATATAAGTGGACCCAGCAGTTCAAACTCAAGTTGTCCAAGAGTAGACGGTCATCTAAGGCTGAACAAAGGGAAAGGGTTTTGGATTTCTGGATGGGGAAGGCAAGCCATGAGAAGGGGAGGGGAGGAATTGTGTGGTAAGTAAGGGTTGTAGTGTTAAAGGAATCATTCAGGTGAGGGGTTTTCTCTAAGAACTCTCTTCCTGGTACAGAGACATCTTTCGAATGGAAATTTCCTTCATAAATGTAAATTTACTTTACATAAGGGGAAATCTATATTCTATTTTTAGGCAGTTAGGGGGAGATAAAGAATTTTCCTATGTCTTCTTGTTCTCAGTAGACTTTCACTCAAAGTCTAACAAAGGCATATTTTGGGGTGGCATATTCTAGTACCCTTCAGAACCATCTAAATTTCTATTAGGGAATACCCATAAGAATGTTCCAGCAACATAACCCTTTGCTAAGAGTGAGAGACACGTATTCATATACCAGTTTAGCATTTCAATGCCATACACACTATTTACTGATCAGTGTGCAGGGGTGGAATTTTTTCCCTTCTTTCCTTCTAGGTTCTTCGGCTGGTCAAATAATGAAATCAACATAAGACAGTGTAACAGGGGAAAATAAATTTAGTTTTGAACATACACGACCCCCAAATATCTGGGACTGAAAAGCAAGCTAGGCAGCTGAGGCTTACATGCCATCCTGAGCTAAGGAATGGGATAGGAGCCTGGGGTTTCAAAGGGGAAGAAGGTGATTCACAGAATGGTAATAAGAGCCGACCTATGGTGATCAGAAGTTTGCCCTGCAATGCAGATAGCTCTTTCAGATAAAAAAAAAAGTTATCTCTGGTACTAGCTCATTTTCCCTTACCTGAATTCTTTTGGTAATTAAGGAGGAATGAAAGTTTTGTTTTTTTTTTTCTGGGTCTGTGGGGTAGGAAAGTGGTGCATTTGGGGGTGGCCTTTTCTGTTCCCCTTCAAGTGCTAAAGAGTTCTTACCAGGAGGGGCATTGCAATCACTCTGAAGACAAACCCCGCCCTTAGGAGCCTGTTCTCCAGCGGGAAGGGGAGATCTGCAAATGTCCAACAGAGCTCACTGTCCTCCGTGTTGGTACAAGTAAGCCCAGGGATGTGAAAAAGAGGAATCTAAAATCAGACCAAAAGGGGAGCAATGGGGACACTTTTCTGAAGAAGTAGCATATAAGCTGATGTTCAAGTGTGAGTAGGAAATGAATAGGAAAACATGCTATGGTTCCCTTCTGAGCTTTGATTTGGAGCTTCTAAAAGAGTTTTTTAAAAGAAACAAACATCATGGGATTCTTTGTTGCTTGTTGTTGCTACAGAGGACAAGGAGGAATGTGTCAACAGGGACAGAATTAGGAAACAAGAGTGAGTGGTGGGTGGTTAGGGTGCGCATTTGCATCCCAATACCCCCTACATTGTTCCAAAGTTTTACCAGAGTATTGGGATTCTCTTCCTGTGCCCCCCTTTCCGTCCCCAGTCCTAGGGGGAGGGGAGCTTCTAGAAAGACAGGCAAGGAAGAATCTGTGTACTCCAGATCATGCCTGAAGTGAGAGGCATGTCATTCCCCAGGCTCATCAGCAATGAGAGGCAGGGCCTGAAGTCACTCTTTGCTGAGGGAACAATAGGTCTCAAACGCGTATGCAAAAGCAAAAGCTAATTAAGCATGCATGACGTTCTGCCTGAGGAAAACATGGCCATGAGTCAAATGGCCTTGGGGGCTCCAAATTAGAGACCAAATTTTTTTTTTTTTTCCTCGTGGCATATTGGCTTCTTGTAAGGCAATCACTTCTGCGCTGAGCCCACTTGTTAAGTTTTTACTTGCATTCTTTCTTATTCTCCTTTTGGTCAAAATCTACATCTTCAAGGACCAGTCATAGGTGTCCTACTGCCCAAACCTTGCAAACTTCTTTCTACAAACGTTAATGGATTCCTGGGGCCACAGAAGAGTTTGAAACACAAGCATCCAAGACTTTTCATTTGTTCTCCATGCTCGTGCACCCCCATGCCTCCACTGGGGTTCTTTCCTCACCTGTCCTCTCTTTGCCCGCTCATCTGTCTTTTTAAAATCCAAGTCGTTGGATACTTGAGTGAATCATGGTTCAGCTGACTTGATGGAGGCTCTCACACTTTTACTGAAAATAAAACATATGAAGGTGTGCCCAGCAACATGAACCCGTGCATGTTAATTGAAAGAAGCAAGGTTCCACGGAAGCCCACGGAAGCCACCCATGAAAAAAAAGAAACAAAGAATTCACATGCATCGCACTCATGGTCATATGGAAATGAAACCACTGCCTCTCACTTGTTCTTCCTTTTCCAAAAGTTAATTCATATTACGCTATCAATTTTATAAATAAAAAACAAAATAAACCTTGTTTCATCAGTTAAGGCCATGCTCAGATACCGTTTCTCCTAGATCCTCCCTGTGGGAACTATCCTGCCCTTAAATCTCCACGATAACTTCCGTACCTCCTTCTCGAGTTCATTCACTCAACAATGATTTGTTTGCTTGTTTTGAGCAAGACTATTTGTGTAGAGAAGGTTCAGATTCATAGCAAAACCACAGCTCCCACACATGCACTGCTCCCCTATGGTCAACATCCCCACCAGAGTGGCACGTTTGTTATAACGGATGAACGTACACAGAGACATCATAATTGTTGGGTTGGCGGATCCAGGAATGCAGGAGGGCCGCCAGGGCCACCATCTTCCAGTCCCCCCCCCACTTCCTTAACCCTAGACTCTCCCGCCAAAAGGGTGTACGCCCAGGTCACATTGCCATAGGTAACCTGATACCTATGCAGGAAACAGGAGTATCAGGAGCCCTCACCCCATACCTTCCGATCACCAAATATGGATGTGAGCCCATGCCCTGCCTTGGCCCAATAAAAGACCCCCGCCAACTCCCTCGCAGTGCAACTTCCTCAACTCCCCCTTTCCGATGCGGAACCTCGCCCGAGAGTGCCCACCTCCTCCCGGTGCAACTTTCCTGGCTCCCCTTTTCCCAAGCCCTGAAACTTCGCCAGAGAGTGCCTTTAATAAATCTTGCCTTGCGCCTACCTTGCCTGGTGTTGTGTTTACCTCACCTGCAAAACCTTACAATAATCAACCAAAGTTCAGGGTTCACATTAGGGTTCGCTCTTGGTGGGATACGTGCTATGCATTTAGACAGATGTATCATGACATGTGTTCACCACTATCATATCCTACAGATTATTTTCACTGCCCTAAAAATCTTTTGGGCTCTGCCTGTTCATCTCTCCTTAGAAGCTCCTGGCAACCACTGCACTTTTTCCTGTCTCCATAGTTTTATGTTTTCCAGGGTATCTCATAGCTGGGACCATGGAGTGTGTAGACTTTTCAGATTGGCTTCTTTCTCTTAGTAGTATGCATTTAAGCTTCCTCTATGTCTTTTCATGGTTTGGTAGCTCGTTACTTTTCAGAGCTTACTAATATTCCATTGTCTGGATGTACCACAGCTTATTCCTCCATTGATCCAAGAACATCTTGGTAGCTCCCCAGTTTGGGCAGTTATCAATAGAGCTGCTATAAACATCAGCATGTGGGTTTTTGTACAGATATGAGCTTTTAGTTCCTTCGGGTAAATACCAAGAGTGAGAACACATAAGAATATGTTTAGTTCTGTAAGGAACCAAACCACCAGATTGTCTTCCAAAGATACTGCACCATTTCACGTTCCCACCAGCAATGAATGAGGATTCTGGTTGGCCCACATCCTCGCAGGCTTTTGCTGTTGTCTGTTCTCCAGATTTGGGCCATTCTAACAGATGTGTGATGATATCTTGTCGTTTGAACTTGCATTTCTCCAATGACATAGAATGTCAACCATTTTTTCCTATGCGTATTTGCCATCTGTATGTCTTTCCTTAGTGAGGTATCTCTTAAGGCTTTTGGCCTGTGTTTTAGTTGGTTTTATCCCTATTGTTAAGTCTTAACAGTTGTCTAATTGCAGATACAACAACAACCTACCGAGTGCTTACTGTGTCCTAGTGAAGAATCCCTGCTCTCAAGAGTTTACATTCTGGGGGAAACAATAGTCAAATAAATAAGTAAAACAAATGGATGACATTTATTGATCAATACTGTGCAAAGATCTGTCTCTCTCCCTCTTTAACACACATCAGGCCAAGAACGGACTTATTTAATTTTCTTCCCCAGAGCCCCTAGGACCGTGATCAGTGTGTATCAGATTCCCAAGCTATTTCTGCGGGATTGAAATGAAGCCACCAGTTTCTTGTTCCTCCCGTCCCCTCCATGTACTACTCAGACAGACTGGAGAGTGCTGGAACAAATTAAACTGGCAGTCACCACTGGGCCTCCCAGTACTGCCAGTAGGGACTTGGCTGGTCCGATCCTATTTACCTGTTTGAATTACAGAGGTACTAGGCTTTTCCACGTGAAAGTGAAATCAGTTGCCCTCCCCCCAATGCTCAGCTTTCAAACACACTCAAGGAAAACACAAAGCCCGTGCTTCCAGATGTCCTTTATTCCTTCAGACCCTGTTAATCTCTTTGCAAACTCTGTGGATACAAAACAAAGCTCTTTGGCCTTCTTGTCACGAAGCTGAGCATTCATTACCAAATGGCACAGCGGAGACATTTGTGGTTTTGGAGGCAAAAGGAAAACATGTCCACATGGAGGCTGGGCTGGAATGAGTTCTTCTTTGCCTTCCCAAGAACATCCATAAAAGTGCATTTGTTACCAGGTGTCCAATCGCATTACACACCCGAGTCTTCTCCTTTGGGGCAAGGGTCCCTCCGTAGACAGAGCAGGAACCAAGTACTATCCTGTTTGCATCCTCGTTCATTTGTCATTTGTGTTATTTACCCTGTGTTTTGTAATCTGGGGTGCTCTGTCACTCAGATAATAGTAAACCACACGGGCTTTTGCCCCCCTTCCTGATGGATCTGTATTTATTTATTGGGGCTATCATGGGAAATTATATGTGCCCTGAGTAAAGAATATAGCCATTTTGCAAGAACAACATTTAACTCAGAGGGAAAGGAAAAAAAAAAGAGTAATTCTATTCTCCAAGGTAAGCTCCTTTGTAAAAATACAGCATCTTGTATAATTGGGAGCACAGTGATCACTTTATTTCTGAAGCCCGCCTGGCGAGAGTGATTTTTGTATTGAGAAAGTAAGGATTTCCTTTTAGAAATTGCCTTGAAGAGTGAGCTTTTTGAAAATCATTTACCCATCGAGGAATGTGAGCCTGCATTCATTTTAGACTGCAAGTTTTAGTGCCTTAAGAAGCCCTTTTTATAAGCAAGAAAGGGGTTGGGGAGACAAATATAAGAAAGGGAAGAGAGAGCAGAAGAAAAGGGAGAAGAAAATGAAGAAAGAGGCATAAGTGCACAGTGGAGAGGAGTGGGAAGGAACTTCGGGTGAACAGGTGTCCAGATTCCCATGAAAATCACTTCCCCTACAAAACTAGTGGGGACCAAGTCATCTGGGTTTGCATGCTATGAGCCCACAAACTTCTAAACATTATTAAGTTTGACTTAATAAGATGAAGAGAAGACTCAAGTTGTTTCACAATTGTCACACCATTCCCAGAAAGTTCTAAAATGGAAACTATTAACATTTCAAATTCAGTTTTGTTTGAAAAAAAAAAAAATCAATGCAGCATCTCTGGGCTGGAGTTGGGCAAGGGGAAACGTCAGTCAAGAGCAGGGTGTCAGCTCCAGAAGAAACTGAAGAGTTCGTAAGATCATTCTCAGGACGTAAACCCCAGACAGAGAGAACGATAGAAATCCACAGTCTCGTACAGATATCTAGGTATTTAGGTTTATAAATACAGCAAAAAGCAACATTGCCATCTAGGTACTGTAATACACTGCATTTTTGTGTTCTTGTAAAAACCTTACATTGAAACACTAACCCTCAGTGTGATGGTTTTCCGAGATGGGACCTTTGCAGGGTTGGAAGGTTTTGGTGAGGTCATGAAAGAGTTCTTTTAATGGGATAGAGGCTTTCTAAGAAGGGGGGGCACTCTCTCCCCACCATGGGATGACACGGCAAGAAGGTCACTAGTTGTCTGTAAACCAGCCTGACCACACCAGCACCCAGATCTCAGACTTCTCAACCTCCAGCATGGTGAGAAGCCCATCTCCAATGTTTAAGCCCCTCAGTCTCTCACCTCTTTTTACAGAAACCCAAACTGACTAAGACAGATAGCGAGTGCAAGGTGTTCCTGATTTCAAAAAAAAAGAAGAAAAAATCACATGCACATATACGTGCGACTTACTTATCAATTCATTCAGAAGTGAACGTCTCCTATTTGAAAGATCCATGTTCTAGGTACTGGGGGTAGAGTGGTGAGTATCCTATTCCTGGGGATTTCAGTCTATGGGGAGAGGAGCAGACGTGGAAACTGATTGAATACCCATGTCAGAAAGTTCTTTCTTTCAGATGTTGGTCAGTATTATGAGGTTAGCAAAACAGGGCGATGTGATAGCCAGTGTGGACAACTTTGGATATGGCCATCAGGGAAAGGCTCTCTGAAGAGGCGACTGAAGGATGAAGGCACCAGCTATAAATGGACCAAAGAGGGGGCACCATGGACAGAGACAGCAGTAGGGAAAATGCTCTGAGGACAAAGCATGTTCAATGAACAAAACCAGACTACCGTGGCTCAGGGAACGGGACAGACAAGAAGATTAGAAGAAGCAGAAGATGAGGGCCACTGGGTGGTACAATCGGTTAAGCCTCCAAGTCCTGATTTCAGCTCAGGTCATGATCTCAGGGTCATGAGATCGAGCCTCACGGTGGGCTCCATGCTCAGCGTGGAGTCTGCTTGGGATTCCCTCTCTCCTTCCCCCTGCTGTCCCTCCCCTCCTCTCACCCCCACTCACTCTCGAAATAAATAAATAAAATCTTAAAAAAGAAAAAAAAAGATGCAGAAGATGAGGCTATGGACCAGCGCTTATTCAGAGCTATGTAAGTCTAGCAGAAGAACCGGAACTTCACTTCAAGTATCCAGACAAAAACCCATAAACATCAAGATGGCAGCTGCATGACTGATACAGGAGAGGAGAAGCAACGGTGACCAGAAGGCAGGAGAATCATGTCCTCTCTCCTCTCCAGGAGATTTTAGAAGGGTCACCTGCCCTCTCAGGTTCAAGGTCCACACTGGCCAGGTAAGAGAGGTAGACACAGCTGTGAGATACATCCCAGGTACAAACAGATATATCCCTTCTTCCCAGAAACAATGCAGCCAACAGAGGCTCACCTTTTACAGAGTCTCCAGGCCTCTGGGCTTTGCTTTCCTGAGCTAAACATGGAACCAGCACAGACAGACCTTATTCACTGGGAAATGCAGAACATCGCACTTGCCGTGAAACAGAGGAAGAAAGTGCTTAAGCTTAAGCCCCACTCCACAGGCTTGGCCCCACGAGCGTGATCTGAGCCCTGCCGTCTAAGCACAGGGGCCAGGAGGTAAGGTAAGAGAGTGTCCATATAACCTATCAGCCTGCTACTTTCTCTGGAATATTCCTCCTGCTCCTGTGACAGCTTTCAACTTGCGGGACAAAGAAAATTCACCACCGTAGGATACACCCTGCTCATCGGGCCATGGCTCAGGCAGCCCTTCCTACGGACTCCTTCACAAGGCAGCCCTTACCCTCAGCTGAGTTTGATGTCACTGAGGTTGGGATGAAAGGGAAAGGAAGGGGCCATTTTCCTTTGGAGCCCTTGTCACGGCAGTCAAACAGTATAATTGGAAGTGTTCTCTTTTCTTGTCTGGCGGGCCAGCTAGGGCTTGAAAGAGGAAAGCAGCTCCTGGTTCTCACTCATTTCCGTGGACAGAATTGAAGCCCAAGTTCCGCAGGAGCTGTCCTCACTATCGCTCATGAGAGACATTTCCAGGAACCCCGTGGTCAGGACAGAATCTCTTCTCAGAAACACCATTTCGGACAAAGTTAGGAATCTTGGAAATAACACAGAAGCCAAGTGTTTGTGAGACTCCAACTCCCCTGTAGAGAGTGGTGGCAAGAGGTTGTAGACTTGCCTAAGGGGCAAGAAAACAGCATCTTCGCCATGGCTGTGACACCAAAGAGGCGCGTGGTTTCACACATACAGGGGCTCCATGTCCTAGTCTACAGTTACTTGTTCTTTCCAACGTCAGGGATGGTCCCGGGGTCAGAAGAGAGAATGCAGGTGGAAATATTTCCTGAATGACTGAAGTACTTTCTAAAATCAGTTAATGCAAAAAATAAAATAAAAATCAGTTAATGCTAAGAACAGCAAGCTTCATAGTTGTTCAAATCTACATCAGCCATGTGTGAACCATAGATATGAACCATGAATAAGGATGCCTTCTAAAATGCGAGTTTAGGGGCGCCTGGGTGGCTCAGTGGGTTAAAGCCTCTGCCTTCGGCTCAGGTCATGATCCCAGGGTCCTGGGATCGAGCCCCGCATCGGGCTCTCTGCTCAGTGGGGAACCTGCTTCCTCCCTCTCTCTCTCTGCCTGCCTCTCTGCCTACTTGTGATCTCTGTCAAATCAATAAATAAAATCTTAAAAAAATAATAAAATGAAATGCGAGTTTATACTATTTGTTACAATAACAGTGAGGCTTGGTTATTTAATTTTCTTCCCGAAGAAGCCTTTGGTCAGGTTAAGGAATCGTGGGTAGATTAAATGTACAGGTGCAAAAACGATGGCTTTGTGTTCACGGTCACGGTGTGGTTACTGAGACAATTAGCTGCTGGTGAGCAACGGGACGTAAACAAGACTTCCAAACCACACTTGATCTTCCCTTCATGGCTCTTGTCTGTACCATTTCCCACAAACTATAGTCAAATACGATCATCTTCTCTTGAGGGGTCTGTCCAGTCTTCCACGAACAGCTTTGCAGCTGGGATTGTGCCCCCTGATTTAACTATTTAAGGCTTGCGCAGGGAGCCGTAGACAAATAAGGAATGTGGAAAACACGTGCTGGGGTTAAATCTGGATTATCTCAATGTTTTAAATATTTTTCCACATTGTAAATGAAAATACGTGGAGTGGAGAGGGCAGGATGATGGAGGGAAATTAGATGTTCCAATCAGAGGGGCAGATGAGACGCTGCTCCCATTCTTCCCCCCACCCTCCTGTACCAACCATGGAGGGTCACAGGGAGAACATGGTGGGTACCAGAGAATAAGATGACAGGGTTGTGTGTCTCCTTCATCAACCTCTCAAAGCTCAACTGGCTGCTTCTATGATAACTTCTTAAAAAGCGGAAGGGTAGCTTGTTACAAAGATGGATACCCCCCAAATCAGAATCTCTGGGAGAAAGGCCAGGGAATCTGCATTTTCATGAGCACATGGGTGATTCTTGGGCACATTAATGTCCTGGGAGCAGTGCTCTCCCTTTCTCCCCAAAGAGTGCTCCTAATTGGAGGACAGACAGTGAGGGAGCTGGAAACAGACTTGAGCTGTTTCTCTTTGTCTCAGCCTGTAATTCCCCCATGATTGGATCTCACTGAACCAGTAGACCACAGTCACCATTACTGGGTAGAGCTTTCAGGGGCGACAATATCATAGGATTCTTTGTTTAACATTTGATATACCTTAGGTCATTCAATGCCAAATCCATTTTGCTAAGCTCATGAGACACGCTGGAAGTCTGGATGCAGACTGGATCTCAGATAGTACCAAAAATACGGGAAAGGTGGCACTGATAATTTTATCCTGAAAAGAAAGTATTTTGGATATGTTGGGCTAAAAAAATACTATTACGATTCATTTTACCTGTTTCTTTTTCCTTTCTTAATGTGGCTACTAGAAAATTTAAAATTACATGCAGGTTTCACATTGTATTTCCATGGGAGGACACTAAGCTAGCCTCTCCTTATGGCTATAGAATATTTAAAATCCTAGTTCTAAGTGGTCAACATAGGATTTAAATTTATATATTCTGTACAACCCATTTCTCTCTCATACACATGCGTGCACGCGCACACACACACACACACACACACAGTATTCAAAATCAATACCTTTTGAGTTTTTCAAATCCCCCATTTAACCAGTACCACATACTGAGTTTGGGACGTCGGTGGCTTCCACGGACCAATCAAGGACATCTCAGATGTATGCCTCACGGAAATGACGCATGCCTAGCATGACAACGGGTGCTTGCGAATTACAGATCGGAGGACATTATTTCTGAAGGTGCTAAAAGGCCCTTCTGAATCGAATCAACAGAAGTCAACTCTGAATGAGGAGGTATTTGCTTTTAATAAGAACAAAAGCCACCACTTTGATCTAAATTTTGTGTCCAAACTTGGTCTGATACCAGAGCATTCACACACTCCAGGAAAAGAGACAGGAGGTCTGAGAAACTGGGGTGCTTATATAAACTGAATTCCCCAGCCCAGCTCAAGTCAGAATGAGATGCTCAGTTTTAAGTAAATACGAGACTCGAAACAGTAGCTGCACCATTGCCCTGAGCCCCAGGCATTAGTAAGGCTCAGAATATTCCTTCCTTCTCTGCCCCCCAGTTGTGCTTGTTTTCCTTTGAAGAATAATTAAGATTTAATGGCATATTTTCACAGTTTTTTGTCTGGCTGCTTTCTGACTGCCTACTGTGCAGAAGGCTCGTGTTTGATCCCGGTCATTACAAGAACTGTACAGTAATTGCCTATCTGGTGACTCGCTAATGGAGGTCCCCAGAGAGCAGAGACGCTGCTCTTTTGAAGTTCATCTTGTTTACTGTTGGCCCTTCTGGTTTAATCTATATCATCAGAGAGCCCTGCTCAATTATTGTCAGCTCCATCTCTTCTCATTGGGATACAGACACTGGGTAAACAAGTTTGCGCTCCCTTTTCATTCCTTTCATTCTTGTTTTTCCTTATTTTTCCCCCTTTGTTTCTTTTTTGCTTACCCAGATGGGTCCACCTTGATCAAGCCTGTGACGGCAATGCCTCTGAAGAAGCTGCTGTTCAGCTCTGCCCAAAGGGCCACAAGTTGGAGAGCAACTAACCAGAAGGAATGGTTTCTACTTTTCATTCCACGACAGGATGACTTCTACTCATCTTGTGGAACCCAGATCATGGAGCAGTTCTTCCTGAAAACTTTACAGATTCCACAAATACAGCCCCTGCTGTCCCTCCACTGATTGTCCTCATAATGCTTACCACAATTAACGTTGATTGTTTGTGTAACTTCTGTCATTCTAGACAAGGGAGCCTTACGCTGCCAAACGTTATCCTCAATCCTTGGGCCATATCTGATGGTTAAAATGTCCTAGGCCATATTAGATGGTTAGATGTTATCTAATCCATTATCTAGTCCATACCCTAGTCCAGTTTAGATGGTTAGATGTTATCCTCAATCCCTAGGCCATACTAGGTGGGCAAAATGTATCTGAAGAACAAATGGACATTTTCAGGCTATACTAGAATTTCTCTCTTCCCCAAGGAAGGAAAAATTCAACAGTAGATACCAAAGCTCTATTCTGTTCCCGTCCTAAAAACTGTTGTCAGAAAATATAGTTAGAGAAAATTCATAAATACGAGTTTGTTGATCATGAAGGTAAGGGACTCTCTTGCTGATGAGCACAGACGAAGGTCATGAGCTCTATGACAACTTAGAGATCTCTGACCAAGATGCCCGCGAGAGCTTTCAGCACCACAGATGAGGACAGCAACTCCAGTTGCCACAGCAGCATGTTTTTTTTAAACCGAAGTATAATTAACATACAGTGTTATATTAGTGTACAATTAGTGTACAATTATATTAGTCTACAATTAGTGTATGATGTAATGATTCAACAATCCCATGCAGTACTGGTGTTCATCAAGATAAGTGTATTCTCAATCTCTTATCTACTTCATCCTTCCCCCACCCTCTTCCCCTCTAATAATCTGATTAGAATGGGCAGAGGACCTGAATAGACACTTCGTCAAAGACAGCATATAGAAGGCCAACAGATACATGAAATGGAGCTCGACATCACTCATCATCAGGGAAATGGAAAACAAAGGCACAACAATACTTCTAAAAAATGGGCTTAAGCAGAGTTAATCAGAGTCTGTCCCGGGACTCAGACTTGAGTGTCAGAAGACAGAATGTTATTTTCCACCCAAAGAGAACTAAAGCACACTTGGAGATACATAATCGAAGATGAAAAGAGAATTTCTGTTGATGAGGTTTGAGATCCTGGATCCAGATATATAAGAACCTGACTTTAACTCTAGACTTAATCATTATCTGAGAAAAGAACTTATTCTTAACTAATTTGATTGAATTATTTCTGGAATAATCTTAATACACAGAATCACATAATACCTGAATAGTCCCATAGTCCCCAAGGTTGGCATATTTTATCTAATTGGACAACTTCACGCTGGAAAATCTACAGCACTGATACATTTCAAGTACAACAGAAAATATGGTTCTCAAATAATACGTTGGTCCCACCAGTAATAGGAAGGCTTTTCCTGAGCCGGACTGTGGTAAACACTTCTCATGCAATAGTTCATTTAGCCCTGGCAACATTATCACACATTGTAACTGCTCTTGCTGTTATTTTTACTCCAAATTAACGAGAGAAACACTGAGGTTACAAGTAGACAAATCACTAGCATTTGTTAATATTGGGGCTGAGATCCAAATGTTGATCTGTCTTCAAAGCTCTCTAAGACTGTGAGACTAATCATATAATTACATGATTTTTTAATTGTTGTTTTTAGGTAGTATGATTAAGTAACTCTATCTGACAGTAAGAATACTACCACAACTCGTGTAAAATATTGAGCTTTGCAGTTTTAAAACCATTTAGCTGCCACCATAATCTTTTCAGGTGGGTGGGAATTTATATCGTCATCTTACAGACAGGGCAGGAGACTCTGAGAAGTTAAATGACTTGCCTGAGGTCAAATCGCTGATAAGTGGCAGAATTTGAGTGTGAACCCACTTATCTCTGGCTCCAAAACTCCCTCCACTTCAGCCAAGGTGAACATTTATCCTTAGGTGAACTGATTTTAAATACTTGGGCAACTTCTCCATGGAATATTCACAGCATGGAGAACCTAGAGCTCCAAGTCCAATTTAGAAAACCTTATTAGTCTAATAAGACTTCAGTTCCATCCGCATAATTGGCAGCCATCTCAGTCATATACAGTCTAATTACTTTATCCTGGGTTCCTCATTACTGGGTTTTGTGGGGAGGCAAGATGTGAGGGGAGAAGAAACGAACGTCGGGAAGGTGCCAATGTAGCCTAAGACCTCCCTGTGAGGCTAACAGCTACTGTTCAAGGTCGCGGGGGAAATGGAAGTCTCGAAGAGCATGTGAGTGGTACCGTTAGCCTTCCACATTTCTGTTGGCACAGAGGCAAAATCGCCAAGAGAAGTTAATACTCAAATTGTACTGCAGGCATTAAAAGACTTCTTAAGAGCATTCTCAGGAAGGAAAACTAGAATTCAGTTGCACTGTTACTGCTTAACTTCCTCCGTTTCCTACAGAGGTCACCTTTCACTGGATGAGTGCAAATCCTAGCCACTCTTTAGAACTACCACCATCTACAACAACAACGAAAAATGCACAATTAAATTTTAAATTGAATCTTGCTTTCTCTCTGTAAAATATCATCTGTCCTTCCTTTTCTCCCTTCAAGAGGACCATGACATTTCCAATGATTTCCTTAGGATACATTTCTAGAAATAGACATGATAATTCATGGGATATGTTCATTTTAAAGTAATAAGCATTTTGTTATGACCAGTACAAAGGGCTATTAAATTATTTCTCACATTTGTATCTTTAAGAGGTTGTTCTCAGCGGAGCCACGGAGTGGCAGATGTCAATCATCATCCTGAAAGATGCTGCTTAGAGAAGACGGTTTTTCTGGTAAGCAGTCTGAGACAGGATCAACTATACCCTGAAAAGTTCATGAAACAGAGCTCCCAACTTTCTCTGAGTCACACTTTCACCTCCCGGCTTTGTTAAGGGCAACTGACAAAAATTATATAAAGTGTACGACGTGATGCTTTTGTGTAAGTATACTTTGCGAAATGATGACCATAATCAAGTTAATTAACATACCCATGACTTCGCATAGTGTGCGTGTGTGTGTGTGTGTGTGCGCGCGTGTGTGTATGTATTTGGTGGGGAGCACATTTGAGATCTGCTGTCTTACAGCTGTGCAAATTTCAAAGTTTCTGACGCATTGCTAAGTTCTCACCTACATACCAATCTTTAGCCCTCTGGATTTCCCCTTATTTCTGTCATTTTTCATTGCCATTAGCTGAATAGGAAAAAAAAAAAAAAACTAAGTTTAAATTCTGCTTCTTATATTTCCTGGGCATGTGACCTTAAGCAGGGTACCAAAAGACTCTAAACATTTGCAAAACAATGATAATAGAAATCCAAAAAAAATAGCAATAATAATAGTACCTAATATTGTCCTGCGAGGATTGCATGATAATGCAGTGTTCCAGCTTATGGGGCAGGCTTGGTGGCCATTCCTACAGGTGTGCTCATAAGGGGTTCCTATCACACACTGCACTGTGCATTCTAACAGTAAAACTCTCAGGGTGCCTGCTAGCGTGGGAAGGTCAGATAAACAAGACTTGCATGTATGAAGGCAGGATTTCTCAAAGAGATGCTATTTTAACAGAATGTGTTTCAATTCACTCATCACTCTCCCTGTCCCATGGAATTTTGCAGATGAGTTCTCCAGCCCCCATTCTACGTCTGTCAGACACCGGCTTCCCCAGAAGGGCATCGCCGACGGTGCCCTGACTGTAAGAAGATACCAACAATCAGGAAACAGTTTTATTGTTTCACGTTAAGCCAACTAACACCAGTACAATATTTTCACCTATTAAACTTTGCCGCAGCATACAGCCCCATTTTATAGTCCATCCCCTGTTTTAAAAACCAAATGTTCCAGCATGAAGGAAATGTCACCAAAGCATGAAGAGAAAACCAAATCGCCAGGAAAAGTCACTTAATTGTGGGTACACATCCAACAGGGCTATTATGATCCTGCTTTCTCTAGACCGAGCTTCTGAAGGAATTTTCTCGAAAAGCAGTATGATGAACTCAACTCAACTTTACCCACGTACATACCTCTGGGACTCTACCAAAACCAAGTTATCCCATTTCATTTCAACCCGCAAACTTGTTCTATCCACCAGTCAGTAGGCGTAACTGTTCGAGGCCAGGCATTTTCAAGGAAATCCATATTGGCTGATGGATTAATTTCTCAATTTGTCTTACCTCATTCTTAAGAAAGAGAGAGAGGAGAAAAAAAATCAACCAATTTTTGGGTATCGAACATACCAGAATATCCATAATACATTAGACTCATTTATTTGACTTTTTTTTTTTTAAATGTTGCCATTTGCCTGTGGTCCTCCATCAATCCCAACGATATATACCTTACTTGTCCAACATTTCTGATTTTACAGCTGACTCAGAATTCACAAGAGGCAGCATGGAATTATCAGGAGAGATGTGTATGTCCAGTCAGGAGAGGTGAATTCTAGTCACAGCCTTGTCACTGGGACTGTTAAGTCACATGCTCTCCCTGGGACTGTTTCTTCCCGTTTAAAATAAGAGTAAACTGGAGGATGGCTTAGTCAGTTAAGTGTCTGATTCTTGATTTCTGCTCAGGTCATGATCCTGGGGTTCTGGGATCGAGCCCCATGTTGGATTCTGCCCTCATCTAGGAGTCTCCTTGGGGAATCTCTCTCCTTCTCTCTCTGTCCTCCCTTCACCCCACTTGTGCT
This sequence comes from Lutra lutra, assembly GCF_902655055.1. Classification (NCBI taxonomy): domain Eukaryota; kingdom Metazoa; phylum Chordata; class Mammalia; order Carnivora; family Mustelidae; genus Lutra; species Lutra lutra. The sequence continues at coordinate 6,464,066 of NC_062295.1, read as the reverse complement.
TTCTCTCATGTTCTCTCTCTCTCAAATACATAAATAAATCTTAAAAAATAATAAGAATGTATTGAGAGGTTCAGCTATAGATAGCAAACAGAAAGAAAGAAGGAGGAAGAGAAATCAGTTTATTGCCGTCGTGGCATAGCACAGAGGTCGGTAAGCTAAGGCTAGTGGAGTAGCTGTAAGGTTTCAGAGACCCAGGCTCTTCCTACCTCAGTGTTCTCCCACCCTTGAAATACAGACCTCACGGTAGTAGAGGGCCTCCTCAAGGCTTTGCACTCATAATCAGATTCCAGCCCACAAGGAGGAAAGGCAGAGAAGGAATGTGCCCTTTCCTCTTAAGGAACCTTTCCAGAAGATCCTAAAGACGCTTTCACCTCTGGCTAGAATGTGCTCACAGACCACATCTGGCTACAAGGGAAACTGGAAAAGGTAAGCTTCCAGATCCCCGAGGTTAATGAGCAATATTAGACTATTTTTATTCCATGAAAAACTATTTTTATTCCATGAGTGAATGATGTCATGTTCCAACCTTCATGGATGGAAACATCAAGAGAGAGAGGATGAAATGACTGGCCTTGGAAAGGTCTCTCTTTTCCCTCCGACGCCTCCCATCTTATAGCATCCTATGGCCAAAATGCTGTGCATGAAACACTAAAAAATTCAGGACTTCCTAGCCACCCAGCGCATAAACCGACCAGGTCCAGTAGACTGGAAGCACAGCACGGAGCTCTTGAATCAGCCCAGAGGACAAGGGAGGACCATTCCGAGTCAGCGAGATAAAGCAAGCAACACCACTCGGGTGAGGATAAGAAAATGCTGAACAACCTGACCGCCCTTGTTCAGGTGGGGAGCTTGGACTATACCCCCAATTTTGCCCCAAGTCACCCTATCGGCTCAACTGAGCTGCACTGATCAGAAACTAGGGTCGGGGAAGTTAGGTAACTTTGCCAACATGAAAACCCCTTCCAAGAGCAGCAGCAGCTCCGGGTGGTCAGACCCTGTCCTTATCTGGTGAGCCGAGTGTCCAGCCTGCGGGATCCATAAGGACCATTTGATCGAATGAGTGGGTGAAGGGATACTCCACGTCCCATGTCCTCTCCCCGTAGGGGCCTCCCACCAGGATGAGAGTCACACTCTCCCTGCTAGAAATCCTTGGCACATCGAAAGGTGACAAAACCTTCAATGGAGCAGATTCCCACAGGGCTGCAGAATCGGAAACTACATCTTATCGCCGCATAATGGCCCTGGTTCCATTTCCCACAGCACAGAGAATGCACCCTAAAAGAGATTGAGTTATTCCACACAAAGCCTTCTCAGGAGGGAGGGGGGGGGAAGAAATGCTGTTTTGATTCACTGCTTTTTGTGTGTGTGTGTCGTTTCCAACACAATAATGCACATTTTCATCAGAAGCTAAATGATAGTGCTTACGGTATTTAATATCTGAATTCAATTATGTTTTTGAAAGGTTATTACCATAGTAAAAGGAAAAGTATTTCAGGGAATTTGTAAAAGGTATCAGGGTACAGTTGTTGGGGGAAAAGTATACACAGTATACACTGTTAAGGAAACTATATATCCAGGTAAAAGAGAGACCATGAGACCCACATAGACACACACATACACACAAACACACACAGATCCACATAGATACACACATACACAGACCATCCCCCCAGACACACATACACAAACAGACCCACACAGACCCACAAAGACACACAGACACACACACAGACCACCCCCCGCCCCGCCCAGACACACATGCACACACGCACAGATGGCAAGAAGGAGGAGGAGATAGAGAATCTGCAGTGTGATCCTCCCAACATCCCTTACAGCTCATCCCTCCATAAAAATAATCCCCCCCCCAATCCATTCTCCATGCCTCAGCTGCCCTAATTTGTCAAAAAGCAACTCTGATCATTTCACCCATCCGCCTGAAGCCTGAAATATGTTTTCCCATTGCCCGTGGGCTCATTTGAGTGTTGAAATAAATAATGATAGAAATGGATTATAACTCATTAAATAAAAAGAATCCACGAGTCCATAATGATATCTCTAAGCTAACTAATCGGGGAGACATGGAAACTCTTTCTTACCTTAAACTGACAAATAATAAATATAGAGAGAATAACAGAAAATCACGAGTGGATACTAAAATCAGTGGTGAGAGATTGATAGAGAATGGGATACTTACACAGTCTCAAGAATTTCCCCACAGATCACTTGATAATTACAAAGGGGAAAACTATGAAAATTTGAAAATACAGGGGGAGAAAAAGAAGGTAAATGCCATTGCATCATTGAGTACTGATTATGAGCAACATGTTTTCTTTGGTACTTTTGTTGAGAGGGAGAGAGAAAGAGGGGGAGAGAGAGGTAGTGGGAGAGAGATGCAGAGAGAAAGGTAGGGAGAGAGAGAGAGGGAAGGTAAAGGAATGAATTATGTCATGTTCCAACCTTCGTTGATTGTATAATTAACACAGTAGTCACAGACCACTCTGCCAACCAACTGCCTTGGGTCAAAATGTTAGCTTTCCATTTTTTGGTTTAACTACGGCTAGATAAACCTCCATGGAGTGTTTTCCTTTCGGCGTGCCCTGTGAACCCCAGTCTGTTCCTTATAAACCAAGAGGGAGCCGTGTGTCCTGGACGCCTGTGTCTCAGCCCGGCCCAGCACCAGCACAATCTAACGGGCCACATCCATCGTGTGACAGTCACAGACAGAGGCCAGTTTCTCTCAAGAAGTGAGCTGGAGCCCAATGATTAAGAAATTTGGGGACTCAGGATTCCTCTCCGTCTTTCTTTGGCTCTGTGGATGTGGTGCATTATTCTAAGTCTCCATCCCCTGGCTGTAGCCTGTTTAAGAAGGAAGGGAGGAATCTAACGTTACGCTCCCGCGTGTTCTCGCAATCCTTTAAGCAGCATCCATCGAGTGCCTTGCCCAGGTCGACCCTCTGTTGTTCGGCAGGGGAACTGAGCCCGAGGTGCAGAACACCTTTCTACAGGGGGGTTCTGAGAACAGCGGGAGACACAGGAATCAGGTAGCAAATCATAACTCAGTGCAGCGAGTTTCTTCTTAAGGGAATGTTCCCCATGGTCGAGGAGCTGAAAAGTGAATTCTACTCCACCTTCTAACTGGCATAGAAGCAATAATGGAAAGTCAAGGGAGGAATCCCACAGAACTACAGAGACAGGAGCAAGCACTCCAGTTGGCTACGCGAATGGCAACAAAGTGGTCACGGGGCTCCTGGCCTGTGTCCCTGGCAAGACATTCTGAGTTAATCCTTATTTCCCTTTGAACTTGGATCTCCAAGCCCTCCTGAAAAGTGTGTCTCCATATCCTGGAGCCCCAGTGTGTGGGGGAGAACATGTTTTCGAAGCAGTCAAGTCGGGGTTAAAACTCAGATTCTGCAATTATGGAATGTATCGCCTCCTGCAAGATGATCCACTTCTCCTTCCTCCTCAAATCCCTCCCCCGACAGAGCTCACATGATCATTAAGTGAAAGAAGGTGGGTAAAATTTTACCTTGGACGCCGCTGGGGGAGGCAGGGGGGGTGGGGGGGAAGGCAAATGACAGGCAAAATGACAGGCAGTTTCTCTGAAAGTTAAATGTTAGTTTACCATATGTCTTGGCAATTCTGCTTCCAAGAATCTGCTCAAGGGAAATGACAACATCCGCACAAAAACCTGTACGTGAATGTCCCCAGCAGCATGAGTCACACAGCTGGAAAATGGAAGGAACCCGAGTGGCCATCACCTGATGATGACTCGGTAAACGAGACGGGCTCTACCCGTAGAATGGAGTGTTATTCAGAAACAAAAAGGAACAAAGTAGGAACCTCAGAATCATTATGTTAAGTTCCCAAAAAAGCTGGATGCAAAAATATGACATGTTGTGTGGTCCCACGGATGTACAGGCAAGGAAAGGCAAATTAGGGACACAAAGAATGGGTCACTATTTGCCCCCTGCCCCAGGGCTGGTGGTGGGAACAGCGATGAATGAAGACTGGGCTTCAGGGAGGTGGGTTTTTTTTAATTTTTTTTTTTTATCTTTCTCTTTAGGATGATGGAAATGTTATAAAACCATATCGTGGGGACGGATGCATCACGGCGTGATGTTGAACCGAATATCGCTGGGTGCGTAAACACTGGTGAAGTTTGCGTTATGCAGACAACAGCCCAATGAAGCTGTCGACAAAGATTCATAAAGTCTTGGCACTGGAGCCCGGACTTGCAGAACTCATGCAAAATTGTCATGCCGCAGCCCTCGTTTCAAAAAGGCTTCTCAGACTGTGTCTTCCATCCTACAAGGACAGCTGCTCCTATAAAACTCGACTGTGGCTCCTTCTGGGCCATAAAAACGGTCTTGCCTCATGGGATTGCTTGTTGTTTGATATCGCATAATTTAACTTTTGGTATACATATTTTAATGTTCGGAAAAAAAAAAAAAAGAATGTCACCTTCCCCCAGGATGGGGGTAAATATCTCCTATTTATTTCTGTATTCTTAGCACCAGCAGTAGCCAGCCTTCAGCTTGGCCCGTGGCACAAAATTTAAATTCCAATATTTATTAATGGATTATTAACTTCACCCCTAAAAAACAAAAAAATTCTTGCCAACTGTGATTGCGGAAGGGAGGCATTCACGAGAATGGCCCCTTTCGAGGGTGAGTACGTTTTAGAAAACAGAGCAGCCTAAAAGAAAGATCCATTTAGAGAGGCTGATTCAGGCTCAGCGTGGCTAATTAATTTACACTGCCATGATCACTGCAGACACATCTAAATTTTAGATTATTTTTATCTTGGCAAAGACGCTCTTATGCAAGCCAGCGTTTTTTGTTGCTACACATTTAACAAAACAGACATTAAAGGAATCGGAGGAAAAAACTAAAGCTACCGTATAGTATTTTTTATGACAAATTGATGTCTTTTAAAACAATCCAAACAGGAGCATTTTATGCAAGAACAACACTTAAGTCAATTAAATTAATTGACGTGTGTGTTAAGATCAGCCAGTGCGTTCCCTGGCTTTTTATCTGAGCAGGAAAAAGGAGCTGGAACAGCTTTATAGAAGCTCCCATGTGACGGTTGCTCTGCGCTCACAAAATGCTCCTCTAACTCCAATGCTCATTTAAGGCAAACATGGAGGATAGGGCTTTGGAATTTCAAAGTCCTCTTTTCCAATGAAAGAAAGAGGAGGGTGAGCTCGACACCTGCCAGTTTGCCCATCAGTATCCTTGTCTTTTTGTTCTGAGCATGGGGCCTCCGGGTCCTTGCAGGACTCTCTTCTGCATTTCGGTAGGACCGACCCAAAACCGAAGGAACAGACACAGGCTCAGCCATCCACTGGGGAACCGGACCCATGGTGCAGGTTTTGGATCAGGATGCTAACACAGCCCAGCCTGCGTGGTTCAATTCTGCTAATGCGATTACCGCGAAAGAGAATTATTTGTTTGGGTTTGCTTATTGGTCTACTGACATTCTATTTTATGACGTTTAGAGAAATAAATGTAAAAAACACTGTAAGTTGCAAGGATGCGTTGAGTCTCTGGGTGTTCCTCAGCTCTGTGGACGATTGTTAACATTTTAGTTCTTTAATGTACTTTTTAATGTACACACGTGCACGTGTGTATGCATGTGGGTCTACATTCATGTATTCCTGCATCATTTGAGAATGAGTCACAACTATCATGACCCTTATCAGCAAATACTTCTGCATGAGTCTTCTGTACCTTCTTTCTTTTTCTTTCTTTCTTTCTTTTTTTTTTAAAAGGTTTTATTTATTTATTTGACAGACATCACAAGTAGGCAGAAAGGCAGGCAGAGAGAGAGAAGGGGAAGCAGAGCACCGAGTCCAATGTGGGGCTCGATCCCAGGACCCTGAGATCATGACCTGAGCTGAAGGCAGAGGCTTAACCCACTGAGCCACCCACGCATCCCACCTTACAGCATATTTAAATTGAGGATACAGCCCAGGGTCACACATTGCACTGTGGTCCTGCTAGTGGCAGACCGTCTAACAAAGCATTCAGAAAAAGAAACAACAACAACAACAAAAAAACACAAACAATGCTTCTCTGCTGGGGAGGGGGGTGGAAGCAGATCCAGAAATAGAAATCATGGGATAATACTGACTTATCAGCTGGGAGAAGCTAGTCATTATGGGAGGCAGTAGGTTTTTCCAGAAGAGTTTCAAAACTTTCATTCACTGGACAACTAGGATAGCCATAGCGAGATCTTGCCTTGTTGACCCAAGCAGGGTCTACCCCAATAACTTTCACTCCACGCGGGGTCCAACGTCAGCCAACCTTCTAGTAAGTGGCAAGAAAGACCCCTGAAAAACCAAGGCCGCTTTTGTGCAAAATTGTGACACACAACAAAAGCCTGGTCTTACTCATTTGGACCTACCAGAGATTACATGGTCTCTGCATCATACGTTTTTATGTGCCCTTCTCTCTGGCAGTAAAGTTTCCTTTTCTGCCTTCCTATGTTTTAGGAGTCGGAGTTTTCGTAGTCACACAAATATGAACAAACACAGCAAAACAAGCAAACACACAGATGCTACATGTATTAAGACTTAGACGATACTCCTTTGCCTGTCTTTGTCCACTCGGAACGATGAACCTCCCGTCCTTGTTGCTCACAGCGAACGAGATGTATGGTCAGGCTTCTGAGTGGCCAGAGACCATTTCACAGAAAAGACCCTCTGCAATTCAGGTACTTTTGACCTAGGAGATGGGGCCAGGACCTTTGCTCATGGTCCAGTTGCTTCTGCATTGGTCGCAATGATAATGACCTTCATAATCTGGCCTTATACTGGGAAGCAGATTAAAGGCCACATGTTGGAAGAAGAAAGGGTTTCTCTGGCAGCTGGTGAGAATGGGAAGTGAACTGGGTGCCAGCCTTGCTGTGGGGAGGAGAAAAACCCGTAAAAATCACACCAAGAGTAGATGCAGTCATGGGAAAAGCTTGGGACATCTCGGGGCATCTAGCACAGGGACAAACTTGCCTCTCCATCTGGAGGAACCCAGAGCATGATATCATGTCTATCACACCTCAACAAAGACAGTGTTGGGCATTTGGCCTTGAATCCTTAGACAAGCTATATTATGTGGAATGGACTTGGCTGTGGGAAACTGAGGGGAAAGGAAATGTGTATTTAAAATGCTTGCCCCAGGGTACCTGGGTGGCTCAGTTGGCTGGGCGACTGCCTTCAGCTCAGGTCATGATTCTGGACTGCTGGGATGGAGTCTCGCATCGGGTTCCCAGCTCCATGGGGAGTCTGCTTCTGCCTCTGACCATCTCCCCTCTCATGCTCTTTCTCAACTCTCTCTATCAAATAAATAAATAAATAAAATCTTAAAAAAATAAAATGAAAAAGTAAAATGCTTGTCCCAATTAAAAAAAAAAAAACCCAAACCTAAAATAAAATAAAAACAAATAACTTGGGTATTTAAGGGGGGCAAACATAAGATACCTGGAAATTATTTTTTGTGGATTGGCTCATTTCCTTATGTTGCCTGATAAATGAATTATCAGGACAGGAGAGGCCAGAATTGTCAAGACGCTATCGTGGAAGGAAGAACAGAAACCCAACCCTAGAGGAAGCAAGGACTTTAAGACAGTCTTGTAGGACTGTTCCTGCCGTGGGAGAACTCTTCATCGGCAAAGCTCAAGCTTCTGAAATTGAAATTGAAGGAAAAAAAAAAGAAGTTACCAATATCGGCATCCACTGTTCACTGGGGCACACTTGCTGTGGCTGGTGTGACTATGGAATTTATTCTGGTCCAGGGCTATTAGCAACATCAAAGGCAAGATTTGTCAGCCCTGCCCATCCTAGAGAGATGGGCACAAGGAGTCAGCGCCCAAGGACTGATCCTGAGAAGCTCATCTCAGCTCTGAGGCCGCGAGTGTTTGTCCGACCTCCTTTTTAGCCATGTCTGCCTAATGAGTTTTTAAGGCGAGCAGCCTTACAGGCTGTTTTAATGTTGCTTAGTGCCATATGGAATCCCTGAGGGCTCTCTTGAAATTTTACTGGTTGAAATCTTAGGGTCACACAAGACCTAGAAATACCAGAAAGAAAAGAGTGAAAAGATACCTTTTTGTCCCTATTTGTCTGTCTGTCTCTCTCATGTAACACACAAAATATTTTAGGATAATGCCAGTAGGAAACAAATGTTATGAGATGGGTAATACTACACTAATTTTGGGAGATGAGGAAAGAAGAGGCCAGAAGGTTTCCATGCTCCTCCTTACCTACCCCCCAAACCAAACACACGTGTAAAAGAATCCATTGAGTAGGAATAACACGCAAGTCCATCAAGGCTAACTGTAAGCCCGCGATCTTTCCACGACACTATGTGCATTAAGAATAAGTCCAAATAAAGACACAATCCATAAACTGGAAAGAAAGCCCGCAAGGGGAAGGGCAGATTCCCAGGGATGGTTGTGAACTGAAGGTAGGGTCTGCATGGGGCAGTCAAGCCCCAGAAGGAGCCCCACAGCCCTTGTTCCCAGCAGTGCCTCAGCCCGCACAGGAGAAGCTCTCTCTGCAAGGTGTGGTTTCCATCTCCTTCCCTTCATTTGTGTGCTACAGGCTGTCAAGGCTTTTCCCTGGGCTGGACTTGCCTCTACAGGTGGATGATGTCCTAGTTCTCTGAACAAAAGCATCGACAGCAACAACCCTGGCCACGACCATCCTGTTTTGAGAGCTCAGCGACTTCCTACAGTCTGACCTGGTATCTCACACTCAACACCACTTTCTCTCTGTGAAGTATCTGTTGGGGGAATTGGCCAGATTGAGGGAGAGGAACTTTGTCAAACGGAAAGCACATGAACCTACGAACCACGTCTTTGCCCTTGTTATGATTTATCTAAATTGGCCTCCTGAGTAAAAAAGTCCTACTTCCTCTTTCCCTGAGAGGCTGGCCAATTCTCCCGATCCATTCGCTCCCCATTACTAGGACCCCCAACCAAATCAAGAGTCTTGTCCGTTTTGCACCAGACCTCCTTCCAGCTGACCTTCCTGCCTTCTGCCCCCACCCCCGACCTCAATCCATGTCCCCCACCATCCAACAGCCAGATTCATTGTTTGATAGGAAAATCCGATCCCACATCCCTCCATAAATGCCCTGGAATGAATCCTTATGGTCTACCACTGCACCCTGATTCGCTGTGGCTCTAAGGACCCTACTCTTCCCGTAGACTCATAGCTGCGGTTTCTCCCAAACAAGCCAGACTTGCTCAAAACCCGATGCTTGTCCTAAGCACACCCCCTGTCAAGATCGCTCTGCCTCATCTTGGGGAGCCTCTGTGGGTCTATCTACAGTGGAGGAGGAGTGTCGCCCTCCCGTGAATTATGTTCTGACCCTTCCTTCCGACGTCTGCCTCAATCACAGTACAATGAGGGGCTCTAGGTTGGACATTCATTGTTTACGAAAAAGCGATGACAATGACCACAGCAATAGTGATAAATGCTACTATTTTATCAAAACTCTTTCAAATGTCCTTAAGAGCCTTAAATAGAATATCCCGTACTCATGGCAGCCCCACCGTCCTTCTCACCAGACCCGTCTCCATTTCAAGAGGCATAGCCTGCGCTCATACAAATGATTTAACTTCCTCTTTCCCTTATTTCACCGACCTTTCTAGGTCACAGAGCCAGCAATGGCGGAGGCTGCAGACTCCAGCCTTCATCATGGCCTAGATCCCCTACCCCATGGCCCAGATCTGTGCCGTCCCATATGGTAGCCACTGGCCATATAGGATTCAACGTCACATTTAAGTAATTAAATAAAACAAAGCATTCGGTTCATTGATTGCACTGGCCACATGTAAAGAGCTCCAGAGCCGTAGTGGGTAAGGATGAGAGAAAACACTTCTGTTGTCAAAGAAAGTACTGTTGGACAGCACTTTCCCAGACTGCGAGCCCCTTGAGATCAAGAACCTTTCCTCCATGCTGGAATCCCCGGATCTCATCACCAGGCAGCTTGCTGAGGTACAGAGAACCAGACCCCTGCTACATTGACTAGATTTCTTGCCCTGCGTCTTACAATGTAAACCATGCTTCTTTTGAGCAAGAGGGAACCTTGGTATTAGATCCATCTGCTGCCATCACTGCCAGTCCCACTCAGGGGGCACTCAGTCCCTATGTAAGCGACAGCTCTCCTTTTCATCCCTATGCAGTTTCCATTCCTGAATCCCAGAAAACCGTGGGTACACCGTGGTAAGAGCTATCCACACAAACGTCCTTCACCACGTCGTGTGCTTGGATCTGAATTCTGAGGGGACGTTGCCAATCTCCGCGTCTGTTTTGTTTCTCCACTGCTTGGGTTGCAAATGGGGACTTTTCTCCGGGAAACATGCCAATAGGACCAAATCTCCCCGATACGGTTGGTTTAAATGCTCCAATTCTATCCTCTGCCCCTTCAAAGATTGCAAGGGTCCGTTTCCCAATTACCACCACCACTTCTCTTATTAAAAACAACAGTGCTCAGCACTACATACAAGCGTAGACAAGGTCCTGAATTCAGTTAGCTCTAGATCGGGATCCTGGTTCAAGTGCATTTGTAAACTTTAGGCAAAGTGTTCGCTTCTCTGAGCCTCTATTTTTCTCCCAGCTATAAAGTGAAAATAACCATTTTATTCATCTCAAGGGGCTATGGCGAGGTTAACACAAGAAAATGCATCTCAACTGTTTGACGCAGTGTGTGAAACACAGAAAGTGCTTCATGTAACTTTTAGTCATTGTTATGACTGCATGTTCCTATTTTATACTTTGGAAACTTTATATAGCTCCCTCCTCCTCAATCTTTCCAGAGTCCTGACCAAGTAGGTGCTCGTCCCTCCTCTCTTTATGAAGGCGAGGTAGAGGCTCCCAGCAATTAAGAGAATGGCAGAGCTAGTGGTCCATCCCAGGCTGATGACCTTCAGAACCAAAGATCTCCCGGATCCACCACACATCAGTTCCAACTTACAAGACCAGCCAGAAACTCACACCAGTTGGTGTGGCCCAGGGTGTCTGTCTGTAGCTAGTGGCTTGACTTGCATAGAAAGTACCAGGCTATCTGGAATTCTGTGATGCCCATCCCCCCACTATTACTGCAGAACCCACCAGGGAGTGTTCAACGGCCCGTCTTCCAGAACAGGCTGAAAACCCTGAGCAGAAAAGAGCATTATTCCATCCTCTGCTACCAGAGACACTGAGAAGAACGGGCTTTTGGAAAAGAACCAAGAAGGCACATGTCAGGGGGAGTCTTTCTCTCCTGGAGAGGCCGAGCGGGTAAAAACAAAACCACCCCCACCCTCAAAAAGAAATCACAGTCATCTCTCTGCTTTTAGACACTTTCTATGACTCTGATGCACAGAGCAATGAAGTAATGCAGTATTTACAACTGGATAAAGGTTTTTCCCACCTGGGACTCCTGGGATTCATGAGGCTACTGATACCAAGAATCACCTGGTCCCTAAAATCCACACCTCGCAAGGACGCACACTGCAAATCTCGGGCTTTGTACAGCCTTAAAGGGCCACCGCTTCTCGGCATGGGCTTGGCCTCCAGAAACACACATTGCTTTGTATATCATTTAGACATTTCAGTTGGTTCTGCTGGCTTAAAAAAAGAAAAAAGTGCAGAATTTCCTGGGGGGAAAAGAAACCCAAATTGCAACAGAACAGTTTGAGAAAGATAAAATTTTATGCACATATGTAAATATATATTTACATTATATATACATGCAACACACACACACACACACACACACACACACAATCTTTTACCTGAAAATGTGCTGCTTCATTTCCACAAAAAAACAAATTTGCAGTTGATGCTGATGAAGGCAGTTGCACATTTTATGACTAATAAGCGACACAAGGGGCCTTATTACAAAATATTTCTAAACATACGAAATTCAGTAATGGGACCCCCAGGGGCCAGGCCCACAAAGTGTGTACCCCGCTCTGCCAATGCGCAGCCACGTGTCTCCACGGTAACTGAGGCGGCGTAGAGGAGCTGCTCCGACTTGCTGGCACGCAGAAATCCCGGAGCCTGCCGACTTTATTTTTAGTCGGAGCAGTTAGATTTCGCATTTCGTCAGCGTTCGGCTTGCTTCTGTTTCCCAACAAACACCACACGCACAGGCACACTTCACCAGATGTCTACAATGTATCATGCAAATATTACACAGAAGCGATAATCATTATTAACGAATATAATCACCCGAAGTTGGGAGGGATATCGTTCACTGCCAGTTTGCACTCAATCCCTTATGTCCCAGAGTCAAAAGGGAAAAGGAGGAGGAGGAGGAGGGGAAGGGGGAGGAGGAGGCAGAAAAAGAGTAAGAAGAGGAGGAGAAGTGGAGAAGGAGGGAGGAGGAGGGAAGGGGGAGGAGGAAGAGGGAGAAAAAGAATAAGAAGAGGAGAAATGGAGAAGGAGGGAGGAGGAGGAGGAGAGAGAGGGAGGAAGAAGAGGAAGAAGGAGAAGTGGAGAAGGAGGAAGGAGGAGGAAGGAAGGAAGAAGAAAGGAGGGGGAGGAGGGAGAGAAGAAGGGAGTAGGGGGAGGAGGGGAGGGGGAGGAGGAGAAACTCTCAGCCATTCGATGCATGCTTTAACAAAGAACATAGCTCATGTCTTTCCTGGGGGCTGCTCCAAATTTTTTTTTTTTTTTTTCTGTTTTGACATGTTTTTTTCTCTCTGAGAACAGAATCTACAAAGTTGCAAGTTACCAGGCTGAGTCACAGGTTATTCTTCCTTCACAAGCTTCTAAAGGTGTCTCCAGCCCTACCCTGGCCCGTCTTCCAGTGGTGATGCCAGCATGCCCTTGCATTGTAAGTTCTAAGGTGGGAGGAAAATCAAGCAACTGTCTTCTTGATTTCTCCTTCCCTTTGTTCTCCTCCTTCCTAGCAGTTGGTCCTTCATAGTCTGGCCACCTCCTGCCCTTTCGTTTCTCTACAACAGAGGCCACAAACACGCAGCCTGGGGGACATGCCAGGCTTGCAGCCATGTTTGGCGTGGCCCACATGGTGTTTAAGAAATAAACGCCGTCAACTTGTAAAGATTGGAGGTAGCACACAAAAATCTAGATTTTTAGTTTCAAAGAGGGTGGGAGGGAGGGAAGGAAGAAGAAAGGGAGGGAGGGAGGAAGGAAGGACGTAGTCCATAGCACTGAGCCAGACTCAGACCTGCTGCCTACAAGGGGCTGAGCAGAGTAGAAATGAGCTTCTCTAAATGGGACACGCGTGCTTCATATTGTTAGGATTGTCACTTTTCTTCAAAGGCTTTGCCAGGGCCACATCACGTACTTAGTTGCTTGGATCCTTTTTAAAGCTGTGATCTGTAATATCCCCTCCACAGCCTGGGGCAAACAGACGTCCTCACCGCCCATACCCTTGTACCTACTTCACTCCCCTACTTAAGGAGAAATCTTACAGTTCGTGGGTTTTGCTCCCTCCCTTCCTCCTTTCCTCCTTCTCCCTTTCTTCCTTCCCTTCTGCCCTCCCTCCCTCCCTCCTGTAATTTCTAAACACTTTCCATGTGCCCCGCATGGTCCCAGTCACTGGAAACGACCCAGAGAAAGGTCACATGACTTGTCATTCCAAGGGTGTGACACGTTGCACTGTATGATCATACTTCCCAGACAATCAACAAGAGCATGGAACTTGGCCCTTGCTTCCAGGGCCACGGTCTCCTTATCGGTAAGGCGGCCTTCACAGTGGCGAAGGTCAGATTCAAGAATGGACATGCGCTAGGGCTTGGCCAACAACTGTAGACACTTTCAGCAGGAAGGTGACCCGGCACAGTGGTTCAGAACATGGGCCATTGATTCAGGCAGGACTGGGTCCAATTTCTGGCTCCTTCCACTTAGGGGCTGTCTGATCTTTTTTTTTTTTTTTTTTAATTTTTTAAAAAAGATTTTATTTATTTATTTGACAGAGAGAGATCACAAGGAGGCAGAGAGGCAGGCAGAGAGAGAGGGGGAAGCAGGCTCTCTGCTGAGCAAAGAGCCTGATGCAGGGCTTGATCCCAGGACCCTGAGATCATGACCTGAGCTGAAGGCAGAGGCTTTAACCCACTGAGCCACCCAGGTGCCCCAGGGGCTGTATGATCTTTGGCAACAAAGTCTCTGAGTGTCAGTTTTCTTATTTGAGAGAAAATAATTTCTTTAATCATACTGACCTCCTAGAGTTGCAGGGAAGATGTGTAAGAATGCCTAAAAAGCAACCCAGATAGCTGCAAAGAGTCAGGAACAGCACTTTTATTTTATTTTGATTATGCATTTATTTTTTTTAATAACTGCACTTTTAAAGGTACTTTTTCAGCATCTTAGAGACATATGTTTGGGCAGTTGGGCAGAAAATTAGAAATTGAAGCAGTTGCTTCAAATTCAAATCATGTTGTACCATTACCTGTTGCCAACTAGTAAAACATCCCCAAACCTTGAGGATTCAAGAATGATAAGCATTTATTAGCTCTCGTATTTGTTTTACGGGCCAGTATTTTGGGAGTAGCTTAGGTGGGCGGCTCTCACTCATGAGTTTTCCAACGGTCAGCTAGGGTTGCAGTCATCGGAAGGCTTGACTGGGGCTGGAGAAGTCATTCGGAAGATGACAGCCTCATACGGCCAGTAGCTGGCTTCATCCAGAGCCAGTAATCCAAGAAACAAAGGAGGGAGACATGATGCTTTTTATGACCTAGCCTCCAAAGTCATTCACCATTACTTATGCTATACGCCGTTGGTCACACAAACCAGACCTGCTTCGGTGTGGGAGGAAACTACACAAGGGCACAAGTACAAAGTAGCAACAATTGTTGGGGCAAGCTAGGTATCACACTGTGATCATCTCACACATATACAGTAACAATGCAAGACTACCGAAGATGATGCATTATCCATTTGATAAATTTATGGTTGCTGGAGACTGGAAATAACAGACACACACACATTTAAATCCTCGGGGAAAAGTTAAAAGCAGAGCTCAACTATCTCTAGAGAGTACTTGAAACTCGTACTTGAACCTTAAAAAGGGTGATAAACAGGGGCCACCCGGGTGGCTCAGTGGGTTAAGCGGCTGCCTTCGGCTCAGGTCGTGATCCCAGGGTCCTGGGATTGAGTCCCTCGTCAGGCTCCCTGCTGGTGCTCTGTCTCGCTATCTCTGTCTCTCTCTCTTTCTCGAGTAAATAAATAAAGTCTTTAAAAAAATTAAAAGGGTGATAAGCAGCCTATCTCTAATTAGTATTTGTGGACAAAGAAAATATGCAAGATTCAGAGAAGTTTAACAGCAGGGTAAAGAACTAAGGTCTCCGTCTGGGAAGCACTGCCATATAGGGAGGGGGTCTGGGACAATTTCATCCACTTTCTCCAACTCCAGCCAAGGCTTGTGGTTGAGAAAACAGTAAAGGGTTGGATCTCCATGATGAAACTTCCTTTGGATGAGTAGGCTCTAACACTGGCGTCCGAAAGGCCACATGCAACGTGTCCATTGTCCACACTAACGTAAATCAGGCAAGCGTCAGAGAGTCTCCTCAAAGTCGATCTCAGTATTTGAGACCACATCATTTGGTTTTATTTAATCATAGAGTCATTCATCACCCCTTGTCCACGTATCCAGGAGATAAGTGTCCCTTCTTATGCAAAATACAACAACGATGAAGATGTCAATTTCCTTGCCATAAACCAACATATAGAATGTCGCCCCAAGAATGGGATGGCAGGGACACAGCACAGCATGGTGGCAAAGAGGCAAGGACTCTGGAGCCAGTTTTCCTAATCAAAGATTCCAGCTCCATCACATAGCAGCTCTGTGAGACTGATGACTTAGCAGCCCTGTGACTCAGTTTCCTCATCTATAAAATGGGCTTAATGATAGTACCCACTTCCTAAGGCTACGTAGCAGTTACGATTATAGGGGTTAACATGCATGGAGTGTCCAAGATGTACACAGAGCGATGAGAGCAATCTCAATAAATGTCAGGTGGGTTTTCATTACCTCTGAAATAAGAAAATCACTCAGGAAATGGAACAAGATGGGCAGACAAGAAAACAATGCACTGATGGAGCTGAGAGGGACGGCTTTCATTTTATTTTACTTTTTCTGAGTTGAAGGAAGAACAGAAAGATCTAGCACAAGCTTCCATCTTAAACCAAGCTGGCATCTCTTGTTTTTATCTTTCATGTCTGGAGCCCGAGTCTCCAAAGACAATTGCGAAGGGATTGTGTTTGACTGATCAATCAAAAGCAGCCCCCTTGCTTGTCTTCTGAGACTCTGAATTAAAACCTCCAGGCAAGATTCTGGGGAGGACAGGACCAGCGAGGGGGCGGGCAGCACTCAACACTGAGTGGGCTTTGATGGCAGAGAAGCAGCCTAGATAAAAGAGCTCCTCCCAGCAGAGCTGAAATTAAAACGGGAAACATTTCATTAGGCCCAGTCCCAGGGAAGGAGCCCTGGACAGTGAGGGACAGCAGAGGGGACAAAGGCCATGAGCTACCTTGTTGGCTACAGGGAAATGGACAGGTCACCTGCAAGGACAGCTCTTCTGCTCACACCTGCTAATGTGACCGTCACTCCAGCCACCATGAGGTCCCTCTGGTATGTGAATGTCGAGAAGTCAGCAACTTCCAGAGATCGGCACTCAGAGCATGTGGCAATCTGATCCCGGCCTACCCGGCTTCGGTCCCCTTCTATCTCTGTCTGTCCCTGTTCCATGCCTGAAGTCCACATCAGCCCCCTCCAGCCTGGGCACCATCAAAAAGACCTGCATTTATGGTCAGCCTTTCACAGTGTTACTTCTTCCCGACTGCCTTTTCTCTGCCTCTGTCAACCTCCTACACACCCTTCAAAACCCAGCTCAGATACCCCTTCTTCCAAAATGCCTTACCACTTTCATCAGCAATGCTTCTCCCTTATCCATCTGGAGTCACTCTTGCTTTGTACTTTGTATTTGTACTTGCTTTGTACTTTGGTTATTAGACATGTAACAAGCCTAATAGGTTATGTAGAGCTCAATGATCCACCCTGTTCTTCAACCCCATTTTATTAGCAGGTAGGAGCCAGAGAATGGCATTCACCTTATTTCTCACATCACATTGAGTTGGAGAACCTTGCAGTTGAAAAGGACCTTAGGCTCCCTTTAGTTCAGAGATAGCAAATTTACAGCACATGGAAAGCTGCTTCCCCCATCTGGGCTCATGGCAGACACCAAGAATCATTCAGAACCTTCTTTACTTCTGTGCAGCCTGGCTCCAGGATCCTTACCAACACACGGCTCCAGGCAGCCACAATCAACATATCTAATACGACATACAGTAAGACTGGGCCGCCCCCAGCTCCCATTATGCACGACAGAACCCATACCCAGGAAGGCAGCGTCCAGCACAGAACTCCTGAGGACTTTCAAACTCCCTCTCCCAATCCCCTGGCTTGTACCACTGCGGCCTCCCAAACAGTGCTTGAGACAGAACAGCGCATGGGATGCACGTGGGCGTGGGGATAAAATTAAATTCCAGACTGGAAATAAAAGTGTCGCAAGAAAGCCACATTTGCCAAGATTTGTTTTAGTCGACTGCAATGGAATATTAATATGTGTAATGAAAATACAGGAATGTTTTATCGAAGTGGCCTATGTGGTCTCTTTCCAACCAGGCTTCTCATATGCTTTAAATACTCTAACAGGCGTTGTGACTTTTCAGGAGGAAAAGACAGGATTTGGAAGTCCTCAAATCCTTTTTGGCTCATGGGGCTGTTTTGGCTGGGAGCGTGTCGCAGGATGAGCCTGTGACCAAGCCTGGTTTGAACAAGGCTGATGAAGAAGAAAGAATATGGGTTTTTGAGTCTGCCTTTGATTTGCACCTGGGGTCCGTAACTTGCTAGCTGTGTGCCTGCGTAATAGTAACTTTGTGTCTCTGATCCTCATTTATCTCATCTGTCAAACAGGTGTAGTAACTACCTCCCAGGTAGAATGAGCCAACACACTCCAAGTGACCGAAGACAGAGGGTCCTTACTAAACATCAGTCCCATTATCTCAATCCTGATGCATGGGCCCCAGAGCTATTTCCAGGACTACAGTGTAAGTCTCTTAACGTCAAATTATGCTTGGCCACTGTTTGATGGCTGGATTAACGTGTTGGCTCTTGTGCCTTAATTATTCAGCATTTGTTCAGAATGAACTTCCCTTGCACGATGGGTTCATCCAAACATTCTGTTGTCTGAGGATACAGGAGGGCTATTCCCCAGCCCTCCCCGAAGCTGGGGAGGCCCACAGCACTGAGTTCCGGCCATGACAATGTAGGCGGGAAGGATGGACGGCGTTTCCGGGCCCCACCCCTGAAATAGCCACATAATCACGCATCCTCTCACATTTGTGTGGACAGCTGGTATGGAGGTCTTCGAAGACAATGAAAAGCACGCAATGGGAAAAGCGTGGAAGCTTGCATCCTCTGGGCACCCCAAGCATTAGCAACCCTCAGAAGGGCTGACAAATGGCAAACATTAGCCGTAGAGGTTGGGAAAATGGACAAACAAGAACAACTGTACATCACGTGAAGACCCTGTGATCGGAGGGCTTACGTGCTACATTAACATCGTCTAGCTCACGGTTCCTCATCCTTGCCCTGATGGACACTTGGGGGTTTGATAACTGCCAGTCATGGGGGCTGTCATTATAAGGATGTGCATCGTAAGGATGATCAGCTCTACCCTCCGGACTGGGTTTCACCCCTTCCCAACTGTGAGAACCACCACTGTCTGCGGGATTGCTCCAGACCCCCTTCCTCCGAGGGGCTGGGGGTAAAACGACTCCCACTGAGGACCACTAGTTCAACCCAACCCAACCCAACCCAACCCAAGCAACTCACTGTGCACCAACAGTCCTCATGGTCTGCAAGCTTGTCGAAACACCGAATGAACAGACTACAGACTTCACAAAATTGCTTCAAAACCAGACACAGAAGCGCCTACTAGGGCAGCCCTCTACCTTCTAACAGAGTCACCAATCAGGACATGGCACTGTATGTCCTGCAGAATGATGTGTCCACAGAGAGAGGAAAAATGAGTCCAGCCAATTTAATAACGGTGATTTGATTTTCAAGGAAACGTAACGTCTCCAAGCCATACCTAGGGTCTCATATGTCTCCATCAGGCCAGCCCCTTGATGGTTTTATAGTCTAAAAAGTGGTGCGGGAGATGCCAAAGGCCAGATTATTATTATTATTTTTTTTTTATCACACTCCGCATGTTAACTGTTGTGATGGGAAGCCATCAGCAAACACAACCAACGCACCCAAGGGCTGGCTCCAGAATCCGATCATTTTGAAAGCATTTGCAAAATGAACCAGATCCTTCCTTACTGGATATCTCAGAGTCTTGAATCAGGTCTTGTCTGTGAATCCCAAGGAGAATCGAGGGAACAGTGCTTCCCTACACGTATTTAATCCTGAAACATGCCATTATGGGCCTTGCGATGCTGTTATGGGGTAAAGATGGCATTTATTGAAAGCACAGGCTCCAAAGTGAAACAGATCCCAGCTGAAGCTCTGACCTTGTCTCAGGAGTTCCCTAGACCTCAGTACCACATCTGTAAAATGGGGATAACATGATCTTATTCGAGGAGTGGAAACAGTGCCTGTAAATAGCTTAGTGTGGCTGTTGATGGGAGAAGCGCTAAGTAAATGTTGGGTTTCATCATTATTACCACCACGGCTAGGACGCTGCATGGGATTCTCTTACAGAAAGAGTTTTCTTACCTAATTTGCCTAGTAATCAATCAAAAATCCAAAGGGACTGACGAGTAAAATGTTAAATAAATCCTGAGGAGTAACGATGAAACATTCATAATATATACTCTGCACTAAAACATCTTTACCACTCTCCAAGGGATTAGTCTTTTTAATGTAATATGTGAGGAAATGCTACAGGGGGGATAATATTGATCTGAAGGCCCTTTGGCAGTGACTTTTAAATACGGGCATTCTGTACCACACATCATGTTTGAGCTCAGGGCAGCAGAGTTCGAGGGGAAGGGAGTTGAGACTGAGCCCCGGGCAACACTCCCAGGTTGGTATCATTTGTTGCAATTTCATTACCCTCAAAGTACTGAAACCTTCCTGGACATGCAAAGCTTAATCTCCATGGAGCTGAAGAGCTATAAAGTGTTAAAGAGAAGCGCGCGTGTCATCCGTGAACATGTGAGAGGCTCACTTTCCCCAAAGATTTTAACTGCCCCCAAATCCATGGCCTTGACAAATGGAAATTCATCCTATCATATCCTGAGACTCTGTTCTGTGCATTCATGCAATTAGACTCCAACATGATACACGCCTATCACTGTCTCTTGCACTGGATGATGAGTACAGAAATTCGAGGACAATCACCGTGATTAGCTCCTCCAACATCTGTCATGGTTTTATTGCTGCTGCCGATGTGGTGAGCACTCATTGTGGGCTTGCTATTAAGTCATTCAGCCTCTCTTTGTTGCAAGGGATGGAAACTCGGCTCAAACTGACCTAAGCCGGAAGGGGAACATATTGGGAACTTCACAGCTAGGATCTGCTTCAGCTACAGCTGAATCCAGGGGCTTACATGTTGATATCAAGACTGTGTTTCACTCTCTTCTTCTCTTTGCTGCACTTCTCCTTATCTCCTCACCCTTGGGTTGACCCCTCCTCCCAGCGGCAAGGTGAACGCCAGCAGCCCTAGACTTACATTTACAGCTCTCCGATACTACCATGCAAATGGGAAACCTCTTTCCCTGCACACTTCAGCAAACGTCCACACACTGACTCTGATTGGACAAATCTGAAGCTGTGACACCAACACAACTCAATCATCATGGTGATGGTGATCAAAGATACAGAAAATGCTCATCTGTAGGCTTGGGTCAAGTTCTTACTCTTAAATCCCTGAGCTTGAACCCCCGCTCACTGAAACCACAGACACCACCGTGATTTCTCTCAAGGGGAAAAAAGCTGGCATGATATAACAAGAGTTAAACAAAAGGGAAATGGACACTGAGCTGGTGGAAACCATAGAGAGTCATTCCACTGCTCTCCTACAAATTATCATTAATACTGGAAGACTTGTCTGCATTTTATAATGAGAAGACAGGGAATGTGAGGTGGTTAAGTGTCCAAACTCACCAGCTATTACATGGAAACCCAGGAAGTCAGCCTCCAAATGCACCCTCAAACACACATGCTTTCTGCAAAGAGAGCCTAGGCACCATTTTTGTTGTCTATTTTCTGAAGGGTTAGAGACACAGTGAGGTAGAAGGGAGCATGGGAGAAAACTCCTGGGGATGTTATCTGTGTCCTCCTAAATCTTCTGGACCTTAGATCTGAATCCAGCTAGGTGACCCTCACTCCATCATGACCTCTGAACCAACCTCCCTTATCATCCTTGGGTCTCACCATTTTCCAGGAAATTAACAGCTATCAATCTTAGTTCAAACAACAGAAATGGCCCATGGCTCATTTAAGCATAAAGGGGATTGATTAAAAGACTTAGTTGGGTTGTTCACAAGGTCACCAGAAAAGAAGGAGGGCCAGACTTACAAGATGGGAAAGCCTGTGTCCCAGCCAAAATCATGGTCCAGAGCTAGTTTGGTGACATCACTGACATCAAATTCTCACCAGCTTCACTTATTCTGGTCACTGCTGGGTCTCCCTGCAAAGCCCCCCTATAGCTTGTTATTCATTCAGAACTGGGTCCTGCTGGTTCTGATGGTGGTGCCGCTGTCCCTGTGGGTTGGGGTGGTAAATTTCCCACTGTCTGTCTTCTAGACTTTCTAGGGTCCAGTTCTGGGGAACATGCATCCAGTTAGCTGAGTCTAGATCCTGGACCACACTCTAGATGATGGTTCTCAATGACAATGCGTTTGCCTCCAGGAGACACTGGGCAATGTGTGGAGGATGTTTTGGTTATCACCAATGAGGAAAGAGTTCTGCCAGCACCTCACCCATCCGTCCATCCATCCATCCATCGCCAAAGATGCTGCTAAACCACTTACAATGCACAAGACGAACTGTCTAAAATGTCAACAGTGCTGACATTGAGAAAAGTTGTCCTAGCAAAAGACGAGTTTGGGAAAATGAGTCTCCTGAGATTTTTACGCTCTGTTCTTATTAGGTGGAAAATTTCTTTCTTTCTTTCCTTTCTTTCTTTCTAAGATTTTATTTGTGAGACAGAGATAGAGAGAGTGAGCACAGGCAGGGGGAGCAGCAGGAAGAGGGAGAAGCAGACTCGATTGAGCAAGGAGTGTGATTTGGGACTCCATCCCGGGACTCTGGGATCATGTATGACCTGAGCCGAAGGCAGACGCTTAACCAACTGAGCCACCCAGGCATCCTGGGAAATTTTCTTAATCAAACGAAGGGAACCGAAGAACAAGTCTCATGATAGATACCACAAAGCCATTTGGGGGGATCGCTTACAATTCTCCTCATTTGTTTCCGACATCTACTCCCTCCAGGCTTATCTCAGCCCTTCTCCAATTCCTCCGCTCAGTAGGTTCCAACAAAGATGCTAATATTCAGAGACAAACAACCATTTGTGTTTGCAAGACTTTAAGTGTCAAGGGACTGACTCGCCCTAGCTAGGAAGCCTGATGCTCCCAGATGAGAGGAAGTACGTAAGCCCCCCGCCTCTTGGCCCTTGAGAATTCCAAGAAGAATGAGTTGACCAGTTAGCTAAAACCAACAGTACAGTTGGGGGCATTTGGAGGGAACTATGATTCCAAAGAGAATGGAGGACTCCACTTCACTACGGACAGAAGAGTAGGCTCCAGAAGAGGCTGTAAAGCCAGAGAGGAAACCAGAAGAAGTAACAACCAGCCCATGCATGGTGGGCTTGCCTCTCTGCTTGTAACAGACCATACAGCTCAGGCCCCTCATCCCAGAAAACCACCCTTAGATAAAATTACAAGGCAGACGGCATAGAAATCCAACAAATGAAGCCCCCTTCTTTTATTTCAGCCCAGCAAGCTTTTTTGTGTCATTTCAAAATTGCAGCTGACACTTTAATATTTAAACAGAACTGAAGAGATATGGATTATTTATTTTCTTTTACTTTAATTTTACTTCTGTACCAGCTCCCAACTTTTTTTTTTAAACTTTAAAACAACAAAGCCCTACATTTTAACAGCAGTTTCTGCTCGATTCATCAGGTTGTGAATGTTAACCTGACACTTACAATCCACCAAAGTCTTTTTCAGTGCCTCTCTCATCGTCTGCTTCCATATTGCTATGAAATTACACTGAAAATATTTTTTGCTCTGGGCAAAATGAGTCATATAGAATTTGACTATGATCTATATATTTATGGAGGAAAATTAATCTTCAATGCTTCAAAGTTTTTATGCCTCATAATTTTATCAAAAATGTCCAAATGCATCATAATGGAGCTGCCAGAGACATGAAAAATATCTCACTTTCTTCCTAAGCTTTAAAAAAAAAAAAAAACAACATGCTTTCAGAATGCCTTTTGAAGGCATTGTCTGGTTATCCTGTTTTATGGGCCACTCAACAACTGTATCAGCATCTGATGAAAATCTAAAATGTGGGAGAAGCTATGAAATAGCCTGTTTTAGATCCATCATGGATAGCCCAATGAAAGTGTTCTATTGGCCTAAGCAAGTGTAAACCGTTCCTTATCCAGTCCAAGAAACATTTTAAGTCCACGGTAACGTGAAATAAATGGCAGATGGTTTAGCAGTTACAAGTGACGGAAATCCAACTCGAGCAAAACGGAAAAAAAAATGCACTGATTGGGTCAAATACTGACGATGTCTCGGGATGCTACTAATTCTGGGCCGAAGGTCTAGAGAATGCCATCAAGCACGTGTGTCTCTCCATTTCTCCAGGTGTGACCACCCTTGTAGCAGGCATAATGCACAGTGGCCTCCCCAAACCCAAGTATTAGACCTGAACCCACCCATCACAAAGACAGTAACTTTCTCCTTAGCTTTGGCAGAGAGGTCTCTGAGAAGACTCTGATTGGCTCAAGCTCAGGTCACAAGTCCACCCCAGAACCAATGACTGGGACCAAGGAGAGGAGGGCTCTGATCTATATCTGCATCCTGCGGTGGCTGGGCAGGCGGGGCCAGTATTGATTCCCCAAGCGGGTTCAGCATCAGAAAGAGCCACCTTTCCAAGAGCAGGACAGGGTCTGCGGAAGCGACTATGGAGATACCCACGGGGTACTGGGCTTGTGAGCGGGTCTGCCCACCCATAACGTACTGACCTGTTCAGTTCTGGTCTCCACTGAAAAAATGCGAGAAACAGTTGGGTTTGTTTTTTGTTGTTTTTTTTTGTTTTTTTTTGGATGGATTTTACATTAATTTGACTTATAATTTTGACTGTAGGATTCCCCCCCCCCCACAGATTAGAAAATGGTGTTGAAGTTCTCCATCCACCAGCCTACTCTGACTATCCTTTCTCTGTGGTGTGTCCCCTTCCTTCACTTCTCATGGCTTTCAGTTTTTTCTTCCAAAGAAATGTTTAAAACAAACAAAAACAGCCCATGAACTGGAAAGAGGTCATCACTCGGTACAACCTTTTAGCACGTCTTTCCTGGTGATCACCAGAATTTGGGCACTTTGTCTTCTAACTCCTTATGTTGTGAGGAGAAAAATCAGATCTGACCCTATGATGACTCTTTGGGTGTCTACACACTTATGGATTCATTCATCCATTGAGCAAATTTTAGTGAGGTCCTCTTAGGTCTCAGGTATTGTGCTAGAAACCACGGATGAAACCAGGTCCATCCTCTCCTCCTGGCATTAAGGGTCTTCGGGAGAAGACAGATGCTATTTGATAACTGGGACATGTGCTCATGCATGTATTATGGGTGGGTGGGCGGTGGCAGTGGCGTGTACTAATAAAAGGGACATAAACCTAGTCAGACAAGTCAAAAGAAGACTTTTCCCAAGAAGCAATGCGTGCAGAGTGAGCTGAAGAATTAAGTAAGAATTAACCATGCAAAAGGATGGTGAGGGCCATAATGAGAGTCAAGGAGTTTTCCTTTGAGTCTCCTGTTCTTGGTCCCAATCTGGGCATCTGTGTTTAAAACAGTAATTCCAAAGTTGCTTCCACATTTGGAAAACCTTCAGTGAAAAAACTCATTCAGTGAAAAGCCCAGATATATAGTTTAAAAATTGTGTATTTCCATGCTTCATAGGTATTTCATAAGAATCCTTTCAACTCTGGTGTATTTTATTTTATGTGCTTAAAAACATCACTTTCAGAAGAAATCTATAGTTTTTGCCAGACCATCAAAAGGCTCCATCACACAAAATAGGTTAAAAACCTTTGCTGAAGATAGCTTGAATATTTTTAAAAGAAAAATATTTTATGGAGCACTATGGGCGACAGCTATCTAGTTAGTGGTCACTGATTGAGAAATATTTGAGTCTAGGGTTGTAAATAACTCTGCATTATATTCTTTATAAGAACATTTATGCTCATTTGAAAACTAGTCAGATGTATGTGCAGGTATCAGTCACCTACTCTAAAAAGATTTGATGGCTGGTTCATAAAGATGAAAGAACTTGCTGGAACAAATTCACTGAGCTCACACCCACCCTTGGGAGGCTGTAGCTCTCAGGCTGTGAACAAGGGAGACATCTGTCTCTTGTTTGTTCTGCTCCCCATCCATTCATTTTGTGAACTACTCCCCACCCCCTGGGATAATAAGGTACCTGTCAATCAAAGTCCCCATTTCTACCATCCCAGGGATGGGGTGGCCTGAGTTCTTGAGGAGATGGATGCTGGGAGTAAAGGGTTGCTTTCTGGTATTCTCTTGAAACAGGCACTCTAAGGGCCATGAGAGGATGAGCGCTAAAGGCACCCTCCAACCATGTAGAGGAGGGACTCATCTGGGAATAAAACCAAGACCCTAGAGCTTGTAAGAGACCTAGAGCCCCAAAAACTTCAGGTGAACCCATGGCTTCAATCCGGCTTGAGGCCAGTTAGCCTCCGGACCTCCCCAAGTGTGAGTTAATGATTTCCTCCTCCTCCTGCTGCCATCTCAAGCTAATCTGAGCTGGGTTTTCTATCATCTGCCACTGGATATGGCTTCACTACTACTGTAACTTCTACCAGTTCACAGGCATTTGAAAGTTCATGCCTATGGTCAGAGAGTCCATTATTACACAGGGAGCTCATTATTACATAGGAAGTCAGTTATTACAGGGAGTTGATTTTTATACAGAAACACAGTAACTACACAGAGTCGATTTTTATGCAGAGTCGATTATGGCACAAAGAAATAGTTATTATGCAAAGAGACAACTATTACGGAGATACAGAGAGTCACTTATTACCTGGTTATCACACTGAGAGTCAACTGTTACATAGCACCTTATTACACTGATGTTATTACATAGATTATCCTATTATTAGAGAGAGAGGCAATTATCACACAAAGAAACAATTATCCGTTATCATACTTGGTCACAAGAACCCTGTTTATCTTGAACCACGTCATGCCATCCTAATTCTGAATTCTAGTTATTTCCTATAGCCCACCACGGGTGCTTCTAAGAAGAGGATCTCACAGTGCCTAGAGAACATCAGTGTCCAGAGGCAAGCTGTGGATTTCAAAGAATTAAAATACCCACCAGATAGGTATTTTTAATTGTTGGTGGGTAGGTGTTTTAAATGTTGTCCTGAGCACAATACCAGTGACATAATTCTTTATATTCCTTATAAGCAATATAAGTTCCACCGATATATTCCTTATGGAGGAAAAACAGGAAATGGAACCGCATGTATGCAAAATATATCTTTCACTCCATGTAACACGGATCTGTGTTTGAATAAGATATCCCAACCCCCATAAATGCACACATAAGTGAGTATAAATGCCCTGGGGAAAAAAAATCTAGGAAGATAAAATAATAACTACTTAGTAGAAATCTCGCTCTGTGCCAGATACTGTGAGAAATGCTTCACACATAGTACTCAGTGACACAGTAGAAGGCAGTGTGTGGGTTCACAGACTATATGGAAATGCAGTCCAATCCAAGTGTTAGCATGGGTGGAAATGTTCTATACACCTCGTGGACCAATGCAGTGGTCACTAGCCACATGTGGCCACTGAGTCTTTGCCATACTGCTCTTGGAACCGAGGAACCAGATTTCTAAATCTGGCTTAAGTTTACTTGAAATTTAAACTGAAATGGCCGCATGTGACCAGAGGCTACCATATTGTAAAGCACATCTGTAGAGCCCGTATCCCTCCGTTCAAATCCCAGCACGACCACTTGTTAGCTATTTCACTTGGACAAATTATTTAATTTCTCTGTGTCTCAGTTTCCTCATCCATAAAACAGGGCTCTGGATAGTTCCTACCTTATATATACCATATTCGTCTCCAGTTGACAGAAATATGGATTCCATCAGCTTCTCTGGGCTGCCATACACATTAACTATGAATGTGGTGCCTTAAAACAGCAGAAATTTACTCTCTTTCAGATCCAAAGACCAGAAGTCAGAAATCAAAGTGCAAGCAAGGTGCACTCCTTTTGGAAGCTCTGGAGGAGAACCTGTTTCATTCCCTTCCCCTAGTTTCAGGTGGCGGCTGGCACTCCTCAGTGCTACCTGTAGACCCGCTGCTCCAAGCTCTGCCTCTGTCTTGACATCACCTTCCTGTGTTTCTGCTTCAGTTCTGTGTTCCATTGGATAGTGTTTCCAGAGAGTCTAACCACTAGTCTATACTCGTGTTTCAAAGCTCAAATCTTTCTCCTATAAGGGCACCTGTCATTGGATTTAGGACCCACTCCTTGAGATCCCTAACTTAACAGCATCTGCAAAGACACTTTCTCTAAATGAGGTCAAATTCAAAGGTTTCAGACATCAAGACTTGGGCGTATCTTTTTTTGGTGCCACTATTCAACCCACTATATGAATGACCTTGATTTCTGTGATTTTTCCCCTCACCTATTTCATAATCATTTTGGGAAACAAAATTTACTTATATAAACAGGATATCTATCTATCTATCTATCTATAGCTATCTATCTATAGAGCAAAATCAATCTATAGATTTCTCTATAGATAAATATACATATATATTTATAAATATATATAATATATATATCTATATTTATAGATATATCTATATTTTAATATAGATAAATCTATCCATAGATAAATAGATATAGATAAAATCTATAGATATAGATAGATATCTATAGAGCAAAATCAATCTATAGATAGATTTATCTATAGATAAATATACATATATTTATAAATATATATAATATAGATATATCAATATTTATAGATATAGTTATGTTTTTGATATAGATAAATCTATCTATAGATAGATAAATAGATATAGATAAAATCTATCTATAGATAGATAGCTATAGATAGGTAGATAGATTGATATCCTGCCCACTCCCTTTTTTTTTTTTTTAAGATTTTATTTATTTATTTGACAGACACAGATCACTAGTAGGCAGAGAGGCAGGCAGAGAGAGGGGGAAGCAGGCTCCTCGATGAGCAGAGAGCCCAACACGGGGCTTGATCCCAAGACCCTGGGATCATGACCTGAGCTGAAGGGAGAGGCTTTGCCCCAATGAGCCACCCAGGCGCCCCTGCCCACTCCCTCCCTTCTTGTAACTACCTTCCCATTTTGAAAAGCCCTGAAGGATCCACGTTTCCATGTTTCTGCTTGTGGCAGGATATGTAAATCTATAGCAATTATTACCTTGATGAAAAGAGTACATGATAAGTCTTAATACGATTGCAAGCTCTGAAACCGAGGACTAATTTTAAGCAGTAGCTGACATTAACCTGTGTTCCCATGAGTCCATGAGGATTTTCAAAATACAGCACTTTTTCTTTGTGCTGCATGCATACCAATGGGGCTCAATTTATTGCAAATGGTATTCCTAAGCACAACACCAGTGACATAATTAAGAAATGTATTCAGCCTATTACTAATTTAACACTATTCAGCGTTCTTATCAAAACGCCGTGTGTCGCCCCACAGTGTCGCCATCAAATTTATGCATTGTAAATACAAATATATTTTATTCATCATGGGTTCTTGCAACTTCAATTATGCAATAAGTATTTATTTAGAATTCATTCTTTTCCCCCATTTGATAGCCATCATTAATTCATGGGAAACGGATTCAGCCTCTTGTAAAGCTCTAGCAAACACCTTAGAAGGCAAACTCAATTTGTAAGGATGTAGCTGATGTCGTGATTCTTTCAAATGAAGGAAAAAGTCGCCTCGAGATAGAATCACTTCAGGGCTGGTGGTTAGCAAAAATGGTGAAGTACAATAAGGTGGTTTTGTTGTAAATGCTGTGACTATCCTTCCCTCTCATGTGCATTCCGACTCCCAATACCATGGCCTTTCCAACATCCCCCAACATGCTCTTTACCATCTCCCTCCATTCCTCAAACTTGGCCCCCATCCACCCAATGTCACGTCCAAATCTAGGAATTGTGCAGATCCCCCACTCCTTACCCTAAACAAAGCAGCCAAGTTGCATTGGCCCCGTCTCCTGTGTGTAACACCAATTCGCTCCTCTCTCGCCAGGGCGACCAACTCATCTAGGGTTGCCTGGAGCTTTCCCAAGTTTAGCAAGGAAAGTCCTACAACTCAGGCCTCCTTTGGTCCCCCAAAAACCTACATGGTTTGCCAGGACTGGCTGCATTTTGAATAGAAATCCCTGTGTCTTGGGAAACCCCCAATCCTTAGCGAATGGAAATACCTGGCCACCCTTCTTGTTACAACCATCATTTGCACATCTACAGCTATGGTCACCTCTCCTCAGAAATTCGCGACGGTTTCTGATTCTGTTCTTTCACTACGATGGCCAGGTTTCCATACCAGTTACATCACCACGTTGCTTAAAATCCCCCCCATGCTTCAATGACTCCATCGTACTCCCTACCGAGGCAAACAGCAGCCTGTTGTATTAGCTTCCAATTGTTGCTACAACCTATCGCCACACACTTAGTGGCTTCAGACAACATAAACTTATTATCATACAGGACTAGACTAGTGAGCAACATACATGTAGCAAACTTTAGGAGCCATGGGTCTGAAGGGGGATAAGACAGACACAGTATTGGGATAGGTCTTGACTTTTTCCTATCTCCATGCACTTGAGAATTAGGGCCCAAATTTCTGCACCCAAGCCAAATGATTTTCTTTGACATAGATTCGCAAAATTCAGTGTGCATTAGAAATGCCTGAGTTGCTAATTAAAAGTGCAGATGACTGTCTAAATCCCCTGACCAAAATTTTAAGGTTCTGATTCATTAAGCCTAGATGGATTCTGGGAAACTTTTCTTGTAACAAGTTAAATCAGTGACCAACTTTTGTAATCTTTCGAATAGTTATTATCAGGTGGCCTGCGGGCGGGCCCTCTGAATAAGGCTGTTCTAGGAGTTCCCATTCTCTTAGGATAAACTTAATGGAATTTTGGGGTTGGGAGGACTTGAAGAGCTTTTAAAAGACCTTCCCCACATCTTGAAAGGCTTCCTGGTAGGGTTTCCAGATTAAATGCAGTTATGTTTTAAAGTAATACAGACAATTTTTTATATTAGTATAAGTATTTCCCATACAATCAATATTTGGGACATATGAAAAAATTGAGTATCTGCAATTCAAATTTAACTGCGTTATCTTGTTTTTGTTTGTTCAATCAGACCCCTGTTGCATATGTTAGGCAAGATGGGGCAAAGTCAGGCCCAGGAGGCCTTCCTATAGGAGATAAAAGTTCAGTTGAGCAGGAACCAGCCTGGTGAATGGAAGGAAGACACGTTTCTACAAGCTGAGAATGACTTAGCCTGCAGACCAGAGAGATGGTGAACTCAGGGGAGGCAATACAAGCATTTCTCTATGGATAGAACACTGAAGGTCAAGGGAACGGTGGTGACACGTGGTATGGGAAGGAGGGCCCCGGCTGACTGTCTAGACACTCCTTTCCCAAACAGGTGAACCACAGCCCAACCCACCGAACTCCAGCTGGGCTCTGCTCCCGTCTGCTGGGTGGTGCACAAGGCTTTGGAGTTCAAAAGCAATCTCATCTTTGCATAACAGACAAGGTTCTCAACCATGCCAGCATGGGGGAGCTTAAAACACAGGTACGTCTTCTTTGCAGAAATGTCTGTTCATGTCCTCTGCCCATTTCTTGATTGGATTATTTGTTCTTTGGGTGTTGAGTTTGCTAAGTTCTTTATAGATTTTGGACACTAGCCCTTTATCTGATATGTCATTTGCAAATATCTTCTCCCATTCTGTCAGTTGTCTAGAAGACATCCAGATGGCCAACAGACACATGAAAAAGTGCTCCATATCACTCGGCATCAGGGAAATACAAATCAAAACCACCATGAGATATCACCTCACACCAGTCAGAATGGCTAAAATTAACAAGTCAGGAAATGACAGATGCTGGCGAGGATGCAGAGAAAGGGGAACCCTCCTACACTGTTGGTGGGAATGCAAGCTGGTGCAACCACTCTGGAAAACAGCATGGAGGTTCCTCAAAATGTTGAAAATAGAACTACCCTATGACCCAGCAATTGCACTGCTGGGTATTTACCCTAAAGATACAAACGTAGTGATCTGAAGGGGCACGTGCACCCGAATGTTTATAGCAGCAATGTCTACAATAGCCAAACTATGGAAAGAACCTAGATGTCCATCAACAGACGAATGGATAAAGAAGATGTGGTATATATACACAATGGAATACTATGCAGCCATCAAAAGAAATGAAATCTTGCCATTTGCGACGACGTGGATGGAACTAGAGGGTATCATGCTTAGCGAAATAAGTCAATCGGAGAAAGACAACTATCATATGATCTCCCTGATATGAGGGAGAGGAGATGCAACATGGGGGGTTGAGGGGGTAGGAGAAGAGTAAATGAAACAAGATGGGATTGGGAGGGAGACAAACCTAAGTGACTCTTAATTCACAAAACAAACTGAGGGTTGATGGGGGGAGGGGGTTGGGAGAGGGGGGTGGGGTTATGGATATTGGGGAGGGTATGTGCTATGGTGAGTGCTGTGAAGTGTGTAAACCTGGCGATTCGCAGACCTGTACCCCTGGGGATAAAAATATATGTTTATAAAGCTGTAAAAAAAAAAAAAAGACATTTGAAACATGCTGGATATGGAAGAAAATCAGCAAACACCAAAAAAAAAAAAAAAACACAGGTACGTCAGTGACTGGGCCTTCCCTAGAGCAACTAAATCAAGGAAATCAGAATCTCTTAGTGGGGGCTGGGTCCCCGCATGCGGTTATTTTTAAAGCTCTGAGTGACTGTACTATGGAGATGGTGTTGAAACCAGGGCCATGGGTAAATCATCTCACTGCTTGAGAACTGGTTTCCGGGGCTTCAAACAATGTGAGAGGTTGCCTGCATGAACCGAAAGTATAAAGAGGAAAAACCCTCCATGAGTTGGAAGACAGTGGATGTTGGAGGCAGACAGCTTTGACTGGAATCCTGGGCTTCCCATCTTGGTGGGACCAGGCAGAAGCCATGTACCCTGTCTGGGCCAACTTCCTTCTGTTCAGGAGAACCATAAAACCTATCCCACGGGGCTTTTTTGGGCAGAAATGAAGCAATTCACAGGAGTACTTGGTATGGTGGTTGCTACACGGAGGTCATAAACGTTGGATGTTATTATTATTATTATTGTTGTTATTGTGAACACCAACGTACATGCACTTAGTGTCAGGGTGCTTGCAAGTTGTAAATGATTTGATGATCTCATTCACACCTTGGGGTTCAACAGTGAACTTTCTTTCTTTTCTTTTTTTTTTTTTTTTTTAAGATTTTGTTTATTTGACAGATAGAGATCACAAGTAGGCAGAGAAGAAGGCAGAGAGAGAGGAGGAAGCAGATTCCCCGCTGAGCAGGTTGAAGGAGGCTTGAGAAGGTGGCTTCGTCAGCCACCTGTGAGGGAGCTACTCTGGGCCTGGAAGCGTCCTTCCCAAGCCCATAAAACCAGCTTCTTACAAATACATTGGCAACGGTACTCTAAAGAACTCTGTCACCGTCTTTCATTTGAATGTCCTCATTGGGGCTGTGCTCCTTTTGAGAATGGATTCCTTTCGGGGCTCTACACCAAAAACA
The DNA here is from genome assembly GCF_902655055.1 of Lutra lutra. Taxonomy (NCBI): domain Eukaryota; kingdom Metazoa; phylum Chordata; class Mammalia; order Carnivora; family Mustelidae; genus Lutra; species Lutra lutra. The sequence goes on along the minus strand of NC_062295.1, from coordinate 6,430,962 downwards.
GACAGAAATCAATGGAGAAGCTTTTGTTTCTGTTTTGTTTGTTTCTGTTTTTAAGGACCACAGAGAGACATTTTCACTGGTGCCTCACCTTCCTCCCTGCTCGGCCTTGGTCTCGGCTGAAACTCTCTTGGAACTGGGGGAGAACGGCTCCGGGGGCAGACACAGCGGAGGGGAGAGATGGGGGGAACTGGGGAGGGCTTGCAATTTCAGATGGACGATCTGGAAAGGCCTCTCCAAGGAGAGGAAACTCGGGTCAATGACGTGCAGGAACCCAGAGATGTGAGGAAGGAGGGCGTTCCTGTAGAAAAGCCTCTGCCTAAAAAATAACCTGAAGCCAGATTCCAGAATAAAATGGTCCGGGAACTCTGATGTGCTGCTCATTCAATCCCCACGGGCTTTGATGGACAGAGGTTTAAAGGTCTGCACCGGTCACAGAGAAAAGCCAGGGTCCCTCTCTCTTAATGATCCTTCCATTTGCGGAAATGCAGCATCTGCATGGGAAGCAGGGTCTGGAGCGGATGCATTTCAAAGGAGACCGTTTGATCGTCAAAGCAAGTGGCTGGAACCCTCCTCCCAGCAAAGGGAAGTGAAGGCCAGCCCCCAGGTTCTGGGCTCCCCCGGAACCGCCAGTCTCCTTCCAGGAGAAATGTTCCCGAGCGGCTTTCATGACAGGCTTGTTTGCTCCCGAATCCTCCTCTCCTCCTCTGCATACCTTGTAAACTCCCGCTTGATCAACTCAAATGTCACTTTCATGGGGGATTCTGCCCTGATCAAACAGACCCCACCAGGTCCCCCTGTTACAGACTCAGGGTCCTTCAGAGCCCGCCAGCGCGTGTTGTGCGAGCTAACGTGCTTAATGTCTCCGGGCTGTAACCTCCATGAAGCTTATGTGTTGCTAAAAGGTACATATTTAAAAATGGCAAAATCGTGATTTTTTTTTTCCAAAATACAACATGAATTCGTCTCAGAAATTTCCATTTAACTCTTTCATTCCTGAGGGAACCCATAAGATGTTGGTGTTCAAAAGGAGAATCCAAAAGGCACAGAAATATACAAGAGAGGCACCGGAAATGTTCGGGGGAAATTTACAAACAGAAGCAACACAGGCAAGAGGGGTCAGTATCCCCAGGGCACGAAGCTTTTGCCTTCCATGGGACACATTTTGAATTCCTATGAATAAGAACCATTTGCATCGCTATCCGTCCTCTACAATTGATACAATTTACAGGGCTGTAAAGTAGCTCAAAGACAGGGAAAGACAGAGATAATGCAGAACAGGCTACCAGGCGGGACACCCACTAATCTTCTTGGTTCGGGTCAAAGCCTTTCACGGTTTTTTCTCAGTTTTCCTCGTTGATGGGTTCCAACCGCTTTGCAGAGCGCTCACAACACAGGAGACACTCCGTGAATGTCTGTTAAGTGAAGGGCAGTTTTGGAAGCCTATTTGTGGAAAGATGATACATTTTGTATCTAATTGGGTGGCTCTCTGGTTTTAACCTCTGCGAGCTTCCTGAGAAAGCAGGTCTGTTCCCGCGTACTGGACAGGTGAAGAAGCTCACCCAGGATCTTGGGGGAAAACTCATCCCAAAAGACATGGCGGACTCATTAAAAAGTTCTCATGGGTCACAGGAGAGCATGCCCATCACCTCCCCAACACACACACTTTCATTAGACGAGTATCTAAAAACAGGGTCTATGCTACGGGGAAGTTTAAGAAAACAACTTTCTCATGAGATCGTGAATGTAGAAAGGTTTGGGGAACAGTAAAACGCCAGACCGTTGAAGAAGGAGACAATGAACTCTCCCCTCCAGATCTGTGTCATCGGGGTTCGGGAAGACTAAACTGGCCAGTCAGATAAACCGCGGTCCCTCAGACTCCCAGTTTCTCACACAACTCATGGAGCAAATGCCTCCCACCCTTCCCTCCCTTTTATTTATTGTTATTTTTGTAAGTCATCTCTACACCTAATGTGGGGCTCGAACTCACAACCCTGAGATCAAGAGTCACACACTCCATTGACTGAGCCAGCCAGGCAACCCCCTGCTCCCTTTGGTCACACCCACGAACGTGCCATAATTTCTGAACCTCACCTTCGGCTTTGAGGCCCTCGTCTCACACAGGCTCTTCCCAAAACCCTGGGGTTAGGGGGAAACTTGATAACGGGTTTATGGACTCTGTGGAGGCCAATAAAAACAAGACTGTACCCACCTCGAGTCTAGCCCTGACGTAAGTACAGCCATCTTGACAAAGCAAAAGATGGTACCTTGTACCCCGTCTCCACCCGCTCCCCTCCCCTCAGTAGTATGTGTGAACAAATAGTTAACTTGCAGAAATCACTATCCTGCAACCTGCAAGACAGGAGTCTCCCTCAGTTTACAAATGTCCCGGTGCTAAATCTCACTAACAAGGACACTTGATAGGTGGAATGTGACATTCCACCAGGAAACTCCCAACTGTCTTCATGTTAGTGACTCATTAGAGGGAGAAACGGCCCTGGCTTGATAATAACCAGGCCTCCAATTTCCTGACAGTCTTCTTTACCCTGATAGCCCTTCTGCACATCCCCCTTGTCCTCACCCACCGACGAGTCCCCCCTACTCTGCTTTTAAAAACTCTGACTGTAATCTGCCTCGGGGTCCAAGTCCCTACTCCGCTGCGTTGAGTATGCTTGGGCCCAAGCTTGAGCAAGTCACCTCAGGGTCCAAGTCCCTACTCCGCTGCGTCGGGTAAACTTGGGCCCAAGCTTAAGCTTGTCGAATAAACCCTCATGCGATTGCATCAGTGTTGGTGGTTTCTCGGACGCAAAAACTAGGGCATAACAGGGTCATGCGTTCTTTTCAAAGAATATCAAAGGCAAAATATTTTTCCTGCTATTTTAAGACTATTGATTATATTTCTCTATCTATTCTATCCCATTATCCTGTGTCGGGGGGGAGTCTGACACCATAAGCATGTGGGGATGGTCCGTCCAAGAGAAGGTGAGTTGAGTACACGTTTTGCTTCAACTGAATGGGATATAATGATGTGTCCGTCACTGCCATACAGAATGAAATTATCTGCTACATCCCAGTATAGGGCTGGCCTCCATAAGTGTGTATATATGTCCCCTGCTATGCATTACTGGCAAGGACTCAGGATTTTAAAATGCTGGGCAGAGGCCCTATCATGACCTTCCAGGGTCCTTTAGCAAGAAGACCTGCAAATACATCATACTGAGGGAGGAGGAAAAATGGTTTGAGGTGTAAAGGGGTCGAAGCTGGTCTGTGGGAAATTTTTCCAGTCATTAGATATATAAAACGATAGGTCACTGTTTTGGTTCTCATTGTTAACTACTCAAAAGGGAATTGACTACCATTAAGGATATGCTGTACATAAAAGAACACAGCTTATACATTTGTTCATGCTTCATGTTTTTCTTTTTAAAACCTAGGAATTATACTAAATAGACCTCATCAGAAGTCTTGTGTTTTTATGGCACAAACCTGTGGTATAAATAGTGACCATGGACGTGAAGTTACCCGTTTTATGAAGCCCGATCGTCAACAATAATAGAAAACATCCCAACCAACAAAACAATGATCTTTCTTTTCTCTCTAGGAAAACTATTACAGAACAATTGTCCTACAAAAAAAGAAGTCAAAGAGCATGCAGCCAAGGAGAAAAGCATCGTAGAGGTGTGTCAGAGATAAGAGAAAACAGGACAGTTTTTTTTTAAAAAATTGTGTGATTTTGTGCTTTTTGTCAGCTTGTAGAAATTTGTCATTTGTTGAGATGTGTGTTCTCATTCTAAGTAACTATCCACTTGTGTAATGCATTTTTGCTCATTATTTTATCTTCTTCTTAAAGAAGGCCTTGGAAATTACAGGACCAGCAGGCCCCACTGGCTCTGGACCTGCCCCTCCTCATGCAGGGGAGACCAGGAGGTCACGCCACTGTCCCGTCCCCACCCCCATTCCTGTGCTCACCCTGCAGGGACTCCTCACCGCAAACCATCTCTTATCCCAAGACTGAGACATGGGACAGAGGTCAAAGATGTCCTATTACACGACGCTTGATAATTAAAACTTTTAAGAAATAATATTGTCATGGCTGCTGCGACAGAGACACGTAAAAAGAGCAACGTGAACATACCCAACATCACCCGGAACAGACCTCACGTCAACTCCGCATGACTCCAAGTCTGTCCTGCCAGGGTGCTTTTCCTCTCAGCACGGAGGCAGCTGTGTGTACTAGGGGAAATTCCCAAGTACCTTAAGTGTGGTAGGCAGAATGACCTCTCCAAAAGGCCCATGTACCAATCCCCAGAACCTGCGAATATGCTATGTTATGTTATATGGAAAAGGGGAATTATAGTGGAGGGTGAGTTGAGGTTGCCTGTCAACGGACCCTGAGACAGGGAGGTTATCCCAGATTACAGAACTGGGCCCCAAATCATCACATGAATCCTTAAAGGCACAAGAGGGAGACAGAAGTGAGCCAAAGAAAGAGACGAGATCACAGAAGCACTATCAGAGGATGCCTTGTTGCTGGCTTTGAAGGTAGGGGAAGGGTCGGTCCCCAGCCTCGGAAGGTGGTAAAATCACAGGAACCAATTTCCCCCTAGAACCTCCAAAAAGGATCATAGCTCTGCCAACACCTTGATTTCAGCCCAATGAGCCAGTGGCAGATTTCTGACCTAAGGCACGATATATCCGTGCTGGGTAGGCCGCTGAGTCTGCGGGGATCTGTCAGAGTAGACACAGAAAACTAATATACTGAGCACACCTAAGCAATCAAGACACTGAGATAGGAGACCACTACAGGAGCCGAGATTCTCACAAATAAAAGAAAGCCCATCAGAACGGACCTTACGGTGAAAAGAATGCATCGGCAAACCCAGAATGGCCAGACGAGAACCAGTCGGAACAGCCAAAGGGGGAGGTCATGACCTGAACGGCTTAGCCCAAACCATGCACTCCATGGGGGGTAATTCCGAATCACAGGGATCCCCAGATGGAGACCCGGCACACTTGGCTTGGACAGGAGGAAGGAGGACCCGACTATAATAAGAGGACGGCCACAGATGCCCCTGACAAGCAGCGGACCCTTTGATTTTCTTTTACCCAGCCCGTGAAAGACAGGCGTCCATCCAGACCAGGGCAAAGACGTGAAAACAAAGCAGGAAAAAGAAAACGTGGACATTAGAACACTTGTCTTCTGGATGACTGATAGGCCCTTTTTTTTTTTTTTGCTTTTACCTTTCAGTCCAGTGAAAACAGTCCGAAATGGTGCCTGAAAGGTTGACTAATAAACCTTCAAACGCCAGTTGTTTGGGAAAAGATCCATTCAAGTCCAGCCCGACGTTCTTCTGTTTGTCCCTGTAGCTTAAAGGCCACCAAGTCAGAGCTCCTCTTGGTTGATTTTCTCTCCCGCTAAATGTTGAGTCGCTATTGTTTTATTGCAATCTATTTACAAGAAATGGGCGATTTTTTTCCCATGATGCCGGGAGCCCTGGGCTGTGTTTGTTTATTGCTCCTCTGTGCGCCAGACCTGTCCTTGGGGTTCAGCTGCCAACGTAAGGGATTAAGGAGCTAAGTAAGTCTGACTGGAGGAGGAATCTTTCAAATGTGCTTCTCCAGCCTGGTTCTTTTGCAGGCAATTTTTATTTAATGTACACACACACACGCACACACGCACACACGCCCTTGTTCCAGTCCAGTAATGAAACAATTGCTTGTCCCCGGGTCTCTTCAATCTCCTTCTATGCCGCCTTGGAAAACAGAAGAATACACAGGTATAACAAATACAATTATCCAAATATACATATTTCCGTTCGCTCATCATCTGCTTTCTCCCGTGATTGGAAGTACCCCATGGAGCTCTCTATCCGTCCGTTCTGCCACCGAACAGCCCACGCTCTCTGTTGCAATGGAACAGAATCCACTCAATTGCCTGGAAACCATTTCTGTCAGAAGTGGTTTAGTGCCGACCCAGCTGATGGTCCGCTTCTCTCCATCCCTGGTAAGACCCTACTGCAGGGAACGTTTCTATTTCGGAGGCAGGGACACCCGGGGAGTCTCCAGAGTGGAAGAAACAATGCACCCATCCTAAAGGCAGCTTCTGCTGTCTCCCCCGGTCTGGCCTGCTCCCCTCCACAAAGAAGGACCCAGGAATCAAGGTCCCTGACACATAACCACTCAAGCCACCCCCTTCCTGTCTGGCACCCAACCCTGTTCTTGCACCCATTAAGTGAAAGGGGACACCTGGGTCTATCGCACGAAGTGGTTAAAAACAATGAGGATGATGGTGGGGGTCCTGAGGGCTTGCTAGCACCATGCCCTTGGCACATGTTAGTTAGCTCAGTCCTTCCCCAAATACCCAGGAAGCAAGCATCACCATTATCCCTGCTTTATGGTTGAGGGAACCTAGTTCCAAAGATCTTAAGAAATGTTCTTGTTAGGACCGTGTTTCTTGATCTCAGCCCTGATGGTATTTTGGGCTGAGTTCCACTCTAGGGAGGTTTCTGTGTCTGTCATAGGAGACTGAGTGGCCCCCGTGACCTCTACTTGCTATGGCCTGGGTGTGAAGATGAAAGGTCTCCAGAACTTGCCATATGTCTTGTCTCCCGCAGGACACAGCCACCCCAATTGGGGTCTTCTGCTCTTTGGCAGAGCTGCACAATGGGTCTGGATATGAGCTCATTACTTAATTCTAGAGTCCCAGTTCTGCACCACCATGTATCCATTACTGATTCTGGAGCATCGTATCACTAAGAGATGTCCACTCAAAGTTCTGTCCTCTCTCTTTCTACAGAGCCACCTTCATCAACTTTCTTTCTGATTCCTTTGCAGTCATTTGTAATCCTTTAGTCAGGCTTCTCTCCTCCTGTAAATGCACCCATCACCCCCAACGCGAACCTTGCTATTCTGAATGTTGCCAGATCTGGGTTTTTTTTTTTTTTTTTTTTTTTTGAGAGCCTACACTCCTCCATGTCGCTTTTTTTTTTTTTTTAATTTTTATTTATTTATTTGACAGACAGAGATCACAAGTAGGCAGAGGGGCAGGCCGGGGGTGGGGAGAAGCAGGCTCCCCGCGGAGCAGAGAGCCCAATGCGGGGCTCGATCTCAGGACTCTGAGATCATGACCTGGGCTGAAGGCAGAGGCTTAATCCACTGAGCCACCCGGGCACCCCACTCCATGTCTCTTCTGTAAGACAGATGACCTGATAGCAAAAGCATGGTCTTTGGAACTGGAGAGTTCCAGAACTTGCTTCGGTGGCTTGCTAGCTGTGGGTAGAAATACTGCCTCCCCAAACTTCAGTTTTCTCCAGGATCTCTGCCATAATTCTCTTCTCCACTCTCCTCTCTTGACTTCCTGGAGACCACCTTCTCTATCTCTCCTCCTTCAACTCCCCTGCAAGCCCTATTTAAGGGTCCACCCTTGGCACTCCCATCTCACAGTTCTCTGTGGAGCCATGCCCCTTCCTAGCTGTCACAATGAACAGGGCACCCACTTTCTCAGGCTCCAAGCCAGAGAGCCACCCTCCAGGTCTTCCTTCTTGACTGTTTCAACCGCGTGCTCCGTGCATCCGTCCTCACGACTCTCTTGCCCCCTCCTTCTTCACTAAGCAAATGTACTCACATCCTACAAATGACTTAATCTCTCCATGGCTGATCTTCACAGACCACGACACTGATCTCATTTGGGGTTGTTTGCTTAATTGCAGACCTCGTGCCTTGTTCAACCGTTCACACATCAGATCTCCAACCCTAAGTTGGGGGTCACATCTATTCCCAAGGTAAATGCTAATCACTCAGAGCCATTTATATATTTTTTGTAGGACCCGCCAAAAGTTGCAAGGACTCCTCAGCTTGTCTCTAACATGGACAGATGAGAGAATGGAGACAGGGTTGATAAGACAGCTGACGGTTCCATCAGAAGGGGAAAATGACCACGACCACTGCTCCAAAATTTAATTCCTCCACGTGCCAGGGGCATAGGGTGATGATATTAGTGTGGTCATGCTTACTGGGGGCTCCATGTTTGAGCTGTAGGAGTTGTGAAGTAGCTGGCATTCCCCTGGGCTACCTTATTTCAAGATCATTACTATGACAGTTGCCAAAATATTGGAAGAGTCCCAAGTTCCCTGCCATATTTTTTTCCTTTTACTCCATAATTGCTAAAATAATAACAAGGAAAAAATTATTCTGCTCCCAAACCCTCCATTACTAACTAAAAACTATCATTTTGCCTGTCTTTCAGAGACAAATATTTAGATTTAATTAATGGAAAAACATCCATCAAATCTCGAGACCTGTATCTTCCGTGGACCCATGTATTTGTGAAGGCTGTCGGTTGCAAATGGCAGAAACCCAACTCAGTCCAAGTTCTGTAAAAAGAAGGAATTAATTAGCTCACATAAGTAGGGACCCCCGAGGGCAGATCTGGAACTTCCTGCACAGAGGATACATGGATTTGAACTACATCTTCAGGGCTTTCCGTGCCTGCCTCTGCAGGGTTCCTCTCTGAAAAACAGCAGGATGATCACTGGAAACTCCCAGTCTGTACTATTTTTAGCTCTTAGTTTCAGGGGGAACAAACAAACTAACATCTAGAAAGGGTTCTAGGGAAACTTCTGGTTGGCTCAGCTTCTTCATCCCTGAACCCATCATTGAGTCCAAGGTGGTGAAGTATTTTTATTGCTCAGTCTTTGGGCCATGTAGCATGCCCCGGCTTTGAGATTTAAATGTCTACAAGGCCCACGTAGAATGTGGAACTGGCAGGTCCCCAAAGGAAAAAAAAAAAAATGATGCTGCTGGAGAAGAATAGGAAAGCGAAGCTGGATAGTCAAAAGCAAGACATGAACATTTTGGGTACTAGATTTTAGTTCTTAAGTATCCTGCACTGTGACCATCATTCCCTAAGACGATTCTATTAAAGGTCAAGACACTTATACCAACGTTGGGGTTTAAGCTTTGGCTTAGAATCTGTTGTTTCATTTAATTGCTTTTAAGCCCTTTGGTGTTCAACTTGCTTTTTTTCAAAGATTCTAACCAGAAGATCATTATACTAGGAAGAGAAGAGTTCCCAGCCCCTCCCTCTCTCTCTTTCTGTTAACGTCATTTTCACTCGACATAGCTCCTTCCAAAAATTCATCTCACTTATTCATTCTTGTGATGGTGCTCTAAATAATCTATTTCTGTCAAATTTCGTACCTCAGACTTTTATGCATTTCCTTTGTCTAAACCCTATTCAATATGGTAGCCACTAGACACATCTGGTTGCTTAAGTTCAACTTTAAATTAAGTCAAAACAATCACAATAAAACCGTTCCTCAGTTGACCAGGTGGGTTTCAAGGGCTCCGTACACCATGTGTCTAGTGGATCCCCTAGCTGGTAACACAGTACAGAATATTTACATCATCACAGTAAATTCTATTAGATGGTGTCGGTCGCGATTACAAAAGGTTTCTCAAAGACAAAAGTGCACTTGGTTACATATATTTTCCATGCGTCCAGCCCCTTGATACAAAGTGGGAACATAACTGACCTTAAAATTATAAGAAGTACTCTATGTAGAATACGGATCATACACTATGTATCATTTTATATGAGCCTGAATATTAGTGTGATCAAATACTCCACTGCAATTTTCTTAAAATTTATAATTCATTTTCCAATAAAGCTAAGTGTTCCTTTTCCTCTTAATTCATTCAGGCTAAACCACAGGCTTTTTTAGCCTTAACTTCCATCACTTGCCCCCAGTTAATCTACATTTTGGCCATACTGAATTTATCAAAATTCCCCCAAAGTGCTAGAATTTATCACAATTTCAAGTCTCTACTCACGCTGTTTTTGGAGCCTGGAAAAACCTTACACTCAGTCTCGTATTTGTTTGCCAAAGCTTTCTCTATCCTCCCCACTGGATATTGGCTATGGCCTCCGATCCTCCTCCAGATATTTGCATCAGGGAATTAATTACACATTTTATTGCAGTTAGCACTGTGTATGGGATCCTGCTCTACTACACTTTCTCAAAGGCAGGGACCCTTCATGTTGTCTTTCCGACTCAGCTGCATCTATTTCGTATTGGGTCTTTAGCATCTGTGTTGTAAGTTCAAGTAAATTCGATTGTCATTCAAGGGCTTCCAAGTTCGGACTCGGCTGGAAATCTCCACCCCACCCCCAGTGTTGTTACACGTGGACTCCACAGCCCAGCCCACCTTGAACCATTCACTCATTGTTCTCTGGACACACCGTGCAGCCCCCACCCTTCCTCATTTTGATAAATGTTGGTTAGTTTCACTGGAAAACACTCTCCTTTCTCCCTAGCATTCAGCCTTCACTGCCAAGCTCAAATAGCTTCTCTGGAAATGTACCCAAAGCCTATCCATCCAGGACATGCCTTCCCCTGCCCCTTTCTCTCATAGTAAGACCTCGGTGTTTAAATACCTCTTTGAAAATCCGTATCACAGCCTGATTTTTATTACTGTTCGTTGTGTCCAAGTCTCTCTCCCTCACTAGCCTGCGACCCTTTCAAGGACACAGACGATGTCTTGTCATCTCTATCTTCCTCTTGCACTTAGCACAGGGAGTAACCCACAATTGACACTAGAAAGTGTTTGTTGGATGGAATTGCTGTGCAAAGAAGTACTTCCTTTAAAGGACATAAAAGAAAAGGAACAGTGACAGCTTAGCTCAAGAGCACACAACGAACTGAAAAACCACCAGCTTTGATCAAAACCCTGCCCCAGGAAGTTTCCAGCTGCTCAGACATGGTTTCCTGGCATCGGTGGGAGAGATGGATTCTCTAAAAGGAACAATGAGATCGGGGCCAAGGGAGGAAGAAAAATACCAGCAAAGCAAGGGCACACACATGGGGTCTACACACTGAGTTTATGAACGTACAGCAGAGTTCATTTACAGGAACGCATGGCAGAGGGAGGCTGGGAAATGTTGGCAAATGGAATGTTCCGTACTTTATATATGTTTTCAGTTTTGACACCAGAAAATGGTTTGTGATGCTGTGTTTTTGTAGAGGACTGGTGTGGGGTTAATGTTTAAAGTGATTGAGAGAGGGTGAAAATAATTTTCTAGCCTCAAGCATCAAAGAAAACATTGAAGTGTTTACAAGAGCAGAATTCTCCAAGTAGAAGGGATCACAGACATCATCTTCTCCAGGGATAGCCAAGAAAAGAGATGGCCCGCTGACCCTTCTCTCCCATGGCTACGGCACATAAATTCTGGCTTGGCTGCTGTTTCTTGTAGGGTGAGGACATGACCTTGGAATCCTTCTCAACACAGAGCCAATACCGCCAGAGTCAACCTGTGAGAGAAGGTTACTTCCCATCCCTGATCTAGTCCAACTTTCTCCCTGGTGATTTGGTGATGGGTTAGTCAATGCTCTATGCTACCCACCTGCCCATTCCTTTCTCAGTCACAGCTCCTAGGATGATTTACGCATTCCAAGCAAAGCACGCACGCACACACGCACGCATGCCCCAGACTTAGAGCGCCTCATGGCAGCACATACAACGTCAAATCCAGTGAGAAGTCTCACGTGGTTTGCATGGTTCTCCCAGCTGAGAAGACAGCAGCCCTCTCCCCATCACCATAAGATGTTTACTGACTGGCCAATCCTTATTCAAAACTAAATCAGTATTTTTCTTGGCTATCAGCCTTGTTCCCTGTCCCTGATAGATACGGCAGCCCAGGGCATTCCCAAGGAGGCATCCCGTCCGAAGGGAGCTTTGCTGGAAACCTTCGGGCCTCAACTTCCCCTGCCTGTGACCGGCTCCTGGAAGGGGCACAGCCTAGTTCCAAACGCTTTCATGCTTCCTCCCCTTCCTTTCTGTGCAGCTGTTTGTAGAGTCTCCCAAAGGGAGAACTTGAAAGGGCCTCTTAATAACCTTGTTCAGAGCTCCAGAGGAGAAATTAAACCTTTCTGCAAATTCAGCATGGAGCCATTTCTGGCAAGACAATGATCTCAGATGGCCTTGCTGGCAACAGGGCTGCTTGGGAATTAACCCTTTGGCCTCCACGGGTTATGAAATGTACCAGGGAGGGAGAGAGAAAAAAGAGGAGGGAGGGAGAGAGGAACGAAGAAAAAGCAAAGAGAAAGAAATGTTCCTTTTCGGCACTGACTCCCCTTTGGAAACAGCCTCTTGAATGGTTGGTTCTCCTGGGGGAGCCGTGGTCCTGCTCTAGGTCTTTGTGCCCAGAGGAGCGTGGCTCTCAAGGTGGACATCTGACGGAAGCTGGTCCAATGGAAACACCGCATCATTATACCATCTGGTCTCAGCGACCGTGTCCAAGCCGGGCTACTAAAGGAGACCTTGACACTTTCCTTAACATTTATTAAAACAAAACAAAACAAAACAAAAAAACAAACTTGACTTCCTGTCTCCCGGGGATTTCTGTTCTCCTAGATATCTTAAAGCTGGTATTGTCTGTGTTTTAACCACTGAGGGGAAGCCCTCCTGAGAATGAACTGCGTGCACAGAGGGAGAAAAGCACAGTTTAGACGCTGACTGACTGCCTGCTTTGGTCACTGGAGTCGACCACGCCCGAACGTCACCCTGATTCAGTGCAATTACTCAGTGCGAAAAATCCGCTTCCCTGACCAAGTACTCCAGAGTGGGGATTCAGCTGCCTGCATTTTCAAACAACCGGATTAATAAATATGCTTACGAAAAACAAGGGTTGCGGGGCCAAAAGTGACTCAGCCGGGAGCGACAACACTGAAGAGCCGAGTGAGAGATCTCAGACGACTGATCAGGCTGGTACTTTCTGTGATTCTCTAACAGGGGCCACGGACAGAGGCATGGCTTAGATCCCAGCCACCGTGGCCTAATTCTTTTTTATTCTACGTCTCAGCAGAACACCAAAACTTGGCTGAAGCCTGCCTATAGCCACAGTTTAGGACAGTTTCTAGTTTATGACTCAGTGAAAATTAACAGAATATCCGAAAGTCTTTGGTGATGTTGAATCTTAGGACTGAAAGCATATATAGGGAAAGAGGTTTCACTTCGGAATAGTCTCGTGCATCAAATTTTCAATGACATAACAGTACGTGTGCTTGGTGGGGAGACAGTGCCAGTGTTAATTGCAACTCTCTCCTTCACCAAGAAATTGCAAACACCCAGAGTTCGCCATGAGTGATATGGCCAATCACGAACATTGATTGAGAATATATTACGAGCCCAACACGACGCTGAGCCCTCGAGATGCACTAATTCATTCAAACCTCACAGTACCGCGGTGAGTACATTTTTATGCCCATTATACAAGTCGAGGGATGGGGGCCTGGGGAAGTGAAGTAACTCACTAGTCATGTGTTGGTCATGGAGGCAGGATTTGATCCCAAAACTGTTCCCTCAATTTTTTTAAAAGATTTTATTTATTTGACAAAGAGAGATCACAAGTAGGCAGAGAGGCAGGCAGACAGAGAGGGGGTAGCAGGCTCCGTGCTGAGCAGGGAGCCCGATGCAGGGCTCGATCCCAGGACCCTGAGATCATGACCTGAGCCGAAGGTAGAGGCTTAACCCACTGAGCCACCCAGGCGCCCCGATCCCTTAATTTTTAATCATGGCAAGCAGAGAGCTGTCTGGAAGGTAAATTTTTTCTTAGCTCATTGCATCATGTTTCTTGTCTTCTGCTGATCTGTTTGGGATGCTATTTTCTGATATAAATGTTCTTATTATATAGCAGAAATGTATTAGGTGCTATGTATGAAACCTTTTTCACCCAGTGAGCCCCTTTTTGGATTCTGAAAGTTAATAAATTTGTATTGTTGAAAGCTGCTGAGTTTGCACTCATTTGTCACCACAGCCGTAGAAACCAACACCGAGCCGGTTAGGAGCCCAACTCTATTTGAGGAGTCAGGAACCAAAAGAGCTCTTGACATTGCCCTCATGGTTTAGCAGTGAACAATCTAGCAGAAATTATTTCTCTTGTGCCTGGAGTTGGAGCATGGAAGCTGGAGTGAGAATGTCCAAAGCACGTAGAAAGTTTGCAGGCGACATAAAAGGTGAAGGCAAGAGAATAGTTATAGTTGATGGCCACCACAGCAAACTTTGCCTCATTTCTTGAGTGATTTTAGGCCAGTCCCTGGAGGTGAGCCCCTCCCGTGTTCTTCAATACTGTCAGAACAGAGGTGGACCAGGGCCCAGATGACAAGACAGCAATCTCCTCCCAAGGGTTTTAGAGTGAATACAAGAAGAAACGAAGAATAAATATGGTTCATGGTAATTAAAGTCTATATAATTAGGCTGGCTGGCTGACTGATTGGTAACCATTTACCATGCAGGCTCCCCCTGTAGATTTCAGGTTTAGATTAAGAAGCCAAACTGTGATGAGAAATAGGGTGAGACAAAGCAAAGTAAAACCACCAAGAACTTTCTAGATGCCTGTTTTTGCAGGGTTATTGCTGACCTAGAATTTCAGAAAGGAAAGAAGGAGGGATGGAGGGACAGAAGGGAGGGAGGAGGAAAAGGAAGGAAGGAAGGAAAGAAAGGAAAAAAGGAAGGAAAGAAAGGAGCAAAGAAGGAAAGATTCTCCAAACTTGCTTTGTTTAAAAACACAGCTCTCTGAAACCACATAAATGTGGAATGTTCCAAGGGAATTAAGGCCTTCTGACCTGAACTTCCACCCTGAGGAAACAAACAACAAAATGACTATTACAAATGCTGTATATGTTCAGCCTCACTCTGACCATATTTATGCACACTTTACTAAGGTTTGCATTCGGTTTTCCTGCCCGGGGTGAACAGAAATGAGCAGGTGAGACAGGAGGGGGCAAGGGAAAGCAGAGTTGAACACGGCAGGTGCACTAGTTTGTGATAGTAGGAGTAGAAAAAATGGTACTGAATGCAGACATAAGGGAGCGTTACAGTTTGGGGATTTGGGGGGAAGGACAGCAAAGTGGTCAGTACGGAGAGAGTCTGAGAACATCTCCGTACTACAGTGAGCACAGAAATGGGTGTCCAAACTGAAGTTGAAATGGGGCTTAGTAAACATTGCTCTGGACTGAATGTCTGTGTCCCTCCAAAATGCATGTGTTGGGATCCAAGCCCCTAGTGTGATGGTGTTAGGAGGTGGAGCCTTTGGGAAGGGATTAGGATCAGTGCCCTTATGAAGGAGGGCCTTCCAAGACCTGAGGACACAGCGAGAAGATGGCCAGCTACAACCCAAAAGAGGCTTTCACAAGAACCCAGTCCTCTTCCCATACTGATCTTGGACTTCTGGCTCCAGGACTGTGAGAAAGAAATCTCTGTTGTTGATAAGCCACTTGGTCTACCAGGTTTCATTGTTACCACCACCATGTTTCTGATGAATGATGTTGGTACAGAGTGATGGAAATGTGCACATTGGCCTTTAAATCAGTAAGCTTCTCCAAGAAGCCTCTTCTTACCTACCAGACGGAGCTGAGCACCCTTCTCTGTGCTTACGGCGCACCTGCTGTCTACCTCCCCACAGCCATGAACACTGTCTGCTTTACTCTCAGGTCAGGTGTCATGGCTGATTGATGCGTGTGCTCAGAGGTGACTGTGGACTTCCTCTGCAAGAGAGTCTTTCTTGAAGGATGAGCAGCTGGAGAAGGATCTCAAAGCTGTGTTTTCATAGCAAGCACTTAACTTACTTTGTAGATATTAGAGTGTGTGTTCATGGGGCTGGTTCCACACATGGAGATTATCCAGGTTTAGATGGGGGTGAAGACAGCTAAGCTCTTGTCCCAGTGAGCTCCTCTTTGGCGTTACAACCCCAGGGATACCCAGTATAGAGCATGTGCCCTGGCAGGGTCTGGTTTCAGGAAAGCAGGGTTAGCCTGAACTGAAAGATTAAAATGCCCATCAAATTAACTTCTGCGTACTTCTTTGCAGAATCGTGCCAGATCACGCTGATCTTTGATACGACACATGCATCTGCTTCCAAAGCTAGAGACGTGCAGACTTCATCCCCGAGTCGACAAAAGCCGGGTCCAACGATACTGCCGGCATTCAAAGCAGATCCTGTTATGCGTCTGAACACAGCCTGTCCACCTAAGTCCCCAGACAGAATAAGAGAAGCCACGGGAATCTTGTCTGAGGAAGTCCGTCTCAGTGTTAGATAATGTTACTCCACTACAGGTAAAAATATCCTTTGTGGAGTTCCAAACTGGCGCCTCCAAGGAAGATGATCCTTGAGAAAGTCCATGAGAAACAGAGACATTTTTAGTGTGGGAGAAAAGAGTAGCAGACCAGAGAGAATATGTGTGTGTGTGTATGAATGTGCATGTTGAACTTGGAGCTAAACTTGAGGTACTATTATATTGAAGTTCTTTTAAGGAAACTGAACTTGGAGTTAAAACTAGGGTATTGTTGGGGCGCCTGGGTGGCTCAGCAGGTTAAGCTGCTGCCTTTGGCTCAGGTCATGATCTCAAGGGTCCTGGGATCGAGCCCCGCATCAGGCTCTCTGCTGAGCGGAGAACCTGCTTCCTCCTCTCTCTCTGTCTGCCTCTCTGCCTGCTTGTGATCTCTCTCTCTGTCAAATAAATAAATAAAAAATCTTAAAAAAAAAAAAAAACTAGGGTATTGTTATACTGAAGTTCTTTTAAGGAAACTGAAAAGGATGACTACCTTCGCAAACTCAAAAGAATTGTGGATGTGGGGGCAGGGGAGGGAATGCATCAAGGAAATCTTCTAGAAATTAACAAAGGAATGAGTCTATCCCTAGCACTGCTCAGCACGCAATGTGATGTGGTCTGGTTTCCCATCCTAAAGATTCTTTACCCCTTCCCAAAATGTTCTCTTTGAGCCACTTCTTGTTATCTTGAAAATGGTGTTCCATTTTGATTGGTCATGGGACCCAGTTTTCCTTTTTCCTTTCTTTCTTGCCTGCCTGCATAATTTCTAGCCTCCTGTCTTCCTCCCTCTCTCAGGATGCCGACCCATGACTCACAGACAGATGACTCGGTTCATTCACTGAGCATTCAGTGAGTGTCTACGGGTGCCAGACCCCTGCAGTGGCAAGGGCGGGGGGGGACTCAGTCATAACGGAGATCAGCCTCCTGGTATCAGGGGCACAGGGGCAATGCTGGTGATGAGCACATGGAAAGAGGGTTGAGGGACAGTGTGATATGGACAACCCTGAGGAAGCAGCAGGAGAGTTCTGCGTGGGTAAAGCGGGAGTGGGAGGGCATATGGTTCCACCTGCGTAGGGTGGACGGGATCAAAAAATGTCTCCACAGAAGAGGAATGCCTAAACACTCCTGAGCTTCATAACCCACACAATGTCGAGAAGCACAATGGTCTGACTACACACCTGACTTCTTCGTAATTCCTCCATAAGAGAACTCTCAGCTCGCTTCAGACAAAACATACCATCACCTGAAACTCTCAGTGGAGTTCAGCCCCACATACAATTTTCTCTTTGGAAACACTTGCCCTGAAGGTGATTATGTGAGGGTTAATGAGAAAAAAAAAAAAAAAAAAGACCAGGAAATGCAAAATTATAAGAAGACAGAGGATGGAGGGAAGGGATACCTTAAATCTAATTTAAATTAAAAAGATGTTTGTAAAACCAAAAATAAATCTTGCTCCAGGGTGATTACCAGATGAAACATTTTAGTTAGTGGATGGTGAACTGGCCCATATTTCATGTTTCCAGTCAATGTTCACTCTTTGCATTACCTGAAGGGCCTGAGTGCTAAGCTGATGAATGTTCTGTAGGCTTCAAAGACCATTTATCAACACACAGCTAATGCCATTTTCTGAAACATAACCCAAAGATGCTTTACAAAAAGCATTTGCCGCCTGGAAGTGTCCCCACAGTCACCTTCCAGGTGGCTGGCAGGGGCCAACTGACTCCTTGATGCCTGCTGATTGCATGGGAGGATGTGATTCAGTGACCCTTCACCTCTTTGTTGTGGCCTAGCACAAGTTTCCTACCTCCTTGCTCCTTTCTTGTGATCCCCCTCCTCGCCCCATGTGGGGGTGAGATACATATGATACAGTCATGATCTATATCCACACAAGAGGTTAACACCTTGGAAATGCTCCGCCCTCTCTGGAAATCTCTAAAAGAACAGGTGTGAGGGAAGAGCAGTAAGTGAGTGAAGGTGGTGCCATGGTTTGGTAGAGATAGAGGGGAAGTGGGGGAAAAAGGAAGGAAAGAAAGAAAAGGAGGTGGAAGAGGAAAGGACTACTGGGCATAGTAGTACCTGTAGTACCTAGAACCCTAAGACAGATTCATTGATTCATTTCTATTTACAGAATCATTAAGAAGTTTCAGTGGAATGGTTAAAATTATTAGTATCTTCAGGTACAAAAAGATTGTATCGCTGTGACAAAGCCCATGTTCCACACCTTGACATAATTACCAGCATCATCTGAGGTGCTGAGTGGATTTCTATTGCAAAAGTTTTATTTATTAAAAAATATTTTATTTTTTAAAAATGTTTTAAGAATAAGGAAAGTGTACAGAATGTTATAAAGAACATCTTCTTGTGATTCACATTTGTCAAACCAACATTTGTCTTAGGTATTCTAGTTTGTTCAAGAAATAAAATACTGCAGCTAGGCTCAGAAATTCTACTCCTAGGCACATCCCCACGTGAAATGAAAAGTTATAGTCTCTTCAAAATCTGTCTATGAATGTTTACAGTGGTTTTGCTTATTATCACTCAATTCTGGAAAGAATCTAAACATCTTTCAATGGACAGATGTTTAACAAATTGTGGTACGTCCATTCAGGGAACTACTACTCAGAAATAGAAATCAACGAACTACAGATAAACACACACAACCACATGGGTGTGTCACAAATGCATGGTTTAGTGAAATAAACCATACTCAAAAGGTTATATGCACTGTGTAATTTCCTTTTTAATGACATTTTGAAAAAGCTAACTATCTAGACAGAATACAGAGCAGTGGTTGGCAGAGGTTGGAGGTGGGGAGCAGGTTTGACTACAAAGACACAATAAGGAATTTGGGGGTTATGAGTATGTTCTATATCTTGATTTCGGTGGTGTTAACTTCAGTGTGTTATTTATGATACAATTATTATTGTAGATGGTGGTAAGTACAACATAATAGGTGACTTTTATTGTTTGTAATTTATACCTCAATAGAAAAGAGAAAAAATAGTAAGTTAAACATTTAAGCGGAGAGAGTATATGTGTGATCTTGTACACTACTGACAAGTAATAAGAAGGAAAGGGCTTGATTTTCTGAGAATATAGGATGGGAGATCCACAAATACGGAGCATAGGCTCACATGTATGTCGGGTTTGAGGGTGAGTGCCATTTAAGATTTTTTTTTTAAGATTTTATTTATTTGACAGGCAGAGATCACAAGTAGGCAGAGAGGCAGGCTTAGAGAGAGAGGGGAGAAAGCAGACTGCCCAGCGAGCAGAGAGCTCGATGCAGAGCTCGATCCCAGGACCCTGGGATCATGACCTGAGCCGAAGGCAGAGGCTTTAACCCACTGAGCCGCCCAGGCGCCCCCCCATATAAGATTTTCTTATATAAATGATGTTTGAGCCAATGTCTCTGAGCTGAACAGAAGTTTCCAAGCTCAAGGTCTAGTAGGAAGTAACAATTACAAATAATAGCAACATTTTCCTTAGCATTAAATGCTTCCCCGGTGTGGGTATGAAGCTAGATGTTTAACATATTTCATTCACAGTCCTCACAATCCTTACAGCCCTTCTGTTAGTCCTTATAGTCCATTCAGTCCTTCCCATAAAAGCATCATCATGTCATTTTACCAGCAGATTAAAACAGTTCAGAGAAGTCAAGTCTACTTGCCCAAGGTCACAGAGATAAACAAAATGGCAAGACTGGGGAATTCAAAGTTAAGTCTGTGTGACTCCAACTTCCATCTTCTTCCATCCTACTGTGCTTCTCGGAGCCCCAACCCCTCCAGTGAACACTGTGGGAGAAGAGATCACCTTGAACCCTTCCCAAGTCTGACACTGAAATACAAGCTAGTGTCATCCACTGGCCAAACAGACTTGGAATGGACAAGGTGTCCTCTTCCTGCACCCTCTCTCAGTCTGCTTTTCAGTGCTGGATTTATTTCTTCATTGCTGAAGTTGGTATTTCTGCTGAGCTAAAGGATGCTCTTCTTGAACTAGTTTTTATACTAATAGCAGGGTCTCAGTTGTTATAAAAGGGCAGGGAGGAGTGAGTTCCATTAAAAGATGAACAATTAGGGGGCGCCTGGGTGGCTCAGTGGGTTAAGCCTCTGCCTTGAGCTCAGGTCATGATCCCAGCGTCCTGGGATGGAACCCCACATTGGGCTCTCTGCTCCGCAGAAAGCCTGCCTCCACCTCTCTCTCTGCCTGCCTCTCTGCCTACTTGTGATCTCTGTCAAATAAATAAATAAAATCTTAAAAAAAAAAAAAAGATGAACAATTAGGGGCACCTGGGTGGTTCAGTGGGTTAAGCCTCTGCCTTCCTTTCAGGTCATGATCTCAGGGTCCTGGGATCAAACCCTTGCATCAGGCTCTCTGTTCAGCGGGAAGCCTGCTTCCCCCTCTCTGACTGCCTGCTCTCTGCCTACTTGTGACCTCCCTCTCTCTGTCAAATAAATAAATAAAAATTCTTAAAAAAAAGATGAACTATTATTGTGTAGAATTAAAAACTACTGTATCAATACGTGCTATGGTGAACCCTGTGAATTATAGAAGACTGATTAATCACAGACTTGTGCCCCTGAAACAAATACAATATATGTTAAGAAAAAAAAGCCACCATATTGAATATACTCCGGTTTGCACCATTTTGCCCATCTTTAGATATATCTGAAAATCTTCAATAGCACAATTGTCAGGTAGAGTTTCATCTTTTTAAAAAATATATAAATCCAAAAACTTCTGAACTTCTGGTCTTGAAAAAACTATACGTATACATGCACACATATGCACACACACACACATATAGTCTCACCAAAACCTGCCTCTGAATGTTTACAGTGGTTTTGTTGATTATACATATATATGTATGTATATACAGATGTATGATTTGCAAGTATTTTTCCCCATTCTGTGGCTTTGTTTTTACTTTTCATATATATATATATATATATGTATATATATATCTACCTACCTACACATACATATACAGTCAACTGTTTGTGTTATCACTAAAGTTTGTGGTCAACAGTGGACTATCAGCAGTTAACATCTTGGGGAGTTGATAGTTGTCTGTGGATTTTCTACTGCACGGAGGGGAAGAGGTCAGTGCCCCCAACATCGCATTGTTCAAGATAACGGTCTATGACCTACACATATACATATATACATACTTGTATTTATTTGCTCATGTTTATATCAAAAACATATCTGCCATATATACATCTCCTACTGAATAAGGGAACTAGAAAAAGCTGTAAAAGCAAATTTGGGAAATATTTGACATGGGTGTCAAGACCATTCATTGGGGAAACAATAGTTTCTTGAATAAATCGGACTGAGACAAGAGGATGGCTACATGCAAAAGAATGAACATGGACCCCAATCTCACACTGCATAAAAAATTAACTCAAAATGGATCAAAGACCTAAATTTAAGAGTTAAAATGATAAAACTCTTCGAATATAAGCATCTGTCTTCATGAAAAATAGATGAAATAAATGCGTTGAATTTCATCAAAACTCAACATTTTTATATGTCAAAGGACACTGTTAGGAAAGTAAAAACAAAGCCACAGAATGGGGGAAAATACTTGCAAATCCCACATCTGATAAGAGTAGTCAGACTGTATAAAGAACCCTTAAAACTCAACAGTAAAAAGGAACCTGATTAAAAATCATTAAAAGGCTTGCGTTTTGCATGGAGCACTGGGTGTGGTGCATAGACAATGAATTTTGGAACACTGAAAAAAAAATTAAATAAAATTAAAACAAGCCAAAAAACTTAGACTTGACCCTTCAACAGATGAATGGATAAAGAAGATGTGATCCATACATACAGTGGAGTATGACGCCTCCATCAGAAAGGATGAATACCCAACTTTTGTATCAACATGGACGGGGCTGGAGGAGATTATACTGAATGAAATAAGTCAAGCAGAGAAAGTCAATTACCATATGGTTTCACTTATTTGTGGAGCATAAGGAATAACACGGAGGACATTAGAAGGAAAGGAAAAGTGAATTGGGGGAAATCGGAGTGGGAGACGAACCATGAGAGACTGTGGACTCTGAGAAACAAACTGAGGGTTTTGGAGGAGGGGGGTGGGGGAGTTGGGTGAGCCTGGTGGTGGGTATTGTGGAGAGCACGTACTGCATGGAGCGCTGGGTGTGCTGCATAAACAATGCATCTTGGAACACTGAAAAAATAATTTTTGGAAAAGGCTTGAATACACATCTCTCTGCAAAAGATCTGTGAGTGACTAAGAAGCGCATGAAAATACCGTCAACATCTTTAGTCATTAAGGAAATGCAAATTAAACTCACAGTGAAATACTGCTGCACACCCACCAAGATGGCTATGATCAGAAGACACAATTACAACCTCTGGCAAGAACGTGAAGAAATTGGAACCTTTGTGTACTGCAGGTAGAACGTAAAAAAATAGTGAAGCTGCTATGGGATTCAGTGTGGCAGCATGTCAAAAAGTTGAACGGAAAGTGACCACGTGACCCAGCAATCCCACTCCCACCCTCCTAAGAGAAGAGAGAACATACGGTCACATAAAAACTTGTACAGAATGTTCACAGCAGCATGATTTGTAAAAGCACACGTGTAGAAACAACCCAAATGTCCGTCAATGGGTGAATGCCAAAACAGAATGTGTAGGAGGAGAGGGTTAGGGAGGAGGGGAAGGGCAGCTTGGAGTATGTGATTTCTAAGTTCCCCTTTTTATGTCTCCAAGTTCGGGCCCTGGAGTCCGAAAGACCCATCTGATGATCCAGCTGTGTGACTAACCAGCTTTTTATTCAGCAAATGACTCAAATCTCTAAGCCTCAGTTTCTGCACCTTGAACTTGGGGATAATTCCATTAACCTTAAAGCGCTGTTACAAGGATTAAGTGAGTCGGCACATCTTCAGTGGAAATTCCTCCGGTCCATGTCTTCTCCAATGATAAGACCTCGCTACCCCTGGGGAACCCAGTGCCACCGCCATCGGTTAATGCGGACAGGATTAGAGAAGTAACTCTCCTGGGAAGTAAGTTGCTAACACGACAATTATCCTCTTTCCGTTTCTCTCTGTGGGATCAGTGTCCTTCTGCCTATTCAACTGTGTCCTCTCTGAGGGGTAATGCCAAGGTGCCTTTCTGGTCAGTTGACTTAGATCTGTCTTGTCTCATGGCAATGTCCCCCATGCAGTGTCATTTCTTTAAATATCTTCCAGTAGTCCTTTTGATTTCTTTTTGGGCAAAAGAAACAAAATGACAAAAAAAAAAAAAAAAAAAAAAAAAAAAAGAAACAAAATGACAACAAAAAACCTTCAGGAATCACGTTTTCTCAAATTTTCCATACTGTGATCTTGACTGGGTTAAACACTAGAAAACTATGTGAAGGGGCTCAGATCAAAGAGGGCCAGATTGAGTTCGAGCTAATTCCACACAACTTTCAGACCACCGTCACTAAATGCAAAGTTGTTCGGTAGCAGCCTAGCAGGGGAAAAAAATCACAGACATTCCCATCCTAATGAGAAACTGAGAGTTGGGTAGGCTTAATCACAGAGGCTAGAGATATTTTCGATGTATTAAACAAGACATCAGTGAAAAGACAGAACCAAAGGAAGCCTACTCTTATTAAGTGTAAAATTACATCAAAAGCAGAAAGTAAATCCATGTTCTAAGAAGAGGGTTGGACAAAACAGTTATGAGAATAAAAGAATAAAAAACAAATACACAACCAGAGCGTAGAAGGCAGCTCAAGTCAACTTTGCACACATCAAAATGGTTAGAGTCGGTATCACAGAAGAAAGAAAAAGAGCAAATGCTCCTTTGGGTGCACAAAATGGAATTAAAACACAGCTCGAATGTCTCTCCAACATTATATTGAGTTCAAACATAGAGAAACGTTGAAAGACTAGTACAACATCTAATTGTCTGAACGTCTAATACACACACCACTCCATTTTGCTTGATGGCTACCTATCTCCATATATGTAGATGCATATGAGTTTTTTGCTGACCCGGTTGAAAGTAAGTTGCAGACATCATGACACTTCATTTCTGAATTCTTCCGCATATATCTAAAAAATCAGGGCATTCTTCTATACAACTTAAATAGGCTTTTAAAGTCATGGTCCATAAATCTTTCAGATCATAAAAGTAAAGGAAAAAATATTCATTTCACTGTCTGTGAATTGTCTTCGGTCTAGAATGACTTTGGGCAAAATACATTCTGGCATGGCTTTATAATCTCACTAGGTCCGTTCAGTTTGTATGATTTATTCTGTAGATGGGATACAGTAGCAAGTCTGAGTGGCCACCTCCCTGAAGGGACGGAAAATAAGGTCATCCTCTAAGGTTTAAAATATGACATCGATACATGAAAAATTGGAGTATGGGATACAACATTGGTCTGACGCAACAGAATGGCGGTGAGCTCTGCAAGGCTGGGCTTGAATAGGCATGTTAGGATAAAGTCGAAGTTGTTTCTGAAGGGGTCTGTGCTGGTTAAGGAAAGGGGAGTTACAGACTCAAGTGTTAGCTTCTACCCTACCCAGGCCCTTTGCCAAGGAGATTGGAAGCTAGCAAGTCAACCTAAGGAGCGCGGCAGCTGGCTCATTTAAGCTCAGTGTGTTGATAGATGTATCTGGAGATCACACATGGGTGGTAGGAAGCCGCCAATTCTGATATTAAAACAAAACAAAACAAAACATAACTCCCCTTGCCCTGTCCAGAATCTCATGCTCACCAAGCAGCCTTTGGAAATAACTTGGCATCCCCTATAGCTTCCTTAGTCAGGCCAAGGAAATTATCCCAAATTCTTGGCAGTTCCAAGTCCTCTTGTTTAATTCATAAACTGGCCTCCAATGTTATCACCAGGGCCCTTCATACAGTCATATATACATTTCTTCATTCATTCATTCACTCATTCAGAGAACCTGTGTGTCCACTCTTTTGATGAATCATTATTATTGCCATCCTAACTGACCTATACATGACCATTTTCCAATGTTCAGCATCACTCCAAGTGGCTCATGCGGAATCACCTCATTAATCATTCCATTCCCCACCCCAAAGCCATTCTAAGATAGACATCTCTTCCAAGATAGCATTTGAAAAATCTGGAAATTGAGGTTCAGGGTTAGTCAGGATCTGAATTCAGCCTACATCTAGCCCGTGAGGTCTTAACCCTGTATCAGAGCAAACCTTTTAGAACTCAAACAAAAAATTTCTGAACTGTCAGGGTAGAGACTCCCTCTCTGGACAGTGGCCAGAGCATATTTCACCAAAGCAAATTCCACATGGTAGGAACCCTGAGAGCTGGTGAGTCAATGTTCCCGAGTAAATCCCTCCTCTGCTGTTTCAAGGCATATGTTTATCTAAGTCTTACAAGTGGAATGAAACCTCACCGGGTTTCAAAGATACACAATTGTGAATAGGTAGGGAGAGAAGGGAGATACCCTTAACCTACACGGGTGTTGACAAGAGCACTTGACTAGGATCATGGTCACAGAGATACCGATTACAGTGATTACAGGAACATCATCTACGTTCAGTAAACTGGAAATACCCCAGGTTGGGAACACTTTGTCAATAGGTCACTGGATTCACTGTATATAGCTGAAATAAAGCTGCACTGTTTACAGTAAGATTTTTTGAGTCTTGTAGGCTGATGGCCCCTGGTTATTCTGAACTTGTATGAGTTTTCTTATGCTTCATAACAAAGGGCCACACACTTAGGCACTAAAACAACTCTCCCTGATCATCTCGCAGTCCAGAAGGTCCAAAGTCCGGGCACAGTGTGGCTGGTACCCCAATAAAGGTCTCACAATGCTGAAATCAAGTAGTGGCGGGGCTAGAACTTCAGATGTTTAGCTTCCTCTTACAAGCTCATTGGTTGTTGGAAGAATTCAGTTCTTTGTGGTTGTAGGACCTAGAGGAGCACAACAATCACAACAGAGCTGCTTGCTCTCATCCTCAAGACCTACAGAGGGAATCTCTGACGCTGTATTTTCTTTGAAGTTCTCACCTGATTAGACCAGGCCCACCCAGTTAGTCTCCTGTGTGAACCCCCCAAAGTCAACAGATTAGTTACTTAATTATGGGATTGATATGCCAATATAAGGAAATATCTCACCCATGCTCAAGGTGAGGTCATTATATAAAAGCGTGGGACACTGGGTTGGAATTTGAGCATCACTTTCGAATTCTGCCTACCACAACTTCATAGTCCTTGCCTTTGCTTCTTTCCCTTCATTCTGCATAACACCATCCAGCTGAAACTGCCAACACCTCACCCTCACATTTCTGAAAGTGATTCTTGGCAAGTACTCCAAGGCTTCCAGCTTGATCTTCCTTCTCCTTTCAGACACCTTCAATGGACTCCCCACCCCTCATCACTCAGGGAATAAAGTCTAAGCTCCTTCCAAGACAGACATATGACCTTGTCCTACCTTCCCTGCCAAACATATTTCCACCTGCTTCTCTGCTAATTATCTTCACAGTGTATACAAGCTTTTTTGTTGTTTCATTTTGGACATGAAATATTTAATAGGGACAAACCCACATTTCATCCTTTCATGGTCAGCTTAGATTTTGCACTTCATTCAAGGTGTAGCCAAAGTCCCAGAGGGAGGGGTTGCCAGAAGCAATTCGAATAATTCTTAAATGATCAGGCTGGCCACTTACTGACATGAACTGCTGAACACACAGTAGAACTCATGTCCCTTGGATGATCCAAACAATCCCACATTAGAAATGAAAAAAAAAATCAATCACATTTTAAGTTACATAAAAAGAGCCAAACTCATTAGCTGTTCTGAGAATCTGGCTTCATTAGCAGATGCTCAGAGTCCGGGGGCAAGTTATCAGCAATGTTCCATCCAGGAGAGCAAGACTCCAGGACTCCCAGAGTTGGCTTCCCGTCCCCCACCCACTTCAAAATTAGATTTACTTGGTTACAAATTGTATAACTCGCTGAGCTAAATAGCTGAGCATTTAACGGTTCACCATGGCATTACCATTTTCATGGTCTATTAAAGCAACTGGAAGAATATCAGAGGAATGAGGCATCAGGTAATTTACGTACATGTTTTACGAATTATCGCACATGCCTGCATAAAATGCTGAGTCCCCTTCTCATTGAACAAAATTTGAGACAGAGGCATGTGAAGGAAGTCAGGCTGTATCAGACACCAAGGACTTTCAATAATGGCCATGAGCACCAGATTCCCTTCTCTTCCCTTTCTAAAATTGATGCTTTGGAGAATTAAAATATTCTGGGCCCTGGCCTCCATTCTCTGCCCCCCATCTATTGTCAACCAGATTGAGGATGGTGGATAGCCATTACTAAGCAGTAGAAGAATCCATTTCGAAGACACTGCCTTAAGTCTTGCCACTTAAAATGAAAGGAAGGGAGCTGTTGGGAAGCTTCATTGCCTGCTGTCCTAATGAAGCTTGCAACTTCGACCTCACCTTCGGCTGATTTTCCCCTGCCTTGAGAGATTCAGGGGAAGAAGACCTTTCACTCTGTTTTAGCCAGCAGCCATATGCTTCTGGAAGTTTAAAATGATAAATCAAGGGTGGGGGGAATTAAACAACCTCCACACACCGAAATCACAGTCATTTAGAAACACCTGACTTTGAGTTTTCCTGGGAGTGAACTCCCCCTCCAGGTAGGGGAACAACTTTTCACGAATGGTTGCTTTATCACAACAGGGGATATGGAGAAGATGTCCTATGCAGAGTCGCAACGCTGGATCCCAGGGTCCCCAGGAAGCCGTATTTTGCACGGCAGCTTTGGGGAGTTAGCACGGAGGGGGTAAATGATACCAGCCACATACCAGAAGTCAGCGCTCCGTTTCCACTTGGAGAGTTCCGCTCTGAGAATGAAGCCATCGGGATTTGTACGAAGAAAAGAGATGAGGTAAGGGGAACGCCAAGATCCCTGAACAAATAAGACAGCCTTACAGAATAAGGAAAACTGGGATTTCTACAGATCTGTAAATCTGGGGGGAAATTTTTTTTCTTTGGTGCTGCCTGTGGTTTGAACAGACGCTGTACACATAAAAAGACATCGGCTACAAAGACATTCATTCTTGAAGGCTGAGCGCAACAGTCTTTGCCTTTGTGAAGACTCGCCCCGTCTCTATGTAACAGTGACCTCTGTTTGCATGCCGTCCTCGAAGGAGGCAGTTGAGTCACCTGCTAATACCCTGTGAAGCGCTCAAACATCACTGTTCCGGTCATTAGCTGACCTGCTGGTTGTTCCTGGAGGGGAGGGTTGGGTCCTATTGTTTACCTAAGTTCTGAGTCAGCAGCTCTCCCAGGCCTAGCATCTACGGATGCCGAGGTGCTTGTTGGATAATGGCAACACTGTGAGTTCTCTATTAGCTCATGTTTGGTAAGCTCCTATCATGCACCAGCATCTACGCCAAGGGATCAACGTATTCCAACTTCATGACCACGGCATTTACTGGGGAGCTTGGTGTATGTATCAAGCTTTCCAGATCTTACTTCGTTTCATTGCTTTCTTTCAAGAAACCTATGAGACGGGGGCTATCATCTTCAGTCTGCAGACAGGACAGCGGAGTGTGGAGAGGGGAAGGCAGGTGCTCGAGTACAGGTGGCTGCGTGTTGTAAAGTCAGATGTCAGACCTACTTCTGTGCGGCTCTGAGCCTCGTGTGACAGACCAGTTAGTAAGGGACTCCCTCCCTGGTGTGAGATCAATTGCATTCACACCTCAGGTCTTGTCCAGATCACTGTGTATCATGAGAAAATCACTAAGATCTCAAGCCTCAGGTTCTCACCTGCAAGCGAAGGTGGTGACAGGATGTATCTCATGGGGTAGGACTAAGAAATGATGACAAAGGAATTCAAGAACTCGGCTCGCCATCTGGTCTGGAGACAGTGCTCAGTAATTGTTCCCTACCATCCCTACACTCACAACCATTACCACCACCATCCATTATTTTTCCATGTTGCTCCATCATTATAACTTTTTTTTTTTTTTAAGATTTATTTGTCTGCGTGGGGAAGGGCTGGGGGAGATGGAGAGAGAATCCTAATCCGATTCCATGCCAAGCGTGGAGCCCAATGTGGGGCTTGATCTCACAACCTTGAGACTGTGCCCCCGGCCAAAACCAACAGTTGGACACTCAATGGACTGTGCCACCCAGGCCCCCCTCATTACAGCACCATATTATTGTTACTTTAGGGTATAGGTGTGTGTGTCTGTGCATTTCACAGCTTTATGGGGGGTTAATTTATATACTAATCACCCATCCTCAGTGCAGTTTGAGGACTTTGAGTTAATGTATACAGACATGTAGTCATCACACAATCCAGGGTTAAAACCTGTCCATCGCCCCAGAAAGTTCCCTAACGCCCATCTGCAGTCAACCCCTGAACCTACTCCCAGCTTCAGGAAACCACTGACTTGCTTTCTGTCTTTATACTTTTGACTTTTCTGGAAGTTTCCACATTGATTCCCCCCTCTCGAACTCTGGTCCATCCATATTAAACACCCGACTTTCATTAAACATCAAATTCCCAGACTCCACCACATACTTACCCAACGGCATCAAGTTAAGAGCCAGGGGATCTCCCTAATTCATAGGCTGGACAGGGGACTTCCTGGTAGGACAGAATTCAAGAACCCTCACCTGCAAATTCCAGGGTTGCAAGGTTGCCCCTGGCAAGACGGACCCAGAGCACAGCTAATAGGGCCCATGCAGCTGAGCCGAGAGATGGAAGGGGAGGCTTGTTTTCCCTGGAGTGCTAATCTGGGTGATGATTTCCATCATTGCTCTTCTGGAACACTCTCCTCCGAGGAGGCATCCTGACAGCCCCTTCCTCAGGAGGCGCTCCCATTGGACCCTGAGGACAGACCTCTCCTGACTCTCATTAATTCTCTCTCTCTCTCTCTCTCTCTGGGGAGGAAACAACCCTACCACACATACAAGATGATCTCTCTTTGTGTCATCCCTAGAGACCAGAGCCCTAGCTCAGAGCTGCTCCTGCAGGATTTGCAAACCATCTCTTAGATCCTGTCTTTACAGAGTCTGCGAGGATGCGGTAACTCTTAGCTGAATAAAGTGACACTTTCAGACTCCACAGTAGAGCCTAAGGAATCCTGAGAGACAAGGTTCTGTGTCAGGGAGGCCTCTTGTGACTGTGCTTCCATCAGGACTAGGGCCCCCTGAGGACTTGGAGATTTCTCTAACCATGACACACTTACACTGTGCACAGCCTGTGAGGGCACCAGGCCTGGGACAAGTTTCATCCGGGCAGGGCTGCAAACTCAAATGCCTTCAGAGGGGAGGCATGTGAAAGAGGGTAGGGGGAAGAAGAGGGCCATGGTTCACAGAGAGCATGTGTCATCTAAAAAGGACAACCACTACCTCGTCATTGTCAACTGCCCCCGTTAAAGGAGAAGACCCCACACAGCTAGAGCTTCTGATTTCTGAAGTCATGCTGCAACCCAGATTTACAGAATATCTGATCATTGATCATTGACAGTTACTTTTTTTTTTTTTTTTAAAGACAGGACAGAACAAAACATTCGCCAGCTGTAGACAACCCCTGGGCCAATGAATTCACAACATATGGACAAAGTGGTCCTTCTAGCTGTGTCTACTTTTCCCCTGTGGCTGGGACTGTGTTCCAGTGGAAGGGGATTGGCTTCACTCCCACCTGCCTGTGGGACCTGGTTCTGCCATGACTGTTTACACTGACCAAGTCCCGAACTCTATATGCCCATCAGTACCCTCATCCGAAAGACAGGAACAGAAACACCAACTCATCATTGGTTCTTGTGCAAAGTAAAGGAAGTAAGGTATGTAACAAGTTACATACTGTTACAAGAAGGCTTGTAACAGTAGCTCAGTAGACCTCCATCTCTCTCCCCATTCCTCTAACTCAGCAAACATTATTGAGTATCTGTTGTCAGCCAGGAAGAGAGCTATGTGCAAAAACAGGGCTACAGATGTTTAATTTATTATCTTTTATGGACATCCAGTGAGAAAACTACAGAACGTCAAGCGAACAATACCCTGGTGACGTATTGGATCTATGGGGATTTTCATCTTAAAACAGTGCACCGAAACACACGGGCATAACCATCGAATTTGATGAAAAGACAAAATGTAGCCAAGGGTGAAAGTGTTCACCTCCAAGTGCCCTGGTAACCTAAAACCACAATCCAGAGCTGTGAATATCAAAAAAAGTGGTTTCCTTAACTAGAGCATCCTGGTGTGCTCAGCCTCGTGCACCCACAACTTCCTAGAAGGTGTGTGGTGGGCAGTTCTCACTAATCCTAGGGGAAGAGCAAATTGAGTGTGCATCCTTGACTTTTCCTCTTTTGATAAAAAGACTTTTCTGGGAGAACTGAGTGAAAGAAAAAAAAAATGACTACGACCATGAATTGAAAAGGTAAACATAAAAGCTGAGCATATCTTCTCCTGGAAATAGGATGCATCCTGGGCCACAAAAGAGCGAGGCTGAGATATCTAACAGAACCTGGGAGTCTATTCAGAACACAGTTACGAAAAAGAAGGCATTCTCCGGCTCTGCACACGGTCTGCTCTCTGGTTGGAAAGGAGTCAAGAAATCACGGGCAAGCTTTGAGAGCAACAAGAAGACCTGGACTGATCTGTCCAAACATGAGGGAGATGGAGGGAAAAAAAATGTAAAATATAACCAGAAGGAGAGGAATAAGAGACAAACAAATATAAATGGTCTGGGATAGGGTGGGGAATGGGCTTAACCTGGAAGGATATCTAAAACAATGGCTAAAATAGGGATTTACAGAAATGTTCAAGTATTACATCAGCTTGACTAGAACACAAATCATTAATAATAATAATAATGGTATCTCAAAAACAACATGAAATGGCAAATGAAAATATAAATGAGAATTAGCACATGCCAGGAAAGAAACGTAGAACAGGAAGATACTGAAATGATACTATTAAAAGATGTGTCTCATTTAGATCTGATCTTAAAGAAAGGCTTGTTATCCTACTGGATGGGTGGAGGTCAAAACTCCAAAATATCCAAGGAGTCAGAGAAAAGATATTATTTGTGGGAGACAAAAATGGTTTAAGAAAGAAAGAATGATTGTTTTTCTAGGAAAGAACTCAACAAATGGACTAGGAAAAATAAAAGTTTTCAAAGACATAATACAAGAAAAATTTTCTGAAATGGAAAAAAGAAACAAATCACACAATTAAGGGACACAGCATCTTAGAAGGACATGTGATACCCAATGATCTATATGAGGCCTATTTTGTCTACCTTATTGAACATGAAGATTTTTAAAATTATTTTTTACCTGAAGTCTTTAAGGAGACTAAAATAATTATCTACCAAGAGCAAAGTTTCAGCTGGTTTCAGATTTCTCCAAAATCAAATTTAATGTGAGGAAGGAAATGGAGAAATACTTTTACAAATGGGATTCAGGAATAATCCCAGTTAAGGAATGAATTTGTTCTAAAGACAACACACTAGGGGGTACCTGGGTGGCTCAGTGGGTTAAGCCTCTGCCCTCGGCTCATGATTTCAGGGTCCTGGGATCGAGTCCCGCATCAGACTCTCTGCTCAGCAGGGAGCCTGCTTCCTCCTCTCTCTCTCTGCCTGCCTCTCTGCCTACTTGTGATCTCTGTCAAATTAAAAAATAAATAAATAAATAAATAAATAAATAAATAAATAAATAAATAAATAAAGACAACACACTAAGTCTCCGTAAGAATTTAGGGGAAAGAGCTCTTTGGAAAACCTGCTCTCAGGACAGAAGCTGTGGTTTATTAATATCACCTAGAAACAAAGGGGGACTATCAGGCCCCACTGCAAACTTACTGAATCTTCATCTGCATTTTAACAAGCTCCCCAGATGGCTGACTTGCATATTAATGTTTGACAGCACATAAAGGAGAAGTTTAATCAAAGAATTCAGGCATAAAGACACCTTGGTCAAAACACTGATGAGGGGTGCCTGGGTGACTCTGTGGGTTAAAGTCTCTGCCTTCAGCTCAGGTCATAATCCCAGGGTCCTGGGATCGAGTCCCCATTGGGCTCTCTGCTCCACGGGGAGTCTGCTTCCTCCTTTCTCTCTGCCTGCCTCTCTGCCTACTTGTGAGCTCTGTCAAATAAATAAATAAAATATTTTAAATTTTAAAAAAAAGGTTGATGAATGTTGTCTCCATTTTCAGTATAGGACTAATATTTAATTGTGAAAATCATGGTCACAGAACACGATGTAAATGTCACCATCCTTGGCAATGTCAAAATTAATAACAACATAACCAAGAAATTCAGACCTTATGGAGAAGTAAGGTTGAAAAACTCTGTATTAAGAGTTCCATCTTTTACAGCAGAGAGCCAAATGACATCTAAAAAGTCAAAGTATTTTAAAACATAACATAACAAACAAATTTTTTTAAGATTTTATTTGTTTATTTGACAGCCAGAGATCACAAGTAGGCAGAGAGGCAGGCAGAGAGAGAGAGAGAAGAGGAAGCAGGTTCGCCACTGAGCAGAGAGCCTGATGTGGGGCTCGATCCCAGGACCCTGGAATCATGACCTGAGCTGAAGGCAGAGGCTTTAAACCACTGAGCCACCCAGGTGCCCCAGTCACTCCAATTTCTTAATGATTTTGTAACATCTTTTCTTTCCATTAGGAAATTATATCTTCTGCAATAAGAAGACATTTATTTCAGCTCTACTACCAAATTCACTTTAATTGTTCCATTTTTAACTCCAAGTGCCACGAAATAGGATTCTTTTAATTAGAAAAAAAAACATGTTAAAGTATTTATGTATTCTTAAATCTGTGTTTAAGTACAAAACTATAGTTAACACGCTATTTACCTACTATTAATGTTGGTTCTTTAGGGTGATACCTAAAATACCTCTCTGTGTATTTTCCTTGATATTTTTATAACGAGCATGCATTTCTTTTACAAACACAATGAAGCTACAAGTCACCTTATGGGCAAGAACAAGGGCACAAACCCTGTTATCAACTATAGGATGTTGCTTCCTTGGTTCAAAACTCTCTTCTCTGAGGTTTCTGGACTTTGAGGCTCAGTCCATTCTATGACTATCTAGGCTCCCAAAATCTCATTAACTGTGCACTCAAGGGGCAGGAAGCACACTGGTCTTCGAATTCCCTGTGTGTATTTGTTCATTTTTTTTTCTTTTTTAAAATTATTTTATTTATTTATTTGACAGACAGAGATCACAAGTAGGCAGAGAGGCAGGCAGATAAAGAGGAAGAAGCAAGCTCCCCACGGAGCAGAGAGCCCGATGTGGGGCTCGATCCCAGGACCCTGGGATCACGACCCGAGCCGAAGGCAGAGGCTTTAACCCACTGAGCCACCCAGGTGCCCCAATTTGTTCATTTTTTTAAAAAAGGTTTTGTCTGTCTATTTGAAAGAGAGAGAATGAGAGACAGAGCATGAGATGGGGAGGGTCAGAGGGAGAAGCAGACTCCCCCTGGGCAGGGAGACAGATGCAGGGCTTGATCCTGGGACTCCAGGATCATGACCTGAGCTGAAGGCAGTCCTTTAACCAACTGAGTCACCCAGGCGCCCCATATCCTCTGTGTTTAATATCTGGGGTGATGCCACGTGCCCAATGCGTGTTCGTTAAGTGACTGAATGAATCCTACTCGCTCCACGGAAGCATCGTGACCCATCAAGTGTCCTTTTAAGCATTTGGCTGTGGTTGGGCTGGCTGACTTCAGTTTCTAGTAGCTGAAGGACTGCAAAATCTGGTGACCTTTTCTGAGCAAGAATCAGGATGTGGCTAATTGAGACTAATCCATACTGTCTAGGTGCTCAGCGGTTGTAAATCTGATCCTTAAGTTTGTATGAACATGACTTTTTCATGTTTGAATGTGGCTTAATTAAGCAAAATGTCTTACGTGAGGATTCAAATCCCCGTGTAGATTAAACGAGTCTATTTAGGATCCACTACGACTTTGAAAGTTTTTCTCCTACTGTAGCACGTTGCATTACATCCCCATCCCGCTGGGAATAAAAGAAAAGTTCAGAGAGAGAGAGAGAGCTGTGTGAGACCTCCGAGACCATCCGGAACAACCTCTCATTTTACCCATGAAACCGACTCTCTGTCAAAGAAAAATAGGCCAGGCAGGGGCAGGGGGGAGAAAGTGCCTGGCTACTTCCTCCATGTTCTGATGTATCACGGCACAAAGAACGTGGATCTGAACCCCAGAAGAACCCAAACTCAGGACCCAGCTTTGCCTAGCATGTCACCCGTGAACACAGCGATGTCTGAGACTCTTGAAAATTAAAGTACCACATAGCCATCAAACCTTATTGCTTAAGACACAGAATAGTGATTTATCAATAACAACAGAATTAACTTACTTGGAAACAGAATCCATAAAACAAAGGAGAGCGGACAGATTCAGATTGGATCTGGGGCAGGGACTCTGATGAGTCCAAGAGTCCCCGCCATTGGCAACAGAGATCCCTTATGGTTCGACGGCCAGAATGATGCTTAGGGCAAAACCCACAGACTTTTAAGGACCTACGTACTATAACAAAAGGAACTAGAGCCATAGAGCCATGACCAAACCCTGCTGTTTCTACTTGGAAAAAACAAGGAATAGAATCTTGACACATCACCAGTTTTGTGATGAGGTAGAAAAGAGCCATCACCAGTAAAATAATTCTCCAGGGGCTCTGGGGGGAATGAGGCCCATTCTATTTTTAGAGAAAAACTCATCAGTGTTACCCAGGGAAATGATGATCACATAAAAATAATACAGCTAGGTGTGATGTCTTGCACACTGTCATGAACAACAGCTGGGCTGGAACTAGGACTGAGTTAGGGATGGGTAGATTTTAACAGAAGTAAACCGTGTTGCCCAGGGCCAAGGGTTCTAGAGCTGGGTAAAACCGTGTTTTATGGGCACGGCCCTGGAAAATTCTTCTTAAGTTCTCTACTTCCTAATTTAATCGAACTCTAACAATTAGGGCCCTTCAGCTATGCCGCTCTTCCTAGGTCCCCCAAATGCTCGCTCTAACCTTATTTTACTTCTCTTATTCTATCAAAAAAAAAAAATGCAGAGAAAAAGATAAACCTGGGAAATCATAAAACTAACAAAAAAATTGTATCAGGTACTTCCATTAGTTCTTCTTCTAAAATGTCCAGCCTCCTTTGGGTTGGGGAACAAGTGGTAAAAAGGAATGAACTTGGGAGGCTGACGTTTGCATAATGGACCAATCAATCACGCACTCGCCACGTGACCTTGCTTAAATCAAACCGTCCATACCAGACACCTTGCTGCTGAAATGGGGCTACCTTTCATTAAGCAAAAACAAACAAGCAAGCAAATAAACACAGGTTTGGGTGACACCTGGGCAGAGCTTAAGAGGTCAATGTGATAGGCAGAGTGTCCCAGTTTGGGAAACACTGGCTTAAGTGTCTTTGAATGCGTAAACCTAGGTTTGATTATCAGCCAGGTAAATGAGTTCTGAGACCTCAAGAAATTGATATAACCCTCTCTCTGTCTCCTTTCTTTCTATATATGGGGGAAAAACCAAATAAACAACAACAAAAAAAAAAACAAAATAAAACAAAACCAAAAATATTGAAAAGGAAAAAAAAAAACAACACTACCTAGATTCAGTGTGATTATAACGTACTCAGTACATGGGAGCAAGGGCTCCATTGTGTTCCCTGGGTGAAGGTGTGTCTTCTTCCTCTTGACTTAAGTCCTTCAGAAGCATGGATAGTGTCTGTCTGTGCCTTACTTAAAATCATTCTGACAGCCAGCATGTAATCTGCATTTGTTGAATTAATTAATTAATGAGAAGAGGAGGCAGGCCCTCCATGGCACTCAACAGGGATAAATTCTCTTACTATGGAATGGTAGTATGATTTTCCCCTCATGGCTGTTGTGATTCCGCGGCTCAGCTCCCAAGGAAAATCCAACAGAGAGCCATTTGGAAGTCTTGAGTTACAATTCCTGGGGATGGATTGTGACAAAAAATCCTAGCTGGTGACTACAGATGGTGCCCATCTCACCATAAAGGTGTCTCATCTGTTTTTCTTGCCACTTCTTAGGCTATTTGCCACAATTAAGTACGGCAGCAGAAAGTCCCACAGGCTGGTTTATGTTGTGTTTAAAAAGTTAATTAAATTGCCAAGTTGTTAAGTTGTTAAATTTAAAGTTAAAAAAAATCTATTAGCAAGTTTCCTCCTGATTAAAGTCGTGAGACCCATGTGTTTGATTTTCAACGTGGTCCTCTCCAGCAATAAACATTAAAAATAAAACAATTCCATTTTACGACCAAGGCCTCTACAATGTCTTTTGTGTGATGCATTGGGGGGGGGGGGAAGCAGTGAAATTACAATTCTTCTACTCAAAAAAAAAAAAAAAAATCCCAAAAAACCCAACAACAAAACATTCCAAAGAGGTTTCTCTAGGCAGTGTGGAGTGGGGAGGGGGAGAACAGGTGAAAAGTCAACATCTGACCCAAGCTATTGCATGCCACTTCCTATTTTACTATCTGATCTTCTGAGATAATAGAAAACAAGATGCCTTTCGGATTCCTAGGATGCCAGGGTCCCTGATAGGACTCTGGAGTGGAGGGGTATTATCAGTGAATGACTTTAGGCAGCAAACAGACCTGCCTGAATTCCTGGTTAGACATACCTACCAGTAACCCACTCTGGATTTCCGTTTCCTCTCTGGTTCAATGAGGGTATTATAATATATGCATCATAGGATTGCGGAGAGACTTAATGAATTAATGGCATATGGTAACCATTATTTTTTTGCATAACTAATTTTATTCTGAGGAATTGTTTTGAAATTAATAGTACATTAAAAAACTGTTTTCGGGGCACCTGGGTGGCTCACTAGGTTAAAGCCTCTGCTTTCAGCTCAGGTCATAATCTCAGGGTCCTGGGATCGAGCCCCGCATCGGGTTCTCTGCTCAGTGGGGAGCCTGCTTCCCCCTCTCTCTCTGCCTGCCTCTCTGCCTACTTGTGATCTGTCAAATAAATGAATAAAATCTTAAAAAAAAAACAAAAAACACTTGTTTTCTTTTTAAGGGGGGGGTGGGCAGAGGGAGACAGAATATTAAGCAGACTCCATGCTGACTGCAGAGCCCAATGTAGGCCTTGATCTCACAACCCTGAGATCTTGACCTGAGCCAAAATCAAGAGTTGGTGCTTAATTGACTGAGCCATTGAGGTGCCCCTCAAAACCATTTTGTTATTTTTTTTCCTTTTTTTTTTTTTTATAAACATATAATGTATTGTTTGCTTCAGGAGTATAGGTCTGTGAATCATCAGTCATACAAGATTCATAGCACTCACAGTAACCATTATTAGGAAAGACCTCCAGGGGCGCCTGGGTGGCTCAGTAGGCTAAGCCTCTGCTTTTGGCTCAGGTCATGATCTCAGGGTCCTGGGATCGAGCCCTGCATCAGGCTCCCTGTTCAGTGGAGAGCCTGCTTCCCCCTCTCCCTGCTGCCTTGCCTACTTGTGATCTCTCTCTATCAAACAGATGAATAAAATCTTAAAAAAAAAAGAAAGAAAGAAAGAAAAATAACGAGGTCCATCCAGAGAAGCTATAGAGCATAGGGCTTAGCACAGACTCCAGTCTCTGGGGTCAAATTTCAAATGACATCTCAGTCAACAATGTGAACTTGGACACGTTCCTTAGCTTCTCTGAGGACTCAGAACTGAGTCTGATGACAGTATGCCATGTACAGGGTTAATATGAAGGTTGAATGAAATAAAATGAATAAAGTGAAATAAAATAGAACATTCATAGAATAGTACTTAGCACAAAGGAAGCAATTAATAAAAATAGTCATGATTATTGTAGGTCACACAGAAAATGCATTCTCATACATCAGAGACATATAATTATACCCTACAATATTATGTAATTTGCATATAATTTCTATGTCTATACATAGTATATATATATATATATGTCCAGGTATCTATCCATATGAGGTAATATAGGAGCTAATTGAAGGGAAAACACGAGAATATGTCTGAATCTTAAGAGATGCTTCAGTGTTAGAATAATCAAATCCACAAGTTGGAAGAGGCCTTAGAAATCATCAGTTGTTCCTGAGATGCTGCGTGCACCTCTCCCACCATGGCCTGACAGGCTGTCATTGGGAACGTGATGTGGAACTCTCTACCTTCTGACAGCTGGTATTCGGTGCTGGACAGCTCTAATTTTTGGCAATCACATTCTACTATTGATCTGAGGTCTGTCTCCCTTCCATGTCGGGATCGCAGAGAAGACACGTGCTCAGGCTTCTACATAATAACGCTTGAGAGACTGGAAGGCAATGGTCATGAATCCCCGGGCATCTTTTCTCTGGGATAAAAAGCCTCCATTTTTTGCGATGCACACTCAAGACTGACTTCAAATGCCACCACCCTTTGAAAGCCCCTCCTGCTCTCTCTGAGAAGAACTAAGCACACCCTCTTTGGTGCTTCCGAGCTCTCTCAGACAGTCCTTCGTTGCTTCTTTTATTTCAACGCACTGTCCTCACGTGTTTATATTCATCTGCCTCACCAACGACTCCGTGATCTGGAGGGTTCCAGCCCATTCATCCCTGCATCCCGGTGGTGCCTAATTACAGCTAAAAAGCAAAATGGCGGCTCCTCAAAAAATCCAACATAGAGTTTCTACTCGATCTAGCAAATCTACTTCAGCTACTTCAAGGTATACACCCCAAAGAACAGAAAGCAGGGTCTGGAAAAGATATTTGCACATCCATATTTATAGAGCACTATTCATGGCAGAAGGCAGAATCAACCAGTTTTTTGGTTTTTGTCCGTTGGTAGGTAAACGGATAAACAAAACACGGTGTATATATTCAAGAGAATATTCACTAGCCTTAAAAAGGAAGGAAGTCCTGTTACATGCTACAACATGAACGGTGGGGGACGTCATGCTAAGTGAAATAAACCAGTCACCAGAAGACAAGTATCGTATGATCCCATCTCTAGTCCCCTAGAGGAGTCACATTCATTGGGACCGAGTCTAGAAGAGTGAGTACCAATGAAATCTTCATCTTGATCCTCAATCAAAATTTCAAGGATTGTGACATTTTAATTCCCCCGGGAAGAGAATTCTCGTCCCCGGACCTTGTTCTACGAAAACCATAGGATGCCTGGGTGGCTCAGGCGGTTAGGCGGCCGACTCCTGATTTCGGCTCTGGTTGTGGTCTTATGGGCGGCGAGATCAAGGTCCACCTCACGCTTTGGCCTCACCAGGAATTCTGTTTGAATTCTCTCCCTCTGTCCCTCCCATTTTCTCCCTCCCTCCCTCTCCCTCTCTCTCCTCTCATACGTAAATTAATCTTTAAAAAGAAAATAAAAAGGGGAAAAAATACCACCTTCCAGTCACCGTTTCAAAGACCCCAGCCATGCAACATATGTCCCCACGCCACCGAGTTTCACAGGATCAAACAGCGAGGGACATCATCCTCCAGAGTACATGTCAGGGATCACAGAGTTTACCATAAACCTCCGGTTCAAGTCCGGGTTGGAAAACGCCAGGGGACTGTCACAGGTGGGTGCCCCACACTCTGCTTTGCTGGGGTATCTGACACGGAGGAAATGGCTCACTGCTCATTTCTGTGAACAGTCAGCTGTAGCGATGTGGGTGCCTGTAACCGGGTTTCGTTATGGAAATGATGCTAAAGAGGGCCACGGGCTCCGAAATCCATTAAACTGTTTTCTATTGCTCTACATATTCTTCTATGATAGAAATAGCATGATATTTGAATTTGAGAAGCCTCCGCCTAAAGGGGTAACAGATGGATATTAAGAAGATTATAATAAAGAGGGGGGATTATCAAGAAATAAAATGAGAGCTGGGGAAAGGACAGTCCTTACAGTTAAGGCAAATCCGTTTGGGCGGGGGGGGGGGGGGCGACATGCTTTCTAGGCTCTGACACTTCCCTCCTTGGCAGTGAACCCCCTGAGCACCTTGGTCCCACGGAAGGGACTGGCAGCTGTGGGCTGCTGGGTTTTAGTTCACTGCGTTTGCTAAATGCCCAGGGGTATGTTTGCAACTTGCCTCTCTGCAAATGCAATTTGTGTTCTGAGATACACTCACTAGAGCTTTCAAGGCAAAGATGCTCTCTTTTCTCATGCGGTTTCCTCCTTGCCTCCTCTCCACAGAAAGCAGGGCTCTGCCACCGCCCATCGCCACGCGTCTGCTACCCCCTTGCGTATTTGCCAGCCTCAACGCCGTGACGTTTGGGTGACAACCCGCCTTGATACAAAATACCACGATCAACGTTTGCCGTTGTGTCCTTCTCGATAATCTGGAATGGCCGCTTTCAAGTGCCATCCCGTTAGCTCTTCTTTTCTGAACAACCGTCCTGTAACCCGTGCCCTACCACGCCGTCCCAGAGGCCAGCAATAAACCAGGTGTCCTACCCTGCTGCTACTTGTACTCCTTGTCCATGAACTATCCCCTTCCGAGGCCTCAAAAATCCTTCACCCAGTCCCCCTGACACCCTCAACTCCGACATTTGGTTCAGGCCATTTGGAAATTGAGTTCCCGGGTAGGATTACATTTTTCAGATCCTCGAAACAGAAGTACGTGTTTCTGTTACAACGCACAGACTGTACTTCTTGGTTATGGTGTCGTTCACCCATTAGGTCATAATTATAATGTTACAAGCTCCACTGTCCATCTCTGCTTGTGGAATATTTTGTCTTTTCCTATCTGGAAATACTTGCTTGTTTTTTGTTTTATTTATTTATTTGACAGATCACAAGTAGGCATAGAGGCAAGCAGAGTGAGGGGGGGGAAGCAGGCTCGCCGCCAAGCAGAGAGCCCGACGCGGGGCTCGATCCCAGGACCTTGGGATCATGACCCGAGCCGAAGCTAGAGGCTTTAACCCGCTGAGCCACCCAGACGCCCCTGGAAGTACTTGTTTTTGTCTCCTTTTCTTCTCAGTAAAGTATTTCATCATCTAACTTCTTCAAACAGGTTTTACTTCTGCTGTTGAGCAAAAGTTATACTTTGGCTAGATGCAAAATACTATCGTCATGTCCTTTTAGCTACAGCTTCACAGGCTGCTAAGTGTGGGAGACAAGATACCAGAAACTGTCAAGTTCTCTGACCTATGTCTGGATTATTCTTTTAATCAAAAAGATGTAAAAAAGGGGCACCTGGGTGGCTCAGTGGGTTAAGCCGCTGCCTTCGGCTCAGGTCATGATCCCAGGTCCTGGGTTCGAGCCCCACATCAGGCTTTCTGCTCAGCAGGGAGCCTGCTTCCTCCTTTCTCTCTGCCTGCCTCTCTGCTTACTTGTGATTTCTCGCTGTCAAATAAATAAATAAAATCTTAAAAAAAAAAAAAAAAGAAACCATATTCCTAGGGCTCCAGGATGGCTTGGTCGGTTAAGTGTCCAACTCTTGATTTTGGCTCAGGTCATGATCTCAGTGTGGTGGGATGGAGCCCCGCCTTGGGTTCCATGCTTGGCACAGAGTCTGCTTGAGATTCGCTCCCTCTGCTCCTCCCTGCTACACACAAAAGCAGTCCCTCTAAAATAAATAAACATACCCTAAAACAAAACAAAAAAACATATTCCTAATACCCAAAACCATCTTGATTATTTCCATCAGTCACTACCATCCATTCCACTTCTCATCTCCCACCATAGCACAATGACAACCAAGATTTTTATTTCTAACGGCAGAGTTTCCTTGATGTCAATAAAAATAAGGCACTGTTTCTTCCCTTCCCATTGTCGCCAACAGCTGCAATCGTTTTTTCCTCATTACCGTGTATTATTCCACTACATGAATAGGACACGATTTACCCACTCATTCTACTGTTGGTGGGCACGTGGGTAGTTTCTAATTTTCTCATAGAAGTCTGCAGGCCGTTTTCTTCTGGCTCTCATTGAGGTGGGTGAATTGCCCTCCAGTCTATGTATTGTTACTTATAAGGAACACAACTGTCCTTTCCTTGTGGGGGTTAAATTATTTCCTTTGGGATATCTGATTATTTTAAAATATTTATTTATTTATTTTTAGAGAGCAAGAGAGAGCACAAGCAGGAGGGGCAGAGGAGGAGAGAGACTCTCAAGCAGGACCCCCCCCCCCCCCCGCCACAAACCACAGAGCCCAACGAGGGCCACAATCTCACGACCTTGAGACCTGAGCAGAAACCAAGAGTTGGATGTTCAACCCACTGCATCATCCAGGGCCTCCTCCATATTTGATTTTTTTTTCACTACCAAGTATCTTGGTATGGATT
Organism: Lutra lutra; assembly: GCF_902655055.1. NCBI lineage: Eukaryota > Metazoa > Chordata > Mammalia > Carnivora > Mustelidae > Lutra > Lutra lutra. The sequence goes on along the minus strand of NC_062295.1, from coordinate 6,387,580 downwards.
TATCTTTGTTTATCCTACTCACTGCTTGGATGTTTGCAATGGTTACAGTGAATGCTACCGACATCATCAACCTTCCTTACAGATAACCACGTTCCCTAATGACCTCAGTGACTTCTCGCCACATTCTTGCAAGGAGTGGAGGAGCGGGCCATTTTACCATGACTTACAGCTATGCAAACACCTCCGCCCAACTTGGAAATAACTCCGATTCTAGTAAGCGTCATATCCTGTGATTTGACACCTTCTAAAAAGCGCTGGTTCTCACAGGTTGCCTGATCTTACATGTTACTATTGCATTCTGAGATTGGAAGTATAGTCAAGAACGTAGATCTGCACCATCCATACCAAAAAAAAAAAAAATCGAAATAAAATCAAGAGTTTCACAACCAACTATTTCTAGGAAATATTAGGATAAATAAAGTTTACTTGTTTTAACTACAAGACTTAAAGTCTCTGTTTCTGAGCTCTAAACACCCCCAAGGGGAAGATGGGAGAGAGAAACAGCACACAGCATTTTCTAAATATAGAACCTTCTTTAAGATTATGATCTGGTTATTTTTACCCAGCATTTTATTATGAAAATTTGCAAACAAACGGGAAAGTTGAGACAATTATACAGTTAATACCCGCGTATTCATTGCCCAGATGCTACAATTAAGACTTTGGTTTGTTTATTGTCTATCTATCTACCCACTTATTTTTCCCTTATTCACTCACTAATCCATTCACCTATCTAGGATCTATCTATTCGTCCACTTATCTATTTATCCTTTTATCCATTCATAATCCCTCTTCTATCTGGAGGCATTTTAAAGTACACTGCACCACATCAGTACTCTTCAAACAGAAACCCTTCAGCATGTGTATTATTATTTTTTTTTAAAGATTTTTGTTTATTTATTTGACAGAGATCACAAGTAGACAGAGAGGCAGGCAGAGAGAGAGAGAGAGAGGAGGAAGCAGGCTCCCCGCTGAGCAGAGAGCCCGATGTGGGGCTCGATCCCAGGACTCTGGGATCATGACCCGAGCCAAAGGCAGAGGCTTTAGCCCACTGAGCCACCCAGGCGCCCCAGCATGTGTATTATTAATAAGACTTCGACATATTCTGGGATTCTATTTCTAACTGAGGTCAACGTTACATAAAAGTAAAATGCACACAGTATAAAGACTTTTGAAGAATGGTCAAATTTAAATTAAGGTTCTTCATTTAAATTGTTTTCAATTTTACAGGAATTTGGACAAGGGCACATAGATCTGTATGACCCACGTTTATCACCCCCCATAGTTCCCCCGAGGCCCTCTTCCTAGTGAATCCCTACTCCCACCCACTCACCCAGAGGAAATCACTCTCCTGATGTTTTTCCACCACCATACCAGCAACAATAATCACCTGCATTTTCTTCTCAGAACAGATTAGTTTTGTCTGTTTGAAAACCAATCTGTTCTTTTACTTATTGTGACGTTTCGAGATTCATCCAAGTTGTTGAGTCTATCTGTAGCTAGGAGGGAACCTTTTTCCTTTCCTTTTTCTTTTTTTTCCTGTAGCAACTCATTGAAACAGTATGCTATGGAATATACATTAGGGGGTGCTGGGCTACAGATCTGGGCAAGAGAAAAGAACTGATCTGAACAAAACAAGGGGACTTCTCTCCTGCACAAAGAAGCGATGAGTCAATTTTATGTTTTCTTTAAAAAACAAACACATGACATATATAATCTATAATTTTTATAACATATATGTTATACATATAAAATCTTGCCTCCATTAAATTGCACAAGATAGGCAACATGTGATAACTGAAATGGGCAAGAGAGAAATGTCTACGGTTTTAATTTGGGACCTCGATTTCTTTTTAATGACGTTTGCTCTAATAACTTTTCTCTAACAACTCCACAAACATCTTTGCTCAACCTGTCACCCCAAAGCCTGTGTGCATCTCCAGGTTGTAGAGCACAATCAGACAATGCAAGATAACTCTACAAATTGTGCAGAAAGCTCTATGAATGCCGGCTACTATCATTAATGACCCTGATCTGAGTATTCTTCTTTTTTCCCTTTGGACTCAAAGAAATCTAAAGTTTGCAAGAAAATGTTAAGGATTGAGCACGTCATCAGTCACTTCAATTTCTAGATGGGAAACTGAGTCTTGAAGACCAGGGAACTGACCAGCTGATGGAGGCAAATGTGGGATCATAACCCCAGTACCCCAAGCAGCAGGTTTCTACTATCTCCCTCTGAATGAGGTCTCTCCTGAATCAAGTTTGATTTAAATCTGGTAAAAAGGCCACCCAAAGGTAACTTGGGTTTTAAATGAAGGGGACCTGAAAAAACCGTTATCTATATCTGCTAAGGTTACTAGCCATGTCTGTCGGCCCAGGACCGTCCTGGCTTGTGCACGACAAGTCCTATCCACCCAGGAAGGGCCGGAGAGCCAGAAAACTGGTCATCTGGTACCCCCAATCCTTCTGGGGTCACAGACAGCTACACAGAAGACATCACTATATTTGTATTTCATTCTTTCAAACATTCTTGAGAGTTGGACCATCCTCTTCCCAAGGAACAATCAGAAAACCACTGTTCCCTACTTTCTACAGGAAGCAGGTGTCGCATGAGCAATGATTCAGGTATCACTCGGCCACTAAACTGTCCTCACTGGGGGCAAGGGCAGGGGGCATAAGGTACAACGGTTACAAGCTAAACCATTCAAATATAGATCCCGGATTTGAATCTCAGGTCTGGTCTTTAACCGGCCGTGCAATATTGAGCAAATCACCCCCCCACACTTTAAGCCTCAAAACGTCTTGCTTTGAAACGGGTAGCATACCTGTCTTACAACTTGTTTTGTGGGTGAAGTAAGATCACACTTGTCAAGGGGTTAACTAGCGGGGTACCAGGCATATTCCTCCTGTCCTACAAAGACTCCGGATGTGGTTTGATACGCAAGCCGGACCAGAGACGCTTAAAGACCACGCTGGGAACAGCTTCCACGGGGACCCATCCACATGCCTCCTGGTTTGAATCAGCGAGGAAGTGCGTGTCCCCCAAGGAAAAGCAGAAGAAACAGCTCAAACAGCAGGCATCCACCCAAGCTTGAAGGGTTAAACAAAGGCAACTCCTTTTACACGGGAATGTTTTGTCACCATCTTTTAAAGTGAAACCTTTTCATCTGTGCTCAAGCTTCAGAAGTCAGATTTCCCTGGAACTCACTTTGAGACTTTTGCGAGCAAGGGGACTTTAATTACCTTTCTCTTACACAGGGATGCGCTGGTCTTAAAAAAAAAAAAAAAAAAAAGAAAGAAAGAAAAGAAAAGAAAAAAAAAAAAGGAAGAAAGAATTCACTTTTTTTCTTCGTTCATTCTCCGCCCCCCCCCCCCCATTGAAATCTTTTGTTCTTGGCACATTCCATATGCCTCCCTTTAATATTTAATCAGCCCCCCCCATCAGAAGACTGCTGGCCTCATTAGATAATTAATGGTTGCCAGCATCACATTTGCTTTAGTTAATACAGCTGCACCAGCAATTAGCGGTTGAGTTTATTAGTTGCACTGGCTTCATTTATTGGGGAAGCAATTCTGCCTTTGATTGAAACCGCTGGGATCGGCATATGTGGACAGCTTGCCCCCCCCTCCCCGTTTCGTGGGATTCTTTTGTTTACCCTTTTTTTTTTTTTTTGCTAGAGTTTTCCAACACGGCGCATTCTGGCCCTGCCCTGAACAGTTGGTGGAGAAGATTTTCCTTTTATAATTTAGAAGATAATTGGGTAATTCTTTGCAGGAGAGAGGGGCTACAGAGTGATTCTCCAACTTTGGGATGGGGTGAGGAGAGGGAAGGAAAGCGGCTGGCTTGTTTGTTCTTTTGGAAATGTCTGTTTAAAAAAAAAAAAGCCACAGATGAAAAGTTGAGGAATATTCGTTCTGGAGGGTGCGTGCTAAGAAATGTAACCTAATGTGTTAGGCAGCTGCCTGGAGCAACGAGGTGGGGTCGGGGGAGGTCTTCTGCCCTCTTTCATCTCCAAAGGTGAATTTCCATACCTTGGCCCCAGGCTCCCCCTCAATTTTTGTGACTACGTGGGATCAAATCAGTTTCTTGTGTTTTTCAGGAACTTTCCTAGGGTCCCTGATCACTACTTATTTCTTTCTGGTGATTAAAATCTTGGCATATCACCAAGGCTATTAACCAAGGCAAAAAAACCCTCTTTTTCTTTGATGCCAGAATTTGGAAAAGAGGATCATTAAGAACACAACATTGATGGGATATCTGGATGAACGAGGGTGATGTTTTGCAGGTCTACCAGCCAAAACCAGGACACAAAGAAAAGTCTAACTCTACAGATGGGGAGAAAAGGGAGGAGAAGATAGAAAAGATGACAATAAGGCTTTCAAATTCCACTGTGCCTTTTTTTTTTTCCGGTCAAAATTGCTAAATCAAGACCAATGTAAATATAAATGCCAAAAATGGAAGCAATGATGATAATGGTGAAGATAAACATTTATTGAACATTTTCCAAAGGTCAGGCCTCCTGCGAAATACATTCCTAAAAATGTGTCTCTTCTCATCAAATAGTAAGGCATCTCTACCGACCTCTCTCCCCATTTGAAGGACGAGAAAAAGACTTTCTGTAGATTTTGAACATGTTTTCCCAAGATCACACGACTTGCGGTGTCCAAGCTACCACTCACCAAGCTCCTATCATGCATTAGTCAATTTGTGTAAGTTTATCTTCCTGGGAGGAGTTGAGTCCATGGAAATTAAGTCATGGACCAAAATCATACAACAAGCCAGGAGGATGTATAATTCTCAGGTCTCTTTCCAGTACTATAAAGATGAACACCCCCTAGGGCCCCAACTTAGGTTCCTATTGATGGAAGAGTCTGTCACACCCTCAGCCTACCGAGAATTGTATGGTAAGTGTCAATGCTGAATCAGGACACTGAGATCTTTTGGATGAGCAAAGGAAGTTCATACATGCTTCCTCGGTCCTAAATGCTAAGACTGATACCCTGATTCACCTATTAATTGGTTTTTCTCTGGGTCAGTTGTCAACCACAGGCAGTATCCTTTAAGAGAGCAAAAGTGTGACAAGGTAGACCCCCGTCCTTGCCATGCAAGGCTTCTCCAACAGTAATGCACACACAAGCAGTACAGAAATGCCCTCACGCGGTGGGAGGACCCTGGGACTGTGAATTTCTAACACCATCCTGGCTAACGTCAGTGCTGGTCAGGGAGTGGTTCTCAAACCAGGAGACACCTTAGAGTCGCTCGGGGTGTTCGTGGTTTCTACATACCAAATTTTAGGCACCATCCCAGTCCATTAAGTCAGCATCTCTGAGGGTGAGCTAATGATTCTGGATATTTTAGAAGCACCCCCCCCCCCCGATTATTCTGACCCACAACCGGAACCCCTGGCTCGATGAGAAAAACGTCAGCCAGACAAGTCCATTGAGTGTCCTGTGAGTGATACGAATGCAGAGAGCAAAGCCAGATACAAGACATTCCTACTTACAGGACAAGAATGAAGACCGTCCTAAATTCTAAACCACTAGATTCTCCCACTATCCTTAGTAAGGTATATACGTAATACTATTATAAAGGAACATGACTTACCATCTTAGAGCCTCAAAGAGTCTTCTGGGCGAGCGTAAACACCCCGCGAAGCACCCATGGTCTCACGATTCTTGGCTACAAAACGCAGCTAACGCTAGTTTCTGGTGGAAGAGACCACGCAGAGGTCGTGCCCCCGGCCCACGCCGCGATGGGCGGCTCCCGCTCGGATCCTTCTGGAACGCACGCTCCACGGGCCCTGCCCACCTGTGCGCGGCGTCGGTGCGAGCGCGGGGTCCCGGGAGCGTCAGGTGTGCCGGAGGCCGCGCGCCCGGCGGACGTGGCCGAGCCCCGCCAAGGCTCCTCCGTAGACTCGGACGGTCGGGACGGCAGGTGCGGAGACCCGCAGCTCTGGCGCCGTCCCCGAGAGGCCTCCCCGGTGAGTCCCCTTGCTCGGGATCCCTGCCACCTGCACGCGCTGGGCGGCCCGCCCGGCTCAGGCTCCCTGGTCCTGCGTCCCGCGGCTGGTCTGCGAGCCCAGTGGCCGGGCAGGAACCGGTGCTGGGCAGCCGCAGGGCAGGCGGGGGCAGCCCGGGTCCGCCGCGACCTCTGCGCGGGGAGGGAGGCGACCGTCGGTGCGGGCCGACCCGGCAGGCCCGGGACCCCGGGAAGGCCTCCGCGCCGCTGCGCGCTTCTGGAACTGCGCCGGGAAGGCCGGCGCGGGGCGCGGGCGGACGGGCCTCTCCTGGGGCTCCCTGCCCCGGGGGGCTCCGGGCGGGCCGCAGCCCCGGTTCGAGAGCCGGCGGGAAGGCCGCGTGAGCCAACGCCTGGCGGCTCCGCGGCTGCACACGGGGTGGGCGAGCCGGAGGAGAAGCTGGAGTCCTCAGCCGCCTTCTGCAAGGCCGATCTGGCCGCGGACAGGTGGGCTCCCAGGGAACGGGACGGAGGAGGTCATGGAGAGGGCACGACCCCGGTGACCCCGGGAGCTGGCCCGGCGGTGGGGGACTGTGGGCTCTGCTCATTGCCTCAGCTTGGGAGTCAGGAGTCGGTCCAAGGAAGGAGCCTGGAGAGTGAGGTTGGTGGTGACCATCCCCACCATAGCCGTGGCAGAGCCCCGCTGGGATCTTTCTGGAAGCTCCTTAGCATTCCGGCCGCAGGTGCAGACACTCGCTGGTCTTGCGGCTCGGAGAACAAGCCTCAGGAGTCAGTCCCTTTGCTTGTTAACTCCTCGCCTGTCAGTCAGGAGTGGCCTGCTTCTCTCTCTTTGCCCTGGCCCTGCCCTCCCTGTGTGCGCCCGGCCGGTTTGCCAACCCACACCTGCTTGCCTGAGAATGCGAGGAAGCATGTGTGAGTTGTTTGCAGAGTCTGAGGAGTTCTGCAGCGAAGCAGGGCACAGTTAATACTAACGCTTCGCCCTTGGGCAGCATGAGTTCTTCTAAGCGGAATCTCCAAGGCAGTTACTGTAATTATCATTCAATTTTAAATATCCGTAGTATGCAATTTTGCTAAAACGAAACCGGCGTTCATCAGATTTTATTTTTCTTAAAAAGTAGGAGAATGAGGAGCACCTGGGTGGCTCAGTGGGTTAAGGCTCTGCCTTTGGCTCAGGTCATGATCCCAGGGTTCTAGAATCCAGCCTTGCATTGGGCTCCCTGCTCTGCGGGGAGCCTGCTTCTCCCTCTGTTTCTCCCCCTCTGCCCCATTTGTGCTCTCTCGCACTCTCTTTCAAATAAATAAAATCTTAAAAGAAAAAAGTAGAATGAAAAGTGACCTCAGAATATCTTTGCATGTAGAGTTCGTCATGCCATGTCCTATGGATACATAGGAGGGTTTCTGCTGGCCTGTGGGTCAACTTAAAAACCTAATCATGTTGAATTATACCCGAGAGAAATCGTGGATTTGGGGGTATGGATAGAAAATTTTTTTTTTGTTTTTTTTTTTTTTGTTTTTTTGAATGCATTTATTTAATAGAAGACAGTAAAATAGTGCAAAAACCTTGTCAGGCACTCTCTGTGCTCTGAATTAAGTAATAGAGTTGAAACAGTAAGTTGGCGAAGACAGAATGTGATTAGCTGTTTGCAGTTGGAAGGACTTCATTCGGATTCTACATCACAGCCTAAGCCAGCCAGGCCCGGCTCGCCGCTCCGCCTCAATCTCCAAACGGTGGGCACAGAGGTGCTTGTCCTGACCCTCGTCAGATCCGCATCATAGGCGGGAAGATCAGGTGCTTTCATTCCTCTAGGCCCCGCCCTGGGGGGGGGGCATGCTAGGACCGCCCTTTGGTTATAGGGGGGTTACTGTGGGAAGAGTTGGCCCTGGCGCTTTGTCCCTTGTCCCCAGCTCTGAACAGGTCACCAGAGCCTCAGGGACAGCTCATGCCTTTTCTGCAACGCGTCCTGGACAAACTGGCAGGTCTGTTCCAGCGAGGAAAGGTGATGTGTTGTCCTTAGGATTTAAGCTGATGCTTGGAATTTGCAAATTCACTTTCTGGAATTTCTCCTAAAGCCATCCCCAGGGAAGTGTGCAAATCCCACCCCCATCCCCCGAGTGCACCTGGCCGCTGTTCGTACATTGAGTGTTTTATTAGGTTTGGGTGGGAGCAAACGTGGCATTAGGTTGAGTCATATGAAACTGCCATGATTGTAGGTCAAAACTGGGTGATTGTAGCGATCAGATGTCTAACGAGGGCAGAGGTTTTAAGCCATTTTAAGCCATTTTGGGTATATTCTGGGTAATCACACACTCCGCAGCTATCTGCAAGAAAACTACAGAGTGGTATTTAATGATGGCGATATTATTCAACAATATTATCTTCTGCAGAAAACAAGACAAACGAAGGATATAGGTTGACAAACAGCACAAACCATGTTATTTGTTTAGAATATATTTATGCAGAGAAAAAAGGACACAGCATCGTCTATATCAAAGTTGTATGTGCTTTCTCATTTTTCTGCACTGGCTGTGACTGCTTCTGGTTTATGTAGTAAGATTTTTTTTTAAGTTCATTTTAAATCAATGTTTACATGTTTATTACATCCAGTTCTTGATCAGGAATCTCTCTCCCTCTCATCCACATCCGGGTAGTCAGTAATGCACTTGCTGCTACCATGTCCCGAGGCTGTGAAGTTTATCCTTTATGTTTCTTTTGTTAAAGAGCTCCAGGATACTCCTCGACACATAACTCCGGCCAGCCATTTCCTGTCAATTAGAACTGTTGTACAAGACGGTCCTGGTTTCCCTTCCCTGCTCCGGACCCCACCAGCTAGGTATTGACCACCCCCCCACCCCGAACCCACTGCCTCACCTCCATGCACACAGCTGTGCTCCTTCCTCATCACCTAGTCTGAGCCTTACCCAGATTCCTACAGCCAGTAAATAGGATTCTGTATCCCAGCCACTCCTGGGAATTTAGGGGCACTAGTAACACCTGACCAACGCATTGCGATTTTTTGGAAATTTTCTGCATTTAAGATCACAGGTCTCCCATCCTAGGAAGCCCCTCGGTCTCAGAAAACCTGGGGTCTTTGGTTGTTCTAGCACTGGTTGCGTTGGATCACTGCAGACAAGCAGGAGCTGTTGGCCAGAGCTGCTTGTTCATAGGGAAGTCAGGGGACGGGGCCAAGGTCAAGGAGGATGAGCTCCAGCTTACAGTCCGTGGAAGGTCTTTGAGAAAATTGGGAGCACATAGGTAACATCCATCTCGGGGCCTCTAAAAATCCAGGCACAAGTAATTGATAAAAATCTCAGTGTCTGCTATCTGCCCAAGAGCACCCAGCTCACAACTCACCGAACTTGGGTCCCCTAGCTTGGAGAAGGTAATTCCTTCCACCTCTGGCCAAGGTACTGGGGATGTTCCAGCAGGTCAACCCCAAATAATGACAGGCTTGCCAATGTGAGGGGAGGCTGAGCTCCCAGACTCTGGGGTGGATGTTCTGAGCTCTCCTTCTTCACAGGTTGCTTTTAACCCTCAGCCAATATCAAGCCATTCCTTTTCTCTGTGAATTCGGGGCACCTCGTTTTGCAGAGCACTAAGTAAGCACCACAGTGAATGATGGTGATGTTGTAAGTTAATGATACTTTCCTCAGACTCCATACGCAAAAAGTGAAAACTCTATGATTTCTTCTTTGAGAGGCCATTAATAGAAATCTTTAAAAAGACAGTTTCTTAGCCCTGGAAATATTAAGCTGTTATTATGGCAAATGAGCTTATTTTTACTTTCAAATGAAAATATAAATAAGTAATAAGTAAATATTAGCAATTTTGGGTCGGTAATGAATAAGGACAGAATTGAGAACTGAAGGGGTATGTGCCCATTAGAGAGGCCGGGAAATTAACATTTGTTGACATTTTACTGCTTTTAGCTTTAATGTAAACTAGAGGCAATTAAGTTATGTTCAACACATTTCCCTTGTAAATATTTTCCGTTTCTCAATATAGTAACCGAGATGTCTTATAACTGGCATATTAGCAGGCGCCAAACTGGGGGGAAGCCTTACCTGTCTTCTGCCAGTATAAAACTAGAAAGCCCAAATGCTTGAATAATTCAGTGTTTCCCTTCTATTTCTTATCCACATCATGACTATGCCATTCACCATTCGGGGCACTTTCTCTCTCCCTCCCTCCCTCTCTCTCTCTCTCTCTCTCTCTTGCTCTCTGAGTTGATCTCTAGGTAAATCTATAAATCCCCACTCAGAAGAACATGAATTATCCAATGCTTGAACGAAATGAAGACAAAAACAAGCTTGAATATTTAAACTTGCAGCAAGTATCTTCAATGATAGATCCTTTCAGACTCCAACTCATTTTTTTCTTTGATATCTACTACTGCTATAAAGTCCCAGTTTATCATATAACATTACAATTTATGGTGTAACCAGCTTGTGTACTGACTATAAACCCTTCATCAATGCCACTGTAAAGGGTTTATAGTCCATAAATAGAAGAACAGGACTGTCTTGCTTCCTTGTTTTGCCCACGACACACCACTACAGATGTGTCAACCCAGTTATTTGTTTTACGTGGGGGCTGAGTTATGGGAGCATAAGTGGATACGTTGTTTCGCCTCTCTGAAAATCCAGAGAAAATTCAGGGTCACCAGGGAGATTAACAATGCAATGTTAGCTGGAAAGATGCAAGAGAATATTCCCTTCTTGTTCTGTCATTAATCTATAGGTAGGAATTAAAAAAGTAAATCTCAAAATTCAAGTAATTAGGAACACGTTCTTTCTTTTGAAACCTGCCAACTGTGTGATAATACCATATCTTTAATTAATGGGGACATAGAATTTTATAGTATTTACATTTGTCCCCGTTCAGATGCTCTCTCACACGCTCTTTGCTCTGTGTCAACCACCCCTCTCTTTGGAAAGAATACTGGATTTTAGCACATGAAAAAACTGAGTTCAGATTCTAGCTCCAGTCTTGAACTCGTTGGTTCAGGCAAGCTTCTGGTCAGTGCTTCTCGCCTCATCTATAAGGTGGAGGCGCTAATGCCGATGGAATTTAAATTTCCTCAGTCCTTATCATTCTGTGGGTACCGATCCTGACGATGATGGTAGTGATGCTGAGGATACTGATGGTGATGCTGGTGATGATGATGGTGATGGTACTGGTCGTGATGCTGTTGATGGTGGTCCTGGGGGTGATGATGCTGGAGGTGACGCTGATGGTGATGCTGGTGTTGATGACACTGATGGTGGTGCTCATGGTGATGCTGGGCATGATGATGCTGGTGGTGGCGATGCTGATAGGAGTGATAAGGATGATGCGGATCATGGTAATGATGATGAATTCATGTTAATGAAGGAGATTATAATGGTGAAAACTAATGCTTATTTAGTGACTTTATAGCCCTACACAGTTTTAAGTGCAATATACATATTACCTTATGTATTCAGAGCAGCCGCATTTTGAATATGGGACTAATGCGACTCACAGTGGTTAAAAGATTTGTTCGTAGCTACATAACTTGTATAGTGAGCTAGGATTCACACCCAGCACTTTGATTCTGTACCCCCTCAGTCTCAATCATGCCATTAGATGACCTTCCTTGGGCTATTCAAGTGAATGCTGATTCATATTTTGTTTCTCTACTGTCTGCATAATGAAGCCTTCAATCTCTCCAAAATCTTCCTAAGATATTTCTGGGAAGCTGAGGGTAGGACATCCCTTCTCATTGGTATCTGTTCTGCCTTGTCGCCTGCAAAGCCACGAAGCATGATTGCCTCATGCCTAGAGCTGGAGTCCCATCGTAGTGTCCATGTTTGCTCTGACACATTTAAGAACCCCCTTGCTCTTGAGGCTACAGATCCCTGAGGTTACAAAGCATGGCTGTTCTCCTTACAGTATGAAAACCATGATGTGGCCTTCACGAAGGTTAAGGAGAATCCCTGCTTGGTCTCCTAGATCCCAAACCAATTCTGCTGTGTGTCCCAATTCCTTGTCCCAGCAATTTCACTGACTTCTGCCTGGAATTTCTCCTTAGCCAGAGACACATTAATGGGCCACATTTGAAGACAAGGTCACCTCCCTGTCATGCCCCAAGTACCCCAGTTTTGCTCTGTGGAGACCTCCAACTCTGTTGCTGGCAGGACTTCAGAATTTGTGGGGGGAGGTAGTAATATTCCAGAATATTCCAGAGCTCACTGGATTAAGAGAAAAATCCTTCTGGTAAATGGAAAGGCCCAGTGGAAAATATCCTCACTTCATGGAATGCCGAAGGAGACAGAAGGTCCCAACTTTAATTATTGGCACATTTGAATATCTTCATTCCGAACAAGACACAAAGAGGCTCAGGTGAGCCCGGAGGGATTTCCAGCCAAAAGCTGGCTAATCTCCAGTTAAACAGGGCCATTATCTCTCACTCCCCGGGAGAAAGTCAAGCAGAACTGATTTGATTAACAGCAGATTAACCTCTCTAACACAGCCATCCTGGGTTTTACACCTGTCACTTTAGTATGACAATTTATATTTATTCAAAAAGCCATGAGACAGTAAATTAAACATTGCCCTAATTAGAAAAGTGTCATATGTTACAGTGGGAAAGCCACCTGATCTAATTTTCCAACAGGCCCTTTGCAAAGAACATGTCAGTGTGGCATTAGCAGAAGCCCTACGAACAAACACCAACACTCTTGGGAAGAGAAAAATCCGGGCTGCTGACGTTACAACTTTGCTCCTGAAAGAAGAGTCTCAGAATTCAGTCCAATGTGCATTCGCTGTGGCCCTGCTCAGTGCCTGGCAAGGTACTGTAAGCTGGGACTCAGCAGAGGGTCCCTGCCCCTGTGACTTCAGAGTCTGGTAGGAGAGACAGACTAGAACATTCAGCTTGGGCTAAGAGTAAACACCCAGCGCTGGGAAGGTGAAAAGAGGCGCACCTGGCTAATGCAGTCTTGGGGGAAAGGTGACAGAGAGATTATCCTGAAAAGTAATGACATTTAAAATGGTATTTGGAGATTATAGGGCAGTTTTTCAGGCTTAAAGGAGTAGTGAGGAGGAAATAGAACATGCAAAATCCTGATAGCGAGGCAATACGTGGTATGGATTCAGGGCCTTACTGGTTAGCAGTAAGTAGCAAAATATGCTTATATGCTTAGCAAAATACGAGCACCGAGGGAGATAGGAGTCAGGTCATGAAAAGCTGGGATGTCATATTAGGAAGCGCACTTAAAAAAAAAAAAAACTGAGCTAGAACTGAGTATGTAAACTAAATGCATGGCCTAATGAGCTCATATGCATGGAAATAACACTCAGCCTCAGGGACAGGTTCAGCTGCGGGTATCACCCCTCAGGGTTACTCTTCTGAGTTCTGTCACCAAATAAGGTTGTCTTTGAGCTAGACAGGTTTGAATTGCATGGGTCCATGTCTATGTGGGTTTTTTGTTTTGTTTTGTTTTGGATAAATACAGTAACGTCCTGCACCGTATTTTCTCTTCCTTTCAGTATTCTTAATAGCTTATTCTCTTCTTCAGGTTGCTTTATGGTAAGAATACGGGTTATAATACCTGTAACACACAATATATGTGTCGTTCAATGGCTTACGTTCTCCGTAAGGTTCCTGGTCAGCAGTAGGTTGGTGGTGGTTCATCTTATTGGGGAGTCAAAAGTTATACACAGACTTCCTGCTGCATGGGAGGGTCCGTTCCAGAGTAGAGGCAAATGTACGATGTCTGCCTGTCTTTGAACTTCATCTATATGGGAAAATGCGACCTATACATTTTTGCGCCTGACTTCTTTTATTCAGTATTATCTCCACGGTGGTATTTTTCTTGTCATGAGCTCTTTTTTTTACTGCTGTGTATCCTCCTATTTTTGGAAATGTATCACAATGTATTGACCCCATTCTACAGTCGAGGAAAATTAGGATTATTAATAGTTTCAGGTCTTTTAAGTAATGCTGTGATAAACATTCTTGCGCATGTCTCTTGGAGGACATCGATGCTCCTTTCTGCTGAAGTGAAATTGTCATGTCAAGGGTACGCTCTTGCCTGTGTTGAGGCTACTAAGAATTTTTCCATACGTTGTCCCATTCACTCCCATCTTTCTAGAACATCTACTATGTGTTGGGGGTACAGCAGTCTTCAGGCCAGCACCCCAGCCTCCTGGCAGTTGCTTTCTGCCCTCACCTTGGTTGACTACGTAAATCCTAAATCATGGGTGCATTAAATTGGCTGTCATCCTGCCATCAAGAGTGGAGGATGACACTGACTCTTCTTGTAACAGCCATTTTGCTGCATCAGTTTGCTTGAGCTTTTGGAAGTGAGCAAAGACACAGAGAGCTAGAGGTGTGTCACTAAACATAGGAGGAGGGTTTTAGGGGAAAGCATCTGATGCAAACGTATTGCCCACAACTGTGCCCTTTCGATGATGTGGAACAGTCTTGTTCTGACCCCAGGGAGAGGTGGCATACATAATCCCTGGTGCAGGGGACCGAGAGCAACGTGGGCTTGACTCAGAATTGGCCGTCATTCCTAGAAGCCAGAAGTGAAACCAGAGCATGCAGTATGGTGGGAGAGGGAGCCATCCGACCCCTCAGGGATGGCCTGTGTTCTCAACGCTGTGTGGAGCAGCTTCTTTTCTCTCTGTTTCCATGCTGGAGTCCTCTTGGGGAGGCAGGACGCTGGGCCAGGCCCAGTGTTTCTTCCCCGAGGAGGATGCCGGCTCTCTCCACTCTGTCCGGTTCCCTGCTCGCTTCCTCCTAAGAGCACACTCAACAGATCCTGGGATTTGAGCTCTTTTCCCAGCTTGTGGAAGTTATTTCTAGGGATAGGCACTTAGCAAAGAACAAGCAAATAAGGAAGAAATAACATCCTTGCCCTTTTGAATAGAAAAACCAAAACAGGTTGATTTACCCAATAAACCAAGGAAGAACTTCCGGGGAGGTCACATCAATTCCAAGGGCTAACTAAGAACTTAGGGAAACTCTGTAGTCTTTCTGGGATCTCAGGAGAAGCCTAAGCTATTACCATCCTAGCTCTTCATCCCTTAGAAAAATGGGGTAAAAAACAATGTTATCCTCCAAGAACACCCTCGTGGTGCATTCAGAGATTCAAAAACCTTTTTCATCTTTGATCCATTAGTTCCACTTTGAGGATGTATAAATATATATTTGCCGCAGCATTATTTGTAATAGAAATAAACCAGTGAGACATTACGTATTCAAAATACGTGAATGGTCAAATACAGTCTATTCATATGATGGAATATTATAGACCATTAAAGTTGTTTTTATGAAGAATGTTTAACACATACTTAAGATATAAATTTAATTGATGGAAAAGCAATGTACAGAACATTCTATATTAAGCATGATAAATGGAGTCCACTCTTTGTGTCATTGCCAATCAGTGGGTAACAGCTGCTTGGAACTCTGTGCTGAAAAAGACTCCGAGGTCTGGTGCGCTCCCAGCAGAAATGATTAGCAAGGTCTGTGTGGGCATAAGAAGAGAGACCATCCCACCTGCGCAGCAACTGTTGTGCCTGATTTAGAACAGTTTAAACCATGACACGCACAGTATGCATTCACGCAATGAGTGTGTCGACGGAGAGAAGAGCGGGAAAACCTGAGTGGAAAGAAAGCAAAAGTGCGGACAAGCAGAAAAACATGCTCTGTTGCTTATGTCATATGGTAGGGAAGGATTTCGATGGCTTCCATCCTAATGAATCCTTTGATTAAATCAAATCGTGCAGAGGTGCAAAGAGATTTCACACCCGCTGGAACGGCTGTCCTCCAAAAGGCGGACGACGAGCAGCTGGTGAGGAGGCGCGGAAGTGGGAACCTTACCTTGCTGTTGAGGATTAAAGTGATGAGCCCCTGGGCATACCAGTTTCTTAAAAAGTGAAATGTCCTTGTCAGATGACCCAACAATTCCATGCCGCAGTGTTTCCTCTGGAGGAATCGAGACCTAGGACCAGCATATGAGCATTCTTAGAGGCACAATTTATAGTCACCCCCAAGAGCAGAACTGCCCCAATGTCCACCAGCAGGTGAACAGAAAAACAGGGTATGCTGGCTCCATGCTGTGGAATATTACTCAGCCATGAAAAGGAACGACAGACTGATTCATGCTGCATCGTGGATGAACCTTCCGAACATGGTCCTAAGGGGAAGAAGGCAGACACAGAACATCACATGTTATAGGGGTTCATTTGTATGAAATACTCCTAACAGGCAGACTTGTAAAGGGGGAACAGAAACCAGTGGTTACCTGGGGCTGGGAAGGAAACTGAGATTAAATGGATGTGAAGAATCTAAAGGGGGGGGTGATGAAAATTCTTGAGAACTGGATTATGGCAATGGTCCTGCAACTTGGTGAATTTCTAGAAGTCATGGCCCCGTATAATTTAAGAAGGTGATATTTATGGTGTAGAAATATCCCTGGATGAGGTTGTTTGAAGAAGGAGGGAGGAAGACAGAGAGCCCATAGCAGGAGGTGATCAGTTACTGTAACATTGTTACATTTCTCTATGTTTCTCTTGTTTCTATGTGAATACACATTTTTTTGAATACACTTTTTTTTTTTTTTTTAATAATCTGGAGAGAAACTGCCATTGGCTGTGCCCTACCTGTGCCCCACCTGTGCCCTTGTCACAATCAGCAGACCTCTGTGTTGAAGGATAGGAAACTCCTACCCTGGTCTCCATTCCTGGGGGTGGTGGGAGGTGATAGAGTTCAAACAAAAAGCCAAGGACATCGTGGTGGGTACACTCAGCATAAGCATATGGATGTTGAAGGCCCTACTCCTGGCAAACATTTTTCTCTCTTCCTCTAATAACCAGATGAAGCATTTCGCCTTTTGAGTGCTTATTTTCCAAGCTTCCAATTTCCTGGGGCCATGGCCTCCGGGTCTTATACGAAGTGTGCAGTCATGCTTCATGCTTGAGAAAAATAGTGCCGTTGCTGTGTAAGGTCAATACTGTGCACCTGTTCGAATCCTCTAGGGCCCCTGGAGAAATAGCTCTGCCAAGGTTTTCTTGACATCTCAGACTTCATGTGTTAGAATTGCTTGCGGTGCCTGGCACAGTATTTTAAAGCTGTTCTGCAGGTGAAGGCCCTTCCTTAGAAGGAGGCCATTTTTCTCCTTGCCATGGAAAAAATGTCACAGAACACACTAGCTTCTCATCCTATTATATTTCCCGGTCGCTCTCGAGAGGAGTTATATATCAATGAAGTGGGTAAAACAAAGGTCATTGAATAATGTAGCAAATACTAAGTGTCAACACACTGAGCTCTTACTACTTGCTAAGTGTTAACATTTTATATACATTACTTCATCTACCCCTCACTACAGCCCTATTAATTATCTGTGGTTCTTATTGAGGAAATGAGCACAGGGAGCAGAAATGACTCCGTGAGTAAGGTGCAGAGCCAAGTTTAGGAACTAGATCTGTCTTATTCCAGAGTCTCTGGTTTCATTTTAATGTGATGCTGTCACTATTACTTGCACTTAGAAGCATAGGCAAGAACTCACCCAACTTGAACATTATAGGAGAGCAAGACGAGCGAAATCAACACACACATATTAAATTCCCTTCGAGACGGAGACTCAAGAGACGGTCTGTAGACCCTGTGACTGACAAGAACTGGGAATATTCCCGGTCCATTTGGTTAGGTTTTAGGGCATCCCCTAGTGGAAAGCCTTTCATCAGAGTAAAATACATCAACGCTACGTCATGGTATGAAGGGTGGTCTATGCCACCAAGGAAAATGTGTTGGTACTCTGGTATAAAACACATCTAGGAGAGGCGGGACACTGTGTGATTGTCCAGTAGTCTTGTAGTAAAATAGTTCTTTACAGTTTTAACTGCTGGGATTTTTTCTGAAATTAATTTATTTTGTCCCTTAATTCTGCCCCATCCCTTGGGCCTCCGCGACCCAAGGAGAGGGAGATCATAGATAATATTGAAATTCCATTCTAAGACTCTTAGAATTAAATGCTGAGGCCTTATCCAGTTTATTTTCTACTGCCTGAGCTAAATTAGATTTCCCAAGACTGACAAAAGGAGAGATGGGAAGGAAGGCCAGGGATTTTTGCTCAGTGGAAAAAAAAAAATGGACAAATTAAGTCAGCAACCGAAGTATTTATATAAATTGCACGTGAACCCAATAGTCATACATAGTTTGCAAGGAAACATGCAAATCGAAAGATACACCCTAACCTGGTGGTTGCTGATGGAAGAAGAAACGGAGTGGAGAATAGATGAATGAGTAGGTGAAGAAAGGAGTAGAAACCACAGGTACTTGTGATTATATGCTAGGAACTAAGCAGTGGGGAGATGATCTCCATGTGCAGTGGCTAAGATTCTAAAAGAGGAAGCAGCAAAGCAAATTAAAGTTAGATGCTGTTCAGACCAGGGAAGGAGCCGAGATGCCCTTCAACCGGTGAATGGATAACAAAGATGTTGTACCTGTATACCGTGGAGTATTACTCAGCCATCACAAAGGATGAGTACCTGCCATTTGCATTGACATGGACGGAACTGGGGGGGATTATGCTGAGTAAAGTCAGTCAAGCAGAGAAAGACCATTATCGTGTGATTTCACTCATATGTGGAACAGAAGGAACAGCACGGAGGACCACAGGGGGAGGGAGGGAAATCTGAAGGGGGAGAAATCAGAGAGGGAGAGGAACCCTGAGAGGCTATGGACTCTGGGAAACAAACTGAGGGTTTTGTGGGGGCTAACAGGGTGATGGGCATGAAGGAGGGTACGTTTTGCGATGAGCACTGGGTGTTAACGTAACTAATGAATCATTGAACGCTGCATCAAAAACTAATGATGTACTATCCAGTGGCTAACAATGTAATAAAAAAAAATAATTAGAGGCTATTGAGTCTCTCAGGAAGACCCTGTATCCTGTCCACTTCCTTAAGTCAACAAACCCATTTGTTTAAGGAAAAACTCACAGCGGGCGGAGAGGATCCAAGGGGATCCAAGTTTCTAGGGAACCTGTGCATTATTTCCTGTGAAATCCGAGGCGGCCTCTGGTCTCACACAGAGGTGGCTGTGGTGGGTTCACCACCTTGGAATCTACCCAGGCTGCTCTGGTCCCCAGGATGAGAGTGGGAAGAGTGGGGAGACACCTCGCTGACCTACCAAGGTAGCAACAAAACACAGAGCGACCTGGAATCTGGGGGACCAGATGGAAAATCGTTACTCCTCAACCATTTCCAACGGGGATAGATGTATACGGCTGGCATGAGAGTAGGAGAGACATACAGGCAGCGCCCATCATGGTAAAGTCCATTTGAGCTAAATAGACAATGATAAGTTAGCAAACACCGTCTCCTCCACCTGAGGGGTGTTCAACAAAACAAAACAAAACAAAACACTGTGATGTCTTTATAACCTTTTGGAAATACATAGGAGCAACTCCTGAGTTGTCCACGAAATGCTGATTTTACTCAGGTTACCTTGAGTGGATTTGGACGAAGTTTCTGTCATAAGGCCATTTGGTAGACTTTTGGAAAAATTAATCTGTTACTCAATAATAAGAATTTGTGCATTTCCTGCGAATGCGTTAGTGCCTACTATACTAATTGTCGCACTTGAGAGATGCTTATCTTTCTGATCAAAGATTGACCTTCAAGCACCTCCTGGACCTTGTGACCCAGAGAGATGGGGCTTCGTAGAGGAAGGCTGGTCTGGGGTGCGTCCTGTTGAAATGAGGTTCCCAGGGTGAGGAGGAGGGCCCCGTGTTGAGTCACGGACCTCACTCGGCATTTGTGTCTCTACCCGTCTACATACCCGGGGAAGGCAGGAGCAGGCACAGCCCCCTCTTACACATTTTGTCATCTCTCAGCCTCTGCCATGGCAGACAAATGGACCACGGCTCTGTTTTAGACATTAGAAGGATTTTTCTCTTTGGATTTCTGCTTTTCACTCTTGTGTACAGGAAGGATAAATAATGTCGGAACATAATAAAAACGCTTTCAGTCCCCTGGAGCTAAGAAAGCATTTTAATGTAGTGAGTGATGTTGCAAAACCTTCTTTATCAAGAAACATGAAGGAAAAGCTTTTCAAATACTGGCCGCATACACGGACGGGCGGTGTAAGACACACCTCCCCAGAGATGGTCGGGAAGGGGCTTGCTCGGAACACAGTGCTCTCATCCTTCCCTGTAGCGGAGTAGTCAGGATGAAGGGAGGCCAGGCTTCTCGGGGGGCTGCCTCTCACCCTCTCTGCAGCTCATCTCCTACCACACATTTTACCCCCCAGGGAGGCTAATGGAATTTCAGGTCTCACAAAGGATGCTCTCTGTTGCTTCTTACCCCTGTGTCTTTGTCCACGCGGTTCTCTCTGCCTGGTGTTTTTTCCCTCCCCTGCTTTTGATCTTTCCTCGGGCTTCCAGACTCATTTCAGATGAGAGACCGGAAATGAAATCATTCTCGGAGCCCTCAGTCACAGAGTGATGTCCCCTTTTTTATGTGTACCCCAAGCCACCTGCGGTTTTCATCTGACACATATTTCGTCTGAATCGCTCTCCTTCATCTTCACACTTCTCTCCCTTTCCATAAGAGGAGGCGGGAGCAATCTATATAAAGTTTAAAAAAAAAAAAGTGGGGCAATTTTTACCTAAAAAATAATTTTTACCTAAAATTATTCTTTATACTCATTTCTTGATTTTAAGAAGGCTTCAAGAAATCGAAGTTGATTGAGGGCTGAATGGTGGTAGTGAGGGTCTGGGGGTTGGGGAAATGAGGAGATAATGGGTCAAAGGGTACAGATGTTCATTTGTAAGATGGACAAGTCCTGGGGGGCTAATATACAGCATCGTGTTTATAGGTAATGATAATGCGTTGTAGAGGTGAAATTGGCCAAGAAAGTAGATCTCAGAAGCTCTCAACACACACACACACACACACACACACACACACACACACACACACACAGTGTCCTCATTAAGTGATGGATATACCTTAAATATACATTATTTTTATTTTTCACTAATACCTCAAAAAAGCTGGAAAAAATTTCTAAAAAAAAAAAATTATTCAGGTTGAATCCAACCCAAACTGCTGAATTTCAAAACCAGGTCCAACATTCTGAACTCAGGGGGTCATAGCAGAAATCAGGTGCCACATTCCTTGCTCTGTCCTGAGGACAGAGGATGGCATGCCCCCAACTTCCCCAGTTTTATGAGGGTGTCATCTTTCTGTCTTTTAATGTTTAAATAAAATCATGTCCAGCTTCCCGTCCAATAGAAGTTAGGAAATTCCGTCTCCATGGTCTTTCCAGTTTTCAAGGGATTCAGAGAGGGAATCTTAAATGCTGTTCTTTTCTTTTCTTTTTTTTTTTTTTAAGATTTTATTTATTGGGTGCCTGGGTGGCTCAGTGGGTTAAGCCTCTGCTTTCGGCTCAGGTCATGGTCTCAGGGTTCTGGGATCGAGTCCTGCGTCGGGCTCTCTGCTCGGCGGGGAGCCTGCTTCCTCCTCTCTCTCTGCCTGCCTCTCTGCCTACTTGTGATCTCTCTCTGTCAAATAAATAAAATCTTTAAAAAAAAAAAAGATTTCATTTATTTATTTGACAGAGATCACAAGTAGGCGCCCCCTTAAATGCTTTTCAAAATTACTCTTAAGAGTTTCTCATCGAAGCCCCTTTTTCCCCCATTAACTACAACGTTCCACTGTTATAAATTCTCCCAACATGGTGTTTCCACTTTAACACTAAAATGGAAAGGGAATGCCTTGTGAGGTCTACCTGTTGAACCCAAGGCCAGGCAGTTAGGTAAGGTGTTGGCTCACCAAACTGAGGGAGTCACGAAATGCAACGTAAAAACAGAGGCAAGGAATGAATCATTGTACCTGCCCTACAATGTGGGTATGAAGATTAAGTGAATCAATATGTGTGCAGGGTTCAGAACAGTGTTCGGGCACAGCGTGCGCTTAATACAGACTACTGCTGTAAGTCAGTGCCAAGTGTTTTGTTGGGAGAACTCAAGAGGGAGCTGTGAGGACACTGGGGACCTTGGAGGTCTATTTACTCTTCTTGTGTTTAAAGCTTAGCCTCAAGTGCCATTGATAAAGTGACTCCTGTGTAATGAGAATAATAAATAGTAAAAAGATAATGAGCTCAGAACGTTCCTCCAAAAAAAAAAAAAAAAAAAGAAAAAAAGCCCACGGTTTACTCGGTTATTTTAAATTGCTTATGTAGTGCCTACAGATTATGAATTAAGTCTGCTTTCTCAAGCCTAGTGCTACATAGTTATGTGTACTTGGGTTTTGTGTTACTTTTCTTTCTCTTGTTGGAGACCATGATGGGGATGGTACCACTTCTTGAATGAGGACTCTGTTTCTGGACTAAGCGACAAAACGTAGGCAAAGCCCCAGCTCATGACTTTTAACGCAGTAGGAACTTAATACCTACCGTCCATTTTCATATGTCCATAATTTGTGATACCCTTAAACTACACTTTGACTTTGACTCTCCTTGTTCTGGACCTGAGTCGGAAGCTCAGAGGGAGGGTCTAGCAATCTCTGTTTTCGAGTTCCCCTCTTGATGACCTGTGCACATAGTGACAGCCTGTGTTCTGGGCAAGTGCTATTGGAAGCTGTTGATTATTGAACCAGAGAAGAAACCACCACCGCAGACCATGGAAATAGGAGGGATTTTAACACTGGTCAGTCTAATCAGAGACTAGAGTCATCCAAGCCCTAAACTGGGTCTTACCAGGAACCTAAAAGTAAGTACCAACCATGAGGTATAGGACATGATCATGGTTAGGAAAATCATTGTATTACTATTCCAAATTATGAAACCAACACCACTAATTGAAGAAAACCTAAAATTAACAGGAAATAAAATTGTTGAGATTTTGCCTGTGAAAAATAATTTTAAATATTTTATTCTGGATTCTTTCCTTTCAGTCTTAACTTTGTGTATGTAGGTGTGTTTACTATAAATGATGAGATCAAATTCCATGTTCTTTCCTATTCTGATTTACATACTTTGCTGTTGGAATGTTGACATTCAGGCCTTTGTGCGAGCATACGTTTTCATTTCTTTTGGATGAATTTCTAAGAGGGGCATTCATGAGACATAGAATAAGTTTATGTTTAATTATATAAGAAATCTCTAAGATGTTTTCCAAGTGTTAAATCAGTTTTAGATTCATTGGGATTTCTAATTGCTCTATATCCTTGTCAGCAACTGGTGTTACCAGTATTGTTTTGTTTTATTTTATTTTATTTCATTATTTTAAAATTATTATTAACATATAATGTATTATTTGCCCCACGGGTACAGGTCTGTGAGGCATCAGGCTTACACATTTCACAGCACCCATCATAGCACATACCCTCCCCAGTGTCCATAACCCAGCCATCCTATCCCTCCCCACCAACCCCTTAGCAACCCTCAGTTTGTTTCATCATGGTTCATAACTCATAAGCAGTTATGGTTTGTCTCCTTCCCAATCCCATCTTGTTTCATTTTTTCCTTCCCTAGTCCCCAAACCTCACACCCTGTCTCTCAGATTCCTCATATCAGGGAGATCATTTGATAATTGTCTTTCTCTGATTGACTTAGGTTGCTCAGCATAATACCCTCTAGTTCCATCCACATCGTTGCAAAAGGTAAGATTTCCTTTCTTTTGATGGCTGCATAGTATTCCATTGTATATATATACCACATCTCTTTTATGTATTCATCTGTTGATGGACATCTAGGTTCTTTCCATAGTTTGGCTATTGTAGACATTGCTGCTATGAACATTCAGGTGCACGTGCCCCTTTGGATCACTACATTTCTATCTTAGGGTAAATACCCAGTAGTGCTAATGCTGGGTCATAGGGTAGCTCTATTTTCAACTTTTTGAGGAACCTCCATGCTGTTTTCCAGAGTGGCTGCACCAGCTTGCATTCCCACCAGCGGTGTAGGAGGGTTCCCCTTTCTCCGCATCCTCGCCAGCATCTGTCATTTCCTGACTTGTTAATTTTAGCCATTCTGACTGGTGTGAGGTGGGATCTCGTTGTGATTTTGATTCGTATTTCCCTGATGCCGAGTGCTGTGGAGCACTTTTCCATGTGTCTGTTGGCCATCTGTTAAAAGTGTTTTTAATTTTAGTCATTTTAACTGGTATAGAATGATATCTTATTGTTTGATATTTTTCCTTCCCTTGCCAGCTAATAATACTGATCATTTTTTATGTGCTGATTTATTGGTCATTTTAGATCTTTTTTTGTATTTGAAACTTTTGTCTATTAGGTTACTTTTTGGAAACTTTTTGTTTGAAACTTTTGTCTGTTTTACTGAGTTGCTTATTACTCTCTCTCTCTATATATATATATATATACATGCATCAAGGATATATATTTATCTGACAAAGATATATATATGTATATACTTAAATAGTTTCAATATTTGTCAATATTAAAAATATATATATTCAAATATATTTCAAATATATTCCCTCAGTTTAATTGCTTTTTCATTTTCTCAGCAGTGGCTAATAAAGAACAGGAGATTTTAATTTTGATCGAATTCAATTTATCATTATTTCTCATTTACGGTTCATGCTTTTAATGTCCTAAGCAAGCTTGCCTACCCCAAAGCCATAACTTTTCTTTAGAAAGTTTATAATGCCAGCTTTTGGCTTCTGGTGTATGATCCACTTTAGTTAATATTTTTTTAAAGATTTTATTTATTTATTTGACAGACAGAGATCACAAGTAGGCAGAGAGGCAGGCAGAGAGAGAGAGGAGGAAGCAGGCTCCCCACTGAGCAGAGAGCTGGATGCGGGACTCGATCCCAGGATCCTGGGATCATAACCTAAGCCGTAGGCAGAGGCTTTAACCCACTGAGCCACCCAGGCGCCCCAGCTTTAGTTAATTTTTATGTAGTGTGAAGTTCATCTTTTTCCAAATGGATCTCCAGTTGTCCAAGTCATAGTTATTGAAACTATTATCCTTTCCCATGCTAAATTGCCTCAGGATATTTGTTGAAAATCAGTTGATATGCACTGTGTATTTATAGATGCTCTCTTTGCTTCCATTAACCTTTATACTCCTCTTAAAGTCATTTTTCTATTTTTATTTTGAGTCACTGCCTGGATTATTATAGCTTAGTTAGTAAGTCCAAGTAGTGTAATCCTCTACTCTGCTCTTTATTTTCCAAAATTGCTTTGGTTGGTCTAGTTCCTTTGAATTTCTGCATCAATTTTAGAATTAGCTCGTCAGTTTCCATGAAAAAGTCCCACCGGGGTTAGGGTTATGATAATCTTGAACCTATAGGGTCAAGTCTTTTTACATTTGTTGAGACTTGTTTCACAATTGAGCTTTTTGAGGGCTAGTATTGGAGAATTTTAAATTCAGAGAGATGTCAGCTGTATTAGTAAGTCATGATCCTTCTAGAGTCTCTCCTGAATGCCCCCAGATAGTCACCAAAGATGCTCCATTTACTTTTCCGATTAAAGATTGCACATCTCCCCACACTATGATCTCTGGGAATTGTTCTGCTTAAAATTCCTCCTTTCCTTGTTTAGTCTTTTGTGACTTCCCTCTGCATATGTGGCTTCATGCTCAGTAAAGGCTCAAAGGGGACACTTTGCAGATCTGAGGCATTCATTTTCTGCATAACTCCGTCCTCCTCCTCCTCCTCCTTTTCTCCCCCTCCTCCTCCTCCCTATTTTAAGAAGAGGAAAAGATTTTGTTACAAATTTCCAGCAACTTAATTGCAGAAAAAAAAATGAGTTTTAGAGTAGACTTCTACTTGTCATAGCTATTCGCTTTTTATTATCATTGTGAAAAATTATAAGTTACATTGCTTTTCAGCCTTTAAGATCAAGTGTAAAAAATGTAGATTATGTCCATTATAATATATCATTGTAAATTATGTATTATAAATATATAATACATACTAGATATTATAAAATTATGTACAATTATACATTATAAAATACACATTTTATGTTTGATATACATCTACATTAAGTGATCACTATAGTCAAGATTATTATATTCACAACTTTGCATAGCTACCATTTTTTGCATGTGTGATGAGAACTCTTAAGTTTAACTCTCTTAACAGATTTAATGTGTATAGTACAGTATCACTAGCTGTAGTCACTATGCCATATATTAGATCTCTAGAACTTAGTAACATTATAGATACCTAAAACTTTGCACCCTCCGACCAACAGTATGACGTTCTTCTTTAAACTGTTCCTTCCAATCTCCAGGCTCAACAGACTCCCCACATATTTGCTTATCTCCACATCCTCCAATCATTGAGGCCACTGGAGTCTTTGGGGTTTCCTCTCCCTGTGAGCATAATCTAGATAATTCTTCCATGAAGAATGCAGAGAGTTAGAGATGAACTCACATTTTCCCTTAGCTCTCATAGCCTAGACCTGTGGAATCTATTGTTTGACACCTGAATGTCTGAATATAGTTGTAATGTAGATGTCGCTATACAGTGAGATTTTTCTTTATAGATGTGAGATATATATGTATACATGATACATACACCATATGTTATATGTACATCCAACTTTATTATAGTTGGCTTTATACTGGGAGATTAAGACTCATCCCTCTTAGGCCCTCACACTCAGAAGTGGAAGACAGAGTTCATTTTTAGAATGTAAAAAGATGTTTGGTTTGGGTAGTCCAGGATCAAAATAGCATATCCCCAGTATCATAAGGACCAAGTTTACTTCTAAATTTCTTTTATGCATCCTTAGAACGTGGTTCTCATCCTCAAGGTCACAGTATGGTTGCTCTACCTCAAAGCGTTGCAGCAACATCCTTCCAGGAATAAAGTCAGGGATATGGTCATCAGTATTTTTTTTTCATAAGTATTATTAAAAGCTCTTAAGAGTTATGGATTGCAAATGCAAACTATACTTTTACCTGATTTTTAATACATTTCAGCAATTTCCAATATGTAGATCTAGTGGCCATTTTAAAATCTGACTTCTTAAAACAGCTTTTTCCAAATAGAATTCTTCATATACCCCTCTTTGGAATAAATGATGTTTCCATTGCAAGGATAAAGGCATCCCCCCAGATCTCATAAAAAACACTGTCTTAAAGCAAGAAGCTGCTCCCGAGAGTTTTGTGGAGAATGAGGAGCCAAGGGACTTTCTGTCTCTCTTCCCCACCGGTTTTGCTCTCTCTTGTTTTCTCATTTGCCAATTCTTTCATTTTTTAAGTTCCTCTTCCCTTCTCCCCAAGTATCTCTCCCTGCTCTCTGTTCTCTCTCTCTTCATCTCCCTTTTCCCTCCTTTCTGACTTTATATCCCCCTCTTTAGTGTTATAACAGTTTTATATGCCATTCACTGCTGGTGGTGATATTTTTCAAGCGACAGATACAATGATTAATTTTTTTTAATTTTGACTTTTGATTTCTACGAAAATATTGAGACCCTTTAAATATACGATGTCCACAGAAGATTCTAAAATTTCCCCTTGGTGAATGTTTCCTGTGATTAAAAAAAAAAGTCCCTAAGAATGCAGCTATTACGGTTCCCATGTGATTTTTAATTTGGTATTGATCTGTGTAATGTCAGAACTTGGAGTAGGTGACAGTATTTTTGATACATCACTTCAGGAGAAAGGCGTGTGTGTGTACAACTCCTAGGTGTTCTTTAAAGGCGTCTATGGAAAAGATCCTCTAGGGGTTTAATGATTTTATAAAATAGGTTTTATTTTGAAGCTTGGCTCTCCTAAATGGAAATTTTACCATTGTTGTCATATCAAGAGAAAAAGATAGTTTTATTTCTTTATGGTAGTGTGAGATCCATAACAAAAGGGGGGGAAGTCTAGGACATATGCATTATTGGATGGGTGACTGACCAGTCCTGTTTGCCCAGGACTGTCCTAATTTTAGTACTGAAAGTCCCACATTGTGGGATACCCCTCATTCTGGCTAAATTGGGGGAGTTTATCACTAAATTTCCACGTCCCAGGACACCTGTCAGTCACAGGCAAGCCATGACCCGTGGTTACTCTAGCGGGAGACCAGAGGTCTAGGGAGCCCAGAATTAACATAATGTCTCCAAGACGTGGATTGGCTGGCTTTGCTGTAGGTTACATTTCATGCCAAGTGTTTTATAGCTTTGATCTCATTTAATCTTTACAGACCTCTTATGACTTGGGGGTGATAGTTCTGCCTTGGCACCCCAGCAAATGCCCGAAGAGGAGGACGTTGCCCCAGCAGGGTGAATTGCTAAGCCTCTCTGGGAAGTCTTCTCCAGTTAGCAGGAGAAAAAAGGGGTTCCTAAGTGTGATCAGGGATGCTTGGGGCTCTGTGAAGCTGGTTTCAGTTCTTGGTGCAAGCCCTTGAAAACACAGATGAGGAAAGGAGGCAGAGACACTGTACATGGTACAGGAGGGAGAGTAGCAGAGAAGATGGGAAGAGAAGGAGAGAGAAAGGAAGAAGAGAAATTAGTGAAACTGAGCCCGCATCTCTGTCGGTGTTAGAGACAACCCTGTTCTTCCAACTGGTCTCCCCAGTTGATGATGCTGTCATTGCTTGAATCTAAATTGAGTTCCTTTTTTTTTTTTCCTCTTAGAGATCAGTAGTTCCTGGCTAATACACTATCCATGGGGGATATACAGGGTCTGCATCCCCAGCCCCTCATTTCTCATCAGCAGAACTTGAAGGTCTGGAAACATTCTCATAGATTCAAGCTATAATGCTGGGGCTTATCCTAAGTACGTCCTTGGTCTTATCCTGTTTCCGGCACAGAGCTGCTAAAACCCTTGGAATTTCCTAGATGATAAGAGTCTGGATATTCACAACGAACCCCACTCAACCAAACCTGCTGTGCTGATTAAGTGACATTGGAGAGAAGGTGGCGCTTGCTTGCCAGGAGTCCCGACCACGTGAGGGTTAGAAGCGTGAGCTGGGAGAAAGGGGCTAGAGGGAATCTGGCACCAACAGCCGGGGGTTTAATCAGTCATACCTATGTAACGAAATCTCCTTAAAAACCCAAAAGGACAGGGTTCAGAGTGCTTCTGGGTTAGCGAACAGTTGGAGGTCTGGGGAGAGTGCTGTGTCCTTCCTCCCCGCCTCGCCGCTCGCATCTCCCGCTGTTCTGATTTTCATGCTTTGTAACAAACCGCCCGTCTAGTAAGTAAAATGCGTCTCTGAGTGCTGTGACCCGCTCTAGCCAATCCGCCAAACCCAAGGAGGGGGATTGTTGGAACCTCCAGTCCGGTCTGTCCAAAACGTGGATGACAACCCACACCTGTGACTGGCATCTGAAGTCAGGGCGGGGGGTACGATCTTGTAGGACCGAGGCCTTCAGCTGTGGGATCCAGTGCTGCCTCCAGGTCCCGGTGTCAGAATTGAATAGAATCATAGAGCACCCGGCTTCCGAGAATTGCTTGGTGGTGTGGTGGGGGGGATCCCACGCATGGGAGTAGTTACACGTGCATGCCCTCCACATTTATCAAAAATAATAAGCAAAAATGTCTTAGGGACGTTGGGGGCTCTCAGCGCTGTGCCCCAGGCCTCCCTTCTAGCCCATGCCAAGCGGGAAAGGTGCCCTCTCCCATCTTCCTTTCTGTCTGAGCAGAGTTTTGGCAGAAGCGCCTCCAATGTGTTTGTTTCTGAGATTTGCTGTCTTGCCTGAGTAAGCGTTAAACAGAAGGAAACCTCTCTCTCAAGGTGAAAAATTACTTTTAAATTTTCCACTTAGGAAACCTCATCCTGGCGTCTGCGTTGGAAAAGAACATTAGGGCTGACCTCGGGGGCTCTGCAGGAAGCCAAGACAGATACAGGCCGGGCTGTCTGTAGACAGACATCTCCCTCGTGTTCCTACCACCTCTCCGACTTCCCCTGTTTTTGTCTTTTTTTTTTTTCTTCTCTTTTGAAGGTCTAAACGACTTTGAAAGCCATTGGATAAACAGATCTCCACCACGGTGCCAATTTCCGCGGTTCCTTCCTATTGATTTAGCTTGTAATTTATTTCTTTATTTCTGATACATTTCACTTACATTCCCAGGTACGGGCGAAGTGCTGAAGCCGGAACACTGTAATTAAATAATCGGGCGGCTGGGGGGCCAGGAGAGGCTTTGGCAGAGCAGCTGTGTGTTACCTCCACGCCCCTGTGGGTCACCTGCTCGGCGACGGCGGTGGGAGGGGCCACCGATGGGAAAAGCCAAGTGCCTGGCGGCCCGGGCAGGCTTTATTTTCGTAAATAGTAATCAAAGCGGGTTTTCATGCTGAATTACGGCACTTGCTTCCAAGCGCCCTGAAATGGTATATCATTACCCCTCGCAGGACTGATTCATTCAGCCGGGAGCTGGGGAGAAACGAACCCACTTAGTTATCCGTGGCCAAGACTTTGATGAGAAGGTGGGTCCCGTGCGGTGCTTTTTCTTCCCGACTCCATCCGTATTAAGTCGATAGCCCGCCGGAGCCTGAGCTCTGGTGCATTTTTCCGACGTCCTTGCTGTCGACGTCTCTGAAAGTGCGGATTCCATCAAACCATCCCCTCCCGCACAGGTTCTGGTAACTGGAGAAAGAAAAATTCCATCAGCGGGCGATGCCACGTTAGATGGACGAGCGGCATGGCTTCCCTCTGCATCCACTCCGCCTGGGGTCGGCCTCTGTCCTTAGGAGTTACAACCGTCTGGGAAACCGCCCTCCCAAGGATTGCTGCGAGAGGCCATTGATTGGGTGGAATGATGGAGAGGCTGGTGGTGCCTGTTTTTGATGCCCATGAGCCACGTTATTAAGACAAAGCAAAGCAAAACGCAAGGATGGACACGAGCGTTTCCTCCCGACGCTGCAGGTCAGGGGTGGGCAAACTCTTCCGATCAGAAAGTAAACATTCTGCCTCCTGCAGGGCTGCCTACACGTCTGTTGCACAGTCTCTGTTATTTTCATTGGTTTTGCTTTTGCTGTTTTGTAATTCTTTGATCATCTTGGGGAGGATTCTTAAGTCCAAGGGCCGTGGAAAGAGAGGCTGTAGCTCTAGCTGGCCCTGCTCCGAGCTATGTGTAGTGTGAACGTGAACCTCACAGTGAGTTTTCATGATGCTGTACAGAGACCTGTGTGTTGTTGAGACATCTCAGGTTTTAGAGCTAGTCACCTCTGAGTTGCATCTCTGCCGTGCCTGTTCCTTCTTGGGTCATCTTGGACCTGATCTTGACTTCTTGGAGGTACTTTTATCTCATCTGAAAAATGGGCTACCTTATACCAGCAGATGCCAGCTTGCTTTGAGGACAAGAACTCTTTTTTTATTTTAAGTTACAGCCCTGATCCTAATGCTTACAAGAGTGGCTAACTCGTAGTAGACATTCAGTAAATGCTTAATGAAAGACAAGATTGAGGTACCTGGTTGGCTCAGTCGGTTAAGCATCCGACTCTTGATTCAGTTCAGGTCATGGTCCTGTGAGATCAAGCCCCACATCGGATTCCCTGCTAGGCATGGAGCCCACTTAAGATTCTCCCCCTGCATCTCTCTCTCTCTCTCATTCTCTCTCAAAAATTAAAAAAAAAAAAGAAAGAAAAAAGAAAAGATTAATGTTAATTAAAAAATTATATAAGAACCTTAAAGAAAAAACACTATATACAAGAAAACTATGGTCAATTACAACAATGAAATAAAATTTTATTTGTATCTGTCAGGGTTCTCCAGAGAAACAGAACCAAGTATTGTCTTGGTTCTATGTATAAAGATATATAGAGAAGTATTTATTATGAGGATTGGTTTATTAAGATAAGAAGTCCCACAACCTGGGGCACCTGGGTGGCTCAGTGGGTTAAGCCGCTGCCTTCGGCTCAGGTCATGATCTCGGGGTCCTGGGATCGAGTCCCACATTGGGCTCTCTGCTCAGCAGGAAGCCTGCTTCCCTCTCTCTCTCTCTCTGCCTGCCTCTCCGTCTACTTGTGATCTCTCTCTGTCAAAGAAATAAATAAAATCTTAAAAAAAAAAAAAAAAAGTCCCACAACCTGCGATCTGCAAGCTGAAGGTTCCAAGAGAGTCAGTGAGTCCGAGCTTGGGTCTGAAGGCTTGAGAACCATGGGCATCAATGTCTGATGGTAGAAGGAGATGGATGTCCAAGTTTAAGGAAAAAGCAAGTTTACCCTTTCTCCACCTTTTTGTTAGTCTGTCCTTCAGGGGATGGGATGATGCCCACCCGCCTTGAGGACAGCCATCTTCTTTACTCAGTCTATGAATTCAAATGTTAATCTCTTCTAGAAACAACCTCACAGACATACCAAGAAGTGTCTTACAGCTATCTGGACATCCCTTCACCTAGCCCAAATTGACACATAAAATTAACTATCACAGCATTGTTTAGGATAGGGCAGAAATAGTCTACATTTTCTTCAAGAATATATAGATACAGGGGCGCCTGGGTGGCTCAGTGGGTTAAAGCCTCTGCCTTTGGCTCAGGTCATGATCCTGGGATCCTGGGATTGAGCCCCACATCGAGCTCTCTGCTCAGCAGTGAGTCTGCTTCCCCCTCTCTCTCTCTGCCTGCCTCTCTGCCTATTTGTGATCTCTGTCAAATAAATAAATAAAATCTTTTTTAAAAAGAATATATAAATACAATGTCATAAGAATATAATCATGGCTGAATCCTGAGGTAGATTAAATAGCAGCCCCCAAAGGCATTGTAATATTGCCATTCTTTCTTGTTTGGCCCAACTTGGGTTTTGAAATGCTATAAGCAGACAGATTACAGCACACAGGCTTTAATCATTTAAACAGTCCGAAAGAGTCTTCAGTGCAGAGACATTCTTCTGCTCCCTCCCGTTTCCACCACCTCCCTTCCCAGTGGTGACCTCATTCTTCACAAACAGTAGTAACAAAGTAACATAATAAATCAACATCTCTTGCATCTGTAGTGATGTCTCTTTCCATAGCTAATATCATGTATTTGTGACATCTTTTTATTCAATTTTGAAGGACTTTTGTCCATTTTATTTGTCTTTCTTAAAGAATCAACTTTTGTCTTTGTGATCCTTTTGACACTAATTTTGTTTTCTATATCTTTAATTTCTGCGTTCAAGTTTGTTATCTCTTTGGCTAACATCATTGAGTTCATTCTGTTGGTTCTTTTGAAACTTCCTAAGTTAGGTGTCAAACTCATTTATTTATATAGGTATTTTATTAATATGAAAGCATCAAAAGCCTTGTATTTACCTCTGGATATCACTTTAACTTCATCCTTCATCTCTTTATATCTATTACTTTTATCGTAAAGCAGTTCCAAATGTTTTGAAAATATCCACTATGCTCTTTTTTTGGTGACACATGGATGGTTTAAAAGTAATGTGTTATATTTGTTACCCTGTATTTTAGTTAATTTGGTAATAAATTCTTACTTTAAATACACTGAATTCTAAAAAAAAAAAAAAAAGTGGTCCATGTAACACCAATGATTGGAACTTGGCAATGCTCGCTTTATAGCCAGCGCATGGTTACTTAGTTGTGAATGTTTCACGTGTACCCAAAAAGAGTGCTTACTCTCCCATTGTTCTATATACATCCATCAAGTCAAATCTTAATTAGGAATATGAGAATAATGGCATTTATTGTCTTAGACCTTCATCTTACGATAAAACAAAGCTATGCTTACCATCTTCTTGTGTATGCAGTGGCTCTTAACACAGAGATGGGTGAAAAATAAATTAATGTGAGTGTTTGGAGGTCAGGAGTGTCTGTACCGCAGTGCCATCATAGACACATAACAGAGAACTCTGTCAGTGTTTGTGGAGATAAAGAATGGTGACAGACCCTTCATTTTGTTTCCTGAAATGAAAATTGAATTGGGGGGAAAAAAAGAGAGAAAGAGAAGCTTCAGTTGACTTTATAGATAGTAAGAAAGGTTATATTAGAATGGTCCTAAAATCCCCTTTTGCTGCATTTCTTTACAGAAAGAAAGCAATGGCCATACTCGGTTTTGATTTATGTGGGAACTGCCTGGTGGTCCAGGGATGAAGAGGGGGATACTGAGAAGAACATAGATTCTCTGGATGTGCCTCTCGGATATGCCAATACCTTTTCTGGGTGCTGGGGTAAGGAGGCATTTCTGTCTTGAATAGAGTAAAGCATTTTGCCTCCTGTTGATATTCAAACATCTTAAAGTAATGATCAATAAATCTGATTAAATAAGATTAGGGGTCTCAGAATGCTAAAAATCCCGTGGCTCCCATGGAGCTTTCTGTCTAGCTGCTGTCCCATTGGGGGATAAATCCAGTCATTAAACCACATCTTTCCACCACTCAGGGCTATCTTAATGGCAGGGATGAAGGGCAGGAGGAAAGCTGTGTGTCCTGCTTGTATCTGCAGGTCAGTGAGGTGAGATAGAGGTTTGGGGGTAAGATAGCTTTGAGTCTGTCCTGTTTCTCATCTAAAATGTACTTTTTTCTAGTAACGATAATAGCCAGAGTATCTGTAGTTGACATACAGAAGTTTATTTAATCCTCTTAATAGCCCCCCGTGATAGGTATTGTCCTTATTATTGTCATTACCCTAGTTGGTAAATGAAAAAATTGAATACAGAGATGTCAAGAGATTTGCCAATGGGTAGATTAGCTAACAAACTGTCGCTCTTGTCCCCTACCTCTTTGGTGACTCTGATCCATCATCCTCGCTGGAGTAGCTCTCTTCTGTTGGATGGAGGGGAGATGACTCTGTCCTTGGAACTCAAGTAGCCTCTGTAGCTGAAGTTGCTGTCCTCATGGCAGGGCTCATGTCTTCTTTCTGTGCGGCCTAACGTTTTACTCAATGTATCATGGGATTGCGTTACTTCTTTTCTTACTTATGCTGGTTGTCCTGGGTATTATGCTGGGATCTTACATGTCTCCTTGCAAAAACAAAGGATCCACAGACTTGCAGACTGGAAGGGAACTCAGCATTAAGCACAGCATCCTTGAATCATGGCTGAAGCTTTGCTTTTCTTACTGTAAATGCAGGTAGTGTCCATGGTTGGAGAACCTTTCTGAAGAAGGACCAGAGATCTCTTCCCTGCAAATCCCATCTTAAAATATATATTCATGGAGGTCCAGAGTTGGTGGGGGGGATTTCTTTTCTCAGGTTCCTTTAGTTTCTGCTGGCTAATACCAGAGTCAGGGCTGACATCTGGCAAAAACTGAGTTTCTGCTCGCTGTACAAATTCTCAACCCAGCATCCCACTCCAACGGTGCATTCCAGTAAAACACAAATCCTAAAAACCCTAAAGATAAAAGCCACAATATACATGGTTGCTGCTCACTTTGCTTCCTAACTCATCTCTGTTATGCACAGGCTTGATCTGAAGTATTTAGAAGCTGGGGGGAGAAAGGAGAAAGAAAGCTTGATCCGTAGAAGACGTTTTGATGGGAACCGTAAGATGACTATCGGGTGAGAAAAATTAGAGAAGGCAAGATCCGAGAAGGAAAAAGCAGGTGACTATGGCCCACAGAGGAAGGGAATTATTTTCACACTTTGTTGTGAGCCATGAGGTAGGTAAGTGTCACTGAGAAACAGCAAATCGGGGAGCAAAGCTGTGTAGCAGAGAAAGGACATTTCTTTCTTTTTCTCTTTTTTCTCTCTCTTTTTTTTAAAAGATTTTATTTATTTGACAGAGATCACAAGTAGGCAGAGAGGCAGGCAGAGATGGGGGGGTGGGGAGCAGGCTCCCCACTGAGCAGAGAGCCTGATCCCAGGACCCTGAGATCATGACCTGAGATGAAGGCAGAGGCTTAACCTACCGAGCCACCCAGGCGCCCCGAGAAAGGACATTTCTGTGTTGATTTCTCACTGTGCATAATGAGATACAGAAGTGGCAAATAGAGCAGGGCCCTCTTGTGTTGGGAGCAGGGCACAAGGGACAGAGCCAGCCCCTACAGTCTGCTAACCATCGTGAAGAAAGAGAGGAAGGATGTGGGTGGGGGAGCTCGCCCCTGTGCTGTTCCCCGATTTGAGGTGGAAGCTTGTTCATTAAGTGACAACTAATTTGATAACAATGAAGCTAAGTTGCCAAGACATTTAACAGGTACTAAAATGTCATATTGATTTGAACCTTGCTCTAAATGGCACATTATGTTGTTAGAGGAGAAAATTAAAAATCAAAACATGAGCGAGATATTTAATTAAGAGCAATCCTTTTGCATAAAAATGCTACAAAGAGGGTATTGCAGGCCAAGTTCCCTCCTTTTTCAGATACCCACTGAAAGCCCACAGCCGAGCTCCAGCCCCATGAACTGGAAGCCTCTGGCCCGGTTTAGGGTTACCAAGCTAACTGTTGAAATGTCAGCTGGGTGGTGGGAGTGAGGTTCAATTCAGGAGCGGTTCAAATCCATAAGGGAGTTACTAGAAGGTCACAGAACAATGAGTGAAGGGGATTTGGGTCAGAGAGAACCAGGCTTGATTTCTGTCTCCAAATCCAGACAAGTTCTATGTCATCTTCCCTCACCTGTCCTATGCAAGCCGTATCAGCATCCTTGCAGAACTGTTGGGAAGGATGTCATTTTAAACTCTCGTCAACACAAGAGACACAGTAACTGGTAACTATTAGTATCATCAGTAGTAGTAACATTAAATAATATCATGAAAAATAGCATTCGTTGTCAAGCGTCTCATTTTGCTTATTTTGTCGTCTGTTTTGTAATACGATTTCACAGATGGAAACTCATTCATATCAAATTCCTTCACCAGCGTTGGATCCTCTTGACGCTCTCCCTGGGCTGCTCGTTAGGGGGAGTCATCTGTGGTGGCAGAGAGGCGGGTTTCCCATTCTTCCGCTTGGATTCTAACCCACGGTGTATGCACTTTGCAGGAAACCCATTTGGGCTGGTGATTAGCTGGATGTCCACCCTGGAAAAGACTAAGATAAATCTTGAAGATGAGGGTATAGCTGATGCAGAGAAGGCTGACAGACAGGGCGTGGGCACAGGGACAAAGTCTCGGGGGGAGAGCTGGCCCTTTGTGTTGACTTCTTGTAGGGATTGCCTTTCGTTTAGTATTTATTGAGCTGGTCCACATGTTTAAGGATAAGTACTAGGTGAGCGGTTGAATGGAGCTGCCAAAGGTCCTATGATCTCATGGCTGTGGAGCCATGAAAAATCCTGTGGAGGAGATCTGTGACATTTGTGAACCGTGTTCCAAAGACGTCTCCAGTCACTGCACAGGCGCTGGTCTCTAAGATGTAGTGGCCCCTCCCCCAGGTAGGCATCCCTTGCTCGGGACTCCTGCTCTGCACTTTCAGGGGCAGCATGAGCCGGTGGCTTTCTTTCGTGGACTCCTTTAAATGAAGAAGTGAAGCCCAGAATCTGTGTTGAAGAGAGATCAGGGAGGGCACCGTGAGCGGGGAGGCTGGGGCAAGGGGGGATGTTCACTCCCTTGCGACAGGAGTTGCATTTCCATCCCACAGCCTGGATTCCCAAAATTTTATCGAAAGGACAAATGACTGTGTAGACATATCAAGGGGATTTGGAGATTTTAGAAAGGAGTTAAAGCTGGAATGATGAAATCCATGAACGTCAGAATACCCCTCTCTGCCTTTATTTAACATGAAGACACAGCTAACTGGATTTAGCCCCTACAACCTTTTTTTTTTTTTTATCTCCCAAGAAGGCTCTGAAAGCTATCAGCTATAAAAATGGACCCACACCCATTCTCTCTCTCTCTCTCTCTCTCTCTCTCTCTCACACACACACACACACACACACACACACCACTGTGCTCAACCCACTAGGTATTATGGAATTATTTGCCATATCAAAAGACTGGAAGCAAACCCATATGTTCATCATTGAGAAGCTGAATTATCCATGTGCCTACACAATGGAGTTCTATGCAGCTGTAGAAAGGAATGAGAACGTGTGTTGCCATGCAATTACCTCTAGAATATATTGTGAACTTAGAAAAGACAAGATGGAGGTTAACGTTTATACGTGTTGTATTTTAGCTCAGGGTCACTAAATAGATGTGAAGGGAAATTTCATTTAGTTATATTCAAGTGAACAAAGAAGGCAGAATAGAATAAAGCTCCCACAATTCACCCAATCAAGTCAATTAGTGAATCGAGTCAGTAACCATAATTGGCGTATCATCACAAAAAAATAGACCTGGACATCATGTGCTTCTAATATAAGTACACAATGTCATTTATGAAGTATTCTTGGCCAAAAGAAAATCATTGAATGACTATGATCAGAACTTTAAGTCCAAATATAAATTTATAGGACACCTAGGAGACAGAGAAATAGGTTAAAATATGTGTTTTATATAATCAGTAAAATCCAAACTGAAAAATTCCGCATGAAAATTATCTTGTTTATCAAAAAAACAAAGGTTGAGAATATAGAGGGGGAACCTTTGGGTCAAACAGGATTTTTCATGATATTGGGAATTTTTGTGAATATTTAGTTGTGAAAATGGAGTGGGATTATTTATTTTTGAGGAGATCATATACATACTTAGATGTTTGCAGATGGAATCATGGAACAGTTGGCATTTGCAATAAAATGATCTAGAGGATGAGGGCGGAGAAGAATGAAAGTTGTATATTGAGGACTATTGAGTTTGAGTGATAGGTAAATTAGTTTCATTATACTATTTTTCTTGTGTATGTATTTGCAGATTTCCGTAGTGCACATTTTCCAAAAAAATCCTCGTATTCTCAGTCTCAAAGACAAGATGAAGACCAAAGAGGAAAACATCTATTGATAAGGATTTTTCCACTCAGATGTATAGAGGCAGCTATAAGCTACATATCTATCATTGTCAATAATAATTAATTATATTTGCTTACTTCTATGTGCCACTAGATTCTGAGCACTTCCTCTATTTTAATTGACGTAATCATTCTCACAATCCTGTGAAGTTGGTACCTTATTATTCCCATTTTACAGGTGAGGTCCCTGAGATGTAGAAGTCAAGTGAGGCGTTCAAGGTCATACAAGGTCAAGGTCATGACTGAGTCAGGATTCTGTACGTGGCAGCCGAGCTCCAGAACTCATACTCTCAACCATGAACTGAAATGTTTGGGCGTGTGTCATGGAAATGAGCAGCAGTAGTGTCAGCAGCGAGAAGAGCTAGCATTCGTTCTTAGCCCTCTTCTGTGGCATGTACGGAACTAAATAGTTGTTGTCAGTTACCTTTCATTCAAACAACCCTATAGAATACTCATGTTGTTGTCACCTCTAGTGGAGGAAATGTCCAGCTCAGGTTAGTAGCTGGTCCGTGACCGCTCAGATGGACTCTGGCGGAAGGAGGATAAGCTGTTGCTGGGTAACAAAACACCCAACACTTAACTAGCTTAAAGTAACAGCCTTTTAGTTTTAGCCCCAAACCGCAGGTGGCCAAGGTAGTCTGGGCTCAGTTGGGTGGTTCTTCTGACCTTGGCTGGGCTCCCTCATGAGTTGGTCAATGGCTACATTTTGGCTACGTGGCTTTGCTTGTGAGAGTTAGCTGTCTGCGGGTGGAGTCCCTTGGTCTCTTCTTCCCCTCATAGGCTGGGTTGTGCTTGTTCTCATGGTGCAAGCCGGGGTCCAGGAGCAAGAGTGGATTCATGCAAGACATCACTTTTGCCATATTCTGTTGGTCAGAGCCAATTACATAGCCGACCCAGATGCAAGGAGTAGAAAGAGAGATGTCATCTTTTGAGAGGAGAATCTGCGAAGTTAGTTATATCATAAATGGAGAGCATTCTGTGAAGGAGAAAAAATGGGGGCCATTTTGGCAGTTCATCGACCTAAGGCACAAAGCCCAGCTCTGAGTAATTTGAAAACGGTTGCATACTTGCCCCTCGTTTCAGATTCTACTGCAAATTTGGATTGCTTATGACCAACCCAATTTGAATTTATGTAAATTCTCCATCCAGGTAAATTCTCAGTGCTGAGCCAATGCGTCCTTGGAGCAAGATATGGAAGGTTTGCTGCTGTGACCTGCCACGGGACAGGATTACACCGCGGGAAGGCAGGAGACCAGGCGGCATGGGAAGGGAGAGCATTAACAAAAAGCCCCAGTTACCAGGTAATGAGAGAGTCTGACAAGTAACAGCAGCATTGCAGCCATAATAGAATTTCAGTGAGATAAATTCCACTTTCTGCCCAAGTTTAGCCACTCAGGGAAGAAACAATTACCTCGTGAAAATGGAACACTCACCCTATATTATCCCTTCATTAAAATATTCAAATGAAGGTAACAACACTGTTATAAGCTCATTTATAAAGAAAAATAACATTAATGCATTTAACGCTAATGCATTTACCTCAGAACGCTTCCCAGAGATGTTAAAATGTGAAGTTTATAAAATGTTCAGTGGTGTTGAACTTGAATTGCAACCTAATGCTTGAATTGCTACATTTAACATTAAAAGCATGTTATTAATCTTCAATTTAGGGGAGAATAATTTCACTCACTGTGCAGGAAAAAAAAAAAACCTCAGTTATGATGGGATTTCATTCAGATCAAATTTGCTTTAATTGCAATTCTATTAAATTAGAAATAGACATTTTATCCTGATATGATTCTTTGATGTCTTTAGTTTTAATGGTAATAAAAGCATTATCACCACAGGTGTGAGCTGCATTATGTACAATAATTAGGACTTAAATTAAAGATGTGTCAAGCTACCCAAAAGTAATTTGGGAAACGAATGCAAAAGAAATAAATCAGGTGAAATTTGGGGGCAGGTTAGGTCCCTATACCTTCGCCAACATCAGTGTCTCTTTACTGTATTTTCTTTTAAGAACAACAATAATACCATTAAGAAAAATGCCTTCCAGACGTGGTTTAAGAAAGTCTCCTAGAGCAATCGAGTGGAACATTTTGCAGGCAAAGGAAGGCACTGTAGAAGAATATTTAATAAAATGGGATATAAACAGTGCATTTTAAATAAAGACAAAGTCATAAGTTAGTGTGTATAATACACCACATTTATAAAATATGCATAGAAAAGTCTGGGAGGAAGTACAACCAAATGTTAATGAGTCATTCATCTTTAAGTGGGGGGTTACAGAGAGTCTTCTTTTCATGTTTTGATTCTGTGTTTTATCATCTTTTTTAATAATTAGCAAATATTATTCTGAATTGGGGAAAGTCTTATGACAGAACAAAAGGCATTCAGGGTGACTGAGCTTGTCATAATCAAAGACGGTTTCGTATTTCTTTGTTGGATCTAAGCACTGAGATGAGTTCAGGCAGATCACACCCTCTTGGGGGGGGATGAATGAATGAAGGAAGGAAGGAAGGAATGCGTGAATGAAGGAAGGGGTAGATTCTGAGAGCTGGAATTCTGTGCTTAGCATACGGGAAGGTGTTCAGGAATGAAGGCTTTGCATGTTTTGTTTTTCCTGTGAATGCCTCTCTTCATTTAGAAATCTCTTTCACTGAAGTGTGTTAGAGGAGAGATAGCCAATGTGATCAAAGCACATACACCATTCTCCAAAATGGACAAAATCTAGGGACAGAACCGGAGATGTGAGCTCAAGGGTTGGTACCTCCAGGGAGAGACGGAAGTGTCCCTCTCTTCACACAGAAGTAAATTGGTCTACATGCGGTGATGTAACATGAGATTTTTGGATTTTTTTTTTTTTTTTTTTTTTGCTAACCTTTGGTGAATATTAATGTTCACACCCACTGTGTATCGGGGAAGGGACCATATGCTTTTGGGAATGCAGAGATAAATGGAGACATGTTTTCTGCCCTCAGGGTAGCTTGGAGTAGAGAAAAGGGAACAAGCTTTAAAAAAAAATCCAGCATTCCTAGGGTCCGACCCAAGCGCCACTGGTTACTGGTGGCATCTAGCAAAGCGCTCAGAGAATGGTAACCATCCTCATGGCAGAGTATGAGACAAATGCAAAGTAAGTATTTTAATGTGCGTTACACTTGATTGAGGCTGAATTAAACTGGTTTCCGTGTCCTCCTGGTCATGGTGCCGAAGACAGTGGCGGTATCTTCTGTGCTTGTAGGAATTACATTGTATCCCGGCAGATCTGGTTGCTACTTGTGATGGTCTTCTGTCGGTACTAAGGAATTTCTCAACATTGCCATGCTTGCTATGCCTTCGCTTCTCTGAATCTTTAGGAGAACCCTCTAGTGATGT
Organism: Lutra lutra; assembly: GCF_902655055.1. NCBI lineage: Eukaryota > Metazoa > Chordata > Mammalia > Carnivora > Mustelidae > Lutra > Lutra lutra. The sequence goes on along the minus strand of NC_062295.1, from coordinate 6,345,539 downwards.
CTGACAGGGGTGTCTGAGTCATCTACGGTTGCCTGACAAGTTAGTCCAAAACCTAGATATGCAGAGAGCACACACTTATGATCTCACAAGTCCTGTGGGTCAGGGATTAGTCAGGGATTAGGGGATAGCTTAGCTGAGTGTTCCGACTGAGCACCGGCTGGAGGGCAGAGTCTCATCTCCAGGTTTGACTGGGGCAGAACTGGCTTCTAGTCCCATGCAGGTGCCATGACTGACTGGATTCGGTTCCTCGTGGCTGTTGGTTGAAGGCCACCTCCATTTCTTGCCACGTGGGCTCTCCAAAGGCAGCTCACAACATGACAGTTGGCTTATCAGAGTAGGAGGGAAAAAGAGAGGGGAGGAAGGAAGACAGACAAAGAGAGGAATCTCTTTGTAACATCATGTTGGAGGTGATAGCCTCTGGTCTTGTATTTTACTCAATAGAAGCCAGTCTATAGGTCCGACCTATACTTCCGGGGCAGGGGAGAGAGCATTATGTAAGGGACATGAGTCCCAGGAGGTAGGCATCCCGGGGGTATTTTAGCCACCTTCCATGCTGGAGGCACCAAGAATCACTTAGGTAATACATGAACCTATGCCTTAAAAGTCCCAATGTTGGAAGCCCAGGAAAGGCTGGTTTGGATCTTGAGGTCTAAAAGGCAACTCGTACATTCTTCCCTGTTGGTTTGTAGTTTGTAGTCCAGCATGCTCAGACGTACTAAAGAAAGGAGGACAGAAAGAGAGCTAAGTCATCAAGGTCATCCAGGATGACCTTGAGAAGTCAGCCCAACAATTGCACGTTTGGGGAAGGGTGGAAAAGCATGAAGAGACGATATTCCCAATGCTCACAGAACAAAGGGATAGACGCATGCACACTTGCACACACGCGTGCACCCATGCCGGCACACCCACACCTACTGTGTGCCAGCCACTGTTCTGTGTGCTTTCTAACAATCCTGTGAAGTCACTGCCATTTTTACCGTCATCCCTATCCTATGGACGGGAAACTGAGCCTTGGGGAGATCAAGTTTCATAGTCCAAGTGCACACAGCTCCTAACCTAGGAGGGCTGGGATACAAAGGAAGCCCTCTCGTGATCGCTGTGGGGTACCTGTTCCCTAAAGCCCAGCAACTCAACTCAGTGTCCAGGAAAAGTTCTGGGCTATGATTCTTAAAATTAACAGTCCCCTCTTGAGCCCAGAACTACAGAGTGGTCAGGCAGAGGCAGAAGCAACCGGGGAGAGGAAATCTGCCCCACAACATGACATCGCTCCCCCGAGTCTGTAAAATATTTAAGGACCACGTGGTGTTTTCCTTTTTCCCCCTCATGCTACCTTGCACAGGACCTTGGACACAGAAGGCTCAATGTGTGACAATACAGTGGTTTTGCTTTTCGCACCTGCCACTCTGTACCAACTGGCCGGAGGCAGAGACCTTGTGTGTCTCAGTGGGGCGGGCCTGATAACCATGGGCTTGGGCCTCTGACACAGCCGAGTTCAAATTCGGGAATTCCTCCAGTGAGTGTGACTTGGACCTTACTTATCAGATCCTGAATTTCCCCATAATGAAAATGAGAGAATCGTATCGTCTTATACGTTTGTCATGATGATTCCATAAAATTTCATACTGCGTACCTAGAACGGGGACCTGCGTCCCGTAACAGTGAGCTGGTTTTATTCTTTGCAACATCATCCAGATTTTCATCAGGGGGCTTTGCTTTCGCTTTACAATCCAGCTTCCCCCATAGGATTAAAAAAAAAAAGTCACTACCTCCCATTTTAAAAGGCAGAACCTTCGTGCACAACGCTGAAAAAGGCAAAAACATCTGAATCTATTATTCAGAGTAGGTTGACACTGCTTAAACTCCCTCACCCCATATCTCCATAGCTTTATAAATATTTTCTTTTCTTCTTTCCTATAAGTCAGAAGTGAGGACGGGGCTCTCCTGAGCAGCTCTCCTCCACGCAGACCAGTGGGGTCCCGGAGCCCTTGGATGTCGTGGTTCCCTCACCCTGGGGCTCTGTAGCCACAGGGATGGGACTATCAGGACACTTGTACCCTTTCTGTCCTTATTCCTTTGACCAAAACTAACCACATGGTTTTACCCACCTGCAAAACGTAGCTGAGAAACACAGTGTTTGTGTGCCCTAGAAAGCAATTCAAAATGCCATTGTCCCTGGCATCGTACACAGCAGGGAACTGCGTGGATGGAAGGTGAGAAAACGGTACAAGTGCGTGTTACCTTAATATTAGCACACGATGGCCCCGCTGACCATGGCTCGTTTTGTTTTCAGCACCTGGTCTTACACTTACCATTGGCAAGTCTGCATAACCAGTCTGAGCTATAGCTATAATTTTCTGACTCATTCCCCTATCACGGGGCAAATGTGTTGGATCATTCTGGTCCTCTCCTCCCGGCCGGAATGTCACGGCTTTATGCTGCGAACACGGATTATGTCAAGGCGCCTACCCCTGGTGAAGGTGTGTTTGCTGGGCAGTTACAAGCCAAATGTCGAAATCAGCCAGTGTAACTCTCATGGCTCCTTAAGCAAAGGAATATTCACAGTCCCGGAGGCCAGTCTGACAGCTCTAACCCCAGGTTCATTGCCTCTGAATTAGAAGGGGAGGGTTAGATGTGTGTCTGAGTCAAATTAAACTTGGCACAGGTTGTATTTTCTTCCCTAGAAGCCAACCATCTATATTATAATGCTCGGTGGCCAGAGGCAGGGAGGAACAGCCGTGGTTTCAAATGATCGTGCGGCTGAAAATCAAAGTATGGTAATGCTTGCCGGCGAAGCTTGCCTCTTTGCACGGTGCCGCCCAAACCCTGACCGCAGTCTGGATGGCATGGGATTGCAGAAGGAGTGCACATAAAATGCAGATTTGTTTCCATTTCATTCCATTCCAAAAGCAGTTATTCATAACAGCTTAATGTGCAGCCGCTGCATTTCCCAGATGCAACGTGCGGAGGGTTTTGTGCAGTGAAAATTGGTTTTATAGGGCCAGGGAAATGCCACCAGCACGGCAGAATGCCGCTGCACTTTCGCTCCTGGATTTAGCTCTCCAGGATGAGACTTCAGATCCTGAAACAGTCGTTGGCTCCGTAACGCAGAATCCAAACGACCCGTTGGCTCCGTAACGCGGAATCCAAATGACCCAGAGTCAGGATTATGCCGGGAAATTCACAGGCACGCCGAGCCGCTTATATAACGCCATAAATTAAATATGAAGCCTCTTTGTGCTTTCAAAAAAAATCAGAAAATCAAAGGCTTGTACAAATTCTTCTTACCCCGCTTGGAGACATTGTTGCCCCTGTAAGCAGCACCCTGAGTCCTGACACCGTTCACATTCCTGTCCCTTTCTCTGCCCTTCTTTGCAGGCAAAGGGTTCATCACAAGTGACCTAAATGGCTTTTTACTCTGTTTTATGGCACTTTGAGGCAGACCTGTTCCGCAGAATCTAAGCCACATGGCGAGTATCGGGGAAGGAGGGAGTGGGGGGCAACACTGTGTGTGTGTTTATATATATTATAGATACACTGTGTATGTATGTTTTTACATGCATGTGTTTATCCATGTGTATATTTATATACTCTATGTATTTACTTTAACCCAGTGTTCTCAAAAACAGTTTATTGTTACAACTGCCCCATCTGATAGTGCTGGGAAAACAGGCACCAGACAGGGAGGCTGGTGGAGTCACTGCCAAGTGGTATCGAAGACTCACTGGTCAGAACATAACCTTTTTTTTTTTTAAGACTTTATTTATTTATTTGACAGAGAGATCACAAGCAGGCAGAGAGGCAGGCAGAGAGAGAAGGGGAAGCAGGCTCCTTGCTGAGCAGAGAGCCCGATGCAGGACTCGATCCCAGGACCCTGAGATCATGACCTGAGCCGAAGGCAGAGGCTTAACCCACTGAGCCACCCAGGCGCCCCAGAACATAATCTTTATACATGAAGGACATTCTTCGTGTATAAAGATTACGTTCTGACCCACAGAGCTTAGCACTGATTTTCCGGGATTGTACCTGGATTTGATCTGATCCATTTTTACTAATCCTCACGCTTTTCAGACCAGTGCCCCCTGTTTACCTTCTGTTGGTTTGATATTTTAATTTTCAAAGTTGAGGCTATGCCTGTGTTTTCCTGACGTTTGTCTTGAGCATACAGAAACCATTCGAGAATTCACCACTGCCTTAAACTGAAGAGTCCGGGTAAGAGTTCCATTGTGATGAGCAGGGAACGTGTTCAGTGTACCCCAACCGGTGGACGGCATATACTCCTGTAGCACCCACGCTGAGGTCGAGACAGGCAAGGTGCTGCATCCCACAGTTGCCGCAAAGCCACGATTGCTGAAAGCAGCTCAGACCGTGCATGGCGGCTTCCCCATCCTCTCCCGACCGGGACATTCAAACAAGACGTGCATAATCAAATAATTCTGATTCATTTTTGGGGGGAAGCGATGGCATTTAGTGAAATCCAGTAAATTGTCCCTTTCAGCACTAATAACATGTTCTGAGCTTTCCCTCCTAGACTTTGTGTAATGGTAATATAATAGGATTGCTGTGGCAATTAAGTGATTGCATATTTTGGGGCAATGGAGGGCATCCGCTGGGGCACATGCCGTTTGTAAAATGGAAACCTTGTCATAGGATAGGTTGGAATCTGGCTCAGGCGTGGGGGACATGAGCCATCACCATTTTATTTCTTCAGGAAATTTGGGGGTGGGATTGTAAAATCATTGTGCCCCACCCCTCACACTGGGATTCCACCGGGAAGGGTCCAGTTGAGTCCCTACGTAGCCAATGACTATCATCACCATGAAAACATCTAACAAACACTGATCTGCACAGATGCTGGGGATTGTAGATGATCAGATTTGCTTCCCGGTGGCAGGAGAGCAGTGCGGAGGAAGGCATCCCATAACTTGTAAACCTCAGTGACTCCTTTGTTTGCAGACTGTTTATCTGATTTCCAGATATAAACTGACTGTTTATACGATTTCCATACAGGGAAGTTTTTTGGGATCTCCTTGTCTCTCTCCACATACACACACACCAACTACCCTGTGAGATCAGTAGATAAGAAAACATCCCCATTTCACAGATGAGGATCCTGACTTCTGATAGCCAGTCCCTGTTCAGCTCAAGTCCATACTACTGGGCAAGGTTGAAGAGGTGACAACTTGCCTTAGGTCCTGTTCCCCACCCTGGGCTGCCTCCCATTGCGGAATCTCTGGTCTTGTGCATTTTTCAGCTAGCATTACAAGCGTTTGGTAAAGCTGGATGTTAATACCCGGGTGGTTGCTCTCCATTATTCTGTGCTGTCTGCTGTGTTTGAAATATTTCCTAAAGACAAAGGACCCAAAGTAAAATCAGTTGATTGTTTAAAGTAGGGATGACAACCCCAAAGTATTTGTGGGGTATTATCCATACAGATTATGACACTAAGTGCTCATTTCTGTGTCCCCATTTTCCTTTTTTTTTTTTTTTTCCTGTTGTTGCCTGTATTATCTTTGGGGGAGTGGTCGTAGGGTAGGGTCTTCACCTCCTGTCCTGTACCAGCAAGGTGTAGCGCCAGCAAGAAGGTTCGAGCTTTACAAGCCGTGCACTGCTGTGTACGGCCAAGTAGGGAGGGAATAGCATCTTCCCATATGACGTCCCTTCCACACAGAACCTTCTTTCTCCACTAGCAGCCATCTCCACCAAGCGTCCTTGTTCTTCCTCCATGAGCCCTTAGCAAGGTCACAGTGAGTTCACAGTTCAAGCTGTGTTGCTCCAAGACAACCTCTTCCATACACCATGGTAAATTGGGTCTCCTTTCCTTATGAACTTGCCTGTCCTGTGGATTTCCATAGAAATGGAATTACATGATATGATTTTATGGCTGGCTTCTTTCACTTAGTGCACAGTTTTATAAGGCCCTCCAAATGACAGCATGGAGTAGTCCTTGATTCCTTTCAAATGGCGCCATCAAGAATGTAGGAAGACGATCCACAGAATTGGAGAAAATATTTGCAAGTCATATAATTGATAATGATCCGTTAATCCCACATATATAAAGAGCTCTGACAACTCAACAACAAAAAGACAAACAACCTCATTTTAAAACGGGCAAAGGACTAGGATAGATATTTTTCCAAAGAAGATAGAACAATGGCCAATAAGCACGTGAAAAGATGCTCAATGTCATTCGTCAGTAAGGAAATACAGATCAAACAAAGCCATTCTTTTAACAACTCACCCCATACCTTGTATTTATTGATATATCGGTCTTTGGTTCATATCTGTGTCCTCCCCTGGACTATAGGTCCCCAGCTCTCTTCGTTTACTGTCACAGTCTTTGCAGTATTTGGCACCTGATCAGCCCTCAGTAAATGTTTGTTAAATAAATGAAGGGATGGACAGGGAGAAATGAAGTGCTTTAGAGGGTCAAAAAAAGAGAAACAACTTTTTTCGGTTTTAGAAAAACTGTGTGCCATGGTGGGTGTCATGTTCATGGGCTAAGGAAGTAGCTTTTTTTCCCCCGACCTCCGCTCCTGGATGGCAGGTCCAGATGGCGAGACACAGTGATCTCCTTGTTTCTGTTGTTGGTTGTGGTGGCTGGTCTACTCTTTGTTTATTGAATGCTATGAGTCAGGCACGTGCTGAGGATGTGACTGAATTCATAAATGCGTGGCTTAAGCTTCACATAAATTCACATAAATTCTTTGGCACAGATTTTACTCACCCACTTTGAAGATTTTATTTATTTATTTGTCAGAGAGAGAGAGGGAGCACAAGTAGGCAGAGAGGCAGGCAGAGGGAGAAGCAGGCTGTCCGCTGAGCACGGAGCCCGATGTGGGACTTGATCCCAGGACGTTGGGATCATGACCTGAGCCGGAAGCAACTGCTTCACTGACTGAGCCACCCAGGCGTCCCGTCTCCAACTTTGTACAGGAAGGAACTAAGGCTCAGAGAAGAATTCAAGTGAGAGAATTAAGGGAGCGTTTCAAGGACACTCAGGCGGGAACCGGGCAGCTGTGCATTGACACATTTTGCTTCACGACCCCATCGCCTCTGCATTGCCCTCATCAGACACACGGCCCAGGAATGAGCGATGGCCAAAGACATTTTAATAACAGACTGTGGATAGTTCCCGAGGAAGGAATCGTGGGGAAAAGAAAGGAAGAAAAGAGAGATTGAAGTTTGGACCCATCTTGCCCAGCATGAGTAAAATGATAACAATAGGTAGGATTTATTGAGTCCTTGCTATGTGCCCAGCAGGGAGCTAAGCACTTTGCCGTCATTGTCTCACTGGATTGAAGAATTGGGTATAGAAGATAGATAGTGTTGATCGATTATCGCTCTTCTGAGCAGGAAACTGAGACACAGAAGTTGATTGACTGGCTCAGGGCCACCCAGATGGCAGTGAGTGGAACCGGGATTCGCACTCGGGACTTCCAAGTTCAGTGGCTATGTCCGTAGTCACTTAGCTGTCGGTGTCCGCACAGCAGAGTACAGCTCAGGGGCTCAGCCCAAAGAATCACAGATTCCTGGCCCCCTCGCTCATGTCCCTGGGGAGTAACATTTTGGGGAACAAGTGTTCATTGCTCCCGGTGCCTTCTATACATACCAATGGTGTCTGGCAAGTGGGGAAAGTAAGAGCTGCTCAGCCCCAAAGCGCTGGCGCGAAGACATTCCTTCCCCCTCCAGGAGTCTTCCCTACCTTCCTCAGGAGTGAGAAGCCGAACAATGCGCTCAACCTTCACAGATTGCCCCCGGGGCTCCAAGAGTGGACAGAGCGAGTGTGGTGGTGTGCGGTGGGTGGCAGGGACAGCTGTCCCTGGAGAGCCCACAACTGGGTGGGCTGTGCAGACCTGGAAGTGGGATGCCAGCTGGGAGAGCAGGAAGAGCAGAGGACATCAGAGACAGTCACCACCGAGCAGGCTGGCAGGCTGCGTCCACCTCAAGGACCCTTGGTGCTTCTCTCGCCCTGAGACGGTTCTCCCTACATATCCTCGTGCCTCTGGCCCGTCTCACCTCCCAGATCGTGGCTGACCTATCGCATCTTCCTGGAGGCCTTCCCAAGCCATCAGATCCACAGTAACTCCCGCCACCACCAGTATCCTGTCAACCTATTTTATCTTTTCTTGTAGTATTCATCGTTAATCCAGAATTACCTCCTTTATTCTCTTACTCATTTGTCCATGGGCTCACTCCTCGCCGTGCAACCCCTGTAATTGCTTTTTCTGGTTATTTCTGGGGCCAGGAACAAGATAGAACCCATGCTGAGAAAATAGATGAAAGAAGAAAGGAAGGAGAGAGACTTCAGTGATCACCAACTCTTCATTGTTTGGAGAAGGCCGCTGAGGCACAGAGAGGGCGACGGGCATGTCCAGATACACACAGCAAATGAGCAGGGGAGACTCAGAGACTCATGTCGGTCAGACTCCAGCACCGTACCTTTTCCTGTGATCGCTCACTGCCTTGATGGTTATCATGCTCACGTGTATGGAGGTTTCCTGAAATTATACTCATGCTTTCTGCATGTAAAGTAATGTGACTGTTCCTCTGGCTTCTATGCAGTTCTAGAAATCTTTGTTCTATCAGTTTGAGCCTCCTTGTTGTTTTGGGTGGCCCTGAGCCAGTCAGTCAACTTCTGTGTCTCAGTTTCCTGATCAAAACATGAGTTTTCTCAACAAGTTTTTGAAACAGAAGAAAAAGGTCCCTTGTTCCAATCTGTCGCATACCCCCAAGCCCTAAGCAAAGTTTGGATAACTTGGGTTCTCATTCTGCACTCAACAAGTGTTTGCTGTTTTGTTTAACAAATGTATGTTATTATTTTTAGGACTAACAGTAAATGAAGGGAGGGAGGAGATGGCATTTTAGGAATGCTACCATCTAGACAGTCTCTCCTTTAGATGAGTTTCTGCTTTATCCCAGGCACTCACAACATCGACGTTATTAAAAAAAAAAAAAAAAGAAAAGAAAAAAAAAGCCTCCCACTTTTGATCATTTTTAAATACTCACTGAAAACAAAACAGAACAAAACTTAATTGAAGAAGAAACGTGAAGCCCTCTTGATCTCTATGGAAACACAGCCAATTATCAAGACAATTTCCAAATAACCCAAAAGCTTGTATAAATGTCTCTTAGCCCTGGAAGAGTAAAACTAAATATTTACCGCATGCCAAACAAAATTAAGATTTATCTGGTACCAAAGGAAAAAAAAAAGAGAGAGAGAGAGAGAGAAAGCTCCTTCTGCATCCTGAAATCCCACCGCTACAAAGAGAAGCAGGGCCTTTTGAAAGGAAAACGTTTCCATTGTGTTTACAAGGGTCGTTTCAATGTTTTTTGAAACTCTGGTTCTAAATAATGCATATTACCCAAGCGAAACACCGAAGCCACCGAGTGCTGTCTTCTTGAGGGTCCAGATGTCCAGGTGGAAGAGCAGACTTAGCCAACGGGGACAGTCTGATTCCCTCCTTCCCAAGAGAGGGTTGCGGGGGACGGAGGACTGGCCCTTGGGGTCTTGTAGAACATTGGCATCTGGCTCCGGTCTCATCAGGAAGTTGGTCTGAAGGAAGGCAGGGACAGGATTGTGGAGCGGCGAGATGCTTGTCCTGGGAGCTTGGCACTGAGGGACCAAATCCCAGCCCACTGGTTTCTTTGCGGGGTCCATTATCTAACGCGGGGTGGCAGCTGATTGGGAAGAGTTGCTTGGTTCTCGGAGTCTCTAGGAGATTGAATAGCATGTGTAAGGCACAGCGCCTGGCACGTAGTAAGCACCCAATTAGTATTAATTGCCTTAATAGTAGTAGGGTTGGTGGTATCCTATCGGCAGAGGCAGCCATCGCTGCCATGTCTATCCCGTGCACTCCTCTGTGTCTCGCAGCTGCCGCTGCATGTACACTGGGGTCATGTCACTCGTTGTGGCCAATGGGTTATCAGCCCTGGGGCTAGGGGTCACTTGCAGGCAGAGGCAGGCAAGTAGGAGTGGGTGTGTTTGTGAGGCTCTCTCCTCTCTCCTCTCCTGCTGCGGCCGCCTTGGTGGCATCACCAGGTAGCAGAGCCTCCGTGAGTCTGATTTCTGGAGAGGGAAGCTCTCCACTGACCATGTGGGACATAGAACATGAGTGAGACGTGCCTTTTTGTCATCAGGGTACTGGGTCAGTTTGCCACCGAAGTGGGCTGCGGTGACTAAGGCGTTTCGCTGGTATTTCTCTTATCATTCCTCAGTCAAAGCAGATTCAAGAGCAGATTCGGGGGGACCAGAAGTCTTCCAAAGGGGATATTCCGAGGCTGGCTTTTTTTTTTTTTTTTTAAGAGAGAGCAGGGGAAAGGGAGAGAGAGAATTTTTTTTTAAAGATTTTATTTATTTATTTGATAGAGATCACAAGCAGGCAGAGAGGGAGGAGGAAGCAGGCTTCCTGCTAAGCAGAGAGCCCGATGCGGGGCTCGATCCCAAGACCCCGGGATCATGACCTGAGCTTAAGGAAGAGGCTTTAACCCACCAAGCCACCCAGGTGCCCCCGAGGCTGGCTTTTATACACAGATTTTTATCAACTAATATCTTCTCTGTGTGAATGTGTATCTATATAATCTTTTCTTCTCTCCTTTAGATGAGTTTTTGCTTTATTCCAGACACTCTCAACATTGAAATAAGAAAAGCATCCTACTTTGGATCATTTTTAAATACTCACTGGAAAAAAAAAAAACCCACAAAACTTAATTGAAGAAGAAATGTGAAACGCTCTTGATCTCTATGGAAACACAGCCAATTATCATAATATAGTATCTTCTGTGTGTGTGTGTGTGTGTGTGTACACACACATAGACTTTCTGTCCTCTGTGTATGGGTGTCTATCTGTACACACACAGCATGCATATGTGTGTATGTGTGTATTCATGCCCTTGATTCCTGAGGGCTTGTGGATTTTACCAGCCCATGTGAGCAACCTTAAACAATTTCTGAAATCAAGAAGGAAAGTATACAGTTCCTTCTGATGCGTTCTTCCTACCACTGTTTTTTTTTTGTATTTAAAAACCCCATCCTGTGCTCCCATATTTCATTGTTTGTATTTCTACCATGATACAGTACAAATCAGAGCGCCTGGGTGGCTCAGTCGGTTAAGCGTCTGCCTTCAGCTCAGGTCAAGATTGGCAGGTTCTGGTATTGAGCCTCGCATTGGGCTTCCTGCTCAGTGAGGAGTCTGCTTCTCCCTCTCCCTCTGCTTCTCTCCCCAGCTCATGCTTGCTCGTTCTCTCTCTCAAATGGAAAAATAAGATCTTTAAAACATAAAAAAAAATTTTAAAAATGCAAATCTGTTCCCCTGACCATCAAGGCTCTCTGAGACCTGGCTTCTTCGTTCCCATTCCTTTCCCAAGACTGTGCTACAGTTCACATGACTTCCCCGTCTTTGAAGGATTCCGGACACTCCGAGGGCCTACATCTTTGTTTTTTTGTTGTTGTTGTTGTTGTTGTTGTTGTTGTTTTAATCATATTGCCATCCTGAACTATTTCTCTGGCCTCCTTTCCAACTCTTTAAAAAATAATAACCATTTATTAAATACTCAGTGTCTATATTTCTCGAGGAAAGGGACCCTGACAAAGGAGACTGAGGCGTAGCAGTTTTTTTTTAGAAATTGTCCTCAAGATCTCATGGACTTTAGCTTTATTCTGATAGTAGCTTTTTTTTTTTTTAAAGATTTTTTATTTATGTATTTATTTGACAGAAAGAGAGAGATCACAAGTAGGCAGAGAGAGAGGGGGAAGCAGGCTCCCTGCTGAGCAGAGAGCCCGATGCAGGGCTCGATCCCAGGACCCCAAGACCACCACCCGAGCTGAAGGCAGAGGCTGACCCACTGAGCCACCCAGGCGCCCCTGATAGCAGCTTTTTTGAGGAAGAACCAGCATACTGTAAAATTGATCTATGTAAAGCATACATTTAAATGGATTTAATATAATCATAGCATTGTGCAGCTATCTTCACAATTTCAGAACGTTTTCATCACTTTTCTCCCCCAAAACAGTCCATACCCATTAGCATTCAGTCCTGTTTTCCATCACCTCCAGCCCCTGGAAACCACTCATCTACTCCGTGTTTCTACAGATTTTCCTATTCTGGACATCTCATACAAATAGAGTCACTGGATGAGGTCTTTTGTGACTGGCTTGTGTAATGTATCCAAATGTTTTCAAAGATCGTCTGTATTCTAACATCAGCACTGCATTCTTTTTAAGGCCGAATAATATTCCATGGGATGGATACATTTTATCCATTGGATACATTTTAGCCATTCAACCCTCCACGGACATCTGGGTTCGTTTCCATTTATTTTCGGTTTGACCATTTTGGGTTACGCTGATGGGGACCTTTGGGTGTAAGTGTGTTTCCGTTCATCTCGGGCACCACCCACCGTGTCTACCAAGGTGCCGGCAGTTACAGCTGGGAGCATAGGTCACACGTCTTTCCAAGTATATCAGTTATTTTCCACTTCATCAAACTGATGTGACTGAGACCACAAATCACTCCTTTGCAATCAAAGATTGGAAATATAAAATACCAGAAATTAAACATTTTTAACTAGGCTTATTTTTTTTCCAATTCTCTTTAATATCTTTCAGATGGTGAAAGATTTATGTGTTCATTAGAGAGTATGTCTGTAGAAAATAATGTAGGGAATTCGGAAACACTGAGGGGAAAAAACCTTTATCCTGGGGAGCCTGGGTGACTCAGTGGGTTAAGCCTCTGCCTTCAGCTCAGGTCATGATCCCAGCATCCTGAGATCGAGCCCCACATTGGGCTCTCTGCTCAGCGGGGAGCCTGCTCCCCCCCCCCCCCCCGCCCCTGCTTGCCTCTCTGCCTACTTGTGATCTCTATCTGATAAATAAAATCTTTAAAAAAAAAAAACAACTTTATCCTTAGCCTCCCCCTTAGAAAACACCACCCCTCCACCATTTTCTGTTTGCTTTAAATTTGTTGAATAGGAGATTGGGACTAGAACAAGGGGATTGAAGTCCCCGGTTCTGGAATGGGGCTGGAATCTGATTCCCAGCCCCGTCACCTGCTGGCTGGTTGACCTCAGGCCAGGTAGGCAACCTCCTAAGGCTTCAGGGAACTGACACCTGCCTCTGGGCGCCGTTGTGAATTCGAGGTCAGGACGCAGATACAGTGTTTAACAGCAAGTCTGGCACCTGCTAAGGAGCCAATCACTGGTGGTTATTTTGTTTAACGATAATGCTCGTATTTTTATTTTTCTGCAAGCCACCCCCGCTGTGTTACTCAATATTCCTTAAAAACATGGCTTTATTTGGGTTGCCGCATCTGTCTGACTGAGATCTACCATCGTTCATGTGTGCCGGTTTCCTAATGAGGTCCTGGGTACTTTTGATCTCCAGTAAATGAAATCATGCTGCCGTTTCTCTATTATCCTCCAGCGGGTTTCATGTTGACGTCATCGTCCTCTGCCTCCCCCTCTCCTCGGGCACCCCTGGGATATCCCTGCCACATATCTATCGGTGCTGGCTGGGAAAAGACACGCCGTGCAAACCGCCTCATTTCCCTAGGCACCAACCCTCCAATGGAAAATAAAATCCATCGTCTTTCTTTCTTGGCAGAAGCCACGCTGTGCGCTCGCTCGCAGCCCTCCTCTAGCATGGGGGTAATTTGTAGCTTGAGCGATGGAGACAAACACTTGGCGTGAGTCGGAGAGAAGTGGGACGTCTGTAATTGGAATATTTTGTCTCATTTATTCTTGATAATGTGCCATATTCCACTCCATCAGCCAGAGGTGATTGTCCACAGAATGCCTCACACCTGGTGTTGGTGCTTATGAAAACCAGATGTGGTTCATTGTCAGATGCTGTTTTAAAGCAAGGGTGAGCCATTCTCCTCCAACGGCCCTTCCCTTATTCATCCTCTTCCCCTTTTCCTGCAATCGTTTCCCCTCCCCAGGGTTCTAGTTATACTTACTGGTAGTCCAGGGAGGCTGGCCCATTTTTACCAAGCCTGGGTAATCCATTCGGGATTCCCTGCAGGTTATGGGAAAGGGGTGTGTTGGGGAGGAGACAAGGAAATGCAGAATGATCAGAGGAGATTGGAGCCCTGTGGGTTCAGGCATCTCCTCCTGGGGTGTCCCTAATCCATATGTGGTCACAAAGGTCGAATCAAGGATACTGATGCTGCTTTTTGTCCTTTGAGACAATGAATTGGATGTCTGAAGAACCTTTGCTCTCCTGGGTCTCTACACATTACAGGAGGAAACAAGGGGCCTCATCAGGCTGGCTTCCCCAGGGAGCTTTGTCAAATGGCAGTCCTGCCATTTAGATGTTTACAAGGACTAACCTAAGAATTTATGCAGCAGAGTACTGGCGTCTCTCCAAATACTCTGAATTTCCAGGGGGGTTTTCTGGGCATCTGCATTTCCAGCAGGTCTCCTGGTGGTGATCCCAGTAGGGCCAAATATGGGAAAAATAGGTAGGGCAGCAATATGTCTCAACCTTTGATGTGCCCAGCCTTCGGACCGGACCTGGATTAGAGGCCGATTCTGATCTGGTAGATCTGGAGGGTGGGTGGGAAGGGAGCTGGGAGGATGATTTTTCTAGAAATCTCCCTGATACTGGTGTTGATGGTTTTGGAATATAGGTGAGGTTCGGTAGGTTGAGGTCTGGAGCCGCAGACCAAGGAAGAACTCTTGAGATGTCTTTGGTGCAAAATAGTGGTTTATTAAAGCACAGGGACAGGACCCGGGGGGCAGAAGATTGCTGCCCCTGGGTTGTGAGCAGTAGCCGATTATATACTATGGGGTGAGGGGAGGCAAGGAAAAGGGAGGTTTCAAAAGGATTTTCCTATGTTAAAGAAGATTCACAGGATCCCAGAGGCCTTGCTGTTGTCAAGTTAGGGTGTTTTTCCCTCTAGCTGGGCATTAACAGGGAGGGGAACCATGTATTCTGCCTGCCTCAAGTGTTTTTCAATGCAGGTTACAAGGACACTTAATTGTATTTGCATTTCCTTCTGGAAGCTAGGTTATTGATAGAAATGCTTTGTTGCTATAGATTGTTGAGACATTTGTAAAATGAGAGAGACTCCTGTCTTGCAGGATTGTGATCTCTACAAGTTAGCTATTTGTTTTTCCTACCCTTAGCATTAGGGTAGCCAAGAGTGCCTGAGGACTGTCCCATATGTCCCATCTGGGGGGTGGGGTGGGGTGTCCGCTTCCTCTTTGTCCTCCGCTTGCCTTCTGTTCCCCCATCCGTGCTGCTGATCCCGGGACCACGTTCAGTCCCCAAGGTCTGCGCACTCCATGGGCTGCCTGTCTCCCTACTGCCTACGACCTAAGAATGACAGGACAAGACAAAAGAAACACATCCAAGTAGCGCGTCAGTACACATGATCGCTATTGGGACACGGCCACACCCACTCACTTCCATCCTGACCCGGGGCTGATTTTGGACAACATGGCTCAGGGAGTTGGGAGCTGAGATGCAGCAGATACAGTCCCGAGAACCTAAAACACTTCCTGTCTGGCCCTTTGCAGAAAGGGTTTGCCCATTCCGGGTCCAGACCTGGAAGCAAGAAAGGCAGAGGTGTCCTTCAAGGACATGCATTACTCAGTCCAGCTGGACGGTTGGAGATAAGACTGAAGAGTCAGTGTGCTGGTCTGAATATCAATAATGATTCGAAAAATTGATATTACCCTAGAACAGGAGATGAACTCTGACAAGTTTTAAAAAAAAGTCTCTAGATCTTTATTCTTGACCCTGGGGACCCCAATTTCTGACTTAGAAAGGCTATATATTTGCATAATGGTTTTCTTTTGTTCTTTTTATTGCCAACTAATTGAATTAGGATGGAAAAAAAAAAATCCAAAAACAAACCCGTCAGGCTCAGACCAGTTCCAGACGCCTATGAATAAGCGTATAGGTAGAAGAAGAGGGGAAGAAGGGGGTTTCTCTTTCTGGGGCAGCTATAATAATTGAGGTTTTATTTTTGTTTTGTATCTGTTTGCTTTTTATATTTAGCTTATGGATCATTAAGGGAGGCAGTGATAGAGTTTTGATAGATGAGTCTTTTCGGGGAAAAGAATAAAAATTCAAGCTTACACCTGCCTTCCCTGGAGAGCCTCTTCTTGTTTCCAGGTCAGGGAGGGTATGCACGGGGTGCAGGTGACTGGGGAAGTTTGGCCAACTTGTGCCTTAGAGTCTTTAAAAAGACTTCTCACGGAGAGGGCTTGGAGTCGGATTTTCTGTCCACAAATTAATCTCCTTCTTAATCTTGTTGCCTCAGGAGCCTGATGGCGGAGTCCGGAGGACCTGGAGGCACCTGTCTTACCTGACGACACCAGGAAACGGTGAGCGTTCCCAGTGCGGGGAATTCAATGATCAAGATTACCCCTCCCCCCGCCCCCGCCACACGACCACCACCTGTAACCCTTGCCCCGGCGACCAATCAAATCATGCTTTGAATCAAAGCATTGGGGCATTTTGAAATGTATTTGATTTCTTACAGATAAAGGGGCTTGTCCCCTGTGTCCTGTGTAGTTAATTTGTCCGCGCGATGGGTTATACATGTTAACTCCACCCCAGTCTGATTTCATGCCAGAGCTCAGGACTCAAGAAGAGCACAGCCAAACCCTAGGCTTCTTGGCATCCGTACCCTGAATGCTGCTGCTTTCTCGGGGTCAGGAATACCTCTCCTTGCTCTTTCCCCTTGCTCCACGATGGGATAAAAAACAGAAGGTGTGCTGTGTTCTCTGCATCCCGAAGATTTCGGACCCCTGTGTCTTCATTTTCATTTGTCTCCGTGTTTTTTTTTTTTTTTCCTACCATATGATCCAATGATTGCACTACTGATTACTTACCCACAGAAAATGAAAACACTGATTCAAAAAGATACTCACCCCTGTTTATTTGTAATATTATTTGTGATAGCCAAGATATGGAAGCAGTAGATGAATGGATAAAGACGTGATGTGTATATCTACCTGATAACGTTTTAGAATGTAACTGAGGTTCAGTGGGGTCGAGTCCAGAGCCCATGACCAAGAAAGAGTTCTTGAGATGTCTTTGGTGCAAAATGGTGGTTTATTAAAGAATGGGGACAGGTCCCGGGAGCAGAAATTGATGCTGGGCTAGGGTTGTGAGGGGTGGCTCACACTTACGCACTGTGGAGTTGGGGGGAGGTAAGGAAAAAGGGAGGGTTTGAAAGAACTTTCATATGCTAAAGAGGACCAGAAGATACCAGAAGCCTGGCCATTGTCAAGTTAAGGTTGTTTTTCCTTTTAGTCAAGCATTAACTTTAAAATAGTTGGGAGCTTCCTGGAGGAATGTCCCAGTCCCACTATCACACATCCTTGCCAATGAGCTTTAGGTTTAGAAGAAATTTAACTTTATTTACATTTCCCTCTGCTTCAGCCTCCCTCCATTGTATGGAGGGGAAGATGATGTTAGGGTTTCAGGAACTGAGTTATGAGTCTTTGAAAGTTAGGCTGTTGATAAGAAAGCCTCTTCCTTGTCAATCACTAGGACGGTTGTAAACAGAGGGACACTCAGGTCTTGCAGGATTGTGATCTCGCAAGTTAACTCTCTGTTTTTCCTTTAGGGCAGCCAGGAGTGCCTGAGGGATGTTGCATATATATCCCCGGTGGGTGGGGGGAGGGTCATGAGGTATCAGCTTCTGCTTTGTCCTTATCTTGCCTCCTGTGCCCCCATCATAACCACATTCAGAGAGAGAGAGAGAAATATTATACAGCCATGAAAAAGGATGAGATCATAGAGCTTGTGACAACATGAAGGGACCTAGAAAATATTATGCTAAATGAAATAAGTCAGACCGAGAAAGACAGATGCCATATGATTTCACTCATGTGCAGCATCTAAAAAAAAAAAATGAATAAACAGATCAAAAGCAGAATCAGAATTCTAAAGACAGAGGACAAATGGAGGGTTGCCAGAGGGGAGAGGGCTGGAATGAGCAACATGGCGGAAGGGGAGTGGGAGATAGAAGCTTCCAGCTATGGAAAGGCTAAGTCACGGGACGAAAAGACACAGCACAAGGAGTGTAGTCCATGATGTATTGGCCTGGAGAGATGGTGGCCACGCTGTGGTGAGCACAAGTGTGATGTACAGAGATGTTGAATAACTGTGTGGCGTACCCCAAATAGTGTAACATTCTGTGTCAGTGATACATGGAGAAATTTTTTTAAAAAGATGAAAACAAACAGAAAAAAGCTGAAAGCACGGTCTTCCTGAGCTTTTTTTCTCCTTACGGTGATTAGGACCATGACCCTGTTTGTGTTAGGCCTCTGAAGCTGGACAAGATGAGCTCCAGAGCCACATCCTGTCTTCCTGAGCTCCCGAGTCCTCCCCTTGAGGGGGCCAGACTTGAGCCGTGCTGGCCTCCTCTGGCCAAGGGCCTTCAGCCCGGGCTCCTGGAGCAGCCCAGGTGAGAGGCTCCAGCTCTGAAGGAAATCAGAGGCGAGAGGCCACGTATCTCTGAACGCCCGTCTTTCAAAGGGAGATGACATAGTCCAGCGAGGACGGGATCTTTGCGCCTCTTCCTGATGGTCCCTGACAACTCGAGCCGCAAAATATTACTGAAAAGTCCTTTATTGCCTGTCTCTTTCTCTGTCTCTCTCACCATCTCCATCTCTCTCTGTTCCTGGAGCAAAGAAAACGCTGAAGAGAGAGAGAGAGCAAACGATCAAAAGGGTTCGCAATTGTTTCATATGTCTACTTAGCCCCAGTGCAGACAGAGGTTGCGGGCGAGTGGGGACGGGGCCAGCTGGGCTAGGAAACTGAACCAAGGAGCCACTGACCTCAGATAGGAGTAGTTCTTTTAGGAGGGTAGAGACTTGTCACCTTCTGTGGCCCCCACTGGATGCCACCCCAAAAATGGAATCCTTTGGTGTGTAGAAATGGCATCTTCCCCTTTCTGCCTTTACGCCAGGGCCGTAATCCCGGAGGGAGGGAGTCGAACTTGAACTCGAAGCAGTTCGCTGTTCCTCCGCGAAACGACGTAACACCAGGGCCAGCCCCTGTTAGCGACCTGTTCCGCCGTCTTCGTAACTCTGAGTCAAAACTGTGGTCCCGGGGGGCGAGGCCTGCGCTCCTTTCCCACTGTCTGTAACCCAACGTCATCAACGCAGTGGCTAAAGACATAGGTGGGTATCTCTGAATCAGGAAAAACCCTCATCCCTCATGAGTTTTCTTTTCCTCGTGGCTGTTTTCTATGTTTTCCGCATAAGAAGCAAGCATTCCTTTGGTGAGTCAGGAAAAATGAAGTAAAATAAATCCTACAAAGGGGCACCGTCAGGTTTTTTTTTTTTTTTAATTTATTTGACAGATTACAAGTAGGCAGAGAGGCAGGCAGAGAGAGACAGGAGGAGGCGGCAGGCTCCCCGCTGAGCAGAGAGCCCGATGCGGAACTCGATCCCAGGACCCTGAGATCATGACCTGAGCCGAAGGCAGAGGCTTTAACCACTGAGCCACCCAGGCACTCCCGTCAGGTCTTTTTAAAGGCAACTCGGACTTGTAACGTCATCTTCCTAGGCAGATCTTGTGAGCCGCGCCTGCGGACTCAGTAGCATTAAACTGACATGGCAGATGGGGGACTGGGGAGGTGACTTGACTTGCCCCAAGCCACAGACCAGGGTCTGCCTATCAGACACCTCGGGCCTGCGTTAGGCATAGTGGTTTAGTGCGGATCGAAACAGGTAGAGGTGTTGTCTGCGTTGCAAGACTGATGTAGAGGCATCTGGGTGGCTCAGGTGGTTAGGCCACTGCTTTTGGCTCAGGTCATGATCTCCGGGTCCTGGGATAGAGCCCCATGTTGGGCTCCTGGCTCATCGAGGAGTCTGCTTCTCCCTCTGCCTCTCCCCGCTACTTATTTTTTTTTAAAGATTTTATTTATTTATTTGACAGCCAGAGATCACAAGGAGGCAGAGAGAGAGAGAGAGAGAGAGAGAGGAGGAAGCAGGCTCCCCGCTGAGCAGAGAGCCCGATGCAGGGCTCGATCCCAGGACCCTGGGATCATGACCCGAGCTGAAGGCAGAGGCTTTAACCCACTGAGCCACTTAGGCGTCCCTCCCCCTATTTATGCGCACGCGCTCTCTCTCTCTCAAATGAATACACAAAATCTTTAAAAAAAAAAAAAGGTATAAACAAATAATCACAACTGGGTGTGGACTGCTGTAAGTGCTGTGGGGGGGGGGGCATGCTGGAGGGAGGGGAATGCCAGGGAAACAGATTGGAGACAACGGAAACTTTTTGAAAAAGTGCTACTTAGCCTTGGACTCATCCAGTCCGAAGAATTAATGAGAGAGAGAGAGAGAGAGAGAGAGAGATCGAGCTTGCGCCAGACTGTGAGTGTTTGCAAAGGTCCTGAGTATGAACATTTTCTAACTTCAAGGTCAGCTGATCTCTTCGCGCCGCTGTATTCAACCGGACTTTCTCTCTGCTCCTCGTTAGGTAATTCCTAAATAAATAACCCCAGAGGGGCCATAGCCAATATCATCTCTACGATTTTTGGTTTGTTTTGTTTTCAGCCCTAAAGAACATATAAATCAATTTTCCTGCAGGTGGTTCCTGAAAATACAGGAGTGGAGAAAATCCAAATAAATGCTTTTTCTCTTTATTATTCAAAACAAAACAAAGCAAAAACAAACCAACAATAACCACCACAGAAGCCCCAACATGCTCCGAATATGGCTTAAGGAATGTCTGGCTTCATTTTGTCAGAACTGATTTTCCCATTTATATAAACCTCCAGAACCCCCCTGAGTGGATGGCCTAGAGCCCTTACCCTTTCCTGAGTGCATAGAATTGATGTCACCCAATTCCGATAGAATGCGTTGGCAGGCCGGGTTCTGTGGCAGGTGTTTTGTTTTCTTTTGTGTTTTTTTGGGTTTTGCTTCTTTCTTCTGTTCTTGTCTCTGTTTTCTTATTTTCAAAAATGGACGTCAGCAAAGGTGGTCTTCAAGCCGGAGCAGAAAGGCGAGTGCCTGGGCCTGCACCGTTATCAAAATGCATTCTCGGTGAGGTCTGAGCCCTTCCCCTCAGGGGGCTCCTCTGGGAATGTGTCGGGAGCGGAGAGCCTGGGAAGTTCCCGCAGCCCCGTGCTTCGCCACATTCTGCTCTCAAGTCGCAGTTCAAGTCCAGTTGTCTGACGTGGATCCAATTCAATGGAGTGAGACCCGTCAGGCCGTATGGGCAATCTGACCCCATTATTCTTCTCCAGCAAAGTGGGCATGCCAGGTTTGGAAACTTTTGAACTGTGTCCTCAATGCTCAAAATCCAATTTCCCAGGCTTCTTCCCTGAAAAAAATAAAAAAAAAGACAAGAAGTCAAAGGCTCAGATGGTGCAGCTAAGGGGATGTGTTTTTTCCTTTCCTTTCTTTCTCTTCTCCCCTTTCAGAAAGCAAAATGACTCCTTTTTTGGGATGCACAGTTTTAACTTCGGCGACTGGAGGGTTGCAAGGAATGTTGTCCCCAACGCCCATCCCTTAGGGAACTGTGTTTCCCTCTCGATAGTCTCACTGTCCCGCTTCCGTGCAATGCTGATTTGATTCGGTCCTCTTCATTTCTTGGTCTTGTTGGCACAGCTTTCGTTACTAAGGCACGGGACGGAAGGCCCGCAGTATAGGAGAAGGCAGGCATGCCCAGGTGGCCCAGTCTTACCGTCCTGACTCTCTCTTCTCTTGGTTTCCATGACCCCATGTTCTCTTGGTTCCTCTTCTTTGCTGGTCCAGCTCGACCTCCTGACTCCTGCTGGCCCTCACAGTTTCCCTTCTACCCGCATCTCACTTGTTGTTGGAGGTTCTGTCCTGGATCGTGTCTTAAATCCCCAAGCACCTGAATCCAGAGGTCACTCCACACGCCCCCAGCCCTGAGCTGGACTTCACCCGGGTAACCCACGGACACCACATACTCAGTCCATCCCCCCCTCCTTCCCCCTGAAGCTGCCACTCCTTCACATCCTCAGTCAAGTATAAACAGGCCACCCAGATTTGGTGACATAGTATCCGTGTGCTGCTATAGGACGGGGCAGCTCTTTGAGAGCAGTGTGGCTTGAGTCCCCAAACCTTTACATGGGAACCGGATGCTTTTCCTTCTCTTCGTACAGTGAACAGATTCAGGTCACACCTGCTAATTTTCTTCTTGCCTATGGACTCTGACTCGGTTGCAGACTTAGTTTACCTCTTAGTGGACAAACAGTGGACAGCCTTGCATCTTCTGAGGGAAGTAGCTCTTTTCGATGTTTCTGGAGGGACTTTTGGTCCTGATGGTGGCGATTTGGGTCATCTTTGAGAACCTAGATCCATGTGCGCTCCTTTGAGACATATCACAGATGTCATCTGTGAAGTCTCCTGACTTCTTTGCTGGGAAACATGGAATCTACAGGAAGACAAGTCCATAGCAATGACCCCAACTGGTTTTCACATAAGGAGATGAAGGCTAAGGTGTATGGCGGAGGTAAGGGGTAGCACAGGATTTGTTACCCAATGATCCGAATCAAAGGACTTAGTTATGATGCTGTAACACTTCTAATGGTTCTCTCTGGTGGAACCATTATTTCTCTCCATCCTCAGTGCCCTAGCATTATTCCAAGACCTCAATTTCTTGCCTAGATGATAAGATCAGTGTCTTTGTTCTTCAGTCTTTCCAATCTGTCTCTAGTCCATTTTCCCATCATTGTAAAATCAAGATCTAATCATGCTGCTTCCCTTTGACCGCTCATGTTTTGTGTTCCCTTCTAGTATGGACGTAGAGTTCATATAACACAAAATTAAGCATTTTATTTTAAAGATATTATTTTTTTTTTTAAGTAATCTCTGCCCCCACTGTGGGCCTCGAACTCACAACCCTGAGATCAAGACTCATGTGTCCTACTGACTGAGCCAGCTGGGTGCCGCTACAATGAACCATTTTACTGTACAATCCAGAAGCTTTCACTACATTCGCATTCCTTTGCAACCATCACCTCCGTCATTTCTACCCCAAAATGACGCTCCATACACATTAGGCGGTGTTTCTCCTTTTCCACCCCTGTCAGCCCCTGGCACCATTAATCAGCTTTCTGACCCCATGCATTTAGCTATTCAGGATATCCTACATGAGGGAATCGTACCATACGTGACCTTCGGTGCTGGCCTCTGTCATTTTCAAGGTTCATCCACGACACAGTCTGTCTCAGCACTTTATGCATTTTTGTGGACAAATATCCCATTGTCTGTAAACATCCCACTTGCTTATCCATTCATCAGCTGATGGGTGTTTGGGTTGGGTCTTCCTCTTGGGACTATGAGTGGCACCACTACTAACATTCATGCACATGTTTTGGCTTGAATACCCATTTTTAGTTCTTTTGAGTAGGAGGTTAGGGATGGAATTGCTGGGTTATATGGTGGTCCCGGGTCGGCTGCTGACAAACCCCCAGGGGATTTTCCACAGCAGCTGTCCCAGACTACATCCCCGCCAGCAAAGCACAAGGGTTGCAATGTTTCCACGGTTGGTATTGCCCATTTTTGCTTGTTTGTTTGGCTCCTTACGTTATCGCTGTTACTGGCTTCCTAGGGTTGCCCTAGCAAAGTGCCAGGAACCGAGGGACTTCGGGTGGATCCCTTTCCTCCTACAGATCTACCTTCTGGGGCAAAAGGGAGAGCATGGATAGAATCATCCCAAGGTTTTTTTCGGGGTTCACAGTGTAGGATCCTAAGACCGCAAAATTGTCCTGTGCTTGAGGTTACACACACACACACATTCACACTGCTTGTGGTAGGGTTTCCGCTCTGAGATGTAACGGTCTGCTACAAGGACTTCCCATGCAGGGTGCTGGGTAGAAATCCCCTCACGGCAGAGGGAGGCACAGACGCAGGGGCACTGTGGCCTGCAAGCCGGTCACCTCTGAGAAAAAACAGCTTGCTGCAGGAATGGGAACATTTCTCTCACGTGCCACAGACCAGAGGACCGGGAAGCCCTCACTAATAGAAGGCAGGATGGCCCAGTTGAAATAAAAACCTTCTGGGCCTGAATGGAAGTCGCAGCCGCACACATTATCTTCCTTCTCCAGCGTTGGCTGGAGCCCCTCTCCTTGCTGGGGGTGTCTCCTTACCCTTAGAGCTCTGGTAAGCCAGACTTCCTTCGGAGCCTCCATCAGTAGGGTCTGGTCAGGAGACAGAATTCACACCAGTTATCTCAACAGAGGGGATTTAATAGAAAGAATTATTAAGTAGGTATTGAACTAAAAAGACAAGAAGAACACAGAGATATCACAGGTAGAAAGCAGCTCCTACCCTTAGGGCTGGAGGAACAAAGATAAGAGGTTGGAATTATTAAAATTTAAAGGCTTGGAGGAGGAGTCCTGCCCAGCTGGGACTCAGACCTCTGTCTGAGAGCGTGGTCTGGCTGGTGTTGGATCTCCGAGCTCGGAAGAGGGGCGGCGCTCTTATCTGAGTAGGGGGCGCCGGCCAGCTGGGGCTTGAGTCTCCGAGGGAGGTTAATGAGGCTGGTTTTGTGAGTCTTGGAGAAACCGAAAAGCAAAATCCTTTTGGCCACTGCAGCCACAGCAGAGAAGCTGGGCTGGGATGACACAGATGGAAACGGAAAGCAGAGAGGGAGCTGGTGGTAACCTGACGGGTGGGAGCGGCTCCCTGCTTCCCCTCCAGCTTTGCAGGGTCTGCTGGGAGCCCCATTTGCAGAGATGAACTGGGAGCCACTTAGCAAAGCAGAAGTGTGGTTTGCTCAGCCTCTGTGGCCCAGCATAGGGTCTGTAAAAGTATGTTTGAGACTCAGAGGCGGTAACATATTACCTGTGCCCAAGGCCCCGTCGATACCTTTGTCTTGCTGAAGCCACGGACCCTCCCCAGTACTCCTGAAGCCCTTTGTAGCCCCTCATGGATCATCTTCCGAGTTCTCTCTTCTCCTGTCGGCGTGAGCCCTATGAGAACAAGGGTGGCATTTCGTTGACCTCCGTGTCCTCAAATACTTCGGCACCCGATCATAGTAGATGTTCATTAAATGGCTGTTGGATGACCACAAGACTGAGCCAATGGACACGGAAAACAAGGGCATGAGGACCCGAGAGATTGGAGCCAAGATGAGAGAGGTCAAACCACAGTGGTGACAATGGTGTCTGGTGTCTTGGACCGGCACTTGTCCCCTGCACTTGGGTTTCCAGGACTTGTGGCCAAAGCGATGGTGTCTCACCACTTCTCCAAGCCACCAGCTGTGCAGAGAAGGCCAAGATGCACAAAGCCATCCCCTGTTGGGTTGTTGGGGGGGTGATAATCAGACACCTGCTAGGCTGAAAGTGCGGAGATAATGCTCAGCAACAGGGAAACACATCAGCAGAACCAGGACGAAGGCGGGTGGGTGAAGGCAGGAGGTGTACCGGAATGTGGACCCTTCAGGGCCAGGAGCCAGCCTGTTCCTCCAGCTCCGATGCTTGGCAGTCAAACTCCGTCCAGCCTCAGTCCACAAGTCATTCCCTGTAGCTTTCCTCTGCCTGAAACTCCAGCCTCTGCCCACCTGATTAATTCTTAATCATCCAGAAAAACGCAAACCAGTCGTCTCCTCTTTTAGTTTTGCTTCCCAAGCTGCTGCTACTTTTAGGTATCTGCAGCTCCCCGTCCTTTCTCCCCAAAGGCAGCAGACAGTCGTTACTCATCCAGGCTCTGGAGCCTAGATGCAAAGAAACCCAGACACCCTCAGTTGCCAGCTGGGCATTATTTCTTACCCAACCTCAGTTTCCTCAGTTGTACCAAAAAAAGGAAAAAAAAAAAAAAAGTCCTCCTTGTGCGCTCCCTGCTGCAGAGTGTGTCTGGGACCGTTGCCGCATAGCAAGCATTTAAATTGCTTTGAACACTGGCTCGAGCAGGGAATGGGATCCCAAGCCCCGGCGGTTAGTGTGATTATTACCGTGTCTTATAATTGCTTCTTCCAGTGAAATCTCTCTTGCCACATCTTGCCGGGGATTTCAGCTCATTGGTTGTTGTCTTCCCATGCCCTGGTACGTAGTAGGTGTTCAGTGAACACCAGAGATAAAGCAGAGAGCATGAAAGTGTCCGAATTTTGATAAAGTGGCTTGCCCAAGGCATCACGGCTTTCCTTAGTGGAACTGCCTGTCGAGTAAGGAATTCACGGGAAATTTGTGAATTGCCGAAAATGTTTCTTCGTTGGAGAAACATGTTTTCCTGTAACAATAGTCTAGATAGGGTAAACATCATTAAGACTTTCTTGAGAAACTGTCTGCAGGTCGACACGGCAAACATCAGAGCCCCGACAGGACCATGGATGCACATAACATGAGGCAGGGCTCTTTTGTTGGGTAGGGATAGAAACTCAACCGGAAGAAAAAAAAAAAACCCTTGGATTTGTCAAAGGCTCCTGGGATGTTGAGTAGCTGAGGGGAGAGCGCTGGGCCCGGGGGGCACCCGGAACCAGGGACGTTCACTCTCTTTTCTCTAGCTGGTCTTTCTCTAGATTTTACTATTTGTTTTTACTTGTTTCCAGATATCCTAGAACATAAGTGATGCTAGGACAGGGACTCTGTGGTCGTGTTCTAGGGCCGCTGTAACCAAAGACCACAGACTTCCTCTCCTCTGGTTCTGGAGGTTTGAAGTCTGAAATGAATGAGTCTACCTGGTGACGAGGCTACCACAGAGGCGTCCGTGGGGCCGAGTTCCTTCTGAAGCCCCCGCATCATGGGTCACTTCCTGTTCCACTCTGCAGAGACTGCCCGTGTGCCTTGGCTTGTGTTCCCACTTGCAAGGCCGCGGCTTCAAATCCGACTTTTTGATGCTGAACCTCCTGTCTGTTTCTTATAAGAACCTCTGTGAGTACACTGTGAGAAACCCAGGGTAATCTCTCCATCACAAGATTTTCACATCGGCCAAGTCCCTTTTGCCATACAGGGTAACACATTCATAGGATTCCAGGGGTCTGAGTATGGAGATCTTTTCTCGACAAGGCATGGGGAGTAAGGGGGTGGCATCATTTGTCTCTGGAATCATCAGAATGTCTCATGTATGGTAATGTGAAAAATGCCATTGATTGTGTGGGTAAGAGTAAAAATACCGCTGCGCATATCGCCTTCAATCTCTTCCCTCAAACAGGCTTCCTCTCTGTGCAGGAAAACTTATGACCTCTGGGAAGCTTGATTCCCTTCTTAGTTCCCTTTGAAAAATCTTGGGAGAATGATTCTGATCAGCCCTAATTGGTTCAGGTCTCTGGACCAGTCGCCTGTGTAGGTATCAGGGTGTGTGTGTGTGTGTGTGTGTGTGTGTTCGTTCCAGTTTAGCATATAAAGGGTTATTTTTGGACATGGGGAGTAGTTCATCTCCATGATACA
The DNA here is from genome assembly GCF_902655055.1 of Lutra lutra. Lineage (NCBI taxonomy): Eukaryota > Metazoa > Chordata > Mammalia > Carnivora > Mustelidae > Lutra > Lutra lutra. Next base: position 6,318,213 of record NC_062295.1, on the reverse strand, counting down.
GACAGATGATGTAGAAAAATGTGAGTGGCCTGTACCTATCTGGAAAGAAAAGCACCTGAAAATGGATACTTTTAAAATGTGTGCCTATCATTCCCTGTAGGAATTCATTATCCTCACTTTTGCCCCAAAATAGATCATTTCATGAGAACATGTCTGATGCTGCTTCTGGTTGTGAGGGTTCTAGACCAGTGGAGAATTTTTTGTGTTTTTCAATTTTTATTAAGTTTTTTTTAATTTTAATTCAGATACCATTAACATGTAGTGTTACCTTAGTTTCAGGTGTACAATATGGTGGTTCAACAGTTCTACACATTTCTCAGTGCTCACCTCGATAAGTGAGCTCTTAATCTCCATCACCTGTTTAGCCCATCCCCTCCCCACCCCACCTCCTCTCTGGTAACCATCAGTTTGTTCTCTACACTTTTGAATCTGTTTCTTGGTTTCTCTCTCTCTTTCTTATTTTCCCTTTTGTTTGTTCTGTTTCTTAAATTCTGATAGTAACATCTTTCCAGATATGTCTCCTGAGGCGAGGGAAACAAAAGCAAAAATAAACTATTGGGACTACCTCAAAATAAAAGGCCTCTTCCCAGTAGAGGAAACAATGAACAGAACTAAAAGACAACCCACAGAATAGAACAAGATACTTACAAAGGACATAGCCAATGAAGAGTTAGTATCCAGTATACATAAAGAACTTCTACAACTCAACGCTGAAAGACACAAATGACCCAATTAAAAAACGGCTCAGAGAATGTGAACAGAAATTTCTCCAAAGAAGATATCCAGATGGCCAACAGACACATAAAAAGATGCTGAACATCACTCATCAGGGAAATGCAAACCTGTCAGAATGGCTAAGCTCACCGGTTTTTTAATTCTGTCAGACTCAATGCTCCCTCTTATTAAAAAATAATATCTGACTCCCCTTTTATACTCTGAAGTAAAATTCATAAATAATATGTACACTTGCACAATTTTGGAAATAATAAATGATCAAGGTGTAATATGAAAGAGAATTTAAAAAGGTGATTTATAGTGAAATACCTTGTATTTCAATATGTCAATTACTAGGCCTGGCTACACCATAAATAAAATAGCAAACTCCCTCACAAAATTCCAAAATGCTGGTAGGTTGCTCTACCATCTGCATTGAAAACCACTTCCCTTGATAAATAGGCATTGTTACTTAATGTATAACTAACCTCCATCCTAATCCATGACAAGTAATTTCTATCAGAAATTCTTCTGATGCTTCGTGGCACTTACTCTGACCTGAAGCTATCTTGTTTGATTATCTGTTGACCCATTTATTGGCTCAGTCCTCTACTTGAACATAAGCTCCACGGTATTGGGAATCCTTCTTTTTTTAGTGCCCAGCACACGGTAGAAGCTTAATATATATCTGCTGAAGAAATGAATCCTCTTTTTGACAAATCAAAGCACTTCGAACCTGGAAAGACCCTTTCTGATCATCAGATTTGATGACTGCACACCAAGCAGAGAGGAATGGACTTGTTGATGGTGACATGGCTGGTAAAGGGGAAGGACCTGGGTCTCCCACCTCCTAGTCCATGCCCTGCATTCAGGCATCAAGGATACATTAAGTGTATCCTTCAATAACCAAATAAAGATTTTCATTCAGAGACATGAATGCTTCTCTTTATCCCAATCAATCAATCAGGCAGGGGAGATGTAAACATGATCACTTCTAACGAAGATGAACAATCATTAGTCTATACTAGCTGGCACGTGAGACCTTCCCTTTTTTTCTTACTTTTTCTGTCAACCTCCCATGTCTGTCCTACAGAACCCTAAACTGCCCACTCTGCGGTGCTGAAGTAGCACTTCTCTTCAGCAATTAGCCAATGCAGCAAGTGCATTTTATTTATTTTTTTCTGATCAACCTTCCAACAAGACAAATTTCTTGTTGAAAAGAAAGCAAGAGTATACTTTACAGATGGCACGAAAGAGGAAATAATGACCAAGAGTACAAATTGCTGAAAATAGCATGTGCCAAGGGCTACTTTGCAGTATTAGCTGATGAATTTTGCCAGCTCAGTAATGTTGCAGCAATAGCAAACCACTTGCAGGTTTTCCTTGTTTGTTACATTCAAAGAGATGGTGCATCTTAGCATACAAAGCAATATGTAACAGCAGTTGGGTCTGCATAGATTTGGAAGTGAGCTGAGAGAGCAGTTTGCATTTGCTTTTGATTTCTCTCTGCGAGGAGGCTGTGATTACTTGCAGCAACTCTGAAAGTCGTATTCTAAAACCCAAAGAAATACAAGTGAGAAGGCAACACAGGTGCATTTAAGAACGAGTAAGAGCAAGGGGGAGTCAGTGATTTGTTTCTGGAAGCCGCTGACCCATTTATAACTTACTTCAGGCTCAGAAATAAAGCCTGTAAGTTCACCTCAAATGAATATGGGCATGAATTAGTAAAGGGGCTGTTTCAAATGTAGCTGAAGCTTGGGACTGAGGAAGTCAGGTTCTGCTTTCTTCCTGAAACAATGGTATTCATCCAGTCTTACAAAGATCTGGGCTTGTTTCTTGACTCCAAAGGAAGACTTCCTATACTGGAAAATAGCCCTTCATTGCACCTGCTTTCCTATAGAGTGAAGGAGCCCCTGATTTTAATAATGGATTGTTTCCTAACACCTAATGATTACTCTGGATCTGGATGACTGAAAAATTTTAAGCTTGGTGGCCACCCGTCTAAATTGTGTCACATAAGCTGAAAGAAACTCTAACATGTTATTATCATGGGTGTAAGGGACATTAACCAGACCAGACTCGTCTTTGCACCTGTTGGGAAGCCAACCTCCCCAGAGATGTGACCTGTCCGAGGTCCTGATGTGACCTGTCCGAGGTTCTGATGTGACCTGTCCGAGGTCCTGAAGGGACCTGCTGGCAAGTCTTACGTTGAAAACCAGGGTTGCAGTTCAGATCCCTGCCTTTTCACTCACTCACCAGCACTCTCTGGAGCAAGTTACATAACCTCTTTGTGACTCTGTTTTCTCATGTGTAAAATGAAGGTAACCAGAATAGCGCCTGTCTCACAGGGTTGGTGAAGAGGACTGAAAGCGTGACGCACTCTGTGTGATCCTTTGTACATATAACCTGCCCAGTAAATAGTACTGCTTATTATCTGGATGGTCACCATCTCCACTGCCACCATGATTATATTTATTCCCAGTTCCATGTATGAGTCTTGCCCTGGCTGCAGACACAGTCGTTCCAAAGCCTGAAACACAGAAGAATCCTAACAGGGAAACAGACTGAAAACTGAATCTTTTGTCTCTGTAACTTGTCTATTCTACATCCAGATGTAGCCAAAATAGATTTCTTAATTAGACATCATTCCTGTAGGTCTTAAGTTTAATCCTTCAAAAACAAAACAGAGAGTTTTTTCCTGACAAGTATTTGGTTCATGTTTTTTAAAGAAAAAAAAAATTCAGGGAGCAGGTGGTGCCTTTTCATCTGATTGACCCAGCTGGTTTTGTCTACTTTTCCTTTTTAATTATTAGGGGAAATGTCAATGGAGCAGCTACACTCTTCGCTGTCTGGGACTGAATTATAAAAATTAAAACATTTATTTTACTCAGATTGCCAGTAGCGAAGCTAAGATCCTTCCCGCTGGGGTTTATCTAAACCTCAGCGAAGTGATGAAGACATCATTGGGGTCAGATCTTCATACAGCCAGACACTCTGCCAACCCAACCAGTTTGTTCTCCGTGGGCCCGAGTCTAGCTTCCTGATTAGAAAGTTAGAGGTAGAAGATTTTTCAGATTTAAATCAAAGAATTCGAATGAGAAAATGTTGCCTAACTGCCCTCAATGTAGAGGCAAGCTTGTTAATAAATTTGTGTGAACTTTCTATACATGAACAATAGGAATGTAACTGGCCCCAACAGATGGCCCAGTAAACTCTTGTAGGGTGTGGGAGTTTGACCTGTCTTGCTTATAACAATAAGCAAGGTATCCTTAATATCTTAGAAGCGACACATGAGCATTTAATTCATAGGATGCGAGTGACCTGAAGGACTAACCCCACACTGTTCACCTGCACGCAGTGAGACCCTAGACATGCATACTTGTATCCAGTCCTTGTGGACACTCTGTGCCATGGCTGCTATGACCTTCACTTCACAAGTGGGGAAACTGAGGCTCAGAGAATTGATGCCATTTGCACGTGGTCAGTTAGCTGGAAAGTGGCAAACGCACAGTCCGAACTCAGATCTGTGTGCAAAATGGGTATTTCCTCCTTGATGACATTTCCATGAAAACTCAGTTGCTGTAATGACACATTCATCTCCATAAAAAGAACTTCAGAACAGAGATTGTCTCTGAAAACTGCGAGTGTTGCACGTTGGCTCTGTGCTAGCAGAAGGTATATTGGAAGGAGGCTCTCTGGCATTGGAATTGGCCAGAGTGTTGGACACAGTGACCTTTAATGTCTCTGTCATCTGTGGCATTGCCCATCCATTCATTCACTGATGCTTTAATTCCGTTTCCTCTTCATAAGTGTACACAATTTTTTTTTACAGATTTTATTAGCATGCCTGAGCAGGAGGAGGAGCAGAAAGGGAGGGAGAGGGAAGGACTCTCAAGCAGACTCCCTGCTGAGCACAGATCCCAATGCCAGGCTCCATCCCAGGACCCGATATCATGACCTGAGCCAAAGTCAGATGCTTAACTGACTGAGCCATCCAGGGTCCCCAATAGGTATACACGATTAAAGAAAGATGCTGTCAGTCCTTAGGGCCAGAAGAAACTGTGCTTCTTCTAAACATCTGGGCTCATTTTGTCCAGTCAATGATATAAGCCATAAACTGATTAGGGGTGTGTGGGTGTGTGTATGTTTCCATGTTCACTAGTTTTTCCATCGTGTGTTTCTGGGTATATTTATAAGCTGTATCACATCCTTTCTTTGGGGCTAATAATGCAAATGCTTCTGTGCCTGTGTGTGTGTGTGTGTGTGTGTGTGTGTGTGTACCTGCATGCTCCCCTCTCCTTTCAATCTTGAGCCTTTGAACTTCAGCCAGTGCAAAGGAATAGAAATATTGCTGGCACTAACTTCACTTAGAGCCAGCCAAAACAAGCGGGCATACCAAGTGTCTGTTTTCCCCATCTCTGATCCAAGAGCATCCTGTCACAGGATCCTAGCCAACCTCACCCTCTCTGGAACAAGGGCCATTTCTCTCTCGCAAGCTCTAGGGCCCTAAATCTGACTTCCTTGGAGGGGAGGACAGTTTGTGTCTGCCAAGGGTAACTGGGGCCTCTGCATCTGTCATCCTGGTCCTTCCAGAGCTCTTGCCAGATCCAGTATGCTGATCCATTACGCTGACCTGCTAATACTAACATTAGTGCTACCGTGCTGAGAGCCAAGGGCTGGAAACCAAATCCATAGCAAGGAACTGCCCGGGCCAGCGACACCAAACCAGGACTTATTTTGTTAGAGAATATTCCGTTTGCTCCAGTAATGAGAACTCTGTGGAGATTGGTTAAGTCAATTCTGCCCATCTTATCAGATCTATTTTTAATGAAACTGAACAATGGTTTCATTTGTTATGTTATTAGTTTTCCCAGTAGAAGCCGTGAGACTTCAGCAGTGAACGCAAAGCCGACGAGTTGTGCCAGCATTTCTGGCTTATCAGTGATGCGTGCCAGTTGGGATAGCACATAGTGAAAGGCCTCTTCTGGGTCTCCCTCCTCGCTCCTGGGACTTGGAGCTGTGAGGCCATCTTCTCTCTCATGGAAGCTCTCTGGGCCTGCCTCATCTCGTCTTGTCATTCCTTGTTCATAAACTGACAGAGCTCCCGACTGCCACTCCTTCCCCAGTTGCGAGCTGAGTGTCCTTGGCCAAGGGGCCTGACCTCCTCAAGCCTCATTTATTTCCCATTTGCACGGTGACGATAACCTCAGTCACTCCATAGCATTTTCGTAGGAATCGAATGTGAAAGTATCTAAGAAATATGTAGTTTGTGTGGCGTGTAACAGGTGCTCAGTAAACGCCATCTTCCCCTGGTGTGTGTATATGTGTGTGTGTGTGTGTGTGTGTGTGTGTGTGTGTCTACCTCAGAAGGCAAGGTACTCATTCAGGGGCAGGAATGACATTTTGAGTGTCTGATCCCAAAATGCTTGTCTTGACTTAGCTCTAAGGCAGTTGCTTCGTTGGGCTGACGGACATGACCCCAAACACGGATTCCTATCATCCTGGAACTTCTCTTCTCCTTTCAGGGCTCAGTGCAAATACCCCTTCTTCCAAACCCTTCACTGTTGAGACTCGGAAGATGGAGCTTACCAGTAGAAGACACTTTGCATTGCATTCCAACACAAAACAAAAATCTGTCGACCTTAGTTCAGACCCCGATTTTCAGGTAGGTTAGTCTTCTGAGGTTGGGCTCCCTTCTCTTCCCAGGCTAGTGGTTATGGAGTCAAGGAGCTCAGAGAAGCCTGTCCAAGATAGGAAGGAGAGAGTAAGGCAAAGAAGTGGCCAGACATCGGGTTTTCTGACAAGTCCAGCCACAGCCTGATTCTGTGGAGATCTCTGGAGTGTTGATTGTACCAGGAATTTTCCCGTTCTCAGGAAGGGGTTGACAGACAAGCACACTGGGTGGGCATCACTCCAGTGCAGGGGTGCACACAGTCCCCTGGATGTCTTGCAGTAACTCTAAACTTCCCAGAAATACAGATAGCCTCTGGTCTAGAAGCTTGGAAACAGCTTGGTGGCATTCAAGAGTTGAGTCCTTTCTTAGAGAAAAAAAAAAATAAGGAGGGGTTTGGCAGAATGGCTCTGATACCTTATCCCCTCCCCCCCTTTCATTCTGAACATGTTTAATTGGAGTGTTGGGTAATTAATTGCGTGTCTATTGCAATATGGTGTTTACTTACAAAGCACTGTGGGCCATGTCACCGATTAGCCATTTTCTCTGACGCCTGTCGGAGTGCTAATTACAAGCAGACGCGGTACACTTTCTCTGACAAAGACAGGGGAGCGTGGCACAGAGTTTTCTCCCACATCTCTGCATGTCCCCTTCATCTGGACCAGGCTCTGGTTGGCTTCCGTAACGCTGATGCGGCACCTCAGAGCAAGGCTGCCAGGAACCGGACAAAGACTGTGTGAAGTTTGTAACCGTGGTCCAATTGTATTGTCATCTCTGGGGCACCCCCCCGTCCCCCCACCCTCCCCCCTCCAGAATGTGTTCCTGGCCCTGGAGATTCTGAAAAAGTCAGACAACCTGTAACCAATAAATCACAGAGCTGGAAACCCTTTGCCATCCTCCCAGACCCTGCCAAACAATTATGCAGTGAAATGTTCTAATTGTACTCTGATTTTAATGTTAATACCCATTTCCATAATTTCTCTGGATCTTTACAGTGCTGTTTAATACTTGCCAATGAAGCAAATGAACTAGAAGGAACACCCGCAGATGGCTCATGTTTCCCATTAAGCCGGTGCACTAAGATCTTCTTTGTTTTGCGTTCGGTTTGGGCAGGCGAGCTGTTCACAAAGAAGCTGGCCTGAAAGCTTGCCCAGATCTCTAAATGGCCACCTTGAAACCAACTCATCTTGAGTGAGCGGGAGACACTGGGAACAGAATGGAGTGTCTTCTACGGGGTCAGATGAGATGGGGGCTCTTCCAAGCATCCCTGGCTCAGGTCCTGCCTCCCCCCTGCCTCCGCCTTACCCTTCCGGCCCCCACAGTGGGTGCTCAGACCATCAGGGAAGGATGCTCTCCCCCCACCACACATGCACTCTTGCTCCGGCACATCTGGAACGTCCTACTCAACTTGCTTCGACCTTGAAGGCTCAGAAACTCTTCTTGGAGGCCCTCCTGTCCCTAAGGAGGCAAGAGTTGAATGAAATTTTGGATTTATCTTAGCCATAGCACAAAGCTGGTCTCAGTGAGTTCTTGGGCACAAAGCACAGAGTAGGAGGCTGTGTACAACAGTGGGTTCTCCCTCCTTTCGGTTCTCCCAGCAACCTTGGGCGGCTGTCAGTAGGAACACACATCACATTGGCACGGTTGGCTTGTCTTCCCTCCCCAATGGAGAGATGCACCCTTGAGGAGCTTCCCTGGGCCCCGTGTTCCTTTCCCATGCCATCACGAAATTTCCTACAGATTCTACTCATCACTCTCTCTTAGTAAATAACAACTGGGCTGGCAGAAACCTACCTATATCTGGATTGATTTAAAAGGAAGTCTGGCTCTTACAGTGAGGGAGGCCAAGAGAGGGAACAGAGAATAAAATGTATCAACATTCTCTCTTCCTTTCTCACCGTTCATGTCTCTCTGTATGAGCACTTGATCTCTCAGATAAAGCTTTCTCCTTGAGCTGGACCCGTGGCCACTGTAGCTCTGGGTGCTTAGCTGCATGAAGGGAAAGACCCTCTTCCCCATTCCAGCTCCAAAAACCTCAGAAAAGGACTGGGAGTCCCACAGTTGGGTCACATTCCCACCTCTGGACCTTTCACTGGGGTCAGAACACGGAGCATTCTGATTGGCCATTTTGGATCAGGTGTGTGCACCTGGCTGCAGAGGTGAAGGCCCTCAGCTCCCCTGGACCCGATGACCCAGCCCTGCCCTCAAAGGAGGGGAGAAAGCCATATAGACACAATCACTGGGGAACCTTTGTGAGCCCAGCTTCCCTCCCCATCACAGGTCTCTTCACGGACAACACCAGTGCCATTTCTAATTACAGTCTCATTTTTACATTTATGTGTTTAATGCCTGTGTCTGCCACCAGACTGAAAGCTGGTTGTTCAGTACGGACGACCCAGCTTGTGCGACATAAACACTTGTTAGGTAAAGGTTTGATTTCATCTCAACAGCATTTGCAGATTCCTGATGGATATTAACCTTTAGGATCTCAGAATAAGAAGATGAATTTGTGGGACTCCTTGGGAATTTCCCATAAGTTATTTTGTACTTATAGAACAGTATTACTTATATGTTTTCCAAAATAATAATATATTATTGTAATGACTCAACATTAATAATTTTTTTTTCTATGATGGGGCTATAGTAGATGGTGTAGATGTTTTCTGCCGCAGAAAAGCATGGTTTGTCCTGAATGACTATGAACTGATCATTTGGGACAAGATTAGATATTTCAGGAATACGCAGAAATTAGTTGTACCTGCAAGACCATAGAAATCACCACCAAAATGAAATTCCAAATAAAAGCCACTTTAACAATGGAAAGATAATTCCAAACATAATATTTTAAAATTATCGTTACATTGAAAATTTAGAACGCAAGACATTCACTGCCCTCTCCAGTATTCCGATCTGTGTTTTGTGAGAAATGATCCAGACACGGAAGACTTCTTTGCTTTTGCCGTTGCTCTTGGTCGAGTTGGTAGGGAAACGTCCGAAAGCATCTTCAAGTCAAGCGTTAGAGCTCATGTTGCTTCCTGTACGAGTTCTTGCCTTTTTTTTTTTAAAGATGAGTCTCTCTCTGTCTCTCCCCCTTCCGTCTTTCCTTCCTTCCGCTTATTTATGTCCATCTATCCATCCATATTGTGTTTAATAAACTGCTACAGTCTGTAATGAATATTCAAACCCAGGAACGAGCCAGTGAACATTATTGCGTACTATTTAAATAATGTCATGTTGTGTCTCCTAGGAAGAGTAACACAGCACGACACAGAATCACATGTTGAAATAGACTACGTAGCGGCTTCTTTTGTTTCTAAAATTCACTTTCCCTTGGAACACCTCTCCTGGTATTTGCACATACTATGCATGTAAACTTATTAGTGCTTATACTGCTTTCAAGAATGATTTACCATGGGATGCATGGGTGGCTCAGTTGGTTGGACGACTGCCTTCGGCTCAGGTCATGATCCTGGAGTCCCAGGATCGAGTCCCACATCGGGCTCCCGGCTCCACGGGAGTCTGCTTCTCTCTCTGACCTTCTCCTTGCTCATGCTCTCTCTCACTGTCTCTCTCTCAAATAAATAAATAAAATCTTTAAAAAAAAAAAAAGAATGATTTACCATTATCAGCAGAAAGGGCCGAGAACACACCCTTTTAACATGGCGGCAAGGACTGGTGAGTCTGACTGATTTGTTCATAACCCCAGCTTCCCTGCGCTTCCCCGTCCCACTCCAGAAATGTTCATCTTGGACTCTACATGTCAGCGTTTGCTGTTTTTGCTTTCCATCGATGGCAACAGGTTCCTTCAGTAACGCCTCGATGCCAGGAAGACATTCCTGCATGGGAAGTGGAAGCTGCATGTAGGCTAGAGACGGGCAGCAGTGGCCCCCAAGACCTTCTCGAGACCAATAGTGGTAGCTTCCCTATAGACCATGCTTCCTCTATGATAAGCACGCCATGCCCGTGTGGTGCATAAGGTATGTGACACATACCACTTTGCCATTAGGGACACTGAGGCTCAGAGGGGACGTGCCTAAAGTCATGTGCCTAGAATGTTTCTCTGCTTGATCACGCTACCTGTCTTCCCTTGAAACCCCAGTATTTATGCCTTCTGCAACTTCTTTTCCTTTTTTTTTTTAAATTTCTTTGGGGAATGCAAGAATATTTATATCTTTTGGCAATGCTACTATGATACTCCTGTTATTTGTTTTTAATCATTTATGGAATGCTTACAATGCAAGTGTTTTATATGTTCGCATGTGTAAAATGTGATCCTTCCTCAAAGCCCTGATGTCAGAGCTGTTATCGTTCCCCATTTCGCCAAGGGAGAACCTGAGACCCAGAGGCACTTCCCTCAAGTCATTTGATAAGTGACAAAACTGATAAATGAACACACTTCTGTCTTGCTCTGAAGCTCATGTTCTCAAACACGACAACATCCTGCTTCTCACCATCAGCAAATGAGGCCAGCTGAGTCCTGGGAGTGGCTGGAATGTCATTGTACTCAGAGAAGCAAAATGCTAGAGCTGGGAGGTGTTCAAGAGGCCACGGAGGGGAATTGAACAGATGGGGAAACTGAGGCACAGAGGACCGTACAACCTAGCAACTTTGTAACACACTTTGACATATATCCACTCATAGTCCTCAAAACAGCCCTCATCTAGAAATGAGAAAACTAGGCACGGGGAGATTAATGAGCAGTCCAAAGTCACTCGACTAGGAAGGGACACACGGACCTCTCGATCCCAGGGTTCGTCCCCTGCCAGCCTGGTCTCTGGAGTCTTCCTTCCTTTGTCTTCCTTGACTGAGGGGTGTGATTTTACCACTGGGGACAATCCTTGGCCAGCCAGCTACCTGATGGACTTATTTTTAGGGGGAGGGAGAAGCAGGGAATGAGCAGTGACCTTTGTTCTTGTTATTACAGGTTTTTAAACTCATATTGTGAATATTTGCCCTGGTTGGGGTGGGGGAGGACAATGATTTGCCCAAAGATTTCATTTAGGACATTCATTCTTTTCCCTCCTGCCTTTTTTTTTTTTTTTTTTTTTTTTGAGAGTTTGTGTTTGCGGGGGCAGGTGACAGACTCATTTCTACAATCCCAGGCTAAAACTAAAATCTAAAGCAAATGTTCACCGTACTGCCAGACACCTCAAGCGCCTTTAGACCCAAAGATATCGGCATGTCATTGTGCTGTTATTTGCAGAAGTATTTGGCTCGGCTCTGAAGGGATCATTTCATTCAGTTTTGTTTAAAATCCTGTATCCAGGAACTAAAAAACAAAACAAATAGCATTTGGCTCTGGGAGAGAGGAACTTTCAGTAATTTATACCTTACCATTATTATAAGGCTGTGTGCGCACACGTGTGTGTGTGTGTGTGTGTGTGTTGTATATACATCATATTCTTTTGGCAAGTAATACATTTAATTAATCTGCGTGGAGTTTTAGTTCAACATAGTTGATTAGCACAGTAGACACGGTGCCTTTTTAATATAACAAATCTACTGAGAAATATTCTTACTTAATGAGCTGCGTCATTTTGGGAAAGTTTGTCTTAGAACTAACGTATGAAAATAGCACTGTATTTTTTTTTTATGGTGCGTGCTCAGAGCCAAATAAGTCATCCTGCGTATGAATAGGGTTCTAAATCTTCTACAGTCTGTAGCCCCCCACCCCTGTGTATTGTGGGTTTCTCCAAAACTTCTGCGGGTTGGTTTCTGTGGCTTATCAAAGGGCCAGAATCCTCTCCTGTGCTTTTAGTAAAGGTTTGCTATAGGTCATCTGAAGACAGAAGGGATATTTATGATAGAGGGGATAGGAATTGCCTTCAACCCCTTTGTGGACTTGAGGACAAATTGAGTCTCCTTGACATATTCAAGCATGGGTGCCCATTGATAGGCACAGCCTCTAGTTCCGTCCCCCAGATTTGCATAGAATAACTCTGCTAACCTCTCTTCCCCCTCCCCACCCCTGCCCCCCCGCCACCAGCACGTGACATTCTGACCCTCTGTCTATAACTCATTATTCTAAGCACCAGCCACTTTGCCAAGACCTTCAGCGGGAAGAGGAGATTGGTGATGTGAGCCAAGGCTCAGAAATTCCGTTTTGGTTCTTCCTAGAGTTGATGACCTATGGGCCACTGACACGCCTCTGACATCTACACCAAGGTCCTTTTTTGGGAGGTGTAATTTATACACAGCAAAATGCACAGCTTGCGATCACACAGATCAGCCAGCTTTGAAAAACGCACATATCCACATAAACCGTTTGCCTGTAAAGCGATCACACACACTCGTCCTGCCAGAAAGCAACCCCATTCACCTTCCTTCTCCCTGCCTCTCGCCACATTCCCATCGTCCGAAACGACCACTGCCTTGATTTCTATTACCGTAGAGTCCCCTTGCTTGCTTTAAACTTTATATACATGGACTCAAACAGCACGGGCTCTTTTCTGTCTGGGTTCTGTTACTGAACATCTTTTTTGAGAATCGCCCTTGGGTTTGTACTGGTTCTTTGTATCTTCCACTGCGGAGGCGTGTCCACGGTATGCAGAAGACCAGTGAGTTCCTTCTTGGCTGATGAGCTGTTTCTGGCTTGGAGCTGTTATGAGTACAGCTTTGATATGCACCCTGAGCCTCGCACTGAGTGTGTTTCCCCTAAATTCCTGCGAGGAAGCCCTAACCCCCAGTGCGGTGGCTACTTGGTGGTGAGGACTTTGGGAGATAATTTGGAAAAGGTCCCAAGAGTGGACCGCTCCCCTCCCGCACGTTGGGATTAATGTCTTCAAGAAAAAAGGAAGAGAGGGGATGAAGATGTGTGTGTGTGTGTGTGTGTGTGTGTGTGTGTGTGTGTGTGTGTGTGTGTGTGTGACTGTGTGGGAAAAGTGGGAGGTGGCCGTGTGAGGACTAAACCAGATGATGACCCTCCCCGTGAACTGGAGCATATGGGCACCCCAACAGCAGACTTCCATCCTCCAGAACCGAGAGAAATAAATGTCTGTTGTTCAGGCCACCCAGACTCCGTGGTGCATCTTGTAACCGTCCAAACTGTTAGAGATAATCGGGCAATAAGGCATTTGGTGAACCTGTATTTTTATTTCTTTTGGTTAAATGGGACGGAATCGCTGGGTCGCAGAGCGGATCAATGTTTGTTTTAAAGAATGGCCACGTGGCTTTCCTCCGTGATGGGAGAGTCACTTAGCCTCACTGTCACCTAGTGTGTGATTTGTCGTAGCTGTGCTGGTCGTGTCTCAAGTTGGTTTTAATTTGCATTTCTCCCACGACTAAAGATGTTAAACGTTTTTCCTTGCGTTGAGTAAATATTGGGATACCTTCTTTTGTGAATTGTATATATGATAAAATCTTCTGCCCATTTTTCCAAATTGGGTCGTAGGATCTTCCTTTTCTTTTTCTTTTTAATGTATTCAGGATACAAATCTTCTGTCAGATAGGTTTATTGTCAATATTTCCTTCCGGTCTACCTCCTGCCTGTTTATCTTATTTTTTTAGTGCCGTTTGATAAACAGACATTTAAAATTTTCATCAGGTCCTTTTTAAAAATTTTTTATTAATACATTTATTTAAAGACATTTATTTATTTGAGAGAGAACATGAGCAGGGGAAGGGGCAGAGGGAGAGGGAGAATCTCAAGGAGATTTCCCGATGAGCAAGGGGCCTGACACGGGGCTCAATCTCAGGATCCCGAGATCATGACCTGAGCTGCAATCAGGAGTCAGATGCTTAACTGACTGAGCCTTCCAAGTGCCTCCACATTCTTTCCTTTATAGTTAGTATTTCTGTGTTCTAAAAAGTCATTGCTTACTGCAAAGTCATAAAGATATTCTTTTATGCATTCTTCTAGAATATTGTTTTAGCATTTATGTTAAGTCTGTGATCTGTCCCAATCAATGAGGGTATAGAACTCAGGATTTTTTTTTTTAAAAGATTTTATTTATTTATTTGACAGAGAGAAATCACAAGTAGGCAGAGAGGCAGGCAGAGAGAGAGGAGGAAGCAGGCTCCCTGCTGAGCAGAAAGCCCGATGTGGGGCTCGAACCCAGGACCTGGGATCATGACCTGAGCCGAAGGCAGCGGCTTAACCCACCCAGGCGCCCCAGGATTTTTTTTTTTTTAATAGCAATATTTGTTGAGAAGTCTCTTTCCTATTGAATTTCTTTGGCCCTATGTCAAAAACCATTTGATCATACGTCTATTTCTAGACTTTTTTCTCTTCTCTTGATCTATATATCTGTCTTCTTCTGACCTGCTTTATGGTAGGTCTTGAAACCAGGTTGAGCACATCCTTCAACTTAATTTTTCCTCTAAATTGTTCTTCAGAATTGTTTACTCTCCTCTAAATCTTGCACTTTTTTTTTAAAGATTTTATTTATTTAGAGCTTGAGTGAGAGAAGGGGAAAAGAGAGAGAGAGAGAGAACCTTAAGCAGATTCTGTTCTGAGTACAGAGCCCCATGCAAGGCTCGATCCCACAACTGTCATGACCTGAGCCGAAGGCAACGGCTTAACCCACCCAGGCGCCCCAGGATTTTTTTTTTTTTTTTAATAGCAATATTTGTTGAGAAGTCTCTTTCCTATTGAATTTCTTTGGCCCTATGTCAAAAACCATTTGATCATACATCTATTTCTAGACTTTTTTCTCTTCTCTTGATCTATATATCTGTCTTCTTCTGACCTGCTTTATGGTAGGTCTTGAAACCAGGTTGAGCACATCCTTCAACTTAATTTTTCCTCTAAATTGTTCTTCAGAATTGTTTACTCTCCTCTAAGTCTTGCACTTTTTTTTTTTAAAGATTTTATTTATTTAGAGCTTGAGTGAGAGAAGGGGAAAAGAGAGAGAGAGAGAGAGATAGAACCTTAAGCAGATTCTGTTCTGAGTACAGAGCCCCATGCAAGGCTCGATCCCACAACTGTCATGACCTGAGCCAAAATCAAGAGTCAGATGCCAAACTGACTGAGATACCCAGGTGTGCCCGTCTTTCACATTTTAATATACATTTAGAATATACATCCAGGATCATCAAAAAGTCCTTGGGGATTGAATGGGATTGCACGGGATCTGTGAATACGTGTAGAAAGAATTGACATCTTAGAACTATCGAGTTTTCCATTCATGAGTACTGCATCGCTTCCATAGCTTAAGTCTTCTGCAGTCTTTCTTAGCAATACCTTGCAGTGTTCAGTGCACATCTTTTGTTAAGTCTGTGACTATTTTACATTTTGCATGATTTTTGCAAATGACGTCTTCCCCAGTTTTTTGCTGGTTTTCAGAGATACAGTTGACTTTTGTATATTAACTTTGTCTTCTACAACTTGCCAAAGTAGTTATTTCTCCTAACATTTTGTTGTTGTTGTTCTTAGATCCTTTTGGGTTTTTTACATGAAAAATCCTGTTATCTGTGAAGAGGGTTTTACTTCCTCCTCTTAAACTGTATAACTTACTTGATTTTCTTGCCTTATTGCATTTGCTGGGATCTCTAACATAATGTGGGATAGAACAGGAACAGAATCAGTAGAACAGAAACAATAGAATAGAAACAGACATCCTTTCATTTTGCCTAATCTTAGGAGGTAAGCGTTAAATGTCCACTTTTAACTTTGATGTTAGGTGTGTATTTTTTTGGCGAAATGTCTTTGATCCTTCACCACACCACACGGGCTAGCTGTGATGCCACATGAAATGTTAATGTACTTGCTTGAGAGCTGAAGGGACTCCAGAAGGCAGTTGTCTACCACTGAATGGATTAGACATCTCCCTGGTATCTAGGGGAGGCACAGGCCACATCATAAGCGATTACTGTTTAGTGAACATTCCCAGAAACCTTTCTGACACCCTTTGGTGAATCTTTCCATCTCTGAAGGCAACCAGAACATTCGTCAAATGAGCAACATAGTTTTGACCTCTTGGACGCATGGATCATCTTGAGGGGCTGGATGGGACCCCTTTTCCTGGCTGTTCCTACAAGCCCTGCAGTCCTGGGTTTGTGCTTTTCTCCAAGGGCTTTCTTCAAGGGCTTGTGATCAGTTTTCTTTTTCTTCTGGGAGGAATATCTTTCATCAAGTGCATCTTATGACTGAATGAAATCAGTGGTATTGCTGTGAGTGGTTCCGAGATTCTTTTTCTTTGTCATGATTGTGGTCATGGCCAAGTTATCCTATGCTAGTTTGTGCCAAACACAACATAACTTTCCCCAGGGAGTTGTCTCATTTACTTCTCTAGAAATCCCAACATGGTTGGCATCTTAACTTTCCCCATTTGCAGATGAGGAAACTGAGGCTGGTAGAGATGAGTGTTGGATCAGGTGTTCTGATGTGACTTTTTTTTTTTTTAAAGATTTTATTTATTTATTTGTCAGAGAGAGAGCGAGCGAGCACAGGCAGACAGAGTGGCAGGCAGAGGCAGAGGGAGAAGCAGGCTCCCCACAGAACAAGGAGCCTGATGTGGGACTCGATCCCAGGATGCTGGGATCATGACCTGAGCCGAAGGCAGCGGCTTAACCAACTGAGCCACCCAGGTGTCCCTCTGATGTGACTTTTATCCCCATCATTCATCTGGGACTTGAGCCGTAAGTGCCATTCAGCTGGATTTCCAGCCAAGGAAAGAAGAGGTTCCATAAAACAGGCCAAGTTTTAAGAAGGAGAGAGCCTCACCACGAGACGTGGAATGGCGTATAAGACAGATAGAACTCTTCAGGCTTCGCTGGGCTTTTTCTGTGCCGACAGACGCCCATCCAGCCCGAGTACCTCTCAGACACTCTCATCATCGTGCAGACATGAATTTGATTGCATTGGTTCTGAAATGCCCCCAGGCTTTCAATGAAATCTTTCATTTTTTTCAGCAACAATATGTACATTTTTTCCCCCTTTTCCCTATTACATTTGGAAATTTGTCAGCAGCAAAACATTGTCCCAGTGGAGAGCCATGCCGGGAGCCAGGAAAAAAAAATGTACCTACGGAATGAGTTGGATCAGTCCAACTTCTCAACCGGCCCTTTCTCCTCTAAAGGCGGGACGGTCAAGACCATCTCTTTCCTGTTGGGGTCCCCCCCCAATCCCACCCCAAACCAGCAGAGTTATCAGGCTGGAGGAAAGGGGTTAGGACAAAAATAATCAGAACAGCAGTGTCCACAGGCTTGGCGCTCCCCCAGGTATGTGTGAAGCGTGGGGCCAAGGAGATCACCTCTTGTATCCTGTGATCCTCGCCCCAGCCTGGGGTGGTCTCTAGTCCCATTTTGGCCATGAGGACAGTCAGGTGCCAGGATGTGAGGTGGGGTCCCTAGGATCCCCAGGGCCATAGTAGGAGAACCACAGTTTAATTTGATGCTTGATCCATGGGGATGCAAAGCAAGAGCTTGAACCCAGGGAAGATAACAAATCCTGAATCACCTGTCAGATTCCATAAAAACAGTAGGGACTTGTAGGACGTCGGTGTAGGATGCATGTTGGGACATTTGCATGAGCACGTAAATCGTTGTTTGGAGAGTCTTTTTCTGCACCTGTTAGTGGTCCTTCTGGCTTACAGTGATGGGACCATGGACAGTGCGGGTTTGCTGGTGTGGACTTCCCACTCGTACATATTTATTATGTATTAATAAGCACAAGGGGCTGTAAGGATCGCCTTTCCTGTAGTGGAAGGGAGGAGCGCTATTGAAGGAAAAGCTTATGCTCCAGTGTAAGCAAGACTTGTTTTACCCCGTGTGGCTTCTGGACCATGCTCTCCTGCTGGACCTTCCGCCTCCATCTGGGCTGTGTCCCTCACAAGATACAGGAGGGTCAAGTGGTGCCTTGCTGGGGACATTCCTTGTTCCACCAGGCCATGGTGGGCCTGGGCTACTTGGGCATGACTTCCTGGAAAGTGCTTAGCCGTGGAAGGGTGCACCAAGCTCCTGTTTTTGAAAAGGAGCCGATGAACACCTGTCCCCAGATTCCAAGCAAGTAGATCAGGGAGGGCGTGTGACATGCTCAGTGGCTAAGTAGTTTTTTGTTCTCTCAGCTGGTTGTGAGCACAGCTGGACAAGTTCTGTTATTTTCCCCATTTTATTCTCATGATGAGACTGAGGTCTGTGAATTTCGGGTGGCTTCCCCCCACCCATGACAGTCACCCCTGGGGGGAGCTGGAGAGCCAGGATTTCATGTCTGATGCCTTGAACTTGTTCATATGAGTGTGGGATCCCAGATGAACTCGGCATGTGTTGCCCTAGCAGATCTTCATAAAGATCACTGCCCGGCGAGCCTGGATTTATTCATACATTTTTATTTTAAATGGAGTGAGCCATCTGATTCTAAGATGCCATACTTAGCGAGCCACTCTGCAAAATTTTTCGAGAGCAGTGTATTTGCGCCTGAGTGAAGGTGGTTAGATTCTGTAAAAAGCCTGGGCATGGGTCCCTCTAGAAAGCACTTACCATTCTGGTAAAGACTTCTGGGTCTTGGATTGGGGTCAGAGTAAGGACATTTGTTTAACGTCACACTGTAGAAATTCAAAAGGATTACATAGAGATGGATACAGTGCAGGGTGGGGGGCGGTGTTCACGGCTAAGCTGCTAGCCATCGGTGTTAGTGTTTGTACAAACAAACTTGTAAAAAAAGATTTTATTTGAGAGAGAGAGCATGAGTGGGGTGAAGAGCGAGGGACAAGCACACTCTGTGCTGAGCAGAGAGCCCGAGGTGGGGCTTGATCCCAGGACCCTGAATCATGACCTGAGCTGAAGGCAGAGGCTTAACCCACTGAGCCACCCAGGCACCCAGTATTGATACATCGACTGGCATGGCTTTGCATTCCTGTGAGATCCGTTGACTTTCAGGGACCACCACAGTGACACAATGGAAAGCATCGCCAACAGAGATGCGGGGACATAGGCTGAAGTCCCAGTGGACGAGGTGGGGGATGCCAGGATAGAGAAAGAGAGAGCGAGAGAGAAGCAGATGAAATTAAGCCATGGTCTGTGTGGTTATCCAGTGTTGCTTTGTATGAACACTAGGGTCTTCCATATCTCACTGATTTTCACAACAATTCCATGAAATAGGGACTCTCCGCATTTTCTGATAAGGAAACAGTCTCAGAGATAAAGTTTCCTATGCAGGGCTGCAGGATTGTTAAGCATGGCTGCAATGCAAAGCCTTGTGTGTTATTGGGATTCATAAGAAATGTATATAGGAGAGAGAGCGTGTCGGATGACTGAAGTCTGTTTCTCATATATATTTGGCCTTCATCCCTACTTCTTGGCTCCCAGCTCCCAAATCCCTTGGAATTTCCTGAGCAGTAGAGAGAAGAGGGAGCATCTTCTGTCACGACGTGTGATCTCTTGTCTTCCATTCCTGTAAATGCTTTAGAGCCATCGAGGGGAAATGGGGATTTTGCTGGTCATAACAAGCCTCTTGCCACTCCAGCAGGTGTGGTGTGTGTGCTAATGGGGGGACTTTAGGAAAGCACCTGAGGACAGGGGCTGGGTGCCGGGGAAAACAACCGCGTCCTAGTTTCTGGGGAGGGGAGAGTGTCTGGAGGCTGAATCGGTGAGTTCATCCGTCATGTCTGTGTGATGACGCGTTCTTATAAAAACCCAAAAGGAGGGGTTTTGGAGCGCCTCCATGCTGGGGAACCAGAACTCATCCGCGGACCACCCTGCCAGGCTCCAAGCTCTATGAGGACCAAAGCCCCTTTGTTGGAGAACTTGCATCTGGCTGTTGACTCGCGTGTTTAAATATCCTTTGTAGGATATCCATGATCTAGGGTATAAAAGGGTTTCCTGAGCTCTCTGACTTACCCTAACAAATTAATCAAACCCAAGGAAGGAGTCGTGGGATCTTTTGAGGTAGAGCCCATTGGCCAAAGCATAGGTAAGAACTGGGACTTGGGAAAGCGCATCAAGCAGAGGGTGGTCTTGTGGGACGGACACACCTGTCTCTGTGGAACCTGATGCTCTCTCCAGGTAGATAGTGTCCGGATTGAGTTAAATTGCAGGACAGCTTGCTGGGGTCTGTGAGTCCGTTGTTGGTGTGGGGAGGCCACACACGTTAAAATTGGAGCAAAAGAACCCCAAAGAACCAGTCACTGTGACGGCATATCCCGTGTGTGTGCGTTTACAGACTTCTTGGGGTATGATTAACATAAAATGCATCACACACAAAGTATATAATTTGATGAGTTCTGACCTACGTATACATCACTGAAACCATCACCCAAGTAAAGATAGTGGGCCTATCCCAAACCCCCAGGAGTTCCCCAGTGCCCCTATGTAGCTCCTCTCCACTGCTCACCTAACCCCACCCTGGCCCTACATTGCCATTGATCTGCTTTTTGTCCCAGTGGTTGATCTCATCTCCTGGTAGGATCCTGCATCCAACTGTATTTCATGTACCGTATTTTATTTTGCCCCATGCATGTGTGCAAGGCAAGTAAACAGCATGAGTGCACCCCAGGCCGTGTGAGCAGCCCCTGGGGTCAAGGTCTCCCTTGAGTGGCATCTGGACACTCCCACCCCAAACCTTGCCGCATGGTACTTTCTTCTGTTGACAGTTTCTGAATCCCCAGGAGCAAACATACTGGGCTTGGGGGCAGTGAGGGAAGGGCTGTGCCGTCTTTGAGCGCCGCCCCTCCCGAGGAAGGGAGCCCAGCTGTTTGGTGGATGCGTTCCTAGAACTCACATGATGTACAGTACACAGTTTGACATGAATAATTTACCTCTATGCTCGCAAAAGGATTTTAAAAAAGAAGGAGAACATACATACGGTATGTCATTCTTCCCCCACGGTGCCATCTCCCTTTATTTCAGAGTGTGATTCCTCCATAAGTGAGGCAGTCTTGGTTGTCGTGAATTTAAACACTTTGGCATTGGACTGGGCCCTGATTTAAAGTTTTATTTTTAATATTAAAAAGATGAGTGTTACTTTTATATCCCAGAGAAGCAATGAGTAAACAAATAAAAAATTCATTAGAGACAGGCTGCTATCTCTGAGATGAAAGTTTGATGTTAGCACTTGGCTTTCAAAAGCCTAAAACCCAGTCAGTGGGTCATTAGCTCAGCAGGCAGCCAAACTTAAAAAAAAAAAAAAAAAGTGATTTCGGGATGGGCAATGTTTGTGGTCTTCATTTCTTCAAGGTTTCAAAAATTAGCTCAGCGCTTTCCCAGATGGGAGGGAGGCAATGCTTCGTCTTAACGGCTACGGTCATTTTTATGTTGAGAAAATTAAATTCCAACAATGCTTCTGAGTCTTCCTTGCAGGGTCCCTTCCCCAATTCCACCAGCGCAGACATGGAAGAGAACATTTTGGGAAGGGAACAAAGGAGTCTGGTAGGGCACGGCTTGCAGCTGGGATGAAGTTTTCATTTTAAGAATGCCATTAGGGGGTGCCTGGGTGGCTCAGTGGGTTAAGCCTCTGCCTTCAGCTCAGGTCATGATCCCAGGGTCCTGGGATCAAGCCCCGCATCGGGCTCTCTGCTCAGTGGGGAGCCTGCTTCCTCCTCTCTCTCTGCCTGCCTCTCTGCCTACTTGTGATCTCTGTCAGGTAAATAAAAATTAAAAAATAAAAAAAAAATTTAAAAAAAAGGATGCCGTCAGCCCCAGGGCTCTAATTCAAGGCCATGGACTACAGCGTGCATATACCTGTAGCTTTTCCCCCCTCCTCTTGGGGACAGTATTGCACTCCTATTCAGTAGAGGGGCATCTCTTATGTCTGAAGGATGGAAATCTCTATGAGGACACCAACTCAAACCTGGCCAATCAGACAACTCCATCCCTGCTGAGCATGGTGATTGGTCCAAGGATGACCAATCAGAAACCTTCTTTGGCTTTGGCTCTCTCTCGGCTACCCCGGCCCTGTGAAAAAGAACCCTGGAATTTCGCTGGGTTTTCTAAGCCGAAGCAATGGCCCTGAGGCCACCAGATGGCCATTACGCTGGCAAATGGAGGGAGCCAGTTTGAAGTATGAAAACTGTAAAAGGGCTAAATATAATGTGCATCAGAGCCGAGACATAAAGAGAGAGCTCTAACAACACAGGATATTCCTAGAATTAGGCGTGCCTGAATGTGGGGCCCAGAAAATCCTTCCTTCTCACATTGGGTCTTGAGCCAATTTGAGTTGGGTGTTCTTTTTTTTAATTTTTAAAAATTTTTCAGTGTTCCTAGACTCACTGTTTATGCGCCACACCCAGTGCTCCATGCATTCCATGCCCTCCACAATACCCACCACCAGGCTCACCCATCCCCCACTCCCCTCCCCTCCAAAACCCACAGTTTGTCTCTCAGAGTCCACAGTCTCTCATGGTTCATCTCCCCTTCCTGATTTCCCCCATTCACGTCTCCTTTCCTTCTCCTAATGTTCTCTATGTTACTCCTTATGCTCTACAAGTAGCTGAGACCATATAATTGACTTTCTCTGCTTGACTTACTTCACTTAGCGTAACCTCCTCCAGTCTCCACAGAAAGAATCTGTGGTCATTTAACCTTGCATGGAAAGCCCTTCCCTGAAGTCGTCTGAATGTGGGAATAAAGATCCACCGTTCTCCGCCTTGTTAGCTAACTTCCCCAACTTTTGGGTTCTCTTGGAGACGAGGAAGTACCTTTCTTCCATCAGACTGGGCCCCTCGGGCGCTAACGGGAATGCAGACTTTGGAATCTGTTACGCCTGGGTTGGAGTCCTAGAGTCTTCAGCCAAGTGCTGGGCAATTTGCTTCACTTTCTGGAGCTTCAGCTTCCCTGCTTGTCCCTGAGAAGAGCATGAGTGTCGCGCCGGGGTCCCACCTAGATCCATGAACTCAGAGCCCGCCAGGGATGGGGTGCAGGTGTGGAGAGTTTGCAGAAGCATCCGCGTGACTCTGAAGCACTTCTGCGCCCAAGAACCTCTTGCGTTGGTGAGATCTGAGGCAGTAGCTCCTTAAGGGCCCCACGCAAATCACCCGCATTTGACACTAGCCAGAATCCCAGGATCGGAAGAGGGACTCAGAGATCAGCCTTGTTAACCGACCTTCCAGGTGATTCTGATGCAGACAGTCCATGGACCACATACTGAGGGGGAAAAAGGTGCCTTAAGCTCTCTTTCATCTTTGCTGTGGTGAGAGTCTGCTGGGTAAGGCACGGAGTGGGCAGTATTGATCAGAAAGGGAATTTTCGTTTGAGCAGTAGAAAGTCTATGGTTAGTTTTTAGCAGCGGTAGAATTAAGTGATGGGAAAGGACATGGGTCAGCGGGACGTCGTCCTGATGAATGTGAGGAGGAGATGGTAAGATGGGGGCCGCCGGGACCACAGGTTGGGGAAGCCACGAGTGTGGGCTGATGAGGCCGGGTTGAGAGCTGACTCCTATTCTCGGATGTCACAGGGAAAAAGCTTTATCAAAGCAAAAAAAAAAAAAAAAAAAAAAAAACTCTTTAGAAATGGGAAAAATTGTGGCCCCTAAGTGGTTCAGTCAGTTAAGCCTCTGCCTTCAGCTCAGGTCATGATCCTGGGGTCCTGGGATTGAGCCCCACACAGGGCCCCCTGCTCAGTGGGGAGCCTGCTTCCCCTTCTCTCTCTGCTGCTCCCCACCCCCTCCCCCGCTTGTGCTCTCTCTCTCACTCTCTCTGTCAAATAAATAAAATCTTAAAAAAAAAAAATGGGAAAATTTCCTGCAGGCCATTCTTGGGAGGGATTGGAGAGAACTTTGGGGACTATATGGAGATCATGAAAACAAAAATTGGATCATAAATAAAAGTACTAACTTGGGCATTCAGTGACTCCGGTAGAGGTCATTGTCCATCCGTCGGAATGTTCCCCGTCTACCCTGGAGTACTCGTTCCCACCCAGGAGGAGGTTAGAAGGGGGGCGGGGGGTGCTTATCCCACTCCTGGCCTGTGCAGGTCAGCCGAGGATCGTGGTCATTGCAGCTGCTGGAGCTCGCTCTGACCGCCGGAGCTCAGCCCCGGAGGCGAAGAATCGGAAGCTGAGCTGTTTGCCGGTTCTCCGCCGTCGCGCTTGGAGATGGGAGGGCTTCCTCGGTCACCTCTCTTAATTTTATGTGTCCAGCATGATTTTATACCGAAACGGCTTTATTCGTTGAGGAAAAAGGGAAGGTAGAATCCCTGGGGATCCTTAAACTGTCAACGATCATACAGCTATAAGGGACTGTGGTAGGCAGGTGGAAATACGACCCCCCAATGCAGCCATGACTCTGGCCTTCTGGTGTTTAGGGGTTCTGCTGTTACCCCCTGTACTTGAGCATGGGCCAGAGTTCCTTGTAAGACTAGAATGTGTCAGAAGTGGTGGGACGTCTGTTCGGAGACTAGGTTATAAAATATTGTGGTTTCCATCTTGCTGGAATGGCTTACTGGGTACCTGACCCACAAAAGTGTGAGATATAACGTTGGTTTTTTGTTGTTGTTGAGCTGCTGCGTTTTGGGGTAATTTGTTGTGTGCCAGTAGGTCACTAATCTGGGAGCTGATATTTATTGTGTCTCCAAAGCGCAGGGAGCCCATTAGGAAAATTCTGGAAGCACAATACCAATTACGTTCAATGTGGCATGAGGGGCTCTCCCTGTTAGAAGGAGACCAAGCTTCCAGTGTGGGTCCACCACCTTCTAGTGGTGCTACCACCTTCTCTCATTTCTCTGAGTCCAGATTTTCTTACCCAGAAGATAGAGATAGCCTAAGAAATCGGAACTGGTGATAAAATGGTTATTTGCACAGAGAAGGTGATGCTTTTTATGTTGTCAATAGAAATTAGCATATTTACAAGATGTGGTGGAAGGATGGACCCCAAGAAACTCACCCCCTGGTGAACATGTTCTGGATAATCTCCTCCCATGAGGAGTGGAAGGAACCTGTGGCTATGACATCACTCCCCTGAATAAACTTCTAACCAATTGACTTCGAGTTAATCCAAAGAGCGATGATCCTGGGTGGGCCTGGTCTAATCAGAGGAGTCTTTGAAAGGAAGTGAAGTAGTTCAGGAGGTGCACTTCTTCTCACCTGGGAGAGGGCAAACCATCCTCGTGGTTTGGGGTCACATGGAAAGGAACCGCAGGTGGCTTTTACAGCCTGAGGGTCATCACTGATCCACAGCTAGCAAGAGCAGGGGCACCTTGGTCCCGACCTCACAAGGCACTAAACCCTGCTCACAGCCTCAAGGCTCAGAAGACAGTCAGCCCTGACACCTAGATCTCAGCTGGGCAGACCCGGAGCAGAGGACCCACCTCCCTCCTTTGTAGATCTCTGACTTAGTAAGGTTACAAGATAATTAGCCTGCAGTTTAAGCTGCTACAGAGGTAGTGACTCCTGTCGCAGCGATAGGAATTCCGACTCGAGGTTGGGATGGACTCTGACCACACTGCAAATCTTAACTTTGGTGTCCCCGGGGCTCAGCACTGTCTGGGGCAGGCGGGGCTGTTGCGTGAGTGAAGGATCAGTAAAAGAGCAGAGAGGTGGGGGCTCCTCCCTTTCGGGGTTCCGGTGGGAGTGGGGCACGCAGGGGAAGCCCTCTGCAGAGCTGCTGCTCCCAAGTCGTCCTCCGAGATGCCCTCCTGCCTCCTTTGGGTCTTAGCGTTTGCTGATGGGGCCAGCGTAGTTCCCAGAAGACAAACTTTTAGTGCATGTTGGGTTCTTGCTCAAGAACCCGAGCGTCGGTGGCAACACACAGGAGTGTGGTGATGGAAGGGGGGCTTCCTGGGAGACTGCGGCCAGGGGAGGTGAGCCGGTGTTCGCCCTCCGGAGAGGTGCCGGGAGGCCTCACCCAGATTCAGCTCCGCAATGGCTGGGGCAAAGCTGGTGAGATCTTGGCGTCCCGCACGGAAGCAGATGGACCTACTGGGACCTCATTCCCAGGGCCTCACCTCCCCGTGAGATTAGGAGAGAAGGTGGTCAGGAAGGTTCGTTGGTGGTGGGAAGCCGGGCGGTCCCGTGCGTGCGGTGGTCTACACTGGGATGTGCTGTGAGTGTGAGATTCACAACAGGTTCGGAAGCTTGGGTAGAACAAAGACGGCACACCGCATCTCCTTAGCGTATTTTCATCTGGAACGCGTGCGAAGGAGACCAGGTTTATATACTCAGTTACAGAAAATCCACTGTTCGAATTAATTTCATCTATTTCTTTTTACTTTTTTGACGCGGTTGCTGGACAGTTTAAAATCCCGTCCTACCCCGTGCGTTGTATTTCTAGGGGGCCGAGCGGGTGTAAGTCACGAGGGAGTCTATGCCAGAGAAAGCAAGGCTAAGGGTAAAAATAAAACTTGGGTTGAAAAAATTTAAATGCGATCAGCACCGGTACAGATCCCGAGACGGGAAGCGAGTCATGGATTTGTAACACACTTACACCTGTCATATTAGCGAATCCGGGAGGAGAACGTTTCCGCCTCGCTCACTTGCTCTCTTTTTCCCCTTCCTTCCTCTTTCTCTGTCTTTCCCTTGCACTTTCTAGGTAGGGTCGTTTACAGACCCACCCATCTGCAAAATGACTTGCTTTGGCCCTTGGCTCTCTGAGTCAGCGGGATTCGAATGCCGCCATCCGATAAACCTGCCCCAGACCTGAGGTTTCCCAACCCAAAGCCCAGCTGAGTTTTTGGCTGGCTCCCAGTAAGAAGGCAGGGCTTTGGGAAAACTAGAGGCTGCTGTTTTGTTGTGGTGGTGGTGGTTTTTTGGGGGTTTTTTTGTTTTGTTTTGTTTTGTTTGTCTTTTGCCGTAAAGATACTTTATTGAATGTTTATTGAAGTATAAAGGACATATAGAGTGACTTTCAGGTGAGCAATATAATGATTCCACAGTTCTGTACATTTCTCCATGCTCATCCTTAAGTGTGCCCTCCCCTCCCTTCCCCTCCTTGTCCCTTCCCTCCCCTCCCCTCTGGCAACCACCCGTTTGTTCTCTGTACGTAAGAGTCTGTTCTTCTGTTTGTCTCTTTTTCCTTTGTTCATTTGTTTTGTTTCTCAGATTCCACGTAGGGGTGAAATCATATGGTTATTTGTCTTTCTCTGATTTCTTTTACTTAGATCCATCCCTGTTGCACGTGGCAAGAGCCCCTTCTTTACGGCTGGCTGTGTGTGGCCCTGTGGAGGGACCCGGGGCTCCTTCCGTGTCTCGGCTTCTGTAAATAGCGCTGCCATCAACATAGGGATGCACGTATTTTTTTCTAACTAGTGTCTTTGGATTCTTCGGGTATGGGAATGGCTGGGTTGTAGGGTAGCTCTATTTTTAATTTTTTGAGGAACCGCCATGCCGTCTTCCAGAGTGGCTGCACAGTCTGCATTCCCACCAACAGTGCACGAGCGTTCCTTTCCCCCCACATCCTCACCAACACGCGTTTCTCGTGCTGCTGCTGGTCGCTGTCGTGACAGGCGTGAGGTGACCCCTCATGGTGGCACTGATTTGCATTTCCCTGAGGAGGAGTGACGTGGACAGAAGGGAGAAAAGAGAGCATCTTCTCGTGCCTCTTTTGGCTGCCTGCATGCCTGCTTTTGAAAACTGTTTGGGTCCTCAGCCATCTTTTAACGGGACCCTTTTGTGTGGGCGCATGTCCAGTTGTGTAAGTTCTTTATCTGGCTTGGATATCAAGCCCTTATTGCGCATGTCAGCTCCTGTCCCCTGAGAGGGCAGTTTCTTCCCCTCTGCCGGCGTGATTACCGCGAAAGCACGTGATCCTAGCGCCGCCGCACCTTCTGGCTTCTCAAGGGAAGAATTCCGTGTGATCTCCCCATTCTCAAAGGTTGCAGGTTCACCTCTACCTGGTAACCACCTCTGCAGACTCAAGAGTAGAGTCCCCGAGACCCAGATTTCATCCCGACCACTCCCAGGCGGTGACTCCCAGCCTACAGCTCGGGCTCGGTCACAGCGTCCTGGTAGAAGGTGCAGGAAAGGTGGTAGTGACATTCGTGGTGCTGACGTCAGGGGTGAGAGGTCAGTCTGGGGTTCGAAGGAGAACGGCTGTAGCCTGTTGTTTAAGATTTTCTTTATTTATTTGAGAGAGAGAGAGAGAGAGAGAGAGAGAGCATGAGATGGGGGAGGTCCAGAGGGAGAAGCTGTCTCACAGGTGAGCGGGGATCCCGATGCGGGTCTGGATCCCGGGACTCCGGGATCATGACCTGAACCGAAGGCGGATGCTCACTGACAGAGCCACCCGGGTGCCCAAATAAGAGAAATTTCTGAATGAAAAACCTCTCGAGGCTCATGAAGGGGCAAGGAGAGAAGAGGGGTAATACTTCATATCTTCTATGTTCAGAACCATTTAGGGTCATTTTCTGATGACTTTCTCACCGGTGCCCTTCGGGGTAACGGTGTTTCTCCCCTGCAGGACTAACAAGGAAGGGGGCGCACACGGTGGTTAAGTGCCTGACCACTTACACGTGGCCCGGGCTGGCGCTGTGTTCTCGGGATCCCCTGCACATCGGGGATACGTGCCTGTGGGTCTGCCCAGGTCCCCGGGCTGCGTCCCGGTGACCGCAGTGGAGTGCACGTAGGCTCCAAACCACCAAGACGATTTTTAAGAACAGTTCCCGGAGGAGAGCATTCTCTGGCTTTCGTAATTCAACCTCTTTGGAAGTCCCTCCTCTCCCCTTCCCCCCAAAAAACAAATCAGATGTCTCACTTTTTAACACAGGGTTTGAATTCAGTCCCCAAATGGTGACTGAGTGACTTTCCCAGCTCCAGTCTAGCTGGTGCAAGGCAGCCTGACCACACCCGTCTCCCACCTGCAGACGAAGCCCCCTGGGAGACTCCGTTGCCTCCGAGTTGGTACAGGTGGGAGGAAGACGGGAGATCGCAGAGATAGGACCCTAGCCCAGATTTATCTAGAAACTTCTTTAAAAAAGGACCCAAGTTCTCTAACCACTGCATGTGGCCGCTTTTCTACTTCTGATCCCGCCTGTCTGCGTCTTGAATGGCTTCGGGAACATAACCATCACGGACGGGTTTCCCTCCACAGAGACTCACTCCGTTTTGTCTCCAAGCGATGGCAAAAAGTGATTGACACAAGGAAAGGCGGGTTTTCTGTTTTTTCCTCTGCCGGGCAGGACGCCACCGCTTGGGGTTTTCTGCACAGGAATGTCGCCGCTGCCGTGGAAAGTTTGGTGGCAGCGTGGTTCCCTCTTGCCTTCATTTCGAGCCGAGCCGAGCCGAGCCGGGGCCCCGCACGCAGCCCATGCGCGCTCGCACCGTCGACGGGAGCGAGGGGAAGAGCGGGGCTTGCCCGTGCGAGAAGCGGGGATCGCGGGAAGCACGAGGCATCATCTAGTCACGCAGCTTAGGAAAAGAGAAAAGGAAAAAGCAGCAGCAGGCCCTGTGTGCTGCCAGCCCCGTGTCACCGCCGAGCAGTCCGCGGGCGCCGACATCCTTCTGACACTCATGCATTTCAATGCCGCGCGTCGGCCCGGAGCGTTCGGGGCAGATAAAAGCTTCCTGGTGGGGCTGCGGAGACTTCGACTCTCCGGACGTGAGCGCGGGGGTCCGTGTGCTCCCCGGCCCTTACTGCTGTCCGCTTCCAGGCAGGTTTTTCAACTTTCTTTTCAAGGTTGGCTGCAGTCTCCACGCTGCTGGCTGCCGGTTTGCGTCGCGTGCCCGCCCAGCCGTCCCCCGCCCGTCCCCTGCCCGCGGTGCCCCCATCGCCCGGCTTCTCGGCTCTCCAGTTCCCACCCGCAGCCCGGAGCCCGGGAATTCTCCTGCTCTCCCGGACGGTGCTGCCTCGGTCACGCGGCGGCCGTCCGCCTGCCTCTGCGGGAGACTTCGCACGTGGAAATGGCAGGCGGGGGCTCGGTTCCACGGGGAAGGGTCCGAGGTCGTCCCCGGCCCTCCAGGTGTTGCCCCCCACCCCGCCACAACCCCGGCAAGAGCCGGCGAGGTGGTTGGTAATCTGGGCCCCGGAGGGCCGTGCGCAGGGAAGGAACGAACACGGGGTGTGGCTCCCGGCTGCGCGCGCGCAGACTTCGGGGTGGGGGAGGCGCCACCCGGCACGGAGAGTGGGGGTCTGGGTCCCAGTGACCGGCTGGGTGGCGGTGAGGACTCTGGAGCCGGGCGGCGATGCCCACGGCTCAGCGCCGCCACCGAGAGCCAGGTGCCCGAGAGTCTGTCCGCCCGCTTCTGCCTCTGCTGCCTTGTGGGTGGACCCGGTGATGGAGGGGACTGCTTGGCGGGTCTGCGAGGACTGAGACAGTAAAGCCAACAGGAGGAGCGGCAGTAAGGCCCCGTCTGCTGGTCGCTTCCCCTGTCACTGCCTAAGCCCTTTGCAAGAGTCAGCGTAGGTGCTCATGGTCCACTAATGCGTATGTGGTTGCCGAGAACGCACGAGGAGGAGCGTGTATTAAACAGCATGTGTACCCGTTTGCGCGTGTAATCGGTTTATGTGTGTGTGCGTATGTGCACACACGTGTATACACACACCACGGTGTGGGTCTGCATGTATAATCATGTTAGGTGACCGACAGATAAGGTATATATGTTACTGGAGTCTATGAACCGTAGACGGCACGTACGAATTCTACAGGTCGCCGCGGAAATGATGGATTATTAGGAAGGAAGAAGGCTCTATGCCAGGTGGCGCGCTCTGCATGTTTGAAACGCAGCTCGCTCTCGGAAGGACATGTCGAGGTGGCTACCCTCGTCCCCTGTGTGTTCTAGAGGAGGTGACTGAGTCACAGAGAGGCTGAGAGACTGTCTAAATGCCTCTTGTGGCTCCGTCTGTGGAGAGCCGCTTCTGTGTGGACAAACCGTAGAGGCGGCCTTTGTAGAGTGTCAGTCTCTGGCCAGACGATGTCAGTGAGCCTCGTGGTTGGCTCCGGTCCCGAGTCCTTCAGGAGAGGGCACCGTGGGTTTTAAAAAAATCCTTGATGTTTTTAATAACGAGCCACCGGGAACACGTTTCCCCTTTGAGACGACGGGTAAATTCTCTTCTCCAGGCCGGGTGTCCGTGGGCCAGGCAGCCGTGGTGACCTAGACCCAGAGGCAGAGACGCGCCCTCGGTGTCCCCCGTCCGCCATTCCGGGTGAGTAGGACACAGTGCACGGGGGGGACCGTGCTCTCGTGAGGGGCTCCCAGAAGTGGCCGCTGGGCAGCTGCTCCCGCCCTGCCCACTCCGGCATCCCTCCTGGGGCTGCAGATAACAGCAACTTCGAGCCCTGGTGTCCCCACCGTTAAAGAGCTCTGCTTTGGGACACGAGACGGACTCAGCCCATGGTCCAGTGGCCCACATGGCACCGAATCCCGAGCAACTGCCCACGGAGAAATTCCTGCCCTTCCTGTCCGAAAAGCACCGGGTGGATTTACATACCGGTCTCCCAAGTATATGATACAGCGTTGTGCACGCCTGTGCGCACACACACACAAAAACCCCCAGACTTCTTAAGTTTTCCAACAGAAGTGACTATTTTATGTCTTCCCTCGTGAGGATATTATTTTTAGTCCTAATTCTTGACTTCGTCGGTGAAAAATTCATCACAGACAAAAGGTTGGGACTATGTGTTGGTACGTGGTATGTGTCGGTACATGCTTGTGTGTGTGCGCACACACAATGCATGCACATACATTCATGCACACACGTGCACGCACATGCACACACATCGCACAAACGCACACATGCTCACACGCACATGCACACACGTGCACGCACATGCACACACATTGCATGCACATGTGCACGCACACGCATGCACGCACACGCATGCGTGCACACACAATGCACATGCACGCACACACACATGCACACACATGCATACACATACGTGCCCATCGACTGGCTCTCCCGACAGGAAAAGGGTTAGATCTGCAGGGTGAATCCAACAGGAGGGCTGTCAGGAAAGTGACTGAAAGCGGACTCCTCCCTGGACGATAGCGGGCCCAGCTCAGGAGTGCTAACAGCAGACGAGGCCCGGGGCTGTGTCTTCTCCATGAGCTCATCAGGTGTGTCTGTGAGGGCACGGGTACACACACAGCAACGTGTGTGTGCAAGGGACGGCCTTCCGATGCCGCCAGAAGCAACCCAGCTTGTCAGGCTGTTGAGGGAGACCCGGGGATGGAGCCGTTCTAAGCTCATTGAATCGTATCTGTGATTTTTTTTTTTTTTAATTTTTTAACACAGAGGAGGTCTAACTGTGTAATTCGAGTACTGTTTTAAGAGAAAAAACTGCAGTTGGGATCAGACTGTGACGGTCTCCCGGGCATTGTCCGTACAAAGCTTAATGGCAGCCTCTGTGTATCCACACACGTGTGTCACCTGCTATGAGCTCCTTTGGGCTCCTCAGGTCCTCCCACAGGCACACGGGGGAGGAGGGGGCCGTTGCCAAGCGTTTGCATCCGCTTGAGTCTTGTAACAAACCTTTCCGCTTCAGCCATCATTTTAATTTTCTTTACATTTTACGTAAAATGTACAGGCGTCTTCTCTTCATTTTGGAGAGGAGCCTGGTTTGGGAGATCCTGGTGTACACTACCGCTTTTATCCAGACTTACACCCCTGTATCTGGACAGCGCAGGGACTCTGATATGAATCCGCATTTTAGGAGATAATTGTCACCCTCCTCGCCACGTGCCAGGATAAAACCAGTGAATTTTTAAAAATTAATTCAGCCTTCCATAGGCTGTAGGGAGGGACCCGGAAGCCTAGGCTTGACCCCCCACCCTCACCCCGCACCGTCCGTAATGGAGCAGAATTTTGGGGAGAGGGCATAGGCTTCAGCGTGAGGCAGGTCTCCATGTGGGTTCTTTTTCTAGTCGTCGCTAGACAGGACTTTGGGCAAATCATATGACCTGTCAGTCCGTCTTGTCTACTTGCATAAAATGTTACCTTCCCAGAACCTCGGTCGGGCATTAGAAGTTGGTGTGGACCTGCGCAGCCCCGTGCGCGAGGAGTTTATAGAAAAGGGACCCCTGGATGCACTTGACATGGCATGAGTCACACTACGGAGACCGCCTGCGCTGCGCGAGGAGGACGGGAGAACGAAAATCAGCCGTTGGCCCTGAGGGTGAGGTTTCTCGGCTCTACAGTTGGAAGCTACGAGCCCTCCGTGGGCCGGGAGAGCATACGTACCCGCTTTGGTTAGGATGGCACCTTCTAGAAGGTCGAACTCGCCGCTCGCTCGATGTGGGACTTCACGTCATAGGAGCTCACGGTTCTGTCACGTACTCTCTCATTTATCATGCACGACAGCGTGAACAGGTGGGTGTCACCACGATCCTGAATTACGGGAGAGGAGCCTGGGGCCCAGGGCTTTGGTTCAGCTTTGCCCTGGGCTCTGGCTCACAAGTGACCGGATCAGGCTTCAAACCCGTTTTGTTTGGTCTTTATATGTGTTACCAACATGACGGGATAGCACGATAATTAAATGATAGGATGGTGATGGTATTTCGGTTTCTAAATGGGGCCGAGATTCAGCCCTCATGGCAACATTGAATAATTCAATGAAATGAGGCGCACCGGAGGCTGGGCAGGACCCTTGGGTCATAGTGAGCCCTTGGGAAGCGGACACTGTAGCCCTTGCTCGTGTTTATCTTCTTCCCCCGTGCCTCCCGCCCCCCAAAGCTGCATTAATGACTTGCTCATATGTTTTGTTTGAAATGCACAGTTTTTGTGGCTGTTTTGGGGACATTTCCCTTGCTGGAGAATCGGTCGCCTGAGTTCTGTTTCTTTCTCAAACGTCTCTGGTTCCTTCCCCAGACTCGTTTGGAAAGACGACTGCGCAAGGAGTGCCTGCTGAGTCCGGCGGCCCCGTTCACCCCGTCACCCCGGCAGTGGGCCCGACTCCGGCCACGCGTGTGCTCTTGGACTCTACCCGTCCCAGGAAACGCACGGAAGCAAAAGGACTCAGAACACCGACTCGCAGGTACCTTTTCAGACTAAGCTTTTATTTTTTTGATATTACAAACCAGTTTTTCTTTATTCACAAACCACTGTAAGTGATATAAACACTAATTTCTAAAGACAGATATACACATTTTCTGGGTTTGCAGATTGCGTGATGTGTGTGTTAAGAAGTCACTATATGCCACACATGATATTAATCTTTTTTTTTCCATAATTCATAATAGCAATAGTTACTTAGATAAATGAAAACATTCCAAATAAATACTGTTTAAAAAAATCCAAAATGTTCGTTTACATCTCTGACATACATTTTAAAATGACTTATTGGCATCTTGGTGGAGTGCCCAGACGAAAGGTTTTGGAACATCATGGGGCACTCACTTGCTCTAAATGATTTTATTAAAACTACATACAGTCATGGGGGAAAGTACAGCTCATTGATGAAAATCAAAACTGCAAATTAATTTTACTTGAACCCACACAGTAAGAATTCTATGTTTGTGATTCCAAATACAATGCAAATTCTGGATTTCTAACCTCGGAGGCCATCGGGAGAGAGTTTTGGGTTCTCCCGAGCCAACCCCCCACGCTGCCGCCATGTCCCTTCCACCTCTCTCCCCTCCGGGGGGCATGGTGCCGGAGTGTTTTCATGGAATTAGAAACCCATCTGCCAGGCACCCACGGTCCTAGCACTGTCATCTAGGTGGGGGAATGAGAATGGCCTAAAAACACACGCTCTGGCCCCTCGCTCCCCCACCCACATCAGTCTGCGGAAAAGGACATCTGACATGCTTGCTTCTGGCTGCTAAGCAGTGCCCCCCTCCCCCACACCACCCCTTGGCTCCTCTCCAGATCCCCCGAGCATCTGTCTTAGATAGCGAAGCTCCAGAAACTTTGTTTTCAAATCTTGTGAAACTTTATTGATGGTTTAATATCCAACCGATCTTACTGCATGCACATAGGATGACAAGAGAAAAGCTGGATCACACACACTTTTTTTTTTTTTTTTTAAGTTTTTGGTTTTGTTTGAAAGCGGAGTTGTTAAAGCGGATTGGCAGGTCCACAGCGGTGAGTTGATAATCGGCTGAGGGGCGCGCCATAGGGCCTACGCTGTACACAAGGAGACTGACCTATGGCAGCGGGACTACTGGAGGCGGCTGGCCGCTGTTTGTTTTTCATTTAAATACAAAAACAGGAAGACCCGTGACAGATACCCCAACTTAGGTTAACTTGTAAACAGGACAACATGGAAAGAGTTCAAACAGAAGTAGTACAAACTGCAATTTTTCGGCTGTCACTCTGGCCCTGCTCGGGGGAAGTAGGGGGGACGGAGCTTTTGTTCTTGGCGGCGGGGAGGGGGGATATGGGGAGAGGAGGGTGAAACCCACTTTTTTTGCTTCCTTCTGACGAGTGTCCTGGGCCTTGGAGACGGAACTAAAGATACTGGTTTGAGAGACTCCTCGGGGACCAGGAGGAGGAGGGCAGGCTCTCACGGACGGAAAAATTGCAGATTGCTCACACAACACAGTCATGTTTCAAAAAGTACCAAGCTGATGAAAATACCATGATTATCTCTACTCAATGATTGCAATACTTGTAAAATGCTTCTATAAATCCGAATATGATTATCATGTAATTCCATAAAAATTATACATCTGTCTCTAACAGTTGCTCTACTAGGCTAAAACTAAAGCTTCATAGACTGTTTCTAGAACTTAACAACGCCACTGCACAGATGTAAATTTTATACATTTTTTTTTTTAACTGGTACAAAGAATTTAAGTTTTTATTACTTTCTTTTTTTTGGAAAAAAAGAAAAAAATAGAAACAGTGCTTTTTTATCACCTTTTTATTAATGTTATTTTTTTTTTCCCTCCCGTAATATAAAAGTCAGCAATGATATCAATAATTTATTATACTGGAAGAAATATAAAAAGAATGCTTGTTGATGGCCTAACTAGCAGTTTTTGCCTAAATAACTAGCGGCTGGTTGAGAAGCTGAATACGGCCAAGTGGAATGGTTTAAAGGGTGGGTTTGCACAGCTTCATTCAACTTCAACTTGGATGCACAAAGTGCTTGGAGAAGCACTCCCTTAAACAACATAACCTTTGGCTTGAACTCAATGAGTAACTCAGAACCGCTGACATCTGATTGTTGGTGCAGTGGGTCGTTTGGATTTGTCAGTTACTATTCTGGGTTTCCTTTCAGCCCAAATCCCGGTCCCCGTCCCCTAAGACCCTCCCCCCCCACCCTTCCCCGCTCGTAAAAGAAAATAAAGCAGATGCAGAAAAACATGACTATTGTAGTCACTTACACTCTTCCCAGACAGCTGATAACCCCAGTAGCTTAAGATTCAGCATATAGAATTCATTTACATGATATAGCACTCTGGATATGGCCCGAAACCGGTTTCTATTCCTAGCTAGCGTCTCTCTAGTTCAACCACAAAAACTCCTACAGCCAGCAACCAAACTACGGAACCTTCAGAAATTAAAGACCCACAATATTAAAATACACAGAACAAAATATCTGAGGTATAAGATAAAAAATGTAATTTTTTTCCTCTTTTTTTTTTGATTTTTAGAGCTGCTAAAATGACGTACTACTGCGTGTATTGCAATACCCAGGCCTCGGAAAGCTTCCTCTCTCCCCACATTGGAAGGTTTTAATGGTTTTTGTCATTTAGTATGGAGCAAAACGGTTGTATCCCCCTCGGTATATACTAGCCTGCAATGAAGAAAGAACGAGACCCACATCATCAGCATGGCTCCTAGTCTTGGCATCAGTCAAGGGTGCAAAAGCATTCTGAAACAAAGCAATTTGAGGGGTGTGTTTTTTACATTTTCCTTTTGCAACACGTGGATCATCAAAAAAGACTCCTGAGCGACACAGACACGCGACCGAAAGGGTGGCGCCCCCTACCCATCCCAGCTCCGGCTCCGAGAGCCCTCGACACGGCCAGTCCCGACCTCCCTCGGGGTCTCTCTCTAAAGAAGGTCCCTGAGAGACCGAGCCCCGTCGGCCAGCCCCGCTGGAGAGGACGCCTCCGGCACAGGCTGGGCGATGGTGGGATGTGCCCTGACTCCTTCTGTGGGCTCGTTTGACTCATGACAACGCGGCATCCCGTCGGCCAAAGCTCCGTCTGCCCCCGGCCCCGAGAGCCGGGGAGGGGGGCGGGTAGCCGGCGGCTGGGATGCCGCGACCGCTCTCCTCTCCAACCCGCTCCTCAAGCGGGCTCGGTGTCGGGGCAGAGTTGCCGAACGCGAAATCGGGATGAAAATCTAAATCAACTGCTTTACTTGCCCGGGCTCGACACCCTGGACGGAATTGGTTCTTGAGAGGGGAGTTTACGGATGTCATTGCTTGACGTCATCGAGCTTGGACGAAAATAATGTTTCCAAATCATGGCTGAATTTCTATGGCCAAGCTCCGGTGACGTGTCTGGTCACGGCTCTAGATGGCTATGAGGTGGCACTTAACTATTCCCCCCCCCCTTTTTTTTTTCCCTAAAAGTACGGGCGATTCCAAAGAATGCCTATGGGGATTTGTTTTTAGGATAAGGTCTGGTCTTCTTGATCCCAAGCAGAAAACTGCATGCCAGAAGCTTTTTAATGATTGCATACGCTCTCACGTGATGGGCACGTCTTACTGTACTCAAGAGTTTTAGTGCATAGAAGTTTGAACAAGTACAGGCAGATTCACCCCACCCTCACCTCCCGTTTTCACCCTCCCCCCCACCCTTCCCCAAAACAAAACCCCAGACTCCCCCCTCCCACCCCCACGAAAAAAAAAAGCAAAAACAAAAGACAACTCCCAAACCCAGCTGATTCCTTCTAATTCCTTAGATACTAGGCACACACACAAAGTGTGCCCCTCTCTCTATTTTCTTTCCTGGGCGACTATGACTTTAAACATGAATTGTAATAGGGGAGGAGAGGCAGTCAGATTCTCAGCTGCCTGACAGCAGAGGCCTGGAAGTGTGCAGCTTAGCTCCTCTGAAGTCTGTGCTGGGGCTGGAACCTTGGGGCTATGTGAATGAGCAGCGAGGGAGGGAAAAAAAAAAGAAAAAAAAAGTTCTGCATTGACACTGCATTCTGTTAGTGATGGATTTAATTATCAAAATGACTAATTATTCCATTAAGGTAAGTGCTCTGCTAGGTGAGACTTGCAAAATTAGAAATATAATAACTTACATGCACTACATTGCCAAGAAATTAAGACATTTATCAAGTTTACTGGGAGGATTAATGTGGCATTTTAGCTGCTGTTAGCACAAGAGACAAATTCAATTAAGGGAAAGTGAGAGGACGTCAACCGTCCACCCGGATGCTAAGGTCCCAGCTGGGGGAAGGGAAGGGAAGCAGGAAGAAGTGAGGAAGAGGAGGGCCTGGTACTCACCATGGCACCAACGCTGTAGGTGGGGGCTGGAGCAAGTGTGTGGTGGTAGGGGTCGGCAGCATAAACTCGTCCGTAACTGAAAGGAGAACACGGGGGACGGTGAGTCCATAATCTGCAATTGCCGGGTCCCGATAACCCTAACATACAAGAATTCCGAGACAGTGTGGAGAGGCCCTGTTTGTCTTCAGAGGTTGGGGACACGTTCCCACCTGCCCCACGACATCGGAGAAGGCCGGCTGTGTCCAGCGCATTCTTCCGTCCCCTTAGCATTTCTGGCGAGATGATAACGCATCTTCCTCTCTCTCGTAGCGCCCTTCCTACGCTGCTCGCAGAGCTACCACGGAGCCCGAGGTAGGCAGAAGAAACAACTTGAAGGAGTGCTTTTAAGAAGCCCCGTACCCGCAGGGGACCGGTCTCTCTAGAGACGCCGTCTTTTCTGCTAATTCGGCTGTTACCAATCAAGCGATACAAGGTAGGTCACAAAGGGTCGAGCAGCCTAGTCTGCCGTGAGGGTCCACCATTTCAGAAAATAACAGATGTACTTGAACAGGAGGACCCTTGAAGGCTTTGTAGGACTTCTCCCCCCCCCCCCCCACACACTCCCCACTCAAGAATGAGTCTGATTTGATTTCGATCCTATCACCCCAGACCTTCTGCCTCATCAGTCAGTGGTCGGGTTTGGAGAAGGGACCCATTTGGAACAATATTTCTTGAGGACGAGAGCTCATCTCTGAGTTTTTCCATGCCCCTCCCTGGACCGCCATGCCCTTCAGGACCGGCTTTGGAATAAAAACAGAGAGGGATGCCTGCTGAGCGTCCGGGGCCGAACGCAGCAGCAAATCAGAAATGAAGGTTCAGAGAGTTTCAGTTACTTGCTCGGAGTCACAGGGCCAAACGGAGTCCGAGCTGATACTTGAATCTCTCAGGGCAACCCGAAGGCTCCTGACGTGGTGTCTAGACCCTGACTCGAATGACCTGCCCGCCGCCTTCCTGGAGAGAGTCTGCACACTGGTCTTGCTAATGATCGAAGCTGAGGCGCGCTGAGCGAGGTTAAGTTCCCTGGAATGGAGATCCTTATCCTGCACATGCTTTGTGGAGGAGCCTATCAGAGGGGCGGCGGACGGGCACGCGGGTTGGGGACTGAGAAAGAAAAGAAGCAAGGATGTGGTCTGAGCTGGATACTAACTTCTGCCTGACCCTGGGAGCTGCACTCCAGAGAGGACCCCGCCTGGAGACAGGGAGTCAGTTTTTTAATGCCCGTGGAAGTGAAGAGGAGTGGTGGGCTTCCATATGGAATGGAGGATAACTTCTGGGTCCATTGGACTCTCTGTGGCAGCGGGGAGTTCTCTGAAGGAGGCAGCCGCTCTGTGCCGTTAGCAGCCCAGGCGCACGGCAGCCGGGGGACACGTGTACCGGCCACTACGTGAGATGCACGTCCGTTACCAAGGGCTTGTGAGTCCTGGACTTTAGGGAACGAAGGAACGAGATAAGAAGAGATGCTTTGTCTGCACTGTCAACCTTTAGCTCCCCTCTCATCTCGTAAAGTCTCAGTTGCCTGTGTTTATATCCTTTCCTTCCCATCTTCTTTTTCACAACTGGAGGATAACAATGTACTGGTGAGTCTCCCTTGGTAGCTCACGCCAGAGTCTGGGATAGTGGGAAGAAGCCTGGATGAGACCCAAGAGAGCTTCTTTAACTTTTAGGGTCCGAGTTAGACCCCCAAAGGGAAAAGAAATTTTTGATGATACCAAGTTCTCCTCGGCTGTGTCCTACTCCTAAAGCCCGCTTGTGTGTTTCCAAGGGCTCTGGGCTCAGATGACCTAGATGAGGCTTCCTGCTTAAACACGCCACATTCTCCTGATCCTGCAAAGCCAGGGCACGAAGGGACGTTTCTTTTCCGAGGTGACCCTCCCAGGGAAACGAACAGTCAACCCCTCTTGGTCTCCATTCTTTGGGACACCGTGATTGATTTGTCTCCCTCAGATGGCTTTCGGGCAACAACACTCCCTCTCTCTGGGAGGAAGAACAGTTCTAAGTCCAAGACCAAGGGTGTGTTAAAGAGGGAGGAGGAAGTTTTTGAAGAAATCTTAGATTCACAGAGGTCACCCGTGAAAGTTGGGCCTCTGCCCACATCACTAGAAGGGGATGTGAATGGGGCTAAAAAGGACATGATCTAGGAGTTTGGTGCTGCTTTTCATTTTGTGAGAAAATAGTCTGTCATTGGTCTGGAGGGAAAAAGAGACCACTAATAGGGTTATTTTCATGTACTTACACCCAGCAAAGCTGGTCTCAAAATGCAAAGATAAACTGAAAATTCCCGGGAACTTAGTAAATGATGCCAGCGTGTCACTTTGATGGTATTCCTTCAAAACGAGCGGGACAGTGCCCATTTCGAGAAATTATTTTTTTTAGAATTCGGGGGAAGTGTTTTACTGGGGCAAGATTTTCGTCTTTGGAGGAGATAACATGTTGGTAGTCTGAACGTATTCAGTGAGGATGACGCCCACCTCTGCCCCCCGCGTGCTTTAGCGGTAAATTCTTCGTTGCCTCTAACCCTGGGCAGAGCTTCGACCTTTGTGGAAAACCCAAGGTAACAATTTGGCAGTATTCTTTTCTGAGGCAGAAGAAAAATACAGCGGTACTGAACTATTCCTCGTAAATGAGCAGGCTCCTTTTCTCCTCGGGGTGACCTCTACCTTCAGAATCCAATGGTTTTATTATGATTAATAAATTTCATTTCCACAGAGGAAAAGGGACCATGTCAGCTCAAACCGAAAGCAAGGAGGCTTCTTTTCAAATGCTAATTTCTAAACACGCCCTTGTGTGACACGACCATTTAGACACAAGGTTATTAGGGAAGATGTGGACTGGAGGGCTAGTCTTGCAGCAGAAGTGCCAGGCACGTCAGTGACCTCCTGTCCTCAGAGCTGGCTGAGCACAGCTCAGAGGAAAAGTGGCGATTCCCAGGGACCTCGATGGGAGTGATGGGAAGATGTCTTATGACCACCATGTTCCGAGTGACCTACACACACCGCCGTCACCCCCACGCCACCCCTCCCTTTGCCAAAGTGGACAGTGGTGCAACCTGGCCATGATGCTGCCATGTCCCCACATCCTGCCCATCAGAAATTACAGATGGAATCTTCCATGTGTCTACTTTACTCTGTTCCCGCTCTGGCCACCCTAACCTCAGCCACCAGGGTTTCATCAGAACGGAATCGACAACAGCCCGAAGTCTTTTCTCTTTGCTTCTACTCTCACCAGCCACTTACGTCTGTGGCTAACAGCTCTACCATCCATCCATTCTGCTCTCCTATCCATCCATCCATCCATCATCTATCTAGTCAGATATAAATGTAATCGTACCTCTTCCCTGCTTCAACCCCTTCAGTGGTTTTCCACTCATCCCAGAATGAAACCCAGACTTGCCGGGGTCGCCCCTGCTCCTCGCTCACTGTGCTCCAGGCGCACTGACCTCGCCGCGACTCCGAGAACACATGCAAATTCATTTTGTGCTTTATAGTCTTGGCCCTCGTCTGCCCTTCAGGTAATATCGCAAGTCTCGCAACCGGTTTTGTTTACTTGCCCCTCGGCCTGATGACTGACCCCTCCCACCGCCCCTTTGCCAGGCATGTCAGCCCCGTGGAGGCTGACCCAAGTCATTGTGTTCACCTTTTTTTATGTCCAGCGTCCACCCAAGCACTGACCATGGCACAGGTGAGCCAAGGGCCAAGCCATCGTCGCTACGTCAGAGAAGGCAGCGAGAGGAGGAGTAAACCGGGAGAGAAGACACTTGCTCCCATCCTCAGGATTCTGTCCGCAGCCAAGATTCTCCAGAGGGGCTTCCTGAAGATTCTAGGTCACTGTTCCCACAGACATTCCAAACCCTTCGAGACACTCCAAAGGTAAGTTTCTGGGGACTCTGGGCATACAGCATGTGTAATTTCACATCACCTCTGAGAGTTCATAGAACACTGGCCAACATGCCATCAAGCTCATCAGACCCCTTTAGGGAAAAGCCAACCAAACAACGGAATAGAAGGTAGGAGCTTTGCGGGTGACCTCACCATGGCTTGCGGCCATGTCATCATGAACTCGCTTTTTTTTTTTTTTTTTTTTTTGGACCTTAGCAACAAGTGGAAACAAGGAGGCCACCCATGGTGCTGGGGAGAGCACAGGGCATGGGGCCAGAAGATCCAAGTTCAAGTTCTGCCTTGGCAATGTCCTTCCTCAAAGACTAGGTGAGTCGCTCTCTCTAAGCCTCATTTTCCTGTTCGCATGAAGTGGTATTCTTGGGTCTGAGCGCGGTCTAATCATCAAGCGCATGGAAAGAAACCAGGTACCATCTGAAGCAAGTCTACGGATAGGCGATTGCGATGGGGTGGGGGGGTCTTACACGGGGCTTGCCAAGCCCGGCTCTCACTCCCGCCCAGACTTCTGGGCTGTAGAGGCAAGGGAGAGGTTCTCTTCTAACCTGATCGCGTGGCGCTCTAGAAGTCAACTTACAGATACTGTTGGAGTTAAGCACTATCTACTTTCTGAGTCACAGACGTAGTTAAGAGCGCTGCATTTGAGCTTAGGGTTATGTCGGGACTAAAATGCATAACAATGCTGCCCGTGGAGTGGGAAAGAGAACCTGTGTTTGTTAAAGTGCTTTGTCAACTCTGCGGAGAGATGTAAATATTACTTCTTAGTACCCTCTGGACTGAATCGAAATAAGCTGATGCCAGTGAAATACAGTAGAGCTGTGTTGGGGCCCAGACCAGGATTCTAGCACAGTGACGTGATTTTCTTATAGGGACGGAGTAAGAACACTGATTAATTTCCCTGTGTTTTACTCTATCTCAATTAGAGCCTTTGTGCCCTCTCGGAACTTTATTCTTCCTGTAGCATCACTTCCCCACGCCCCCTGTCCCAGAGATAGCTGGGGAGACCTAGAGGGAGCAGGAAGGGGAGTGAAAAACCCTCACCCCACAGGAGAAGTTCCCAGTGGCGCGTAGCTCTCCTGGGCAGCCTGACCGCTGCAAGGACGCCCAGAGGACTGTGGCCCCGCCACACCAGGAAGTGTGGCAGAGTAGGCTTCAAAAGAGTATGCATCCTGATCGCTGGGGTGTCTGTACTGTCATCAGGGGCCACAGCGCCCTCCTCATTGGATCTAAGATATGGTCTGAAAGACACTGGGGAAAATGGATCCATGCTGGTCACACACGTACGGCACAGTATGCAAAGGGAGCACCACCATACCATAACCCCGCAGTTTGAAGAGCCTGCTATTTG
This sequence comes from Lutra lutra, assembly GCF_902655055.1. NCBI lineage: Eukaryota > Metazoa > Chordata > Mammalia > Carnivora > Mustelidae > Lutra > Lutra lutra. Next base: position 6,274,398 of record NC_062295.1, on the reverse strand, counting down.
GAGAGCGACAGTGAAACTAAGGGATGTCCTCCCCCTTCACTTTCCTGGAGGGTCCACTGAGGTCTGGACCCCAGGATGGCTCACCCGAGTCTGGGTGTCTGAGGCGCCCACTGAGAAGACGGAAGCGAACCTGCCCAGGAAGAGGGGCCTCTCGTCCCACCCCATCCCTCTGGTTTCTTGAGCTCTTCCAAATGAAACACCGAAGGACTTTTAAAAGAAAATCCTTTGGTTTTCACCGCTGCTGCTGGTATAATCCACTGCTAGGCTGCGGCTTCCCCCCATCCAGAAAGAAAGCATCTGGAAGACTGTTCCAGATCAGGCATGCTTTGCATTTGGGAAAATGCTCTGCTCCTGGCAATTCTCCATGGCTGGAAAGGAGCTACAGTAATTATCAGTCAGGAAGGGGGAAGAAAAAGGCCACATGGAGGGTACGTGAGCTTTGGGGTCCCTCAGCTCTGCCCCAGCTGTTGCATTAGTACCTGCCCTGATGCCACTGTAAATCAATCCATTTTCCAAAAGCAGAGTGTTATGGGCATTTCTACTTCTCTACTGACCCATCTCCTACTCATCCTTAAGAAAAAAATGCAGCCCAACCTAGTAAGATCCTACAGTCCTACTGAAAGAGGTGGCGGGCTTCTGACAAACCCCTCAGGGATTCTGGACTGCAGGATCTGACCGGTCCCCTTGGCTTATGGGGTTTCTGGGAGCTCAGGATGGAGACAAAATCCCTCCTTTCAAAAGATGAAAGGCTGCAGCCCAGAATACGGGAGGCCACAGCAGGCCTTTACAATTCCTGGTTGGGGCTGGCTTGAGCTATCTTGTAGATGAACGTGCGCTCACTTTCATGCAAACCAACACCGACCAGACAACCAAGGCGGCTCGGGGTGCAACCGTCCTTTCTCAAACGGTAGAACATCACAACTCTCAGCCTGTGGAGTCTGGGTTAGCACAATGTGCACTGGTTTGAGAAGATCTTAGGACAGAAATGGTTAATAATCGCCAAGATTTGTGGCAAATCTTCCAGGGTCATTGACAGCAAAGACAATGAGTTGATCTCTGTCCTCCACCAAGAGACCTGGGGCCCATCAGACTGCTTCATCTCCACAGGAAGAGAGAAGAGGATTACAGGACCCCAGGCCACACATCCAGGATCCCCACAATAGGGGGACAATATTAGGATGGGGACAACTTGAAGGTATTGGGAAAGAATTAAAAAAAGAGATGGGTTAGAAGGTGGTGGTGGTCCTGCTCACTTTCCTGTGGCGAGTTCACTGGGGTCTCAGTGGCTCAGTGAACATGTTCTCGAAGGAAACACTCCTCTGTGACTCCTGTAGCCTCTCCTAGCTTTAGTCTGGATGCTGACACTCATCAGCCACTTTTATATGGTCTACAGATAGGTACGTGTGGGGCGGGGTGGGGGGGGGGGGAGGATGACCAAGTTGTATTCTAGAAGCTTCTCAAGATACATCGAAGAGGAACTTAACCAGTCGCAAACTGAAAACATCTATAAAACCACTTTGAAAGTAGCAAAATTTCCCCCCAAACACCCAAGCAGCAACGGAAGAACTTCTCCAAATGAACAACATGAAGTCATCTCACCGGGACTCTGACACGTCTGAATGTTCACTTCCTTAGCCTGGATTTGAAATTGTCACCTTCACGAATCACTTACTACACTTCCCAGCCTCCTGTTTTCTTTGCTCAGAACCAGGGGGGGAAAGCAGCTTCGGGGCTGCTCTTGTTCTAACTAGGAAGCCGTAGAGTTTACGCATCCAAACTGTGCATACATGAGTTTACCTGTAACACCTGTAACATCTGTGAGGAGCAGCCCACGCCACCCATGGCCATCAGATGGCATCGTCCATTCTGCACACACTCCATGCAGTTCAAAACCTCTTCCAATTCTGAATCCCCAACAGATCAGGTCTGAGATAAGAACCTCAATCCTGGACTCGTCAGAGCAGGGTCACAGCCACTGCGTGGGAGTTGAGACGGCACAGTGAGCCCTGCTCTTGGCCATCGTTCCTTCACTCCGGAATGCCTCCTCCAACAAGAGACTCATCCATAGCTGTGTGCTCTTTAATGCCAAGCCCATCCTCCTCTTACAAAGGCTGTTTCGCCGCCTTTGTGTCCTGACAACTGGTCTACCAAGATCACTAAGAAATCCCTGTCATGCTCTGAGATCAACATGGCCCCCAGCGGGGGCTCAGTCTACTGGAGCAGTGGCTAAGAGTAATCTCAGAACGTTCACCTCCTCTTTGAGCGACTTCCTTCTCCTGTGAATGGAGGTAATGGTGCATACAGACTGGGTAAGGCAGTAGTGAAGTTGACGTGAGGGTGACGGGTTACCGGCTAGTCAGCAACCCAGTGAGTGTCAGACATCAATGCCATCAAGCTGGCACTCACTGCCTTCTCTCCATCCCAGGTGGGGTCACGACAAGAAAGCCCGTGGAGTACATCGGTCAGAACCACCCCGCAGGTAAGCATCTGGAGCCCCTGTGTAAGCCGCTCAGACATTCTGAGAGCTTAATGGAGGGGTGAGAAGAACGAGCAGACGCACACACACACTAACTATACCCTCACGTGGAGGCAAAATTAAAACACCAAGTCATGATACACTGCCAGAGTCCAGATGATCTGTCACAATATTTTAATGACAGGTGAGTATCCCTCTCCTCTAAGAAACCAGTTCTTGGGGCACACAAACCCTTTCAATACTCACCTGAGCAAAATGAATGAAAATCTAACTCCAGAATGGTACTAATAAAAATAAAATGAGCCAGAGATGAGACATTTTAAGGTTTATAGCAGCCATGTTAAAAACTTGAAAAGAAAGGGGCAAGTCACTTTTATATATTTAATCCAACATATTAAAATATTATCATTCCAATGGGTAATCAATGTAAAGATTATGTCATAAAGTGTATTTACATAATTTGTATACAAATATAATTTGTATTTGTACGGTTTACAAAATACTGTCTGATCTACAAAACATTATATACAATATACAAATACACTTGTATTTGTATACAAAAATAAATTGCACATAATTATTGTACTAAGGTTTCAAAATCTAGTATGTGTTTTGTACTTACAGCTCATCTTGGCTGGGACTAGCCACATTTCAAGGACCCTGTAGCCAGTAGGGCTATCAGCCGCCATACTGCACAGCACAACTCTAGCAAAATCTGTCCTGCGCTCTCCTTACCACCGAAAGGGGAGATTCCTGACTGATCAGCTCTGTGGTTCCTGAAGAATTAGGAATTACCTGGGAGAACTTGTAAGAATGCAGATGCTTCTCTGCAGACCTGTACATCAGAATCTCTAGGGCGGGGGACATGGGAAGAGGAAATGGATTCTGCATTTTTAATAACTGCTGTTATATTTTTTTTTTTTTATTCAAATTCTGCGCTGATACAGCACTCCCTCCCTCCTTCCCTCATGGCTGATTCGGAGCTATCTGGATATCTTTGATGTGTATAAGTAAACTGACATTTTATTTTTATAGGGTATCACTATTGCCTGTACCAAGCTTTGAACTACACCTAGTGCATGGCAAGCACTCAATAAACGTTATAATTATTTTTACTAGGTTCCTTTGTTTATACGTTCCCTGAACACCCTGCACACTCCTATTATAATACACATCACATTTGATTGGAAACAGACTAATTAACTACAAATCAATTTGCTGCATGACGACTTTGCTGAATAATCAACCAAAATGTAAGGAGGACAATTAGAGGAAGTTTGCTGAAGGATCAATTAGGGGAATGGCCTAGTTAGAAACTCCGAAACACTGTGTGAGGCTGTGTGGGTGTGCGAGTGTGTGTTTCTGGGCCTGTGTGTGCACCTACATGTGTAGGTCAGGCGGGGATAGAAGGATGGAAGAGGGTTATACACCCCATGTGGCCATGAACTTGCTTCTGATAATGACTTCATCAAGTATATAGCAGCCCATCCACGGGGGGGGGGGGTGGTTTTAATGGCTTTGGCCATGCCCCCGGCCAAGGCTTTTTCGCAGATCCCCACCCTTACCTAGTGTCCAGTACTCATACAGAACGGGGGGTGTGTCCCCACGCTGACTTCCCGTGCCTCCAAGATGGTGCCTGGCCTGGTGGAGGAGGCAAGACTTACTGCTGGACGGAGACCCAGCCTCCTCCTGGACCCCAGAAACACACAAGCATGCACACACACACACTCTCGAGCAGCTGGAATTCAGCAGCCAAAACCACCAGTTCGAAGTTTCTGGTAGGGGATGGACCAGCCTGTTGATCTCTAACCACTGATTTTCAGCAAAAGAAAGATATCTGGGGAACCAACCCGGAACACACGATGCCTGTTTGACCCTATCTCCTGGAATATGCAGAATGCTCCCCGGCAAGGCAGCTGCTCTCCTCCACACTCTGTCCCTGCGCCTAGACTGGTGCCCAGCACGACACAGTATTCAACGCACACCGGCTGCACTCAGGGGACGCACCAGGTCAAACACACACCCAGGGGAACGGCCATCTGGGGAGCCGGTAAATTCCCTGAGGGCCCCCAACATTTTAACAACTGTGGTCTCCAACTCACAAATACTCCTCTTTCAGGAGCAAAGATAGCACAACTCAAGAAAGCAGGGGAATTCCATCTGGAGCCAAAGGTCAATGCTGCAAGGTCAAAATACAAGGGGCACATGGGGGCAGTGGGGTTCAGTGGAAAGAACTTTTTGCATTGGGATCTGGGGAAAGTTACCCAAGTTCTCTGGATCTGAGCAATTTTTTTTTTAACCTCTAAGACGAGAAGGAGGGTAACACCTCCCTCACTGAGCTGATGTGAGAAATCCATCTGTGCACATATGCACACACACGCACAGGCAGGGACCTACGTATATATATAATTTATCATGCTTGCTCATATGAAGAATTTGCTCAAGATGACAGGAAGTTATCATCACACCCTGGAGAATTCCGCAAAGCCCGACTGAGGGAGAAGGACTGAGGGATGGAGAGCTCCCTCTTCGTGGCGACAAGTCTTAGCACTTGGTGAAAATAAAACACCCTTGGAGCAAGAGGGAGAGCGTGGACGTTTAACACAGACTGAACTTCTTCCACTTCTAATCTGCCGGCCTGTCCTGCTTGTTCTCTGTTCAAAATACAGCCCAAAGCCAACCCCTTTTTGGCTCTTCCACCACCATCGTCCTAACCCAGGTCCCTGCCACCCTCCTCCCCTCTCCCTACACCCCCCTTCCCCCTGGACTGTTGCAAGAGACTCCCAACTAGTGCTCCTTCTCCTGCTCTTGTCATGGGCGATCTGCTTTCCACAATGCCAACTCATCATTAAAATGATAAGGCAGACCACAGCTGACCCTCCAAGAACTTCCTACCACCCCTAAATCTCCCGTGGTTTCAAATTCTCCAAGTCCTAATTTGTTCTGAGCCCTAGCGGTCTTCCTGATTTCATGTCCAAAACTCTGCCTTGTATTCAGATGCCGTGGCCCCGCTGCACATCCTGCTGAGCCCGGCTGGCCAGCTCAGGCAGGCCTCAACCACAAGGCATTTGCACTTGCCGCAGGTCCCTGCTCCAACATCACGCCCTCAGAGAGGTCCTCTCTACCCAGTGAACCTAAAGGAACATCGCATCCTAGTTTCCATCCGGCCCTCTGCCCTCTGATTCATAAGAGCGGTTGTAGGATTTGCCACACCAGTACATCACATGCCTTTGCACCTACATGCCGGGCATCTGGTCTTGGCTAGAAAGGAGGCTCTTTGAAGGAAGGGCTTCTCCTGGCTTATTTAAGGCCATGTCCTGAGGGCTCAGAACACTTGCGGATACACAGTAATGACTCACTACATATTACTGAAGTGAACTGAATTCCCAGCTGTTCTGCCAAACTAAGGAACTTGCTTTGTGACCTTCATTCAGGTATAAGAGCCATACTCTCCCTTCCGCTACAATCACTAGCCAGTCCTGGAAAATCTCCAGCGAGTCACAGTGGCAGGGAGCCCTCGAGTCTAAGAAGGGAAAATCATCCTGTCCCTTGTCCCTGCCATCGCTTGCAGGATCCAACTCATGAAAGGTTCTTGATGTTACACAATGAGAAGACATCTGAGCGTCCAAAGTGAGCGTTGGACACGTGCACGCTGGGGGCTCAGGTCTTCTGTCAAAAGGCCCCCTAGGAGTCACCCCCCATGAGCACTTTGTCCTTCAGGAGCAACCAAAGAACACCAAAACCAAACAATGAATCCCACTGCGGGAGACACTGAATAAGAAAACAAACACGGCCTCACAAACCACACACGCGAGCAAGAAAAGCTTCTTCTAACGTGGCTAGCAAAAGCAGGAATGGCATGTTGGCATCCTCTCCAAAAGACCCAAGGAAGAATTGTCACTTTTCCTTTGGGGACAGGAAGAAAACCCCTTTGGTGCCGCAGATCCTATGGTCTCACAATCTTCATCTCACCATCCTTGCCCCGAGCCACTGACAAAACTGGCCAGCTCTGCCCCACAGGCAGCTGTGTGAGAATAACACGTCTTTATAAGAATTTCAGTTATTAAATTCACCGTGTCCTCCAAACTGAGATTTTAAGTGTCTTGCTCATTTCTTCCTTTGTTTAGAGAAACACTGAAATCCCGGAGATAACCACTTATGCAGGAGACCTGCCCTAAGGAGTTGTTCTGCACACGGGGATGGTTTTGTTGGTTAGAATGGGGGCACCCCGGTTCTCCCAGCACGGGGGAGACGAGGCGCTCAGAGATTTCATCAAAACCATGAGTCACAAACTGTGTAGACCAACCAGTTCCGATTTTCCATATTCACTCTGTGAGGAGGGAGGACTGGCTGGGAGAGAATCTGACATTTGATTGATACGGGTGTCTCCTTTTTCATGCTTGGTTCAAAATTCAGAGTTCAAATCGAACCTTATGAAGCAGACAACGTATTATTAATATGGCCATCACAGCAACAGGGATCTCTCTCTCAATTTGAAATCTGATCAATAGCAATCCATTAAGAATTTACTGAGCAGCCGTCCTAAATCCGGTAAGGTAGGTGACAACACTCGCTCTACCCAGGCCAACTTTCATTATCTGTGGCCTCTTTCAGGAGTAGTGTGTGGGGGGGCCACTTGCTTACAAGGCAACGGGATGAAATCAATGTCTATCTCCTAAAGCTGCAACTTGGCAGCGTTTGACCCGTGGTGTCAAAACACAACCCATGATACACCGGGACAGGCGTGCGTTTTAAACAGGAGAGTTGGAGGCGGTGGAAGTCAGCATACCCACAGATGGCATCTGATAACACTTTCAACCAACACCCCTCCCCACCGCAGTCAGGTACCCCTCCAGAAGCATGCTCCCTTTCCAAGGGTTTGAAGATGTCAAATGTCTCTTGCATCCGAGGAACATTTCCCACCACCCCCGGCCACGCAACCATCCATCCCCTACTATTAAGTATTAGTGAAGTGTTAGGGATGTCACCACCTCCCACAGGGAGAAACAGATGTTTCAGGCCAGGAGTTTAGAGAGGGAAAAAGGGGAGCCCTTATCCAGGGTTTTTTTTATAGAAATGGAGTAAAATACAAATATTTAAAATACAAGCATGCATACCTCCTGAACTCCCGGGGTAAGACACTGAGCCAATAAACATATGGACACCGAGTCTACCAATGAAACTTTTAGATCGGACAGGGCTGGTGACATGTTCCTAGCACTGTGTCCTTCCTTCAGTACCTGTCCACCAAAGACTGTAAGCAGGGAGGGCAGCCTTAGCCAACAAGCCTTCATTTGCTGGGCTCCGCTGATAAAATGCAATCGATAGCAGATGAAGTTCTATCTGCAACGCTCTGTGTAATGTAGGGTTTTGAAGGTCATGTCCTACTCCACTACATGTTTGTAAGCTATATGGTTCTCCCTTGTTGGCTAGAAGCAACACATCGATCGATAAGATTCCCTAGTAATTGTTTTGGTGAAAGTTTAGGCTTAAAGGCAAAACAAAACCAAACCAAAAAAACCCCAAAACCCCAAAACAAACCAAAACCAAACCAAAACCAAAGAACCCCGAATCTGTTAGCACTCACCTATCTTGCATTTAATCAAGTAATTCCATGCTAATGAAAGTCCAACCATAACTGTTCTGAACCACATCAAAGCAAAAAGACAGGCATTATTTTGATGGACACATCATGCAACTTTGTAGTTTCCATTTGCCAATGCCCTGATTCCAAAGGCAGAAGACTTTGTCTCTCTAAATCCTGCTACTTGTAATACGTTTTAAAAGAAAGGAGATAGAGGATCTTTCATTAATAGAATGAAGATCCCCTTCTCATGAGACAGACATAATTATAGTCCCCAATGCCTCTCTCTGGCTTTCTGTATTCGGTCTTTTATAACTAGTCATTCAATAAAGATCCCAAATAATTCACATATACATCTGCATGAACCCAGACAAAAATATGTCAAAAAACATACAAGTCACACGTCTGTGTCCTTAATCTCCCATTCAGCATTTTAACACAAGAGCACTGCTTATACCGTAAGATCATACTGTGGCTTCATTCAACAGAGTTTTACTTTTCTAGATCATGTATTATTAAAACTGGAAATAAAATATCCAAGTTAGCAAAACGCCTGGTATCTTTTCAGACAGCGGAGCCTCAAGGCTTCGGCTATACTCCAAAGATATACGGGCTTTGTTTTTGTTTTTTTGTCTTTTTTTTTTTTTTAACTCAACTTTCTAGAGTGACCAACTGCAGCATGTGAAGGAAAAAAAAAAAAAGAAAGAGAGAGAAAGAGAGAGAATACTGAGCTTTGGATGGATGCATCAAGAAGTAGCAATGTTTGTTACCTGCAGAGGTGTTACAAGAAATTTCATCTGCTGCAACGAAGACGAACTGATTTCTGGAAGAGAAGATAAAATTCACAATACTGCTCGCTCAGGGGGGGGGTGTGCTCTCTGCCGACTGGGTGGATGTATTCAGATGCAGGGAGGGAGGGGTGCTGCTTTCGAATGGATGTTGCAAGGAAACGTGTGGATACATCTCGGACATCGAGAGTTTAGAAAGATCATGAAACAGGCATGCGGGGACCTGACCAGCGGAATCATGGTGATGTCAGAACAGGGGGCCATGTACACACTGTCGCACCATCATTAATACTGAGTGTTACCAGAACGTCATGCCGGGGGATGTTGCTAGGGCTAGGGTAATTCAAACTGTGCTTGCATTTCTGCGCTGAACGGAGACAACATTTAAAGAAAATACGGACAGTATGTTGGGGAAACGGGATACTAGCTATGAAAATCATAACAATCTAGACTCTATTATTGTGGTATAATATAAAAAAAATTACTTTAAAAGGAAAGGAAAAGAAATGCTGTCATCTCAGAAGAGAATGTTATATGGTATCATGTTATGGATAATAATTTCCTCACCAAACTAGGCTGGCTGCATAGAGAAGGTACAAGCACTCCTACTGGAATAAATCCTGTCTCACCGAATTATTTTTAATGATGCCGTATTTAAGAGAAAATTAAAATGGAAAATGCTATTTTACTTTGATTTAGTAAATCCGGAAAGATGATCAAACTCTCTTAAGATGTTTCCAACTGTGGCATTTGCACAGTGAAATGTGTTGTAATTCAGACGTACTGTTTATTTCTGTAGAAATAAGAACGTCTGTGGGAGGCAGATTATAAAAATGCCCCCAATGAGATTGGCTAGCCTCTTAAATGTGTCAAAAGTGTCCGTGTAGTCTCTTCTGGTTCTCATTTGTTAGGTTTTACTGTGCGTATGAATCATTAAGAAGCAAGATAAATGCATTTTTTTTGGCTCTTAGTTTGGGCTTCTTCAAATATTTTAATGCTTCCAAAAAAGTATCTGGTGATTGAGCACTTCTTAAAACATCTTAAGAAAGTTTTACCGTTGCAAGAGGTACACCCGGGAATATAAATAGAGCCACCATTGGGAAATTCACTAGAGTTTACCCTCCAGTTGAAAATTCTAGCCATTTCCACACCAGTGAAACCTAAACAAAATTATACATGCGCTGAGAATAGCACTCTATGTGTTTCTCTTCCACATAACAAAGTCACAGCTAAGTTCACTTATTTCCTCTCTTAAAAGACTAAAAGTTAGTGTCCCTGGATTTTTGCTTTTTGCTTGGACACAGACTTTTTGAGTCCCACCAACATCTGGCTCCCAATTTCCGAGGTCTGAGGAGGAGTACTATTCATATCCCTGAGAATGAAGATGTTTGGGCTGCATATTTGTTTTGACTTGTTTACGTCTGACTTACTCAAGGGGCAATAACATGTGGACACCCCAATCTCATGTATGCGATTCTTGGGTGGGCCAAACCAGCACCTGGCAGGACTTCTATCCTATCGTGTGCCCACAAGAAGAACATGACCTTGACCGCCCGGTTTATCCAGAGGGCCAGGCGCTCTGTTACAGCCGTTCTCCTATTACGGGGCAGGCCTCATTAGCTATCCAGTTCAGACCCTATAACCCTAGAAGACTCTACCGCCTTGCATCCCACTTCTGCATTTTCCTTAAGGAACTGTCCCCCCTACTAGACGTTAGGAAAACCATGAGAGGCAACCAACAGGTATTAAAATGATGATTGAATGAGCAGGGAAAACCTGTAAGAATGTGACCTACAAACATGTTTATAAAGACATTGGAACTTTTTCTTTAATTGTACGCAAATGTTAGGAAATGTGATGGTTGTCCTTCATAGCACTCTTCTTTGAGACATGATACACTAATTCTGAAAAATAATGCTACCATTTCTCCATTCCCTTCTGATTCCTCTCTCTCTCTTTCTTAGGCAACCTATATATTTTGAAATTTTTAGAGTGTCTTTAGGATTCCTGAGCAAAGTTCTGAACAAAGGGGGTGACTCAAAGAGTTGGCTCAGAAGACAGCCAACTATCAAGTCAAATCTATGTAAAAGCAGGAAGTTATCACCAAAAGTGATATCGTAGGGGAGAGGCAATATACTGTGCAGCAGTGCCAAGGAAGAATTATTTAAATTATCTGCAAAAAGTAGTAGCCATTTGGATGTATCAATTCTATACTGATTTTTTTTTTTCTTTTAACTCCATGCAAGGAGTCCTACAACAGCCAGGAAGATTTCCCTAACATTTTAGGAAACTGCCTTTCTACAGAGCACGTTAATTCCATGGAGTCAACCCATATGAACAGCCCTCCCTCCACCCCCCAACTATGCTACCCTTTAACCAACTGATTACAAGTACAATGAGCAGGAAATGCCTGCAAATAATAGCCTGGGGAGGGATGTCAGGCCAACGTGGCCCCCATGTGAGGCCAACAGAGGAATCTGGGTAGAGTTATAAGGGACAGGTTTCATGGTGATGTCTCTGTCCATTATGTTACGCCATTTTTACATACGGTCTGTTTCTCCCCACTGGACCTTTAAGACCAATGATCTATCTTAGCCCATGAATGGATCATATGTGACCCTCTCTGTGGAATCATTTACCCCATATGACCAGAGAGAGGTACGGTCAAAGAGATTAATGATGTCGCTGGGAGGTCACTGCTCTCCCCAAGCAAGGTCAGGACAAACTGAGTTATCACAGGAGCAGCAGGCACAGTTCGGACAGTGGGCTCACCTCTCAGAGCAGAGAGGAGGCTGGCAGGGGGCCTGACCCCTTATGTCAGTGCAAGTCTGCTCTGTACTCTCAACAAAGACCCAAGAACTTACACTTCAAAGCAGTTGCCCTTGACTTTCAGCAAAGTGGTGGTAGATGATAAAGCCTGGCCAAGTAGTCCTCAGCCTTGGCTGCACTGGTAAAAACACCTGGTGACTTTCTAAAATTCCCAGGGACCCAGGCTGCTCCTGAGATCAGTTAAAAGGGAATCTCTGTGAGTCCGTCTCAGGCACTAGTCGTTTCCAAAGAGCTCCTGGCGACTCTGTACAAGCCAAGGTTGAGGGCCACTTGCCTAGCTGAATGGCTCTCATGGGGCTGCTCCCTAGGCTTGCAAGGAGAGGTTAAAACAATGCAAATGCTGGTGCCCTTCTCCTGTGCTCCTAGCCTAACCGGCTGGGACACGGTAAAGAAGGAGGTGGTTTAGAAGATACTCGGCAGTGGAATCTTCTAGCAGCCACAGCGGAGAAGCACTGAGTAGGGCACAAATGCCACGTGGAAAGGGAGCTGAATTAGAGTCTCCTGCAGCTTTTGCTTCTCTCTGCAACTTCTATTTGCCCACCCACCGTGCTGCCCTCTCAGGCAAACTCGCTGTGTGGCTGCTGAGCCTGAAACCACAAACACTATACACAGCTCAGAAACGGTCCCTTCTAGTTTCTGGAGGCCTTCTGAGAGAACAGACACTAAGCCTCATTTTTGAAACCAAAGCTGGTTTACGATGGCCACGCTGCCATGCTCTGTATCTGCTTCCTCCCCTGTTCCTCTTAGCACCTGGCATGGAAAACTCAAGAGCCTCTTTGCTGGGTCTTCCCACTTTCCTTCTGAGTCCATACCTAATCCTCTTTACCATTTTTTTTTCCACCTGGAATTTTTCCTATTTTTAAGACCTCTCTTGACTGCAGAATTTCTCAAACTTCCCTGAAGACAAGACTTAGCTAAAGTGCTTGTTAAAAATTGATACGTGTCTGAGTTTCAGCACAGACTGCCTGAATCAGAACTTCTGGGAGAGACGTCTGATCACCTGTACATTTTGGTCAGAACCCAGGCCTGGTGACTGACCAGCTCTGGGGGCCCCATTCACACTGTCCTAAGTGGCTGGTGCTCATGGACAGAATCATGGTCCCAGGTAGTTTGTACTGTGGGGAAATTTGGGAACATTGCTGAGAAATCTCCTGCAAGTTCATTTCCATTTTCATTTCAGAGCACCAACTTTTCCCAGGAAGACTGTTGGACAGGGGGAGGCTTATGGGAGGGGGGAGGATTACTAATTTAAGAAAAATAATAAAATGGCTGATTACTGTGCACAAGGGAGAAGGCTACATTTGTCTGGAGTCTTTGCAATGTCGATGCCAAGGAGTCACTGGCCTGATGTCAATGGAGTATTTACCTATGACAGGTGGCTGCGAGCCTTGTATCTACGCATTAAATGATTTAATTTTCCTGACCACCCGTCTTCCTACTCCAGTCTTCACAGAGGAGGAGGCAGAGGAACAGCAAGTCAAGGAGCACACACAAACCGGTAAGTAGGGGAGATCAACCATGGTTGGGTTGTCTCAAGACCCAACTCTTATTTACTCACTAAGATTGGGCTCAGGGGAGTCCGCGTAGGGGTAACGGGTTGGCCATGGAGGGTCATGTCTCTACAGAGGGACTTCCTGATACCGTTCTGAACCTTCTATTCCTCTCAGACAAAATAATACAGCATTTGGATTCCCCCTCGAGTATGATGTTAATTGAGGCTTGAGGGAGATAATTATATTCTGCTTTAACAACTTGGGATGTGGAATGGCATGGGCCATGGTCTTTCTCTCTCTTTTCATTCTATTACCAGACTTCATTATGTTTTACGACGGTTTTCATAGACCAGCCATCTAGACTGTGCATCTGACTCAGCTGGTGGTGCATTTAAATTAGTCCTGTGACCTGCCATGTTATCCTTACGTCCCACTTTTCTTCTTAGGCTGAATCTCATCTCTCTGCAATTTTCTTTCTTCTAAAAATTACCCACGGCTGAATTCCAAGAGACAAATGAAAAGAGTAGCCAGCCAGTATTGCTGGAGGGAATGAGGGAAGCTGGCTATCGAGACAGAGTAAAACCTGCGGTACAGGCGGGGGCCGAGGGAGGACAGACGGGGAATGTTCTCCTGTTGGAGAACACCAGTTTTAAGTTTCACTGTTAAATATTCTGGTGGCTTCTCATTCTGTGGCCTCTTAACTCTCTTATGTCACTATTGCTACACAAAACTCGGGGTGGATATCACTCATGGTAAGTTTCTTCTTGGGTCCAATGCTATGAGTACTGAAGCTAGCACGTACGTGCACACACGCACACACACACACCGACATGTGATCAACCACCCCCCCGCCCCAAGGCTAACTAGTAAAAAAACCCCTAGAGCCTTAGAAGTTGCTCTTCTGGTCTGGTAGATAGATGGCAGTCAAGATGCCCCACAATGACACTGGCACAAAATCAAATTAATCCTATCTGTAGATTCTGGGGTACCTGTCTGTTATAAGGCAGAGTTTCTCAACCATGACTGCCTGTTACAAATCAGCTACTATATGTGTGTGTGTGTGTGTGTGTGTGTGTGTGTGTGTATGTATGTACACACACACATATATACATATATATACCCATATATTTACGTGAAATACTAAAGACCAAATCCATTTCCCAGTCTTTTAAGTCTGAACCTTCCAGAGTGGTTCCCAGGCCTGGGTATTCCCAAGAAACCACTTTGGTGGTCCTAACGCATCAGCCAGCACCGAGAACTCACATTTGACTGTGTGAGTACTTCTTTGAACTCACGTGCCCTGGCTCTGTAGGAAAAAGAGCTGTGTCCTCTGGTTTTTCAATTAAACTGCACTAGTGTTGACTGCCACAGTTTTTAATGATCAATATTTTAATTTTTGAAAATTGCCTTATATTAATGATATACATTATTTAATATATTACTAATACTTATTAATTTTATTAGTAATATTACTAATACTTATTAATTTAATTAATACTTATTAATACTTATAATACTTATTAATTTTTTCCAGGATGCTTCCCTTTAGACATGGGGGAATAGGGTGGAAATGCACACTCATCGGGGAATCTCGCCGGTATGTGTTAAGAAGTTGCTGGAAGGGTCCTAGGGAATTCCGCCAGGAATGTTTTCTGAATAGTCAGACGTCACATGCAGAAATAAGGTGCTTCTGTTAAAATTGCTCTTGCCGGCTTTACTAAATAGTTTACTGGTCTTGTTCATTCAATCCTCAGATGGTTTGCTACCTGCCAGGCACCCAGCTACCCCACAGGGACAGGACGTTGTGCTCCTGAGCTTTAAATCACTATGGAACGTCTATCCTGGCCTTGGCTGCCTGGAAGCTCATGACCTAACTTATATTTCAGTTTTACTGCCAAGAAAGCGGGACTTATTTACTTGGGATCAGTATTTTCATTCTCTCCCCCCTCACCACTTGGTTCTAAAAACTCAAGAATTATAAAAAGCCCATTCAAATTCATATTTCCTCCCGCCCTGTGGTTATTTTTGTTTTTAAAGGATTTTATTTACTTATTGGACAGAGAGAGACACAGCGAGAGAGAGAGAGAGAGAGAGAGAGAGAGAGAGAGAGAGAGAGAACAAGCAAGGGGAGTGGGAGAGGGAGAAGCAGGCTTCCCGCCGAGCAGAGAGCCCCATACGGGGCTCGGTCTCAGGACCCCGAGATCATGACCTGAGCTGAAGGCAGATGCCTAACAACTGAGCCGCCCAGGCGCCCCTCTATTTCTATTTTAGTTTTGAATTAAGTGTACTTCAAGAGGCTGTGGCAAACTGTAGCATGAGATGGGGTATAAACAAATAAACCAGCAAGCAAATGAGCTACAGAATCCTCTCAAAGAAAGAAACTATAGAAATGCTCTCCTGATCCTTTTTGTCTCAGATCCTTTAGCACATTTCATTTCATTTCGCCTCAGTTGCTCTTCCTAACATTGTGTATATTTAAAAAAAAAAATTATGTTTAACTGGGAAAGGAGAGAAGTGCTCTGAATCTATCCCTGATTTGAATATTTGGATATTTCTATCCAAAACTTCTGGGTTTCAGAAATTCAAACCCAAGTGCATCTCCAGTCCCTTTGAGAGCAGTCTACTTCTGTAATTTTCGTTTTTCCAACCTTGAACAAGCTCCACGGCTCTACTTTTTTTTCCTCAGCTAAAAACAGAACTGATGGTGAGCCTGGAAGGCCTGCCCTGTCATCTTCCTGGGCCTCAGTTTCTTCCTCTGGAAAATGGGAACAAACATAGCACAGGGTCCCCTAGATTTTTTTTTTTTCTTTTTGCATTTTGATGAGAACATGAATATGATAGGGCTTTATCTGGGGGGGGAATTGCCATTTATTTTTTTGGCTATGTGTACTCCTAAAGGATAGTCATCTTCTCTCCCCCAGAGAGAGTAGGCATTTGTGTTTTTAAGTGCTGGACTTCCAGGGTTTTAGGCCAAGAGGGGGAGAGTCAAGAGACTTTTTGAGGTTACAAGTCCTATCAGAGAGAGGCGGGGGCCTCCTGAAAGATAAAATCCCACCTCAGGTTTGGTTGGGCAGAGTGAAGACGGTCACAGAGGAGCCCCTCATGAGAACAAGTTTCTGCTGCAGTTAGAAATGGGTCTGGCCCGTCGTACAGCTGCTTGTGATCTCTTGGGGAAGCAGCTCTTGTACGGGGGAAAGGAATCCCGGGCTTGTGGAGGCCCACAGGGGGGTGGGGTGGGGAATACAGGGTGTCCAGGCTGAGGCTCTGGAGGCTACAGAGGCCACACTGAGGGGGTCTGTGCCCATCTATGAGTTACAGGCAAAACAAAGTAAGTGTGATGATAGAAAGGTCCAGAACCTTACAGATCCCTGGGGGATTCCTAGAACCCAAGACCACCCCAGGCATTAGATTTCTCACCAGCGGCCTTGGGAAGACAGCAACACAGGCAGATTTGGTTTAACATTTTGAAAAGTACCTTTCTGCAGAGCAACTGGTTGTACAGAAATCTACAGCCGCGGAGGTACAGGGGCTGGGTTTGTGAGGGGAGAAACGGTCACCTTCTTGTGCGTATCCCTGAGCTCCTCCACCAACAGGAAAGATAGACTATTTGACCTCATGATTCCTGGTTGCTTCTTCAGAAAAAATTTTTTTTCCCCAAACTATTTTTCGTCCAGTTTTACTGAAGTAAGTTCCACAAATAAAAACTGAACACAACTGGATTGAACAATGTGCTTTTTTGGAGCTGTATAAAGTGATGACTTGATACACAAATACATTGTGAAATGATCACCACAATCAAGGTAATTAACATATCCATCACTTCATACATTCATCTTCCTTTGTGGGTGGTAAGAATGTGTAAGTTCTACTCTCAGCAAATTTCAAGTCTCCCTCCTTTAAAACTTCTAGAAGTCAACATTCCAATACAAGACAAAACAAAACAAAAACTCATCTCTGGCCCACAACTGATTCTAAGCCAGAAAACCTGCTTCCACAGGAGCAAAACAAAATATGCCTGTAGTTGAGTGATGTTGATAATAGTAATAGTAACAGTAATATTATCCTGAGTGTCATGTAGTGTCCGGCTACTCAAGGAGCTTTCTGCTCATGACCACCATTAATTCAGTAACAACCCAATGAGGCAGGCATCACTCATTAGCCCCACTTTAAAGATGAGGTAGTTGGGGATCAAACAGGTCAGTTAGCCTGCCTGTATTATCTCTGTCTGTAGTAAGTTAATTTTGCCTAAATCGAAGTCTCTGATCATATTCTATAGACGAACAGCAAATATTTGTTGCTGCATCAAAGTATGTAGAGTGATCGTGAAAGACTTTGCCTCACATCTGGACCAGAGCAATGACAGGTTGTGGGCAGCTGAGCGAGACACGGCTCCCCAGAAATGTTAGTGTTATGGGGGTCCTAGAGGTTGCCCAGTCTAAACGCGACACCTACTTTCAAGTGGATTTAATTTTATTTGCTTTCTCTTGCCTGTGTACAGTCAGTGCTTTCAAATAATACCATATGCTTGAAAATATCTGTCAATCAACAGCTGAGTTAGAGAACCCCATGAATTTTCACCACCTCCTTTAATTGGAAAGTAGTGTTCAGTTTCCTCTCCTTCCGACTGTAACTGGTATCATTGTCTTCATTTAGCAGATGAAGAAACTGAGGCTCAGGAAAGCTGAGACAAACCTGATGGGACTATTCCAGATTATGTTTTACATTCATGTGAGTTTGTTATGCGATCGATGAGAAAATGCTAGCATGAAATCACTCTCATTACACCTTGGTCTTTGGGGGAAAGAAAATGACTGATGGTGGCCCTAGAGGAGTTGAGGGGGGAACGTTCCCATAAGACGGATTACGAGGGCCCCGCAACCCTTGGAGGTTCTTACTTTCTCACTGAGGAAGGGAAAGTAGAAAGAGGCTTAGAAACCAACAATTTGCTAAGACAGATTCTCCTACACCCTGCCAGGTTTGTGGAGTGTCCACATTAGTTACTGAATATTGGGGTGGGATTGAATGTTGCCCTCCATGGTGGTGCTTCTCAGATGTCATACGCACCGCCCAGGGGTCTCGAAGGTGTAGATTTGATACAACAGGACTGGGATGGGCTTGAGAATCTGAATTGCTTACAAGCTCCCAGGGAGGTCAACACAGGTGGTCTGGGAACCAAGCTCTGCAGAGCAAGGCGCTCAGAACCCTCACAATGGACCACCCCAATCTTGAAATTTCAGAACAGACTCAGGCAATTACTCTTTCCCTGTCCTTTGTTCTAAGTTTGACATGGAGAAATTGAAGAAAATAATCCAAAGAATAGAAGAGAAATGATCCACCATTCTGGGAAAGCTGTGGGGCTGACCGTGTCCAGGACACAGGTTTAACCTGCCCCCATGCCCACTCCCTGAGCTCACTGTCCACTAGCTCGAGGTAGTCTGCACATCCTCTAACTACACAGAATGGGGAGGAAAATAAGCCCCTCATCTTTGAATGTGGTCTAAAGTTTCAAACGACAAAAGGGGACCACGAACAGAGTCGGGGATTGACAGGATGATCAAAGTATCCAACAGTCATGGTCTTCTTTGTGAAGGGATACCACGCCCGAGAGCGCGGTGGGAAGTGCTGATCCAGATTACCAGATGCTGGGTGTATTTCCATAAGCTCAGGGCCAAAGCATTTCCGTTTTAGGATAATTAAGGGGAAGGGTGTTTAGCTTTGATTATGTCTCATCCCCCCACAATCTATTGATCTGTTGGAACACTCACACATCCTAATGCAGCACAAATCAGCCCAGGAACAATGACAAAATTCATGAGTTAGTTCCTCCTTACAGAGGTTCCCTCAACCTTTCGCCTCCAAACTATCGTCCAATTCCTGAAAGTGGTCCCTACGTGTTTTTGTGTGTGTGTGTGTGTGTGTGAATTAAATATGAAATACACTATGCTTTTGAGGAGAATTTAATTCCAGGGGAATCAATCACTGTGATTCATGCCAGGGAGGAAATCATGAGGAGTCATTTGTTTCTGTCTAGTGACTGTCCAGAGGCACGTACCTCATTTAGACATGGAAATAATGTAGAGGCCGCCCTTAAATAGAAATCGGTTCTACTGGGAAAGAATGTCAACTTCTCTTCATAGATACAGGGTCAGAACTTCTTTTGATAACTTAGAAGTAAATACTGGAAAATTTTAGTGAAAAATTACCTCTCACCCCAAAAGCACAATGACTTAAAAAAAGGCAAAGAAGGGGGGCATCTTCAATCTAGGTCATAGTCATGCACTAAGGTTGTATTGTGTGTCTGTTCCCTTCTCCTTGACGGGGACGCTGCCTTCCAGGAGGAGAGCACTGTACATGCCGTGTAAATGGTCCCTCCAGGGGCCTGCATCTTCTCCTTCTCATCGGAGGCCTCTGACCTGCCTCTAGAAAGCATCAGGCTTTCTCACCTGCCTGAAAACCTTCACAGCTGAAGAACCCTAATGGTGCTACTTAAAGGATGGGTTTCATTTGCTTCTTTGTGGCCTATCAAGTCAATGATCTGCAGCCCGAGAAGTGTGTAATTAGGCCATGACATGACCAAAGGACTTGTTGCATCTTGTCTTGTCACTGGCAAAAGTGTCTACCCACATGGCTGTGACAGCTATGGTCTACTGGGTTTGGATTTCCTTTAATGTCTCCCCAATTCCTTGTTGGTCCAGTCTGTTGACTATTACAGTTTTGGTACCCTTTTTTAATGGCTTCAATTACATACATGTTCATCCAATAGCACATAACAGTTGTTAGGAAGCCATTATAGATTATGGACCAAAGGCAATTAGTTCTCAAAACCAAAATTTGAGCACTTTTTCTTCAAATGTGTGTGTGTGTGTGTAGGTGGGGTGGGGGGCACATGTCTGTAAATTAAAAATAAGAGAAATTCAGGAAATCTACCAGTAACAGCCATGTTTCTTTTTGGCATTGGGAGCTTTGGGGAATAAACACGAGTTTTAAAACAATCATATCGATGCCACCATCAAGAACTACACATCCTCTCCTTCACGATTTCAGAACCATCTCAATTGTTACCAAATATAATCATTGTCGATCTGCATAGCAGGTTGGCAGAAAACATAATTATCTTTTTTTTTTTTTTTGGTGAATGCCAATTGGGAACTATTGGGAACTATCCATAGGGACAATAGATAAATTACCGGTGGGTTTGAGAGCAGGAAATTCGAGTCCCTTTTTCATCACTAAGTCATGTCTTAGCTAGGACTACTTGAGGCTGCAAACATGCCTTGATTGGACTTTGTTAGCAATAGCAGAAGGAGGAAGAGACAGCGCAGGACCTGGACTGATGGAAACTGGGTTCACAGTCCCATCATCGGACGTCCCAGAGCACCGGGAGGATCCACCTTGGCGGGGGGGGGGCACACATGTCCTGCCTCTTTCTGGGATAGTCCGGTAGAAGCCCGTTGTCCCAGGCTCGTCACTAACAACAGTGCGTCCCTTCTCGGTCTCGAGCGTCACATTCTGGATCATCACTTCTAGGGTCACCCTGACGACCCTGCTTATCTATCTCATCAGGTTGTTCCAAGTTCTACATGGTACCGGACACACAGGGACACTACCAAAAAATGTAGCTTCAAAACAGAAATCTACATGGTGAAAAGGAAAAAAATCCAAAAGCAGCAGGGAAGGTACTAGAGGACTGCTTACTTCCAGGAAAGGTGACACATCAAAATCTGAACACCAGAGAACGGGTAGATTGGCAGGCTCACGTAGCCCCTCCCCCCAAGTAACTTTGACCTTCACAAGCAGAACCAAAGCAAAACAAAACAAATTACCCCTGCAACTCCCTGCCTTAAAAAGAATTCGATTCGCATATACAACTACCTACCAGGTTTTTAAAGACTTGTCCACACCACACCCAGCTGAGCAGATCTGGTCACTGTTCTTCCTAAACTCTTTGAGTGCCTCTAGAGTCCATTAAGGATATAACGATTCAAACCCCTGAATTTCAGAGATTCAGGCGGAATTGACATGACCTGGAGATTTTTGGTTTCCTCAATGCTCACGCCCGCCGTCCAGATTCAAAGCTCTGACGGGAATACATGAAAGTAAACACTGATACACTCTGTGTAGTGCCTCTCACGTGCCACATCTTTCACAGCCACGGTCTCAGTACTTCCAAAACACCCTGTAATGTGGAATCCATACGCCCCTAAGAGATGAACTGACGGTATGCCAAGAAATTACTTCTCGAGATTGCTCCGGTAAGTTGCCACAGAGCCTCGGGATTCAGGGCACAGACTTGAGCTCTCAGACTGAGCCAAAAAAACTCGCTCCGCTCTACTGAGCTCAGCTCTCCAAGCTGTAAAATGAAGGGGCAACATCCACTGTCCAGCGCCAGTGCTACGGACAGCTCAACGGCACGGCGTCAGCGGGGCGGTTAGCACAGTGCGCAATGCGGCTGGTGGGACTGTGCGGACCACAGTTGTGTTGCCATCGTCATAGATGACAATCAGAGTCCAAGACTGCTCACCTCCTACAGCACACTTCGGGAAGTCTTAGTAAAATCCTGTGACTACTTCCATCTTGTGAACACGGCGACAGGAATACTGTCCTGTATACTGCGGGTTTTACTGAAGAAATTTGTTTTCACCTCGTGTGTGTGCCTTGTGACAGGAAACTCGCAGGCAACATAGGTTTCTTTCTAGTTACCCTAAAGCTGCCTGGAATAATTAGCTTCAGTCTCTCCTCCTGAGGGGAGCCTGACTCACAGAACACAACTCCCAAATGAATCAGTTAAGAAAGTGAACTTTAAACCAAAAAGAACAAGCATATAAATAAAAATAAGAATACACTACATACTTTTATATCTATCTATAAATATAAATGTTATATATATATATATATTTTTTTTTTCTTTTTTTCTTTTTCCTCCAACCTGGTGTTCTAATTTAAAAAGCTGGATGTGCTTTCCTAGCACTGGGGTATAGGATGTAAACAAAGACATTAATGACTCATTTCTGCTACATTTCTATTACAAGTTGACAGAGTGTGTTTTTTGAAATTGCAGAACCTGGGAGAACTCATCAGGGCATCTGAAAATAGCAGAAAAGATAAAGAGCTGAAACCAGGAACCACCTTAAGAAGGCTGCGTCAACAAAGGTCCAGAGACAGAACTGAAGCTTCCTGCTGTGATTTGACTCCACAGAATCCAAATCCAAACCGACCTCCTTCTGACCCCGGATCTTTGTCTCAGCTGGGAGATGCCACGCACGGGACAGAGACACTTCTGTCAGCTCTGAGCCTCCATGAACCAAGCCCTCAGCTCCTTACTCATCCGAGAACCACTGTCTTGGCCTCGCCGCTCTCCGAGGCTTAGAATGCACTCACTCTATTTTTCAATGGTGGATTTCTCAGAGAAAATAACTAAAAATGTAAATGAAAGATAATAGGGAAGCTACCACACCTTTGCCGACTTTTGTTTTGCCAACTAGGAACACTAAAAGCAAAACTGAATGAAAAAAGAACAACAACAACAACAGGCCCCTGGGTGGCTCAGTCCTTTAAGCATCCAGCTCTTGCTCTCAGGTCTTGAGCTCAGGGTTGTGAGTTCCAGCTCTGAGTTGGGCTCCAGACCCAGCACGGAGCCTACTTTTAAAAAAAAAAAAAAAAAAAAAAAAAAAGAAAGAAAGAAACCAAAACAAAGCTACCATGCTGTCATCACTTCCTAAAAGAAAAGCTCTTTTCACGGCATCTGAGAAAAAAGCCTGGCTAAAGCCTGAGGGCTCCCAAGACCAGGGAGCTCAAAACCTGCACACATTAGGTGGCCGGGTCCTTCTCCTGTCCCAGCGACCCCGTAAACAGGTCATCAGAAGGAGTCACCAGGTCTCGAACTGGCCTTGGGAGACAGGGCTTTAACCAAAGCCCCAGGATGCGATCTCTGAGATCTCGCCCAGCACGTATCACAAAGAATGAGTGCTGATTTTTACCCTGAAAACAGCTTCAACCCTGTTGAACCTGGTTCAGACAGCAGGGCTGGGGAAAACATGGATACTTCCCTCCTCTGCTTTGCATTGTCTACCCTCATTAAGGGATCTGCATTATTCACAGAAGCAGCTTTCTGTATTCTACGCCAAAGCAAGAAAAAGTAAAATTTTTAAGTCCCTGAAGTACAACAGTAATTTTTAAATTAACCTTTCTACTAAAAAACAAAACAAAACAAAACAAAAAAAAACCCCAAAATCAAAAACCAAAAAACAAACCCAAAAAGCAAAAAAATAAAACAAAAACAAAACAAAATTTAAAAAAAAACCCTTTCAATGCTAACTTAAATGTTCCATTCAGGATGTTCATGTGCTTTATAAGCTGACAAGCCCTTAATCTTTAGTCTGTATCATTTGATAAGGACTCCAGATAAAATGCTACATCATTTTACATGTAATTACTAGCCTTCTTTTAATGACGGCATTCATTTCTCTATTATTTAATCTGAATCCAGAAAGTCAAGAGTCTTAAAAGAGATAGGGAGTCCCTGCATTACATGGAAATCAACACAAATTCTTTTACTTTTTCCAGTTTGGATCAAACTAAGGTTTTATGTAAACAATTACGTTCTATATTCTTTAGTTCTAGATCCTACACTTAGGATAAAATGCGATAAGAAGGCAGAGAAAGGTTTCTCCCCTCGTTCCTTCCCACCTTCCTCCCTCTCTCCCTTTCTTCCTTCTTTTCCTCTCTCCCTCCCTCCCTTTCCTCACCTCCTCCCTTCCTCTTTCCTTTTTCTCTTTGTTCTTTTGCTCTCTTCCCATTCGTCCTCCCACACAACCATCTACCCGGTATTCACCCTTCTATGTACGTACACACGTATGTTTTTATCTCAGTCACCTTTATACACTTAAATTGGAGTAGACCAAATTCTCCATGACCTCAGATGCCTCCTGAGTTTTAAGGAAGAACTGCTAATCTATTTGTCTCTGAAATAGAAATTTTTATTCATAGGTTATGACTATCACATTTAAAAAAATGTTCTGGCATGGGGCTTATGACTCCCTGAATTTGCTAGGTCCTGGCCTCCATGTAATAAGATTTACCTAGAGACTCTTATGAGTCCTTTGTGAGGACCTGAGGCACAGGGATGTGTGTGTCTGTGTACATGCTTCTCTTAGCATATGTGTATGTATACATAGACACACAACAGACACACACATATATACGAGTAGGTCTAGATATTCCAAACACAGAGAACAAGATAATTAGATACTAGGGCATTTTCCTTGAGTTTCTATTAAGTTGAGCTATGAAATTGCCAATATTCTACCATTTTGTCAAAAAATAACAAGGTTACGTGATACAGTCTAATACTACGTTTCCGATGAAATGTTAAGGTCTCAAAAAACAAATGAACAAAAAAGGTAGAAAAAAAAACAAAGAAACAAAACCTGGTTGCTTGTTGTCTCTTTTGCTCAGTCTAGGGGCAACTGTGCGGCCTGTCTGTCCAAGGCTCCTGACGTTGGGGGGTCTTGAAAGGAAATGCATGTCTCATGTGCAAGAGGAAATGGCCCCTGGGAGCCGTCAGCACAACAGGATCATTATGAAACTGCCGAGTGAACCACCCTGTATAACTTTCTTCTCTAGCTGCTGGAATCTGGCTCCCCTCTGCCCTAACGTGGGGGGACATTCTCATGCACTGGTTGTTAGGAGATGTTAGAAGGTTCAGCAAGCAGGACAAGCATGAGAAATGTCTGCCCTTCTGGAGAGAGAACATTTTCATCAAAGCTGGATACACATCATACATACACCCCCAAATATTTGTGGCACAAGTCACTGAACAGGGAATATCCCCTCCCGCCCCACCTCCTGGTTCGGCTGCTCACAGATGCATCCACAACCAACTCATAAAACACAACGAAACCAAGAGCCAGTCCATAAAGAGAAGGCTGCCCCAGGCTTAATTCAAGCAAGCCATTCACCGAGCTAATGTGATGGTGGACCTGTCGAATCCAGAACGCATCACGGACACATCAGCAACACCAAGTGCATGCAATGACCAGATGACCATCGGCCCCACTGCCATGCTTTGATCAGTTCAAGCTCAGAAAACAATCCCCTTGGAGAGTCTGGACCGTGGGCTTTCCCTCAGTCAAAGGGAGGTTAAAAATGAAGATCTGGTGAAGTCAAGTGCTTTCCACACATTGCCTAAATGCCAAGGAGAGATGTTTGCCTATTCTCATTAAATCTGTCAGGGAAACTATCAAATTACCTAGTCTGGGCAGGTCTCTTGCTTTTGGGGAAATCTCTGCCCACACCAGATGGTCTTCATTCTGGAGGTCAGCATCCAGCAACTCTCAGGGTGCTCCCAGATAATCAGCATGTGATCATTTAACCAAGAAGATGATGGGGAGAGAGTTGCAAGGTGTCCATCAAGGACCTTCTGGACAGTCCTGAGGTTACTGGAGTTCAATATTTTCCAAAGGTCCCTGACTCTTTAAATTGATGAAGACTTAATTTGTGCTGATAAAAGGTAAAATTCTATCACCTGGGGATACCAAGCTTTTCTTGCTTTCCTCACTCCTGAAGAGCAAATTTCATGGCTACAAGTGAAATTAGTGGCTGTTTCTCTTTTCATCCTGTTGATAACCAGTGAGTGTTACCAAAATGCTCTCAATTCCTGCCGATTTTGTTTCCTGCTCTGAAGGAGTTTCTTTGGGTTAAGGAGTTTTTTTTCTCTTTGTCATCCTGCTTGTCTTCTAGATGAGAAGAACCCAGAATCTATCATGGCTGATACTAAGCTGGGATCATGTAAAAATAAATTATTACACAACTGCCCCGAGATAAAGTCTAGAAACTTGGCATCTTTCATCCAAATTCAAAAGCTATTCTGATAATTTCACGTCCTCCCCAAATATGTGTCTTCTACCAAAGGGACGGGTCTTCCTTCTCATCGCCTGCTTACTGGAAATATAGGGAAGGACCATGTCATATATGTGCTTTATAAATTGAACCAGAAATATCATTTTAAAGATTGTTTTCTGGTAATTTGCCTATTACTGCATTTACCTCAGTGCAATAATCCCATATGTGGCGAGTGTCTTGCTTCTAATCAAATTAAAGAGGGCTGGTAATCAATTTCCACACCAACCAAGAAGACCCAACGTACAAATGTCTTTCATAAATAGCAAGAGGCCAATTACATGGACAAGAGTATATTTACTTGGTTTCTTCCACGGAAACGATTACACTAACGTGGGAATTGTAGACTCATTCAAGATTTGCCAAGCCAAGAACGAGGGCAATTTTAGGTAGGACACACTGCCAATGAGAAGTCTCAATAATGTTAAAGTAACAGATTCTATACACATATTTGCACAGGGTGACCCCCCCAATGCAGCAACACTTTACCTTAATTTTCAAATGAAGGCCAACAGAGATGGCCAGATTCTCAAGTAATTCTATTTAAGAATACTCTTAAATATTGTTTATTTTTTTTAAAAGTATCTAGATGGGTCTTATTGAAGAAAGCAATTTAAATTATATCTTTATAATTAACCTTTTTCCAACTTGGGGGAAGATGCATTTATGCTGAGAAGCAAGATAAAAATCCAAAGAAATAAATCCGTTTAAGATTCTTGTAATTATACAGCAGGCTAAAGTCACTATGATTATAATTATATACAAAGTGGGTGTTTGAGAATTTAGCATCTAGAGATATTTTCATAAAAATAATTAAGGGTTGTAGATGAACCACATTACAATTGATACTTTGCGAATCTTCAGTGTGCAGAGTTTAATAGCATTAGGACTTCTCATTTGTAGAATGAGCTCTAGGATTTCAAGATTGCCATCAGTTTTATGAGCTTTATTGACCCTCTCTCGTTTCCTAATCCAGTGTCACAGTGTACTGAAGACAGGAACGTACATTAAAAACATATTTTGCGTCTTGGCAAGAGGATGCGGGGTAAGTGGATAATTTATGTATTTAGAACTGCATCTTAACAAGAGTTTGGATTTCTTTGGAGCCTCCGTCCAGCCTCGAGAACTTGTTAGGGCTGTTTATAAGGAAACAGTAATACTATCTACATGCAACCAAATAGCAGATCTCACTTCTATCTCGCCCAAGAGCCATTGCAAACAAGTGTATGCACGGGGTTTTCCAAGTGCCGTTTTTTGGGGGTTCAGTTGTTGATGTTGCTTTCTTCTACCTCGGAAGAAATCTGCAGCTACGTTGAGCTAACGACACATCTCGTGGGAAATGGAATGGAGCCGCAGAGAAAGCACACCGCAGCAAACCGGGAGAGGATCTAAGTCACAACAGGCCAGGGAGGAAGGAGCACCAGTGGCTGCTGACACTTCCGACTCGGGGGTCAAGTACATCGCCTGCTTACCTGTCTGACCCAGCATGCCTCAGCCACACATGCAAATCGTTACCGTCACTGTTTTATCCATGAGACGTATTTTTAAATTAAAAGAGTCATTACCAAAAATAAGCACCCTCAATGACATTTGTACATGCAGAGCCTCTGAACATTCACATTTATGTCCTCAGAAAACAGAGCCAACGGGTTGCATTCAAATATGGAAACGCACATTTTTTTTTTTTTTTTTTTTTTTTTTGCCTTTTCTTCCCCACCCTCAGGCACCTACACGAAAATAGCTGTGGCTTGCCATTTCAGAAACCAAGTCATCTGTCAAGCCTGGGCAAGGGGTAACGGAGCTCCTCCCGACCCCTTGACCCCCACCCCCGCCATCCAATCTGACTTCTGCATTTCTTAGTCCCTCTCTGTCCCCCTTCCACTGCCGGTCTTAACACGTGGTGCGCGTTACAAATACACCTGGTTTATCCTAGTAGGTTTGGACACGGGGCCCTGCCAGATAGAGTGAACCTCCTTAGGAATGCCAGGTACATCTCCCCCATTCCTTCGTGTTGGATAAAAAAAAAAAAAAAAAAAAAATAGGTAACAGAGGGAATGCTTTACTGGGTGTGGGGAAAAAAAAAAAAGAAAAAAGAAAAAAACAAGGGAAGCGGGTGACTGAAGTGGAGGAAAACCTGCCGGCTCATCTTCTGGTGTTCACCCTAGGAGCTAGAGACCGTGGCTGCTGCTTACGTGGAAGACCGTGGGAAGGCTGTGCGGGGACAGTTTGTGTGTGCATGCAAGGTACGCTGTCGCAGGGATTGAGAGAGATCGGAAAAGCACTACACGGGCACAAAACACAGCATTTTGGGTCTTAGCAGAGAGGGTGGGAGTTTAGGATGGTCTAGGCTTGATGGTTCATTCTGTCTCTACGTGGCACTGTTCACCGTCACCCTGGGCCCTGATTTGGGGGTGCCGCCTCCCCAGCAGTCATGCATGCGCACCAGAACCAGACGAGAATCTTGTTTCCCACCGGCTAAGTTCATTTCCAGGTAGTTGTTAAGCGGGAGGAGGGAGACTCTTACCTGTCACTGTAGGCAGCGGCAGTGGCAGGGGTCGGCTGGGCGTAGCGGTATGCGGCATAACCACCCTGAAACGCAAGGAGAAATCTGACTCAGGAGTGCAGACAAGGCCAACTCAGGGGCGTCCAACCGTGAGGCCGCACCACAACAGCAGTAACCCACATCTACCAGTCTAACGTGGAGGTTAATGAAAGCTTAGTACCAAAGCAGAAGTACCAAACACACTGGAGAGACAAGGGCTTGGATACCAACCCCAGCTGGATGTTAAAGGTTAGCGGTTGTAAGCGTTTCCCAGAGGAGGAACCCAGACACCCTTCTAAAGAGATGTACCTAGATGGTTAATGGTGACCGTGTTG
Organism: Lutra lutra; assembly: GCF_902655055.1. Lineage (NCBI taxonomy): Eukaryota > Metazoa > Chordata > Mammalia > Carnivora > Mustelidae > Lutra > Lutra lutra. Next base: position 6,245,454 of record NC_062295.1, on the reverse strand, counting down.
GGGTGGGGAGGGTTACGGGGGATTCTCTAAACACTCTGTATACTTTGCTGAACTTTCCAGATTTTCAAAAATGATTATGCTTTGCCTTTCCTTATTAGCCACTAACTTACATCTTATTCAAACTCTCCTCAATGACTTCCTTAAAAATCCAACATAGGTTGAGCTAATGCCCTCCTGTCTTACATTGATATTTCTTAAAAAAAAAAAAAAAAGAAAAAAAGATAACGCTTTGATGGAAAGTTTATTAGTCATCTCTCGCCTATGTAGCTATTCAACCACTGAAGCAATTAAAGAAGGCTGTGTTTAGCTTTCTAAGTGTTGCATAATTATTTAAAAAAATGGAATGGTGAACACTTGTTAAAAATTCTGTCTTTTCCGCTAAAGATATCACACTGGTGCAGATAGGGAATTTGTCTGGTGCAGAAAATATGATAAAGCTTTCCAATTTGTAAATAAAATCATTAAGAGAGGGGGGAAAAAAAAAAACCCTGAAAAAAATAATTAACATTTAGTTCCATGTACCAGTTACTGCAATTGTTCAATTAAGCAGAGGACAAGCAAATGGTCATATTCGAAAGGAATTGTGTTCAGCGGAGCATTGATTATCAAACTGTGAAAATAACCCAGCTTCTTGCTCAGCAGACCACAGCGATACATCAACCACTGTCGACTGCTCTCAGCACAATTAACAAACAGGATCCAGTCTCTACCGATAACACAGGGGATGCTTGGGTTCTAATTAGAATTCACCATCCCACAATCCTCTGAGGCAACAGTTCTCACCCTTACCAAAAAGGGGCAACTCTGAACAGACTGATGGGTTTGAGGGCACCCCTCCCTCCAACAGCCAAGCTACTTCCCTGTCAGAGAGGATCTAACAACAAAATCAGGAGTGAGGGGTACATTATGCTTAGCTTCGTGCCTAGGGGACAGCCCAGTGGTAAGATAAAGACATGGATGCTGTAAGAAGCCACTTTGTCGTTCTCTTCCCTCTTCTAACTTTCAGAATAGATCTGCCACTACTTACATAGTGATTCAAAAAATCTAGTTTGTCCTTAAAGAAATTTGTCCTTTGGATCAGCCCTGGAGGCATAATCCAAGACACCCAATCAGCAATCATTTGGAGGCAGTATTAAAAAAAAAAAAATGAGGTCTTAGCCAGACACCACCTGGTGCTCCAAACACCATGTTCTCTAATTAGGAATGGGGAAACTCATTAAATGTGCTGAAGAGTTGTAAAACCAAAGTGGTTGTCACACCAGCACCAAGCTCAAGATACAGAATGATGGGCTGAGGGGAAATTAGGTCACCAGATTTCTGGAGTCATTCTTTTTATCTGCTTGTCCATCTCCTAGGCTTTCATGATGCGTCCAGACAGACACAGGTGTGTAGGTGTATTAAACCGTGAGGTAGGGAGGGAGGGGCTGGAGTTGGCTTGCTGATTGCTAACTGCCACCAGCCGAAAGCCTGGATGGAAAAAAAGTGTGTGTGTGAGTGTGTGTGTTTCTTCTACAGTAGAAAGCAAAAGCCACTGTGAAGGTATTTGCATCAAGGGCCATGTAAATCAGTCATGATTTGGTGACTGTGAATTTGGTCCCAGCAAAGATTTCTAGCAACACCCCCCACCGCCCCGCACATCCTCTACATTTGAACTCTGTATGGGTCTCCAACTTCCATGATTGTTTCCATTAGAGTGTGATAAGTGTCGTGCAAACAGCAGATAAGGCAAATAAACCTCACTAACCACCAGTCGGTATTTACTGTTATGAGCCTAGAATGGATGTGTGTGCAGCTGGGATTCCTCTGCGCGGCAGACGTATTGACCATGGCGCCTTGGGAAGGACCCATCATCTCCATTATTTTCACGAGACCTGCCCATTTAAAATAAGTGTGTGTTTCTATGCGAGACAGGCCCCAATGGTCAATGCCCTGACAACATCCTGGTCTTGGATATTTAGGAATCTGTTCACCAGCATTCCCTATTTAAGACTCAAGGTCATAGTCGTCCGAGGTCTGTGGAGCCAGTGGAGAGATTCTGACCTTGAGCAGTAGGCTCCTTCCTGTCCAGTGGGTATGCTGGTGGTGATGGCAATGTCCTACCCCTGAGCTGTCCCACACAGTCATCACTGGTCCTAGAGTGACTACTGAACACTGGAAATGTTGGCTGGTGAAACGAACTGCAATTTTTAATCTGTCTGGTTTGAGTTAATTTGACTTTCCCCATCAAGGGTCATGTGGAGCTGACAGTTTCAGTATTGGACAGTCTGGGTCTAAGTGATCCCTCAAATAGGTCATCAGCACAGAAAGAAAAGGGTCAGGGGGCTTGACACCGCCACGTGTATGCACTGCACTGTCTCCTTTTGCGATTTTTCTTCTGTATGAAATCCATATTAGGGGAATAACAGAGTTGTGTATTAACTCTGTGTATGTGTGCATACACTGTAAAATGATCAAAAAATACAAATTGCTTTAATTTGCCTTTCTAACAGGTGACTCTAATCAATTTTATGGCTCCATATTTTGCAGCTCGCTGAGCATAGCCACAGCTCCTGCAAGGTTCTGTGCTAATGTGTGAAAAAGGAGCGCTCCCTTCCATTTGCTGGCACCAAACCATGTTCATGTGCAAACCGGTCTTCCTGAACTTAGGACAGAAATGCGTCCTTGACAGTTAGATCTTTTTCCCACCACCAAACCAAATGGCAAGTACCACGTGGTTCTGCGCTCCCTACTCATAAAATACACTCGTTTTTCACATATTGGGCAGCAAGCTATAAATGAGACCTTATATAAAATGTAACTCTTGAACGGCCATTATGAATTGCCCCCTCCCACCTCTGCCACCATCACCAGAAGTGGCCTTGAAGATCCCGACTCGATATTGTCGGAAACATTGCCTTTGCTAGCGGGACCTCTGGAGGCTAGGGCAAGTTAGTGATGGGGGACCTCTAATGGTTTTCCAACAAAGTATTTCCAGCAATGCACTTCATGGGATACTAACAATGGAAGGAAAAGGAACTTTCTGTGACCAAATCGGTTTGGGAAATGCCAAATGAAATGAAATGAAACTGGTTACTTCATCTGTGGAACTTTCTAAAACGATATTGATGAGCACTGTGGACCCTCAGTGCATCTCAGAGTCCTTTAGCAAGGGAAATCACATTTTTTTTTACTTTAGAGTATACTTTTGGAAAAAGATGTTCTAATAGCCAAATTACTTAGGAAGAGAGGTGAAATGTTTGTGTGCTGGTGGGGACATGGGGGATAGGGAGTGCTGTAGTGTGTGTGTGTGTGTGTGTGTGTGTGTGTGTGTGTGTCGCTTCTGCCTAACTGTATAAGTAGCAAAGGGCTTAATCCTAGACAGCAGCCTCCCCGTTCCTGAGAATACCCAAAGATCTCACTTCGTGCAATCTACAAGGTGGGCTGGTACATACTGGTACATACACATTTTACTAAAACCACAGTTAGAAGAACACTTGGAAAATGAAACATTTAAACATAGTCACTCCCTAATTTATCCGCATCACACATTTGGCTGTTTTTGGAGTGTGGCAATGGAAACCAGCTTTCCTGAAACCTAAAAATAAAAGTTGATCTTGGGAATTCAAATTATTTTGTTCTCTCCTCGATCCAAGGACCTCCCTCTTGTACTGGATTTCTCTTTACAATTTGATTAATTCTCAAGGTTAAAAGAGAACGTACTTTCTTAACTGACTTAACACAGAACAGAAATGGGAACCGCATGTTACAGGGAAATCCATGTACTAAAACTCCCACTGATGGTTCTTAGTTTTACATTCGTCTTTCATTTTACTTGACAGTTTTAATGTTCATTGGGGCAGCTACACTCCAATAGATGTGTTGCTCTTTTTTCTTCCTACAAATTGGTTCATTTGGGGGTTGCTTCAGCAGTGAGTAATAGGGTTGAAAGCTACAGCAATGGGCATGCGATAAATTTATAAGAAGCTACAATGAAACCAGGGAAAGTTACATTAGCTATGCTGACCCTTGATGCAGGATGAATACGTTTTCTGTTTAACCATTCCAGTTGACTCCAGGAACCTACTACAAAGTTACCGAGACAGCTGATACAATGAAACCTTGCAAGTCTTTTCGCTGAGTTTATATTAATTGGGTATAGATGCATTTTAAGCCAGGAAATTTATAGCCACGTCAGAATCTCCATTTTGATACACTCACGATCTAGTGAATAGGGGAATCTGAGGGTACGCATCTCTATTCTAGAAGCATTCACATCGAAACTGGAAAATTCAGTTAAGTCTTTCCTCCTCCTATGTTAGAGAACGTCTCCCCTCCCCAGAATCGTCTTGTTAGTAGGATTTCACAGCAAACCCACAATCATAGTGATGAGGTTTCCCGCCAGTCGGGATTTCATACCTGCAGCAATTTATTGCCATACACAGGCTCTTGATACACTACTCTATAAGGAAACAGAAATGTAATGTTTTCAATGCAAAAATGAAATAAATAAAAGAAAACGCATAAGTCAGACAGAAATTCCAGAGCAATTCATTTACAAGTTTGCTTCTCTTAAGTCCCTAAGATCCGAGAATGACCCACTGAACCAAGAGGAGGAGGTTTTAGCCTCGGAGCTCCGTAACCCAGAGAATCCAGAACGTGCAGGTGGGGATCTAACCCTACTGATTGTGTTTGTGCCACAACCTGCGTTTAGTTTTAGAGAAGAAAAAAGGATACTTTCATGGCTTCTTATCCTTCTAAGCATAATGCAACAGTTCAAATTAACTACTTCAAATTTCTCTCTTTATTTCATGATTAGAGTTCTCTGGAATACCAGAGGATTTCGCTTTGATGCCTAATTATTGGGGCAGTTAAGACTGTATCAATACCTTTGTTTTTAAAAATTGAATATCGAGTAACAACAGAGAGTGCAACTGAATTTCGTGAATGAATGAATTACACTGAGCTACCAAAGCTGCTTTTAAGATATATGACTGGAAAAACTGTGCGTGCATGTGTCTAGAGAAGTTGCTGACATATCTATCTATCATCTATCTATCTAACGTGGACATGCCACAACCTCATTCAAGTCCAATACCAACAAAATCTCAAGTAGAACCCCTTGGATAGGATGCAATTTTTGGATGTGAGAGTTTTGGGGGGCAAGCCTAATCTTTCTTGTGAGTAGTTCTAGTTTAAAGTGAAATGTTTTAGTTCTAGGGCAGAGATCAAGGTGGTAGAACACCGTAAGAGATTTAGGAACCCACCTTATAAAGGGGTGTGTGTGTGTGTGTGTGTGTGTCTTAATCTTCACTTGGCCTTAGATTTAATAAATTTAAGCCTATGGACCTATGCCTGTCAAAATTCTAGGCCTCTCTCCCTCTCTCCCAGTGCTTATTGGAAAGTTTCAAGTCGAGATACTATTCCCCATGACCCGCCTATTTCATTATCCTCTCCATTATGCTCTGATTTCTGATC